>NC_081310.1:187576646-188986646 GCF_026419965.1 Kogia breviceps
ACCAGCTGCAACTAGAGAAAGCCCGTGCTCAGCAAGGAAGACCCAACACAGTCTAAATAAATAAAAAAATAGAGTAAACCTTGAAGACATTATACAAAGTGAAATAAGCCAATCTCAAAAAGACAAATACTGTATGATTCTACTTACATGAGGTACTTAAGAGTAGTCAAAATCACAGAGACAGAAAGTAGAGTGGTGGTTGTCAGGGGCTGGGAGGTATGGGCAGGAGTAGGGAGTTATTGTTAACTGGGTACAGAGTTTCAGTTTTACAAGATGAAGAGTTATGGAGATAGACGATGGTAATGAGTGTACAGCACTGTGAACTTTTTTTTTTTTTGCAGTACGCGGGCCTCTCACTGTTGTGGCTTCTCCCGTTGTGGAGCACAGGCTCCGGATGCACAGCCTCAGCGGCCACGGCTCACGGGCCCAGCCGCTCCGCAGCATGTGGGATCTTCCCGGACTGGGGCACGAACCCGTATGCCCTGCATCAGCAGGTGGACTCTCAACCACTGCACCACAGGGAAGCCCTGTGAACATATTTAATACCACTTAGTGGTACACCTAAAGATGGTTAAGATGGTCAATTTTAAAATGTTTTAATTTAAATTAAAATTTAAAAAATTTTATTGAAATATAGTTGATTTACAATGTTGTGTTAGTTTTGGGTATACAGCAAGATAATTCAGTTATATATATATGTATGTATATATATATATATGTATGTGTGTGTATATATATATGTATATATATGTATATATATATATATATATATATATAACTTTTTCAGGTTCTTTTCTATTATAGGTTATTACAAGATATTGAATATAGTTCCCTGTGCTATACAGTAGGTCCTTGTTGTTCATCTATTTTATATATAGTAGTGGGTATATGTTAATCTCAAACTCCTAATTTATCCCCCCCATAAAACGGTAAATTTTGTTATCTGTATTTTATCACAATTTTAAAAAAAATCATTGAGGGAAAATACCCCTCAAGAATATGAGGATTGGGCTTCCCTGGTGGCGCAGTGGTTGGGAGTCTGCCTGCCGATGCAGGGGACACGGGTTCGTGCCCCGGTCTGGGAGGATCCCGCGTGCCGCAGAGCGGCTGGGCCCGTGAGCCATGGCCGCTGAGCCTGCGCGTCCGGAGCCTGAGGAGAGGCCACAGCAGTGAGAGGCCCGCGTACCGCACAAAATTTAAAAAAAAATTAAAAAAAAAAAAAAAAAAAAAAAAAAAAGAATATGAGGATTAAATGAGATAATGTAACATGCTTAGCACAATGTCTGGCACATAGTAAGTGCTCAATAAATGGTAGCCATTATCATCACTCCCTGAAGGAGCCAAAGTCTCTCTTTCCTCTGGGATGATGCCTGGACAGTTTCTGAGACCTGAAATGCAGACCTCCACCCGGTCCACCTACTAAACACCTAAGATGGAATTCTCTAAGATGGAATTCCAAAGTCTCCACCTCCTTTTCACATTCCTCAAGAAGGTAATCCCCTCAAGGGTAGGCCCAGTGCCTATTCAGCTGTGCACCCCTCCCCCGAGATTTCCACAATGCCTGGTATTAAATTGTTTAGAGAAGTATACATTAATTATTACTACTATGTATATAAAACTGGAATACCAATTGTCGGACTTCCATACCACCCACAATAGCCGTGATAGGAGCAAACGTGTTATTTTAACTTATGATTGCTATCCTTCATTCACATGCCTGCAGCTAGTATTTACCAAGTACAGGTAATGTACTAACCACTGTACAGGTATTATCTCATTTTATCATCACTTGTAAACAATTACCATTTTATAGTTGAGGAAACTGAGGCACAGAGAGGTAATTATTGGTACACTTATTTCTAATGCAAAAAATCAGGCAAAAGAAAAGGAAAGGCATGTGAATGTTACCACAGTCCATTAAATGGAATACATTCTAGGGGCTGCTTATAAATGTCCATGGCTTGCATTTTTCCTTATGCTTAATACACCTGGCTTGCAAGGACAGCCTTTTTCAGGAAAGTATCATGGCATTGGTCAACCCCTCTGCCAACCATGACATCTCTTTCCCCTCTTTTAGATTTTCTGGCCAATACATGGATTATTAAGACTAGATATTCCTGAGACTTCCCTGGTGGCACAGTGGTTAAGAATCCGCCTGCCAATGCAGGGAACACAGGTTCGAGCCCTGGTCCAGGAAGACTCCACATACCACGAAACAACTAAGCCCGTGTGCCATAACTACTAAGCCTGCACTCTAAAGCCTGCGAGCCAGAACTACTGAGCCCGCCTGCTGCAACTACTGAAGCCCATGTACCTAGAGCCCATGCTCTGCAACAAGAGAAGCCACTGCAATGAGAATCCTGTGCACCACAAAGAAGAGTAGCCCCCACTCGCCGCAACTAAAGCCCGCACACATCAACTAAGACCCAACACAGACAAAAATAAATTAATTAATTAAAATAAAATTTAGAAAGACTAGATATTCCTTACTCTGGTCTCAAAGTGGGAGTGAAATGTGGGGGAGAAAGGACATAGCCAATTTCACAGTTTTTTCACATTAAGGATTCCCAAGGCCTCCAAATGAATCCACAAAGTACTGGAACGAGATTCTCCTCAAAGCTTCCTCCAGCAAATCTGGGGCCATAGCCTCTGGCACACAGACATCAACTTGGTCATGAGGTCACAGCCTGCCAGCACAGGCCTTCTGCATTCGAGAGTGAGTTGTAACAGCACTCTAAGGGCAATGACAATGCTTCTATGACCTACACTCGCAGGGCTTAGATATTCTCAAATTGCAGAGAAGGACCTCAATAAGTCTCATAAACTCTGATTTGCTCATCTTTTAGGATCTTATTTCCCCTGGGAAACAGGAAATAGATAAAACCTCCCATCCAGTCCGAGTGACAAGCAAAGGTGAGCGCATCAGCTCTGTCCCAGAACTATTAAGACTCCTGTGTTAGCACAATACTATGCCTCCTATTCTCATTAGCAAGAATGTGTGTCTTATTCATGTGGGTACACACAAGACTAACTACTCAGTATGTACAAGGAAAATATCAATAAATGGCACATCCCTTGGGCAGAGTGGGAAAGAAAACCAGAGCATTCAATAAATCTGATAAAACAAAAATAAACTCAAAAAATTAGCAAAAACCATTAATGACGCAGTCACATAAACTAATGGAACATGCTATTCATAAAACGTAATATTCTTCACTCCTTTTTAATTTCCTGCAATAAGGCTTTGGCAGTACCACTTAAACCAACATCATGCTCTACTTGTTTAAATAAAGTGCGCTCTGGTTTATGTTTCTTGGTTGACTACTCCCAAATATTTCTAATACTACTTTATTATTAAGATTACCGACAATAATTTACATGCCCAGATGAAATTAAAAGTTGGTAAAAGTTCCAAGAGTACAAGGACACATAAGCAAAGTGTGAACTGGCAGAAATTCACATGAAATGTACCCTACTTGGACTTTTAAAATTTAAATGCTAATCCATTCAGTTAATAAAGACACTGAGTAGCAGATACGGGCTGAGAAAAGAGTCTACAAAATTCTCAGCAACACATATCATTCATTTAACAATAGTTACTGTATGCCTCCTCTATCCCAGGGGCTGGGGGTCAACAGTGAACAAAACAGTCTCTGGTTCTCACAAAGTTTACATTCTAGGGAGGAGGGACAATCAAGTAAAGAAACAAATTGCAAATTCCAGATGGTGATAGGAGCTATTAAGAAAAATTAGTGGGGCTTCCCTAGTGGCAGAGTGGTTCAAAATCTGCCTGCCATCTACCCTGAGAAAACCATAATTTAAAAAGAGTCATGGGCTTCCCTGGTGGCGCAGTGGTTGAGAATCCGCCTGCCGATGCGGGAGACACGGGTTCGTGCCCTGGTCCGGGAAGATCCCACATGCCGCGGAGCGACTGAGCCCGTGAGCCATGGCCGCTGGGCCTGCGTGTCCGGAGCCTGTGCTCCGCAACGGGAGAGGCCACAACAGTGAGAGGCCCGCATACCGCAAAAAAAAAAAAAAAAAAAAAAAAAAGAGTCATGTACCACAATGTTCATTGCAGCACTATTTACAATAGCCAGGACATGGAAGCAACCTAAGTGATAAAGAAGATGTGGCACATATATACAATGGAATATTACTCAGCCATAAAAAGAAACAAAATTGAGTTATTTGTAGTGAGGTGAATGGACCTAGACACTGTCACACAGAGTGAAGTAAGTCAGAAAGAGAAAAACAAATACCGTATGCTAACACATATATATGGAATTTTTTTTAAAAAATGGTTCTGAAGAACCGCGGGGCAGGATAGGAATAAAGACACAGATGTAGGGCGTCCCTGGTGGCGCAGTGGTTGAGAGTCCGCCTGCCAATGCAGGGGACATGGGTTCGTGCCCCGGTGCGGGAGGATCCCACATGCCACGGAGCGGCTGGGCCCGTGAGCCGTGGCCGCTGAGCCTGTGCGCCCGGAGCCTGTGCTCCGCAACGTGAGAGGCCACAGCAGCGAGAGGCCTGCGTACCGAGAAAAAAAAAAAAAAAAAAAAAAAAGACGCAGATGTAGAGAATGGACTTGAGGACACAGGGAGGGGGAAGGGTAAGCTGGAATGAAGTGAGAGAGTGGCATGGACATACATACACTACCAAATGTAAAATAGATAGCTAGTGGGAAGCAGCCACATAACACAGGGAGATCAGCTTGGTGCTCTGTCACCACCTAGAGGGGTGGGACAGGGAGGGCTGGAGGGAGACGCAAGACGGAGGAGATATGAGGATGTATGTATATGTATAGCTGATTCACTTTGTGATACAGCAGGAACTAACACGCCATTGTAAAGCAATTATACTCCAATAAAGATGTTTAAAAAAAAAAACAAAAAAATGCCTGCCAGTGCAGGGGACACAGGTTCGAGCCCTGGTCCAGGAAGATCCCACATGCCACAGAGCAACTAAGCCCATACGCCACAACTACTGAGCCTGCGCTCTAGAGGCCGTGAGCCACAACTACTGAAGCCCACACGCCTAGAGCCTGTGCTCCACAACGGGAGAGGCCACAACAGTGAGAGGCCCGCGTACCGCAAAAAAGAAAAAAAAAAAAAATTTAAAAAAAATTAGTGATGTGATGGAGAATAAATAAGACACCTAGGAACTTCTTAAATGCTAACAATGTTATTATTTTTTTTTAAAGACATTAGTCTCAAACCTTATGGATGAACTAGGGAGAAAGGAAAAATGTGAGGGGAAGAAAGGAACAAGAAGTGAAAGAAGAGAGAAACATGTTTAACAAACAATGGCCTATTGTGCCTATTACAGGGAGGCGTGTGCTTTGTTTTGTTTCTTTGAGTCAATGAGCTCAATACACCAGGTCAAACCATATTAGAAATCTTCTATCCCACATACTCCTATTATACACAAATAAATAGATATTTTAAAACCAGAATATGGGGGAAATAAAACTGCTTTCCCTATGATAGGAAAGGAGGTGTGGTATTGATAAATAAATGTAGCTCTTCCTATAGGACAAAATCATATGAGAACATTACTCAAGCTTCAGAGTAAATCCTTGAAGAACAATTTTAAAACAACCTGTGCCTAAAGTACATGCTTATGAGGGCTCTTTAACTCAGCTGTACAATATCTAAGCTAAACACAAGCGATTAAAATAGTCATTTTTCAGCAAATCGGTGGGAAAAGAATGAAAACACTTAGTTATAAGGTGCCAAACAGAGAAGTGCTCACCAAGGGAGCTGTCCATTCACCTTGACCTCCCTTCAGTCTCTCTGAAGCCAGAGAATATGAAATTATCAATATGCAGCTGAAAGCCTGCCTTGGCCCTTCTTCCCTGACTACATCTTCTACAAAAAACCTCTATCTTATTATGGCAGGCTGCCGTTCCTGAGTCTCCATCTCCATTTTGAAGTACTAGAAAAGCAAGCAGCCAAATATGTTTAAAGAGTTCTATAACCTCACTGCCTATAGAATAGGAACTAACACACTCACTACAGAAGACTGTTCATTCCAGGGACTTCCCTGGTGATCCAGTGGTTTAGAATCTGCCTTCCAATGCAAGGGATGCAGGTTCAATCCCTGATCGGGTAACTAAGATCCCACATGCCACGGGGCAACTAAGCCCGCAGAATCTAGAGCCCACGCGACACAACTAGAGAGAAGCCCACGTGCTACAACGAAAGATCCTGCATGCCGCAACTAAGACCTAAGGCAGCCCCCAAAAAAAAAAAAAGTGTTCATTCCATAGTCTCAAATACCTCTTAGATGAAAGTCCCCCAAAATTACACTTCCATGCTTCATTTCTCATATGCCCTTTTTCTTATGTCCATTACTTTAGGGACAACCCCCTCAAAATCTGAACTCAGCTTCTCCCTCAAAATTAAAAACTTCTTCTCAACCTCATTATCATTCTCAAACAAATTTAACCATGGAAGCAGATAAACAATCAAAATTATGAGCTTTTTTCTCACTACAGTCTCTCTCCTGCCACCTCACATGATCAGTTACTAAGTCTTAAATGTAACTTAGTATAATGAGGTGCACATGCACCCCTCCTGCTTTACCTCCAAATTCTGATCAATGACATCACCACTTAACCAAGTTCTAACCTTGGAGTCATCTTTATAAGAAATGAAACGAGGCAAAGTTAACCCAGTTGGAGAGAAGATAAAGAAAATAGCATTTATTGAGTTCCTACTATGTACTTGGCACTGCGCTGGCCCAGGAGGTGGGTATTACTACCTCCTTTTTATAAATGGAGGAAAAAATTTGAAGTTTCTCAAACAGACCCATTCCTTTCTGGTCTAACAGTTCAGACTTTTATCACTTCACCTTCACAGTACTGTTAGCCTCCTCTACTCCTGATTTGTTCTATATAAAACACTGCCAGGACAATCATACCAAAATTCCATTTACATCACATAAGTTCCCTGTTGAGGGCACTGAAATGCCTTCTGTTTCCCTGTCTGCCCACTAACTGGCCCATAGCTCAGTACATATTTGTTACTTAAAACCATCTCATGATTCCCTACTAGCCTCGACTTACTGAGCCCTGGGAGCAGAAAGTAACAGATTTTTAAGACAGAGGTGTTGAATATGCAGAATGCATGTGAAAAAGCCAAAGCCAACTCAAAAGCCTTCAAGATAAAATAGAATCTCTCTAAGGTAATTCACAATTCTGACTCCACCCAAACCAGCCTTGTCTAGGGAGTAGGGGGGTGCTGAAATTAGAATGCCTGGGTTCTAACCCTAGCTCCTCCACTCCTAGCCACTTAACCTCTCCGTGCTTCAATTCCTCCTCCATAAAAGTTCAACCAGGGCTTCCCTGGTGGCGCAGTGGTTGAGAGTCCGCCTGCTGATGCAGAGGACACGGGTTCGTGCCCCGGTCCGGGAGGATCCACAGGCCGCGGAAAGGCTGGGCCCGTGAGCCATGGCCGCTGGGCCTGCACGTCCGGAGCCTGTGCTCCGCAACGGGAGAGGCCACAACAGTGAGAGGCCCGCGTACCGCAAAAAAAAAAAAAAAAAAAAAAAAAAAAAAAAAAAGTTCAACCAGCCTCTGCTCAAGTTCTTCCACTCTCCCTGACTATCCAAGTCCAAGCCATTATCCAAAGCTCTACTAAAGGCCCATTTCCCCCAACCCACCACTCCATTTACTTTATAATAATACTTCTACAGCAAGAAGTCTGAATAACTTATTTTAGTTTTTATCTGTAATCATATATCACCATGCTTCATTTAATTATTCCACCTGTGTATGCCCCACCAATGTCCCACTCATGAATGACACACACTACTTACTGCCTCAGGTGATCATCGGTGGCACAGTATCAATATCAACAATTATTACTACCACCATTTACTGAATATATAGTAAGTGCCAGGCATTGTGCAACTATCTTGTGTACTTTTCTGTCCTTCAGTCTTCATAATCCTTTTAGGTAAATCTATCTCTTTATCCCCATTTCACAGTTAAGGAAACCTCTACATAAACTCACTCATTTAAACCTCAGAACAACTCTGTGAGATAGCAATATTATTGCCAATTTACAAATGAGTAAGCAGGCACAGAGAGGTTAGATAACTTGCCCGAAATCACACAGCCAGTAAGTGGTGAATTCGAGGATGAAGGGGTAGCCGTGATAAATTACTTCATTTACTGACTCATTCTCAACATTTTTTATTAAGCACTCTTCTGGGAGCTGAGGATACAGCAGTGAATGAACCAGAAAATATCTCTGCTCTCATGGACCTTACAATTTTATTTCTTTTCCAATATTTTCATTCAAGGGCACAATCCTAAATCCTCTTAAATACTTTTTTAAGATTTCCATACAAAAATATCAAAATTAGATAATAAAAATTAGTATCGAAGAAAAGTATGGTACTTGAAGCTTCAGAAAACCTGGGTTAAATTCCCAACTTTGCCATTGATTAGGCCCTGGGCAAATCCCTTCACTTGACTCTCAATTTCATGACTTGTATTAAATAATGTATTAAATTGCACACCAAGCACAGAGTCTGGCACTTAGTGAGTTTCCCTCTTTCCCTCTCCCCTCCATGCAGTGACTTCATAATTTTTGTGTCGTCCCTGAGCACATGTTAAAGGGCTACACAGAGTTACACTAAGGGCTGAAAAGTTACCAATCACTATCTTACTTTCCAAGGCAATTCTAATTCCAGATGACCATCACTATGTCTCGGATTTCAGGCCCCAGACTACTCTGATGCCTATAAACCAGGTTACAAGTCGGGAATGACAGCAACTCACGTTAGAGCCTGACACTATCTATAAAATGCTCCCGATGACCTTCTTAGAGGGCACTTTTGATTCAGCAGAAGAGGAATGTGGCCTCCAGGACAAGCTGCACGCCCCGTGCGAGAGATGTGACACGAGGGAGGAAAATTTCCAGCCTCCAGCCCAAGGTTGCGCCCTGCATACTGCTTCAACCCGCAGAGTTCCCCAACTCTCCTGCCACGTGCCAACCCGACCCCCACCTCGGGCAGCCGCCCAGGCTCCTGGAGTCCGAGTTCCCAGCTGCCGCAGTGACCTCCCGCCCGGGCCCGGGCAGCTCTCCCGGGCCTGAGGGGCTGGAACAGGCCGAACGGCCTGACCTCTCACGGGGCTTCTCCTCTGCCCTCCGGGTCAGCGGAGCCTTGAGCCAACTTATCGGCTCCGGGTGGGGCCTGCCGGAGACTAGGAACCCCTTACCTATCTTCACGACGGCATCCGCCAAGCACCGGTCCCACTTCCTGCCGAGCTCAGAATCCGACATGTTCCCCTCCCGCAGTTCCAGCTTTTCGGACCATCGGGCTCCGCGCTCAACCAGGCAAGTCTCGCGAGGCCGCCTCAGTTCCCAGGCCCGGAAGGCCAACGACGGCCCACCAGATATCGCGAGATGACCTGACAGCTTCCGTACTTTCCGGTTTTTTTCAGTTGGTCGTCAAGGTGACGGGTTGCCTGGAGGCCAGAGGTGACCCTGACCTTGGAGTCGCGCCTACCTAAGGGTTGCGAAGCAGACAGGTTTCCTAAGCGGCATCCAGAGCCCTGTCTGGAAGGTCCTTCCACAACACCAACTCCCGACGTTGGCCTTGGAAATTCCCAGGGCAAGTGAGGGCACAGCGCTGGATTTATTCATTCATTTACTCATCTCGGCTTTTTCTCCTCCCTCATTCACTCATTTATTGCAGTGGAACTCCCGCCTTCACCACTAACACAGAAATTGCTCTGGCAAACGTCACCTATTGCGGGGACTTCCCTGGTGGTCCAGTGAGTAAGAGGACGCTCTTCCATTGCAGGGGGCGGGGTTCGATCCCTGGCCGGGGAACTAGATCCTACATGCATGCCGCAACTAACAGTTCTCCTGCAACAACTAAAAAGGAAAGATCCCTCATGCAGCAAGGAAGATCCCGCGTGCCGCAACTAAGACCCGGCGCAGCCTAAATAAGTAATTTTTTTTTTTAAGTCACCTATTGCCAAATAAAGTGGACGGGTTTTGATCTCTGTACAGCATTGGACACAACTGCTGTCTCTTTCCTGATCCTCCTTGTCTCCGCCTTCTCTTTATTCATTTGACTCCCAGGACACCAGTCTTTCCTAATTATCCTCTTCTGACTCTTCTCCTTAGGGGGGTCCATCCAGGGCTGTTTTTCTCTGCAGCTAGTTAAAGAGTGTTGGTTCCCTGGGTTCCATCGATCCTCTTTACATACTCTCCCTGAGTAATTGCAAACAGTGCCAAATTGTATCTCCAGATCAAGCTTCCTATTCATAATTCAGCCTCTTTGCTGGTGTCCTTTAGTTTTCCCTTCCCGTTTCCATCCTCCATCCTACCAACAAATACAGATTTGACTCTATTATTCCTCTGATTAGAAGCTGTCAGTGACTCCTATTCATCTACTGGTTATATTCAAGCTGCAACAATTCATTCTAGGAAACCTACAATAATAGAACTTAGAGCCCCCCTTCATCCATCCACTAACAGAGCATGGAGCCTCCCTCCATCTTCTTACTGTAGCAGGAGCTCACCTACCCCACAGGATTCTCTACATCGTATTGAAACATCTCTTTACAGATGTTTGTATCTGCCAGTAAAACTAGAAGCTCATTAAAGGCCTGAGCTGCCCCTTTTTCATCTGCACACTCCCAGTTCAGATCACAAGGCCTTGGACAGTAGGATCTTCTATGAAATATGTGAACTGAATTGAATTCATTCACCCATATACTTATTTATTCTTTTTTTTTTTTTTTTTTTTCTGCCGTACGCGGGCCTCTCACTGCTGTGGCCTCTCCCATTGCGGAGCACAGGCTCCGGACGTGCAGGCTCAGCGGCCATGGCTCACGGGCCCAGCCACTCGGCGGCCTGTGGGATCTTCCCGGACCGGGGCACGAACCCGTGTCCCCTGCATCGGCAGGTCGGCAGGCGGATTCTCAACCGCTGCGCCACCAGGGAAGCCCTACTTATTTATTCTTGACATCTTTAACAGCAGAACCACTGTTCTAGTCCTTGCTATGACAGAGCCCCTTCCTTCAGGAAGCCTTCTTCCATGACATGACCATCCTTCATCCAGCTCGCATCTGAACTACATATCAGACTATATTGTAATTGTTTGTGTGTCTCTTGGATGTGACTGTGAGCTCCTTGAGAATGGGGGCTGTGCCATTTCTATATCCTGATGACCAGGAGAGAGCCTGGTATATATTGGATTTTCAATAACTGCTTTTCGAATGGAGGTAAGAATGAATACATAAATGACTGACTGATCAATTGAGTTAGAGAGAGGAAAAAAAAAAAAGTCTGTGTTCTGGGGGAACTTTATAGTGTAACATTTATATTGAAAAAGAGAAGGAAAATTAACTTCACTAAATACCAATGATGTGGCACAGATACCACCAGGCATCTCATGTACTTTAATTTATCTTCACAACAAGTTGAGATTAGGATCTTCACTTTCGCAGATTTGGAAACTGAGTCTCAGAGATGTTCAGTAATGTGGAAGATGCACAGGGCTCCGCATTGTGTAGATTTAGGAACTGACAGAGGCATTTTTATTGGATTCAAGAGAGTTGTGAATTTTTGTAGAAGGCAGAGAGCAAATTACAAGAGCAATCAGAGGCAGATGGTATAGCATGAATTCTGGAGCCAGGCTGTCTGCGTTCAGATCCCAGCTTTTTCCTAGTTTGTATCTATTATTCTCTCTTTCCATGGTTCCTTTCCCAATACGATGCTTTATTCACTGCTGTAGCCCCACCCCTAGAACATTATCTGACACATAGTGTTTGCTTGATAAATATGTTGATTGAATGAATAAATAAATAAAAACTCTGGAGTTTTTATCGTTCTTAGAGAACAAAGACCAATACAAGTGGGAAAAATATTTTTTTAAACAGCAATTAAAAAAAAAAAAGCCAGCAAGACACTCACTGTAAACTTAGTTACATTCAAAATGATTAAAAATAGATTTCTCAATGCAGGAGAAGGGAGTTACAAACATGGAAAGGGAAAAAGCTTGAAAGAATTCTTTGCTGTTGGATTGGAATTGAAGGTATCAGTATGAACTCATGGTATTTAATGTAATAGACATACATATAAAAGTATGTGTGTGTGTGTGTGTGTGTGTGTGTGTGTGTGTGTGTGTTTCCCAATCCTGTCTGTGGAGAGGGCCTAAAAGCAATGACACACCAGCAGCAATAAGCAAACCTAGATCTTGGCTTCTAAATACCATTCTCTACTTAAAGGACCCAGGGCTCCCTGGAAAATTGGCTAAGACTCCAGGGCTCAAGCAGGGAAAATTCAAGATGACCCTGGAATATCTTCTTGTATCACAAAGTAAGGAAGTCTTCAAAGGACGATAGTGTCATGTCAAAATGCTTTAGTAACTACTAACTGCCTAAAGAATTGCTTTGTTCCTAATTTGAACCCTTTGTGTAAGCTATTATTACCATCATTAGGACTTCTCCCAATTGTATGGAGCAAATTTCACAAAGATAGAAGTTTGCGTTTCAAATGGGTAAACACAGAGTCTTGTGATAAAGCAATTTCACAGTAAGAGAGCCAGTATCTTTTTACATTGGAGAGAAGAAAAGTGAAAAAAACTATCACTTAAGTAGAATAGATTTTAGCCTCGATTGGTTAACCAACTAAACATAAACTCTTTGTTTAGTTTACTAGGTTGTAAATCCAGCTTCATTAACAACACAGATTAGAATATTTTAGAGCACAGCACCTGCATATATAAAGATCTTTTAGATTCCAGTATTATTTTTTCAGCTTCCCTTCAATTAAAAACTTAATTCCTTTCCTAAAGGGAGATTCACATTTTTGGATTCATCATCTTGCCCCTTCAGTAATGTGTCCAAAGTCAAACAGCTACTAAGTAGCTTCCTTGTTTGTTTCCAAAGCCCAGGTGGCTGTCCTTTGCTGTTGTTGCTGTTGTTTTTAAAAACATGCATATGTGTGAAATACAACAAGCATACAGAAAAGTGCTAAAAACATAAATACAGCGTGACACATAAATTATTGTAAAATAAACACTACTAGCGCTTCAGAAGCCCACTCCCTGGTGTGTCCTTTGCCAGATCATATCCCCTCCCTCCCTGCCAGCATAACCACTATTCTGACTTCTATGTTGTTCATTTCCTTGCTTTTCTTTAAGTGTTGTTATCTGATTATGCATCCTTCAACAATATGGTTTAATTTTACGTGGTTTTGAACTTTATATAAATAGAATCATACAGTCTGTATTCTATGGTATTTGACTTCTTTTGCTCATTATTATGCCTTACGATTCATCCATGTTTTTGCATGTATAGTCCATTCTCGATTCATTGCTATATAGTATTCTGTTATATTCTATCCATGATTTGTTTTTGGTTTCTTTTTTATTGAAGTATAGTTGATTTACAATGATTTAGGTGTACAGCAAAGTGATTCAGTTTTATATCTATATCTATATATGTTTATATATATTCTTTTTCAGATTCTTTTCCAATATAGGGTATTACAAGACACTGAATATAGTTCCTTCTACTCTACAGTAGGTCTTGTTGTTTATCTATTTTACATATAAAAGTATGTATCTGTTAATCCCAACTTCCCAATTTATCCCTCCCCCCTTCCCCTTTGGTAACCATACGTTCATCTTCCATGTCTGTGAGTCTCTTTCTGTTTTGTAAATAAGTTTTATTTGTATCATTTTTTAAGATTCCACAAATAAGTAATATCATATGGTATTCGTCTCTGTCTGATTTAGTATGATAATCTCTAGGTCCATACATGTTGCTGCAAATGGCATTATTTCATTCTTTTTTATGGCTGAGTAATATTCCATTTTGTGTGTGTGTGTGTGTGTGTGTGTGTGTGTGTGTGTGTGTGTGTGTGTGTGTGTGTATAAAACACATTTTCTTTATCCATTAATCTGTCGATGGACATTTAGGTTGCTTGCATGTCTTGGCTCATAATTTCTTTATTTTTTCTACTCTCCATGGGTATTTGGGTGTTTCCAGCTGGGTATTATTACCAACAAGGCTTCTCATCCTTGTACATATATCCTGGTGCATATCGGCATACTTTTCTATATGATATGTAACTAAGGAGGGCAATAGGGTTTGTTTATCTTCAGCGTCATTAGATACTGCCAACTTCAGCCCAAAATGACTGTACCAATTTAAGTCCTCACCAGCAGCGTATAATCACTCCTGTTGCCCCACATCCTTGCCAAGAGTTGATTTTTTTAAATTACACTCTAAAATTGTTGCCAAACTGATAGGTGTGTAGTGGCATTTTATTGGGGTAATCCTTGCTCTTTCAAGTGATTAAGCCACTAGATCATGTGTTCTGAATATTTAATAGCAGGAATGGGGGATTCGAACGGAATGAAAGGGTCCCTGAAAGAGGAGAAGATGACAGAGACACTTTGCAAACTTAATGCTTTGCTACCTTGAAGCAGGTATACTGGGTTGAAGAGTGTCCGCCACCACGTTCATGTCCTTCCCGGAACCTCAGAATGTGACCTTATTTGCAAACAGGATCATTGCAGATGTTGTTAGTTCAGATCCGATCATAATGGAATGAGGGGAACCCCAAATCCAAAATGACTGGTGTCCTCACAAGAAGAGGAAGAGATGTAGAGAGACAGGCAGATACGGAAGGAAGACGGCTATGAGATGATGGAGGCAGAGATCAGAGTTCTGTGGCTTGAAAACCAAGGGGTGCCAGGGGGTGCCAGCAATCCCAGAAACCAGGAGAGAGGCATGGACAGAGTCTCCCTCTGAGCCACCAGGAAGAGACCAACCCTGCGACACTTTGAGTTTGGGCTTCTAGCCCCCAGAACTGAGGAAGAATAAATTCCTGCTGTTCTGAGCTACCCAGTCTGTGGTTCTTTGTTACAGCAGCCCTAGGAAACTAAACTAGCAGAGGCCACACTAGATTGGAAATCGTGAGAGCTGGATCCCAGGCTACTCTGCCGCTAACTGGTAGTGATATACCCACAGCAGCTCCCCTCAGATGGGCCTCCCCATCAGCTCTCTTCAGATTCTTGGATTTGCTTCTTCCCCTTGTAGCTCAGATCCAGCTTAATGGGCATCAGAGGCAGGCCAGGCCAGGCTGAAAGATGAGGCCACATTGCAGCAGGACAGAGACTGTGACCGCGCTGTTGGCCCCGGAGAGGCATGAGGACAGGGGACATGGGTTCGATCCCTGGTCCAGGAAGATCCCACATGCCGCGGAGCAACTAAGCCCGTGCGCCACAACTACTGAAGCCCCCGCGCCTAGAGCCCGTGCTCCACAACAAGAGAAACCACTGCAATGAGAAGCCCGCGCACCGCAGTGAAGAGTAGCCCCCGCTCACTGCAACTAGAGAAAGCCCGTGCGCAGCAATGAAGACCCAACACAGCCCTAAATAAATAAATAAATAAATTTATTTATTTATTTATTTATTTTTTAAATGAAGAAATACTAAAAAAAAAAAAAATGGGCCTAATGCTGGCAATGGCTCCCACTGTTACTAACTCTGGGGTATTACATCATTCCTCTCACTTTGTAAATAGTAACTTTACAAACTCTCCTCCATTTCCTAGTTTGAGTGGACCACGTGTTTCCTGCCTGGACCCTGACTCTAAACCTATGAGAGGTCCTTGCTCCGCCTCCATTCCCTACCTAACTCCACCTACCCCCTTTGTTTCCTTCCTAGAGCATATCACAATTTGCAATTATCTTCTCTATTTATTTACTCCTTCCTTCTCCCCCTCCATCACCCAACCGTGCTTCTCCCACCAGACAGTAAGTTCCATGGAAGCAAGAACTTGACTTGTCTCATTATCACTATATCCCTAGTGCCTGGCAGTGTCTGGTACATTGGAAACATTTAATATTTCTTGAATGAAGGAAGCAAGGACGAGCAGGAACGATGTCTTTTTCATGTTTACCTCTCCAACACTATCCATGCCGGGTACTCAGTTGTACTCAGCTGATGTTCCATGTTCTCACATGGTCCTGTCTTTAGTGCCAGAGGGTCCCAGTGTGAAGCACAAGTTAAGAGTAACAACCAGAGTGGATTTAATTGTAGCTTTGTGGCCAATATTTTTTTTAACCGTATGTTTGAATTGACCTTAAAGGGAACACTTGAAAAGGTGCAACTGAAGGTGCATTTTCTGCCATTACCTGCATTTGACATGGATGTGTGAGAAAGCCTGAATTTGAGGCAAATAGCATCACTGAATTGGTTTGGATTTAAGCATGTGAACTAAGTGGGTGACAGTTGGTATAAATGTAATCATCATAGCTTGAGTATTAATATTTCAAGGGCCAACCAAAATCAATCAGACATTTTTCCACTACAGAGCTCCCCTGGCTAATTTAATGTCAAGTGACCTTTGATTTTGACCTGGATTATATGAACACAGCCATTATGGGGTAACTGGATATCACTTGTCTATTCTGTGGGTTAATAAAAAGTTAGGGAATGCAAAAATGATTTCTTAGCCAATGCAATCTCTTTGGTAGAGAAAATATTTCTAAACATGGGATCCAAGGAGAAAAAACGGCATTTTTGGCAGAAAATAGACTGGGTAGCCTCTTAATTTCTCTTCTGTCTCATAGCCAGAGAGGTGGGTTTCTCCACCCTGAATTTGTACTTCGGTCTGTCTGCATCTAAAGTCACAACTTTACCTGGGAGGTTGATGGATGTGTTTCAGAGGGTCTTTCCATGAATCCCTGAAACTATGCAAATCTTTATGTAGGAGTGCATATCTTTTTTTCTTTGTGTCTATAGCTTTCTTCTGATTCTCAAATAAGGTTGAAAACTGTTGACCCGGAGTCAAATACAGGTCTGGGGATGAGGCCAGTCCCTCCAGCAGAGGGCGGTGGCTCCCACATTCACTGACCTCCTTGACCTTACAACACTGGTTGTCAAGAGATGGAAGAGGGGACTTCCCTGGTGGCGCAGTGGTTAAGAATCCGCCTGTCAATGCAGGGCACATGGGTTTGAGCCCTGGTCCGGGAAGATCCCACATACTGTGGAGCAACTAAGCCCGTGCGCCACAACTACTGAAGCCTGCGTACCTAGAGCTCGTGCTCTGCAACAAGAGAAGCCACTGCAACGAGAAACCCACAACCAAGAGTAGCTGCCACTCTCTGCAACTAGAGAAAGCCCATGAAGACCCAACGCAGCCAAAAATAAATAAATATAAAGAAAAAAAGAAAGGAAACATGCTCATTAGTGCTAAAAAAAAAAAAAAAAAAAGAGAGATAGAAGAGGGTGAGCCAGGTAGGGCTGACCTGAGGGCACCAAAAAAGAACACCAACCTTTCCCTGTTCTTCCTGTTGGGTTGGTTTTGAAATCCCATTTCCAACCCCCAGTTACCACATCATGGGATACATAAACTCTCAAGCAGTGGCTTTGGGGAAGACTACCTTCTCCCATCAACTTCCTGAACAGGCCTGGAAGATTCTTCTCAAGGACACATGTTTTTCTAAGCCTTTTTTGCTCCTTTGTCAATGCTGGTTTCTCTTGCTTCCTTTATGGACATGTTTAGACCACCTGCACAAATTCTGATTCAGAGGTTCTGGTTGGAATAAATTTTTCAGTGGAAACTTAAATGAACTGACCTTGATTCTCACTTGCCTATAGGATAAACACCTAGCTCCTTAACTTTGCATTCAAAGCCTCTTGAGAACAGTTCCACTCCCCCTTCAACTCTTTCACTACTCTCCCACATGAGGTTGAAATGGAGCAGGACCCTGTGGGGCCCTCCTGGGTACAAATCCTTTCAGTGTCCCCCATTTCTCATTTGTAGGAAATAGGTTTCATTCAGCCACCTTGACCTTCCTTGAGTTCCAAAAGGCAGATTCAGTTGATTATCAAGGTAGGGAAGGAATGCAGAAACAAAGGAGGAGCAGTCAAGAAACAACAGTGCAGCCATGGGGCAGGGTCCTAGTTCTTCCTGAAGGAATATACATAAACAACACCTTTGAATTCTGCTGCAAGAATTAAAGCCCCCACCCAGGTGGAAGATGGTAACTTCAGGCTGAGCATAAGATTCCTGGAACACTGCTCTGTTACCTTACCACCAACCAATCAGAAGAAAGTCTGCACACAGTGGAAGATAAGGAAGACTCTGACACCCTCCCCTGAATGATTCTCCCTTTAAAAACTATCATGGTTGAGCAGAATCTTCAGAGTTGGGTTTTCGACACAAGTCTGCCTTCTCCCCAGGTTGCCAGCCTCCTGAATAAAGCAACTTTTCCTTTCCAACCAACACTCATCTCTTGAGTATTGGCTTTTGAGTGGCAAGCAGCTGAACCTGAGTTCAGTAATAAGGTCTCCATGTAAGGTCTCCTTCTTGGCCAAATTATTCCTGCAATCACTTTGGACCTTCCAACAAGCTCTTGAATAGGTCACGCCTTCCTTCCTGTTTTCTTAATCTCTCCCATTCTTCAACCTCTTCTTCCTCCATGGAGCCTTCTCTGGCTGAGAAGCAGTGGATCACAGAGGTGTTAATGAAACCGAGCAGGACACTGTGGGCATGGGAGACTTTCTGTTCAGCCTCCACAACCTTCCCTGAGTTCCAAAGGGCAGATTTGAACAGTTGCTAATCAAGGGAGGAGCAGCCAAGAAAACACCTGAGGCAAGATTAAAGGAAAAACATCAAGACTACCTGAGACCAGATTAGAGGAGTGCAGGCCCTGCACACACCCTAATCTTGTCAGCAACCCCAGCCTTGAACTATTGCTATAAAACTTCTCAAAACCCTGCCGGGCTGGGACCCAGTTTTTTTGGTCAGGAGCCCGCTGTGCCCCCCCTTCCCTGGCAAAACAATAAAGCTATTTTCTACTTCATCCAAAACTCTGTCTCCAAGGTTCAATTTGGTACCAGTGCACAGAGGTCAAGATTTGGCATCATTAAGGGCTCTGAAAGACTGAGGAAGCAAACCACAAAGATAATCGAGGGGAGAGTCTTGTAGGCACAGAGAGTAGTAAGTGCAAAGGCCCTGGGGTGAGAGCTTGCTTGACCCTTTAGAGGCACAGTGTGCCTGGAACAGACTGTGCAAACAGGAGGTGAAGTCAGAGGGGTGGTGGAAGCAGATGATATAGAACTCTATAGGCCACAGCAAAGACTTTGGTTTTACTGTGAGTGAGGTGGGAAGACATTAGAGGGTTTTGAGGAGAGGAGTGACACCATCTCACTTGTGTTTAACAAGGCCACTCTGACCATTGTGTTGAGAATAGAATGTTGGGGGCAAGGCAGAAGCAGAGAATCAGATAGAAGAATATTGCAATCATCCAAAAATGATGAAAAAGGAGGCAGTGAGAAGAGGTTGACATCTGGATGTTTTGTGAAGTTAGAGCTGATGGGATTTGCTGATAGATGGGGTGTAGGGTTTGAGGGAAAAAGAAAGAGGCATTAAGGATGGTTCTAAGATTTTCAGAGTGAGCAAGCGGAAAGGCAGGAATTGACACTGAGATGGGAAAAACTGAGAGAAAGAAGCTTGCATGGGGAAACAGAATCAGAAATTCCATTTTGGCTAGATGAAGTCTGGAGCTGCCTAGTAGACCCAGTTTATGTGCTGCCCCATATTTCCTCATCTCTTTCTCCTCCCCGTGGCCCCTTGACTGCTTACTCAAAGAAGAGCCTTGGTCACCACAACTAATGGTCTCCTGCTAAGACCACTGGCTGTCTCAGTCTCTCCCAGGGTGAGGGCCAGGCTCCAGTTCACCTTCACCATGCCTGCTGCAACAGAAGCTGAAAAAGCTCCAGGCATCAGACCCAAACGACAAAACCATGGTGGATATGGTTCCTCCCAACACTTCTGAGTCCGGGATTAAGTTCTAAACCACGGCTGGGGGAGCAGGCATCCTCAAGAAGCCCCAAAAGGCCAGGGACTACAACCTGAGGTGCAGGGGTAAACTATTATCATTGAGAGATGAGAGATGAGAGATGAGAAGGAGTCAACAGATGAATTCGACTTCCTTCTGCAAGCCAGAAATAAACGTTACCTTCTTAAGAGGCAGCTCCATGTGCTGTGGTGTCTCCCCACCTCCACCCCGACTCCCACCCTGGCCTCTCTGGAGCTGTTTCCATGTGATGACACCACTAGTTGTGTTTTCTTATGAATATATGACTAGCTTGATAATGCACTCCCTTGTGTTTGCTTACCTTAACTCCTGGCCTCATTTTCCCTTTCTCTCACTCTCTGCCCTGGGATTTCACTTCTTCAATAGAGCATTTCTAAGGCACCTGGCTAAGTCCAGGTGGAAATACAGAGTGAACTGGGGAGAGGTCTGTGCTGGAGATAAAAATGGAGAGTTCAATGCATATATTTACACTTCTCTAAGATCACCTAAGGAAGGAGTATTGACAGAGAGAAAGGAAGACCAAGGACTGAGCTTTGTGGCGCTGTAAGATTTAGAGGCTGGGGAGTTGAGGATGAATCAGTAAAGAAGAATGAGAAGGAATAACGATGGCTGGGAGGGAAACCAAAAAGAATGGTTTTCTGGAAACCAAATGAAGAAAATGTTTCAAGAAAAAGAACATGATTAACTGGGTCAAATGAAGATGAAGAACTGGCCTTTGGATTTAGCATCAAGGAGGTTATTTTGGTTACATTGACAAGGACAGTTTCCTTGGAGGGGTCAGAACCAAAAGTTTAAGACAGTGGATTTGAGAGAGATGAGGAGGAGGACTGGAGACAGCAAGTGTACCCTGTCTTTTCAAGGAGTTTTCTCCAAGGAGGGACAAAGGAAAAGAGCAATAGCTTGAGAAGGGGTGGAGTTGCTAGCGTGTTTTTCGTATGGGAGAAATTACTCATGTTTGTGTGTGGAGGGGGATGATTCAGGATAGCGGGTAAAACCGATGATCCAAGAGAGACAAGAGAGGAGACGGCTGCAGCCTGAAGTTCTCAGCAGAAATGCTAAGATTTTTAGATTCCAGGGGGCTGGAAGCAGGAGGTTTGATTCTGAGGAAAGAAGGAGGTTGCTAGACATCTGGAATTTCCTTTCCATGGATGCCTGGGTCTCCAGGGCCCAGCTTTTAAATTTGAACATTTCCTTTTTGATGTGGTTAGAATCCCTGAACCCACAACGCGTTCCCAAGAGTATTTAATTAAATGGGAATCTGGTGTGCATCTGTGACTAATTAATTCTGATCAAAAACAATTAAATATTAAATGTCAGGGCTGTTACCTGGTTCCTAATCATTGCAAAGGGCTGAATGTAATGATCAAGTCCTGACCTCCATAGGAACCAAGTTCATGTTAAAATAATGAAAGACTAAAACTGAGCTGATGAAAGAGCAGAAAGTTTGAAAAAAATATTTGAAGCAATGAAATGCTGAGCATCAGGAAAAGGGAATCTCTTAGAGTTCTCTTCCTCAATGTGTGGGTTTCTACCGGATTTTTTTTTCTTTTTTACCATATTTTTTTTTGACTGCGCCGTGCAGTATGCAGGATCTTACTTTCCTGACCAGAGATCGAACCTGTGCTCCCTGCATTGGGAGTGCAAAGTCTTAACCACTGGACTGCCAGGGAAGCCCCAGCGTGTGGGTTTAGAAGGGCCCTCCGGCTAATAGAAGTAATGGCAGTTCCACTGAGCCATGTAGTAAACACTTCTAACAGTTCTTTTTAGAGCAAAATATGCTTTCATGTGCTTTCACTTTATATGATATATATAAAATGATGTAATTCATTCAACAAGTGTTTCATGAGATTTGATTTGGCCAATCCTGTGCTAAGCTCTGGGAATAAACAGATGCATAAGACTAACCCTCTGTCGTTAAGATATAGCGTGGGGGGCTTCCCTGGTGGCGCAGTGGTTGAGAATCCGCCTGCCAATGCAGGAGACACGGGTTCGTGCCCTGGTCCGGGAAGATCCCACATGCCGCGGAGCAACTAAGCCCGTGAGCCATGGCCGCTGAGCCTGTGCGTCCGGAGCCTGTGCTCCGCAACGGGAGAGGCCACAACAGTGAGAGGCCCGCAAAAAGATATAGCGTGGTGCTTCTCAGAGGGCGTCCTGATGTCCACCATTGTCAGAACCAGCTGGGATGTTTTGCCTTTCCTCTCTCTACTTTACCTAGTGTGATTAAGGGCAGCTGTTATCTCCTGGTTTTGTAAACAATATTTTTGTTTCATTTCTTGTTGAGTGATTTTTAAAGATGGGGGTGGGGAGAAACGACTTTGCCATCTTCAATCTGGCTGGCCATCATGACCCGTATGGTCCTGGTGAGGAGTGGGGTGCTTCCAGTGGACCCCACAGATGGGCTGCTTCTTACCCATAGAAGCAGGGTGGGAGATGGAAGGACAAAGACCAAAAACAATGGCTTGGATGGGTGAGGTTGCTGAGAGCCCGGAGAGTGAGTCAAGCCTAGAGAACCATCTAGCAAAAAGGTGGGTGGAGGTTAGGAACCATAGCATGAAACCAAAACAAAGAAAGTTTATGAACAAGGAGCAGCAGGGTGGAAAGACAAGGAGGTGGTCTGGAAGGAGTCCAGAGACCAGCTGGGGATGCTTGTGGAGACTTCATATCTCATCCCTGCACCATCTTGAATATGCTGCCCAGGTCATATAAAAGCGTCAGGTGGATGGGCCATTTGATGTTTTCTCACTCATTGCCCATCTGAAAAGTGAACAGTAAGCTCCTTCATGAGAGTCTGAGTTCTGAGCTGTTGTCAACTTGAAAGTGCTCATTTGATGCTCTCAGGATGGTACTTGACACTTCAAATTCTTAATTTGTAAAGAGGAGACAAATGTAGTTCCCTCAGCCCACTTTACAAACGCATGGGGATGCTCTATGGACCAGTGAGACTTTCAGTCTGACTTTCCCCTTTGGGAACAGGTCGCTCTTAACAGGGACCATTTATCCTGAGAGCTCAGACACTTCTGTCTTCTGCTTGAAACCAAATGCAGGAGAAGGAGGCAAGGAGGAAGGAGGAAAGGAAACTCACAATTCTGTTTAGCACCTGTTGAGTGCAAGGACCTTTCCATGTGTTGTTTCTTTTATTCTCCTAATGGCCATCTGGACTGAGCCTTCTTACCCACTCTTACAGATAAGGAAACCATGTCCATGGAGGACATGGAATTTCAATGCAGGTCTCTCTGACTCCAAAACTGTGATCTTCCCAGGACATCACAGTGACTGTGGCTCTGCCACTGCCAGCCCTTGTTCCTCCCTCCCCACCCTCAGTGAGAGGGACACTGTAAGACAGGAGGTGACCAACCTCCCTTGTTTCAAAGGAAGAAGATAAGCTGACTCGAGGCTGAAGTTTTCTCTGAAATTTTATGACTCTGATCTTTTGAACCATGAATAAAATAAGTTTTACTTTTAATATGGTTAAACATGAGATCCTCTCATCCAGTGAATAAATATATGTTGAACACCTAGTTTATAGAAGATGCTGCGACAGAATGTTGGAGGATTTGGAAACATATAAAATATAGGCAAATCCTATAAAATCACTTTCACAGTTAAGATTAATTTGAATTCAGACATACTAAAAATTATCCAACTTGCGGTTTGAAATTTGTCACTGGCATTTCACAAGAGAGGTCAGGACGGGATTTCCCAGTAGGGGACTCACTCACCTGGAGGTATTAAAATCTTGAAAATGGATGAGGTTCTCAAAGAAGATGGAATTACAAGGGCTAAAAATAAAGACCAGGATAGAGCCTTAAATTATATCAATTTTGGGGAGCTGCAAGAGGAAGTTAAGGCAATGAAGCCCTAGGGATGAAAGAGGAAGAAGAGACAAAGAAAGAGAAGATAAATAAGAATAAATAATAAGTTTAGAAAGAGCACACACAGAGCTGCAAGAGAGGGAGGTGCCCAGGGCTTCATAGAGGGCAAGATGAATGGGAATTTTTTTTAAACCACAGAGTACAAATATCAAGAGGTCAATGATTTTCTGCAAATGTCACATCTTGAGCCAGTGGTGAGAGCAGAAACCAGAGAGCAGAGAGTCCGAGACACATCGAGAAAGCTGGTTCATTGTACAGAGGAAAAGGGAAGAAAATCAGATGCGTACATAATACTCAACATTCAAAGTGGACTCTGAGGGAATTCCCTGGAGGTCCAGTAGTTAGGACTCAGCACTTTCACTGCTGTGGGCCTGGGTTCAATCCCTGGTTGGGGAACTAAGATCCCGCAAGCCACACGGTGTGGCTAAAAACAAACAAACAAAAAACAAAACAAAACAAAAACCCAAAATGGGCTCTGAAAGGATTAAATGCCTAAATAGGAAAGGTAAAAATGTATTCGACAAATGAACAGAACATAGGAGGATATCTTTGTGACCTAGGCAATGGAGACAAATCCTTAAGGAGAGAAATCTGTTAATTGGGTTACATTGTAACTAAGGAATTCTGCTCAACAAATGACACTGAGAGACAGTTAACAGGCAGGTGACAGGCTGAAAGGAGATATTTGCAATATCTAAAACTAATAAGAGTCTAATATTTTAAATGTACATGGTGGAGAGAGACAAATTAGGAGTTTGGGATTAACATATATACACTACTATATTTGAAATAGGTAAACAACAAGGACCTACTCTATAGCACAGGGAACTATACTCAATATCTTGTAATAACCTATAATGGAAGAGAATCTGAAAAAGAATAGGTATAGATATAGACATATAATTGAATCACTTTGCTGTACACTTGAAACTAACACAACCTTGTAAATTAACTATACTTCAATAAAAATAAATAACAAATAAAAAAATAAAAATAAGGGGGGAGGGAGAAATGGAGAGTTGCTGCTTGACAGGTATAAAGTTTCAGTTATAAAAGAGGAATAAGTTCTAGAGATCTGCTATACAACGTTGCACCTACAGTTAATGACATTGCATTGTGCATTTAAAATTTAAGAAGGCAGGCTTCCCTGGTGACACAGTGGTTGAGAGTCCGCCTGCCGAGGCAGGGGACACGGGTTCGTGCCCCGGTCGGGGAAGATCCCACATGTCGCGGAGCGGCTGGGCCCGTGAGCCGTGGCCACTGAGCCTGCACGTCCGGAGCCTGTTCTCCGCAACGGGAGAGGCCACAGCAGTGGCCCGTGTACCACACACACACAAAAAAAAATTAAGAAGGCAAATCTCATGTTAAGTGTTCTTACTACAATAATAAAAATTAATAATAAAATAAGTCTATTAACAGTCAAACAAAAAAATAAAATAAAATGTACGTGGAATGCCAGCACATCAACGTGGAAAAGACAAACTCTTTGTAGAGGATGCAGTGGTGTTTGCCCAGATCCCCTACTTCAGGACTGAGGCACTCTCAGACAGAGTGGTGCCTTGCCCAAGATCAAGCCCTCTTCCTAAAGGCATCTTGCATCCAGTGACTGGTCCAGGAAGGAATATAAATGCCTTAGCCTCCTTGCCTCAAAGCGGGACAACTCTGAAAACCCATTTCAACTCCAGAGCTCCTCATGGTTCTGTCTGAAACCTTCAGAGCAACTTCATCAGAATGCAGCTTCTCCCTCTGCATTCTGACGCTGATTGCCCCAATTCTGATTCTCTTACTCAAAGGTTTAGTTCCTGAGAGCAGCCCACCTCTAAAGTTCTTACATGCAAATTTCAGATTCAGAATCTGTTTCACAGAGAACTCAACCTACGTCAGTTGATACTGGAAGCAAACTAAAATGGGACTTTAGAGCTGCATCACCTGCCAGTTGCTTGGCAGTTAAGACCCCGTCAACGGTGGTTTGTAGAGTGCCAGGAGCCTCTGGCATGCAATTACGGGGCAGTTTTAAGGCTTTTCACTGGTGGTGAACTGGAATGGGATATGAGAGAAAGAGAATGAACTGATGGGTGCAATCCATCAGGTGTTTGGGAGTTTTAAAGACTTTGGAATTGGATGGCTATTGCTGGAAGCTACCAATGCACTGGAGAAAGACAATGAAAGGGGGAGGGTGATTAATCACCAATAAAGGGTGACATCACCAATGTGTTCCCTACCAAACCCAGACAGATCCTGGAAGATGCTGTGGACTACTGTCAACTCCATCAAGGAGTAGCACCAATTGCAGCTGCTATGCCAGATGTGGTATCTTGGCTAGAGCTGATAAACACAGCCTCGTATACATGGTATGGGGTCACTGATCTGGCAAATGCATTCTTTTCCACCTCTCTCAGAAAGAAGGACCAGAAGCCGTTCACGTTCACATGGAACAACCAAGAGTATCTGTTTACAGTCTTGTCCCAGGACTATGTCAACTGCCATTTGTCTGAAGGGACTTGGACCCCGGATCACCTCATGAATAAAAACCTATCCTTGCCCTGGGTTATTTCATAGTCTAGGGAGAAAGACAGAAGGTAACAGAGAGATCAGAAAACAATCTACTCAGGGGGTGCTTGTACCAGTCAGGACTCTTGATTGCAAGGGACAGAAACCCAACTTGAACTAACTGGCTTAAACAGTCCCAGGCTTGAATCTCATTGGTCTGGCTTGGGTCATGTCCATCCCTGACCCAATCACTATGGCTCGAGAATGGAATACTCTGATTGGCTAGGCCTATTCACGTGCTCAGTCCTGGAATGCGAGGCGAGGTGGGGTTAAGATCAGCCCACTGGGCTGAAAGCAAGGAGGGGATGGTTCCCTAAAGGACAACTAAGGGGGGCTTCCCTGGGTGGCGCAGTGGTTGAGAGTCCGCCTGCCGATGCAGGGGACACGGGTTCGCGCCCCAGTCCGGGAGGATCCCACATGCCACGGAGCAGCTGGGCCCGTGAGCCATGGCCGCTGAGCCTGCGCGTCCGGAGCCTGTGCTCCGCAACGGGAGAGGCCACAACAGTGAGAGGCCCAAATACCACAAAAAAAAAAAAAAAAAAAAAAAAAAAAAAGGGCAACCAAGGAATTAAGGCTGATCAGGTAAAAGAAGCAGATGTCCCTTGGAGGGCTCAAGTAGAGTAGCCATCTGCCCTGGGAGTCAAGAGAGGCTTCATGGAGAAGGTAGATTTTTTTTTTTTTAATTGAAGTACAGTTGATGTACAATATTATATAAGTTACAGGTAAACAATATAGTGAGTCACAATTTTTATAAGTTACAGGTAAACAATATAGTGAGTCACAATTTTTAAAGGTTATACTCCATTTATTGTGATGATAACATATTAACTATTTTATAGTAGCTTATTTTATACCTAATAGTTTGTACCTCTTAATCCCCTACCCCTATATTGCCCCTCCCCCCTTCCCTCTCCCCACTGGTAACCACTAGTTTGTTCTCTATATCTGAGTCTGCTTCTGTTTTGTTATATTCACTGGCTTGTTGTATTTTTTAGATTCCACATATAAGTGATATCATACAGTATTTATTGGAAGTGGTCATTTGACTCAGACCCCAAGGAACAAGTAGGAGTTTGTCAGGTGGAAACGATATTCCAGGCAAAGAGACAGGCTTGTGAAAAAGCACGGAACTGTGAATGGGCATTGCATGTCTAGAGAAGAAAACAGTTCTCAGTGGTAAGGGATGGGGCTGGAGAGCTACTGAGCTCACCTTAGGCAGGATCTGTCTAGAGAAAGGCAGTATAGACCTCTGTCCAATACATTGATATGAAGTTATTATTGTCAAATATTAATTTGATTCTCTCTAGATCAGTAAAGGGAACTTTGTGTGAGGCAGAGTATCTAAAGTCTAGAACATTAGCTGCTGTGGGCAGAGATGTTTGACTCTTGTTCAGTGATGTATCCATGTGCCCAGAACAGTGTCTGGCACATGGTAAGAGCTCAATAAACATTTGGGTAATAAAAGTCTGAATTTAACTTTAATAGTTCGATTAATTGTATTAGACATTCCACGAAATCCTTGAGTAAAGGAGTAGGGCTGGGAAAGCTTAATAAAGACAAGGGCAAGGAGTAGGGAAATTGATGGGGTTAAAAAGAAATAGAAATAGATAATAGTAATAATTAATTAATTAATGTTAGCACATACTGAGCACATATCTATTAGAGGTTGCTTGTACTAGTCACTAAATATCTAAATATCCTATATTCATTATATAATTTAACCCTTATATCCACCCTATTAGGCAAGTATTGTGATCCCCACTTACACAATGAGGAAACTGAAGCTCAGAGAGGTTAAGTGAGTTGCCCAAGACCACACAGCTAGTTATGCTGCTACTCAAACCAAATCTGTTTCTCTCTAGAGCCAAAGCTCTTAATAGAAATAAGTCCTTAAGAAAAATAAAGCAAGCACCTTTTACATTCCGGGTGCTGTTCTAGGCATCATACACTTTCTACACCACAACACGTCCATGCTGGTGGCATTGTTATCACCATTATGCCTTATGTTAAAGACACAGAAATGAAGGCACAGAGAGGTGAAGTAGTTTACCTAAAGTCACATGTAAACAAACAGCACAGGCTGAATGTGAGCCCAGGCAACTAGTTCCAGTATCCAGACTCTAATACCACCCTGCCACTTGGCTATGACACTGTCCTGATTCAGATGGGCATTTAGGCTGCAACTTATGATACAGTTTGTTTTGATGAAATTAAGACTTTAGAACTAACCCTGAGGGGACTTCCCTGGTGGTCCAGTGGTTAAGACTCTGCGCTCCCAATGCAGGGGGCCCGGGTTTGATCCCTGGTCAGGGAACTAGATCCTGCACGCCACAGGGAAGATCCCTTGTGCTGCAGCTAAGACATGGTGCAGCCAAATAAATAAATAAATATTTTTTAAAGAAAGAAAGAAATAGCTCTGAGTTTGAACATCTGATTTCCCACTGACTGGCTAGGTGACTTTAACCTCTCTGAGCCTTAAGTTCCTCATCTGTAAAATGGGAATAATAGTCATATCCACCTTGCAACTTTAAGGATTAAACGAGGTAATGTCTAACAAGTTCCTGGCATGGTTCCTGTCATGGATCAAGAAATTTTAGTGCCTTATTTATTTTTTTGCTTCCTGTCTTGTCAAGGATATTGAATTTAGATCACAGGTTTTAACTCCTTTATGCCATGGACCTCTTTAGCAGTCTAGGGAAGCTGATGCAGCCTTTCTCAGAATGATTTTTATTTTATTTTATTTTATTTTATTTTATTTTATTTTATTTGCGGTACGCGGCTCTCTCACCGCTGCGGCCTCTCCCGTTGCGGAGCACAGGCTCCGGACGCGCAGGCTCAGCGGCCATGGCCCACGGGCCCAGCCGCTCCGCGGCATGTGGGATCTTCCCGGATCGGGGCACAAACCCGCGTTCCCTGCATCGGCAGGCGGACTCCCAACCACTGCGCCACCAGGGAAGCTCAGAATGATTTTTAGATACAAACAATAAAATTCATAGGATTACAAAGGAAACTAAATATAATGAAATACCATTATCAAAAATGTTTTAAATTTGAATTTGTGATATAGTAACATATGTGCTTGTTAATGCAATGAATCATGAGACGGAGTGGCAGGCTCTATAACTACTACTAGTTCAAAGTGAAGTGGGTAAAAGACATTTGGGGATAATTTACAGCACCTGTTATGTGAAATGAAAATATCTGTGATTCCTATTGATGTCAGTTGCTGGTCCTGCTAAGTCTACTGGGGTTTGTTGCCTGGCTCATAATTGAAGGAAGCGTTAAACTCAAGTAAGAGGTTAGTGGGGAAAAAAAAAAAAGTTGTACTTTTTTTTCCCATCCAAGTTCACAGGCCCTTGGGTTCAAAACAGCTGGTCTAAAGGAAGGCGGTAGTGGGGAAAGTCAGGAATTGGCCGGTTTGTTTGGAAGCTCCTTATAAATGGGCCTCTTCGGTCATGCTTTTGGATGTTATTTATTTGGCCCTGTATGGAGAGAAGTCACACATCTCAAACTCACTGTGTCTTCCTTGCTGCTCCTGGAATGTGCTAGGCAAATGTGGCCTTAGAGGGCCTTTGCACTGACCTGACTGTACCCTCTGACAGTAATAATCTTCCCTGAAACATCAGCCTCCTCTCTCTGACTCTCACATCTCTCTCTCTCTCTCTTTTTTTTTTTTTTTTGGGGGGGGCCGGGCTATGCGCCTTGCCGGGATCTGAATTCCGCAACCAGGGATCCAACCCCAGTCCCCCCACCCTCCCACCCCTCCACCCCTCCACAGTGCAAGCTCGGAGTCCTAACCACTGGACTGCCAGGGAATTCCCTCTCACACCTAAGTCTTCAAACGTCCCCTCCTCTGTGAGGCCTATCTTGATTACCCTACCTAGGTGTCTCCAGCCCTCCCAAAACCCTTAGCCTGCTCTAATTTTTCTTTTGTCCTTAGCATATACCACCTATCATGTTTCATAATTTACTTCTTTATTTTATTTTCTCTTCCTCTCTCCTCCACCCACCCCCGACTAGAATATAAGCTCCGTAAAGAAAGGGATTTTTCTTTTGTTTTGTTTTCGGCCTGGCGTGGCATGCAGGATCTTATTACTGTGACCAGGGATAGAACCCGTGCCCCGTGCAGTAGAAGCATCCAGTCTTAACCACTAGACCGCCAGGGAAGTCCCAAGAAAGGGTTCTTTGAGAGAGTTTCCTGACTGTCCCGGGTCACGGGTTAGGACTTTGTGCTCTCACTGTCAGAGTCCAGGGTTCCATCCCTGGTGTCCGATAATTAAGATCCGGCAAGCCAAGCGGCACAGCCAAAAAAAAAAAAAAAAGGAAAGGGATCTCTGTTTTGCTCACTACACTACAGGAACAGAGGATGGCGCGTAACAGGCGCTCAATAAATTGAGTACATCAACGAATGAAGCATGGTTGCGGGTTGAGGGTCGCGCCTTACAGTGAAGCAGCTCAGACCTGAGAACCGGAACCGGGCTCTGATGTCGGCTGCCGCTGCCAAGCTGGGCTACCTGGGGCAATCCACTCAATCTCTCTCAGCCTCGGTTTCCCCAACTGTAACACAGGAGTCAAAAACCCTGTCTCACAAGTGTTGAGGATCCATTGAGCCAGTCAGTAGAAGGCTGGCATTGGGCAGGTGTTTCATAAATGCTAGTTCCTGGTCCCCTTTGGATCTGGAGGCAGCAACTTCCTCCTGTTGGCACTGGGTCCCGGGAACTCCCGTAAGAGGGCAGGGCTCTTGTCCCTCTCCTTCGCTGTGTTCCCAAAAAGGCTCAGAATAGAACCAAAGTCTCCTGGCTCCACTTTTGTTGTAGCCAACAGACCACACGACCACTTTTTTCCTGTCCACGACTTTTCTTTTGAGGTGGAAAGTAGTCGTTGGAATAACTCACCCAGGGGCAGGGAAAGGAAAAAACAGCAAAAATTGTTTTAAAAGGGAGTTATACAAGCATGTGCAGGAAAACCCCATTGAGGGACGTAAATGCTGATTCAAATAAGGAGGAAATATGAAATTTGACAGTTTTCCAGGCCTTCCCTGGTCCTAAATTTCCTCTCTTCCATCACACTTTTTTTTTTCTCTCCCACAAAAACAGGCATTAAGAAAGATGACAGGTCAATAAGTAGACCATGGAGAAAAGAGGAGGGAGCTGGAAGTCGGTGGTCAGTGTGAGTATAAACGCAACTCCCTCTTATCACCAGCCTGTTCCCTAAGTCATGATGGGGAAAGGCAGGCTCCAGCAGAAGCTGATGTCTCCCTAGGGAAGGAGAATGAATTCTGGATCACTAACAGAGACCGTTTTCCAGCGCTGCTTTGATCTCCTGCCCGAACCAGGGCTGGGGACCAGCAGGCTGAGACTCCAAGGAAAACCGGACTTCACAGCAGTTTCAAGCAGCTGTCTGCCCACAAGGGCGTGTGCCTGCAACGCATCCAGCCCAGCTTGTGCCCTGCTCCTGGGCCCTTGTCCTTCGGCCCCAAGGAGTCCTGCCTCCCCTTTTCCTCCCCACCCAAATCGCTGAGTTGGCGTCTGAAAATGAGTAAGTGTGAAGAGAGACTGCACATTGGTCTTTGCTGAGGATTTGTTTTTGCCAGACGGCTTGGTGGAGAAGATTGCGTTTCTTGGTTATTTTTAAACCGGGATTTCTAGAATTTGATTAGGAAAAACACAAAAACGAAAACCGGAAACTCAAGTCATGAGAGCCAGTGGCTCTGGGCATCCTCTTTGGGTGGGCCTGCTACTCCCTAGAGCGGCCAGGAGCCCAAGGAGTGTGGGGCTGGCAGAGAACAGAGATGCAGAGGGGTTCCAGGCAGTTCCAGAAAGCATCCCTGCTCTCCATCCTAGGTGACGAAAATGCCACACCTACATGACACCTCACTTCTGGCCCTTGCTGCATGCCAGGCCCTGTGCTGGATGGTGATGGAAAGTCTTGGTCCCTGGTCATTATGGGGGCTCATCTTTTAGATGAAGAGATTGATGGTTGCAACATATTTACGATAGGAGCTTGATGGGGGGAGATACAAGGTTCGAGGTGGTGCTGCTAAATCTAGCCCAGAAGGATCCAGAGAGACTCCAACTATGAAACCTGAAGAATGAGTGGGAGTTAGCAAAGCCCAGCCAGAGAGGACTATGGGTAAGAGAAGGGTGTGGTGGGGTGTGGACAAGAAGACAGAGGCTTTGAAGACAGACAGATTGGACTTCTAGTTCTCTTCGTCCTCTGACAAGCTGTGCCATTTAAGCAAATGTGCCTGCCTTCTCTGTACCTCATTCTCCTCATCTGTAAAACTGGGGATAATCTGAATCCTTTACTTACAAAAGCTGACATTTACTAAGCCTGTACTGGGTGCCAGGCACTGTTCGAAGCATCTTACATATACTAACTCATGATAATTTTGAAAAAAAATAAAAATTTGACTCATATGGATATGAAATAAACCCGTAGCAAAGATTTTATGGAATCTGTTAAGTAATGAGGGAACCAGAAAGACGTTATGACTAGTTCAAAGGAGAAATCAAAGTACCCCACAATTATAGTGAGATAAGGAACAATGAAATTAATTTATAAATAGTTACAAAACTGGCAAAGTTGGTCAATATCCACTAGAGAATAAATAATAAATTGCATTCCACTGGAGACAACTGCATTTCTATAGACAAGAATCATTCACATTACTGTCAGTTTTCTATAACTTACAGAGCTATAAAGTAGTTCAAAGATAATGAGAGGGAGAGATAACCTTTCACTGACAGCCAGTCAGGACACCCAATAAATTTCAGCGTCTTTCCAATTCATCTGTGTGGTCTCCCCAAACCCCTTATGGTCATAATAATCTCAAAGAAAAATTATTCTTGATCACAAAATAAAGCTGGTCTCATTAGATTTGTACTAATTGTTTACACAAGTGCAGTGAAAGTATTAATTTGTCATACAAGTCTGGTAAATTTGCTTTGCAAAATTTAAAGCCATACAGTTTTTTTTTAAATTATTAGCAGTTCTTTATTTTATTTTATTTTTTAACATCTTTATTGGAGTATAATTGCTTTACAATGATGGGTTATTTTCTGCTGTATCACGAAGTGAATCAGCTATACCTATACATATGTCCCCATATCTCCTCCCTCTTGCGTCTCCCTCCCACCCTCCCTATCCCATCCCTCTAGGTGGACACAAAGCACCAAGCTGATCTCCCTGTGCTATGCGGCTGCTTCCCACTAGCTATCTACTTTACATTTGGTACTGTATATATGTCCATGCCACTCTCTCACTTCGTTCCAGCTTACCCTTCCCCCTCCCCGTGTCCTCAAGTCCATTCTCTACGTTTGCGTCTTTATACCTATCCTGCCCCTAGGTTCTTCAGAACCTTTTTTTTTTTTTTTTTAGATTCCATATATATGTGTTAGCATACGGTATTTGTTTTTCTCTTTCTGACTTACTTCACTCTGTATGACAGACTCTAAGTCCATCCACCTCACTACAAATAACTCAATTTCGTTTCTTTTTATGGCTGCATAATATTCCATTATATATATGTGCCATATGTTCTTTAGCCATTCATCTGATGATGGACACTTAGATTGCTTCCGTGTCTTGGCTGTTGTAAATAGAGCTGCAATGAACATTGTGGTACATGACTCTTTTTTTTTTTTTTGCCGTACGCGGGCCTCTCACTGCTGTGGCCTCTCCCATTGCGGAGCACAGGCTCCGGACGCACAGGCTCAGCGGCCATGGCCCACGGGCCCAGCTGCTCCGCGGCATGTGGGATCTTCCTGGACCGGGGCACGAACCCGTGTCTCCTGCATCGGCAGGCGGATTCTCAACCACTGCGCCACCAGGGAACCCCCATGACTCTTTTTGAATTATGGTTCTCTCAGGGTATATGCCCAGTAGTGGGATTGCTGGGTTGTATGGTAGTTCTATTTTTAGTTTTTTAAGGAACCTCCATAGTGGTTGTATCAATTTACATTCCCACCAACAGTGCAAGAGGGTCCCCTTTTCTCCACATCCTCTCCATCATTTATTGTTTGTAGATTTTTTGATGATGGCCATTCTGACCTGTGTGAAGTGATACCTGATTGTAGTTTTGATTTGCATTTCCCTAATGGTAAGTGATGTTGAGCATCCTTTCATGTGTTTGTTGGCAATCTGTATATCTTCTTTGGAGAAATGTCTATTTAGGTCTTCTGCCCATTTTTGGATTGAGTTATTTGTTTTTTTGATATTGAGCTGTATGAGCTGCTTGTATATTTTGGAGATTAATACTTTGTCAGTAGCTTCATTTGCAAATATTTTCTCCCATTCTGAGGGCTGTCTTTTTGTCTTGTTTATGTTTTCCTTTGCTGTGCAAAAGCTTTTAAGTCTCATTAGGTCCCATTTGTTTATTTTTGTTTTTATTTCCATTTCTCTAGGAGGTGGGTCAAAAAGGATCTTGCTGAGATTTATGTCATAGAGAGTTCTGCCTATGTTTTCCTCTAAGAGTTTTATAGTGTCTGGCCTTACATTTAGGTCTTTAATCCATTTTGAGTTTATTTTTGTGTATGGTGTTAGGGAGGGTTCTAATTTCATTCTTTTACACGTAGCTGTCCAGTTTTCCCAGCACCACTTATTGGAGAGGCTGTCTTTTCTCCATTGTATATTCTTGCCTCCTTTATCAAAGATAAGGTGACCATATGTGTGTGGGTGACTATATGTGCATGGGTTTATCTCTGGGCTTTCTATCCTGTTCCATTGATCTATATTTCTGTTTTTGTGCCAGTACCATACTGACTTGATTACTGTAGCTTTGTAGTATAGTCTGAAGTCCAGGAGCCTGATTCCTCCAGTTCTGTTTTTCTTTCTCAAGATTGCTTTGGCTATTTGGGGTCTTTTGTGTTTCCATACAAATTGTGAATTTTTTTATTCTAGTTCTCTGAAAAATGCCACTGGTAGTTTGATAGGGATTGCGTTGAATCTGTAAATTGCTTTGGGTAGTATAGTCATTTTCACAATGTTGATTCTTCCAATCCAAGAACATGGTATATCTCTCCATCTGTTTGTATCATCATTAATTTCTTTCATCAGTGTCTTATAGTTTTCTGTATACAGGTTTTTGCCTCCTTATGTAGGTTTATTCCTAGATATTTTTTTCTTTTTGTTGCAATAGTAAATGGGAGTGTTTCCTTAATTTCAGCCATACAGTTTTAAACAATTACAAATTAACTTTTGTCTGGAAATTTTTATAAGGGATCTCCACTTGGAATTTTTAAAGGCTCTATTATTTGTTATTCACAGGTTAAGAAACCCAGCCCAAGAAACTTTTTCCACCATATTTCTCTTATCTGTTGTACCTATAAATCTGGGTGAATTCCTCTGTTTGAGGTCTCCCAAATATCCCAAATATCATTCCTTAGTATCTGTAAACCAGGTGCCAGACCAGTTGTCTTGGAGAGCTTTGTAGCGATTAATTCTGTAAATACAGCCAAATTTGAAAGCAAGTCCCCTAAAACCAAGTTACCCAGCAGAGTTTATGATTAACCTCTCTACCCAAAACTTTATTCCCTTTCTTGTCCAGCCCTTGTTCTCCTCAGGATTGAGGAGTATCAAAGAAAAGGGGGGATTGAAAAGAAGCAGGACTCTGCAGGGCCCTCCCAGGTACAGAAGGCCCTCCATGTCCACTGTTTCTTGTTTGTAGAAAAAAGACTGTAGTCTCCTAGGCCTTCCAAAGAGCAGACTCAAGCAGTTACTAATTAGAGAAGTGATGGGAGGCAGAAACAAAAGAAAAGCAGTCCAGCAAGAAAAGTAATAATCCCTTAAACAATAGTTCAGTGATAAAACAGAGTCCCAGTTCCTCCTCAAGGGAGATACATAACAATCTGACACATACCTTTGAGTTGTTCTGCAGAAACTAAGACCCCCACGGAGGTGGAGGATGGTGACTAAATGCTGACCACAAGCATGTAGACCTCAGACTGATTGGAACCAGAAGGTTGATGATTCAGATTCCTGAAACATCACCCTGCTACCTCACCACCAACCAATCAGAAAAAAGTCCATGAGCTGATCACACACCCTGCAACCCTCACCCCTAATTTTGCCTTTAAAATTCCTTCCCTGAAAGTCTTTGGGCAGTTTGGTCTTTTGGGCATGAGCTGCCCATTCTCCTTGCCTGTCCCATCAATAAATGCTGTATGTTCTTTCACCACAACACAGTCACTAGATTGGCTTTGCTGCCCATGGGCAAGCAGACCCAAGTTCAGTTCAGTGTCAAATTTTATTCCCTAAAATGTCTTGTTATACCTGATTTGCGGAGCATCATTCTCAAATATGACACTCCAGGCATTGGTGCACAATCGATTTATCCCGGCAAGAAGGAGGGAATATTCTTATTAAAAGTATGCAAATAATTCTTGCCATGAAATGTAGGGGTACATTAAGAGTTTCGAAATTCTGCAAGGTCAGTGAATGTTTAGTTCCACTTACAAAAGCAGAATCTACTAAATTGTTATGGGTTACAGATGGCTTAAGAGGAAAGACAAAGAGCTTCCTTGTAAATCTGCAAAATAGAACATTAAAACAGCATCAACAATATTCCAAACAAATAACTGCAATAAACTTTCCCTTGTCAGTTGATTCAGTCCTATGTAATTAATTCTAGTTCTGCTGACTCTTGAGGTAGTGTCTTAGGAAGCCTTCTGCTTGACTACAGCATCCTGGAAATCCTGACTCAATCCACTGGCAGAGCCTAAAAGTTGTCTGAGCCGGGTCAGCTCAGCTTTGAGTGTCAATAGCTTGAAGTATCTGGTACAGTCCTTTTCTGTGAAGCTCTGAAACTGTCCTTTTTTGTTGAGAACACAAACTCTGGTCTGTGGCTTATAGCAGGGTCTTCAGGCAAGCCTCAGAGATATCATAGATGGCAGTGACCAAAATGGATATGGTTAATTGATTACTGATAATTTTCCAATGTGAAAGGTCTGATGAGAGTGCATAATAAGAATCATAAAACTGACAAGGAAATTTCGTTGTTTCTGGCATGTAAAACAAAGATAATCAAACATTCGGAAAAGAGTAAACTTTAGGCAAACTATCTCTAAAGATAATGATTAAGCCTATTTTCAAAGAAGTCAGTCAATGTTACATCTGATTCATAAAAATGGATAAACATAATTTGTAGAGAGGTAAAAACCTTGAGAGATAACATATAATAATCCTGAGACATTTTTTTGTACCGGGAATATCTGTAGATGTCTACAGATCTCTATTCTGTAAGTCTGATGTGCATTCCACTGGCCTAGACCATGCTAGATTCAAATTAAAGAAAGAAGCCTTGGGAATTCACTGGCGGTCCAGTGGTTAGGACTTGGCGCTCTCACTGCCAGGGGTCTGGTTCGATCCCTGGTCTCTCATGCCACACGATGCCACCAAAAAAAAAAGAAAAGAGAAAAGAAGGAAGCCTTACCCAAGTATTGTAGCAGAGAGTAAACATTTTAAATAATATCTGAGCTCATGACTGATACACTATACTATTATTGCCAATATCAGGCAAAGGACTCTGATGAAAGTAGGAAAACTCAACAAAGCTATTTCATAATTGTTCTCGTTCTTAAGAGAACTGGTTCATAACAGTACTTTCCATGAGGGTAAAAACAAAAAACATACTATGGAAAAAAAAAAAAAAAAACATACTATGGAGAGCAAACACATTGATTGTTCCAGGGACTTCTCATAAAGGATACAATTTTAAATATTTGTATAAATAACATTTTGCCTAGATATATTTAACCTAGAGAAAGCTGAGCATTTCTTCTGATTTGACGGCTCTTTCCATGCAACTCTTCAAGCAAATCTAATTATTTCTAGCATCTTGTTTTATAAAGTGAAAGAACGGAACCTCCCTGGTGGTGCCGCAGTTAGGACTCTGAGCTCCCAATGCTGGGGGCCTGGGTTCAATCCCTGGTCAAGGAACTAGATCCCACATGCATGCCACAACTAAGGAGTCAGCAAGTCGCAACTAAGGAGCCCTCGAGCCCCAACTAAGACTCAACACAACCTAAATAAATAAATAAATATTTGTCTCAGAATAAATAAAAAATAAAGTGAAAGAACAAATCTTTGTGATTTTCCAAAGATCCTATGGGAAAGCTCAAAGATCGTTTTAGACGTAGCTAATATCTTGAAATTTTATTTTACTTTTTTTCAATACTTAGGATCCAGTCTGGGAAGGCAAAAATTCAAAAAAGTTATCAGTGACAATTTGGACATTCAATTAAGAGAGGATCATGAGTGCCTATCATTGTGCTAATAAAGCATTTAAAAATAAACATAGGGCTTCCCTGGTGGCGCAGTGGTTGAGAGTCCGCCTGCCGATGCAGGGCATACGGGTTCGTGCCCCGGTCCGGAAAGATCCCACATGCCGCGGAGCGGCTGGGCCCGTGAGCCATGGCCGCTGAGCCTGCGCGTCCGGAGCCTGTGCTCCGCAATGGGAGAGGCCGCAACAGTGAGAGACCCGCGTACCACAAAAAAACAAACAAACAAAAACCAAAACATAGTAACAAGAATGGTAAAGAAGATTCGCTTTTTCGTAAGTGAGGAATTGTGGTTCTTTTTTCCCCCTTAAAAAGTCGATACAATAAAATCAGAATAAATCACAGAAACTTATTAAGACATGGAAAGTTTGCTATCTAGGCAATTATACGGAAAGAAATGAATAACCTTTCATAAGCAGGTGAAAGCACTTATCAGTAAACCAAGGAAGCAAGCCTGTCAAGATTGAGCAAACTGCTATAATTTTAACATATTTCATAGTTTCTTTTCAGACTCAGGTGTCACAAACCAAAGCAAGTAAAATTTATTTATATATATAAAAATGCTCTTTTATATTCTGAATCAAACACTTTACCTTAGCAAAGTGTCGGTGGACCCACAAGGCCAGAACAATTTTCATATTAATGCTAAAATGATATTTATGTTAACAAGCAATGAGTATACCTTTTTTCTTTTCTTTTTTTTGGCTGCGTTGGGTCTTCGTTGCTACGTGCGGGCTTTCTCTAGTTGCAAGTGGGGGCTTCTCATTGCAGTGGCTTTTCTTGTTGCAGAGCACAGGCTCTAGGCGCGTGGGCTTCAGCAGCTGCAGCACACCGAGTAGTTGCAGATCCTGGGCTCTGGAGCGCAGGCTCAGTAGTTGTGGCACACGGGCTTAGCTGCTCCACCGCACATGCTATCTTCCGGGACCAGGGATCAAACCCGTGTCCCCTGCATTGGCAAGTGGATTCTTAACCACTGCGCCACCAGGGAAGTCCCGAGTACATCATTTTTACCTTCAAATGAATCAATATATAACATTTTAAGATTTGTTAAAAATTTTTCTCAGCCTCAAATTCCAATATGGTAAATATTAAGTTAAAATTTGCATAAACAAAATTTTAAAATTTATATATAAAAAATAAAATCTATATATTTTTTAAATTTGCATAAACAAAAGCTGTTTGGAGTCCTCAATAAATCTGAAGAATGTAAGAGATCAAGAGGCTCCCCCCAAAAAGCCTGAGAACACCTGCTCACATACATGTTATAGTTCTCTGTTACCGCTGCTCTTAGTGTCATCTCAACCACTCATAGAATTTTAACTTTTAACCAAAGTTTTACTTTTCACCAAAGTAACTAACTTCTATGTCACAGATAACAATAGGGTGTGGGGTAAGTTAAGGAAAACCTGTCCGCCTTACGCAAGTATTGCAGCGGACAAGCAGAGCTTACAGTGCAACTTTCTACAGTCACAGGTATCTCTTTTACACGTTTTAAAAATGCTCAGGAACGTAACCCAGAAGATAGCCTTTATATAGCATATATGCAGAATATATATACTTAAAATCATGCTTAGTTAACAATGTTTCAGTGTTCTATCTTAGAAATTATTTAGGTGTCAATGATTATTCATTAAATAACTCAATTTAATATCAGTGCAAGGTTTTCAGTCATCTGAAGATCTTGGATTAGCTAACATACTATAAGACATGATCGCTGTTAAAATAAGATTTGTCAGAATAATGATTCAATCCAGTTGAATACAAATTTACCTTTCTTCATTTTGTAAATGTTACACAGGAGTAACTTTAGCTAGCTTGATCAATTAACCTGAATAAGTTCAGGGTAAATAAACCCAAGTAGAATAAAATGTATACTCGTATTATAGTCACCCTGATAAATCAGACATAGCTGTTTTTATTAAGCAAAATTATTTATTTATTTTTAAAATAAATTTATTTATTTTTGTCTGCGTTGGGTCTTCATTGCTGTACATGGGCTTTCTCTAGGTACGGCGAGTGAGGGCCACTCTTTGCTGTGGTGCGTGGGCTTCTCACTGTGGTGGCTTCTCTTATTGTGGAGCATGGGCTCTAGGCGTGTGGGCTTCAGTAGATGCAGCACGTGAGCTTAGTAGTTGTGGCTTGCGGGCTCCAGAGCACAGGCTCAGTAGTTGTGGCACACAGGCCTAGTTGCGGCTCCGCGGCATGTGGGATCCTCCCAGACCAGGGCTCGAACCCGTGTCCCCTGCATTGGCAGGTGGACTCCCAACCAGTGCTCCACCAGGGAATTCCCAAAGAAAAATTATTAAGCTAGCCTTATTTGCCAAAGATTTATCTTAATTAAGTACATTTGAGTTTTTAAAACACTTCTGAGTTTCCATAAGATAATTTTTTTTACTTATCACACAATTTAAGTATTAGAAATTCAATTTCCTCATTTTATTCAAATTTTAAGAATATTTATAATCTTTTTTTTTAATCTCTGTAAGAGATTCAGAAGAGCTCCTTTTCTTTGAGTCTTCATAATCTAACTTATTAAGATCCTCTACAGATATGAAAACTTTACACACTTACACAACAAGAGATAAGGGCCTTTCAGTATTACACATATACAAACTTACAGAGCTTTAGATCTACAATTTTGCCAAGGATCAAGAATAAACTCAAAAATACATGAAACTGACTGGTCAAAATCTTAATTGATTTGAGCTCAAATAAACAAACAAAAAGACTAACAAGCCAGATTCTCTGCCTCTTTCTCCAGAGAATAGATTTCTATAATTCATTAACCCTTTCACAGAGATCAGTAAACGTGCTGACCATAAAAATCAAAATCCCAATTGTTGCTGCCACTAAAGGGGAATAATTTATTGACTGTGAACAAACCAAAATGAAAAACAAAACAAACTTAGTAGAAAGAATATATAGAAACAGAGACTTAGCAAAGTTAAAGTTCTATTGCTAGTTGGGATCTACCTCTGAGAGCCAAGAAAAGACGTGGCTGTACTTAAACCACTCGCGAGGTACTTTGGTAAAGGCAGTTTACCTGGCTCTGTCAGGTGGATCTTTTGGATATCTCAGTGGAACCTTCAAGGCTCATTGTCAAAATAGCTAAAATCGGGCTTCCCTGGTGGCGCAGTGGTTGCGAGTCCGCCTGCCGATGTAGGATACGCGGGTTCGTGCCCCGGTCCGGGAGGATCCCACGTGCCGCGGAGCAGCTGGGCGCTGAGCCGCTGAGCCGGCGCGTCCGGAGCCTGTGCTCCGCAACGGGAGAGGCCGCAACAGTGAGAGGCCCGCGTACCGCAAAAAAAAAAAGATAAAATCATGACTCTTATACAGACACAAATGAACATTGACCAAGAGTTTATTTCTAATGTTTATGTATTTCTTTATTTGCCTGCCATGGGTCTTAGTTGCAGCACGTGGGATCTTTTGTTGCAGCACATGGGCTTCTCTCTTGTGGCGTGGGCTCCAGAGAGGGTGGGCTCAGTAGTTGCCCCACGGCAGGTGGGATCTTAGTTCCCTGACCAGGGATCAAACCCGTGTCCGCAGCATTGGAAGGCGGATTCTTAACCACTGGACCACCAGGGAAGTCTCTGACTGAGACTTTATTGAACTCATTACACAATGAGGGAACCACTAAGAGGTTACAAATGATTAAAAGCAAAATTCAAAGTATTACATTTATAGTCAGAAAAGGAATGCTGAAATGACTTTACAAACAGATACAAACTGACAAAACTGGTCAATATCCTCTGGACAAAATTTCACTTCACCAGACACAATTTGCATTTCTACTAGCAATAATTATTGCATTACTATCAGTTTGCTACAATTACAGAGTTGTAAAATAACTCAAAGACAATGGAATGTGGCCTCCCCTGGTGGCACAGTGCTTAAGAATCCGCCTGCCAATGCAGGGGACACGGGTTCGAGACCTGGTCCGGGAAGATCCCACATGCCGCAGAGCAACTAAGTCTGTGCACCACAACTACTGAGCCTGCGCTCTAGAGCCCGTGAACCACAACTGCTGAGCCCATGTGCCACAACTACTGAAGACCGCAGGCCTAGAGCCCATGCTCTGCAACAAGAGAAGCCACCACAATGAGAAGCCTGCTCACAGCAACGAAGAGTAGCCCCCACTCGCTGCAACTAGAGGAAGCCCACGCGCAGCAACGAAGACCCAGTGCAGCCAAAAATAAATAATAAATTTTTTTAAAAAGATAATGGAACGTGCCAAGAACCTTGATGTGTGAGTTAATCCCTCTAATGTTTTTTCTACTTTCTTTCTCTCTCTTTTTCCCCCCATTTCAAAGTCTTTCACAATTTTTCCCTACATCTTTTAAGTAGGCATTTAAAACAATTTATTTATTTTTGCCTGCGCTGGGTCTGCAGCGAGCGGTGGCTACCCTTCATTGTGGTGCGGGAGCTTCTCATTGTGGTGGCTTCTCTTGTGGAGCACAGGCTCTAGGCGCTCAGGCTTCAGTAGTTGGGGCATGCAGGCTCAGTAGTTGTGGCTCATGGGCTTAGCTGCTCCGCGGTGTGTGGGATCTTCCTGGACCAGGGCTCGAACCTCTGTCCCCTGCATTGGCAGGCAGATCCTTAATCACTGTGCCCCCAGGGAAGTCCCTAAGTAGACATTATTATCCCTATTTTAGATAAAGAGAATTCAAGGCAGAGAGAGATTGAGCCCAAGGTCACACACCTGGTAAGAGGCTGAGCTGTTGTGAAATGTACCTAAGATTTTATTTTAATCAGGTATGGTAAGATGACAGACATGGAGAGAACTGCCTTTGAAAGAAGAATGTATTACAATTCTCAAGGGGAGTGGGGCATGACAGCTACACAGGGCTGTGTGGGAAAGCAACAGGGTCAGTAAGACGGAAATAAAAGCATGGGCAGAAGTTTTTATTGTGGTTTTCATGGGAAGGAAGGAGAGAGGCAAGGTAAATCAGGATTGGCTAGTTTGAATAATTTCAGCAGGCTCCAGGCTATGGGGTGATCCCTAGTTACCTGGTATCCAGCCCTGGGGTGATTGACAGCTGGGACAATATTGACTCGGCTGTGAGAGTTGATAAAGGATGTAGTCAGGTGTTTGGTTTTGGATTGATTGGTTTGCATGTGAAAGGCGGGGTTTTTTTTTTTTTTTTTTTTTTTTTTTTTTTTTTTTTTTTTTTGGTATGCGGGCCTCTCACTGTTGTGGCCTCTCACGTTGCGGAGCACAGGCTCCGGACGCGCAGGCCTAGCGGCCATGGCTCACGGGCTTAGGTGCTCCGCGGCATGTGGGATCTTCCCGGACCAGGGCACGAACCCGTGTCTCCTGCATCGGCAGGCGGATTCTCAACCACTGCGCCACCAGGGAAGCCCAAAGGCGGGGTTTTTAGGCAAGTTGTTTACTATCTCTAGGAATTAGCTAGCCCTGGGAGGGGCAGTCTCTCCAGGATTAGCAAGGCCCTAAAATGTCAAAGCATCATAAATACAGAAAATAAAAACATGATTAATACATGAACCTGAAACTGAACTTCAGCTGACTGTCTCTGGAGTGTGTTTCTACCTTGCACATTCTACTGCCTTTCATAGGGTTATTGTGAGTACTCAAATGGGGTGTAAAGTACACATTGCCTGGCACTTCGTAAATTCTCTATAAATCACCAGAACTATTATTCAAAGGCCAAGAAGTGGGAGAGAGGACAGGGTGTATTCAGACAACTAAGCAATTCAGCATGACTTTACTGAGGAATGCTAGGATGTAGGGGTGTGAGGGGATACTAGGGAGAAATCTAGCTGGTGTGGTAGGAGAGGCCAGCCACATTCTTGGAGGCCTTGTTAAGGAGGATGGAGTTTACCCTGGGGGCAAGGAAGGACCACTGAAGAGTTTTAAACAGGCTCAGATTTGTTCTTTTTAGAGAACGTCTTTCTGGCGGCAGTATGGAGAATGAATTTACCCCAGAGTGACAGTGGAGTCAGCAGTGACCAGCAGAAGTGGAGGAAGGTTTGATCTCCCCAGCAACCATTCAGCACTCCCAGATTTTCATTAGGGCCTCTGCCTTTCCCCCATTCTCAGTCCCTTCGGGGGTGGGGTGGGGTGGGGTGGGGAGTGGTTCTATCTCCCCCAGGCGTGGAGAACTTGACCACCCCAGGCCCAAGTGAATCACCCGAGCCCATTCCTTGGGCCACTGTGATTGGGTCAATGAGAGGTCCAATAAGAGTGTCTATCAGGACTTTGACTCAGACTATTGGGAAACAAACTTGTTTTTTGAGTGCAGAACTTGAATCTGAGAGGATATGAGCTCTGGAGCTGCTGCAACCACCTTGCCACTAAAAGGAGAGAGCCTGGAGCTACAGGGGGCCATGGCCTAGAATAGAATAAGGCCAACCCAGTGAGAAACAGAAAATGAGCTCCAATGTCATCATTTGAGCCCTGAATCCAGCCATGCCTGAAGCCATTTCCCTCACTGTTTACTCCATTTTTTGCCAAGCCAATTTGAGTTTGGTTTCTGGCTGATACAATGAAAGTAAGTGAAAGCAAATGGCTCATTGCCGTTCATTCCCTAATACTGACTAATCAAGAAAAAAAAAAAAAAGTGCAATCCTACTTCCACAGACGGAATGTTTGTGTCCCCCCTAAATTCGTATGTTGAAATCTAATCCCCAATGTGACGGGATTTGGAGGTGGGGCCTTTGGGAAATAATTAAGTCATGGGTGTAGAGCCTTCAAGAATGGGATTAGTGCCCTTATAAAAGAGACCCCAGAGAGCTTCCTTGTCCCTTCCAACATGTGAGGACAGCACAAAGATGGGAGTATATAAACTAGGAAGCATGCTCTCACCAGATACCAAATCTACCAGCATCTTGCTCTTGGACTTCCCAGCCTTCAAAACTTGAAGAAATAAATTTCTGTTGTTTATAAGCCACACTTTAGAAAGAATCCAAATGTCCATTAAAAAGAAAATGGAAAAATAAATTATGGACTTTCTATACAGTCAAAGCTATTCTATACGATGGCAACTCAAATAACATATATAACCCCACACGCAATGAAATATGACACAACCTTTTAAGAGATTGTGATAGCTCTGTATAAAGACGTGGTGACTTGTCGATGATATATGAAAGAAAAAAACGTCACAAACAATATGTATGGTATAATCCATTTGTGTCTAAGAACTTTATGTTTTAGTACATACTAGAATATCCACCAAACTGTCAATCGTGGTCATCTCTAGACAGTCAGCTCATGGGGAAATTTACATATCCTCCTTTATATATTCCTGTAATGTTTTATTTTCCTAAGACATTTATTACTTGAATTTAAAAACTGATTACGGTTAAATATTTTTTAAAGTAATGAAGTTACAGTCTATATATGTGTCTAACTGCATTCTTTTAACATTATGAATGAAAAATAGCTCAAAATGTTCTAAAAACAATGACATCATTTTAATAGATAAAGGGCAAGTTGTGCAAATATCTCAGCAAATGTCTTCAGGGTCCTTCTCTCCCAATTCTGCACATTTGTAAGGCTTCAGTCAGAGGAGAAGTTTACAGTTCTAAGGAGAGCATGAGAATTAGTCTCCTTGGCCTTAACAGAGCTCCAATATTAGCAGATCAAAAGCTAGAAGTTCTGTCTTCATGTTGACAACATCCAAATGTTTAGAAACATGGGGAAAATGGACTGACCTTTCCTCCTCTTGATGCAATTGTTTTGGCTTTGAGCAGGAAGTACTTTTGCATCCTATTTCAGGGTTTAATGTCTGACCTAGCGATACAGCTCCTACTAACAGAAGAGGAGTTAGAGGAAATGAATGAACAGTTAGTTGGGAGGGAAGAGTGAATAAAAAAGTAAAGACCCCTTGGTGGCAAGTAACAGAAAATCCTACTCAAACTGGCTTAGGCCACTTGTATCTGACAAGTCTACTAGCTTCAGGTATGGCTGGATCCAGCAGTTCAAAAGTATCAAGATTAGTCTCGCTATATCTCTTTATTGTGGAACTTTATATAGGAATGGTCCTCCTACGTTGTGGCAATTTCACCAGCAGCTCCAGTATTACATCCTATTCTCTCTTAAAACCAGCCGGAGGATGATGTTCCATTTCCTTGGCAGTCCCATTGACTTGAATTGGTCCCAATTCTCTTTTGTCTGAATGGGGTCATGTTCAAAGCTGTCACTGTGACCAGAGGGGTAAAGTAGACTGACAAGTGTAGGCCTGGTCAACGTGCCCATTCCCGGAGCTGGGGTGAGAGTTATGCCAATCAAGTCATATGGACTGGGAATAGGGGAAGGGTGGCGTCCTCAAAGGAAAATCAGAAGAAGGAGAAGGTTTCAGAAAGAACAGATATAAAATACAGGAATAGTCAAGTGGCTAGATGGGGCTTCGGCTCCATTTCAAATAGTGGCAAGTGCTATGAAGAAACACAGAGTAGGGTAATGGGGACAAGAAAAAGAAAATCTTGCCTCCTTGCTGTGCAACTAATACCCTTTCCCTGCTCTTGAGGCATTTTGGGGTTTAATAAGTCAATGCCATCAGCTTTTAGATTTGTACTCTGGAGATTCCTTGGGTGTGAAGTGAGGGAATTCAGGATCAACATTCCAGGGGTGGGGAAAGAGGTTCATTTTCACACGATAGGGGGCTCCAGGGTCCTGAGCTTCCCAGGAACTTCAGTGAAGCAGTGACCTGGGTCAGGATTCTTTCATTTCACGTTATCCATCCAGTGCCTATCCAGCTTCAGGCAGAGCTCACGGTGATACTGCAGCCCTCACAGAGTTGACTCGACACGATGAGGTACAGATAAGGAACAAGTCAATAGACATATAGAACGTGTTTGGCGGTGAGAAACGCTATGACAAAAGATAAAGCAGCTTGAGGGAGAGAGAGAGTCACAGGGTGGTCAAGGAAGTACTCTCTGTTGAGAAGACATTTGAGCAGAGACTGAAGGACTCGAGGGATGGAGCTGAAACCTTGTACCTTAGGTTGGGACTTGAACCCATGCGGCCAGGACTCGAACCCAGCCAAAACCCTGATTGGGATTTGAACCCATGTGGCCAGGACTCGAACCCAGCCAAAACCCATAGTCTTCCAGCTGAGATCACACACCTGGTCTCAGGACTTAATGAAGCTCAGGTTCTCGATGTCTCATCGCAGGAAGAATTCAGTGAGAGAAAAAGTGACGGTAAGAAGTGGATTTATTTAGAGAGAAACATACTCCACAGACAGAATGTGGGCCATCTCAGAAGGTGAGAAAGGCACCAGGGTATGGGGGTTGTCAGTTTTCATACAGGTGGGTAATTTCGTAGGCGAATGAGTGGGAGGAGTATTCCAGCTATTTCAGGTAGGCACGGGGATTCCCAGGAATTGGGCCACGCCCACATTTTGATCCTATTGTCGGTCTTGGAACTGTCATTCAGCTTGCTGATGTGTTACAGTGAGCGTATACTGAGGCTCAAGGTCTAGCGGAAGTCGACTTGTCTGCCACCTTGGACCCATTTGGACAGAGTGAGCAGAGGTGTAGCATGATCTGACTTTGGGGTTTTGGGATGTTTTTGTTGTTGTCGTTGTTGTTGTTTTGGCCACGCTGTACAGCATATGGGATCTTACTTCCCCGACCAGGGATCGAACTCGTGCCCCCAGCAATGGAAGCACGGAGGCTTAACCACTGGACCTCCAGGGAAGTCCCTGAGTTTTAAAGAATCATCCCACCCACCAACCAACTGACCAACAGCAGGAAGAATACTCTGACAGCTGTGTGGAGAACAGATTGCAGTAAGCAAGGCTGGAAGCAGACAGGTAAGTCAGGCATCTGTTGCAATAATGCAAGTAAGAGATAGTGTTGGCCTGGACTAAGGGGGCCACGAGATAATAGTGAAAAAAAAAAAAAAAGTGGCCCGGGTCTGGATATGGGACAAGACAATGAATGAACGAACCAGGTGTACCTTGAGGGTCATATGACAATGATGGGGATATTTGTAATTATTCATAAGGACATCCGCAGACTTTTGGCCAAAGGACATCCAACTCCCACCTTCCTCCTATTAATACACCAAGCCCCCTCTGTTGGGACTTACTTGGAGTCTTACAGGACGGGCTATTCCTGACACCCTTACTCTCACTTATAAATGGAGCTGAGAGGGCCAGATCCTTCCACCCTCTGTCCCTTAGGGATGGGCCTGTTACATAAGCTCAGCCAGTGGACTCTCCAAAGACAAAGAGAATGGAAAAGGGGTTGGGAACCCGAGATTCATCACAGAGACAGCACTTGAACATGAGTAGCATAGCCTTAGCTATGGTTTCTGCTGCCCAGCCTTCCTCAGACAAGGCTACCAGCGCACTGCACAACTCCAGCGGGGCACCATTTCATGCTATTCTATCTTAGTGTAGGGAAGGGGTCAGCAAGCTTTTTCTGTAAGTATTTTAGTCTTTGTGAGCCATATGATCTCTGTCACAGCTACTTAACTCTGCTGTTACAGGGCAAAGAGGGCCATAGACAACACGTAAAGTGATATGCATTCTGGGGGCAGTTGTTCTCTGCAGCCCTGATGGAAGAAACCAGCACTGTTGTAAGAAAGAGGTAGTTCCAATAAAACTTTATTTGTAAAAACATGTGGTAGGCTAGAATTGGCTGGTAGGTCACAGTTTGCTAATTCCTGGTCTATGGGAAGAGTGTCTTCTGCTACAGGAATTGTACAAACATGACTGCCAGGCCTTGGAGGTCCCTTTATTCCTGCTGGTTTTCTAAGCTTCCTCTTGATTCTGTGAATCCCCATATTCTTTGTCTTAGTCAACTCAGGCTGCCATTACAAAATATCATAGATTGGATGGCTTAAATACTAAGATTTATTTTCTCACCGTTCTGGAGGCTGGAAAATCCAACATCAAGGTGCTATCAAGACAGGTTCATTCTGACACCTCTCCTCTTGGTTTGTAGGTAGGCTCCATCTCACTGTGTGCTCCCATGACCTCTGTTTTGTGTGTGCTAAGGGTGAGGGGAGAGAGAGCTAGCCCTCTGGTGCCTCCTCTTACAAGGGCACTAATGTCATTGTGAGGGGCCCACCCTCATGACTCATCCTATCCTAATTACCTCCCAAAGGCCCATCTCCAAATACTACCACATCAGGGGATAGGGCTTCAACATGTGAATTTGGGAGGAACATAAACACACAGTCCATAACAGCCTTCTAATGAATTTTGGTTTTGCTTAAGGTAGAGTCAGTTTCTGTGGCTTGCAACCAGGAAGCTTAAGTGATGCAGCACTTAATTTCATTCAATTCTGTGTGGCTCTTAGGAAAGAAAACAAGAAGAGAGAGTGAGGGTAGCTCAAAGTCCCTCATTCCCACTGCTGGAGAAACAGCCTAAAGCAGATTACAACTAACAGAAGTCATTAGTGTCATCTTGATTTATGATACATCTGTGTGTTTAAGAGTTTCCTCACTGCATAGTTTTAACTTCCTACCTCTTTCTTAGAAGGTTCAATCAGGACTGCAGTGAACAATAACTGCCCCTGGAGCTAGTTCATTCATGGTCGCAGCCTTCCTCCCCACATCCTCCCCTCATCAGCTGCTTGGCTGTTAGAGCTGTGTGTTTCCTGTTTACAAAGAGATATGAAATATATTAGTTGAAGAGTCCACCTCTAGTGTTTCGCTGCTTCCTTCTGCCTCACAAGATGAATTTCACTTGGCCCTGGAATTTTATTTGACTTTGGAAGTAATGGATTTGATGATGTTTAGAAATTCATGACAATAGAAGACCATATCTGTAAGGTGCTCATTCATGTTATTCATTTGTGTTTTATTTATTTAAATAATCCACCCTGTTCCCAAGAGGATTGACTAAATGCAAGCTGTGTAAAAGATTAAAAAGAAAAATAGGGCTTCCATGGTGGTGCAGTGGTTAAGAATCCACCTGCCAATGCAGGGGGCACGGGTTCAAGCCCTGGTCCGGGAAGATCCCACATGCCACGGAGCAACTAAGCCCGTGCGTCACAACTACTGAGCCTGTGCTCTAGAGCCCACGAGCCACAACTACTGAGACCACGCACTGCGTCTACTGAAGCCCCCACACTCTAGAGCCGGTGCTCCACAGCAAGAGAAGCCACGGCAATGCGAAGCCCGCGCACTGCAATGAAGAGCAGCCCTTGCTCACTGCAACTAGAGAAAACTCACACGCAGCAACAAAGACCCAGTGCAGCCCAAAATAATAAAATAAATAAATAAATAAATAAAGTAAGCGATGAAGCTGGGACTAAGCAAAAATTAGGGGAGGGAATATATCAGATGAATTAAGAGGCAAATGAGAACACAAAGTTGCCTTAACACATAATGTCTATTGTTCCATGCAGATCTTAGAGATGTACTACAAATCTTGTTCTGAGCTTCCTGGCTGGCAAAGCAAATAGGGAAACACTTTGGTGTATAATTGATAATGCCTTTAAGATCGAAAACAAACTAAATTGTTCAGATAATATGGCTGGTTCTAATTTTTTACTTACACAGTAATTGGTAGTTGAATAGGTACATTTTGTTTGGGCTCAGAAAACCAGACTTTTTTAATCCCAGGAAATGCTATATACTTTAAAATATATATTTTATTTATTTATTTATTTGGTCACACAGGGTCTTAGTTTCGGTCCTTAGTTGTGGCATGTGTACTCCTTAGTTGCGGCAGGCGGGCTCCTTAGTTGTGGCTCACCAGCTCCTTAGTTGCAGCTCACCAGCTCCTTAGTTGCGGCATGCATGTGGGATCTAGTTCCCTGACCAGGCCCCCTGCATTGGAAGCTCAGAGTCTTAACCACTGCACCACCAGGGAAGTCCAATACTATATACTTTTTTTTTAAAGAAACAATTGGAAATTCATACTTTTAAAAAAATTTTATTTTATTTTATTTATTTTTGGCTGCATTGGGTCTTCGTTACTGCACACGGGCGTTCTCTAGCTGTGGCGAGTGAGGGCTACACTTCGTTGTGGTGTGCAGGCTTCAGTGACTTCTCTTGTTGCAGAGCATGGGCTCTAGGTGCGTGGGCTTCAGTAGTTGCAGCACTGCAGGTTCAGTAGTTGTGGCTCACCAGCTCTAGAGTGCATTCTCAGTAGTTGTGGTGCACAAGCTTAGCTGCTCCGTGGCATGTGGCATCTTCCCGAACCAGGGCTCTAACCGTGTCCCCTGCATTGGCAGGCAGATTCTGAATCACTGCGCCACCAGGGAAGCCCCCAGTGCTATATACTTTTGATGCCCTTAAGAGAAGTCAAGAAAAAAATCTTGAATTTTCAAGTCTGATAAATTAGATTTGCCCACTCTCACTGCAAAATAATCATTTCTTTTACAAAGAGCCTCTTTAAAACACTTAAAAGATTTAAAATTTAAATAGTAATACTATTGCATGTTTAAGTATACGCTTACAGCTAGACTTCTAGCAGGGTCTCGTGGACCTGTAAAGCCTTCTTGTTCATCCCTCCAGTCTAATAAGGAAAGATCATTAACTTTTTAAAAATTGTAGTGAAAAACACGTAACATAAAATGTATCTTCTTAGGACTTCCCTGGTGGTCCAGTGGTTAAGACCCCGCACTCCCAATGCAGGGGGCCTGGGTTCCATCCCTGGTCAGGGAATTAAATCCCAGATGCCACAACTAAAAAAAAAAAAAGAATAAAAAGAACCCACATGCCGTAATGAAGACCCCGCGTGTTGTATCCTCTTAATTATTTTTCTTTTTTTTTCTTTTTTTTTTTGCAGTACACGGGCCTCTCACTGTCGTGGCCTCTCCCGCGTTGCGGAGCACAGGCTCCGGACGCGCAGGCCCAGCGTCCATGGCTTACGGGCCCAGCTGCTCCGCAGCATGTAGGATGTTCCCGGACCGGGTCACGAACCCACATCCCCTGCATGGGCAGGTGGACTCTCAACCACTGTGCCACCAGCGAAGCCCCCTCTTAATCATTTTTAAGTGTATAGTTCAGTAGTGTCTAGTATATTCACATTGTTGGGCAACAGAGCTCTAGAACTTTTTAATCTTGCAAAACCAAAACTCTATACTCATTAAACAACACTTCCCATTTCCCCCACCCCCCAGTCCCTGGCAACTACTACTCTACTTTCTGTTTCTATGAATTTGACTACTCTGGGTACCTCATATAAGAATCATACAGTATTTATCTTTCTTTGACTGGCTTATTTTATTCAGCGTAATGTCCTCAAGATTCACCCTTGTTGGGATTTCCCCAGTGGCACGGTGGTTAAGAATTGGCCTGCCAGTGAAGGGGGCACGGCTTCGAACACTGGTTGGGGAAGATCCCACATGCTGTGGAGCAACTAAGCCTGTGCGCCACAACTACTGAGCCCGCGTGCCACAACTACTGAAACCCGCATGTCTAGAGCCTGTGCTCTGCAACAAGAGAAGCCATCGCAATGAGAAATGAGAAGCCTGCACACCACAACGAAGAGTAGCCCCTACTCACCTCAACTAGAGAAAGTCCATGAACAGCAACAAAGACCAACACAGCCAAAAATAAATAAATAAATTTATTTTTAAAACAAACCACAATGTGATACAACCATACTGTTCATCTATTAAAATGGCTAAAATCCAAAACACTGATAACACCAAATTCTAGCAAGGATGTGGGACAACAGGAAGTCCCATTCATTACTGGCGGGAATTCAAAATGGTACAGCCACTTTGGAAGACAGTTTGGTAGTTTTTTTTTTTTTTTTTTTTAACAAAGCTAAACATAGTCTTACTGTAAGATTCAGCAATTGCATCCCCACAAATATATTTGTATTCGCCCAAAGGAGTTGAAAAATTTATGTCCGTGCAAAACCCAGCACATGAATATTTATAGCAGCTTTATTTATAATTGCCAAAAATTAGAAGCAGCCAAGGTGTTCTTCAGTAGACTGGATGGATAAACATACAGTGATACATCCAGACAATGGAATATTATTCAGTGCTAAAAGGAAATGAGCTCTCAAGCCATGAAAAGACATGGAGGACACTTAAAACACATATTGCTAACTGAAAGACGCCATTCTGAAAAGGCTGATTACTGTATGATTCCAACTCTATAACATTCTGGAAAAAGCAAAACTATAGAGACAGTAAAAAGATCAGGGGTTCAGGGGGCATGGGTGTTGGAGGGGATGAATAGGCAGAGCACAGGGGATACTTAAGGCAGTAATACTCTTCTATATGATACTATAATCGTGGATACATGATATTATGCATTTCTTAAAATCCAAAGAATTGTTTAACAAAGAGTGAACCCTATGTAAACTATGGACTTTAGTTAATAGTAATGTATCAATATTGGGTCATCAATTGTAATAAATGTTCCACACCAATGCAAGATGTTAAAAATAGAGGAAATTGTTATGTGTGGTAAGGTGAAATGGGATATGTGAAAACTCTCCATACTTTCTGTCCAATTTTTCTGTCAACCTAAAACTGCTCTAAATAATAAAGTCTATGAATTTTTAAAAATGTAAATGGGGGGAATTCCCTCATGGCACAGTGGTTAAGAATCCGTCTGCCAATGCAGGGGACACGGGTTCAAGCCCTGGTCTGGGAAGATCCCACATGCCGCGGAGCAACTAAGCCCGTGTGCCACAACTACTGAGCCTGCACTCCAGAGCCCGCAAACTACAACTACTGAGCCCGCGAGCCACGACTACTGAGCCTGCGCTCTAGAGCCCGCATGCCACAACTGCTGAATCCCATGTGCCTAGAGCCCATGCTCTGCAATGAGAAGCCCCCACTTGCCACAACTAGAGGAAGCCCACGCACAGCAGCAAAGACCCAACTCCGCCAAAAATAAATAAATAAATTTATTTTTTTTAAATGTAAATGGTATTGTGGTTAAGACAATGCTATGTATCTTCCTGAGAAGATCACATTTCCCAACTCTCTTAGAGTTATTTATGCTGGGCCCAAGTGACTGAGGTCTGTGCAGTGGAATGTGGGTGCAAGCCATATAAGCCACATCTCCAGGAAAATGTGCCACCTCACAGTCCAGTTTTTTCTTCCTTTTGCAATGATCAGATGATGGGAAAACAAGACTAAAGAAGGCTGCCCAACCCACACTGGATTCTGTATGAATGAGGCGGAAAAAAACCCACAAAAAACTGTTATTTGGTTAAGCCACTGAGAGTTTCCGGATTTATCTGTTACTGCAGCGTAACATGATATAGCCTGACCAAAACAAGTACAAACAGGCTTATAACAAAAACAAACAACAAGAAAAATGCAGTTCCCCTACCTGACCTCTCCTCACTTTCTAGTCTTATTCCCCAGCTGCTGTTTTAGCAGCTTCTTTGGGCATTGATGTCCATATTTCTACATATGATTTTACTTCTAATTTTTTATGTATCTATTTTAGACATTATCTCTTAACTTCCCATTACGGCAGATGATTTTTTCAGCATCCTTAAATCATCAAGTACCCTGACTCTCTGCTTTGCATCTTCACCAGGTGATACATATGAAATGTGGGGGGTTAAATCCATGTTCAGTTTTGACGTTATTCAGAATATGCAAATGTAGAACCCTGATGAGCCAGATAGTGTACTATCAAGTTTCCCTTCTGAACATTTCTTATTTTATTTTTAATCTGTATTTCTACTTGTCTTATATTTGGTTTCATTTGCTTAGTTTTTGTGTTGTTTTGTTTTGTTTTAGTCTATGTAGTAGGAATTCTTCCTATACTTCGATAGCAGATATTTGTCATTCTTCCTGGCTGCCCAGATTTAAACCCTTCCTGTATTTGGGGAATTCCCCCCTTAGGAGGCTTGTGGGAAGTAGAACTTCCTTCATAGAAGTGCAAGATTCTAGATGCTTACTTTCACAGCCTCTTGCAGCTTAGGGAATGGCCGCTTGGCTTGGGCTCCACCCATCAGATGCACATTTTTCTTTTTCTTGTTTTTTTCTTTTCTTTTCTTTTTTGGCCACACCACACAGCATGCGGAGCTTCCCTGACCAGGGACGGAACCCATGCCCCCTAAAGAGGAAGAGCTGCATCTTGACCACTGGACCACCAGGGAAGTCCCATAATGCACGCATTTCTGACTTTGAATAGATACTAATGACTGGAGAAGCAGAAAATACAAGAAACCTTTTTTTGGGTAGAAGAAGTTGCAGCAGGGCAGCAGTGCGAGACAATGACATTGAACCATCCCCAGGGACCCAGCAGTATCAGATCTGCAACCTGCAGTGCCTAGTACTTGGGGACAGTGGTGGCATCACCTTCATTGTCCCAGTTTACAGCCTGCTTTAAGGAGTTTCCTCTAGTAGGGTAGCTATGATGAGTGTTCTCTAACCCTATTGGGATTTTATGGACCACCTGATATTCTTTGAATAAATTCCCTTTCTCCATAAGTCAACTAGAGTTTGTTTCTCTTAGCTTGCAGATGGGGATGGCTATTGCTATAGTTTTCTTTCTTTCTTTTTTAAATATTTATTTGGTTGCGCTGGGTCTTAGTTGTGTCAGGCAGGCTCCTTACTTGCGGCGCACTGGCTCCTTAGTTGCGGCGCACTGGCTCCTTAGTTGCAGTATGTGAACACTTGGTTGCAGCATGCATGTAGGATCTACTTCCCTGGCCAGGGATCAAACCCGGGCCCTTTGCATTGAAAGCACAGAGTCTTAACCACTGCGCCCACCAGGGAAGTCCCCTGCTATAGTTTTCCACATGGTCACATGCAAGGCCGACTTCCTGGGCGTATGACCCATGCAGTTCCACAGGGCCCCATTTTCAGAAGAGCCCACGCAGTTTTTGTTTCTGTTTTAAATTTTTATTTATTTATTTACTTTGTCTGTGCCGGGTCTTAGTTGCAGCATGCAGGATCTAATTCCTCAACCAGAGAGGGAAATTGGGCCCCCTGCACTGGGAGCGTAGACTCTTACCCACTGAACCATCAGAGAAGTCCCCCACCCAGTTTTTTTAATGCCCTGCTTTTACCATCTTGAAATTCTTAATAAGTTTCAAGCCAGAGGCCTTGCCTCTTTAGTTTCATTTTGCACTGGGTCCTGTAAATGACGCAGGCAATCTTGGTTGCATGGAGTGGATGATGTGTGAGTTTCCCTATTTTTCAGGAGACCTCAACTTGGGAGCCCTCTGCCTTCCTATACCCATCTAGCTTGAGCTGTCTGCACAGCTGTCATGCTGTCTGCCTTTTGCCATCAACTTGGGAGTTTCCCTCGCTCTTGGCCTGGGTTGGAGCCACTGTCTCCTGGATACTCGTCTTTGTCTTGTGTTTTCCTCTCATATGGGTGGAGTACATCATCAATCACTTTCTGAGAAAAAGTGCATGAGAGGTAAAATTTTTGAGTTTGTGTATCTGCAATTATGTTTATTCTACCTCACATCTGATTGATAGATTGGCTAGGCATAGAATTCTATCTTAACATTTTTCACTTAGTGTTTTGAAGGCTTTGTTCCTTTGCTTTCTAGCTTCTATGTAATTTATTATTCAGAAGTTCAAGGCCATTCTAATTTCCAAGTCCATACATGTGGCATGTTTTTGGTTTTTCTTTTCTCAGTCTCTCTCTCTCTCTCTCTCTCTCTCTCTGAAAGCTTTTCGACCTCCAGGCCAATGCCCACAAGTTTCCTGGGGACGTTCCTCCAATGTCAAAATGTATTTCTTCATACTCCATAGGGTTCAAACTAGGAATAATAATGACAGAATCTCCCTATTTCTTTCATTCAACAAATGATTTATTGAACACTTACTGAGTGCTGGACAGTCTGCTAAGCCCTGGGTTTGCAATGGTCAATAGGGCAGATAGGACTTTTGCCCTCAGTGGAGTTTGTGCTATAGTAAACAGAGAAGTATGGGTAATTAGATCAAACAATTGCATATTTTGGTACTTTCTATGAAGAAAAGACAGTGTTGTGACAGTGAGGGATGAGGGTGATCAAGGAAAGTCTGAGTTCTGAAAGATGGGAAAGAGGCAGCACGTGAAGAGCCAGGATGGAATGTTCCAGGTAGAGGTTTCTACAGACACCAAAGTTCTTGTGCCAGCCTGTCAGACTCACCTCATTAAGATTCCTGTTACTTCTTGAATCTCATCTCTAACTCTCTTCCAGCCCCTCTGGCCACCTCATTGTTCCTTGAACATACCGGACACGCCCCAATCTCAGGGCCTTTGCACCGAATACTGCCTCTTCTGAGAATACTCTGCCCCCACGTGTCCGCCTGGCCTGTTCCCTCACCACCTTCAAGTCTCACATGTCACCTTCTCGTTGAGACCATCCCTGGCTACCCTGTTGAAAATTGCAAATCCACTCCTCAGCACCTCTGATACCCTCCCTCAGCTTTCTTTCTTTTCCCTTAGTCCTGATTCTCATCCAACATACTGTGTTTATTGATGTGTCTTGCTTACAATCTGTGTCCGCTCATTAAAACGTAAGTTTCCCCAGGGCAAGGATTTGTGAGCATTTTGTTCCCTGCTGTATCTTCAGTGCCAAAGACAATGTCTGGCACATAGAAGGTGCTTGATAAACATGTTTCGAGCGAGTGGATGGCTCTGAGTGTGAAAGAGCTTGGTATATTTGGGCAACAGAAGGCCAGTGCATGCGGCAGGGTGAGCAGATAGGGGAGGGCAGGAGAGGAGATTGGAGAGGTGGGCAGGAGGCAGACACATGGGCCTGGTGGAGCAAAGAAAGGCGGGTAGATTTTATCCAGAGCATAATAGAAGGGCTTCCAAGGGTTTTAAACAGAGAAGAGACATTATCCAACCTGAAAATTTTTTAAATTTTTTATTTATTCTTTTTACAGTTTTTTTTTTTTTTTTTTGCTTCGCCATGAGGCTTGTGGGATTGTGGGGTCTTAGTTCCCTGACCAGGGATTGAACCCGTGCCCCCTGAAAAATTCCCTGAAAATTTTCAAGGATCACTGTAGCTGCCATGAGGGCCTGGACTTAGGATAGGGAGTAGAAATGGGGAGATGAGTTAGGTGGCTACTGTAACAGTCCAAGCATGAGGGCAATGCAGATGGTCAAAGTAAACAGACTCCAGATTTGATAAGAATTCTGCACTCAACCCTTGTCTCAGGATCCTTGCTAAAATCCAGGTGTAAGTTTACTTTTACCTCTTTTTAGGAGATCTTCCTTTAAATTTCAAGTTTGGTTTCATGGTTAATGATCCAGTTAGACTCTAAGAGAGATTGGAAGGGGATAAATTAAATCCTGCCAGCCCTCAGAAGTTAAGACCAAGAAGTCAGAGGAATCCTTGCCCTAGCCTTTAAAGTCCTTAACATAAGATTTTCTCCCCTCTACTTGGCTCATGGCTGATCATACTTCCTTGGTATTCCTTGAATCTGTCCTGACCTCTCCATTTCCAAGGAGTGAACCCTTCCTTGTTCTCTCCTGCTCCCAGGTCACCTGGTATGTAGATCAACCTCTGCTTACTGCTCTGAGTTGAAATTATTCACTGGTTTGCCTGTCTTCCCAACTAGACCATGAATTCTTTGAGGGCAAGGACCTCGTCTACTCACCTTTGCATCCTGGTCTTGTCTACAGTGAGTGGCACATAGCAGTTGTTCAGTAAAAGACTGTTGAACTTGACTGCCACAGCCACACTGACCATGCCCTCAGGACAGCTCTACTGCTAACATCCTCATTGTGAGATAAGAAGAGCTGGCTTGTCTTTATCAGCCCTGAGCTCTCAACCTGATCAGTCACAGACACTCTTCCCAGGATCTTTTCCACATTAGGCAGAGACTTCCCAGATGCAAAGGCCTCTGACAGTTCTCTCCAGCAAGTGCTGAGACTTGGCTAGCCAGGGAAGGGATTCTGAAGTTGTCTCCAAATAAGGTGAAAGGATTAGCTGCTGTTAAAGCAGCATGGGAGCTGTCAGTAAGGAAATAGTCTCTCTGCAATGGACCCTCCTGAAACTGATAACATGATGCTTCCAAATATGAGCTACTGACAGGACAGAAGCCTGTTTATCACTGAGTCTGACTCTTCCTTCCCAGCCAGGGATCCAGTGGTGCCAATCCCACTGAGGGCTGGTGTACAGCAGATGTCAGGATGCAGCCCACTTGAGATCCCAGGCAGGGAAGGGTCCTTAATTAGTTAACAGGCACCATCTAGTAATAGTAATGTCACGAGAAAAGTGTGGGTTCGGGCTTTCTGAATAGTGTTAAAACACTAAGTAGAATGAACAGTCAGAAGTCTCCATGAGCCAAGTATTATTAGAAAAGCCTTTGTTTCAAACTTTTATCAAGAATATTCATCCAAAGTATATTATCATCTGTTGCTTTGTAACAAATTATCCTCAAACATAGCCACTTAAAATGACATTTATTGGGACTTCCCTGGTGGTCCAGTGGCTAAGACTCTGTGCTCCCAATGCAGGGGGCCCAGGTTTGATCCCTGGTCAGGGAACTAGATCCCTCATGCCGCAACTAAGAGTTCACACACCATGACTAAAGAACCAGCACGCCACAATGAAGATCCCGTGTGCTGCAACTAAGTCCCGATGCAGCCAAATAAATAAATAAATATATATATATTTTAAAAACCCAGGACTTATTATCTCATGGTTTTTCTGGGTCAGGAAATTGGAAGAGGTTCAGATGGGTGGTCCTTGCAGTCAAATCTTTGACTGGGGCTGCATCATCTGAAGGCCCGACTGGGGCCAGGGTATCTGCTTCTGTGATGACTCACTCACATGGCTGTTGGCAAGAGGCCTCAGTTCCTTATCACATGTACCCCTCCACAGAGCTGCTTGAGCACGCTTATGACATGACAGCTGTCTTCCCCCAGAGCAAGTGATCCAAGAGGGAGACCAAGATGAAGCCTCCATGATTTTTATGATCTGGTCTAAAAAGTTGCACACTGTCACTTCTACTTTATTCTATTTGTTAGCAGCAAGCCACTAAGTTCAGTTCATAATCAAGGAGAGGAATTAAGATCCACCTTCTGAAGGGAGTATCAGAGTTGCAGACATATTTTATTTATTTATTTATTTATATTTTTATTTATTTTTTTTGCAATACGCGGGCCTCTCACTGCTGTGGCCTCTCCCGTTGCGGAGCACAGGCTCCGGACATGCAGGCTCAGCGGCCATGGCTCACAGGCCAGCCGCTCCGCGGCATGCGGGATCCTCCCGGACCGGGGCACGAACACACGTCCCCTGCATCGGCAGGCGGACTGTCAACCACCGCGTCACCAGGGAAGCCCTGCAGACTTATTTTAAACTGCCTCATCCAGTCAAGAAAAAACAAGAAGATTGAAAGTCTTGAAGCTGCTAAAATTTCTATTGCATTTAGGTCAGAGGGGATTAGGCAAGAAGAACAGTCCCAGAGCAAAAGTGATGGCGAGTCTGTTCATTCATCCATCCATTTATTCATCTATTCATTCCACAGCTACCCATTAACACCTACTGTGTGCAGTTGGGAATCTGGACTATATGTTATAGGGCTCATGAAGAGGCACAATCATAATTAAAGTGACAGTTGCTGACCTTTATAGAGCACTTACTGTGTGCCCTTGCTGCAGAGAGCTTTAGATCTAATTATCTCGTTTAATCCTCCCAATAACCCTTTGAGGTGAGTACTATTATTTTTTTGTGTGTGTTTTTTTTGTTTGTTTTTGCGGTATGCGGGCCTCTCACTGTTGTGGCCCCTCCCGTTGCGGAGCACAGGCTCCGGACGCGCAGGCTCAGCGGCCATGGCTCACGGGCCCAGCTGCTCCGCAGCATGTGGGATCTTCCCGGACCGGGGCACGAACCCGTGTCCCCTGCATCGGCAGGCGGACTCTCAACCACTGCGCCACCAGGGAAGCCCGAGGTGAGTACTATTATTGTTCTCCATTTCACAAATGAGAAACTTAGACTTGGAGTGAAGTCAGGTACCGTCAAGAGGTAGAAACCATGATTTGACCCAAAGGACTCTGACCCCAAAGCCCTTACACTTCTACTACTAATAATGGTCACAAGTATTATTCCTACTTTAATTGTCTGTTCCTGTTATCTGGCTGAGGCTGAGAGGTTGAGTGACTTGTCCAAACTTGTTTTGGCAGAGCTGGGCTGCAAAGCCAGTTCCTGAGAGTTCCGAGTCTGTGCTCTCTCTCCACTTGCATCAAACCAAGTCCTTTCTGTCCTGCTTCCTGCAGAAACAGAGCTAAGATGGGAAAGGGCCCAGGGGAGCAGGGACAGGTGTGGGAAGGGGAGAAATTATCGCCGAGGCCTGGAAGCTTTTATAAGCGTGGCCTTCCCCTGGTTGGTGGAAGAACTCATCAGCATCTCTCCCAAGGCTGCTGTGGAGATGCCGTGGAATTCCTGGTGGGCCTGAGGAGGTGTTGCTCTGCCAAGGCTGTCAGCCAGCTGGCCTCTCAGAGAAGCCCCCGCGGGGTGTGGACACTCCAGACCCTGAGCTGCAACGAGAAATGATGTCAGGTGTGGCTAATCATTACGGAGCCCTCACTGAGCGTCAGGCACGTAGCGAAGGTGTTGTGTGTTGTGCACGTACACTCAGGGCATCCTCACAGCTGTAGACGAGTCTGCACTAGCTATGATTCCCATTTTACAGAGGAGGAAGCGGCGGCACAGAAAGGGTGACTTGTCTGAGTCCACACAGACATCCAGGCTTAAAGTGGGTTAACTAGGGTTCAGAGAGGAGGTGAGCCATAAATAGTTTAAGCGCAGGGGCCTAGAGTTAGGGGGTCTGGAGGCACTCCTGCCTTTGTGGGCCTTTCCTTCCATAAAAAATATTTAAAATCATATTTTAGGACTATGTTGGAATAAGAATGAATCAAATCCAGACTAAATTCATTATATATTTACTATCATTATGTTCATTTTTTTCTCTCGATTTTTTTTTTTTTTTGCGGTATGCGGGCCTCTCACTGTTGTGGCCTCTCCCATCGCGGAGCGCAGGCTCTGGACGCGCAGGCTCAGCGGCCATGGCTCACGGGCCCAGCCGCTCCGCGGCATGTGGGATCTTCCCGGACCGGGGCACGAACCCGCGTCCCCTGCATCGGCAGGCAGACTCTCAAGCACTGCGCCACCGGGGAAGCCCCTCTCTCGATTTAAAAATAAAAAATTGGGAATTCCCTGGCAGTCCAGTGGTTAGGACTCCATGCTTTCACAGCCAAGGACCTGGGTTCAATCCTGCAAGCTGCCGGCATGGCCAAATAAATAAATTTTAAAAATAAAATAAACGAAAATTAAAACAATGTGTGGGCCCCTAAAAATATCATGGACCTCATGCAATGTGCCCTTATGTCTAATGGAGAAGTCGGCCCAGTCTGCTCTCCTGATTCCCTTGCTCACTGACCCTGTGGCCTTGGCAGAGTTACTTGACCTCTCTGTGCCTCACTTTCCCTCCCTGGAATATGGGAATAAATGGCAGACTATATTACTAACAGTGATAATGAGGATGACATGAAGTAATACATGTCAAATGCTCAGCACAATGCCTGCCATAAATGAAAATGCCCACACTGAAGATTTGGGACTCACCATCCTCCATAACCGTGAGGCTCAATTCCTTATAAACAAACAAACAAATAAATCCATCCTGTTGGTACTGTTTCTGTGGAGAAACCTGAATGATATAATACACTGCCATGATACATTTTTGAATAAAATGTTTTCTCCTACAAAATTAAAATAATACTTGCATATTAAAGAAAATATTCCAAGACAACCTCTGCTAACATTTGCGTATATTTCCCTCCACCTTTTCAAAACAAAATTTTAACACAGTTGAGCTCTCTAAAATTTGTATTTTTGCTCTTCAAATTTAACATTATAACAAATTACATTTCCTCATATTATTACAAACCTTGAAAACATAGTCTTTTCTGATTTAAAATAAAAATAATACATGCTTATTGTAGAACGTTTGAAAAATACAGAAGAGTGTAAAGAATGAATGAAAAGTCTCCTGTGATTCCACCACACACTAGTATGTTTTTGTAATACATTCTAGTCTGTTTTCTTTTCATGGATATAATAATAGATTTATTCTACTTTTTTATATTATAATCTCATTAAATGTTCTTGAAAATCTTATTTTTAGATGGCTTCACAGTTACTATATGAATATACCATGAGTTTTTTAGAATACATAACACCCCATTTTCTGGTTTTGTTTTTTATATCACTCTATTTTTTACATAAATTTATTTATTTTATTTATTTATATTTGGCTGCATTGGGTCTTCGTTGCTGTGCGCAGGCTTTCTCTAGCTGCGGCGAGCAGGGGCTGCTCTTCGTTGCGGTGCACAGGCTTCTTATTGCGGTGGCTTCTCTTGCTGTGGAGCACGGGCTCTAGGTGTGCGGGCTTCAGTAGTTGCAGCACGTGGGCTCAGTAGTTGTGGCGCATGAGCTTAGATGCTCTGTGGCATGTGGGATCTTCCCGGACCAGGGCTCGAACCCGTGTCCCCTGCACTGGCAAGTGGATTCTTAACCACTGCGCCACCAGGGAAGTCCAATATATCACTCTATTTCTGAACTGTAAAATGTAATTTTAAACTGTAAGTATATAATATAAGCAGAGGCTCCATAAATCACTTCACCATTCCCCTCTGGTTGGACATTTAAGAAGAGGCAGTAAATATTAAAAATACCAGATGATTTCTCCTTCCCACCAGTGTCCTGCAAAACTGGTCCATTTGTCCAATTTACCCCCAACCTCTTTCCTTCTGATCCCGCACTCCATACTTGCTTAGCTACACTTGTCTTTGTGTATGGGATGAATGAATGATCACGGTGGGTAATAAATTGAACGCCTGCCAGAGGATCTCAGATCTTAGACTTTATTTTATAGGTGACAAGGAATGAGCAAAGACTTTTTAATAACAGAGGGCCTTAAGCAGATCAGATCTGTTTTCCAGAAAGATCAGTCCGGTAGGAAATGAACAGTAGGTGCAGAAGGGAAATGAAAAAGGCAGGAAGTCTGGGTAAGAACTTTTTCCATTGAGAGGTGAGAGCAGTGGAAATAGCAATGAGGAGAAAGATGAGAGAAAGACATTCCCGATAAAGAAGGGACAAGGCTTGGTAATCAAAAAGGAGGGAGGAACGTGGTAGAGAGGCCACTGATAATTGAGGACGATGAAGCCATTTAAGTAAAACCCTGCCCTTATGCCCACCAACCCCCGGAAGGGCAAGCAGGCGGAGTCCCCTCCCAGGAAGTTCCCCAGCCAATCACAAACATCCTCAACATCAAGACGATGATGTAAAATATCTTTGCTATTCCTGTGCTCTCTGCATTGGTACCTTCTCTCCCACTTTGCCTCGTCTTTCATCTTCTACCCCTGCCCCCCACACACACACACCAAGGCCTCTGGCTCCATCGAGCCACAACTCCTTGTGATTGAGGCTAAAGAGACTTATTTCTGTCTTACCAATATTAATAGGTTCTTGTAGATCTTTGCGGCATTATTATGATAAAAGATCTGCGTTCACATCTCTTTCCAGGGTTGAGAATGGAAAGGAGTAGAGAGAGTGCAGGGCCCATGGAAGCCTATCCTGCCACACAACCAAGAGAGGAAACACAAAAAGGAACAGTTTTGAAATTCACGATGCCAGTTTCCACTCGATGCATTGTTCTTTTGGTAGCACAGGCCTTGCCTGCCACAGTCAAGAGGGAGGTTTTGTTGGGCAGAGGGTGACATTTTCTTGGCAGATGATGTCAATTGTGGTGACTGGAGCAATGCTTTTGAATCTCGGTTTTTCTGCCTATAATGTGGCCTGAGTATTACCAGTGTTTTTGCAACTATGCCTGAAGGTAAACTTTCTCTTCAAGATCAAGTTCTGCTTCCTGATTCAAGCAGTGGTCATCTTCTCTGCCAAGAGGCTGTGTCTGGGGTTCCTTGACCAGGTCCTCACTTTGCCCTCATTCTTCATTAACAAGTCTTTTGGTGTGAACCCCCTTTTCTCTGGCTTCAAGTTTCCATGAGGCAGGAGGTCCATCACAGTAACGTGTCAGCGGCTTTTGGTTCCTTCTCTTACTCTTGTCCACAGGAGGAAGAGTAACGATCTGATTGGCAGGTTTGGGAGAAGGAACTGGACACGCTCAGATCAGTGCCTTCTTCCTTTCTTCTCTCTAGCAACACACATCTTCTTTTGCTCCTCCAAGCCTCAAGTCCAACAGGAGCAGGCTCTACCCCTGAGGCACAGGTCTGTTCCAGTCCACTGCCATCCCAAACTGGGTGGCTAAGTCTGCCTGATTCTGGGGTGAAGAATTAGAAGGCCCCTTAGTCAGACATCAAAAGCCAACGTTTTCATTATCAGCTTTATTGGTAATAAAATTTCTTTCATCTCTACCTACTTGATTCCTGTCTTCCCTTCATTTTGTTCCAAATTCAAGCAGGAAAAAGTGGCATGTTATTTACTGGGCTTTCCCCAAACCCTAGCAGTCCCAGTAGAGACACATCTAAGACACTTATAATAAAATTAGAGAATTGGACCTCCCAATAAATAGAAATAACACACACTCATTTTAAGTCTAACAACAGACAAAACATATAATTCATTATAAGCCTAGCAACAAAGTGATGGGATTTCCAAAAAAAAGTTGTGTTCTTCCAATCTGTAGCTAAAATATTTACATGGGGCCCTGGTGATATGCAGGCAGTGGTTTACAGAGCACAGCCTGTTAAATCCAAACAGTTGCTCTATTCCCGATTTTGGAAACTCGTCAAGGAATCAGTGTTTACTTAGACAACTTGGGCCCAAGCAGCTCTTGTGTAGGCTGGATTCAATCCAAGGAGAAGCCATGGCTCGGGAACATTCCTCCTTCTCCCCTGACCATTAAATCACAGACCTCTCAGCTCTCCAGGGCCCTCTAGAGGGCATCCAGTCCAGCCTCTGGTCAACTGTCCAGTCCCCAGGCTGGGCTACGTAGACTAAGTTCTGGTTTAGAACTGGCCCCTTGGCGCCCAACCTAATGAGTAATCCTGTGTGCGACTGTCTTATTCATTTAACTCCCAAAGAGAGAGTATAGGCTTGAGGGCAAAGGATTTGATGTTTAATATGTGGATGACTTGAATTGGTCTGGAGCATAATGCAAGGGGTGGGCCAGCTGTGGGAAACAGACCATGCAGAACCTAGGAAGGTCAAGTCTGAGTGTCCAGGAAACAAGGTCTGCTATTTCTACCCAAAGTAAGAAAACAAGCCCAACATTATCGAAGAAGAACAAGCAAAGCATGAGGATCAAGAACAATGCACAGGGCTTCCCTGGTGGCGCAGTGGTTGGGAGTCCGCCTGCCGATGCAGGGGACACGGGTTCGTGCCCCGGTCCGGGAAGATCCCACATGCCGCGGAGCGGGTGGGCCCGTGAGCCATGGCCGCTGGGCCTGCGCGTCCGGAGCCCATGCTCCGCAACGGGAGAGGCCACGATGGTGAGAGGCCCGCGTACCTCAAAAAAAAAAAAAAAAAAAAGAATAATGCACAGAAAAAGCACATGCCACTGTACCTTGGCTCTCAATAAGAGATAGTAGTTTCTGCTATTACTGTTCTCACTGAGATGATTTTGAAAAATAATGAGATTAGCGTGTGGGTAGGCCCAGTGCAAATAACGGTGATGGAGTTAAAGTAGTGAATGCCATTGTTTCTGTGTGCTCCATCCTTTTTTCTATTTGGCGACTGCCTTTTCTTGATCTTACATGGTTCTAATAGAACCATCAGCCACTGCCCCTGTTGGTACAGTGGTGGACAGTGACTTAGGCCTGGCCAGTCTTTTCTTCCAATGTGATTGGTCCTGGGATAGGCTGGTTACCTAAGCAGGCCAATCAGATCCTTCTATGAGATTTAGAACCTCCCCACCATGAGGCATGTTGGTGTAAGAGAAAGAGCATGAGCTTTGGTGTCTGAAGGCGTGGATCCTGGCTCATGAAGTTAGGCAAGTTTCTTTACTTTTTTGAGCCTTCAATATCTTCATCTTAGTATATGATGGAATAAAACTGACCCCACAGGGTTGTGACGATTAATGGAGATAAAATGCATACAGTGCTTGGCACACAGTGGACATCAATAAATGGCTCCTGTTGCTAACATGCATGGTAAAAAACAAGACTCTAATTAACCTTCCCCATTCACCCACCCTGCCTAATCAGTCTATACTCTGTGAAGCACTTTGAATTAACTGTAATTGGGAGGTCCTACCTTTTAGTCGGGAGGCATCGTCTTTAATTTTCCCTGACCCTTGAGCTCCCTGGAGTGTAGAAATGGGATGAGAGAGTAAAATGTTAGGACGGAAAAGTCATTGTCTTGTCAATCCACTGATAACAAGTGCATGGGAAATCTTTCTCCTAGACTTCAAGAAATGGTCTTCAGGGGCTTCCCTGGTGGCGCAGTGGTTAAGAATCTGCCTGCCAATGCAGAGGACATGGGTTCGAGCCATGGTCCGGGAAGATCCCACATGCCACGGAGCGACTAAGCCCACGTGCCACAACTACTGAGCCTGCGCTCTAGAGCCTGCGTGACACAACTACTGAAACCCACGTGCCACAGCCCCTAAAGCACGCGCACCTAGAGCCCGTGCTCTGCAACAAGAGAAGCCACCGCAATGAGAAATGAGAAGCTCGCACACCGCAACGAAGAGTAGCCCCCTCTTGCTGCAACTAGAGAAAGTCCGCCTGCAGCAACAAAGACTCATGCAGCCAAAAATAAATAAAAAATAAATTTTTTAAAAAAGAAATGGTCTTCAGTCTAGATGCTGGAGCAGTGCTGTCTACTAGAACTTTCTGCTATGATAGGAACATTCTGTGTGCTGTCCAATACAATAACCACTAGCTGCATGTGGCTATTGACCACCTGGAATACGGTCAGTGAGATGGAAGAGCTCAATTGTGTATTTATTTAATTAATTTAAATTTAAATATCCACATGTGGCAATGGCTACCATATTGAACAGAGCAGCTCTAGGGCTTCCCTGGTGGCGCAGTGGTTGAGAATCCGCCTGCCGATGCAGGGGACACGGGTTCGTGCCCTGGTCCGGGAGGATCCCACATGCCGCGGAGCGGCTGGGCCCGTGAGCCATGGCCGCTGAGCCTGCGCGTCCGGAGCCTGTGCTCCGCAATGGGGGAAGCCACAACAGCGAGAGGCCCGCGTACCGAAAAAAAAAAAAAAAAAAAAATAGAGCAGCTCTAGACCAAAGCACGGCATTAGCAAACACAGATGTGGGTGAGGATAATACCCAGTGCTTGCTTGGCCAGGAACGTGTGCAGGAAGAGCTACAATTTTTAAGTGACAGGGGGACTCCAGGATTGGAGCAGTTGGTAAAGGAAAGTCATCTCTCTAGTTAGCAATTTAAAACAATGTATTCTGAAACCTAGAGATTATCATACCAAGTGAAGTAGGTCAGAGAAAGACATGTCACATGATATCACTTATATGTAGAATCTAAAAAAAAAAAAGATACAAAGGAACTTATTTACAAAACAGAAATAGACTAACAGACATAGACAACAAATTTATGATTACCAAAGGGGAAAGGAGGGGAAGGGATAAATTAAGGATTTGGGATTAACAGATACACACTGCTATACATAAAATAAATAAACAACAAGGACCTACTATACAGCACAGGGAACTATATTCAATTTCTTGTAATAACCTATCATGGAAAAGAATCTGAAAAAGAATATATATGTATATATGTATACATATATATATAACTGAATCACTTTGCTGTACATCTGAAACATTGTAAATCAACTATAGTTCAATGGAAAAAAAACAATGCATGCTGGTTTATGTGCTCTATTGCAAAGCTACAGGACTTCAGAGAAGACTCTTAGAATATTTTTTTAATTTGTAAATTGCAAAGTAATTTAACCACATTACAGAAAGATTAGTAACCCGACGGGGGGGGGGGAGTCCCTCTAAATTCCACCACACAGTTGTGATTATATTTATATATTTCCTTTCAGTCTTTTGCACATGCTTGTTTATACTTCACATGCTCATTTATGTAGTGGACATACATTTTAAATTATAACCTCCATGGATATACATTTTGTATCCTACATTTTCCATTTATCACAAGTATTTTTCTGTGTCATCATATTCTGTGTGTAATTTTCAATAACTGCAAAATATTCTACAGGTTACACTCACTCTATATAATTCATATAACCATCCACTGATTTTTGTACTTTTTAGGATGTTTTCAATTTTCTTCAGAGGGTTGGTGGGACAGGTGTCCTAAGGCACATTAACTCCCTGGCCCTGCATATTTTGTGGAGCAGGAGCAGGAGCTTTGAAGGCAGGCAGACCTGGGTTTAAATCCTGGGCCTCCATCACTTAGTAGCTACATGACCTCTGAGAAGATCATTCATCTCCCTGAGCCTGCCTTTCAGGTTGGTGTCAGGTATTTGTAAATTGCCTCCCACACTGCCCGGAATCTAGCAGATGCTCATGAATTATAACACTATTATAAATATTTTTAGATTATGATTTTTTTTAGAAAGTTCAATTACTAGTGTTTATAATCTAGTCAGTGTTCTGAGGACCTCTCAATTGCAAGAAATTTCCTGATTTATACTAATGAGTCTCATGGCCCATCCCACCTGCTTGGACCAGAATCCCTGTCAACTTAGACGCTGGGACGTGGAGGGTCCCTAAGGCTTAGAGAAAGGCGGGCTATGGGGAAACTCAGGGGAGACACTGGGGGAAGCTGCAGAATGGGCTGGAGAGGTGGGCAGGAGGGGGATTCGCCTTTCACCTGCTAACCAAATGCACAAGCTTCCCCTTTGGCTTTTGCTTCTCTCCAAAGCTCTTCTTTTCCCACAGCGACGGGTGACATACTGAAAATGGGGAACATCAAAGTGAGGGCGGAGGAGGAAATAAGAGGATTTACAAGATGGGCTTTCCTGCCAGAGCTGGCTGCCCCCGGGTGACAGGGAAGGCACTATATTTGGTATTCTGTCCCTCTGGGGACTTCTAGTCCTGCCTGAGCTACCGTGAGCAAATTCCTAAGCCTCTGTGAGTTGGGCTTTCCTTGTTGATTAAATGCGGATGAAAATAATAGCGTCCACATGGAATTGAGAAGCTCCAATAAGAGAGAAACAATAGTGCCCAGTCCTCAAGCATGGAGCATCTGCTAAGTACCGGATGCCAGGTGGGGCGATTCACACCCATCACCTCTTTCATCAGTTACAACAGTCCCCAAAGGCCGGTGTTGTTAATTCCACTTTACAAGGAGGAAATCAGGGCTCTGAAAGGTGAAGGCCCATGCTCACCCCAGTGCACCTCCCTGCTTTGTAAACTCTAAGGCCCTGGACGGCTGTAATCTGTTGTTATGACCCTCTAGAGGTCTTCTTAGCTCATTCCCTGGAGAGTTTTGCTAGAAAGTTCTTCTAGAGGATTGCAGAGTACATTGAACAAACTGGTTTGACATGTATATGTTGAGCGCCTACTGTGTGCTAGGCATTGTTGTGGAGACTCAGCAGTGAATGCCACGGATAAATTATCCTCCAAGAGCATACTTTTTTTTTTTTTTTTTTTTTTGTGGTACGCGGGCCTCTCACCGTTGTGGCCTCCCCCGCTGCGGAGCACAGGCTCCGGACGCGCAGTCTCAGCGGCCATGGTTCACGGGCCCAGCCGCTCCGCGGCACGTGGGATCCTCCCGGACCGGGGCACGAACCCGTGTCCCCTGCATCGGCAGGCGGACTCTCAACCACTGCGCCACCAGGGAAGCCCCAAGAGCATACATTTTTGTGTGAGAAGGCTGATGGATTAAAAAACAAACAAGTTAACACGCCATTGTAAAGCAATTATACTCCAATAAAGATGTTAAAAAAAAACAAAAAAAAATCAAACAAGTAGGGAATTCCCTGCTTGTCCAGTGGTTAGGGTCCCGCGCTTCCACTGCAGGGCGCACCGGTTCGATCTCTCGTCACAGAACTAAGATCCCGCATGCCGCGTGTCACAGCCAAACAAACAAACAAGTGTATAATATGCCCTGTGATGATAAGTTCTGGGAAGAAAAATAAAACGGAAGGGTGATTTTATGTCCAGTGGTCAGAGAAGGCTCTGTGATGACAGCTGTGTTCACCACTCAGATATTAGCGTCTACGAGGGTGTCATCTCCATAAGGACAGAGCCCTGGGATCTTGTTCGTCCCTGTAGCCCCAGTCCCCAGAAGAAGTCCTGGTTCCCCAGAGGCGGTGAATAAATATTGATTGAATGAGTGAATAAACAAACAGCCATCATCTCAGACCTGCTGGAGAAATGTCCACAGCAGGGTAGGCACGGGGTTTTGGATTCAGCTCCTATCAGCTGACACTTACGGAGAACCTTCTGTGAGCCAGGCATTGTTCCGGCCTCCGTGGCCGCAGAACAACCCTTTCCTTTGAAGATCTTCTCTAGAGATGATGGGGGGAGCTTGCAATCTAGGAGTCCAGAAGAGAAGGAAGCGAAAAGAATACGGGGAGAGCAAGGGGTTAAGTGCAAAGAGTAAGAGTTTCAGGGTCAGGAAGGAGTTCAGCAAGTGTATTGCCTTTTTTTTTTTTAGTGCAAAAAATAGCTAGTTCTGCTTTTCGGACTGAGGCTGGCTGAGTCAGGGGTTCAAAGAGAAGAGCGTGAGGATGGGAGTAGCAGTTGTCAACTGCAGCAGATGGTAATGCCCCAGAGACAGATCTGTGGACTGGAAGATGCTTCCCTCCACCCCCTCTGGCCCAGGAATCAAGGTCAGGGGCAGACAACCAAGCTCAGTTCCCTGGGATCCCCATCCCAGCCTCTCAACCAGGCCAGTCCTTCCCGAGAACATCACCCTTGCTCCACCCTTGGACTCTACACCAGGCTCAGCAGAGTCTCAGAGGCCAAGGGTGTGAGAAGAATCATCCCAGCATCTGTTATGAACCATTATTTCCATTCCTTTGGCTGTGCTTTCTCCTGAGCCCCAAAGACACTAGGTCAGTGCTGCTTTCAGCCCAAACGTCTGACGTGCCAGGCCTTTGTTCAGCCTCACAAAAGAAGGGGATGATTATTAAAAGAACAGACTTTGCATTCCATATTTACCCCAGATGACATTGCCTTGATCCCTAAAATAACTCCAGATCGCCTGGGTGGAACTTGCTCGTTCTTTTTCATCTTGCTATTTTGCAACTGTTTATGGAGACCATCACCATAGTGATATTATCAGAGCGGGTCAAATGAAACTCCAAACCCTTGGGCTGTTACTGGTTTTCCTTTGTACCTTGGAACATGACTTTTTCACCCTAGTCCAGCTCTTTCATTTCTTTTAAGCACTTTTCTCGGCTCCAAGTCAGCAGCAGCACTTTCTAACTGATTCCCATCAGTTAAAACCACAGAGGTCGTCCATGCTGAGATGAGGGATGGAAGTACTTGGGCTGAGTTTCCAAACTGGAAACCGTATTTACCAGAAATCTCCTTTCCTTCAGATAAAACTTGGGTCAAAGTTTCAGAGTGTTGAAAGAGGCACTAAATAAACTAAAAGTCTAAAGAACCTTCAGGGTTTGGTCCAAGGAACATGGCTATAGAGTTCAACAAATAAACACAGCTGGCGTGGGGAGAGCCTTTAGCAAATACTTATCTTCTTGATTATTTTTTTCATAACCATCATCTTGGCCAACAGCCTTTATTGTAGCATTCTCATACACTGCTGGTGGGAGTGTGAATTTGTAGGACTTTTCTAATAGGAAACTTGGCAATGGTTAGGAAAAGTCTGGATAGTGTGCTCTTTCTGTGAAGCAAACTTCTACTTGTGGGTTCTAAGAAAATAATTAGGGATGTGAACAGAGGAATACATATGAAGACGTTTGTTGCTAATAATGGTGGAAGAATGGTAATAACAAAACTGTACAATACAAAGGGATTGCTTTAAAAAAATCACCTTCTATCCATACGATGGATACTAAACTAGAATTATAAATTGTGCCACAGGAGAATCTTTAATACATGTATAACATTCATGATATGTTCTCAGATAGGAAAAAAGCAGGTAACAAAAGTGTGAATGCAGTATGATCCCATTTTTGTAAAACATATATGTATATGGAAAGGAAAAAGATTAGAAGGATAGGTTCTAAAAAGATGGCAGTGATTATTCCTTGGATAATTTTCTGGTTTTGGTGTTGTATCTATAATTTTTACAATGAGCATGTATTTCCTTAGTCAGGTATTTAAAAAGCTATTTTAAAGAAGAATAAGCCACTGTGCCTTTAAAATCACCTCTGGGGACTTCCCTGGTGCTCCAGTGGTTAAGACCCCGCACTCCCAATGCAGGGAGCCTGGGTTCCATCCCTGGTCAGGGAACTAGATCCTACACGCGCGGCAATGAAGATCCCACGTGCCGCAACTAAGACCCAACGCAGCCAAATAAATATTTACATATTTAAAATCACCTCTGATGGATTTTGTGGGCAGAAACAGACTCCTATTCCAGGAGCCTCCCTACATAAAGCTCGTAAGATAGAAAGTACTCAATGATCTCTTATTGTGGTTGAAGATGACGAATGAATTGTATGGTACCTGGGACCGATAAATATTTAGCAACCATGGGTTTTCTGCCTATTTAGAGTTTAAGGTCAAAAATATACAAGGCTGACATAACCAGGCATAAAACACACACACAATGTAGTAAGACCGGCAAATGTATTTACAAAATGCCAAGAATCGTCTGATGTTCCGTAACAGCAGTGAGGATTGTTGGGGGCAGGGGAGGGGACCATCCATAAAATCAAAGAGCACACGATATGCCACCAATTTATTGCCTGTCTTATTTAAACCTCATGACAATTGTACGTGGTAGGTATCATATACCCATTTTACAGATGTGGAAACTAGAATATGGAGGTTCAGTCACCTGCTCTCTCACCATTGCAGAGAGATAGAAGATGCAATTATTCAGCTAGAAGGGGCGTGGAGCCCAGCTTATGACTGGAATGGTTGGGACAGGAAGGAAGGAGTAGAAGGAGAAAGAAGACCTATAGACCTCTATGGCATGGTCCCCAAAGTCTTTTACCAGACCGGTAAACATTTAGGTGGCAGGTTGGAGGAAATAGTAATTTTAGCTACCCTCCTTTGAGTACCTGGGCACGATGTCAATATAAAAATGAGGATAACAGGATGTCATTGTATCCAACCTTACTGGCTTGTGCGAAGCGGTAGACGTGCTGCAGGATATGTAGCACAAATATGCCAGGGAGCAAATTACACAGAATCCTAGAGTCTGTCATCATTATGATCATCACTCAAAACATCTAAACACCTCTTTATTGGGGGTAATGTGGAGAAGTGAAAAAAAGGATAGGCTTTTCGGATCAGACAGAACTCTTCAAATCCTGGCTCACCGTTCTGTAGTGATGTGACCTTTGTCTATCTTCACTGGCTCTACCTTGAGGTACCTGTGGAACCTTAACACATTTATGGAAATCCTGCTTCAATATTATCATCCCGGGCTTCCCTGGTGGCGCAGTGGTTGGGAGTCCGCCTGCCGATGCGGGGGACGCGGGTTCGTGCCCTGGTCCGGGAGGATCCCGCATGCCGTGGAGCGGCTGGGCCCATGAGCCGTGGCCGCTGGGCCTGCGCGTCCGGGGCCTGTGCTCCGCAGCGGGAGAGGCCGCGGCGGTGAGGGGCCCGCGTACCGCAAAAAAAAAAAAAAAAAAAAAAAAAAAATATTATCATCCCAATCATTTCCTGCTATGTTGGAAGCTATCATGGGTAGCTTTTTAGACCTGTATTAGTCAGGGGAGTGCTAGCTGCTGAAACAACCTTCAGTGCTTAGTGGCTTACAGCAAAGGTTTATTTTCCCCCTAAGACACAGTCTGACTGGATGTTTTCAGTAGACTCTCCTGAACGGAATACAGGCTGGCTCCAAAATGAAGCAGCATTCGGCTGGCTCATGAACAAAGAGAGAGGGAGAGTACGGGGTAGGTCCCAAGGGGCATTTGATGGTCATACCTGCAGGTGGCCCATTTCACTTCCTCCCACATTCCATTTGTCACAGCCCTGTCACATGACCACAACCTAACTCAAGGGAGGCTAGGAAATGTAGACAGCGCTTGTGCCCAGGAAGAGGAAGTGGAAAAGGTGACCCTGTCGCCTGGCAGTGCTACATACTTGTAGCAATCACGAGTAGTGTGGGGCAGAGAACAAAAGGTCATCAAGATAAAGCCTAACAGAACTGCCATGCCAGCTGTCCAGGCAATGGTGCCTGACAGAGAGATATCTTTGGTGATCAGAGTTTTCTCATATAGGTTTTCAACTGGGCCAGATCTTACAGGATCTTAGACCAAGTATGTCTGATCCTATCTGGCAGTTGTAAGCTATAAAGAAGGTAGCACAATGAATATTAGAAATGGATCCCATCACTACTGGCATTGCTCTGTGCTGAATCACCCTGTCCCACCATGCCCTGTACTTCTCCCCTTTGCATTTGGCTCTCAGTGTGCCTACCTTTAGACTTGGTGGTTCATTTTCTCCACTTAGTCACTTTACCTACCAGACTGAATACTTGCCATCACTTCTCTGCCTTTGGCCTTTGCTTTCCTTTCTGGCCAAAATATGGAGCCTTTCTGACTACAGTGGCATTGACTGCCCTAGATAAATAGGTTACCATGTCTAGCCTGGTCCAAGGCGTTAACAACCTCAACAAGGTCCTCTGCACTCCAGTGGTTCTCGTGAATAAAAAATAAAGCTGAATGAAAATAAAAACAAAAATAAACAAGTGGGATCTAATTAAACTTGAAGCTTTTGCACAGTAAAGGAAACCATAAACAAAACAAAAAAAACAACCCTCAGAATGGGAGAAAATATTTCCAAATTAAGCAACCGACAAGAGATTAATCTCCAAAATATACAAACTGCTCATGCAGCTCAATATATATTAAAAAAAATAACCCAATCAAGAAATGGGCAGAAGATCTAAATAGACATTTCTCCAAAGAAGACATACAGATGGCCAAAAAGCACATGAAAAGATGCTCAACATCACTAATAAGAGAAACGTCAATCAAAACTACAATGAGGTATCACCTCACCCAGGTCAGAATGGCCATCGTTAAAAAACCTACAGGGGATTCCCTGGTAGCGCAGTGGTTGAGAGTCTGCCTGCCGATGTAGGGGACACGGGTTCGTGTCCCATTCCGGGAAGATTCCCACATGCCGCGGACCGGTTGGGCCCATGAGCCATGGCCGCTGAGCCTGCGCGTCCGGAGCCCGTGCCCCGCAACGGGAAAGGCCACAACAGTGAGAGGCCCGCATACCGCAATAAACAAAACAAACAAACAAACAAAAAAACCCTACAAACAGTAAATGATGGAGAGGGTGTGGAGAAAAGGGAACCCACCTACACTGTTGGTGGGAATGTAAATTGATACAGCCACTATGGAGAACAGTATGGAGGTTCCTTAAAAAACTAAAAACAGAACTACCATATGACCCAGCAATCCCACTCCTGGGCATATACCCAGAGAAAACCATAATTCAAAGAGACACATGCACCCCAATGTGCACTGCAGCACTATTTACAATAGCCAGGTCATGGAAGCAACCTAAATGCCCATCGACAGATGAATGGATACAGAAGATGTGGTACATATATACAATGGGATGTTACCCAGCCATAAAAAGGAACGAAATTGGGTCATTTGTAGAGACGTGGATGGATCTAGAGACTGTCATACAGAGTGAAGTAAGTCAGAAAGAGAAAAACAAATATCGTATATTAACGCATATATGTGGAACCTAGAAAAATGGTACCGATGAACCAGTTTGCAGGGCAGAAGTAGAGACACAGATGCAGAGAACAATGGGCTTCATTCATAGGGCACCGTATTCCAGCTCTGTCCTAATTGCTTGTGATGTGACTCGTGGTCCCTGCCTCAAGGAGCCCAGAAAGCAGTCGGGGCAAATTACAAGTGAAAAGGTATACCTAGTACAGCATTTCCACAGGAACACAAAGAAGCCCCAAACGCAGCTTTTGAGGGGACAGGCAGAAAATACTGCATGAAGGAGGAGGTGACCATTCTTCTGAGTCCGAAGGGTTAGTCTTAGATGCGTTGTAGAGGTCATCCCAAGCCTAGTGGGCAGCTGGCCAGCCAGCTTAATAAACTAAATATGAATTCTCCCAAATATGCATATTAAAGCTCCAACAGCTGGCCCACATTTGAGAAGCTTTTCTCTAACTCTGAGCAAGACCTCGCAGATGGTAAGAAATACTTCTAGTCCAGCAGAAGGCAGCTGTGAGTTCTCCCAGGTACCTATTGGAAAAGCAAAAACAGGACTTCCCTGGTGGCGCAGTGGTTAAGAATCCGCCTGCCAATGCAAGGGGTATGGGTTCGAACCTTGGTCCGGGAAGATCCCACATGCCACGGAGCAACTAAGCCCGTGTGCCACAACTACTGAGCCTGCACTCTAGAGCCTGCGAGCCACAACGACTGAAGCCCACGTGCCTAGAGCCTGTGCTCCGCAACAAGGGAAGCCACCGCAATGAGAAGCCCGCACACCGCAACGAAGAGTAGACCCCGCTCGCTGCAACTAGAGAAAGCCCGTGTGCAGCAACGAAGACCCAGTGCAGCCAAATCTAAAAGTAATTAATTTTTTTTTTTTTTTTCTCGGTACGCGGGCCTCTCACTGTTGCGGCCCCTCCCATTGCGGAGCGCAGGCTCCGGATGCGCAGGCTCAGCGGCCATGGCTCACAGTCCCAGCCGCTCTGCGGCATGTGGGATCCTCCCGGACCAGGGCACGAACCCGTGTCCCCTGCATCGGCAGGCGGACTCCCAACCACTGCGCCACCAGGGAAGCCCTATAAGTAATTAATTTTAAAAAAAAAAAAAAGAAAAGAAAAAACAAAAGCCCCGAGAGGATGATGTCTAACCTCAGACAAATCATCCCCTTGGCACTGATGACTTTGGAGTGTGTTTTTGTTTTTTGAATTTTAGAATTTTATTTATTTATTTTATACAGCACGTTCTTATTAGTTATCTATTTTATACATATTAGTGTATATATGTCAATCCCAATCTCCCAATTCATCACATCACCGCCCTACCACTTTCCCCCCTTGGTGTCCATACGTTTGTTCTCTACATATGTGTCTCTATGGGGTGTGTTTAAAAGAAGTGGAGTGCTAGTGGTCTGTCTGCCTCCACCTTCTCGCTACGTGTTCTTTCAGGATGCTGTAGGTGGGAAAAGTTGATCTTAGTGGTCTAGCCGAGGCTGCCTCCTTTGCAAACCACACAGTGTGCTGTCTACAGAGGAAATCAGCTTTAAGGAGGAAGAAGTGACCAATAGTGTGAAGTACTCCTGGGGAGTCAAAGGAGCTGAGGATTGAAACACGTCCATGTGCTTTTCGACATGGAGGCAGGGGTGACCTGAGAGTCATTTCTGTGGAGGAGGGATGGAACAGAGGGGAAGTAGAAGTGGAGAGAGGAAATACTGACAATTCTGTAGCTGAGAAAGACAGGAGATAGGGTGGTGGGCTAGAGGGATCCATGTAGGCTTTTTCCTTCTTTCTCTTTCTTCCTTTTTTTTTTTTTTTTAACATATGAGACACTTACGCATGTTTAAAACCACAGTAATCATCTAGTTGAGAAGGAGTAATTCAACAATCTGGGGAGAGATGGGATAATTGAGGTTCTTGAAAAAAAGAGAATCCCCGAGCGAGAATACTGTTTACTGCATTTCCCACATTTACCTGATGGACCATCCCCCTTCAGGCAGAGTTTAATTAGTGTTCTACAGGGAACACTGTGGCCCAAATTAGGTCAAGGGCCTATCCTCAAACCAAGGCCACACTTTGGCTTCAGTCAATCAGGATCCTGTCCTCAGGAGCTGGGGGTGGGCTCAACTCCACGCAAACTAAACATATGAGAATGAGGAAGGGTTAAGTTGTAGAAAAAGACCACTAACCCGGCTAAAGATGGGGTAGATGGAATTACCAGGCAACGTATCTTCCCTCCTGGTACTCTTCCTAATGAAGATCCTTACACCGAATCCCACTAAAACTTTAGTAGATGGAGGTAGAATGTTCAAGGGATATGGTCAATAAAATTAAAAAAAGAAAAAAAGTAAATCAACTATACTTCAATAAAATTTTAAAAAACAGATATGGTTTAAACCCCTTGTCTGTAGAATTCAGTGCAGTGAGGGGTCAAAAGTTGGCTAATTCTAGGGTTCTTTCCTATCTCCAGAGACACAGTAAAACACCTAAAACCACTGTTAGTAATCTGAGAAGTTCCCCACCTCAGGAAGCACGCTCTGGCCTGTTAAAATCAGAGATGATTTAGGAGCTAAACAAGCCCCAGCCCCCTGGAATGACTGTGCATTTATTAACCCACCAGTTCCAGCTGTGGAGACTTAATTGAAGGAGGCGAGATAGAAGCCATGTTGGGCAAATGTCTGGGTAATGCCCACTTTATAAGTCTTATATTAGCTGATGAGCATCACAAAAGATTCAGCGTATGGTGGAAGGTTGATTTGAGTCTCCGGAGGTCCTCAAGATTGCTTCTTCCTTCCTCGGGTGATGGTACTATTTGGTGCGGGACTTCTTCCCACCCTGCCTCAATTCAGCAAACACTCATGGGCACCTACTATGTGCAAGTTGCCAGGCTGTGTGCTGCTATGTACTGTATTAACATCGTCTTTCGCTGTTTACAAAGCACTTTCCTACATATGATCTCAATTTAGTGATTCTGAGAATTGACTTTGAGTCAGAAAGACCAAAGTGAGGATGGGTTCATCCACTTATTTTATTTTTTAAGGTTTTTATTTTTATTTTTTTGGCTGAGCCATGAAGCTTGAAGGATCTTAGTTCCCTGACCAGGGGTTGAAACTGCACCCTCGGCAGTGAAAGCACCGAGTCCTAACCACTGGACTGCCAGGGAATTCCTTGTCCACTTATTATCTGTGTGAACTTAGGCAAGTCATTTATCTAAGCTTCAACTTCCTCTTCTACAGAATGGTAATAACAGGAATTCCTAGTGCAAAGGACTGTTGGGAAGACTCAGTGAGATAATACAAGAAAAGAGCTTAGCACATAGTAAGCACTCAATTAAAAGTTGCCATTACTTTATTATTCATTCTTGGTCCACTTATTCACACAATAATCCTATGATGCAGATGCTATTATCTTATTTCACAGACCTTCACTGAACACCTATTATGTTCCAGGTGCTGAAGACCACAGTGACTAAAAGAGCATTTAGATAAAGAAAAGGAGGGACCCCAGAACTGAGTCCTCAGCAAAGGAAGCGGAGGCATCAAAGGGAACTCAGAGGAACCCTGAATGCCAAGACAGGTGTAACAAGGAGGAGAGCGGCCAACTGTAATAACGTCAAGAGGTCAGGGACTTACCTGGTGGTCAAGTGGCTAACACTCCGCGCTCCCAGTGCAGGGGGCCCGGGTTCGATACCTGGTCGTCTAACTAAGATCCTGCATGCCGCAACTAAAGATCCCGCACGCGGCAATGAAGATCCCACGTGCCACAACTAAGACTGGCACAGCCAAATAAATATTTAAAAAAATAATAATACCAAGAGGTCAGCAGTAAGACAAGGTCCCGAAGTGACCACTGGCTTCTGCATCATGGAGTTTCCAAATCGACAGGTGGAGGCAGAAACTCGAGCCTGATTGATTTAAGGAGAAACTGGAGTTGATGTGGAAACAGCCACTGCAGAGAACTCACGAGGTTTTGATGCTAAGGGGAGCAAATAAATGGGGGAGGTGGCTGGAGGGAGATGTGGGATCAATAGAGCTTTTTGTTGTTAAAAACACTTTTTTAGGGCTTCCCTGGTGGCGCAGTGGTTGAGAGTCCGCCTGCCGATGCAGGGGACGCGGGTTCGTGCCCCGGTCCGGGAGGATCCCACATGCCACGGAGCGGCTGGGCCTGTGAGCCATGGCCGCTGAGCCTGCGCGTCCGGAGCCTGTGCTCCGCAACTGGAGAGGCCACAACAGTGAGAGGCCTGCGTACCGCAAAAAAAAAAAAACACAAAAAACCCCCCCACCTTTTTAGAATATAAAGCGGGTGGGAATGATCCACGATAGGGGGAGAAATGAGTGACTAAGGAAGGGAATCCAGAGTAAGGAACTAGAAGTATATTCAACAGCCTGTGATGAACCATAATGGAAAAGAATGTATATGTATGTACAATGAAGTCACTTTGCTGTACAGCATAAATTAACACAACATTGAAAATCACCTATATGTAAATAAAATAAATTTTAAAAAAAGCACAGGGAACTATATTCAGTATCTTATAATAACCTATAATGGAAAATAATTGAAAGGCATATATATACATATAAGTGAATCACTTTGCTGTACATCTGAAACTAACACAATATTGTAAACCAACGATACTTCAATTAAAAAAAGCAAGCAGGGAAGGCAGAAAACCTGGGCAAGATGCAGATATTTGGTAGAGGAGAGGGTTTCTGTCTGACTCTATCATGTCTGTGAAGTATGAGGCAAGCTCATCTGCTTAGAGTGAAGGATGAGAAGGGGACAAAGGAAGAAGATTGAAAAACCATCCTTGTAGAGTGTGGGGAATTGAATAGAGCAGGAAAATACAGTAGGAAGGCTAGGCAGGACTGAGGGTTCAGTTGAAATTCATGGACATCGGCTTAAAGTGACATCTGCCAGTTTTAATTTTCCAGCAATATTCAGATATTCTGATACAGGTAAAGAGTAGACGAAGAGCTGGGTTTAACTAGAGCTGGGCAAAAAGCTAGAAGAAAAGAGAGGGACAAAGGGGTTATGGGGTTTTGCAAGGAGGTGAGTATATTGATTATGACTGAGTGGGTGAGGAGGGAAGTGAGTACCAGTGGGAAAATAAATGCAAAAATCCGGCAGAGTCAAAAGATTTGCAGGTCTGGATGAGGCTGAAGAAATGCTTGTGTGTGATACTGCAGTAAAGATATTAAAGTCAGATTTGATATTTTGTGATTGAGTTTTCTGAGATAGTGAAATTCCTGGTGAGAATAAGTCTGCTTTAAGACCATGGGAGTGGGTAACTCCCATGGGGAACTCAATGGTGGGGAAGAAATCGGTGAGAAGTCAATAAGATTTCTCATGAAAGGGAACCCTCCTACACTGTTGGTGGTAATGTAAATTGGTGCAGCCATTATGGAAAAAAGTAGGGAGGTTCCTTCAAAAACTAAAACTAGAATTACCACATGATCCAGCAATCCCACTCCTGGGCATATATCCAGAGAAAACTGTAATTTGAAAAGATACATGCACCCCAATGTTCATAGCAGCACTATTCACAAAAGCCAAGACATGGAAGCAGCATAAATGTCCATCGACAGATGAATGGATAAAGAAGATCTGGCACATACACACACACACACACACAGGAATATTGTTCAGCCATCAAAAAGAACAAGGGACTTCCCTGGCAGTCCAGTGGTTAAAATTCTGCACTTCCACTGCAGGGGGCTCCGGTTTGATCCCTGGTCAGGGAACTAAGATCTCGCATGCTGTGTGGCACGGCCAAAAAAAAAAAAAGAACAAAATAATGTCATTTGCAGCAGCAATATGGATGGACCTAGAGATTGTCCTACTAAGTGAAGTAAGTCAGACAGAGGAAGACAAATGCCATATGATATCACTTGCATGTGGAATCTAAAATATGATACAAATGAACTTATTTACAATAGAAACAGACTCACAGAGAAAACAAACTCATGGTTACCAAAAGGGAAAGGGGAGGAGAGATAAACTAGGAGTTTGGGATTAGCAGATACAAACTACTATATATAAAATAAACAACAAGGTCCTACTGTATAGCACAGGGAACTACATTCAATATCTCGTTATAAACTCTAATGAAAAAGAATACCTATGTGTATAACTAAATCACTTTGCTATATACCAGAAACTAACACAACATTGTAAATCAACTATACTTCAATTAAAAATAAAGAAAAAAATAAAATATCTCATGAATTATGCTTACAGATGCTCAAGTCATAAGGTAAGGTGCAGGAGGTGAGGTGGAGGTCAGTTCATGAGAAAAAGGAGGGGTGGCAGGTTGAAAAATATGATAGTATGAACTTCAAGGAGATTAGGTTTTGGAAAGAGGAAAGGAGAAACAGTACTAAAAATATTAATGGCGTTTGCCTCCTACCCACAGGCCCTCAAAGGCAGCTGTGTTTCATGCCACATGCCCCCATGCTCACAGCGACAGTTGACTGGTCAAGGGGTGGGATCTGACCTGTGGGCAGCCAATCTGTGGGCTGGCCAGTGACCTGTCCAATGAGATGTCATCATTAAAAGATGAGTTAACTGGATTCTGTCTTGGGATTTGAACTATGAAATACAAAAGAATCTGCCAGTTAATAGAATGAGCTGATGCAGAGAATAAAGGAGGGACAAAGATCACCAGGCTGAACCCCATGCAGGCTGAAATGTTGAGGGAATAGGGCTATAAGCAAACTCAGGATGCCAGACAGCCAAGAATGCAGCAGATGCATCAAAAGCAACAGAAATGGGGATGTGTGAGAGAGATGGAGTAACCTGTCTCTGAGTTCTGGGTTGGTTCCTGAGCCTGCTTATTATGTGGGAACTTAATTTTTATAGGTTTTTGAGGAGGGGAGTGACATAATCAGACCTGGGGTTATGAGTGTGGGCTCTGGTCCCAGACTGCCTGGCTTTGAAAATATTAGCTGTGTGACCTCAGGCAGGTTACTGAACCTCTCTGTGCCTCAGTTTCCTCATCTGTAAAATAGAAATAACAGCACTGCCCTCATAGGGTTGTAAGGAGGATTAAATGAGAAAATACAGGTAATGCATTTTGAATAGCAAGGCTTCCTTTAAATCTTATTGTCTTCAATTAAACAGTTCAAATGTCACTTCTTTCACAAAACTTTCCTTCATGCTTTTATCTCTCAGCTTCCAGGAGGGACACTACCTTCTCGTGGTCTTCCTCCCTCCTCCTAGGTCACTACTCCTTCTCAGGCTCCTTGCTGGTTCCTCTTTCTCTCCTTGACCTCTTCTCTCTACGCTGATCTCCTAAGCGAGCTCACCTAGGTGTCTTGTGCTTTTAAGTACCTCAAAATATCATTTATTAGCTGACAGCTCTCATAAATTTATCATCAACTCCAAACTTTCATATCTGATTACTTGACATCTCTATTTAAATCTCCAAAAGACATCTCAAACATATCTTGCCCCAAACTGACTGTTACCAGCTCCTCCCCCTAAAAACACCTAAACCTCTGCTCCTCCCCCTACAATCTTCCACAGATCAATAAATGGCAAATCCTTCCAGTGCTGATGATGCTAAAAATCTTAGCATCATCCGACTCCTTTCTTCTTCTCATGCCCACTAAACATCTGTGTCTCTCTGCTGTGTGACCTTGGTTTTACCTCCCCGGCCCTCTGAGGATTAAATGAGTTATTATTTGTAAAGTGCATAACAACATCCATCACATAGAAAGCCTCATATAAGTGCTTTCGAAATAAATAAAAAATGCCTTCAGTACAGAAAGAGCTTTCTAACGGCCCTAGTCCCCCTACAGTCCATTCAGAACACAGCAATCTCCTGATCCTTTGATAGGCCAGCCCAGATCCTGTCACTGCTCTGCACCTCTTTGACCTCAGCTCCTGGGGCTCTCCCCTTGCTCAGTCTGGGCCAGCCACCTCTGCCTCCTCGTGCCACCCACACTCCAGGGACTGTCCCCATCGGATCTTCGCCCCTGCTGTTCCTTGTGCCTCCCTCTGATCAAATGTTAGTTCTCTGCTGGCCCCACTTGGCTAATCTGTCTGCCCGTTCCTTCACTCTGATTTTTCCTCCCCATCTCTATTTTTACTTAGCAGCTGGTTGTCTCCCCTCCCCTGGTTCAAACTCTGCAACAACACGGTCTTGTTCATTGCTTTATCCCTAGAGCCTAGAACAGTGCTTGGTACACAGTAGATGCTCAATAAATACTTACCAAGTGAAAATTCCAAAGTGCCACGCCCTTTTCTGAATTCCTGTAATACAGGTCTGAATCATTCTTGTGGTACTTACCTGTATCGTTTTTATGCCGGTGGCAGCTTTTACTTGACTATGAGCTACCTGAAGACGGGGGCCTAGGACGTGGCCTGGCTCGTGGTGCTCATTCCTGTCCTTTGTGCAACTTTACAGTCCCCTCACGGGTGACCTGATTTGAATCTCACAAGAGAGAGAGCAAACTAGGGAAGGCAGTTATTATTAGCAGGGCTAGCATCCCAGGCCTCCTGCCTTCTAGACCAAGCTTAACAAATATTTGTTGAATGAAGAGAAAAAAAACTTCTGAGTCACTCTGTGGAATGAGGCAGCCCCACTCGGCAAATGGGAGGGTTCTCTGTAGCAAATGTAAAAATACTCTTAACATTTAACATTTATTGCGCCGGGATTTTTCATTTCTACTTGTGTGGTCTTCACAGCATTCCCGTAGCAGGTAGCTGTGAGAGCATCTTTATGTCCCATCCTGTTCACCTCTGTTATCTTTGGTGCCTCAAACAAGGCCTGGTATGCGGTAGGTGCTCAGTGAGTGATGTGGGCCGAGGCTCCGTTTTTAGAGATCGGGCCCAGGTGCAGCGACTTGCTTCAGGTCCCACACAGAGCAAGTGGCAGTGCTGGGATTCCATCTCAGGTTCGCTCGCTACTCTCGGGGATGTGCCTGCACCGCGGGCCGCACCAATTCCGGGTGCGCCGCAGGAGCGAGCGCGTGCACCGGGTGGGGCGAGGTGACCCCTCCCAGACCCAGCGCCTTCCGCATCCCCGCCCGGACGCCGAAGGGCACCGTCCTTGTGCCGCCCTGCGCTGCTGCACCCACAGGGCCGGGCGTTGGGTCTAGCTGCGGGTAGAAGGTACTCCCCGGGCCCGAGCTCCTGCCTCCACCCCGCATCCCGACCCCGCGCCCCTTGCCCTGGGGCTGCCCACCCATCCTGCCTCCGCCCACCCATCCTGCGGCCGCCGAGCCCCGCCCCGCTCCGCCCGCAGTCCCCGCCCCTCACTTCCCCGTTCGGCGCTCCTCCCCCAGTGCCGCGCTCCATACTTGGCGATCGCTGCGGCCCTGCGTGCTCATTGGCCGAGAGCCGGCTGCGTGGGGGGCGGGCCCGGGCTGAGCCGGGGCGGGGAAGGAAGGTGGCGGCGGCCCGGCGCGGGAGGAGGGAGGTGCTGACCCGGATGTTCACTCCTGGGCACCCGGGGAAGTGGAAGCGCCGGGCCCTGCTGCGGGGGGGAGAGCCACAGACGCCGGGACCGGGACCGCCGCCGCCGCCGCCACAATGGTAAAGGCCCGACGTCCCCCTCCCCCAGGTCCGGGGGCCCCGGCGGACCTCGCGTCTCCCTTCCCCCACCCACCCCCGGCCCGCGAAGGGTGGGTTCCCCCGGGTGGGGGAGGGGCGGGGTCCCGGAGCCCAGGTAGACACCATCCTTGCCCGCTCCGGAGGGGGCGGCCGGCCTGGGCGGCTTGGGTGGGCAGCGACCCTGCCTCCCGTTCCCAACCCCCGCCCTTGTCTCAAGCTGGGCTCCCACACTCCTCCTCTGGGGTCAGGCTAGCCTCCCGCGTAGCCCAGGCTAGACCCTCCTGGAGCACCCCCTCCGGGGACCCAGGCGTAGTCCCCCTTTCTCCTCCCCATGGCCGGGGCTATGTCCCCATCCCCAGCCCCTACGGCCCAGGCTAGGCCGTCGTTTCTTCCTCCCAGGGTCCAGGCTAGGCCTCTGTCCCCCACCTCCCCCCTTCTCCATGGCCTCAGTCCGGACCCCCGTTAGCCCCTTATCCATGGCTTCAACCCACATTTGTTCCCCTGTCCTCCATGGCTTCAGCCTGAATCTTTTCTTCTCTCCGTGGTCTTAAGTCTTGGACCCCCCTCCTCCACCCCTGGCCCCCGCCTGGACGTCACTCCCTTCCCCCCACTCCCTGGTCCCTTTCCCAGGACTTCTCACCACTCTCGGCGTAGCCTGCGTCAGCCCCACTCTGTCCGGGGCTTTACCCTCCCTCCGGGGCCCGGCTCCCTGCCCTGCCCCTGACCCAGGTGGTCCCCTCACCTCTACCTAGGGCGAACCTTCTTTGCCGCCCCTGGGAAGTGAGAGCAGCTCTCCAGCCCTGGTGGGGATGGGGGTCCCGAGGCTGTGCCTTCTCAGGTTGGAGCGGTGCCCCTTCTGGGAGGCCGCCTGGGAGCGAGCGAGGGCAGGGCGGGCATCCGTATGCCCGGAAGGCAGCGCGGCGCTCTGCGGGCGCTTCCCGCGGCCGCCGCCTGGGTGCCGCGGGGTGCGGTGCTGGCGGAGCGTCCTGCTGGGACCCGCGGCGCCGGGGCGTGTGCGGGAGCCGAGGGATGAGGATGGGGAGCCGCGGGACGGGTATGAACGCACAATCGCCCTTGTGAGGCCGCTGCCGTTGGGAGGCCCCCGGGCCCCGAGGCCAACAGACGGCCCGGACACAATGTACCCCAGCAGGCGCAGCCTCCCTTTCCCCCTCAACTGTCAGCTCGTGAGGGTTGGAACTGCTGATTATGGAGGTGCCTCGGATCAGGTGAGCCAGACTCCGAGGGAGAGAGCTCGCTCCACTCGTGCTGTTTGTTTTGGTAATGAAGGCAGGTGCTCTGGCGGCGCTCTGACTGGCCCGAGGTTTCACCTAGGCCCCGACCAAGTGAGTCCGCCCTCCTTCCACTTTGGAACCTTCTGCAGGGCAGGCCCAGCACCCAGCTTGGAAGGGCCAGAGGGCTTCTGCCTCACGTGGCCAAGGCATCTTTGGAGAGTGGACTGAGATTAAGGGTGGCCACCTGCTTCTCTGGCCCGGTGCTGGCAGATGTTTGCATGTGGACTTTGGGCCCCAAAGAGTTTTGGGGCTCTCGGTTCCTTGTTTAAGGAAAGGATGTTGCTTCTGAACTAGGGTGACTAATTCAGAGTGGCTGAATTTTTTCTTCATGCCTTCCTGTATGTTGATGAAAAGCGTGGCCATTGTTATTGAACTTCTTCCCCAGGCCTGGGTGGGGAAGGACTTCTCTAGGACAGTTTTGGGTGAGGACTTGGAGTGAGGTTTTACAAGTTTGCTGTCAGGACAAAAGCAGGGGAGGATGGTTGGGATGGCCAGGTGGGGCTGCTCAAGGCAGCATCTCTGGCAGTGGGGGGGCGGGGGCGGGGCAGAGGGGGAGCATCTTGCCTTGGCCCTCAGTGTCTGAGTCTCCAGACCTGATGGGAAAATGCCTGTAATGACCCAGAAGGAACAGGATGATACATGAGGCTTCTCAGGAGTCCTGTATTTGGGTCTTACCTGGATAATCTGTAAAGACTGTGGAAGGGGTGAAGGAAAAAGGCTCACTTTTCTGTGGGGAGTGGGAGCGGGGGGGCGCTGCTCGATGCCAGACACTGCTCTGTGCTCCACTTACTTAATCCACACAGAACCCTTTGAGGGATGCTGTGTATTATCATTTTACAGGTGAAGAAGCTGAGGCTCAGGGCATGGAGGAACTTCCTTAAGATGTTGCTTAGTTGACAGGAGCACATCTGATAGGCTCTAAACTGCATCCTTTCCATTGTCCCAGGCTGCTTATGTGTTGTTGGTGATGCAGGCTTATTTAATGTGAGCTCTTTGTGGGCAGAGATTTTTGTCTTTTGTTTTCCATGTCTGTATCCCTGGGGCCTAGAACAGTACCTGGCACTGAAGGAAATAGCTTGGGGTGTGTCTTGAACTTAGCCACTTGGATTTCATACTCATTCTCTCAATAACTTGTTCTTAGTGTCTCCTAGGCTTATAGGTAATTTCTGACTGCTTATTGTTCAGTTTATCCCCTACTTGAAGATTCTAAGAAACCAGTGTAGACAGTTGGAGTAGGACAGAAGCGGTGGTGTGGGGTTGCGTAATAGGTAAATGTGTTAAAACCACTGTGGGACTTCCCTGGTGGCGCAGTGGTTGAGGGTCCGCCTGCAGATGCAGGGGATGCGGGTTTGTGCCCGGGTCCGGGAGGATCCCACGTGCCGCGGAGCGGCTGGGCCCGTGAGCCATGGCCGCTGAGCCTGTGCGTCCGGAGCCTGTGCTCCGCAACGGGAGAGGCCACAAAGGTGAGAGGCCGGCCCACGTACCGCACACACACACACACAAAAACCCACTGTGGTTTTATGTAGAGAAACCAGCTAGATCTCAGTTATCCATGGAGGGAAATAGCAGTTTGAGAGTCTAAAGTGCACTGGACTTTGGAGAAAATTCCGTGATTTCTGTTGGCATCAGTTACGAATGCATAAGCAAATGGAATTTACTTGCATTCTCTTAGCAGGTAATGATCTCCCACTATCTGTAAGTGCTTTATAGTTTCAAAGCACTTTTCCTTACCCAGCTCTAGCATCTAATTTAGGAATTATTGGCCTAATTTAGAGTTATGATTCTGGTGCTGGATGGTGGGGCTGTAGCATGCAGGGATGGGCTGGGCCCCCCTCATGAGTTGCCCCTCCAGCTCCCAGATGGTTTGGCCTGACAAGAGATGATAGGAGAAGCCTGTTATATTGTGACACGGTGAAACAATACAGTTGGTGTCTTGGCTGGTCTCCTGGTGTAGACCTCCTGGTGTAGACCTCCTGGTGTAGGTCTATACCTCCTGGTGTAGGTCTAGCTCCACTCAGACCCCACATGTATATACAGCCTTGTTTATTTAAACCCAACTGGCTGCTCTTTGGTGGAATGCTTGAAAAAAGTAGCCAACGATCCATAGCTTGAGATTAAAGAGATGCTAAATCATGTTTGTTTGTTTTAATAAATGTATTTATTTTAGTTTTGGCTCTTTGCGTCTTCTGTTGCTGCGCACTGGCTTTCTCTAGTTGCAGCAAGCAGGGGCTACTCTGTTGCGGTGCGCGGGCTTCTCATTGCGGTGGCTTCTCTTGTTGCAGAGCACGGGCTCTAGGTGCGGGGACTTCAGTAGCTGTGGCATGTGGGCTCAGTAGTTGTGGCTCGCAGGCTCTAGAGCGCAGGCTCAGTAGTTGTGGTGCACAGGCTTAGTTGCGGCATGTGGGATCTTCCCGGACCAGGTCTCGAACCCGTGTCCCCTGCATTGGCAGGATTCTTAACCACTGGGCCACCAGGGAAGCCCTAAATCGTATGTTTGAAAGCAGATATTCCTATTTATAACTCAGAAGTCCTGTTCTTCTTTTACATTCCTTGGGGGAGGGGAGAGGACAGATGACTGACAGCACAGGGAAATGGTGGCTGGGCAGGTACTTTGAACATTGAGACTCCTGCTTCCCAGGCTGGGAAACTCTTGGCATTAGGCAAAGACAGTGGTGTGTTAGTTGCTTGAAGCTCATGGGTGTATTTATGAAGTGCCTTCTCTGTGCTGGTCTATGTGCTCAGGACAAGGAGGCATGGTAAACAAGGCAGACAAGGGTCCACGCCTTCACAGCTTATGTTGTTTGGCAGGGAGGTTGTGTCACTCTCAGCTGCAGTTTAAGGAAGCAGAGCCTTGTTTAATGTAACTGCAAGCACACTTGGAAGAGATAACGCAGGAGACTTCAGAGAAAGTTGGAGCTTGTGCCCGGCTTCAGCCCTGGCCTTGAGGAGCACGCCTGCCCTTGCGTGGCCGCCCCCACAGAGGTGAACGGCACTGCACACGCGGTCTGTCTCCTGCAGACCAGAAGCTCTCCCAGCCAGGAAGGTTTGTGCCACAGAGGTCCTGCCCTTCTCAGCTGGGTAGCTACCATTGATGGAGGATCTGCCATCATCCAGAAACCTGAGGTAGGACTTAGGTCCTACCTCACCCCATGATGGGTGCTCGAAAGGTTGAGTGGCTGGTGTGAGGGGCGGGCCTGGGACTTGGCTCTGGGTCCACCTGACTGCTGTGCGGGAGGCTCACTCTGTTTCTCAGAAACAGTGAGAAGTAGGGCTCACAGTACAGGCTCTTGTCCCATTTCTCCTGGAGGCAGATCCTGCCAGTGAGAGTGGGGTGTGGAAGTCCAAAGGGTACAAGATCACCCACGTTAAGACCAGTGAGAGTAATGCCATTTCCAGACTAAGGCTTTTAGAGATCAACGCTCTGATGTGAGGAGGTGGAGCCTTGCCCGCTGCCCTGATGCGAAGTTAGGATTTAGGAGCCAGAGGGCCTTGGGCTAATAACAGTACCTCCTCATGAGGCTGTTATGAGGATTAAGTGAGATAATACTCATCAAGTGCTTTGAACAGCATTTGGCACGTAATTATATGCGTAGTGACTATTATTATCACCATTTTACAGATGAGGTTCAAAGGGTAAGTGGATAGTCCCTCTGTAGCTACTAAGTGGAGGAACTGGGTTTTCTGACTTCAGAGGTAGACCCGTTTTCTCCACTGCTTACTGCCTCCTGAAGGAGTATTTGGAGTTTGCTTGGCTTTGGGCTGTTGTCTTGAATGAAGAAAGTCCCTGATAGAGCCAGAGGCTCTACTCCACCATAGAGACAAGGCTGCCTGTGCTGTGGACACCATGTGTTGCTGTAGCCTGATGTTGTATCTCAGGCTCTGGATGCCTCATCTGTGCCCGGTGGAGCCTCTTATGAACTGAGTCCTTGCCCTCTTCCGGGCTTGGAAGAAGAGGGACAGAGCCTGTGAGTTCCGTGAGAGCAGGGACCTTGTCTGTTTGGTTCCCACCAAACACCCAGCACCTTGCACGGGCCGCCTGGCGCTTGGTAAGCGCCTCATAGACGCTGAATGAGTGAGTGGTGAGCAGTCTTCTGCCTGCTCCACAGAACATGGGCTTTGGGTTTGGGCTGATCTGGCTTGGAGTCCTGTCTCTGCGACTCAGTGTGTGACCTGCAGTGAGAATCTTACTCTCCCTTGGCCTCGGTTTCTTTTTTTTTTTTTCTTTTCTTTTCTTTCTTTTTTTTCTGCGGTACACGGGCCTCTCTCTGTTGTGGTCTCTCCCGTTGCGGAGCGCAGGCTCCGGACGCGCAGGCTCAGCGGCCATGGCTCACGGGCCCAGCCGCTCCGCGGCATGTGGGATCTTCCCGGACAAGGGCTCGAACCCGTGTCCCCTGCATCGGCAGGCGGACTCTCAACCACTGCGCCACCAGGGAAGCCCTGGCCTCGGTTTCTTGATGGGTAACGTGAGGATGGTATTTTATAGGGATACTGGGAGAAAGAAGGGAAACTTGTAATGTGCTTAAACCAGTGCTTGGCGCACAGTAAGTGGTAGCCAGGGTTATCTTTTGTCTTATCCTGCGTACTATAGAGTAAGGACACAAAGAGGAGCCGTAATCTCTGCCCTTTAATCCGGAAGGGGAGGCAAGGTGCATCCAGAAAATTAAGTGCAGAAGGAAGGGAGGAGTAAAAGGAAAGCCTTCAAAAGGACCTGCCCATCCCTGCAGGCTTGCCTCGAAGTCCACCGCCTCCACAAAGCCCTGCCGACCGCCCCAGCTCCCAGGCCGCCTTGGTGGGGGCTGGGTGTGAACGTGGGGAGACCTTGCCCAGGCAGAGAGGATGGGGTGGGTGCAGGGGCCTGGAACAAGAGCAGAGGTCGGGGTGATGGTCAGCCGTGTGCGTTTGGGCACCATCCGCAGAGTGGACGGCCAGTGGGGGAGCCTCGGTCTCGGGAGGGAGTTGTGGAACGCCTGAGTTGCTAAGCTAGAGAGTTTGCATTTGATCTGGGACAGTGTGGAGCCAGTTAGATTTTTGACAGGGCAGGTAGAAATTTGAGGAGGCTGGCAGAGTTGTGGTATTTTAGGAAGAGTCATCTGGCGGTGGTGTGTGGCCGGGAGGGCCCTGGAGGGAGGCATTCACAGGCGTTAAGCCTGTGAGGTTCTAAGGGTCCTGGCCACCGTGGGGATGGGCAGGGAGGGATGGGTGAGAAAGATAAAGATAGGAAGGCAGAGCCAGCCGCTGTGATTTACCGCCTCTGGGTTGAGGGGGAAGCTTCTGCCCCCAGAGCTGCCCTGTTCAGGCATTTGGAGAGGATGCTTTCTCATTGGCCCAGCAACTATTTTTGGGCCGTTTAAATCCCAGATAGTGGTGCCTGCAGAGCCTTGATATGCTACTAATGCCTGAACGGGGTTTTCAGTCTGGTTAACCCAGTGACCCAGCCGCCCAGCCCTCCCGAATGGGCGGGCGGCCCCGAGTCCCACTCAGCCTGCGCCGCCTCATGTCGCCCTCCTCGCGCAGGCCCGCCTGCCTCCGGAGCCCGAGCCCTGGACGCCGGGCGCCTCTGCCGCTCCCGTTTGTTCCATCAGGTCATTCATTCCGTGGACGCTCACGCAGCAGTCAGACCTAGGAGAACACGGGTCTTCAGGTTAAATGGAGGAGGCAAATGGCGACAGGCAGGTCTGAGATTCTGCCCGACTTGGGCATCAGTGCGGGGGCAGCAACACGTGCCCTCTCCTGGCTTCCTTCCTGTTCCCGCCCCGCGGCTTTCGGACAGCTCTGGACACTTGTAAGAGGAGACTTCGCCTGCAACTTTCTAGCGATACATTTCCAGTCTGGTAGTCCTATTTCTTCTAAGGTAGCAACCCTGGCGTTTTTCTTTTTTGTTTTCTCCTTGAAACAGGTCTTTACTGAGTTGGTAACCCTGGCGTTTACACCCACCTGCCCCAGGGGGGTTATTGTGAGGATTGAATGAGTTTGCATGTGGCAAGTGTAGACAGTGCCTGGTACTTCATCGGTGCAGCAGGAGTGATTATTTTATTAACATGGATGGTTGATAGATGGTGTTGTATTTAACCTCCCAGGCAGCCTGGATGCAAGTGGTAGTGGCCCCCAGTTCTGCTGAGACCCCGAGAGGGGCAGAGTCCCTGGCCCGCGGGTGGCGATCCGAAGGGCTTCCAGCCCAGTGCTTTCTGGCCACGAAGCTCTTAGCACACTGCAGATTGCAAGCGGTCGTTTCCACTGGCTCAGACCCCCTAACTTCTCCACCCACTGCTTAAACTGCTCCGCGAGGCTTCCTCTTCTAGCACTGAACTCAGCAGGACCCTTCTGAGTTAGAATCATGGTTATTTAGCGGGATTTGGGCTTATTGCCTCAAAAGTTTCCATGAGATTTGGGCAGAGGACTCATTATGGTTACCAAATGAAATATCTTTAGTTTAAAATGTTAGGGTTATGTAAAGATGGTTTTACACATACTCTTTCTGCTGGGGTCAGTGACCAGCAGCTCCCTCCAAGTGCCCTCTTCCCTTGTCAGTTGCAGCCCCGAGAGGCAGACAGGCAGTTCAGGTCTGGCTTGCTCACATGTCATGCTGCTTCTTGAGGCTTCTTCATTATGCGGCTTTGGCCCTGAAGGGGTATGTCTGAGTTCACGTGGATGGGCTTCCTGCATGCAGTTTTATGCTCAGAAACTGAGAGGAGGAGCACTTTATCCACTGCACACTCCTGGTGAAGAGTGATTTAAGGTACTGTGGCCACTGAAAGACCTACTCTTGAATTTGTCTCTGTCTCACCTGTGGCTTTGTTTTTTATCAGTCCTTTGCTTCTCTGCTGAGCGCAGCTTGGTCAGTGCGTGGTCCCTGGGGCTGGATGTGGACCCAACACAGCAGTGCAGGCTGGGCCACTTCAGGTTCTTGGCTCTGTAAGAGTTTGTTTCTTTTTTTCTTTCCTTTTCTTTTTTCTTGCCACACCACGCACCATGTGGGATCTTAGTTCCCCGACCAGGGATTGAACCCACGTCCCCAGCATTAGAAGTGTGGAGGCTTAACTGCTGGACCACCAGGGAAGTTCCTCTGTGAGAGTTTCTGATGTGTACTGTCCTTGCTTTCTTCTGTTTCCTCTTCCAGACAGCTCCTGTCTCGAAATCTCTTTCAGCCATAGGGGGTGTGGAGCCCCAGTAGTCCTGGGATTTGAGGCCTCTGACTTGGTCGTCTTTTTTTTTTTTTTAAGCACAAACATCATTTATTTTTATTTTTTTATAAATGTATTTATTTTATTTATTTATCTTTGGCTGCGTTGGGTCTTCGTTGCGGTGTGCAGGCTTGTCATTGCAGTGGCTTCTCTTGTTGTGGAGCACGGGCTCTAGGTGTGCGGGCTTCCGACGGGCTTAGTAGTTGTGGCTCGTGGGCTCTAGAGCGCAGGCTCAGTAGTTGTGGTGCACGGGCTTAGTTGCTCTGCGGCATGTGGGATCTTCGTGGACCAGGGCTCAAATCCATGTCCCCTGCATTGGCAGGCGGATTCCTAACCACCGTGCCACCAGGGAAGCCCTCGGACTTGGTCTTGAGGAACAGGAATTGGAGGTGCCCTGAGACAGCAGTCTTCCTCCCACAGGTTATTGGGTCTCTCTCCTGGACTCTGTCCAGTACCACCTCCCTTCTGCCTGTGTTCCTGCTGGATGCACAGTCGCTCCCTAATTCTCTCAAGCCCAGCTCTGTGAGGTCTGTTTCCTCATCGTGCAGATAAGGAAGCTGAAGCTCAGAAAGGTTTAGTAACGTGCCTAAGGGCCCCGGCTAGTTAGTGGCAGAGTCAGCATTCTGATCCAGGTCCGTCCACTCATGCCTGTTGAACTCTGCTGTCCTGTTCCTCTCACGCATGGACCCACCAGGATGCCTATTTTACAGATGAGGAAACTGAGGTCGAGAGGTTCACCTATAGGTCCAGCCACGGAGGCTGAAGAAGTCTGGGTGTAGGTTAGAACTTCGGAGGGTTTTTTGGTTCAGGTTGTTGAAAATGAAAGCAGCTGGAACCTTCGGTCTGTTTCTGGAAAGATACCTGCTAAACCGTAGGGCTGCACCTTGGCTTTCTGGGCAGCACCGTTGTTCTTGGCATGCATCCTAGTCATTGTGATGGCCCCTCATTGACGAGACCGGACAGCGTGCCCTGGACTTTTTCCTGTGAAGCCTGTCCCAGCCTGGGCACCACAGACAGTGTCAGGTTGCCCAGGAAGCTGAGGGGAAAGACCATACTGGCCGTTTTAATACTTGTATAACCTTGAGCAGCATGAGCTGGTTACCCTCACGATGCCTAATACGTTCTGTCTCTCGTCCTCGGAGGGAAGACAGATGCGAAGTCCCCCGCTCAGAGCTGTGAGTAGTGTCGCCGTGGTCCACTGTTCCTGGCCCATGGGCCGTGGCTCTAGGGTGTTGCATTGCTGAATGTCTAGTAGGTCCGTGATGAAGGTAAATGCCCTCCCCCGCACTGGGTTGAACCATATGAACTTGCTGTTTTACTAGGTCAAAATGGCTGAATACCAGCATTTCATGTGGTTCAGCCTAATGCAGACCAAACTCTAGGGCAGGGCGATTCCGGAGTGAAGCTTTCTAGCAAACGTCCAGATCTCCTTTGGGACATGAGCCCTCGGCCACACCTGGCTTCTCAGGACATCAGTGTTGGGCTCCTAGGAGGTCTGTGTCACTTGAGGTGGGCGTAACAGGAGGGAAGGAGCTGAGTGTGGGGCCTGCCCCTGGGGTTGGGTCAGTGCTCTCCCGCTGGCCGGGCCACTCCTGGTGCGGAAGGCTGTCGGGGGGTCCGGCGGTGGCGGGACCAGGGCCTGTGGGAACGGGGCCCCTAGCTGCGCCGGTATCCACTGCAGCTCCGCCATGTGGCGGGCGCTGAGCACTTGGGCCAGAGTCACACAACTGGCCGTCCTTGGAGTTGAAGGCAGTCTTGATTCTAGAGTCCAGGGCAGTGAAGGGCAGGTTTTGGAGCCCGACCGCCTGGGTCGCGGTCTGAACCTGCAGCCTTGGAGCTTCCTTCACTCTCTGCCTCAGTTTCCTTGTCTCACAGTGAAGTGGTGGGAATAAGAGGATCTACTTCTGATGGACTTTATGAGGATTAAATGAGTTAATACATGTAAAGCCAGACGCAGGAGGACATTAACTACTTTTGTTAACGGTACTGTGTTATTATCAGCAACATGGACTCTTGGCATGTTATTAGAGCCGAAAGAGACTCGAAATGTGTCAACTCCCTCTTCTTTGTGTTGGAAAGAGTTGGGACTTCGCGTCTGTGTCCATCTCCCAGAGGAGGCGTTGTCTCTCCTAGAGCTCACTGGAAACACACCCTTGTCAGTACAGGCCTTGCAGAGCACGCACCTGCCTCTCCATGAACAGGTTGCTTGAAATGGTGCTTTTGTTCTAGGTTATAGGAAAAGTCACTCTTCTGGAAAATGGCTTAATTTTTTTTTCTTTCTTGGCATGAGTGGCCAACCCTGGAGTGCCAGTTACCTATGGTGCCCAGAGCCTCTGAGGGGAGCAGGGCAGGGTGCTAATCAGTGAGCCTCATCCCCCCTCTCCCCCACACCTGCCCTGCATGTTCGGATCCATTTTCTCCTTTTCTGAAGGTGGCATGTTTTCCCAGGGGCTCTCAGCTGCTGCTAACCAGTGTTGCATTTGCGAACTGCTACAGACCCGCCAGAGTTCACTGCCTCAGGGGTTTCATGTTTTATTTTTAAGAACATGTGTTTGATTTTAAGGTATGTAGAGTGTGGGGGTTTAGGGGTACAAGAAGGAGGCAGGATACAATGGGGGAAAAAAAACAATTGATGGAAGGCAGCCTAGTATAGTATAGTGGAGGAGACCCCTGGATCTGGCTGCTTAGGGACTGTGTGAGCTTGAACTACCTACTTCATCTCTCCGAGCCTCAACTTCCTCATCAGTGAAATGGATGTAATATCCTCTTCACAGAGGATTAAATGAGAGTAATACACATGAAATGCCGTAGCTCAGGCCTCACATGATGGCGCCGTATTATCTACAGGAATCTCATCATTTGTCTTGCAAATTAGCACCATTCCATAGGGAAGAGAATTGGATTGACTAAAAATCCCTGTATTAAGGAATACTGTAAATCTGAAATGCGGGTGTCATGGTGACACTAAGGAGAGGCCCTGACCACCGGCTTCCCAGGGGGCTTGCTCTTGGGCCGCTCCTTTACACAGAGCAGGCGTCTGCACGTTAGCTTAGAGGATTTATCACGCAAGGGGACTTGCATGGCATCAGCCTCTCTGTGCCGAACCTTACAAGTGCCGTCTCATGTCATCTTTCTCATTGCCCTGGTCATGCCCCCATTTTGCAGTTGTGAAAATGGAGGCCTAAGAGGTTAAAGTGAATCTTGTAGAGGATCACACTGCTAGTAAGGGGCAGGGGTAGCCTTTAAACTCGATCCTTCTGATTCCAAAATCCAGCCCTCAGTACACACTGGAGGCTGGTCCAAGGGTGCATTTTCACGTACAGAGGAAGGTATGAGTACTTTCCTCTGAACATCTAACAAATGTTCTTTTGTACTTTTAAAATTCTTTGCCACTCAAAAGCAGACTGTTAGGTGACTGCTCCTAGTTTGGCTTAGACGCCTTGGAGCCCATCTTAAGATGCGGAAGAGTAAGCATGCAGTACGTGCAGTTCTTCGTTTACAAGGAAGCCTCATGTCCCGCATAGAAACTTCTAACCCGCGTCAGGTGTGGAATTGCTTTTGAGGCCTTGGGCACTGTTATAGTCTTTATTCCTTCCTGCACCATCTCCTCTGCTCTGTGCACATCCAGGCGGACTCTGAAATAACGTAGCTGTCAGTGAGCAAGCTAGCACTCGAACTCGGGACCAGCTCCATGCCCTGGCCGTGTCACACTGCAGCTGGGGCCAGAAATGAGCAGTGGGGCAGTGGTTGCCGCTCTCCTAGATAACTCGTGGATAAGTGATTATTCCAACCCGAAGAGGTAAAACCATACAAAGGTACTGAACGAGGTTCCTGTCCTCAGAGAGGTTAGAGTGCCAGGCTGTGGGTGTCAGCATCTGTCCACAAGATGGGCAGGGTCTCCACGTCCTTGGGTCAGGGCAGCCTCTATTACTTGTCAGCTCGTTTGGTACTAGGTGATGTTCCTGGGAGATAGGTCCAATCTTCCCAATTCCTTAACTACCTTGATTTCTTCATTCTTTCCTTTAAATGACCTTCTCCAGAGGCATTTATCTAACTGCTAGCTAGAATTCCCTTGTCCTTTTGCCTCCCATAAAGCTGGCTTTATAAGGCTTTTGTGTTGATGGACTATTGGTTTCTTTCCTTTTTTTAAAAATTGAAGTATAATTGACAACACTGTGTTAGTTTCAAGTGTACGACATAATGATTCAAATTTGATGTGATGGACTGTGGCTTCTGAGCTTGCTGAATTCCAGATGGAGAGCACACAAAAGCATCTTGGGAATTTTCCCCCAGATCCTGCTTTTATTTTGATTCTGTGGGATCCATTTGGTACATATTGATTGTCAAGGAAGCATTTCTTGAAATAACAGACAGGAACTGGTTGCTGTGGTCCCCAAGGAAGGGCCCTCCCATCATGTGCCTAACTGGCAGAACCTGGACATATAAATAGTGTTGGACCTTTGTGTGCTGCGCTCAGAGCGCTCCGTGAGGCGTCCGTCTTACTCCAACATCCTTGTGTGGCATTGGATTAACCGCTAAAATTCTGTGAGTTGAATTCCATTACGTGCCAGAGTCTCTAAGGAAAGGAAAATAAAATGATTTCTAAGCCTCAGGTGATGGGCTGTGTATTGGAACAAGTACAGCCAGATTCCAAATCAGCTGAAGCATTCAGCAGGCCCTCCGAGTCAATAAGGAAAGGGTGGCAGTACATCTGTTACTACATACTTTACTTAGCACTTTACATGCATTATCGTGTTTAGTTTCCAGAATTCTCCTAAGAATGAGGTCTTATGAATTTAGGACTTTATGTAAATTTGAAGATTTTACAAAGATTGCTAGTAAGTGGCAGAGCCAGGACTTGAACCCAGCTGCTCTGATGTTATAGCCTTTGCCCTTCACCTCTACTGTGTCATGGAATTTCACCACTCACACGGGGCTTGTGGTTTATCCGGACCCCACAGTGAATCACCAGGCAGCTGGGACTAGGGTCCTCTAACACTCTAGAGTCTGGACGCCACACTCTGGAGTAGGCCATTGTCTTTTCTGCCACATAAACTCAGGCCCATTTTTATTTTATTTTATTTTATTTTAATTAATTTATTTTTTTGCCACACTTCGAGGCTTGCGGGATCTTAGTTCCCCGACCAGGGATTGAACCCAGGCCCTCAGCAGTGAAAGCACGGAGTCCTAACCACTGGACCACCAAGGAATTCCCTGAAAACTCATCTTTGAACGTGCTTCTCCAGTAATGCATTAGAAAGACCACGCTTTCCAGCATGACCTGGTGAGGGAGCTTCACGGCGGCTGGGTTGACCAATGCAGAAAGCCGGTACCCTGAGTTAAAGAAGAAATCTGGGGACAGGTCCAGATTCAAACCCAAGTCCTTTTGGGAGTTCCTGCAGTGTACACAGGAGACAGGAATGGCAGTGACAGAGTGCTGAGGAAAGAGGATGTTCGACAGTGGGCTGAAGCGGCGGTCTGTCTGTTCAGTGGGATGCGGTGCAGCTGTTCAGATGTGAAATGGGAGCACCGTGTAGCAGCGCGGGCAGGTGTGTGAGAGTGTCGAGCGGTGCGGAGCGCCACTCCGTCTCTCCTGTCCTCGGGCGCTGCAAAGTGTTCACGTCAGAAAACCTACCTCACGGGGCTGTCGTGAGGGTTAAAAAGTGAACCATTTGTAAGCCCTTTACTGCGCTCTCTGTTCCTTGCAGTGGATATCTGTCTATATCTTTATCTACACACACACGTATGTGTTGTATGTATTTGTCTGACACACACACACACACACGTACGTGTGTTGTATGTATTTGTCTCCCCTCCTTTTGAGTCACTTTCTTAAGATAACTCCTCGGGAGTGGGATTGTGGGACTAAAGAGAACAAGTGTTTTTCTCTCCACACATTCTTGCCGTCGCTTTGCTCTAACAAGTGCTGTAGCCTGTACCTCACTGCTGTCCCCCAGGGCCCTCTGATCTGACCTCACTCTCCCTGCCTGGCAAACTTCGCTTCTTCAGTCTGGCTCACTGGCTGACCAAGTCGAGAGAGCTCCTTGCTTTCCTGCAAAAATGTCCTAAGAGAGAAACTTTGTCATTACCACAAGCAGAAAACCGATATTAATTGCCATGAGTAGAAAGTACACATTGAAATAAACTTAGGTAACTGTTGATAATAAAAGATGCTCATCTGTGGACCACCCGAGACCGTCTGGTAACCCCCGGTGTCTGGCTCGTTCCTGTCTCTGGGCCTCAAAAGAACCTGGGGAAGGGAAGATGATGGCTGTAAGGGGTGTGTGCAGGTGCCTTGAAGAAGGGGTCTAGCTGAGGAGAGTCAAGGCAGGGACCCCAAGGGATAGGTGTTTTGTTGGAGCCAAGATGAGAGGACGCCTTTGCCAGGAGGACAAGGGGCGGGTATAGACATGGCAGTAGAGAGAACAGCATGTGCCAGACGCAGACGTCATGTTCAGGGCAACCAACAGTAATTTAAACTTGTGGGAGCCAAAAGAGTGGGAGAGCTTGATGTGACTGGCCAGGGAGACAGGGCCACCTTGCAAAGGAAGTCCCACGCCAGGATGGAGACTCTGATTTCGATTTTGCACTTGTCCATTTCAGCACCCTCTACGTGGCCCGACCAGACTGACAACACAGCCTTTACCCAGGCAGCCCAGCAGTTGGCTTTCTTTCCTTGGGTATTATTTGCTGTCAGCTCACTGCCTGTCCCCCGTCCCCCCCGCCCCCGCCTTTCTTTGTCATTATTTGCTGAGCGTCTCTTGTGTGCCATGCTCTGTGCCAGGTCCTGTGACACTGGCCTGAAGAAAAGGCGGTCCCTGCCTCGAGCTGCTCACAGCCTAGGGGAGGAGGTGTGTGGCCTTCCGGTCGGGCGTGAGCGCCAGTGGCAGGGGCCCGGGGAAGCTTCCTGACCTCCTCGTTCCCTGATACAAGGGATCTCTTTGGAATCTGACGTTATTAAAAGAAAGTTTGCAGTGTTTTCTCTTTGTTATAGAAGTAATGTATTCGGGGACTGACTTCCCTGGCGGCCCAGTGGTTAGGACTTGGCGCTTTCACTGCCTTGGGCCCGGGGTTCAATCCCTGGTCGGGGAACTAAGGTCCTGCAAGCCGCATGGTGCGGCCAGTAAATAAATAAATGAGTAATGTGTTCATTATAGAAAAGTTGGAACATATAGGAAAGAAGAAAAAAAAATTGCCTGTCATCTTACCCTGCCAGCAGGTACTGTTTACTTTTTGGTATATTGCTTGAGCAGCTTTGTGTCCGTATAGTTTAAACGTTTTTCATGTGATTGAGTTCATATTGTCTATGCTATTTTTATATCCTGGTTTTTTTTTCACAAGAATTTTCTTGTTATAAACCCTTCAAGAACATTTTAAATGACTAATACGTCAACTGGTTGATACTGTTACTTACCATTCCCCTGAAGTTGGACAAGTAGAGGTTTCTAATTTTTCTCTGTACGTTGTCCTGTACTGAGGATCTTTGTACAGCACTTTTTGTTCTTTTTCCTACTCTTGTTGCTTATTGATTGTTATGACCGCTCCTGTAGCTTGTGTCTGGAGGTGTGAACCTGCTCTCCCTGCCTGTGTGTTTACAGCCTGTTCGTGTTGCTCTGGGTTGTCATTCTGTAAAGTCAACACGACACTGAGTTAGCAAATCCGGAACCATTCATTATCCCTAGGGGAACATGGTAAGGTTCCTGGGATGCTCTGGTGACAACATTTTTATCATCTGGTTAATACATAACCGGAAAAGACAAATACTGCATAGTATCACTCATATGTGGAATCTTTAAAAAAAAAAAAAGTCAAACTCACAGAAACAGAGTAGAAAATTGGTTGCCATGGGTCAGGAAATCAGGGAGAGGTTGGTAAAAATATGTGAATCTTCAGCTCTAAGATGAATAAGATCTGAGGATCTAATGTGAAACATTAGGAAAAAAAAAAAGACATTGTTTTATGTGTGTTGCTGCTTAAGGACACCTTACTTCATATATATTGTTGACTCATCAGCCATGGCCGACAGCTCTGTAACTCAGGGTCTGAACGCAGCTTGTCTAGCACGTGTTTTCTCCGTAAGTGCATCACAGCCCTCTGCTGCTTGGGACGCTGGGCAGCAGTGCACTGGGGGCCGTTTTTAAACAGCAGAATCAACAACAAGGTGAAAAATGTGGCACTAAATAGACTGTGAGAAGGGCTCTGTTTACAGCTCGAGAGCTGAAACAAGAAGGCAGAGATCTCCTCATTCACACTGAGCTGGGTCGCGCACGTCGGGCAACCCAGATTCTTCACCACTCTGCGCGTGTCTGGATGACCGTGCAAGTGCCCTGAGTATTGATCTGGTTGTTGCACATACGTCTTAGCAAACGGGCAAATTTGCAGAACAGAACATGCAAATGAAGAGAATTGGCTATTCACGCCAGGTGCCCACCAAGCCTGGTTTGTAGCCCATATTGTACATACCTCGTGAGGCAGAGGTAGTTACAGTGAGACTGCTTTAAAAGTAAGATTTTAATAGCGTTCTTCCACAAATTTTTTTGTTGTTTTTTTTTTTTGTAGGAGGGTGGTGTGGAGGAAAGTATAATCCCTATGAGTATTTGATACCTAGTTTTCTAGTAAACCAATGAGTCTTTCTCAAAGTCTAAGAAGGCTTGAGTGTTTGCGAATCACTTTTTCCCTGTCTTAAAACGTGTGTGCTCCGGTCTCTTGGAGGGGGTCCAACTACCGCTTGATGATGAGGCCCTTTGTGTCCCTGGCGATTTTAGATGAGCGTCCCATTCTTCGGACCCACAGGGGTGGGGCAGGCACAGCTCTGGAGAGCCCGGCTAACCTGCAGTGTTTTCCGGCTGTACTTCCCGGCATCTGATGCTGGTGTGGAAACGTGTGAACCCAAATTGTCCTTTAAACCAAGGCAGCCTTGGTAATTAGGGCTCTTGTGAGCTGGGAGGCTTTGAGGGGGGCTTTTGGCCCCCCTGCCCTGGAATTTTGAAAGAAGCGTGCAGCAAAAGAGAAAGGAGAGTCACTGAGTCAAGGAACTGGGTTAAACACTGACAGCTGGCTCAAGTATAGGGAACAGGGAGAGGTCACCTTGGCAGTAGTCTTGGAGTGGGGTCTACTTGGGACTCAGGACATTTACTCCCCCTGACTGGCTCACGTGTGGCTTTTGGACCTTAGCGTGTTTGGGGTGAGAAGACTGTAGCGTAGGCTGGGTCACCTTGGCGGGGGTGGGAGTGGGGAGCGAGGCAGTGTGATGTCCTGAGCTGCAAGGCACTCAGTCCGTGTGCAAGAGCTGAGTCATCTGTGGGGACCAAGGCGGGACTCCACACCTCTATTGTTCCCCTGGCTTCCTCCATTCTCCCTTCTGTCGTTTCATCCTTTCCTTTTATTCTTTCTTGCTTTAGCCTGCTGCCAGAGTGAGCCCAGGATGGTGTAGGACTTGTTTGTTCCACTACTTGGCCATCTACCAGCACAGTTTATTATTATTTATTTAGTGTTTTTCTTTGAATTGCCTTGAGCCTAACACCTCAATCTACTCTAAGCAGAAAACATCTGTAAAATCACACGTTTGATGTGCTAGTTATATTTTTTCTATGCATATTAAAAATAGGTAACCACTAGAACTTCCCTGGTGGCGCACTAGTTAAGAATCTGCCTGCCAATGCAGGGGACACGGATTCGAGCCCTGGTCCAGGAAGATCCCACATGCCGTGGAGCAACTAAGCCTGTGCGCCACAATTACTGAGCCTGTGGTTTAGAGCCTTCGAGCCACAACTACTGAGCCCATGCGCCTAGAATCCGTGCTCTGCAACAGAGTGAAGCCACCGCAATGAGAAGCCAATGCACCGCAACAAAGAGTAGCCCCTGCTTGCCGCAACTAGAGAAAGCCTGCGCGCGACAATGAAGGCCCGAATGCAGCCATAAATAAATAAATAAATAAATAAATAAATAAATAAATAAATAAATTTTAAAAAATTAGGTAACCACTAAATTGCATTCGTCCATATCCCTTCTAACACCTCTCTCGAACCCTGGTGGATCTGCATACCACACTCTGGAAAATGCTGGAGGGGCAGAAAGAACAGTTGCTCCAGGAGTCTGGAAGCCTGAATGCAGGCCACATCTTGGCCCCCGACCTGCTGTGTGATGTTGAACTATTCCCCTCCTGCCTCCTGGCCTCATTTTCTTCATATTGGGCTGATGAGTATCGGCTCTCTCCATGCTGAAGAGTAGTTGCAGGATGCTGTTCAGGTGGTACCTCCGTGGTTCCGAGCTTCTCCGACAGCAGCTCAGGACTCTGACCTGGACACGTGATTCATTTGCTCGAAGAAACAGAGACTTTTAAAATCTTGGAGCTCAGGAACATTTTGTCTTCAAACATGCTTCTTACTTTTATTTGGGTTTCAGCTCTCACTGCTTGTTAGCCAAAGAAGCAGCTTGATGGAGTAAGGCTTTTGGAGTCCAGCAGCATCGTGACTCTCTCCATCCTTCTGGCTCCTCCTCTCTGACGTGAGAATGGAAGACCCTCCTGGCAGGGCTCTCGTGCTGCGGAGGAGGCCAGGCGCACAGATCCAGGTGGTGTCTGATGTGGGTTCCCTCCCCAGCCTCAGCCTGCATGGCTGTACAAGTCAGTGTTGCCTCTGTCCCAAGAACAGAGCTGTTCTTGGACAGAGATGTAAAGCTTGGCTTCTGGAGCCAGGCCGCCTGGGTTTAAATTCTCACTCCTCCACTTTCAGCTACATAGCTTGGGGCTTCATTTAACTCTCTGGGACTGGTTCCTCATCACAGAGTCTATTTGAGGTAAATAGTTAAATAAAGCAGGTAAATGCCCGCCGTGGTACCTGGCATGCAGTGAGGGCTCCATCCGTGTTGTTGATTCATCGTAATTAATGAGGTGCTATATGCCAAATGACTAGTAGCATCTGGGATATAGTAAGTGCGCAATAAATGGTGGCTATTGTTTTTCTAACATGTGACAGGAGGCCCCGGAGGGAGTGCTGGCTTCCCGGGCCTAGAGGACAGGGCTGGTCTTCTACCTGCAGCTCTGGTTGGATCAGACTTTTCATCCTCCCCACCCCCACCCCCTTTAAGCCTTTCGTGCCTGGAACCCACCCACAGGAACCTGCCATTGGACCACACTGGCCCAGCTGAGCCCGTGCACAAAGCCCTCCTCTGCGTTTGCCTTTGAAAGAATTGTAACTCAGTTTTCGAAAAGGCAGGTTTTCGAAAAGGCAATACGGTCACAACTTTCAGAAGTGAAAATATGTGCATAGAGCACACTGTATAGTGAAAAATCTCCCCCCTGTCCTTGTCCTCATCTGCCCAGTCTCCTCCAGCTTGCCCCTCCCTCCCTAAATCCTTAAGCCCTGGGTAACTGCTGTTAATAGTTCTAGGGTCTCTCTCTGTTTTATTTATTAAGGCATTATTTACATACACTGAAACTCACCGGGGTTTTAAGAGGAGAGTTTAATGAGTTTGGGTAATAATCCTGTAGCCTCCACCACAGTCAAGTTGTGGAACAGTTCCCTCCCCCCAGATAGTTTTCTCGTGCCCCTTTGTACTCCCTCCCCTCTTCCCTCACCCCCTTCCGAAGGCACCCACTGATCTGCTTTGTCACTGTGGTTCTGCCTTTTCTGTAATTTCATAGAAATAGAATCACAGTACACAGATTTTTGTGCTTGACTGATTTCACTTAGCATGGTTTTTTTGGAGATTCATCCATGTTGCATGTATTGCTATTTTGTTCCTTTTTAGTGCCGTATGGGACTCTGTAGTATTCCATGGCATGGGTATACCACAGTTTGTCCATTCACCAGTTGATGGGCATTTGGGGTTGCTTCCAGATTTTGGATGTTACGAATAATTTTGCGACCGATCTTCACTGGTGAGTTTTTTTGTAGACACTTTCTTTTCTGTCCTCATTTCTTTAGATGTAACAAACAAATACAGATAAATTCTGTTTCTCCCCCTCTTCTTTACATAAAGGGTGAAATATTATAAAAATGCTTCTGGCACCCTGTGTTTTTTGAAAGGGCCTCAACATCATATGAGAAGATCATAGCCAGTCTCTAATTTGGTCATGTGTCCTAGCATCGGAGGAACTAAGGGTGCCAGGTGCCCTTAGGGAGTGCCAGCCTTCTGGGACCTCGGAGAAGGTGATGGAGGTGAGCATGGCTGCAGAGAGGTTTGCTCTCTGGGCCTTGTTCCATCTAATAGGGCTTCTGGCTCTGTGGATCATGGAGGAGGGCAAGTGTGAGGCTGTGCTGGGCTTAGATGGGGTCACGTGAGCATTTTGGCATCAGAATTGTAAAGGAAATTAGCTTATGCACCCATCACATCCTGTTGCAAAACCACAGATTCTTAGCAGAGGTGAATACCTGCCCTTTTACGGCCCTTCTGTGTGAGTGAGGCTGGGTGGGTGGGTTGCTGACCTGTTTTGAAGAACGTTCAGTTCACTGATGTGGAGGACAGTGGCGCAGATTCTGCGTTTGCTCAGAGCACGTTTTGTTAAAAGTCATACTTTTACCTGGTCCCCAGTCCCCATTGCCTTCTAGACCCCAATATCCCTCTGCGCCCTGAGGATATACTGTTTTGAACTTTTAAAGGGAAATTAGGCTTGACAGAATATGCAGATTTGGATTAAAAGAGGAAGGCTTTTGAGGTCTTTACCCTCTTTTCTTCTGGTAGTGCTGTTAGCAGACAGTAGGATTTAGGAAACCAAATCCACCGTTTAAGTAAACAAAGGATACGTTACTTAAGGATGTCTTCTCCTGTGGCTGTACTGTTCACTAGAACTTTCCGTGATGCTGGAAATGCCCTCTATCTGTGTGCTATCCTGCAATTACTAGCCACATGTGTCTCTTGAGCCCTTGAAATATGTGTAGTGTGATTGAGGAACTGAATATTTAGTTTTACTTAAGTAACTAAAATGTCAGCAGTCACATGTGGCTACTGTATTGGACAGTGTGGGTCCAGATGAATGTTGACTCCCATTGAGAAATTTTCTTTAATTAAAAAAATTAGGGCTTCCCTGGTGGCGCAGTGGTTGAGTCCGCCTGCCGATGCAGGAGACACGGGTTCGTGCCTCGGGCTGGGAGGATCCCACATGCCGCGGAGCGGCTGGGCCCGTGAACCATGGCCGCTGGGCCTGCGCGTCCGGAGCCTGTGCTCCGCAACAGGAGGGGCCACGGCGGTGAGAGGCCCGTGTACCGAAGGAAAAAAAAAAAAATTATTCTAGGGACTTCCCTGGTTGTCCAGTGGTTAAAACTCTGAGCTTCCACTGCAGGGGGCACGGGTTCAGTCCCTGGTCTGGGAACTGAGATCCCACATGCTGCACTGTGTGGTCAAAAAAAAAGGAAAGAAAAAAAAATTATTCCAGATGGAAACCATAGGGAATAAATACCCTTACACTGGACCTGTTTTAAGTGATTTTTAAGCAGATTAGGTGAATATGTTCTTTCATATGGGGTATTTTTTTTTTTTTTTTTTTGCCTCTCACTGTTGTGGCCTCTCCCGTTGCGGAGCACAGGCTCCGGATGCACAGGTTCAGCAGCCGTGGAGCACGGGCTTAGTTGCTCCGCGGCACGTGGGATCTTCCCGGACCGGGTCACGAACCCGTGTCCCCTTCATCGGCAGGCAGACTCTCAACCGCTGCGCCACCAGGGAAGCCCCCAATAGCATTTATTTATTGAACACCCCTGTGTTTCAGGAATCATATCCAGGATACTAAGTAAATGCGTTATCTCATTTAAACGTAATGATTTAATCTTCATTTGGTGCCAGTGAAAGTAGGTGTTATCCTAGTTTCGTAGATGAGGACCTTGAGGCTTGGTGAGGTTCAGTAGTTCATCTGTCGTTACCTTGCCAGTTAACTGTAGAGTTCAGATTCCCACTCGGGTCTGCCTCATTCTGAGCTCATTTTCAGTTAAATCTTTATTTATGCAATGGCCGTTTTAAAAAGAGATCTGTTTCCTTAAACATTTACAATTCTTGTTTTAAGTAATAATTGAATCAGGGTGTTTTTTTTTTGAATAGACTTTACAGTTATGCTTGCGTCGGGGGTTTAGGAGTGAGGTGAGCAGGTGGCGTGGGTGGAGGCCAGCTCCCCTGGCAAGGCTCGTGTTCTCCGCCACACATATCCACGAAGGGCCTGCTTTGAACACGCTTCTGCTGGAATGCCCTCTGGATGCCTAGGCTGGGCAAAGCTCGGCTCCTGCCAGGAGCTGCAGGCAGTGGCGGTGGCCTGGGAGAGAGGGGAAGAGGTAGAGCTTGGACCGGAAACATTCTCTTGCTCCCATGTGCCACCAAGCAAGGGAGGCCCACAGAAAGGCTCATGGATTTGGAGCCTGACGTGGACTCTGCCTACCACCTGCTTACTGGCTGGGTGACCTTGTGCAGATCACTCCGCCTCTCTGAGGCTGGGTGGCTTCACCCCCACATCCACCAGCAGTACTTCTGGAGACTCCCATGAGCCACACACTGTTCTGGGTGCTGGGAGCCCAGCAGCGAGTATGAGAAGCTGTGCGTTCGTGACGCTCCCTTCTGATCCTTGATATAGGGACGCGGACCTCGGGGACCTGCCTCATGGCATTGTTTGGAAGAGTAATGAGATACCTGATTAACCCAGCTTCCAGTGCCCTTCCCCAGAGCTAGCTGGCTTGGTTCCTCAAGGCTAGTTACCCTGTGTCAGTTAGTGCATCTTTGGCTGGAGTCCTTGGCTGCCCCGTTGGGCCTGCCCTTGTAGCTGTTCCGAAGGGGCTGGATGCTCCAGCTCAGCAGAAGGGCAAGTGGTGCGGGGAAAGCACCTAGCACCGTGCCCGGCCGTGGCGGTCTCCGGTACGAGGTGTTTCTTTCTCCAACCCCTTTTTTCTGGATAGAGAAATTCTACCACGTGGGAACTGTGTAGTAGGGGCTGAGAAGCTGAGCGAGGAGTGGTAGGAAGTTTAAAAAAGAGGTCAAAGCAGATCGCCCATTCTCTCTTATTTCCTTAGTGTTTTCCTGACTACAAAAGCAATGCTCATTCTATTTGAACAACGTAGAAATGTGTAGCTTGCAAAGTGAAAGCATTCCTTAATTCCACCCCCAGAGATATTGCTAAGAGTTTGATATACATATTTGTCTAGATATTTTCTACACATGTGCTTATACTGTTAAAAAAAAAAAAAGTCCCATCTCTACAGACGAATATTCGGTCTGCCTCTTTCACAGAGTGACTTCCTGTCCTTCAGATCCTGTTTTCTGAGCACAAGGAATCAGAGTACTTTGCTGAATAAAATCAGCCTTGTCCTGAGGCCAGAAATGGGAAGTAAACATCCTCTAAGCAGCTGGCCTGGAGAAGAGGGCCCTGGTTGAAGATGAAGGAGGCCTTTGGACGGGCAGGCAGAAGTGAGAGGGGAAATCCAGTAGGGACAGAACTTTCTGCCCATCACACCCTCCTACAAAGAATCACTCCAGTGTTTGACTTTACATCCTGACTTTCCTGACCCGGCGAAGGCTTTCTGCAAACTGTTTGAATTTATAGCATAGAAGTACCATCATGGTAGTGGGTGGAGAACCTGCCTGCATCTTTCAGAATTGGGCTTAAATATGGTGAAACCTTCATTAGGTGTTTTTTTTTTTTTTTTTTTTCTATCAGCTATTTCACGTCCTTTTAGAAGGATTTCTTTACTTTTTTTGATTATAAAATTCTAAAGGTTGGCTTTTAGACCGATCAGCTCGTTTGCCCACACGTGTGGAAATGTTTCTTTATATTAAAGAGTGGATGGTGGTATAAAATGAAGATAAATGCTATGAATGTCAGAATTTATTAAAACTTCTTTTAGTTATAAAACTATTAGATTGAACCATGTGAAATTGCCATTAAAAAAAAAAATTATTTATTTATTTATTTTTGGCTCTCTTGGGTCTCTTGCTGCATGCAGGCTCTCTCTGGTTGCAGCGAGTGGGGGCTACTCTTTGTTGTGATGGGCAGGCTTCTCATTGCGGTGGCCTCTCCCACTGTGGAGCACAGGCTCTAGGCATGCGGGCTTCAGTAGTTGCGGCGCGTGGGCTTGGGGCTCGCAGGCTCTGAAACGCAGGCTCAGCAGCCGTGGCGCACGGGTTTAGTTGCTCCGCGGCATGTGGGATCTTCCCGGACCAGGGCTCGAACCCATGTCCCCTGCATTGGCAGGCGGATTCTCAACCACTGAGCCACCAGGGAGGCCGTGAAATTGCCATTTTTGTAGGCCAGAAGTGGGTGGCCATTGACAATTTCATATGGTTCAACTTAATAAGCTTCATTGGGGGAAGTTTGGATCATAGAAGGAAAAATCACTTGTAATGGTTTTTTAAAAAGTTTTTTATAAGTCGTTCCTTTTTGCATAAGCGTGATTTTTGACTAGTTATAGTCATAGGCTACATATATTTTTTTATCTTCCTTTTTCAAAATACGACCAAACACTGAGATACCACCGCACACCTGTTAGAATGACCAAAATTCAGAACACTAATACCAGCAAATGCTGGCGAGGGTGTGGGCAACAGGAGCTCGCGTCCACTGCTGGTGGGAACGCAAAACGGTGCAGCCGCTTCAGAAGAGAGCTTGATGGTGTCTTACAAAACTAAACATACTGTTAACTAAGCATATAATCCAGCATTCGTGCTCCTTGGTATTTACCCAAAGGAGTTGAAAACGTACGTCCACGCAAAAATCTTGCACACAGATATTTATAAAGCAGCTTTACACTCCAAAACTGCACGTCCAAAACTACAACTCTATACGTCCGAAAACTCTACACTGCCAAAACTTGGAAGCAACCAAGATGTCCTTGACCAGGTTGAATGGATAAACAAACTGTGGTCCATGTAGACAATGGAATATCATTTAGCACTAGAAAGAAATGAGTTACCAGGCCATGAAAAGACATGTGGAGGAACCTTCAATGCATATCACTAAGTGAAAGCGGCCAGTCTGAAAAGGCTACATACTGTGTGGTTCCAACTATATGACATTCTGGAAAAGACAAAACAATGGAGAAAGTGAAAAAGATAAGTGGTTGCCAAAGGTTAGGGGAGAAGGAGAGAGAGGAATAGGCAGAGCACAGAGGAATTTTAGGACAGTGAAACTAATCTGTATGATACTCTATAGGGTGGATACATGTCACTGTACATTTGTCCAAACCCATAGACCGTTACCAAGAATGAACTTGGAACCAAGTAATGTAAACTGTGGGCTTTGGGTGATAATGGCGTTGTCCGTGTAGGTTCGTCAGTTATAACCCAGGTACCACTCAGAGTGGTGGGGGGTGTTGATTAATGGGGGAGCTTATGCCCGAGTCAGAGGAGAGCTACATGGGAACTCTACCTTTTGCTAAATTTTGCTGTGAACCTGAAACGTCTATAATAAGTCTATTTAAAAAATTAATCTTTCTTTTGCCTTTTTCCACATTACTAGGAAGTCTTCATCACCATGATTCCTTAGTGGCTGCCCAGAACTCCTTAGAGAAGAGAAGGTAGACACACAGCAGTAACTTCCCTGACACTCCACCTTTAGGTCACTTCCAGGGTTTTGTATTATAAACAGTGTTACAGTGACTGTGGTCCTTGATGCAGTTTTCTTTGTATTTGGATTCTTTTGTAGGATGGATTCCCAGGAGTGACATTATCATGTCAAAGTATGAACACTTTCACAACTCTTGATAAATACAGCCAAATTGTTTTCCAGAAGGTGTCATGCCAAGTCATAAGGCCGCCGGCAGTACAACTGTCATTTTATTCCTTCCTTGTCAACCTTGGGTATTTTTCTCCCTTGATTTTTAATTTAATAAGCAATAAATCGTAGCTTATTTTTCATTTGTAGGTTAACAAGTTTGAATGTTTTTGTCCACATATGTGCTTGCTAGTTGCATTCACTGTTTCTCCCCACCTTCGAGCCTTATGTGTGTATATGCTTGACGCAAGTTAGGGAGTTATCAGTAAGTGGTACTGTAAGAACAGAGCTCCCCAAGTGTATACGGTGGATTACACAGCCGCCCCCTGAGCCATTGTTCGGGGAATTAGAGGTGCCTAATTAGTGTGGATCAAGGCTGGAAGCAAGCGCTGTGGGCCTTGTCTGCGATCTCTGGGGCCCAGTGGGGGTTTCTGTGCTGTCTTCCACCTTTGGCTGTTCCGTGAACCCAGCTGAAATTTGATCACATTACAGTATGTCTAAAGGGCCTTATTAGCCGTAAACCTCAGGAAATTCGAAATTAAAGAGTCCATTAATCCCAAGGCCCCTCCCTTTGTGAATGGCTCTAATTCCCCTTTGGTTTGCTTTATTTTCCTGCTGTGCTTTAGTTCAAACAAGACTTGGATAGAATGACAGCCTATTTGCTGGAACTTCCTGCCTTTCTGGGGTTAAATGTAACCCTTTAAGGCCTCCCCTCTCGCCTCCCCCCACCCATTGAGCTAATCTCTGATTAATAGTCCAGAATGCTGGTCATTATTCCATTTCCTGGATGAAAATCCTCGGGTGCCTTAAGGTGTCTGTAATGACCCTTAATGGTGCCCCTTACCACCTTGTGACCTGGAGGGACAGAGATGACCTGTGCGGTGGCACCTCTTGCTGAAGTCGTGGTCGAGACTAAGCATCCCTCTTTTGTTTTTTTTGTTTTTTGTTTTTTTGTGTGGTACGCGGGCCTCTCACTGCTGTGGCCTCTTCCGCCGCGGAGCACAGGCTCCGGACGCGCAGGCCCAGCGGCTATGGCTCACGGGCCCAGCCGCTCCGCGGCACGTGGGATCCTCCTGGACCGGGGCGTGAACCCGCGTCCCCTGCATCGGCAGGCGGAGTCTCAATCACTGCGCCACCAGGGAAGCCCAAGCCTCCCTGTTTCTTCTCCCTTTTAAAATGCTAGCGGTCTTGTGCTGGGCTTTGGATTCCTGTGGCCTGAACAAGAATCATAGAGCAGTCAGACCGCTGCATTCTCCCTTCCCAGGTAGACCACAGGGGCAGCTCACGTGAAGTACAGTCTGTTTGAGGATGTCATATGGTCAGATGGGCTGATACTGAAAGACAGGCTGGGCCTGGGAGTTGGAGTGTGCCTTTCTGTACAGCGCAGTTGTGCCTGGATGGGAGCGGCTCTGCATTCCTTCCAAGGCAGTGTATTTGTGAACTAAGGATACCTACATGTAAGGGAACTCAAGACTGGGATTTCGAGGCTGGTGGTGTTGGAAAGATGTTTCTGTACGCCATCCTCTGTGAAACCAGAGATCTGTCGTGCGTGTGTGTGTGTGTGTGTGTGTGTGTGTGTGTGTACGTACGTACTAGCTTCCTACAGAATATCTGATCCTGCCTTGGATTTGCAGCGGACCCTCTTCTGAGAAGTTTTATTAGCATTCAAAAATTATTTTTGTATTTCTTTCATCTACTTCTCGAAGCTCTCACTTCTCTCTGTAACTCGTTTGTTTCACCGTATCAGTTGCTCTTTTGAAAATTATGAACGTTGCATGTAAGAACCCTATAAAATGCCGGAAAATAGGTCTTTATTTTTCTTGCATAAATAACTGGCTCTGACATCGTGACCTCTTCATAGCTTGGAAACGAAGTGTCTGGTAGTCTCTATGGTGCTAGACGTGCCCGTGGCTGTGGACCTCTGCATCTGCCAGCCCTTTGGGAAGAATTTAAGATGACCAGCACATTCGGGCCTTGGGGCTGTTGTCCTCTCTCTCTGTAGCTCCTCGGCGACTTCTGGATTGCAAGTGCAAAGGGCCATCGTGGCAAGTAGATAATATCAGTGAACTGACCTGGCCGAGGAGACCCAATAAGCGGCAGGGCCGTGACAGACAGAAGGGCACATCGCATGGATGTGCTGCTTGTCCTAAACCGCCAGTGTGTTGCAGGATAAATTAAACTGTGTGAAAAACTAATGGTCCCAAGCTATAACGTGAGGATCTGGGAGGGGTTCCTGCTCATCTGGGCCTCTCGTCAGGTGGGCTTGCAGAGGCCCTCTTGAATTGGCTTCTTTTAATTTTTTTTTCGCAGTTTTACATTTTTCTTATAACTGCAGGTCTGTACCTGTTGACTACCCTTGTCTAATTCCACCTTCCCTCACGCCCGCCTCTGGTAGCCACAAATCTGGTCTCTTTTTCCATGAGTGAGATTGTTTTTGAAGTATGGCTGACCTACAGCACTATGTTAGTTCCTGGTGCACAAAACAGTGAATTGATATTTCTGTAAATTTCAGAATGATCACCATGATAGTGATAAGTCTAGTTGTCACCTGTCACTATATTGACTGTATTCTGCACGCTGTTACATTTCCTACCTCTGACTCTTTTTTTTTTTTTACTATAGGATTTTAAAAAATTGAAGTATAATTAATTTACAATGTTGCATTAGTTTCAGTGACTCATTTATTTTGCAGCTGAAAGTTTACAGCTCTTAATCTCCCTCACCTCTGTTTCTCCTCCTCCCGGCCCAGATTGGCCTCTTTTAGAAAATAAAGTTTATTTATTGAGTTAAAAAATAGAAATGGGAAGAGACTGTCATCAGACCCTTGCACGCTCTTGGTTGGCAGTGTTGGTGTTCAGTGCTTTCCTGACACGCTCCACTTGCTTGGTCTGCAGTTTGGCTTCCTCTTTGCAGGATGGTTCCTTGAATTGAATTCACAGTTTGAACTCACCCTCTCAGCCCCTCCTCCTTCCGTTTACCAGGAGTTTATCTCTTCTCCAGGGTTCCTGCTAACACCCGAGGTTTCTTGCCTGGGGAGCTCTGGGCTGCGATGGGGCGCTGGCCGCCATCACCTAGAAGAGCCGGGCTTCACTCAAAGGTGGTTCTGCCTGGGCCTTCCAGCCTCAGAGCTCTGCTACTTGAATGCGTACTTTCAAGTCACCTGGAGAAAACTGGGACACGATTTCTGAAATGTGTTCTCGAAGCTTTCGGCTTTTATGGTAAAGAACGAAAGTGCAGTGTGACAGCCTGGATTTCCCACCCCGCCTGCACTGTGGCCTCTGGGCCAGGTTCCCTCCAGCCACTGAGCCTCCCTGGTGGGTTGAGATGATCATGTGAGCCTCGCAGGGTTCTAAGGCTCGAATGAAGATGGCGGGTAAATGTGTAACATGTAGAAATAGTAGTTGTTAGTAATCGTGTGTAGCTTTCCAAGATAAAGGCAGTAGGAAAGCCCTTCCAAATGTCATTTGCTTGGAAAAGCAAATGTCCATTTTCTGTGGAAAAGAGTTTTTAAAGACCAGAGTGTAGCTATTTTAGGGTGAAACAGGCGGCCTTACAGGACAGACTTGCTCTTTGGAGGGTCCGTCGTAGTGGCTGGTACCTCGTTCCTTGTGGCCCCCAAGGGCTGCCGCCTCCTTGCAGGCGTGGGTGAGAGGGAGCTGCGTTGCTGGCCTTGCCTGTCCTCTGTGTGGCTTCCCCCGTCCCTCGGTTATTTCTAAGCTTTTATCCAGGACCTCCTATGAGAGGGCCGGGCCCTGGGGAGCAGGTGCCGTTGACACAAGGTACCCGCCCTCCAGGAGCCCCAGTCTCTGCAGGAGACCAGAGCTGTGATCCGGGAATGCATGAGAGGCAGCCGCCGGGGTGGTGGCCAGCAGCGCGGTGCTGGAGCTGGCTGCCTGGGTTTGAGTCCCGCGTGTCCTTGGTTCCTCACTCTCCTCGTCTGTAAAAGGGGAGTAGGGTTATTGTTTGGGGGCTGAGCTAATACATCTCTAGGGCTTCTTTCACTGCCTGGTCCCCAGGAGGGACTTGGGAATTGTTTGCTATAAACGTCATAAGAGGCAGTGTTCACCGGTAGGGTGAGCGAGACCAAGTCCCTGCTTTCTTAGCACGAGCATGGACGGTAATGAGGGCCTAGGAGGAGGGCCGGGCCGGGAGGGCCCATCCCTGGGCAGCTGAGCTGGGGCTGCTGAGCGGGAGCCAGCCACGAGGGCAGCTGAGGAGGGGACAGCTGGGGTCAGGGCAGTGGGTGAAGGAGAAGGGTCTGCTAGCGAGCAGAGCACCACATCAGGTTGCCAGGTCGGCAGGGCTGGATCACACAGGGCCTCGTGCACCAGGCTTTCTTTTAATGGTCACAAGGAGCCACGGGGTTTTAAGCAGGAGAACACTGTCGTCTTACTTACGTTAAAATAGGTTATTCTGACTGCTGTGCAGGTGAAGGATGATGAGAGGCCAGAGCAGACGCAGAGGGAGAGCAGTTAGGATGTCCAGTGAGAGGGAGGGTGGTGTAGTGGAGGCGGACAGAATTGGGGTTTGCTTGGAATCATAGGACTTGGAGGTGGACATTGATTCCAGTCAGGAGGCCCCTGGGGTTTGTCTGGGTTGAGGGACGGACACCTGCGGGTACCGTCGCCATGAGGCCTCCCAAGATGGGCGTGCAGACTCCACATGGAGTGTTCTTCCCGCGCCTCCCGGCTGCGTCCACGTGGTGGAAGCCCCTCCAGGACCCGGAGTCAGCTTGCAGCCCCTCCTCTTCTCCGTGCTCAAGCAGATAGCAGAGTCATTGATTTGTCCCACGAATATTTTATTCACTGCCCGTGAGTTAAATGCTGTGCCGGGCCCAGGTGATGCAGAGAAGGACAGCAGCCTCGTTCCCCTGAGCCTCTAGCCTGGTGGGGGAGATGGACGCCAACCAGATAGTGGCCGTGCCCAGAGGCAGGCACGCTGCCGCGGGACAGAGAGCCGGGCCGGGAGGGCTAGGCTTGAGCTGAGGGCATAGCAGCGGGTAGAAGGAACAGCGTGTGCAAAGCGCCAAGGCAGGAAGGCACGTGGTTGAGTGTGAGGGCCCAAAAAACGAGAAAGAAGAGATAGGCGGGTCTGTCTTTATTCTGGGAGCCCTTGAAGGGTGTAAGCAGTGAGGGGTGAGTTTGAGTTTGAGTCTGGAGAAGCTTTCTCTGAACCAGGTGTGGAGAAGGGAGGGGGCTGGCACAGGTATGGGTCGGTCAGGGGACGACAGGTAGAGCAGGTGAGACATGATGGTGACTTGGGGGTGGGGGTGGGGTGGGGTTGGTATTGGGGATGGAGAGGAATAATAGTAAAAGAATAATTATAGTAAATAGTAAGTTAAAATGCTGCTTACTGTTGTTACCGACACATAGTAAAATGCTCAGTAAATGTTAGCTGTTATTTATATGATAATAACGGGTTTTGGCAGAGGAAAACCCTGAGGTTCGCTTTACATAAGTTGAGGCTGAGGCACTTTTGAGTCATCCACAGAAGTGGAGGCAACAGTAATTGGATGACTGAGCGAGCATCACTCGCTAGTGCTTCCAAACTGTCCTGTGCAGAAGTGCTCACTTCTAGCCACAGCCTTGTCACTGAACAGCTGTGTGACACTGGGAGCGCTGACCCCCCTCTCCCCCCCAGAGCCTCTGCCCCCTTTTCTATAAGCGGGGCTGGTGTCACCTACCTTACAGCTTTGTTTGAGGGTCCAGGAACTTAGCTGGGAGCGCTCTGCAGGCTCTTCGGTGCTATGCACATGCGGGGTGGGATATTATTTTGTCTGGTATCATATGGTCCTCTCCATCCTTCCACCACGTTATTAGTTGGGAGTTGGAAAAAAAGGCTTTTCTAGTTACCATTCATAGGTGTGTTCGCTTCCGCTCTTCGAGGCTTCTTGTATGCCATCTGGGTCAGGAAGTTCTTTTCCTCTCTCACCCGTGGTCTTCGTTTCCCTGTTCCTGCCCTGTTTCTGCCTCTGCCCCCACCACTCTCCTTCCTTGATCCACTCCCCTGCCATGAACCAGCACCCAGAACCCGTGGTGGGTTCTTCTTGGGAACTCGTGCTGACTCTGTGGGCATTTCTGAGCAGTTCACCTGCCGAGGTCGATGAGCTCTTGGATGAAGGTGTTGTTAAGGTCTTCAAGTAAAATAGGAACGGCTGGTAATGATGAGAGGCACAGTGACAGGTCCTCCACGTGGCTGATTTGCTGCGTATCCGTTTGCACTGCAGTGTGACACATACAGGGCAATGATAACTTTTACAAACTTTATAATTCAGCAGTCTTTCCATGGCACCAGATGAGAGCATTCCTAGCGTGCAGGAATGAGTCATGTAGCAGCAAAGATAATTCTTACAAATAATAAACATCCCTTACTATTATTCCAAAGACAGGCATTTGGTGGTGGTGTCTGTGGGGTTTTTCATAACCGCTTGTGGACTCCTGACTGGTCTTTTCCAGAACACACATGACGAGTGTCTGCATTTTAGGTACTTTCCCTCCCTGGCCCCTTTATCCTTCGGATGTGCAAGATTTCCCAGCACAAGCCTAAATATCAGCTGACAATGCAAAAGTGTAAAAGGATAGTCTTTAAGGGTTTTTGCTTCCAAGGGGTCTTGGGCCAGCTTCCCTTGTTTTGGATTCAGTGTTCTTGTTTGTGAAGTGACAGGGTGAACTCTGAGCGTCTCCAAGTGCTCTCCCTCCTCCTGCTTCAAGGTGGGTGATCCTGTTGGGCGGCCTTTGCCCTTAGACCACCGTAGAAACACTCCGGAAGTGTATAGTCAGTAACGTTGACTTTTTGGGTTATCAGACAAACACTAAGGGTCCATATAATGAACTTAAAGGAATGTTTTTATGAAGAAAAATTCTTCTGCCACATGTGGTCAGCCCCGGTAGGAGGTCTGTTGGGGAGGTTGGGGAAGGACTAGAATGCTCATCGGTTTGGTTTCCTAAAGCAGGCCGCCCCCTCCCCCCTGCCCCTTCCCCCCACGACGGGTCAGGAAGCAGCAGCAGAGCGCGCTCGTGCTGTGGCCTGGCTTACGCTCAGCCTCTGAGGACGCCTCTCGGGAAGTGCTCCGTTGTCCAGTTTTGCAAATGGGCACGTGTTCTCCACTGGTCCAGACCGCCGTAATCCACAGTGATGTCGCCACCGTTACCCATCTGAGCCTCCTGAGGTTGAGCTTTTTGTCCTGATTGGGAGACCTGGGTAGGGCCAGTGTCCGTGGCCCAGGTGCATATTAAAAGACCACCACAGGACTTCCCTGGCGGTCCAGTGGTTAAGACTCTGTGCTTCCACTGCAGGGGATGCGGGTTCGATCCCTGGTTGGGGAACTAAGTTCCCACAAGCTGCACAGTGTGGGCTCCCCCCCCCACCCCCCAAAAAAAAGATCACCACACCACTCTGACCTGGAGTGTAGCAAAATGGCAACCAAGTCTTCCTTCCTGAATTCAGTGCTGAAAAATAGACTGCTCCTAAGTACGGCTTTAAGAAGCGAGGGCCCGAGCTCGCTCCCAAGACCGTCGGCATCAACCTCTCTGTGAACTTGGACTGAGTTAAGGACAGCTGGGGGATAATGGAGCCAGGGGGATTAGGTTTCGAGTGTGAACAAAGATACTGAGAACCGCGTTGTAATCATTTCAACATGAGGTGTGCACTCTCCTCCCTGGACCCTAAGGAGTCTGAAATCGTCGACAAGAAAGGGAGCAGCCCAGAGAGGAAGGTGGTGATGAGAAGCCCCAAGATTGTGGTAGCTTGTCCGTCTTCACCTGGAACTTGCCCTGGAAGGGGTGTGGGCCCTGGAAGTGGGCAAACATGACCTGAATCCTGGTCAGCCTCTTGCAGGCACCATAGCTCTGGGCAAGCTCCTGAAGCTCATTTTCTTCCCTTCATCCACCAGGGAGTTAGGAAAAGTTGACTCGAGCTACGTTTCACGTCAAGGAGTGGTAGCTGTTCTTATTGTGAATAACGTTTCGGGGCCCCTGGAAAGGATGTAACGCTGTTACGCCAGGTTCTGTGCCAGGAGCTCTACCTGTGCTCTGATTTCATCCGAACAAGTCTCTGAGGTTGGGAGTGGTCCTCCCATTTCACAAGTTAAGAAACTTGTGCACTGGTGGGGTGGGTGGTTAAGTAACCGTGTGAGGGTGTCATTAGACTTGCTGGCACTGATTACTGACAATCCCTAGTGCCGGCACAGAGTATCTTTTTTTTTTTTTTTTTTTTTAAAAAGAATGTATAAATGATAACAGTCATGGTCTCCTGGATTTGTAAATTGTAGAAAATTAGAAAAACAGCAAAGTACAAAATAAAATCACCTTAATCCCATTACTTAGACAAAACATTTGTTATTTTGGAGTATTTCTCTCTGGTCTTTTATTATAATTTAATTTTTTTGGAGGGTATATACATAGTTACTATTATGTCTGTATTGTATGGTGAGTGGCAGTGTTGCGTATAGTCAGAAACATGGCTTCTGGAGCCACGCCCTGCCACTTACTAGCTTTGTGATCTTTCACAAGTTCCTTGACCTCTCTGTTCCTCAGTCCTCTTATCTATGAAATAGGATTAATAACGTAAGCTGTCTTACAGGCATGTTGTGAGAACTGAATGAGTTAACACATGTAAATAAAGCACTTAGAACAGGGTGCCGCCCACAGAAAACCCTTGGTCAGTGTAACTTGTAATCACCATTTTTGTAGATCATCACCTTTTCTTTTTAAGCCTGATTTTAGCTGTTTCATAACATCACATTGTGTAGATATGTCATAATTAACATTGAAGACCTGCTTATTCCTTTGTTCTCTTGGGCGTGTTGGAAAAATGGCTCCAAGACACGGTCCGGTTTCCTGGCGTCTTCAGTGTGAGACGCAGTGGGGCCGTCTTGAAATCCTCTCCCTGTGTCCACAGCTCCAGGGCCAGACTTTGAGTCACCTCTTGTCACACCAGTGCATTTTTTTCTTGGCTGTCGTCAGAAGTTTCAAGCACCTAGACCCCACTTTGTTCTTTTACCCCCGGTTCCGGCCTTGGGACGTGTGGCCTTCCAGTCCCACTTGGTGATACACAGGTGCATTTCGTGCCTGTCAGCTTTACGGCGACTCGAGGGTCGGGGCTTGTGGCCGAGGAGCTGCTGGGGCTTCATCTGCAAAGGAAAACCACCTGGCCAGCTGCTTGGGCCAGACGGAAGCCAGATGGAGAAGTCAGGAGGGGCACCGGGCCGGGGCCTGGAGCAGCGTCCTGTGTCCTGTCATCCTTCCGCTGCCCCGGCCTCTCTAGCTGCAGATGGTGGCTTGTAACCATCGTCTCCTCCAGTGCCCAGATGATTCCAGGATACGGGGCTCTCCCATCCAGGCCCTGGCCAGCCCAGAAGATGTGACCCGGAACCTAGAGAAGTGTCAGATCTGATGGAAGAAGAGGAGCAACAGGTGGCTGAGTGGCCACGAGGGTGGAAACTTTCACTGTTGTGGTGAGGGGAGACGGCAGGGAAAGTAAACAGCGGAGTTACTGGAATCCACATGGCACACAGGTAGAGCTTTTGGGGTGTGAGCAAGGCCAAACTGGCAGACCCTGCAAACAGTCGTCCCCCGCCCCCCATGTGTTGGCTGACGACAGCTGTTGCAGACTAGGGAGTAAAGTTGGTCAGGCCACCAGGCAGCTCCTAACGTGAATCATTTGCAGTTGAATGAAAGGATGGAAAGCATAGGTAAGAGATGGTGAGACACTTTGCATCTTTCTTTGGTCTAAATTGTCACAACTGCCCTAGGTTTTGATTCGTGGTTCAGAGAGGAAAAGTTGGGGAGTTTTTAACCTCTGGGCTTTGCGGATTAGTGAGGTTGCTGGAGTGGGAACTAATTATTTCAGTCTCTAAACGCTCTTCAGCTTGGGGCAACAAGAGTAGAAAAATATTCATCAGATGCCCCAAAGGGTGGGAGGGAGGAGGAGAGGCCATCCGTAGCCCTTTCAAACTGATTTACCGCGAGGAGTCAGCGCTCCGCGGCTTTGAAAAGGAACAGAGTCCCCTCCCAGGTGGAAAGTGCCGGGAGAAAGTCGGCACTTTTGGGTGTTGGCTTTCGCCTCTGGAGCGGGCCCCAGCGTTCCTGCCTGTGCCAGCGGCACACCCCCGTGTGCTGTTGAAGCAAAGGCGCTGCAGCCCCGATCTTACATTTGATTGCTTGGAGATTGTTTGGCTTCCCATCTCTCTAGACCGTGGCCCCTTAACTCTCGATTGGCTGATAGGTGGGTAGGCTCTTAACCTCCAGGAGGAAAACCCACCCGACGCCCCACCCACCCCACAGCAGAGGCTGGAATCTGCTTAGTCCCCACACCCCACCTCCGTCTTCGTCTTCTCTTCCCACGTCCAAGAAAGCTTATTAGAATGCAGGTGAGAAGGTCGTAATTAGAGCGCAAACATGGAATCTCTTCTAACTCTTGAACGTGGAATAAACTTTACACTTTAACTACAAGTCCTTGCGAATAGGTGAGGTGGCACCAGCTCTTCCGTGTGGCACAGCGTTGGGGTTGAGACCACTACTGGAGGAGCGGAAGGCTGGCGAGCTCCTGGGGCTGCGCTGAACAGGGCTGGTGAGCTGTGCCCGCCTCCACCGGTTCTCAGCTGAGCTAGCTCTGGGCAACTGCTCTGACCCTGAAGTTGGGCTGGCATCCCTGAGCCAGGTCTAGCTATCAATAAAACTCATTTAGCTGGATTGTTGGGTGTTTTTTAAAAATAAATTTATTTATTTTATTTATTTTTGGCTGCATTGGCTCTTCGTTGCTGCGCGTGGGCTTTCTCTAGTTGCGGCCAGCGGGCGCTACTCTTCGACGCGGCGCACGGGCTTCTCATGGCGGTGGCTTCTCTTGTTGGGGAACACGGGCTCTAGGCACGTGGGCTTCAGTAGTTGTGGCTCGCAGGCTCTAGAGCGCAGTCTCAGTAATTGTGGCACACAGGCTTAGCTGCTCCGCGGCATGTGGGATCTTCCTGGACCAGGGCTCGAACCCGTGTCCCCTGCATTGGCAGGTGGATGCTTAATCACTGCGCCACCAGGGAAGCCCCTAGCTGGATTGTTGTGTCCACAGAATACTCTTAGGAAGGCACAAAGATCTTGTGGTTCCATCTTCCTTCTAGGTGATGCTGGGTTCCCTCAAGGATCCGGTCTGGTCCTGCCCAAAGACTCTGTCTGGGCTAAGTTTTAAATTTGTCAGTATGTTATTTGTCACAATAAAACAAAGCAACAACTACTACAAAATCCTTATTTCCCAAAGGATGGTAGAAGTTTCACATGCTCCTAGTAGAGATTATTCTCAGCGAGGGCTGGGCTAGGCAGCACACCTCTTGGGGCCTCACTATCACGTGTGTGGCCGTGTTATCAGTGGGGTTGCAATTTGAGGAAGCACATTCAGGGTTAGAATCTTATGTGTGGAAAGTAAAGTAAAGCCTAGTTTCTACACAGTACAAACCCTAGAGGGTAAAGTTGACAAAATCCAATTGGCAGATGGATCACAGATTTTTTAGAGATTGAGAAATACTTTTATAAAAAATTTGGAAAGTTCAGAAAAATAGATAAAAGGAGAAAAAGAATCTCTTAATCTCCTTACTCAAAGAAAAACACTGTTGGGGCTTCCCCGGTGGCGCAGTGGTTGAGAATCCGCCTGCCAATGCAGGGGACATGGGTTCAATCCCTGGCCCAGGAAGATCCCACATGCCACGGAGCAACTAAGCTGGTGTGCCACAACTACTGAGCCTGTGCTCTAGAGCCCGTGAGCCACAACTACTGAGCCCACGTGCCGCAACTACTGAAGCCCGCGCGCCTAGAGCCCGTGCTCCACAATGACAGAAGCCACTGCAATGAGAAGCCTGTGCACAGCAACGAAGAGTAGCCTCCGCTCACCGCAACTAGAGGAAGCCCGCGTGCAGCAACGAAGACCCAACACAGCCAAAAATAAATAAATAAATTTATTTTTTTTTAAAAAGAAAAACACTGTTAACATTTGCATTTATTGTTTCGCTTCAGGATTTGGACATTTTTTTCTCAGTTGAGATTGAATTTTTATATCCAACTTTGCTAATTTAACATAAAATAACTTCCCCTTGTTTTCAAGGATGCTCTGCACAAACATGGTAACAATACAGACTATTTGATCATTTCCCTGTCGTTGAGGAAGTTATTTCCATTTTTTTGCAACAAAATAGTGGGCATATTTGTGCATAAATGTGAGTGATTTCTTAGGTTAGATTCCTAAGAGGGTAGCTTTGCATACATAGTCGCCAGTTAACTTTCTAAGAGAATTGTCCTCTCCTGCAACCTTTCAGGCATCCCAGTTGCTTTTCTAGTCTGTAGTCCTTGTGCCTTTTATGTAATGAGTGATCTTCCACTCACCTCTTGCAGACGGCTTATTGTCATATTACTCATTTTTAACTTTGGCCCATTTCTTCTCACCTTTGAGGACTTCCAGGGAGTGACATCCTGTCGGGGGCGGCTTTAAAGTTTCTGTTGAATGAGAGTAGTGTTCTCAGTTTTCCTGCACAGCAGCATCCTGAGCTCTGTAAGGCATTTGGGCCAGTGCCGTCTCCCCGGTGACTTGTCTTTGAGGCGAGCGTGGCGCCTCGGCCTGAGCCTTGTGAATGGCTTTTCAGGACCACTGCTCTTCTGCGTTGTTGGTACACTGGAACTGACCTCCTCCCTCCTGCCCCACCCCCAACCCCCCATTATCTGCTGAGCCTCTCGGTGTAGGCTGTTTGTCCAGTGATTGTGAGAGGCTGCCAGCTTCCTCTCTTCCTACCACACGGTCTTGCCATGTGCTCTTGAGAGAAGCAGGGAACAGAGCCGCGGGCAGAGGTCGGGCAGCCAGCACTGCCAGCTCCTCCAGAACTGCCGCTGTGTGTGCTGTTTGGGTTTTTTCCCAACTGCTTTGTAGAGGTGTGACTTAACATATCATAAAACTCTCTGTTTTTAAGTATGTGATTCAATTTTGTGATTTTTTTTTTTTTTTTTTTTTTTTTTTTTTTTTTTTTTTTTAGTAAATTTAGAGTTGTGGAGCCATCCCCACAATCTAGTTTGACGACACCTTTATTGCCCCCAGAAGATCCCTCCCACCCATGTGCGGTTACTCCTGGCTCCCACGCCTGCAGCCACAAATCTTTCTTTCTGGATATTTCATACATATGGCGTCACATGGATTTTTTTTTTAAAATTGTTTTATTTATTTATTTTTGGCTGTGTTAGATCTTCGCTGCGGTGCACGGGCTTCTCATTGCGGTGGCTTCTCTTGTTGTAGAGCACAGGCTGAAGGCACACAGGTTTCAGTAATTGTGGCTCGCGGGCTCTAGAGCTCAGGCTCAGTAGTTGTGGCTCACGGGCCCAGTTTCTCTGCGGCGTGTGAGATCTTCCCAGACCAGGGCTCGAACCCGTGTCCCCTGTAAGTGGTTCATCTTAATGGTTGGACCATAATTTACTTACACTGGGCATTAAGGTTGCTTTCACTTTTTGCTACTATAAACAGTGCTGAAATGAATGTCTTTTTAAAAGCTTTGTGTAAGGGCTTCCCTGGTGGCTCAGTGGTTGAGAATCCGCCTGTCAATGCAGGGGACACGGGTTCAAGCCCTGGTCTGGGAAGATCCCACGTGCCGCGGACCAACTAAACCTGCGAGCCACAACTACTGAGCCTGCGCGTCTGGAGCCTGTGCTCCACAACAAGAGAGGCCGCGACAGTGAGAGGCCCGTGCTCTGCGATGAAGAGTGGCCCCCACTCGCCGCAACTAGAGAAAGCCCTCGCACAGAAACGAAGACCCAACACAGCCAAAAATAAATAAATAAATAAATAAATAAATAAAAGCCATTTCTTAAAAAAAAAAGAAAAGAAGAAGATAGTTTTTTTAAAAAAAGCTTTGTGTAAGACCTCTGCAGAATTCTGGGCCAGGGGGTTTATACCTGAAGAAAAAATATTTTCTCCCAGTTTGGAACTGTTCTTGCAAAATCGTTTCCTAGAATTCTTCTCTGAATTTCTACTCCTTGAAATGACTTACTTTGACCCCAGGATTTCCTGGAAATGGCTCCTTTTTGTCAGGTTGCAGTACAGGACGGAGGTAGCAGTAAGGTGAGAGAAGAGCCAAACCAGGGCTCCTGATGATGGTGGTACCCTTAGGAGCCAGGATGTCCTTTATCTCAACAAAATCTTGCAGTCTGGACAGTGTTTAGGCACGCTGTGTTTTCTGTAAATAGTCCTTTTTTGTTGATCCTTGGTTTTCAGCGAAAGTTTGTGTACTTAGATGGGTGAGAAAATGTTTTGGTTGTTTTAAGAGGATCCAAAGAGATTTTTGATCAGATTCAAGCCGGAGTTGCCAAGGGGTGGGGAGGTGGCAGCACGGGAACAGAAGGGGCCGGAATTCCCTGGTGGTCCAGTGGTTAGGACTCTGCACTTTCACTGCTGAGGGCTCGGTTTCAAGGGTTCAATCCCTGGTCGGGGAACTAAGATCAAAAAACAACAACAACAACAACAACAACAACAACAACAAAAAACCCCAGAAGGGGCAGCCTCAGGGGACACACAACTAAAAGGGGGAGGTTGAGGCCAGTATACATTCCCCACCCCGTGTCCTCTCCCCCCATCCTCCCCCGCCACCCCTATCCTCCCCCCACCCACCACCCACCCCCTTGCTTGCAGAAGTTCTTCAGAATCTGAAAAGAGATTTAAAACCTGGGATGTTTGGGGCATGAGAGGGATCTGTGAATCCACCAGATATCTTATTCAAACTTTTGTATGTATGTGCATTTCTCTGGGGAGAGGGTCTGTAACTTGCATCACCTTCCCTCTGGCCTCACAGACCGTAAGAAGCATGAACTGTCTTGGAGGTTTGGTGTCTTCCTTAACAAGGAACACCATGTCTGGTGCACACCCAACACTGGCCACCACCCGTCCACTGTGTGGTCTTGGTCAGGTGACCTAGCCTCTCTGCGCTTCAGTTTCCTCATTTGTGAAGTGCTGGGCACACAGGAGGCACTCATATTCACATCAAAATTATTACTTGAATTTTTGGCTCACGAAGGTTTTAAAGGCAGCCATGGATCAGAAATTGACCTGGGTAACCTTTTTTTTTTTTTTAAATACGTATTTATTTGGTTGCACTGGGTCTTAGTTGCGGCAGACGGGTTCCTGCAGCGTGAGAACTCTTAGTTGCGGCATGCATGTGGGATCTAGTTCCCTGACCAGGGAACGAACCTGGTCTCCCTGCATTGGGAGAGCGGAGTCTTATCCAGTGTGCCACCAGGGAAGTCCCGACCTGTGGGTAACCTTCTATCTCTCACAGCTGGGCCCTGAGTTGGGCGATGGTTGCGTGGTTCTGTTACGCAGTATCTTGTTTATTTTAAAATAAGGAATGGATTTTTAAAAATCCTTTGATAAAAGTAAGACATGCTCATTGTATAGGAGGGCATAATTATTATTTTTAAGTGTTTGGGAGGGGGAAGGTATGAAATCAAACCACTGCTGGATGTCTACATGTTCACCCATCTGAACACTGATGGGGTGGGTGAATGCAAATAACGGAGCCTTCTTTTAGTGCAGTTGGTGTAGAGTTAGTTACCCCAGCACGAAGGAGCTGTATTTTTATGGCAGCCAAACTAAAACCAGAAGCAATGGAGCTTTCCTGAAAACAAACCAGAGTTGCAGATTCTGGAGTGTCCGGTGGCATCTTTACAGGACACCTGTGAAAACACAGTTTTCCAAGTTGAAGGGGTTTTGGTGATTTTTGAGGACCCTTTTGTGTTTTCTGTCCTTGAAGCACCTGTTCTGTTGCAAAGCTTCATCTAGGGTTTTCTTTTGCTCCTCCTTCAGGAGGGCTTCTCTGGACCAAGTGCAAGCAAGAGGCATTGCCTAATGTCTGGCAACCATTAGGCTCAAACAGACCTTGAAGTCTGCAAGAGCCTGGCTTAGATGGCACCTGGGACTTCACGCAAGGAAGTGGTGCCTGATTTAAATTTTTAAAAAGCTTTTTACTATGGGAAATTTCAAGCATATAACATAATGAACCCCATTTACCTGTTGCCGTGGCCAATCTTGTTTCATCTATACGCACCCACTCTACCCTCTCCCAGCTTAAATTAGTTTGAATCACATCGTCTGGTTTTATTGTAATGAGCAGTCTGGGCCTCTCCATTCTGAGAACAGAATTCTCCTACACACTGTACCAAGGTCTCATCCACCAGAGTGATCACTGGCTTTTGTTTGTTGAAAATTGTCAGTTTATATACTTTTCAGCCCTTTTTATGATTAAGAAAGTAACACCTGCCCATTACGATTGGAAACCACAGACAAAGCTTAAAGGTATATGAAGCCCTCTATAATTCCACCATCTGGAGGCACCCATAGTGATGATTCTGAGGGGGCCCTGTGGATGCCTCCGGGCTGCGGCTGTCTGTACCTTCTGCTCTGGCCACCCCCAGCCCAGAATCATGGTTGCCTCTGCCTCTTTGGAGCCTGGGGAGGGTCTGATGTGGTCCTCTGCCGTTCGAGTGAGTTGCTGACACACCGGGTGCCAGTTGTACACAAGGGTTGAGCACGCCCGTCACCACCCCCCATCGGTAGCTCGTTCTTTATGTCCGTGGTCGGTGCCCAGGGGATGAAGGTAAATGGATGTGCTGTACGCCACTCCCACTGGGCCGACGGGGCCTCTCTTTCTGCCTGGAGACCCTTCTCTCCCTGAGCTGGGCGGTGACGGAGCTGAGTCCCAGAGAGAAATGCAGCGCTCCCAAGTACACCTCCCGCACTCACTCCACTCCCAAGGAAAGTCCTCAAGCAGATTGACTCCTGCTATGCTGAGGCCACCAATGTGCCACGTGTCCCCACCCTCTGAGGGCGGCGAAGGGGTAGACCCCAGGCTTAGCACGAGTGCACAGCCAGGAGACGCACGACAGACTAACTGGGATTCACTCTTTCAGAGTTTTCAGTCCTGAATATTATTATATTATGTGTATTTTCTAATTTCATTATTCTTTGAAAGCGTGGTTTTAACGTAATAGTCTGTCTTAAGGATGAACTAGAGTGAATGAGTAGAGTTGGATGCAGTGGTAGCTATCCAGACACTAATTCTGAGTCACGCTGCCGGGGGGACCTCAGCTTGAGAGTCTGCAGACTTTTACTCCTTACCTTGTTGCCTGGGGTACAATTCATACGTCCCAGCAGCGTGGCTTCGGATCCAGGGCAGTCGGCCTTAGGCTAGACCGAGATTTACCCTTTCACTGTGAGGAAAGGTTGGACTGAGGTGCCAAGGTTGCATTTCAGGAGAAATGCTTAATCTGCGTAAGAGAGCAAATTGTTGTTACATCACCTTTCCCAGCATCGTTTCTAACAAATATTCATTACAAATGAATCTTGTATTAAAGTGTTTTCTGAATGATTATACCTCGAAGTACTTTCTAAGCAGTTTATTGGGTGTGCTAGTAATGTGTGTGTGTTTTTTTTTTTTTTTTTTAATTAATTTATTTACTTTTGGCTGTGTTGGGTCTTCGTTTCTGTGCGAGGGCTTTCTCTAGTTGTGGCGAGCGGGGGCCACTCTTCATCGCGGTGCGCGGGCCTCTCACTATCGCGGCCTCTCTTGTTGCGCGGAGCACAGGCTCCAGACGCGCAGGCTCAGTAGTTGTGGCTCACGGGCCTAGTTGCTCCGCGGCACGTGGGATCTTCCCAGACCTGGTCCCCTGCATTGGCAGGCGGATTTTCAACCACAGCGCCACCAGGGAAGCCCTGAGACCCAGTCCTTTAGGGATTTCCTAAGGGGGGAAGTGGGCCCCTGAGGTCACTAACACTCTGAAGTTTTGGATTCTTTTAGAACAAAAGGCCTTTAATTCAAAGACTTGACTAGTTGATACCATCTTTTCCCATATTAATGCGAATATGCGTGGTTACGTTCTACAGGGAGGAGGTGGTGGTTAAGACTTATTTCTGTAACGTAGAACATTTACGTGAAGCGGGCGGTTTCGTACTTTATCTCGCCTTTCCGCTGTGGGAGCTTTGCGAATACCTTCCAAGGGGCATGTTGTTTCCTGTCTCTCTGATGGTCTCGCCTCTTACCCAGCGTGTGCCACCACGCTCCGTACCTCCTTGGACTTCTGTCTTGGGTGGAACCCACTGATTTTTACATCCTGCAAGAAAGAATCCTGGCCGATGAGGAAATCTGTTTTCCATCACTGATTGGAAATGGATTCCTACCCCTGCCCCCTTGCTCTGGATTTAATCTTCCTATGAGAATCAGCTAAGCCATTTTCCCCCATCACAGGACATCCCAGCACTGACCAGCGGCCTGCCGTTGGTTACAAGGGAAGCCGGAAGGAGGGTGGGCAGCCCTTGCTGGTGACCTTGAAGGCTGCTCAGGGCCTGTCAGCCTCTGGTGGGTACCTGTCTGTGTACTGACTTCTTTGAACAGCTCAGTGTGTCTGAGAGCTGAGATCCTATCCTGCGCTCTCCCCGGCCCCCTTGCTCCTGTGCTGAGGCTCACTAGGGAAGCCGCACAGGGAAACGGAAGAGGTAGGGCAGATCTGATCTGGGTTCTAGTTCCGCGTGTAAGCTTGGACGGGGCCCCGGATTCCGCAGAGGGCGTGGGAAGCCTCTGGGATCATCTCCCAGAGCACCTCGGTGCTGAGACCTTGGGAAAACCTCCTCTTTCACTCAGCATGCTCTGGGTTTCCGTAAGCTTCCTTCCTGGTGGAATTTTCTCATTAAAACCTGCATTCCCTAAGCTGTCGGGCAGCAGTACACTTTTGAGGTGGAGGAAGAGTGACCAGCTCTCTTGTTTCTTTTCTTTTCTCCCCCACCTTTACTGAGGTCTCACTGAAGCACTCTCAGCGGTACACATGTAAAGTGTGCACAATTTGATCGTTTCTAGTTGTTTTGTGATAACGTGTAACATCTGCCTCCCTGCACTCTCCTTCCTCCTGCGTCTGGTTCTGCACTCCCTAGCTTTCCAGGCTCTTAAGAAGCAGCGATCCAGCTGGCAGAGCTGGAACAAGTGTTTCCGTAAGCATTCCCACGATCCTTGAAGTGAGGAGTGTGACCTCGGAACCGTGTGCCGGGTCCCCTCCCCTGATGTAGGTTGAGGTGGGAGGTAAGAACAGTACTTGGATGGATGGATCCCTGTCTGGAGCACAGCCGGAGAGCCGAGCATCCAACCGCTGGCGTTCTCCTGGGATTCAAGGGCTAGAGGGGAAAGTGAACTGATTTCTACCTTCATGTTAGAGGCAAGAGCCAACAGAACAGCCCCCTTTGCTTTTCTGAGCTCTCCTATGGTGCCTCCCATTCGTTTTGGTCACAGAACTTATGAGCTAAGTATAAGAAAATTGGCAACGTACAGCGAAGATGTTTTCTCTTTGTGTCATGAAGCTCTCCCGCTACTGAGTAGAGGATTACTTTGCTGAGGTCCCTGGTAAACAGTTTATTCAGTTTCCCTGGGCTGGTGGGAACACGGGGAGAATGCCTTCCTAGCTTTGGAAACCTAGGAGGGTGTCTTGCTGTGACAGGACCTGGGATGAGTTTCACTGCCCGTTGTGTTTTGTTTCTAAATCGCTTTTCCAGTTGCAGATTCTCCATTTCATATCAAGCCTTTCAGACTGTGCAGAAAGGGGTGTGAGCGTCTTAGGCCAGGCTGGCTGACTTTGCAGTCTGTATTTATTCCTGTGACTGAGAGACAGGAAGTAATTGACGTTACCATTTATTTCCTTTATTGGAAATTAGCAAGCATCCCACTCAAAAACTTATTTAGGAAAGTGTGTCTCCTGGGGCTCAGTGGCTGTGCTGCGTGGTTCTGACTGCAGTTTTCCTCTGTAGGTGAGGAATGTCTGAGCTGGAGGTGATTACGGTAATAACGTCCCAGTCCTTGAGTCGTTCAGCACCTTGTCCTCAAATTTCTCCCCATCCTGCCCTCAGAACACATTGAGAGGGCCTCTGGCCTGAGGCAGAGTGATATTTCTTAATATTCATGGAAGACCTTACTCAGTGAAGGTTCCAAATTACAAGACTGCTTTTTAAATTTATTTATTTATTTATTTTTGGCTGCGTTGGGTCTTCGTTGCTGTGCGCGGACTTTCTCTAGTTGCGGCGAGCGGGGGCTACTCTTCGTTGCGGTGTGTGGGCTTTGTGGTGGCTTCTCTTGCCGCAGAGCACGGGCTCTAGGCACGCGGGCTCAGTAGTTGTGGCTCGCGGACTTAAGAGTGCAGGCTCAGTGGTTGTGGCGCGCAGGCTTAGCTGTTCCGCGGCATGTGGGATCTTCCCGGACCAGGGCTCGAACCCGTGTCTCCTGCATTGGCAGGCAGATTCCTAACCACTGCGCCACCAGGGAAGTCCCAAGCAGTCATCCTTAATGACTGCTTTCATTAAAAGCAGTCAGTCAGTGGATTTGTGTATCTGGATGAGGTTACAGTTTTATCTCCTATGGAACAGGAAAACACTATTCTGAGAAATTGAGTGTTCAGATTCATAAAGAATTATCATGTAAGCCATCCTTGAACTTTGGCTCTGTAGACGTGCATGTGGAAATAGACTCAGCCCAAATCACCGAGCCTGGTCAAGCCCTCCTTTGATCAAGCCACCAACCCGTCAGGCTCTGTGGGCCCAAGAACTTGCTGGTGCCGTGCCTGGATGCATACAGCACACCCAGCACTGTTTCTAGAGTTTGGCAGAAGGCCAGAGAAGCCTTTATTTTGAAATTTTAGGTTATATGTTTCTACCTTTTCCCCCTTCCTCTTCTCTGTTGACTTAACATGTAAAATGTATGCAGTGACTATGTCCCAGGTATGTGCTAAGTGCTCTATGAGCATGAACCCCACTTGATCTTTAAAATAACACTGTGAAGCATGTGCTGTCTAATTACCCTTGATTTACAGATGGGGAGACCTGAGGCTTAGAAGAGTTTAGTCACTTGTCCAGGGTCACACTGGACAAGTCAGGAATCAAATCCTGGCAGAGTCAGGATTTGAATGCAGACATTTCTCTCCAACCTGTACTGTTAACTAGAGAGCTGTCCCTCCCTTGATGCTCAGCTGTGCAAAAATGGATGTTAAGTTCCTCTTCTTTTGGAGCCTTGAAAACGAAGAGGTGGCTTCTGTGATCCTTAGGACAAGAAGGGAGCATGGTGGCAGCAGGTGGCCTGGCTGCCGGCAGTACGGCAGTACGGGGTAGGCTTTGGGGTCAGACCTGCCTTTGAAGCCCAGCCCCACTGACATGACCTGTGGAACCTCATGGTGTTGAGAATAACACTAGGACTTACCTCCTGGGACTGTTCGTAAGATGAGGTGAGACAGTGGCATATAAAGCACTTAGAGCAGTGTTTTAATACGTTTTAGCTATTGTTTTAATTAATGCGTTCTGAGCCCTTAAGTCCGAGCCTGCCATGGAGTAACCGCCCAGCGACAGGCGTTGTTGGCAGTGGTTGTAGTGTTGCTGGCGGGGCCTGCTTTGGATGGTAGAGGGAACGGCGGTCCTCATGGTGCTGTGCAGTGTTTGAGCTTAGTCTCTGGTTTTCAGAAAGATACCTTGGGATTGGAACTTGTTGCTTCCCTTTCTTTAATTATTTTTGCTCATTGAAGGACTTTAAGCTCCTTACTCAGCCACCAACTTTCTTGAGACGTAGCCCTCAACATTTAGTTAAGGATGGAAGGAAAGAAGGTTTTGAGTTTGTGAAAAATGTCTTGTTGGCAAGATGTTCTCTAAGGAAACTTGTCTGTTGAGAGAGGAATGGTGTTTTCACTCATAAAGATCAGTTTCCTCTGGCCCAAAAGAGCGAAAAAGGGGTGGCTGTGTCCAGTTTCATTTTTCAGGCTCTTGTTCCATGGCTACCCACTTGCATGCCTTCAGGCAATGTTAACCACAGAAGTGGGGGGAGGGGTGTGTGTGTGTGTGTGTGTGTGTGTGTGTGTGTTAATGCCATGTGGGAATGTTGGAGTCCTGTGCCCTCTGAAACCAAACTCTGAAAGAGGATGGTGATAGTACCTATTGTTTAATTGAGCACTTAATATGTTTTAGAAACTCTACTAGTTCTTCACACATACTTTATGATATTGTCCTCAAAACAATGCTGCAAGATAGGTATTATTGTTCGTTTCATTTAACAGATGAGGGAAATGAGGCTCTGGAAAGTGAAGGACTTTTCCAGACCTCCATTGCTAGGAGGTGGCAGTGAAGGATTTAAACCCTTGTCTGTCTGACTTCCAAGGTCCTTTTTGCCACTCACAGCCCAGCAAGGGGGGGGGGGGTCTGTCTTAGGTTTTAGATATCGAGGCTGGAAGGACCTTGCTTTTAGGCATCTCCCTGCCTGGTGGGTCCTGACACCTGGAAGTTTTGTAACAGGTCTTAGATTAAATTTACAAATTTATCACAGACTGGTAAAATGTTCCATTGTCTTTCACTGTCACCAAAGGCTACAAAGGGTTTGGGGATGTATCTGGAGGTGCCAGAGGGCCCAGCATTGTTGCAGGAATTCCCTTGTACTGTGATGTGCTGTGCCCGTGGTTGATAGTGCAGTGTGGCCCTGTTAGAAGGAGCTGCCCTTGAGCTGGGTAGGGCAGGCAGGGATTCGGGGGTTTTCCACGTTGATTCACACCGGCATCTGAAATAAGAGCTCAGGAACCCAGGGGAGAAATGGGCCAGCTGCTTTGGTTGACACATAAACACTGTGTTCTTCTTTTCCTCAAACCTCCCTTTGGATACAAGTTAAAAGGTAGCACTGCCCTCTTGTAGATGAGATACTTAGGTTGATGGAGGCTTTGTCTCCTCCAAATCCCTTAAATCTTGCTGCTTTCCCGTCATGACTTGTCCATTTGTGCTGTTTGCAGTTTGGACCTAGGCTCTCCCCCACACCTCTGGAAGCCACGTGCATCGTGTTATTGGCAGAAACCCGTGGCCAAATGTTCCGGATTTCCTCCAGGCCATCTTATAAGTCAGCCTGGGGGAAGGTTTACATGAAGTGGCTGCTTCTGCTCTGGGAAAGGGAGTATACTTTTCTCAGCCTTCGTCAGTGAACATGTGGGTGATGTTTTTTCCAAAAAAAAGAAACCAATTCTTTAACTCTTCTTTGGAATATAGGGACACTCCGCTTTAATCATCTTTGACTTTGGTGAAAGGCTTCTTGAATTTCTTGTGCCATTGAGGTAGAAGAGAACAGCATGCACGGCATCCATTGAAGACGTCTCAGGATCTCCCCTACTGCTGTGTCTAACTACCAGTTGACAAAGTGGAGGGATTAGTCTCTTGTTACATGAAACCAGCCAGGGTCCTGCAGAGGCAGCAGCTAGAGACATCTGTGTAACATCAGTGAGCAGACAATAGGGAACGGCCCCTTGCAGATCTTCTGAAGGGGTCCAGGAAACCATCAACCAGAGAAACCCTCTGAAAAAGCCTCTACTGTTTTTGAGAAATCCACCCGTCAGCGATAGTGTTTGTGAGAATAGAGCCTGTAATGCAGGGGGACGGGAGATTTCAGAATTTGGTAGGAGGTAGAACTGTCCATAATTTGCCCAAAACCTGGAAGAAGAGACTTCCTGCCGCTGTCTGATTTTGTGAGCTAGCAAGTTGTTCTCCAAGTCATTTGCAATTAGTTTTCTTTTAGTTTGGGTTGGTTAACATTCTCTAGAGATTGTTTGGTCACAGGAAGCAAAACATGTTTTGTTCTGTGTCCTTCTCTGTTATTCAGCGCCCAGGATCTAGGACAAGTCACTTAACCTTCTGGGCCTTGGTTTATTTATCTGTAAAGCTGCGGGAATAGTGCCCATCTCAAAGAGCTGTTGTGATGCTTTCCCAAAAGCCACACATGCAGTGTCTGGTCCACAGTCGGCCCAGAGAGGAAGCTAGAGAAAAGAAAATGTTGTTAAGAAAATCATAAGGAAAAGAAAATACACTTACAGTACAAAATATGTATTTATTGAAAAAAATCTGTGTATAAGTGGACTCACACAGTTCAAAAGCCATGTCGTTCACGGGTCAACTGTGTAAGTATTCTTTTTTTTTTTTTTTTTTATAAATTTATTTATTTTATTTGTTTATTTTTGGCTGCATTGAGTCTTCGATGCTGTGCACACGCTTTTCTCTAGTTGCGGCGAGCGGGGGCTACTCTTTGTTGCGGTGCGCGGGCTTCTCATTGCGGTGGCTTCTTTTGTTGCGGAGCACGGGCTCTAGGCTCACGGGCTGCAGTAGTTGTGGCTCACAGGCTCAGTAGTTGTGGCTCGTGGGCTCTAGAGCACAGGCTCAGTAGTTGTGGCGCATGGGCTTAGTTGCTCCGCGGCATGTGGGATCTTCCCAGACCAGGGCTTGAACCCGTGTCCCCTGCATTGGCAGGCGGATTCTTAACCACTGTGCCACCAGGGAAGCCCTGTAAGTATTCTTAATGATGCCATTGTTAATTCTAATAATATAGTTTTATATTAAACAGTATTTTTTTAAAAAGTAAATGCAGTCCCATTCTTCACTTTTGACTTACAGTTAAACTGTAAGCAAATGGAAGGTGCTAAACTGTATAATAAAGAGTTTTGTTTTCTGGTCCTGGCCCATTTGCTATTTAGTTATATGGTAAGTTTTAATTAGTTATGGATAAGTCTGGGCCTCAGTTTTCCTCATTAAAGTAAAAAAAAAAGGACTTCCCTGGTGACACAGTGGTTAAGAATCCGCCTGCCGATGCAGGGCACACGGGTTTGAGCCCTGGTCTGGGAAGATCCCACAGGCCGCGGAGCAACTAAGCCCACGAGCCACAACTACTGAGCCCACACGCTGCAACTACTGAAGCCTGTGTGCCTAGAGCCTGCGCACTGCAACGAAGAGTAGCCCCCACTCGCTGCAACTAGAGAAAGCCCTCACGCAGCAATGAAGACCCAACGCAGCCAAAATGAATAAATAAACAAACAAACAAATAAATTTTTTAAAAACGTTGCCGATTAGATGGTTTCTAAGATCCCCTTTAGCTTAACATTTCTGTGATTCTGTTTTAAAATCTGGAGAGGTAGAGGAGAGCACACCCAAGATAAAATGCTCCAGTTCACCCAGCTGGCCTGTTAGCAGAGCCAGGAAGAGTGCGTGAGAAATCTGGCAGACAGATCCATCCGGAGCTGTTGATGTGTCAGCTGTCATCTGACCTGGGGTGTTTCCCTGGGTAGACTCATTACCACCGCTGCTTTGTATGGCAGAGTCGTAAAGAGCAGGCGGCACTTGCCCTCAGGTTGGGTGTGATTAGGAACCGAGTTTCCATGCATAGAACGAACGGGTCAGCAAGCTTTCTGAGGTTACTGGTGGGGCTGGATGGAGGTGGAGGATGCCGGAGGGAAGGGGCATCTCTCTGCTTCCAGGGGAGGTAGAAGACCCCAAAATACATTGCTCACCTTGCTCTGAGTAATGACTGCTTGAGCGGTTAGAATGTGCTTTGCACTGTTGTGCCTCCTTCGGGACCCCAGTTGGCTAACTGCTCGTTGAGAGTTTTCGCCATTCCACCAAACTCACCAGGTAAACTTTGTCCCTTGCCGAGAAGCCATTCCCGGTTCTGCAGTTACAGATTTGGGGAATGTGAACATTGAATCGGTTATCTGAAAACTTTTTCATCCTCAGCCCGTAGCAGAGATAGAGCTCCACCTCCTGAGTGATTCATTTTGGATCCTCCACTCCCTGAAGGGACGTGTAAGGGAAAAATCGGCGGATGGCTGTTGTAGTATTTGACACGGAGCTTGAATGTAGGTTGCTAAGTTTTGCTCCAGAATAAATATATCTTGGAAATTCTCATTGCTGGATGGGGAGTCAAGGTTATTTTGGGGTCTCTGCTAGGACTGTCCCACTTGTACGTTTCTGATGGCCTCAGCTGGGCTTGGGAATACCAGTAACTAGGGAGAAGGCGAAATGGTGGGAATATTTCTTGGTGCCGTTCCGGACTGGAGAGATGGGTCAGAGGACTTTGGAAAGAAGGCCGAACAAGGAGAGGATAGCACAGAACAGAAAAACAGAGGGCAGAGGATCTTTTGTGGGTGAATATGGACTTTGGTCAGCTCTTACTGCTGTTTTCTGCCCAGGAGTTCTGTCCCTTCTCCCCTTCTCCCACTCTGGTTGTAGGGGAGCCGTGCACTCCTCGTAAACAGGGCGCGGTTGCTGTGAGTGGGGGAGAGCTGTGGTGTCTGCTCTCCTTTGCTGGTGCTTAATGACTTGGAAACTGAAATAACACTCCGCCTGCCTTTCTAGAGACTCCTGGCAGCCTAAATGGAAAACTTGTGTCAAATGAGCAAAAAATCAGGGAGGAAAGGGCCCTTGAGCACCCAAAAACTATTATGTTAAAGTCCTAGCAGATACGCCATGTGCTTCACATCCTGGGAGAGTTTCTAGCGCTTATAGAGGACGGACTGTGGGGACGCCCTCGAGGGTCAGATGCTGCGCCACACACACGTCACCTCATTCCCAGTGGCCTCGCAGGGTGGAGCGTTGTTGTTAGGCCCCCCCCCCCTTTTTTTTTTGGTCGGTACACGGGCCTCTCACTGTTGTGGCCTCTCCCACCGCGGAGCAGGAGCACAGACTCCGGACGTGCAGGCCCAGCGGCCATGGCTCACGGGCCCAGCCGCTCTGCGGCATGTGGGATCTTCCCGGACCGGGGCACGAACCCGTGTCCCCTGCATTGGCAGGGGGACTCTCAACCACTGCGCCACCAGGGAAGCCCAGGCCCATGTTTTAAGGTTTGAAAAACTGAAGCTCCAGGGGATTAAGTGATTACTTGCTTAGTTCCACCCTGCAGGTTAAGTGGAAGAATAGGAACTTTTATTATTGGATCACATCTGTGCCTTTACAGGCTTAGACTTCTTTGAGAAAAGGACGAAAGCTGTGGGCCCTTAACCTTGAAACACACACACACACACACACACACACACCCTACACTGTCGAGGTGCTCACAAACTGTGGGACTATGACTCTGGACCCCAATTTATGAATCTGTGATTTATACCTTCTCTCAAAGTTGGGGTTTTTCCCATGTTTTTTTGTTTGTTTTTGTTTTTAACAAATAGGCTTCCAATTTCCTAACCCATAGCAGATTAGAGGAGGGAGTGTAACTGATGGCCTGTCCAAGAGGTAGAAAAATTTAAAACGCAGACACAGGGCCATGTTCCAGGAATGGGCACTCCTAACGGTGTCCTTGGCCAGTGAAAAGTGGTATGACTGTGTTCATTGCATTGTCCTCTGTGTAAAAACATGGACCTTATAATACATTTAAGAGGGAGTCCCATCTTTTAGGATTAATAGCAAGTTGGTACATTTGTGCCTCAGTATATCCACGGGAGATTAGTTCCAGGACCCTCTGCAGAGACCAAAATCCAAGGACACTCAATTCCCTTATATAAAATGTCATAGAACAGTGATTACAGTTGGCCCTCTGTATCCGAGGGTTTCGCATCCCTGGAGACAGAGGGCCAGCTTGTGCTTTGCTTATCTGGAAAAGGTCACTGGGAGGAGTGCCCCCGTGCCTCTGTGATAATGGGATAGCTCTAAATATAGAGTAGGAGGGTGCAGTCCTTCTTTCTTGCATCTTTTTCTGGCTGTCTTCTTCCCTGGGTCACGAGCTCCTGGAGGGCAGGGACCACGTCTCAGTAGTTCAGCTCTGTGTGCCCAGTGCCTCCACGTCATCCAGCAGTTGACTGAATCAAGTGGAAAGATGGCATGGGTGTAGTAGCAATCTCTCATCATGATACAGGGTCAAGTGCTGATTCTGCCACTGACTGTGTGACCCTGCACAACTTTCTCTGAACCTCATTAGCTGTCTGTAAAATGATGGGGCAGAGCTTAGATAAACTTGAAAAGTATATCCGGACCTAAATTCTGTGATCTGGCAGATTTTTTTTTTTTGACCCAGAATTTTATTGTGTCAACAACCTGGTTTTCTTTTCTTTCTTTTTTTTTTTTTTTTTTGCCATGCCATGCAGCTTGTAGGATCTTAGTTCCCCGACCAGGGATTGAACCAGGGCCCGTGGCGGTGAAAATGCTGAGTCCTGACCACTGGACAGCCAGGGAACTCCCCTGGCAGAATTTTTTTTTTTTTTTTAAAGCAGAGACTCGTAAAGTGATTGTTTTCACAGTGCTCAAAACCACATTGACCCAAGGCACTGACTTAATTCACCTTGAAATGGTTAATTGTATGTTGAAGATGACCTTGGCCCAGCTGTGATGACATGCAGTGGACCCCAAAAGGTAAAGGGAGGTTTGATCTGCCAAATGGGCTTTCGCTGTGGTTTTGATTAACTTGGTATAGGGTTTTGGATTGCCCCATGGGAAAGAAAGTCATCCAAAAGGAACGCTTGTGTTTGTGTTTGGTGAGCCATCAGCCTCCATGTGCTGCTGTCATCGCTGTGTCCCTTCCAGAAGATTCAATCAGAGGGCACTCAGTCAGGGGAAGAAACACTTTTCTTTTAATTCAAACTGTGCAGCTTTCCAGAGTGACCTACAGATGGGTGGTTGGCTGGGCTGGCCTGTGAATCTTCTCCAAATAACCCCCAGTGCAAATTTTTCCTGAGCCACATGGCAGAAAACAGATTCAACTCTTAAACAAAGTTGCTTGTTAGGTCACAGATTATACAAGACAAACCATGGTTAGATTAGACTCCATAAATTTGTGATAAATCAGCCTGGGCTCCAGTGAAGTTTACCTTTGTGTTGTCTGTGAAGTATTTTCTAAGCCTCTTGGGAATGTAAACGAGTGAAGGTCTTGATGAATTTAAGAACAAACTGTGAAGGCCTTGAAGCTTTGGTTGGTTGTTTATGTATAGACAGATGCTATTAAGTAATGATCTGGGGACTTCCCTGGTGACGCAGTGGTTAAGAATCTGCCTGCCAATGCAGAGGACACGGGATTGATCCCTGGTCCAGGAAGATCCCACGTGCCGCGGAGCAACTAAGCCCGTGCGCCACAACTACTGACCCTGTGCTCTAGAGTCCATGCACCTAGAGCCCGTGCTCTGCAACAAGAGAAGCCACCGCAATGAGAAACCTGCACACCGCAGCAAAGAGTAGCCCTGGTTTGCCGCAACTAGAGAAAGCCCACGCACAGCAATGAAGACCCAACACAGCCAAATATATATATATATATATATATATATATATATATATATAAATAAATAAATATTTTTTTAAGTACTGACCTGCCTCAGCCACTCACCAGAGCAGGCCACGTAGGACTTATGCTCGGAAAGCCAAGCAGTTTGAGTTACTGCTTGTCCTTGAAATTACAAACACTATTTTAAAAGGGCACACACAAACAGACATACCCCAGTGAGGCTGCAGCAGCATCTTCTAGCAGGTGGTCCCCACTGGAAAACTTAGTCATCTCAAACTTCTCATTTCTAGTAGGTACCCTTGACTTGTCTGTACTGCCTCTTGAAGTCTTTGACCCTCCCGTCCTCTCCAGCCCTACAGCCAGAGCCCTGGTTGCTGTGGAGGCCCCTCTGCTGACCCTCTTGCCCCCAGTCCCATCTCTGGTCAGACGGCCTCCCCACGGTCACCAGAGGCATCCTTCTGTATCTGTTACTATTGCATCTAACAAAGTCACTCCGAAACCTAGTGACTTAAAATAACAGTAATCCTCACATTATGCATCTCCAGTGGTTTTGGGGGCCAGAAACTCAGGAGAGCCTTGGCTGGGTGGTTCTGGCCTGGGGTCCCATGCTGTTGCAGTCAGACAGCTGAGGCTGGAGCAGTGGGGACCCTGGAGCACGGGGCTGGCCGGGCGGCTCACTTGAGAGCCCCAGGGTCTCTTCATGTGGCTTTTCCACCTGGGCTCGGTTGCTCTTCCTTACAGCAAGGCTGTTTACATCTGCACTTGGGGCTGCAGGCATGGGTGTCCACCAGGCAAGGTGGAAGATGGTGCCCCTTTCTGGCTCAGAAGTGACAGAGGTCAATCCTGCTATTCTGTGTTGATAAAAGCAGTCACAAAACTCTCCCCTTTCCAAGGGGAGGGGACGCGGACTCCACCTCTCAGTGGAGGAATGACGACAGAGTCACATTGTAACGGGGCGAGGGGGTGGGAGAGCTTGCTAATAAGGCCGTTTCTGGAAGCCGTAATCCGCTTCACCTTCTACGACACGACAGTATTCCTCTCGGTCCTCTGTGGAAAAATCTTCCGGAGCTCCTAATCCCTTCTGGAGAAGCACATTTCGAAGTTTTAGAGGCCAAACCAGCTGTACCTATAAAGCCAACAAACGCAGGACGGCTGGGAGCAGCAAGGTTCTGTCCCCAGGCCTTGGAGCTCCGTGGAGCCCGGAGCCTGCTGAAGACACCACTGCCCTCTGAGGGAGGGTTTGGCTGTAACCCAGCCTTGCTGTGGGCCCTGGACCAGGGCCACACCCCACCGCGTTGCCTTCCTCCGAGCGCGCCTCGGCTCTCCTGGCCTCTCCTCGTCTCACTGCGCCTGCTGCCTCCGTGTCCGCCCGGGGCACCCCTGCTCAGCCCGTGATAACCGGTGCACGTACCCCCTCTTCTGAGGCATCTTTTGCGGTTCCCTGCACCACTCATATGTACCTTTGCGAAACGTTTTTCATTTTTGTGGATAGGTGTGTTTATTGTATTAAGCTTTTTTGAGTTTATTGCAGGTTGGGACATGTCCTGTTCTCTGCCTCCCCACCTGGGGACTGAATATCCTACCGAGGACTCATCTTCTGTCTTTTTCTGTATAGATTTTGACTACACCATAAGTTCCTGGAGACAGGGACTTCATTATGTTAACCATTCAGCGTCAAAAACAGTGCTTGTTACCTAGGAAACCCTCACATAATTATTGAATGGCTAATTGAATGGGCAGAGAATTATGGAGAGTGAAGTGAAATGATCATTCTTTTTATTTTTTTTTCCCTAAATTTTATTTATTTATTTATTTGGCTTCATCGGGTCTTAGTTGTTGCAGGTGGGATCTTTCGTTGCAGTGCCTGGGCTCTTCGTTGCGGTGTGCGGGCTTCTCTCTGATTGTGGTGTGCGAGCTCCAGAGCACGTGGGCTCAGTAGTTGCAGCATGCGAGCTCTCTAGTTGAGGCACGCGAGCTCAGTAGTTGTGGCACGATGGCTTAGTTGCCCCGCGGCATGTGGGGGTCTTAGTTCCCCGACCAGGGATTGAACCCTTGTCCCCTACATTGGGAGGTGGATTCTTAACCACTGGACCACCAGGGAAGTACATCATTCTTTTACTATTTACCTTTCAACCTGGAAAACGCCACCCATGGAAGGCGGAACTGGGAAAGCTCATTTTATGAGGGAAGTGTCTAGGATCAGTTAGGGTTTCAAAGGAGCCATCACATGGAGAACCCTTGGTCATGGGGTGACAGTATACAAAATAATGGAAAGCCGGGAAATCCTAAGAATATAATTGATAGAAGACGTGCACATCAGTGTATTGTGAGCTGTGCCTCATCTCTGCAGCTTCTATGTCCCATTGCTCTAGACATGACACTTATCTCATATGATCATATGCCTCACATGATATGCTCTTTTGTGGATGGTTCCTTGAGGGTCAGGACTAGGTTTCGTTCACTGGGCCTGGTTCAGGGCCTGGCCAATGGCCGGCACTCAAGGCTTGGTTGTTGAATTGAAACCTAGCTGTTGGCCTGCAGGGGGCTGTTGAAGGGCGGGGTGGGTGTGGTGGGTGCATCTGCGCTTAGACTGGGACACAGTGCACAGCCCACGAGAAGGACTCTTAGAGGCCCTCTCCTCAAATCCCAGACCATGAGGTTAAGTGAGCAGACTAGCTCGCACAGACCTCCAGTGACAGGGCAAACTTTGGACTCCGAGCTCCTAATTCCCAATTTCTGTCCTTGTTTGCTCTTGCTTGTATTTTTTTCTATTACCTTTAAAAAATATTAAGTGAAGTGAAACCGTGACAGTGAAACAGAGAGCTCAGAAATAAACCCATGCGTATATGATCAATTAATTTATGACAGAGGAGGCAAGAATATACAGTGGGGAAAGGACAGTCTCCTCAATAAATGGTGTTGGGAAAATTGGACAGCCACATGCAAAAGAATGAAACTGGACCCCAGTCTTAAACAATACACAAATATCAACTCAAAAATATTTAGATCCTTGATCACTATAAAGGAACATATTAACATATATGTAAGTTTAAGCAACATGATATTATGAACATCCTTGAATCCATTATTCTGTGCAAGACTTAGATGAATATCAACTTTCATCTTCCCCTAGTGGCCTCTTCCCTTATAACTATTCTTCTCACTCTTCTGAATTTTGTATTTAACATTCTCTTGTCTTGGCTAATAAGAAAGAAAGCCTTGCTATATTGGCTTAAAATACAGACATAACACACACACGCACAGTGTGTGTGATTCACAGAGCGTGATTGCTGGATTGTGTGGTAGGAGTCTGCTTAGTTTTGTAAGAAACTGCCAAACCGTCTTTGGAAGTGGCTGTGCCGTTTTGCATCCCACCAGAGTTACTGTTGCACCACCTGCTTTTCAAAGCTTTTGGCGATAACAGAATTCTGGATTTCATTCATTCTCATAGATGTGTAATGGCACCTCATTTTAATTTGTATTTCTCTCTTGACGTGATGTTGAGTGTCTTTTCATGTGCTTATTTGCCATCTGTATATCTTCTTAGGTGAAATGTCTGTTAAGGGCTTTGGCCCATTAGTTGACACCTTTTAAGTAGTTTGACTTGAATCATTTAGGGTTTTCTCTTCTTGCACGGCCGAGGGAGCACATAGCTGTTTATGGAGTTTGAATACCTAGCTCCAGATGAGAGCAACGGGAAAGATTTCTGGGTTGGGTCGAGTGGGGCAAATGTTATAAAATACTTACATTTAAAAAATTAAAACACGTGTTTGCACACATACACAGAAAACACTCCCAGTCACATGCATACTACTGTGTTATTAAACAGTTCACAGGTATTAATCGAATCATTCCAACAACCCTGTGAAGTAGATGCCATCCCCATTTTATGGATTATTGACCTTAAAAATAAAACAGCCAGTTATTTTACCAGTAAAATGGATTTATTCAGGAATTGCAGAGAATTGCAGTTCAGGGGTGGAATAGCAAAGACTATAGGCAAGTCCAGAAAACAAAGGAGAGGAACATTATAGAGAAAAACGAAGTTGGGGTGGGGGGGTTGCTTAGAAGGAATGTCCATCAGAGGAAGGCGAGGGTTCAGGGTGGTGATGGCTTCCCATTGCCTGGGCTCGCTGCTGGATAAGGAGAAATCTTCTTTCCTCCTGCTGGCAATACAAGGTCCCTCTCTTCCTGTTGGGGTGTGTAATTGACGCCTAGGGCTGGTGCTCGAGAGCTCCCCCTCCTGGCCTCCTGACTCCATTTAAAATGTGGTTTCCTTTATTCGGTTTTACAGAATAAATAGAGGTTCCTGGAGGTTAAGAAATTTGCCCAAGGTCCTAAGTTAATGAATGGCAGAACAGAGCACTGAATATAAGTCTCTCTAGTGTCAAATCAGTTCATCTGTGTTCTTGACCCTAGAAGTGGTGTTAAAATGTCTTCCCATGTCAGCTGGCCAGACCCATGTCCCCGTGGCCTTGGCTGGCATAGAAGGCACGGCACAAGTAGGGAATACCTGGTTGCTAGAATGTTTCACGAAGCAAAACAAGTGCTATAAGGTTTCTGGAGTGTGTGTGTGTGTGTGTGTGTGTGTTTCTTTGCAGGGTATAGCCAGTTTGTTGTGTGTCCCAGAATAAATTGTGACTGATAACCCATCTTGAGCAGGGGACAGGTTTTTTGTTTCTGTTTCCTTTTCCAAAAACAGCCTGCTGTATATGCCACATGGACTCCCCGGGAGGGAAACTGCTTCCAGTTAACTTATGTGTCATGTGTTACGTCTCTGATGTTTACAGAGTGGGTCCTTGCGTCCCACTGCCTGTTTGTGGTTGATGTACCTTGAAGTGCAGACAGTTGAATTCAAAGGTTATATTTCATTACCACCAAATGTGGCATTTCCAGGATTACCTGTGTACTCTATGAAGATTCTTAAGCGTGTTGATTTAGGGCTTTCAAAAAGCCTGAGATTGGTCTGAGCAGAGCAGATTCCGGATACAGATCAGAGAGGGCCTCTGGTTAGCTGTGTTGGGGGCTCCACGTGCCTTACTTGCACTTCTTTAGCGTTGCACGCGGTGGTCTTCATCATTTTCCTGGGCCCACCTTTCCCACCTTACTTCTGGCGGTTCCTCTTGAGCCTCTGGCCTTCCTTCCGTGTTAGAGCCCACTGTACACTGAATCAGTACTTTGCACCCTACCGTACTCTCTACCGGTCTCAACCCCGCTCAGTTCCTTCCTTCCTTCCTTCCTTCCTTCCTCTCTCCATTACTTATTGCATGTTTATGGTGACTGTCACGCGGTGGCTCTCAGTAAATATCCGCAGCATGAATATTCAACGAAGAGATGATTGTGAGAACGAGAGCAGCCTTTATCCTCCCGGGCCCCTGCGGCAGCACTGACCCCTTTTTATGCACTTGGTGTTCACTTTGCCAGCGAGAGCGAGCTCTCGACTGTAGGTGTTTCAGGTCTTGGTCTGTTTTGCCGGCGCCTGGGAAGATGGGCCCAGCCTCCGTAGAATGACTGAAGCACTTAAACATTTGTGCGCACCTTGCCGCTTGTTCTTCGCCTGGCTTTGTCCCTGGCTTGGAGCTCACCAAGGAACCTGGCCAGGTGACATTTCCTGACGTTCATGTCCAGGTTACAGCAAAGAACAGTGCCTAATCTGCCCCTCGAGCCTGCTCACTGCAGAACCAATTGGGAGTTAATACATCTGCTGGTCTGGAGAGCTGCTGAAGGAAGCTGATGAGGCTTTGAGATGGGGACTGAGCAAGGCAGCTTTCCAGACTGTCCAGCCCACTTCCACATGCTTTTGACTGTTTTTTGGATGCCTCCACTTGAGACAGACACTGCCATCTGGGAGGGACTGGCTAGTCTCTCCCTAGGAGCTGCGCCGGAGGGCCCACTGCAGACCTCTTGTGTCTGCAAAGCTGCAGCTGCCAGAATGCTTTCGAAAGGGGGGTTTTTGGTGTTTCTACTGGCAGAATGACTCAGACACTCCTGTCTCTCCTTCAACAGAGCGATCAGCAGCTGGACTGCGCCCTGGACTTGATGAGGCGCCTGCCTCCTCAGCAGATCGAGAAGAACCTCAGCGACCTGATAGACCTGGTATGTGCCTTGTCCGTGTGGTCTTATTTGGGGCTGGGGCTCGTACCGGATTGCTTTTGTGTACCCTTTTCCACACACAACTCAGATCCCACAAGACACCTCCTCTGTCTCCACCTAGACACCACCACTGGCTTATGAGATTCCTCCAGAGAGGAGATGGGTTCCCCATGATTGTCATTCTTTCAGTGCCACCTGTGTAATCAAGCCCAAGATAGCAGCTCTAAAGTTGAAACTACCTGTCCCTTTCCCCCCAGCTGCCTTCTTTTCACTTTTAGAGGCTTACCTTTAGGCCCAGGGAAGAAGAGGCCACACAGATCCAGCAGGTGTTCAGCAGTGCCTGGTTCCAGGCTTTACTAGTCTCTTTGCCATTGTGGAAGTCTCTCTAGCCAAAGCAGTACAAAAATCTAGCCTCTCAAATGCTTTGGTGGCTTCACTTCTATCTTGAAATGGCATAAAACACGAAAACGGGCTTTCAAAGAGCTCATCACATCTACTTTTAAAAATATTTGTTTATTCATGCTTATATATGGAATGATTGGTCTCAAAGTGATGCCAGAGATTAACTGCCACCATAGTGTTATTTGAAAATGTTCAGAGTATTCAAAAACACCTATAAAGCTATGGTAAATAATGAAAAGAAGTAAAATAAAGTCAGGCCCCAAGAGCCAGCCAAGTTGGCAGACCATTTGGCCGGTGAGTTCTGGCTCCGGGTCGGAACCTGAGCCCTCCCAGGTCGTCCTCTGTTCTTCTCACTGTGTCCCCCATCTTCTTGGATGTAATTATCAATTGCCAACCATTGCTCATCGACGAGATATCTTTTAAAATAGTAGCTTGAAAACTTGTTCATGTGCTATAGCGATACATTTAGTTCCGTTGTATGCATGCATTCAGAACAGTTTTACTAGGGGAAAACATTACGGCAGAAGACTCATGTCTTTCACAGGTAAGACTGTCCGCAGCAGTCTGCAAGGTCCGTTGTGCAGCTATCTGTGTATTTATAGAGACACAGACTCCCAGTGAGAGGCAGCTCTGTGAACAGAGTCGAGCCTGTGGATGGAGTGGTGAACTTGCTTGTTTTTCCATGTCATAATTCAGGAAATGAGGTGGAGGAGGTTTCTCAAGGTAAATAGCCCTGATGAGAAAGCCAGCTACAGGTGCTTGTGCTGGAAGCACCCAAGCTATCTGCCCAGCCGTTTTAGATGACTGTTAAAGACCAGAATGCTGAATTGTGATGCACGCGAACCCACCATATGCTTGGAAGGTGGTGGGGGTGGGGGGGGATGCCACACCCAGAGCCCTGGGCAGGGAGGGTGGGGCGACGTAGATGGCTGAAGTGGCCTTGATGTGTAAAGAAGAGGTCTGGCTGGCAGGCGCTTTGCTCCTGTCACTTCTTGCTCTGTGGGGTCTGATTCTCTGTGGCTTGTTCTCAGATTTTTCTGGGGTTGCCATACATACATTTGGAGTTTTATGTGAAAGATCCTAATTTTTAAACATTGGCTCAAGCATTGGATGGTCGTGTGAAATGTGAGTCAGAGAAACGGTCTCTGTTGGGAAATGATGGAATATAAAGTTGGATGGGTAGGAGGTATCCTTGGAAGTCAGCAGGAGGGCTTGGATTTGATGTGGAATTGTTGCCGTCAGCCCACATCCTGCACTTTGGACACGGCGTGTTGTGCTAAGCGTTTTCCTCGCGTGGCCTCATTTAACTCTGAGCAGTCCTGTCAGGTAGCACCAAGTGCGGTGTGCCTTGTTTTTCTTGGTTGGAGAGTTTGGATTGAGCAAATGCGGAAGTGGCTGGGCAGAAGCCGTGGGTGGGATCAGGTCCCTAACCTGGTCAGCTGCAGAGGCTGATGCTGCTTTTCCACTGAGCACGACAGTGTGCCCGGCTGCGTTTAAATTCAGTTTGCCAATTTAGTTATTACTGTATTTTAGAAATAGACCAAGAATAGAAGTAAGAGGTGAGCAAATTTTTCTCAGTAGAGTCTTCTTGGTGTTTCACAGGCTATTTTGTTCTTATGGCAACTGAAGTGTTTTCCTATAGCTGTGTCGCTTCTCTGTGACTCGCTCGTCACTGTTGCAGAGATGTGCGTGTAGCTACTTCTGTGGAAACCTGGTCAGCTGGTATACCAGTGCTGTCTATACCAGTTTTACTTGGGCTCAGCAGGGAAATTACAGCATTGATGGTGAATGAAAGAGCCGTGTCAAGGGCCGTGTCACCTTGGCCAGGTGGGAATGGTCCTGAGGGTTTAGTTTGCAGGAGGACACTTAGACCCAGGTTGACGTCCCACGCTGTATCTGGCCCTGATGTGCGATGTGTAGTATGTGACATCCCAGAGATTACTGTCAGAGTGCGCTGCTTTCCCACTTGTCACGCTGTCCTCTGTAGGATGTGACTGGAGAGGGGATGGAGGCAGGTGTAGGTTGTGGGGTCCACAGCTACCGTTTGTTGAACACCTGCTATGTTCTCTGGACTGAGCTGGTTGCTGCTGTTTGTGCTGTTTATCATTTCATCTAGTTTTCACAGTACCCCTCTAATGCACATAAGACCACTGCACCTTTACTGGATGATGTAGACTCTGAGGAAGAAGCAGGGTGCTACTCTGGCCAACCAAGCAGCACCGGGAATCCTCCTGCCGGGATAACTGCTGGGTACCTTTAGGTCGAATCACGTAACACTCAGAGCAACAGATTAAATATGGTGTGTCTCCCTCATCCGTCCGTCTTTCCTGTTTGGGGGGAAAATGTTAAATAATTTAATTCATTTCTAATCGGAAATATTTTAAATATAGATGTATTATGGAACATAATTTAAAGTTCACATAATTAAAAGAAAACCAGAGACTTGAAAGACGTTCCCTACCTTGAGCCGGGCCACTCCGACTGCGCAGTTCTCTCTGGTCCGCTGCTTCCTGGAGGGCCTGGGAGGCACCGACTTCCCCTCGCCAGGTTGTGCGGGACCCGCCTTGGTCCCCATCTACCCCCAAAGGCTGAGCAAGAGGCCATGATGGATTCCCATCGTCCAGGATGGGCTGGGGAGTTGGTATTCTCATTAATTTTTAAATTTGAAGTATGATGAGTATCAAAATGGAAGTGGAGCCTGACTTTTCACTGAATTAGGGTCTGATAAGGCATGGCCTCGTTAAAACTATATTGAGATGCTTCAAAAGCCATTTGAGGCCCCTGCTATGCACTGTAATGCGTAAGGAGCATTTGGGTTGGTTTTGTAGTCCTGGAAATTACTCCTTTGAATGTTTTTCTTTCATCACTGCTATTTTTCTTCCATTTTCCCTGGGAATGACTGATTTTCATTTTGTTCTGTTTTTTGTTGTTGTTTCTTTTTAACTGGATTTGCAAAATTTTTTCATTCCTGTAAGAGTCAGTTTGTGCTGGGTGTACCGCTGTGGCTCTGAAGTTCGCTTGTAGTTTTAGTTCCTTCCCAAAGCTGTAATTTTAGAGAACTCGCCCTGTCATGGGTCTCCTAGAAGCAGTGCATCCGGGCCTTTGTTCCGTGTAATCTGGGATCAGTCACGTTTTCAGAGCAGCTAACGGCGCTGGCCCCGGTGCATAGCACTGCAGTCACTTCTCCTGTGCTCACCTGCCGCAAGTAATGACGGGGAGGTGGAGGTGGTATTCTAAGACTGACGAGAATGTCCGGATTTGCCAGCAAACCCCATGAAGGGAACGGTCGGCGCCAGAGAAAATGTGGGGAACTTATCCGGTCCACCAGTGGTCCGATTACAGGGGAGTATTAAAGAGAAATGTGGCGTATGCTTGGCAGCTAGGCCGAGGCAGCCCGATTTATCATGCCAGATCGGTTTTCTTTTCTCTTTCTTCTTCCCACTGTCAGAGCTTGTGCTGCTTGGGATTATGATGCATGCTCTGATTGGTGGGAAGTGACCTTCCTTTGCAGATGGCCAGAGCATCATTTTATTACATATTAATCCCACTGTGCTAGAGTGAAGCCAGCCGAAATCCGTTGCTAAGCTGTTTCAGAAATACCCACAGGTCCATGTGGGCCAAGAATCATGTGACGTTAAGATGCGCCCTCAGCTTCCTAAACTTTGACCTTCTATGGCTTTACTCTGCACACCGGCAGCAAGAGCCAGAACTTCTCCGCTGGGGTGTATTTTGAGCCCTGAGCTGAGGAAGGAGTTTGTTTCTGCAAATTGGCACCCAGCAGGCCGCCGTCCTTTGCCTTTTTCAGAGCCAACCAAAAATAGACCTAAATCTGTTTAACCAAGTGGAAAAGTCTTTGCTTGCAAACGTTGGTCACTTCATTTTTTTATTCCTTCTCTCGACTTTGCTTACAGCCACCTGAAGATCCAGCTCTTGGGTGTCCCCCAACAAGAGGGACAGCACCCAGGCCATCCCTCCAGGCCTGTGCGTTAGAGGTGGAAGAGCCATCCTGATGCTCTGAGCAGGGAGTTGAGAACTTGGTCGGTTTTCATTTCAGCATAGTTCTTTTTAGCAACCAGAATTGCCCTCCAGAAATAGAAAGGGCCAGCCTCAGCAGTGCCTGTGCTTTGAACAGCTCACAGAAACTGTCCACCTGTAGGTAGTGCAAGGTCTGCAGGGAGATTACCACTTGACAGACTAGAAGGCTGGCGTGCACGGGGCGCACCTAGACGTGGGGGATCCTGAACCAGGGAGTGGAGACCTCCAGCTGGTGCTGCCGAGACCTGCTCTCCGTGCGGGAAGCAGCCCGTGGAGCCAGGCTCACACACCTTTGTGACTGAAATTTGAGGCTGATGTTATTATTTAACAGTCACTGATATCATTGATTATCTGCCTCACCTCTGCTAAGCATTGTGAGTTTCCAGTGCCTAATAGCTGAACCTAGGAAATCTGGAACTGATTTTCCCAGTGATAGCTGTGTGGAGTAAAACTCACAACTCAAACTCAGTTCTGTCCCCAGAGGATGAAGATGTGCTGGGCCCGGGGACCCTAAGGCCAGACGTGATCTGGTTCATCTGTGGTCAGGAGGGACCAGGCCCGTGTTTTCTTCCTGCCTGGCTTCCCAGTTACCGTCGCTGTTTAAAAATAGTCTCGTTACCAGCATGTTTTCCTCCTTTGTTTCGAAGACAGCATTTAAAATGTCTTCTTCCTGAAGAGGTCTTAGACTAAATAGGCGAAAAGTGAGTGGATTCAGTCAAGATTTACTGAGCACCTCCTGTGAATCCGACACGGTGCTCGACCCTGGAAGAAGTGCAGCCTCTCTTCCTCGTCTTCTCTTCCACAGGGAAAAAAAAAATGCAGGGATCCTAGAGCTTGATATTTAAAATGACCTTGGCCGGATCCTCTCAGCCCTTGGGTCTGGACCAGCTAATCAGCTCTGAGGACAGCTGTCAAGAGTCGCAGAACTGAGTTATTCTGCCTACAAGCATTTAACATCTCCCTGTGCCAGACACCATTCTGGATGCCGGGGGTACGAGATGAAAGGCCTGGCTCCGCAGAGCTGACATTTAGTGGGGGAATTCCGGCAAGATTTTCTGGAAGGTGGAAGGCTTGGCCACGCCAGCTTTGCACGCCGTATCTCCCTCACAGATCACAGCAGGCACGGTTATTTGTCTTCACTTCTGCGCAGAAGTAGTCTCGGCTCTCCGGTGAGTTTCGCCCTCCCTTCTGCCTCCTTGCTGGCCACCTTCCTCCTGGCCTTTTACTGTTTCTCAGATTCTTTTCCCAAAGCGTTCCTGACAAAGTATTCCTGACAAGAGCAAACACTTATCTTTGGAGTTCTGAGGGCAAAGCCCAAAGTGGCTGCCTCTGGCAGAGAATTTTATGTTTTGTCTTTTTAAAAAAGAATTGCATTCCAGTTCATAACATGCCCACATGCAAGACATTTTAACATAAAAAGAACACTTTCTTCACCGAAGCCTCGAGTCCAGTTGGCGCTCCAGGAAGTAGGGCACTCCATCCCCACGCCCTGGTGCTCTGGGACCTTGTTGGAGATGCTCAGCCGGGCTTTGTGCCCGAGCCTGCCCACAGTGTTTCGTTTCCCTGCTGTCGGCCCCTGGGAGCCGAGGGGAGAGGGGCTCCCGACCCTGGGGCCAGGGCTCTGTAGGCCCGCCAGGCCCAGGTGAGGAGGGGGCCTTCGCTGGTACCTGGGCAAGTTCCCTTGGGTTTCTGTTGGAGGTGGGAGCGCTTGGCTTCCACCCTTGCATTTGTGGTGGGGTCTACGGGGGAGTTTTCTCCCCTAGGCCACATGTTGTCTCTGGAGCAGGCACAGGGGAATGGATGGAGTAGTCGGTAATTATGCAGGGACCCCTGAAAACAGTCTGTCGCACTGATGTTTGTGAGCTCGTTCTGAGTTCTGAGCTTTCCTACTGACGACTGTGCCGCAGTTTCGGTTTTACAGGGGGAAAAGCATTCCAGCCAAGGGCCCCCAGCAGTATTTTAATGAACTCCATTCCTTGGAAAGTTGCGGTGAGCCTTTTCATGCAGACGTTTTGCTCTTTGAATGGACTGCAGCTGTAGTGACTGAAGCAAGGCCGAGGGAGAAAGCGGACCCCGGACTCAGGGTGCTGGACTGGCCCTCTGTTCCCCACCCAGGGTGTCTCTGCGGAGGGAGGTGGCCTTTCACGACCCCAGCCTGTTGCTGAGGCGAGGACTCTGCCACCCGATGGTGATTTATGTTAAGGTGGAGCTAGGCAGCCCTTCTAATAAACTAGGGCTAAATGTTGTGATTTGCTTAGAAGGAGGAAATGGGGCTTCCTGGGGGGCCCTCACCCGACCCCCCCATAGATATGGTGGAAGTTTTTTGAAATTCTGATGAGTTCTGTTATATGCAGAATAATAGACCCTCATATGATCCAGTTAAGGAGGACGTGAATTGCCTCCTGAACATGCAGTCCAGACCTGTTAAAACTTGAAACCGAATGAATAAAGGAGAAGAGTACAGGGTCATTTGCTTTCTTGTGTGTGTGTATTCCTCGGGGAGCAGGGGCGGCTTTGCTCCCGGAGACTGTCCTGAGCTTTCTAGAACAGTTGAGGCAAATTACCCACTATGGCTGCGGGCTTGAACTTCTCCAGAGCTAGGTAATTTGAAAGTTAGTTGTCTCCCATCTCCCTTAATGTCAGCCACCCAGTAGTATGCTTTTGTTATTTTTCATAGGATATTATAGAGTTCAAAATAAAAATTATTTTTTGTTGGGTCTCAGATTTAGAATTTGCTTCTCCCCTCTTTTCATTCTTCATAAAATCTTTTTCAATGGATGACATGGGAAAATAAATTGCTTTCATGGAGATCCATCAGATGTCAAAAGCACTGATATATATGGGCCTCGTTATTAATACATTTCATCCATTACCTTGTTTAATCTCCACGGCCACTCTGTGAAGCGAGGGGGGGGTCCCCTTTTATAGATGAAACTGAGAATGTCCCAGCACCCCATGAGTCCCATACCTGATCTGTGACCGAGAGGAGAGTCTTGTCCGTTGAATTGCTATCTTTAAAAATGAAAACATTACAGTATGTCATTTCTCATAGGTCCTGCTAGGGCCAGACTGTCTTCTAAGGTGAAACTATAAAAGACATTTGTGATGGGGGCAGGGTAGGCACCGTGGAACTTGTTAGGTACCTCAGGACAAAAGATGTGTAGAATCTCTCTTCTATCTCTCCTTTCAGAGTTCGGTGAGCAAACAAACTGCTGCCCGATTCTGCACGGCCTGGCTGTTGGAGCAGCTGTGCCGAGGTGACTACCTCCAACCCCCCAAAACACACACACACACACACACACACACACACAGTGTGCACTGTGTCTGTTGGGGGGTGGCCTGCTCCTTACAAAAGCATGTTGCCCAAACCCAAGTAGTATGTCCCTATCTCTTCTTGTGGTTGATTAAGCCAGTCTAAAAGTTTTAGGAAAAGCAAGTTCTTGCACTGCAGGATCTAAAGGGATGGGTCCGGAAAGTGACTGCTTTTAAATCGAATGTACCAAAGTCAGCATACACACCAGCATAAACCGGTTAGAATATATAAGGTGCCAGGGGATGGGAGGGCAAAATCCCACTTGTAACAGCAGAACAACATGCCACCTGGGAATAGGCTTCCCACAAGGCAAGTCGGCCGCGCGTGAAGAGCCTGCACAGTTCGGAGGTAAGGGCAGAGCGGATGCGGCCCGAGAGCTCCGAAACAGGCCCCGGGATGTAAGAACTTCGGGGGCGTCACAAGTGATGGTCACAGTTCACTGCGAGAAAAGAATTGATTCTTCAGTAAAATTGCTGGAACGGCTAATAGTTTTGAAGGAAAACAAGCTGAATATCTATTGCATGGCACGTACTCATACTCCTGATGGATTAAGGAACTAATATTAAACGAACATGAAAGAATCAGAGGGAAAACGTCAGTGACGTTTGATGTTGAGGTGGTGGGGGAGGCCTTTATAAGGCATAGAAGCTAATGCCAACGTGAGGGCTTTGAAATGTGCAAATTTAACTTAAAAGTTTAATCAAAAAAAACTTAAAAGGCGAAGAACAAACTCTGAAAAATACTTGTAGCCTCTGGCAAAGACTGCATCTCCTTAAATCTTCAGAAAACACCTTCTGAGGTTGTTGCTGTCATCCGTCCCTACTAGGCGGAAGCAGCAGCAGGGGCTTCGGCAGCTTCTCCAAGGTCACCAGGTAGCGGTGAAGGAGCCAAGCTGTGAACCCAAGCAGCCCAGGGCCCTCCGCCGCTGTGCACCGTTGCCTCCACTAATGAGACAAGTAGGAATGCTGTGTGGGACAGAGCAAGGTGTACAGGGGAGGCCGTGCAAAGGCCTAGTCCGCAAACGAAACGAGATAGGCTGGCTGGGAGAGTCTCCTTCACTGCTGACCCCTGTTTCTGCTCAGTGGATGGATTTTATTTCCTCCTGGATGCAACTTACACTTTTCCCGACTTCCATGAAATTGGTCAGCTCGCCTTGGTGTTGAGCCTCTTGAGGAACTAAGACAGAGAACAGTTGAGGAAACCTGACGCATTCTAATGACCTTCTAGGAGCTTCTCCTCCAGATTGTCATGTTGAAGGTTCTGAGAAGTCCTGCAGTTAGCAAAGGAAAAGGGAGAAAAGAACCCGTTTTCCTTTAACTCAGCATTTCTCTAACTCACTTTCATGCAGTCCACTTCGGAGAACACTGGTTTCCTGGAAAGGTTCATAACCTACATCCAGGTCAGATGACCTGGATTCTAGATCCGTTTGGGCAATGGGTCCTAAGTGTGATGTTTAAATTTTCATAACTGTTTGGTAAAGTGTCGTGGAAAGAAACAGCTTTTCTTGTTGCTTTTTTCAAATAGAGAACTAATTCCTTCAATAGGAGAGAGAAAGCGCTACGTACATTAAGCAAGTCTTATTGGAAGCCAGGAGGCCTGGGTTGCGGCGTTGGGTGCCACCAGCTTGTTCTGTGACCAGCAGGTCTCTCTGGGTCTCCGGCTCCTCCTCTGTGAAGTGAGGGCCAGATGGTCTCAGGCTCAGAATCTGAGTTCTGTTGCCCAGCACTAAAAGAACATCACCATGGATACCCTTGTGTCGATGTCACTGCTTTCAGGATCCCCTTTTGCTGGCAGAAGAGGGTCTGTGAGAACATAACCTGCCCCGAAGGGTAACTCTGGGGAGAAAGGCGAGCAGGTGGGGCCCCTGGCACACCCCCCTCCCCCGCCCCTCCGGTCAGGCAGAGCTGAGGCGGACCCGACTTGAATCCCTCCTGGGCCGCCTTCCAGCTTTGCGAGGCAGGTCACCTCACCTCCACAGTCGCCTCCGGTACACAAGATGGGCATAAGAAGCCTGCGTTCCCGGGGCAGTTGGGAGGGCTTGGGAGTGTGTGTGAAGTGCTAACGTGTGCAGGAAAGACGGGTGCCTAAAAAAATGCTCACTGATGCTTTTACCACCTTCACTGGCTTCCGAGGACCTGTTTGCTAACCCCCGGGTCCTGCCTGCCTGGGGGCTGTGCCCCGACGTTCCAAGCAGCCTTCCCGGCTGTTTTCACAGGTGGACACAGCCCCGGCTTTGATTGCGTGGGGGTGGGGTGTTATGACCCGGCACAGGATCGGAGGGACTTGATTGGTTTCACCCGGAAGGGAGGTGGTGACGAGGCCCTCCGTTTCAGATGGGCTTGGACACCCACCGCTCCCTCACCCGCCACCTTTCCTGAGTTCTCAAGTTGGGATCCCTGCACGGAAAGCTGGGAAACGCCCTTGCCCGCCACCCCAGAGCCAGTGGAGCGGGCCAGAGTCAGACTGTGGCTGACGGGCTTCGTGACTAGTAACAAGGCCTGTCATGCCACAGAGGCGGGGGTCATCTGAGAGCACACTTCTTGGTCTGCCCTGGCGGGGCGTGGGCTCCCTGGGTGGCGTGGGTCTCTTGCACTCCCCTGGCTCATGGCTTGGGCAGTCACTCCTCTCACTGCTCCAGGTAGTTGGATGGTCTTACGAGGTGGAGAGGGGTTTTAAGGTTGATCTCAATGTCCAAGGACAAGCCAGCAGGCATTGTCACCTGCCAGGTCATTTGACCTCATGACCTTCACTCCAGCCATCCAGGGGTGCCACCCAGGTACCTCTCTGTATATCATCCAGTACAGGCCGGCCATGAGCTCTCAGCCCCCAGGATCCCTTTCTCTATTACCCAGCGTCGTGCTTTCTCATGCCTTCACTTGCATTCACTTTACATTTGCACCTTATCAAGACTGCTCATTTCTTTTCCCTGGCTTGAAGCCCCATCTCTAGTTTTTTTTTTTTTTGGTGATATGCGGGCCTCTCACTGTTGTGGCCTCTCCCGTTGCGGAGCACAGGCTCCGGACGCGCAGGCTCAGCGGCCATGGCTCACGGGCCCAGCCGCTCCGCGGCATGTGGGATCTTCCCGGACCGGGGCACGAACCCGTGTCCCCTGCATCGGCAGGCGGATTCTCAACCACTGTGCCACCAGGGAAGCCCCCATCTCTAGTTTTTATCCTCCTCCTCCCCGCTGCCAGTGTAACCCCCAGACACCCCTTTTCTCCAGCTGGAGAACCCCCAAGTCCACACCTGAGGGTCTTTCACAGTCAGCCGGCAGTGGTCCTCTACTCCATGACTTCTGTCCCCTCTTGAGCCTCTCCTGAGTCTGCTTCTCGTGGTGGGGAAGCTATTTTAGCATCTCACCTGCTCTTGCCTGTTCATACCCCCAGTGCCTGCGCCACCAGCCAAGGAGTGGAAGTTTGGGGCGTGGGCCGGAAGCAGAGTGCCCGTTTATTTTGCACTCTCCTCCGAAACAGATGGGTTGTTTAATGGTTCCCTTCTCCCCGTCCCCTCCTCTCCCCTTTACACTGCCATTTGCCAGGTTAAAGCAGCCTATTTTCATATACTTGGAGATCAAGCTTCTGTAAAATTCTTGGTTAGGTGTTTGTAGGGCAAGTCTTAGTCTGAGACCGGATGGCCGACATGTCTGCTAAGGAGCAGTGGGGTGTGATTCAGTTGAACGCCTTTCAGTCTGAAGCCCCAGCCAAACTCTGCTCTCATCTTCATCACGTCCTAGCTGTGTGTCCTCGGAGCCTTGACTTCCCCGTCTAGGAGGTGGGCCTGACGACCCTGACCTCGAGAACGAAAGATCGTGTATGTAAAGCTTGAGCATAGTACCTGGCTTAGGGGGGCTGCACGGGATTCTGAGGTCACATCAGATTTGCACGAGTGCGGTGTGGTCAGCGTGCAAATGAATTAAAACCGTGCTGGTCTCCTGGCTTTCATTGATCACCATCAGATGCCAGAGACTCTTCTAGACACTTTATACATTTACCACAAGGTTAGTCTTCTATAGCCCCATTTTACAGATGAAGAAACTGAGAAACTTAATGAGTTGGTCAGAGCCACACAGCTGATTAGTAAGTAGCAGCGTCAGGGTCCCCAGGCCCATCCAGTCAGAATCCTGCCCTTCTCCTGCCTGCTGGCTCTGCCCACAGCTCCCCCAGGAACAGCTTTCTCCTTGTCACTGCAGGTCCCAGCGGACGGCTGGCTCTGAACGCAGATGGAAGCGTCCACGGTAATGCTCATATGGTCCCCACCTCCAGGCAGCGGCTGCCACCAACTCAGCAGCACCGCCCGTTCCTGTTTTTTGTTGTTGTTGTTGTTGGGGGATTGGAGGCGGGGGGAGGCTTCCCATTGCTCGTGTAAAGGAGTAAGAGGTTCAGAAAGGGTGCAGGGGTGAGGGATGATTCCACCCTCCTCCATTTTTGGGTCAGTGGCCCTCATCAGGCCGGACACTTTTTATTCATTGGTCGGACGGCTCACAGTTGCCCCTTTGCCACATCTGTTGCTGCCTTCCTGGGCCCGTCACACTCACAATTAAGGTTCATTAGAGACCCTGTCAATCACAACATGCACAGAACCTGCCCGTGAGAGGCCTCACGAAGGGGCCGTCCAGCCTGTGGCCCCCCTTTGCACATGATTACCGACCAGACTCTGGGTGTGTGGTGAGCAGGAGAAGAGGTATGAGTGGCACTGGGGACACTCCAGACTTCCGGGTCCTCGCGGGCCCGTTACCTTCTATGTAATTGAAACCTTTAAGCTAAGGGCAGAATTGATGTTAGAGGTGGCGGTGGTAGGAGTTATGTCAGATGGAGGCTTTGGAGCAAGTATTTGACAGCAGGTTACTCAGAGGAGAGATTCGAAGCCAAATACAGAAGAGATTTAATTATCGTTAATCTCCCTGTCCCCTCCTTCTGGAATGTACAGTCACACTTAATTACTGTTGACTGGAAGCTAAAATAACACTCTGGGTTCAGAACAGAACCCTTCAGGAGATTTGCCCCAGGCTGGAAACGATTATCCTTCACACGAGTGGGTTTTCCTCTTTTCTGTGTGTTGAAAACAGTTGGGAGTAGGGATGTGCCCCCGGCAGTGTAAGTTGCTCACCTGCTACTGCCTCCCCAGCATCGTCCTCCCCGTTTCCCTGAGCTTCCTGTTTCTCAGCGCTGTGTGTTAGGGAAGCCACATCTCCCAAGTTGTGTCACACAGCAGGGGTTGGCTTAGAGCACTTCCTGTTGATGGTGTGCTGTAATTTTGTATTATTAGCACCCAAGGGCCCGCTGGATTGGAAGCACCTGTGGGGTGTAACCACGCACGTCCATATCTCCAGGCCCTGCGCAGTGCCTGGCCATGTCATCGATGCTAAATACTTATTAGTTAACCATCCAATAATTTATGCAAGGAAGCGAATGATGACTTTGCCTCATTCTCAAAGAGGGCAGCTGTGAGGACTGAGTAGCGTGGCTCAGGGGCTTGGGGCGGTGTCGGGTTGCAAGTGAGCGCTCAGTGTCAGTGCAAACTGCTGTGACAATGAAAAAAGATGCTGGCCAGCTCTCCTCGTGGCCTTGATGACAGCAGGTAGTGAGTGGAGGAGAGGTTCAGTGACAGAGCAGCTTGAATTCTTGGCCTTGCCCGTTAGAGTTCAGCTGTCCTTTTTTGTTTGTTTGTTTTGTTTTTTTGTGGTACGCGGGCCTCTCACCGCTGTGGCCTCTCCCGTTGCGGAGCACAGGCTCTGGACGCGCAGGCTCAGCAGCCACGGCTCACGGGCCCAGCTGCTCCGCGGCACGTGGGATCCTCCCGGATCGGGGCACGAACCTGTGTACCCTGCATCGGCAGGCGGCCTCTCAACCGCTGCGCCACCAGGGAAGCCCCAGCTGTCCTTTTAAGGAGGAGTGTGCCCCTTGTCAGAGTGGCCTGCTTTTCCCCCTGGGCCCAGCCGGTAGGTGAGTGCTTCCTGACCAGGCTCTAGGAGATGCTGCCGGCTCCCCGCCGGGAAGGGGGCAGTGGGGTGGGCTCAGGCCTCCTCAGTCTTAACGCCAATACCTCTAGTACTTTACCTCGTGGGTCTCGACAGTGAAGGCCTGCGTAAGCAGGCGTGTGACGGCTGGGGGTCCGGGAGAGAGGCAGGCCCCAGCGGCGCTGGGTGTGGCTCAGACCGTTGGAGACCAGCGGAGTGCCCGAAGTGGTCACTTGGAAAGAGCGCTGCCCACCCCCGCCCAGCCTGTCGGCTGAAGGTGCGTTTATCCTCATGGTAGAGCAGTCCAGTGAGCACTCTCTTGCTGCCACCCCAGCGTAGATCACTGGCTGCCCCTGCCAGCCTCTGGGCCTCTGTGCCTGTGGCCCCCCACCTGCCCCAGCTCGCGTTCTGCAGCTAGAGTCGCCATTCCACGCGTGGTGCCGGTCATGACCCTCCGCGGCCCTTCACGGCTCCGCAGTGTCATCGGGGCCGAGCCCAGACAGCGGTCTGGGTTTGAGAACTCTTGATCGGGCCCCGTGCACCCCTCCTGCCTTGCCCACGGCCCCTCTGCTCCAGCCGTACTGACCTGCCCTAGGTTCTCCCAGAGGCCCCGTGGCCTGTCTTGTTGGGTCTTTGTCCGTGCCGTCCCCTTTACTGGGAACACATCTCACACCCACCCTGCTTGTCCGGCAGCCCGCCGCTCGGGCCCCACTCTCCACCCCCCCCCCCCCCCCCACCTCATCACCCGGCCACGGCGCTCACCTTTACTCTTGGCGGGAGTGGCTTAATTATAGGAATCGGCCGCTGCCCACTCGGCTCTCTGAGGGCAGGGATCTCATGGCTGCTCTGTTCACCTTTGTATCCCCAGTGTGTGGCACGTGATGGACACTCAGGGAAGGCTTGTTGGAGCCCCTGCTGAGTGCTAGAGCCTGAGCCGAAGCCCTGGGGTCAGAGTGATAAGTGCAATGAGATTTGTCTTCAGAGCCCGCACAGTCGTGGGGCGGGAGGGGGAACAGATAGATACCCAGGTGGATCCACTAGAAGGATTCCCATGAGAGGAGCCTAGCGTTCTGTGGAAGCACCACCGAGGGGCGCCAGGCCCACCCTTGGTGGGTGGGTTTCAGGGAAGGCTCCTCGGAGCAGGTGGAGCCTGAGGCAGGCCAACAGGACGCTAGGAAGGGAACCAGCCAGGCCGAGACTGAGCAGGGGCCGTGTGTGTTCCCGTCCCGATCACGGCCCGTGAACCGATGCCTGGTGAGCCGTGGGCACTGGCTCAGGCCTTGTGGATCCCTTGCCAAAGGGCAGGTGATGGGCGCACACTCCAGTTTTGCTGAGGATCAGCTGTTGGTTGCCGCTCAGACTTTCTAGGTGGATGAGGGAAGGGGCGGAGATCAGTTGGCTACCTGTGATTTCCAGATGAGGGCTGGGAAATGGTTACTCCACGTGCCCGTCTGCCTCTGGAAAAGCCCACATCAGTCCTCTCCTGGGAAGCAGCGAGCTTGCTGGGCAAGTGCTTTCTGGAGCTGCCAGTGCCACCGGCCTTTATCTTGTCTGATCTCGCAGACACCTGGGACTTCCTGAATCCGATCAGTCAGGCGTCCTGTCAAGTCCGGGCGCCTCCTTTGCAGCTCTGGTCAGTAACAGCTGCTGCCCCTGAGGGAACCCAAAGTCAACTCTCGACTTTCCGTTTTTCCTGAACTCTTAGATTTTGGTGGTGGAGAGGGGTGCAAAATCTATGCCTTTGTTCCTGATCCTTGTCACCCTTACAATTTAAGATTTGGTAACTCTTCTTGTGACTGCTGGGAATCCTCACACAGGGTATCCTCCAAAGTAGAGTTTAATTACCTGTGCCCCAGTGCTGCACGGAATGTCACCATGTCCCCAAAGAAGAGTATCAGCATGGGTGTTGGCCGTTTGGGGAAGACCTTTGCTCTGCTCCCGCCCCTTGGGGGTCCAGGTGTTCCATTTGGATGGAGCAGGGGATATCATTTTTCCATTTTATTACAGATCATTTGCCCAAGTGCAGGATATTTAAGTCCACTGGAAATACTCGTGAGAGTGCTGTGTAATACATGCAGAAATACAGCCCCTAGGTCTGGGCGGGGGGTTGCCCAGGGGTTAGCTTTCCCTGGAATCATGTTTTTGCCTTAAAACTCCTTGCCAGGAGAGCTTTCCTGTGTGCTGTCTGTGGGAAGCACCCTTAGGAAGGAGAAAATCCAGCCTGTCTTCTCCCACGGCCCGGTGGTCCTCTTTTGTTGCTTTAAGGGATCACCGGGACCACTGAAAGGTGGCAGGGGACAAGACCACGTGCTTCCTTCTGGGTGAGAGTGTCAAGCAAATTGGAACTTGTTGATTACCCCATTGCTTTCCACATTCTTTCCATTCCGGAGACCACGGGGAGATTTGCCGATGCTCCCCAGGCTTTGCAAATCTTTCCCTAATTAAAGGGCCTCCCAGCTGCGTGTGCGTAGCTCTTCTGCATCAAATCTCTGCCCTTTGGTGTTTGTGTTTAAAATTCCATCTTTCCGACATGTTTGCCACTCAGCAAGTCTCCTTGAAAGCCCGCACTCTTGTTTGAGGGACGTTTTTTCCTTTTTGGCTTTGATTCTGCCTCTGTACAGGAAATTTAAGTCTCTTTGGAACTGCGTGCACAGATGCTCTTTGGTTATTTGTTGTTGTTAATCTCGTCTGTATCTCACCACAGCACTGGGAGGTGGCAGCGGGTGCTGCTGGTGGCCATGCTGTTGTAACTTCTAGGTGGATGAGGACAAAAGAGCTTCGTCCTCCAGTGCTTCTGTTTAATGGGAGCTGTGCTGCAAGGCCAGGGAAGTACTTTAGAAGGAATCTGACCTAGGTAAAGATCGGGATGTGTTAGCAGGAGGCTAAGCTCTCCCCAGGTGAAGAAGATACCTGGTCCTTGTCAGCTGGAGCCGGAGGCACAATTCATCAGAAATGCACAAAGACCCCTTCCTTGGCCTTGCCCTAATAGAATTCTCCAGTAGGTCTGTCTACCCGCCTGCATTTCAGGAACTGTATGGCATCCTGTTGCTGGGGGCGCTCAGAGAGCAGAGTTTTGTAAAATGCTTGGAGAGAGAGCTTCCATGAAGAGGTCTGAAGAGTCTCTCTCTTAAGTTAGATCCTGCCCTCTGGTTGATGAGAAATATGATACAAGTGAGTTGGAAAGAGATTCCACTTCCCAGGACCAGAAGAGGCAGAAAGCATTTCCTTTCTGAGGGCCGTCAGGAAGCCCTGTGCAGGCTGGCAGGCACTGGCCCTGGAGGAGGAGTGCCCAGGTCACGCCCTTAGAGCATGTCCGGTTTGGAAGACAGATTTAAACCCTTGAGCAGAGCATGGCACACTCCGCCTGCTTTCCCCAACCTTTGAAGTCGGCCGAGAACAGGGTCGGCGAGAAGCAGCTGCGGGTCCTGCCGGCTCGGGGCTGAGGCCACCCGGCAGGAGCCTTGGATCAGTGAAGGGGACACTCAGGTTGATAAAGGTCTGTGCCATGGGGAGCAGGAAAAGCTGGGCTTCCCTTTAGGGAATAGGACTGGGGCAGGGGCCTCTGGGGGCAGGAGAGCACTCCTGGAAGAGAGGGGGAGGTGGTAATTCGGGTTTTATGAATAGAGAACTTTCCTAAGAATTTTAAATTTGAACTGGAATTCGGGAGAAGCGCATGCAGTCAGTCACAAGCCTTTTTCTTCTTCCCCTGTCGTGGGTCATTCACGCGTGTGCACCTTGGAGACAGGCCCAGGGCTTAAGTCAGTTTGGGGTCTCACCAAGTACCTTGCTCAGGAGACGTTTTATTTTAGGAAGAACGTCACAAGCTTTTTTTGTAGAACGTCACAAACTTTTGATGAGTTCATACAGCCATATCCTGGATGGTCATAGAGATGATAAGTAAATAAACTAAGTCTTGCGCTGTGAAACTTTGTAGGATCTTAACACTGGGATGAACCTTACTGGTCATCTAGTCTAGTGGTTTTCAGACATTTTAAAAATTAGTGGAGCCCTCTTTTCTTTTCTTTCTTTTTTTTTTTTTAAGATGTTATGGGTAGGAGTTAATTAATCAATTTATTTTTGCTGTGTTGGGTCTTCGTTTCTCTGCGAGGGCTTTCTCTATTCGTGGCAAGTGGGGACCACTCTTCATCGCGGTGCGTGGGCCTCACTATCGTGGCCTCTCTTGTTGCGGAGCGCAGGCTCAGTAGTTGTGGCTCACGGGCCTAGTTGCTCCGCGGCATGTGGGATCTTCCCAGACCAGGGCTCGAACCCGTGTCCCCTGCATTAGCAGGCAGATTCTCAACCACTGTGCCACCAGGGAAGCCCGAGCCCTCTTTTCAAACTAAATCTTGGGCTTCCCTGGTGGCGCAGTGGTTGAGAGTCCGCCTGCCGATGCAGGAGTAACGGGTTTGTGCCCCGGTCCGGGAAGATCCCACATGCCGCAGAGCGGCTGGGCCCATGAGCCATGGCTGCTGGGCCTGTGCGTCCAGAGCCTGCTGTGCTCCACCAACGGGAGGGGCCCCAACAGTGAAAGCCCCACGTACCGCAAAAAAAAAAGAAAAAAGAAAAAAAAAATCTAAATCTTTTTTTAATAAAGATTTTTTTTTTTTTTGGCTGCATTGGGTCTTTGTTGCTGCGTGCGGGCTTTCTGTAGTTGTGGTGAGCGGGGGCTACTCTTTGTTTCAGTGTGTGAGCTTCCCACTGCAGTGGCTTCTTTTGTTGCGGAGCGCGGGCTTCAGTAGTTGTGGCAGGCGGTCTCAGTAGTTGTGGTGAGCGGGCTCTAGAGCGCAGGCTCAGTAGTTATGGCACACGGGCTTAGTTGCTTCGCGGTATGTGGGATCTTCCCGGACCGGGGCACGAACCCGTGTCCCCTGCATCGGCAGGCGGATTCTCAACCACTGCACCACCAGGGAAGCCCCCCCTCTTACTTTTTTACCACCTTGAGCCCCACCAAGTGCCTCTCCTCTGCCTTGGAGAACCATGACATCCATCTTGTTCAGTTTGGGTCCATTTTATTTTATTTTTTTAAAAGATTTTTTTTTGTTGTGGACCACTTTTTTAAATAGATCTTTATTAGAGTATAATTGCTTCACAGTACTGTGTTAGTTTCTGTTGCACAACAAAGTGAATCAGCCGTATGCCGTATGCCTACACATGTCCCCATATCCCCTCCCTCTTTAGCCTCCCTCCCCTCCTCCCTATCCCACCCTCGAGCTGATCTCCCTGTGCTATGCTGCTGCTTCCCACCAGCCAACTGTTTTACATTCAGTAGTGTATATATGTCGATGCTACTCTCACTTCGTCTCAGCTTCCCCCTCCCACCCCGTTTCCTCAAGTCCACTTTCTGTGTCTCCTTCTTTATTCCTGCCCTGCAGCTAGGTTCATCAGTACCATTTTGTTGCTGGTTTTTTTTTTTTTTATTCCGTATATATGCGTTAGCATACAGTATTTGTTTTTCTCTTTCTGACTTATTTCACTCTGTATGACAGACTCTAGGTCTATCCACCTCACTGCAAATAACTCAATTTTGTTTCTTTTTATGGCTGAGTAATATTCCATTGTATATATGTGCCACACCTTTATCCGTTCATCTGTTGATGGACGTTTAGGTTGGTTCCATGTCCTGGCTATTGTAAATAGTGCTGCAGTGAACATTGTGGTACGTGTCTCTTTTTGAATTATGGTTTTCTCAAGGTATATGCCCAGTGGTGGGATTGCTGGGTCATATGGTAGTTCTATTTTTAGTTTTTTAAGGAACCTCCATACTGTTTTCCGTAGTGGTTGTATCAATTTACATTCTGCTGTGGACCATTTTTAAAGTCTTTATTGAATTCGTTACAATAATTGCTTCTGTTTTGTTTTGTTTTTTTGGCCTCGAGGCATGTGGGATCTTAGCTCCCCCACTAAGGATCAAACCCACGCCTCGTGCATTGGAAGGCTAAGTCTTAACCACTGGACCGCCGGGGAAATCCCTGGCCCATTTTAGAGATGAGGAAACTGAGGACCAGGGCAGCTATGGCTCATCTGGTGATCTAGCCCCACTTCACTGAAGACCCACCTCTGGCTTCCAGGCTGGTGATGCATCCCTACCATGTGCTGCACTAATTTATTCTCATGTAGAAAGCTCTGGGTTGTAAGGGTCAATAGCCAGATAGATACAAGAGTGAAGAGAAAGATAACCCTGCCCCCGGGTTCCTGATGCCCGGGGTCACTTTTTACGAACCTAGAACTTAGGTCACGTAACATATTCTTATCTACTGGAAACCCCAATTTTTTTGTATTTGCATTGAACTTACAGTTCCCTGGAATATGCCTGTGCTCTCTGCTTAGAATATTCTCTCAATTCACCTTTTTTTTTTTTTTAAACAATAGAGATAAAATTGTGATATGTAGATACAATTCACGTACTATAAAATTCACCCTTTTAAAGCGTGCAGGGGCTTTTCAGCATCTTCACGGAGTTGTGTGGCCGTCAGTGTTTGGCGTTCCACGCTGCACTCATTTGACCAGATAGGCACTCCTGCCTCTCAGTCCCGCCGGCTTCTCTGGGACCTCTTCTGCCACATACGTGCTTTAGTCTTTATAACTGAGCTCAGATGTTAGCTCCTCAAGACATGTACCCCAGCCTCCCCTGCTCCTCTTCCCCTCCAGAGAAGCTCTGGGCAACCCCCCTCGTTTCCATAGCATCCAGTACTTCCCCAGTCCAGAGCACAGAGCATGCTGGGGCTTCACTTGTGCCCCGCTGTCTCCTGTTAGACTTTGAGGATGGGGACGTTGTATTTAATCCTTCATACGTTAGGTAGATTTTATCTGGAGGATTTGGGTTTTACTTCCTAATGAGCCAAAGTGGAGAAACAGAGGAGCTCTTGATCCGGGAAGACACAGACAACGAAGGGGAGACATCATTACTCCTGAGCGGGTCTGACTGTTTCCCCAATAGGAAGAGTTGCAGATTTTTCTTTGGCCGCGCGCGGTCATCTTCTCTGGCTGACTTGGTGAAATTAAAACAAAACCTTGATGAGACATCCATCCAGGGGAAGGAATCCAGTGTGAAACATTGTGGCCAGCCAGCCAGGATGATTTTCTGTGCTAAGGGGGGAAGAAAAGCTTGTTCTGGGTACCCTCACGTTAACGTGGCACATCAGTGCCGGGCCCCACCCCCGCTCAGACTCACGTGCCACACACGTGCTCGCACGGCCTGAACGGTTCCACTTGAAAGGGACCGGCAGCGTCACTGGGATTTTGGTGGACTGTTGCACTGCCTGCGTTGTTTAGGAGTTTGTGGTCTGGAGAGTTTGGAGCGACTATATATGGTAGAGAGACCCAGGACTGTGGCATGTGGCTCTGAGCCTCGGCTGCTGCCTCACAAGGTCCTTGGCTTCCCCGGGTGGCTCTGAGGAGTCCTGGGGTGGGATTGCATGGGTTTCCTTGAATTCTGGCTCTGCCACCTGCGAACTGTGTGACCTTAGCCAAGTTATTATACTTATTAACCTCCCTGTGCCTCAGTGTCCTCATCTGTAAATTATGAGGACTTGGCATAAATTGGGATAACAGTAGCACCACTGCTTCGTACGGGGTTGCCATGATGATAAAATGAGGGTGTGTGTTCCGTGCTTAGAAGAGTGTCTCGTGCATAGCAGGCACTTAAAAAAAAAAAGTTTGCTGTTGTTAGGATCACTGCTTTAATAATACTAGTAACACTAAAACGGTAACACTAAAACAGATGGACCCTCAGTCCGGCCCATGAAGTTACATTGTCTTTGCAAAAAGACCATGTGATAAACGAGCTGTTTGAATGTATTTTTCCCTGGTGTTTTTCCCAGAAGGATTTGAGGTGATGTATTAGAATGCACCCAGTGCAATAATGCTTTAACACAGCCTGAGAAAGCAGGACCGCAGGCCGTTCGGGAAGCGATCTCCACTCTGTCCACGCATGCCTTCCTCGCACAGGGGAGGCTATGGGCCCAGCTTCAGGAGGCGCCTGCGTGGGGTGTGAGGGGCAAGGGCCGGCCCCACAGGTCCTCGCAGGGTGGTGGTGCACACCCCGGGGAAGGTGCAGGAGCTCGAGTCTGCATCCGCCTTGGGAGGCCCTTGGTCACAGTGATGCGGTGCCGCCCCAGCTCATCACCCTCTCACTCACGCCCTCGCCCACCCAGCTGGTGCCTAGTCCAGCTCTAGGAGAGGCACTGAAGAGCACTGGGGGGGGGGGGGGGGGGCGCTTCCCACTGAGACAGACATGGGCTTCAAAAAGTCAGAGCTCCACCTGAGTGACCCTCCTTTTCCACAATTCAACCACGGCCCCACCGGCATTTAGGAAGCCCCGCCAGCCTTCCGCTAGGCCCAGGGCCGTCCGGACATCTCATCCCTGCCCTGAGGAAAGACACCCCATCCCGAATCCGTGCGGCCTGGGGCCCAGTCTTGTATAATATGAGCGGCAGGGGCGTAGCCCGTAGATGAGGGGCATCACCTCCGCCCAGGAAACCTCGGGCACACATAGAAGAGGACCTTGAAGGATAACTGGGGGTCACTAGGTAGCACCGGGAGAAGGACAGGCGATTCTGGTGGAGAGACTGTCAGGATGTCGGCTGGAGGGGTGGCTGAGGGGCTCACGGAGAGCCGTGGGGCTGCGGCGGGAGGCTGGGCCCAGGCCGGGTCGGGGAGCTTCCTGCCCGCGGCCGTCCAGGCCGAGGCAGTTGGCTGCCGCATGTGCAGCACCTCCTGAAACCGGCCTGGTGGCTGCGCGAAGCCCTCAGGAGTCAGTGCACATAACTTAGACCCAGTGAGTTTTCTGCCTCTGGCTTCTTAAAGGTGCTTGTGTATCGTGCCCTGTCCCTCGGGGACCAGCCGTTCATTAAGAGGAGCCGGTGGCTTAGAAAGACCCCAGCTTCTCTCAGCGCAGACACAGGTGATGCGGTCGCTCCTGGCCAGGGAACAGTTAATTTAATTAGGCTCCAAGCACCTGGTTCGTCCCCTTCGGGAAGCATCGGGTTACACGTGGACAACAGGAGCCTTGTGTGTGCCCCTGGATGACCCACATGTAGTGATTTCAATTTCCCCTTTCAGTTTGTCTTCTCTTTGTCCTGCCCCTTCCTGACCCTTCTTTAGAAAAGGCTTCTGGCTTCTTACTCCAGCCTGCAAGCTTCTAGAAGGCAAAGCTTTGGGGTATGAATGGCTGAAACCCAGCCCAGGAAGTTTGCCTTTGTTTATTATTTATCTCTGGGGTGGTTTGGGGCACCTGCCTAAGAAAAGAACGGCGGGAGGCTTATTGTTTCTTGAGAAAGCTCTTTGTTGTTAATGGCGCATGGAAAATTGATTTCTTATCAGAATAAAGCATGTGTTGATCAGAAACGCTTTCCTGATGTTGGCGGCTTCCCATGTGTTAGATCCTCAGTGATGAGACCCGGCTGGCAGTGTGTGACCCTCAGGAGCCCGTGCCAGTGGCCCGAATCTGAGGGGCACGGTTCGCACACGTTATGGTGTTGCCGAAATTGGGAGATTGCTTCCTACACTTGCCGTGTACATTTAACAATGTTCTCCTTAAAAGCACATTGTATAATTCGCAGTCTTCAAGTGAAGAAAATGGTCTGAACTTGTACTTAAAGTATACTGTTCTCAGCGTCCAGGGATAGCTTAATTAGAGGAGAGGCCGGATCTGAAACACGAGGAGGGCCGGCGGCCCTGGGGTCAGGCTGTGCTGGGTGGTGGCGCTGGCAGTGGCGCGGGTCCCTGCCCACAGCGCAGGAGTCGGGGTGGGCGGGCAGGGGCCGCGCAGACCCCGAGCTCCCCCCGATTCTCTTCCTTTTCCACCGCCTCTCCTCGGAGCCCCACTGGAAGGGGGAATGGGAGCAGGAGCCGCTCGTCTTGCGGGCCCAGCGGGGCCTGTGCTCTCTGGAATCGCTGGGTCAGAGTCTGGAACTCAGAGTCCGGTTCTGCCTGGCCCCCACCTTGCCGCCTGTGTGAGGCGCTTCCCTGCGCTTGGGTTTTCCCATCCGCACGGTGGGGGTGGGGGTGGGGGGGTCCTGGAGGGTGAGCAAGGTCCCCTGGGCTCCCCCTCCGCTTCCTCAGGCAAACCCTCTGAGTGGGTTTACAGGACAGGGTGAGGTGTCCCCAGTGCGGGGCACCCACACTCGGAGAGGCGTTACATCAGTTCACTTGGAAACTCTGCTTCCAGGGCCCAGGGTGTTTCTGGTGACAACTAAGGTCCTGGTAACAAAGCTGCCGCTGGGCTGGGGCTTCCCTGGTGGTCCATTGGCTAAGACTTCGCGCTCCCAGTGCAGGGGGCCCGGGTTCCGTCCCTGGTCAGGGAACTAGATCCCACATGCCACAACTGAAGATCCCGCATGCCGCAACTAAGACTCGGCCCAGCCAGATAAATAAATATTTAAAAAAAAAAAATTTGCTGCTGGGCAATCGTGGGGAGGACTTTGTTTCCTCCACCCTGATCAGGGGGGTGGGGCTGGGGGTTCCCTCATCTCCCGTAGGCTCTGGAGGCCGCCTGGGCCCACATTCACGGGTGCGTCCTCAAGTGCATCCTTCTTAAACCTGGGAGTCTGGGGAGGAGGTGGGAGGGACGCTTTAAGAAGTTTTACGAAAAACAGTGTGCTGGGGCTTGCCATCACATTTAAAGGGGGGCCCACAGGCCCTGCTCCACCTGGCCGAGGACTCCAGCGCGCGGGTGCTTCGCTCTCCTACTCTCCTCCGGGTGGGGGCGGGGGGAGCCTGGGGCCGGCGCTTCGGTCCCATCACCGTGCCTCTCCTTTCCTCCACTCACGTGTCAGCTCCGTCCGCCTCCTAGGCCACCGAATCCTTGCAGTCGCCCTGCCATCCCCCTCAGGTCCGAGCCACAGCCCTCGCCACTCTCAGGATGGCTCCTCGTGCCTTGCCTGTTTCCAGCGGCCGGAGCGTGCTTTGGGAGAGCAGGGCTGTGCCCGTCCATCTCGTCTGCCGCTGAAGCCGTGGCAGCTGACAGGTGCCTGGGCTGGACACTCAGGATCTACTGAGGTAGGCGTTGTAGCCCCCAGTTCTGAGGTTTAGGCAGGTTACACTCAGCCGGGAAGTGGCAGACCAAGGATTCGAACTTGTGTTTGATTTTGAGTTTGGTGTTTTCCAGAATGCCATCCTGTAGGTTGTGTTTCTGACACAGGCATGTGTGTCACTGAAAGCGCTCTCCTTATTTTCTTTTTTAATTTTTATTAGAGAAAAGCGGGGAAGGCTTGGGGCCTTGGAAAAAACAAAAGGAACGGACTGTAAGCAGAGACCTCTGCTGGCCGCGGGGAGGGAGCCCCGGCATCCTGGTACTTTGCAGAGTCTGCCGGGGAGTGGGGCCAGCCAGCACCCTGCCCGGCCATGGTTTCAGCAGCGTTACTCATCTGAGTGTGCGACCCAGTGAACACGGTCTGTTTTCGATTCTTATCTCTCTGGTGGCGGGCTCTCAGCCAGCAGGCAGATCAAAAGATGGAATGTGTTCATTTGGCCATTTTTAAAAAAAAAAAACGAGGTACAAGGGTGCATTTCTTAAAGACGAGGGCGCCGTGGATTAGATTATCCATGGAGTTGAACTGGTCTGGCTTTTGTGCTTTTTTAAGGGTTCATCTCAAGTTTCTTTTTCTGGTTGAACAATTTTTTTCAACATTAATAACTAATGGAGAAGGGGAAGAGGTAAAGTAGAACCATATGGTGGCCCAAACACAAACCTCACTTGTGGCCGGAAACTTCTGATTTGTATCTCTTTTCATGTGATCAGCTGTTGGGCTAGATAGTAGAAAAGGATTCAGTTTGAGGCAACAGTAAGAATGAATGTAATTTTTATTTAGTTAGTTATTGTTTATAGCTTTTTAAAAAATTTATTTATCTGGCTGTGTAGGGTCTTTGCTGTGGAGTGTGGGATCTTTAGTCGCGGCGTGCGGGACCTTTAGTTGTGGTGTGCGGGACCTTTAGTTGCGGCATACGAACTCTTAGCTGCGGCATGCGGGATCTAGTTCCCCGACCAGGGATCGAACCCGGGACCCCTGCATTGGGAGTGCAGAGTCTTAGCCACTGGACCACCAGGGAAATGGAAGTCCCTGTAATTTTAATTTTTTTAACCCAGATGTACTGTATGTCACATGTCTTTTCTTAGACATTGGCTAGTAGCTGTGTGACTTGGGGCAAGTTACTTCTCTAAGGCCCTATTTTGCCACCACCCCACCCCCCGCTTTATTTATTTGACCGCACCATGCGACATGTGGGATCTTAGTTCCCCGACCAGGGATTGAACCCGTGTCCCCTGCAGTGGAAGCGTGGAGCCCTAACCACTGGACCATCAGGGAGTTCCCTCGCCCTTCTTTAAAACAGGGACAGGGGCTTCCCTGGTGGCACAGTGGTCGAGAGCCCGCCTGCCGATGCAGGGGACATGGGCTCGTGCCCCAGTCTGGGAAGATCCCACATGCCGCGGAGCGGCTGGGCCCGTGAGCCATGGCCGCTGAGCCTGCCACATAGTGAGAGGCCTACGTACGGCAAAAAAAAAAAAAAAAAAAAATAGGGGCAGTAACCATATCTATATGCAGGGCTGTTTTGAGGATTAAAGGAGGCGATGCAGGCTCTTTTCTCCCTGGCTGCTTAAAGATCAGCCGCCATCATGCCGTCATGAACAGCACAGTAACTGTCTGAACCAGGAAGTTCACGACCACCCGACTACTTCAGCGGGAACAAATGGCCACTGTCCTTCATCCTGGGAAGGCAACAGTACCTAGGACAGAAATTTGGGGAAAACTAGCCGAAATGTACAAGACCACACCAGACGTCATCTTTGTGTTTGGGCTCGGACCCCGTGTTGGTGATGGCAAGACGACTGGCCTTGGCGTGATTTACGATTCCTTGGGTCACGTGAAGAAGGATAAGCGCAAACAGAGGCTCGCGAGACATGGCCTGTACGAGAAGACCTCAAGAAAGCAGTGAAAGGAACGCACGGGCGGAAGAAAGACGGCCACGGGGACTGACTGGACACGGCAGGAGGAGTAAAGATTCTGAGGTGATTGTGCAGATTTTTCGTGAGAGAATTAATAAACTAAGACCTTTCACATGAAAAAATTAATAAAAAAATCAAGACAGCGACGCGGTTAGAGTTTATGTAGTGCAGCGCCTGACACCCCCGCCCCCTCCTGGTGTCCTTCTCTTTATTCTCGTTATCGTTAAGGGGTCACCTGAGGCAGTAGCTCGTGGCATGCTAGCCTCTCTCCTGCCTTCTGCCTTCTGGGTTTTTTCCTCTCCCTGCCCTACTTCGCTTTATTCCTGTTTCACCCGATCTTTCCCGTGGCCCCGTGGGCACTCGTGAGCCAGCTGGGGGTGCCGGTGGTGAAGGGCGAGGCGGTCCCTGCTCCCTGGGGCGTGGCCACAGAGGGGCAGTGGAGAAACCGACGGAGGCGTGAACTTCACCACCAGAGCAACGGCGGGAATGCTGTCTTGGCCAGCGCAACGTTGTTTATTATGCCACGTCACTTGGCATTAGGTTTAAATCCCCCCCCCCCCCCCCCCGACAGCTTGGGTTGGTCTGACACCTTTGGTGTTACCTGAACATTCCTTACAAAGGCTGTTAAGCAGGTCAGATGGCAGTTTGGACAGAAACCATCCAGCCCTCGGGTGGTCGACACCAACCACATGTTCTCGCCAGAGGCCCTCCTTGGGTCCCGAGGCAGCAGAGCCTATGACACTCACACCCCGAAGTGAACTCCCGGCTTTGTTTGGACCTGTCCTTTTATTTAAATTGCTGTGCAAACTTGTGATCCATGGGACTTACCGTGATTTCTTCCACTGTTCTAAGCATTTGACATGACTAGGAGGTGGGGTGAGGTTGGGTCTGTACTGTGACCCTAGATCATAGGATTGATACCTGCTTCCACCAACACGCCGGAGCACCCACCAGTGTGTGCGTTACTGGCCCTGGTCTGGAGGACCGGCCTCTGCCGGCACCCACCGAGTCAGCACTCGGTGAAGAATGTTAAGTCTTCTATCAGGAAGGAGTAACCTGATAGTTGAGGCCAGTGTTAGAACAGCTGTCCCCAGCGCATTTAGGATTCAGTTGATATCATCGTCACTGCAGGAATTCCAAAGAAGGTGACATCTTGATAAGGAAGGTGGAGTTTGGGCTGGGCCCTGAAGGGTGGTAGGATTTAAGACTATATGGGGATAGGTTGCCAGTTTTAACAAACAATATATGTCGTGTGTAAACTGGAGACATACTGAAACATTATTCATTATGTATCTGAAATACAAATTTAACTGGCCAATGCATTATTTTATCCAGCAACCCTAAGTGGGGAGGATTTTTAAGTGGAAGAACGCGTGTGCAAACTCGCATGTCTGGAAGCACTGAGTAGTAGGACAGTGTGGTGGGTTGAGAGGGTTCAGGCAGAAGTGCAGGGGTGGGAAGGGGTGGGAGGCGGGGTGGGAGTGAGACGAATTGGTGGTGGTGCCAGATCATGACTAATGCGCCCTTGGCAGCTGCTCTGGTACGAATCTGCGAGCACACCGTGTAGTCCACACTTCTCGTTCCACATGACGACGATAATGTTATTTTTACAGAGCATTTTATCTTTGATCAAAGAAACAGGACTGGTGGAGGGAAACAGAATACAAGGATATGGCCCAACTTGGGAGTTTATCCAAAAGGAGAAAACTGTACCTGCTGGGGTGGAGAATCACCCAGCCATATCACAACCAGGTGCTTTTTGTGGGGGGGCAAGTCATCCATCACTCATGAGCTCTCTGTGTTTTTTCTGTGCACAGCCGTAGCTTTGTGAGTTACAGTTCAGATGTATGTTTTCCTTAGGTTGGTTAGAACCTGGCCGTAGATTTTGAAAATTCCAGGCACAGATCTTCAAGGGTGGCTGGATCTGGGCGCTCAGGTACTATCTCCACGGCCCTGCAGTGTTCAGAAACACAGGGAGGTACTCCCCCAATGCCTGCTGCAGGCCAGGCCCTGCACCCCCAACCCAGCTGCCCTGGCAGAAGGGAGGTGAGCCGTGTATCCCTCCATCGCCCCTGGAGAAGACTCCTCTTCCCTGCATATGCCGGGGGCTGAGGCCCTCTCGTTGCCCATGCGTGGTGGTGGAGTGGAGATCAGCCCTGCCCAACCATGTGGAGTGAGGAGCTCTGTGACCAGAAGAATAGGAAAGGAGGCTGGACAGGCAACAGGAGTGGCCACCGATGACAGCTGATACCACGGATCAGCCCCTTGCGCTGCTGCCTTAATCTGCGTTGTCTGTGCTTCAAAGGACATGAGTTACAAAGTGGGGTGTGGAGGGGGAGTGGAGTCCCTCCTGCTCCTTTATGCTGGCCTTGAAAGTACCCAGATCTACTTGGACAGGTAGGGAGGGCTGGATCCCATTTTCTAGAAAAGTGGCTGCCACATTTTTTGATGTCACAGGCCAGAGACATTAAAAAGAGAAGAGGAGGAATAGGTCATTGGTTGTGAACCTTTAGAACAAAAACAAAACCTGTCATTTCATCAAGTTACGGACACCTTAACACCAAAAAAAAAAAAAAAAAAAAAAGCATTCTCAAAGGATGAATATGTTTAACCATATGGAGAGCCTAATAGTGTCTTGATAAGAGGCTTTCTTTACCTGAATTATTTGCACTGAAGCAGTGAGGCTCTTACAGTGGCCCAGCAGCCATCTGTGTCTGATGCAGCTCACCTGCTGTGTTTGCCAGATGGACAGACTCGGGCCCAGCCCAGGTCTCCATGGCTGGTTAACATCTGAGCAGGGGCTCGAACCCAGGTCTCTCAGTTCTCAGTCTCGCACTGCCACTGTGCTCCTCGGGGTCATATAGTAACACAGACTCCAGGACTTTCACTAAAACTCCCGCTCTGGGCTTCCCTGGTGGCGCAGTGGTTGAGAATCCGCCTGCCAATGCAGGGGACGTGGGTTCGTGCCCTGGTCCGGGAAGATCCCACGTGCCGCGGAGCGGCTGGGCCCGTGAGCCATGGCCACTGAGCCTGCGCGTCCGGAGCCTGTGCTCCGCAACGGGAGAGGCCACGACAGTGAGAGGCCCGCGTACCACAAAATAAATAAATAAATAAATAAAACTCCCGCTCTGTCTGTCTGCTGCTCTGGAACCACGTCACAGGTCATATTCCTGGTTGGAGCCATGGTGAAATTGTCATTGGTATCCATCAAAGTTTAGTTCTTGACTATACACTCTTTGGGTGAAGATCCTTGCTACACACCAATTTATTAATTTAAAAATAAAGCCGATTGGCATTTGGGAGGCTCCGTATTGTAAAACTCCTCCCTTCCTCCTTCCCACATACGTCAAGCACTTGCTCTGTGTCAGGCACTGCCCTGGGCACTGAGCATTCGGCGGTGAACAGGATCAAAGCCCTCGCCCTGGCAAAACCTACATTCTAGGGAGAGAGAGAGAGACATGACCACAAATCAATGAAAACATCCTTTCAGTTAGTATAAGTGTTGGGAAGAAATTATTGAAATACTTTCGATCCGTGGATTAGCCTCTTGGATAGGAGTGAAGTCAAGCCTGTTTTATACCAAATCCCATTATATTGTAAGCTTCTTCTGTTGGGGGACTTAGCCACCCGCAGCAGGACTGGCGGGAAAGGGGCAGCATGGCTCTGGGCAGAACTGGATCTCAATGGTGCGTTTTCATCGGGTGCCTGGGGCAGTACAGCAAATTCAGGTGCAGCCTGGGCCGGGGCTGCCGTCCAGGCTGGGGCTGCGGGCCCAGAATGACAGGCGGCAGTGGTGTTGGGGACCCAGGGGCAGCAGGGGCAGCAGTGCGTCGGTTCCTGATGTGCACGCGTTTCCCCGCGCGGGACGCTATGCTGGGTACTGAATGCATCCTCGTCGCATGCAGTCCCCAACCGGGTTGGTTTTTCTGAGCCCCACTCTACAGGTGAGGAAATGCAACTTGGTAGAGAAGTAAAGTGACTTGCCCCAGGCCAGGAGGCCAGTGAGTCAGGAAGTCTCACTTCAGAGCGTGTTTGCTTGGTCTTTACTATACTCCAGGATAAGTTAGGCCAGTAGTGTCAGGGCCCAACAAGTAAGCCAAGGAATCAGCGCAACAGAATAGTGATGCCAGGGAAAGACTGTAGCGTGATAGGCAGGCACATAGGTGCCCAGGGCCCTTGCACTTGGCCAGCGACAGGAAAGCAAGGCCACTTCAGATCCCAGCTGCCTTGGGTGGAAGCTGTTAAAATCTTCCTTGCCTTGATCTGGACTTTTTTTTTTTCCCAGGTGAAGGGTGCCAATAGCTGAACAGGGGTTGGGTGGGAGGGGGTCATTTCCCAGCAGAGCGTGCCTGTGGCGTGTGCTCTTCTTCCTCTCAGCTGTCCATTAAAGCAGAGTTCCGGTCAGAGGGGGAGACTTCTCTCTCTGCTGCTTTTCTTCTTGGGTGGGCCTTGGGCAACCTCACGACTCCGGGCCTCAATTCTCTAATCTGTAAAACGGGGAAAATCACTACTTCACAGGATGAGTGTGAGCTTCCGGTAGACAGTATGCCATCTGTAAGGGGCCCAGCATAGTGCATGGTACGTGGCGGACGCTTGGTATTCTCAGCACCAAAACTAACTGAAAACAGCCCCATTTTTGTTTTGTATGTCTTTCCACTTGGGGAGGTGGGTACACAGATGGGTGTTGCATCCAGAAGGAGTTCTGAAATAAGCACATTGTAGACAGGGGTTAACGGTTTGTGTGTCTCGTGTCTCGGGGGGCTGGCTGCCCGGTGCTGCTCAGCGTATGAGAAACGGCTGTGAGTCACCAGGCAGGGTCACCATCTCACAGGTGTGCCAGACAGCGCCTTCCAGGCTGAGTTCGGAGGCACACCCCACCCCCACACCCCGCCATCAGCAGAGATGCTTCGAGAAGCCCACGGAGGCTGGTGGTCTCCGAGGTGACCGTGTCCCCATCCGTGCCTCTCCGGTGGTGGCGAGGGCCTTCCGGGGGGGGGGGTGGCGCAGGAACTGCTGTGACTGGCCGCCCCTCTGCTGAGCTGCTCTTTGGGTGTCTTTGCCACATGATTTAACTTTTCCATTTGGAAGGGTTATTGGTGCAGTTGGCAGCCACTCGTCGGGTAAACGATATGGTGGGGCCTCCGTAAACCCGGGCCCATGAAACGAATAAGTCAGCACATTGAAAATATAGCATGGAAGTGACTCAAGCCTGAAGGAATCCATTTTGGAGAGCGCTGCCTTCCCTTCCTGGAATATTTCGGTGGAAATTGATGTTTGAGTTGGGAGGAGGAGGCCAGAGGCCTGGTTCCTAGCAGGGCTCTGTGTCCGACTCAGCAGCATTTGCCCTGGGATTCAGCCCTGCCCGCCCGCCACCCGAGGGCCCCCCTCCTCAGTGAGGGGCCCCGGAGGGTGAGCCTGAGCGCAGCAGCTGGAGCTCGGCGCTGAGGGAAGCTGGCGGGAGGCTACCTTTGCAGCAGGTAGGATTGACTCCGTAAGCCAACCTGGTAACGCTTGGCTGGGGTCCTGGAAAGTACTGGAAACTCCACCCAGCAAGGGAGCCTGTGGGAGGTCTCGGCACGGACTGGCTCTTCTTCTCAGAGCTCTGGACTCCTGTGTATTTAAAGTGTTTACCTTCTTCTCGGGGCTTCAGCTTGTGCTTTGCCCACCAGAGACCAATACCAAGCACGTTCGTACGTTACTAGACCACCCTGGCGACCAGGTAATTAAAGCTGCACGCAGTTTGGAAGGAAGGTTGTATTGGAAATCACGCTCCACTGTAATTCAAGAACAGGTTTCTTTATAGAGGGACACAGTTGGTGTCAGACACATGTGGAAAAGAAAAGAACAAGCCCGTAATTCTGGCAGGCTCCCAAGGGCCAGATGTTAAATATGCTGACCCGGTATGGCTACAGATGCCGTTAGCCAACCTGGGTTTGATGTGTTATTTTAACCTCTGTTCTGACTTCTCCTCTCTCTCTGCCAGGTCCCCAGTCTGTGTGAAGATCTCCTGTCTTCTGTTGACCAACCACTGAAAATCGCCAGAGACAAGGTGGTGGGAAAGGATTACCTTTTGTGTGACTACAACAGAGATGGGGACTCCTATAGGTGAGCTCCCACCCCGCGAGTGCAGCAGGCGTGCCGCGCCCGCCACAGCCGCTCACCACTGCTGCAGCAGCTCAAGGACTACTGAGCTTTGACATCTGACAGCCCATCAGCCTTCTTTCTGCTTGTGCTTCTGCTAGGCTTTCCTCCTTCCCTCCCTCCCTCCCTCCATTCTATCCATCGTTCCATCCAGTCGACCGGAGGATGTCTGTGGAGTACCCCCACTGGACATTGGAGGTGCAGCAGTGAACAAGAACCCCCTGCCCTGGTGGGGCTTACAGTCTAATAGGAGAGGGATGTTGGTTTAAAAAAAAAAAAAAAAGAAAGAAAAAACAAACAGGTGCTTCCGTGGTGGCGCAGTGGTTGAGAGTCCGCCTGCCAGTGCAGGGGACATGGGTTCGGGCCCTGGTCCGGGAAGATCCCACATGCTGCAGAGCAACTAAGCCTGTGCGCCACAACTACTGAGCCTGTGCTCTAGAGCCTGCGTGCCAAGTACTGAAGCCCGCGTGCCTAGAGACCGTGCTCCACGATAAAGAGAAGCCACCGCAATGAGAGGCCCGTGCACCACACTGAAGAGTAGCCCCCAGTCGCCGCAACTAGAGAAAGCCCACACGCAGCAACAAAGACCCAGCACAGCCAAAGATAAATTAATTAATTAAAAACAAAAAACAAAAGAACCCCCAACAAGCTGCTTCATTAAAATCGCATCAAATCCTGCAAAGGAGAAGGTCCAGGGTGTGCCCATGACAGGAATCCTGAGCCCAGGAAGGGCCTGTGTGCTTAAGGGCATGTGAATGAAGCTCGTCAGATAGACGTGCAGCTCTCCTTTCTCTCTCCGTCACCCTGTCCAGGGCTGTGAATAACTAAGTCGACTTGCGTCCCTTCCCTGGGTGATCCGTGGTCTAGAACAGGAGACGGACGCACCTGGGAGCTGATTACTGTGTGACGTGATTCCTGCAGCCAGGGCCAAGCTTATTGAGGGTAGCATAGAGAAGGCCGAGGTTGACTCCAGGAAGACTTCCTGGAGGAGATGATGTCCGAGCTAGGTTTTTAAGGGTGCCTAGGAGTTCTTAATATTAAAAAAGACTGGGAATCCCTACACCCATCCAGTATTCCTGTGATGGATGGCTGTAGTCAGTACCTTGGAGAATGGTGGAGGAATGCCATAGGCTATAGGTTTTTTTAGAAGCCGCAGAACCTGGGCTGAATCTTAACGCTTTGGCCTCATGCTCTTTTGGGGGAGGGGTTGGGGCCTGAGAAATGAAAGTAGGAGAAATTCGCTGGAGGTAGCCGCCATGGGCTCCAAACCAGCACTGCCCCCTTGAGCAGATGGGAACTTTGACAAATTGCGTATTGTCTCTGGACTCTAGTTCTCTCGTGTAGTAAGCGGAGGGTGATAGTGGTCACTCTTCTAACAGGGTGCTCAGGGACATGTTTCTGTGAGCAGCCACTCGTGTGTCAGACACTGAGTCTCTCTTCTGTGGAGCTTGTGTCCTAGTGAGGAATCCAGAGAGTAAGCAGCTGCATAAACAGTACATATTGTTGAAGAGCAAATAAAGCAAAAAGAGTGGAAGACCAGGGGAGGGAGAGGTAAACAGGGAAGGCTCTGGCGTTGTTGGTCAGGTGTGAAATGAGACTTCAGGATGAGAGGGTTCAGTCCCAGGCAGGTCTGGGAGAAGAGTGTCCCCTTTAAAGGCCCTGGGTGGGGTGACCTGTCAGGGTTGAGCCTGGCAGGGAGGCCCGAGTGGGAGACAGCAGTGAGGGGGGTGTGGCCAGGGGTAGGAGGTGAGGCCAGAGGCCTTGAGGGCCAGGGCCATAGGGCTCGGCTCGGGGCACTTGGGGGTTGAAAGAAATAACACGTGTGAAGGGCTGAACAGCACAGAACTTGGGGGAAATTACAAAGAATTCATATTATTTAAACAAGACTAGACGACTGTCGAGGGATCATGTCCCTTTCCTAGTTTCAGATGGAGGTCAGGTAAAGAATGTATTCTGGTCTAACCTGGTCTGGAGACGAAAGTTGGAGATGGGGAGAGGTAGTCAGGTTTGAGGTACGTTTTAAAAGTAGAGCCAGCGGTGTTTGCAGGTATGGGGGTGGGGCAGATGAGCAGCTGGAAGGTGGGGTCACGGACTGTCAAGGTGAGGAAGGCTCTGGGAGGGACTGATTTGGAGGCATTTTAAGCTTCAGATGCCCGTCGGGTGGACGTGGAGAGTCGGCTGGGCTTTGGGTAGCCTGAGTTCCCGGAGGTCTGTGTGGAGATGGAGGTGCAGACACGGGCATCCAACTCCAAGGTGGTGAGACAAGCCCCGAGGCAGGTCAGGCTCAGCCTTGGAGGGCCAGCCACTGTCCGGGTGGTGGGCATAGGGCCAGGTCTAGTCCTCACCAAGGGAGAGGTCCCTCAGGGTGCTAAGTGGGCTGACAGGCCAGGGAGCCCATGGCCAAAGGATGAGCAGCTTCACCAGGCATGGGGTTCAGGGGAGGCACCCTGCAAGAGGCGGGCCTGGAGCTCAGTCTTGCTTCTTCAACATCGTCATTGTATTTCTTTTTTCCACCTGAAAGCTTGGGCTTGCTGTGTGAGGCAGCTGTTGCCCAGCAGCCCGTGGAAGGCTGGAAGCATTTGCAGTCCATGCCCAGGCCGTGGTGCCTGCAGGTCGCCCTGCTGGCTCCCGCCTGCATTCCTGGGGCTCTGCAGGGGGCCTGGGGGTCTTCAGCTGAAGAGGAGCCCAGGGTGTCAGGGCACAGGGCTTTCCTTTCTTTCTCTTCTTGGTATAAAACTTCAAGGTCTTCTGAGTTTCTCCACACATTTCTGTCCTGTGTCTGATCGTTTGCTTAAATAAGATCCTTATGGTGTGACGGTTTGCCAGCAGCACTGTTTGAAACCTGTTAGCTGAAACAAAAAGCATTCTCTGAGGGAAATGAAAGGCCTGACTTTTGAAAGCTAAGCGTTCCTGTCCATCTGTCTTTTTTCAAATGGCCTCCATTTAAGCTCTTAAATGTGTTCTGAGTGCCCCTTCCACTCAGGATATTCTGGGTAATGTTATGATTTTTCCCCCAGCTACAGTTACCCCGGCTCCAGGACTAACGGCTTGAAATGCTGTCGTCTGTGAGCAGAGGAGAGATGTGTCTTGAAAATTCCAGACCCCTGGTCTTCAAGAGAGATCGGCTCTTATGTCTAATCAGGTCACCTTTAAATGAAAGCCAGTAGGGGTGGGACTTCCAGGCCCCCGGGACAGCAATGGCCGCGTAACCGTGGAAACGAAAGTCAGACCTCAGAGTGTGCTGAGGAGAGCCTTGGGCCCTTGAGGAGCCGCAGGGCAGTGGGGAGTTTAGATTCTCCCGCTCAGATTCCTCTGCACTCCCCTCGGTGAGGGCAGGGGAGGTACCAAGCCTAGTTTACAGATAAATAGTGGTGGTGACAGCACTCTGCAACTTCGTCTTTTGGCTCTGGATCTGGTAAGAGGTCTTTGTTGATTTTCTTCTCTCTTTTTCTTCCTTTCTTTCTTTTTATTTATTTATTTATTTTTAAAAAACGCTTAGGTGTCCCTCAGCAGAAAAAGCAGAAAGTTGCTCCATCTCTGTTGGTTTTGGGGCACCACCAGCAGCAGGACTGCCGTGTGTCCTTTCCTCCCCGCCCCGCGTCGCAAGGCTTCAGCCCACGAGCTCCGTGCTGGGTGCTGGGGTGCGGGGGGCGGGGGGGGGGCAGACCGCACGGGCTTCCGCCTGGAGGGCTCTTGTTGTCAAGGGCGGGGGGTGTGTGACCGCTGCAGGAACCGACGTCTGTGTGGGAGTGAGGGGACAGCCGGGGACAGTGGTCTCTTCTGCTTTGTGTCGGGTGCGGGATCGTTCACTCATTCCTCTGCCTTTATTTTCTTCTCGTGAGCATGCGGTCGAGCACCAGGCACTGTTCCAGGTGCTGAGCAAACGGTGGAGAGCAAGACCGACACAACTCTTGCCCTCTGGGAGCTAAGGCTCTAAAGTTGACCGTCTGAACGAATTCAAGTTCGGTAAAATTGAAAATTGGGTCCCTCAGTCACACAGGTACCCAGGAGCCACCTGAAGCTAGTGGCTACCGTTTTGGACAGCGCAGGTACAGAACATTTCTGTTGTCGGGGAAAGTTCTGTCGGGCAGCACTGTTGTGAGGGGTGAACGCAGCGATAACGGACGTGTCAGCCCTGCCCAGGGGAGCGTGAGAGGGTGCCCGGCGTCGGCTTCTCGCCTGCTCTTCGAGCCAGGTGGGGCCCTGGCTTGTCCAACCGCCCTCTGTTGGCTGTGGCCTGTGCACAACCCGGTGTGACCACAAGGGCTGGCTGCTGGTCACGGGGCAGTGGGGAGCGTTTCAGCCCATTGTTGCACAGTCTCTCCCGACGCTGGTGAGTGAGGTCAGGGGCTGGTGTGGAAAGAAGGGTTTCCAAGCACCTTCTGCTTTGAGGTGGCCTGGGCAGCTGCTGCATGAGGCCCTTTTGGGACACCAAGCACAGCAACTCTTCCCCCACTTAACGTTTGTGGACCAGCAGCCAAGAAAGCTGGGACCCCTGCCTGAGGGTGGCTGGGAGAAGAGGTCGCCCAGCTGACTTGACATGATCTGCTGAGGTAGGTGCCAGGCATCAGTTACCACGAAGAAAGATGTTTGTGTACAGAATTAGTTAAAACTGGGCTTCAGGAGGCGGTGATGCCTTTTTTCCCTTACCAACAATCCCAAATCAGAAGGTTCTTTTGAGTCCTCCGTGATGTGAAGTGGTGTCGTCAGGGGGTGAAACGGGAGAGGCAGTGGGGTTTCTTACCGTGGACATGTTGAGGTGTTTATGCCCCAGAATGTGAAGGACTTTGTCCGAATTCCATATTGTCCTCTCCTCCTTTCTTTTACCCTCTCACCTTTTTTTTGGCTGTGTTGGGTCTTTGTTGCTGTGCACGGGCTTTCTCTAGTTGCGGCGAGCGGGGGCTTCTCTTGTTCCGGAGCACGGACTCTAGGCACGTGGGTTTCAGTAGGTGTGGCTCGCGGGCTCTAGAGCGCAGGCTCAGTAGTTGTGGTGAGCGGGCTTAGTTGCTCCGCAGCATGTGGAATCTTCCCGGGCCAGGGCTCGAACCCGTGTCCCCTGCGTTGGCAGGCGGATTCTTAACCACTGCGCCACCAGGCAGGGGCCCCCCCCCCCCCCACCACCTTTTTAATTCTCTTTCTTTGAAACCCCAGCTCTGTGAACTCCACCTGTGGGAATTAATGAGTGGCTATTTCCCTTATAACCCCCCTTCCAGCACTCTGTGTGATTAAATGTTTTCCTGATGTGGCAAAGTACATTTTTAAAAATGCAACAAGACTTTGGGCTGGAAAAAGTGAGGCTGGTTCTCATTACTTCACAGTCTTCTTTGTGTGCACAGCCCTTGGAGGCTGGAAGGCCGTCCTCTGTTCACAGAGAGAACTCTGTCCCTCAGGTTTTCTTACGTGTGGTCAGCCTTTCCCCATGGGGCTGGCTCTCTTGCTGCTTCCATAACTGACAGCTCTCTTCTTAATCCTTAATCGTGTAAGAAGATCTTTGAGGAGTAAGAGTCTCTCCAGAGCTGCCAGCAGGCCAGGGAGGAGAGAGGGACCTCTATTGATCAAAACAGTGGTGAGAACAAAGGAAAATTTTTAAAAGGGTGAGAAAGAAGTCACATTTGTTGAGCACTTACTGTATGCCCGTCTCTAATCTAGGCACTTGATGTATCAATACTTTTCTCCTTTGCTCCTCAAAGCAGCCCTGTGGGTAAATAGTAGCCTCAGTTTGCACATAAGGAAAGGGAGGCTCAGAGAAGTCAAGACACCTGTTGGAAATGCACAGCTGGTGAGAGTTGGAGCCTGGGGTTCATACCCAGGTCAGCTGGAATCTGAGCCGTTGCTCTGCAAACCTTGAGAAAGCTGTGTCTATGCCCAGGGCCTGTGGATAATGGCTTTTCCTCTGAAATTTCAGAAGCCAGGGCTTGGGCCGGTGGCTCACTGGAATGATTCATGTGCTCTCCTTCTCCTTCTCCCCTCCAGGTCACCGTGGAGTAACAAGTATGACCCTCCTTTGGAAGATGGGGCCATGCCCTCTGCTCGGCTGAGGAAGCTGGAGGTGGAAGCCAACAATGCCTTTGACCAGTACCGAGACCTGTGAGTTGCAGACTCCCTTTGCCACGCAGCTCTTTTGATAGGTAGTTCATAGATGAAACGCGAGGCCAAGTCGTCTCCCTTAGACCTGCCGCCTGGCTGGCCTAACTAGTAAAAGTTCTGAGCTCCCCCAGCAGGGTGCTGGGCCCGAGTGTGGTCATCGGGTCGGTCGCGAGCGGCTGCAACCTTGCCCGGGCAGTGCTCTGCGTCGGCACCTCCTGTGTGCAAGACTCAGTGCCACGTATCTCATGCACGTCATCTGAAATCCTTGAAATCCTTAAATCCTCACAAACGTGGTCACTGTTTTAATCCCCATTTCCCGGGTGAAGAAATGAAAGTTCAGAAAGATTAAGGCGTTTGTCCAAGGCAAGAGGCAGAGTGAGGAGTCAAACCCGGCTCCGTCCGTCTCCAAAGGCGCCTCTGGTTTTCACTGCACCGCCTGCCCTGACTCTGTTCTTACCTGGAGCTCAGGGCCCCTGCTTCCGGACCAGTCACCAGGGCGGGAGGAGTCGAGGTCCTGAAACAGTGGGCCCTGGGCAGACACCCCTGAGCCAACATTTTGCTGACTCCCGAGTTGTTGGGGGCCTCAGCCTGCACTTTGGGAAGTGTTTTCGCTGCATCTGCTTTCGGCTTCTGTCCAGTGCCTCCACACCACCAGAGGGGTGGCCGCTTAATTAATCCGCCTTGCAAGGAAAGGCTCCAAAGCCAGGTGATCCTCTGAAGCATTTTTTCTTAATCCGTAGAATCTCATTTTTAATTAACTTCTGTATTGAAAATGTAACCAAACTGTAGTACATGGCAATGCTGCCTCAGTACAAATTCAGTCATTCAGGGGAGGGCGTGGCATACACTTCTGTAAAGGGCCAGATAGTAAACATTTTAGGCTTTACAGGCCGCACAAGTCTCTGTCACTTTTTCTTTGTTCTTTCTTTTTTATGTATATATTATCCTTTAAAAATGTAAAATAAGACCATCTCTTGAGCCTTGAGGTAGGTGGGAATTGGCCTTAGGTCTACAGGGTGCCCTCCCTGACCTGACCTAGGACATAGGCAGGAAAATGGAAGTGAGAGAAACGAAGCATCTGAACGGCTGAAACCACTGTCTGAAAACTGTTGTTGTTACACTTCGAGAAGGAGTTTCAGGTCTCCGTCTTGCAGACAGTTGGCGTGGTTTTCCAGTTTTTAGCAGATTTGATATGACGCATATAATAAAGAATTTACAAGCTGGTTTGGGAGGAAAAGTGACACTTCTCAGTCTGACACACGGACAGACAAAAAGACCCACAGCACACAAGCAGAAGGTCTGGGGAAACCATGAACAAACGGCCCTGAACGTTTCGGTAGCCCCCGAATGCGTCGCTGTGTGACTCGGCTTTATCTGCGGTATGTGTCATGTGCCAGTATTGTATATACATTATCTTTAATCCTTTCAAGAACCTCTGGGGGAGATGATTTTCCCTTTTTTACAGATGAGGAGATTGAGGTTCCCAGGGGCTAAATGACTCAGCACAGGACACAGAGGCGAAGAGCTAGGACTTGAGTCCATATCTGCGTCAAGTTTCCACAACTTGCTGATTTTCACCGTTAGAGTGAATTCACTGATTGAAGAGTTCGTACGTCTAGAAATTTGCCCTGTGATAGAATAGCTCCTTGTCCAGTGATGCAGAGAGACCTCCTCGTTGCTGTCACCTCTGGTTTACTTGTAGTTGGTCTTACCTGGCCGTTTGGCAGGAAGCCTATCCAGCTGCTAAATAAGAATTCCCAAGTGGGATCAGTCTCATGGGACGGTGTTAGTGGTGAGAGTAGGGTAGCCGTGGCAGTGACAGCCGTTACCAGCCGGTGGCTGGCCGAGCACGGGGTTCACTGCCTCTCGGTCTTGTCTGACCTTCACACCAGCCCGTGCAAGAGGATTGTCCCCGTTTTACAAATGAGTTGACAGGTTCAGGGAGGCGAAGTCACTTGCCCAGCTTCACACAGCCAGTAACGCATTTCGCGTGGTACGGTCCAGCGTGAGAGCATCCTTATCCAACTCCAGAGTCCAGCGGTCATCCATGTACCTGACTGACATTTGAGTGTTTGCTTGCCAAGTCCTGGGGCTCCGGCCTTGAATACGGAGGGCCATGTCCCTGCCTGCGCGGTGCGTCCGCTGTGGGAGGACAAACGGTAGAGTGCAGACAAGTCAGCGCGAGGACGGTGACGGGACGGAGTGACTCGGGCTTTCAGCCGGGGGTGGGGGGATCGGGAATGCCTCTCCGGGAGCGGGCGCTGGAGCTGAGGGCCGGCCAGTGCCCGGGCCGGAAAGGAGCGGTCTGGGCAGAGGGCTGCCTGTGCCGGCGTCTCCAAGGATCAGAACGAGGCTGGTTCTGATTTCTTAGAGGCTAAACGTTTGGGCTGTGATTTCCCGAAGAAAGCAATGCAGACGTGTCGGTGCCCTGTGCTGCCGTTTGGGGCCAGGCCCGGGGAAGAGGCTGGTGTCGTCTCTGACTCCTTTCTCCCTCCTCTCTCACTGGTTCACGTGTATAATGACACGTGGTCGGTCTTAGACGTGTGCCTCCTGTGGGGTGGGGTCTCGACTGGCCTGACATCGTGAGCATTTCCCCATCACCGTTAAAAAGTCTTCACTGTGATCCCCCAGTCCTTACAGCGACTCTGTAGGGTTAGTGGGAGTTCCCCCATTTAACAGACGATGAAACCGATGCTCAGAGAAGTCCTCCCGGTGGGTAACCCGCCAGGAAACGGCAGGAGCCTAGCTCTGACTCTGCACCGCCTCCTGAGAAGGCTCCCCTGCCCGGGCGAACATCCACTTTGAAGGTGGCGTTAAGCCTGAACGAGCTGTATTTCTCTGGGGCTGTGCGTGGGCCTGCAGTCTCCTGTAAAGGTGAGCAGGGCTGCGGGGGGTTGGGAAGGGGGTGACAGGACAGCTTCCTCCACCCAGTGGCGGATCTCACAGGACAGGCCAGCCCCGGAGGTTCTGGGATGGTCTGTAGAGGTGGAATCCTGGCCCAGAGAATGCCGTCTGTCCCCAGCGGCGTCAGTGTGCTTTTCCGTGCGGGAGGAGAGAGTACAAGGCCTGCGGGTGGCGCCCACAGAGGAGGGCAGGAGGCCCTTCGTGCCCTTGTATGTGAGGGGGGGCCCAGTTCTGCCTGTCACAGCAACCAGCCTCAGGCCACCGGGCCGGCCGGAGCTGTCATTGGGCAACCAGAGTCAGCAGTTTCAAAGCACCCTGTGTTGTCAGTGTCCTGAGGACGCCCCCTCCTGAGGCCGTACGTGAGGACCATTTTCCCGGCTGGACCACACTTGATGAGCCAGCTCATTTCTGGTCTAATAATTACGAATGCAAGTCTCCGTTTTCTCTCTTTCCTTCCTTTCCCTTCCTCCTTCCCTGCCCCCTCCCTCCCAGTACCTTGCTCGCCTCTGGAAGCCCCCTTGTGACTTGTTAGTGGTCATGTCAGTGACCTTGGCAGGGCCAGAGCCTGAGCTCTTCTCCCTGTGGTTCTGGAGCAGACGGAGATTAGCGAGGGGCTCGGAGACCTTGAGCAGCACAGGCCAGTGGTTACTCCAGGTTTTCTAGGGACCAGATTGTTCCAAGGGAGGCGGGGGCAGTAGGTCATGCGTTCCTCTTTATCCTTCACCCCCGCCCCTCCGCAGTATAGACCTCTTGCCGCAGGAAGGAAGACTCCTTTGCCGTCATCCCAGTGAAGGAAGCCACAGCGCTCCTCCATGGATTTTTGCACCAGCCTGCCTTTCACGTGGACACGTGGACTCAGGCAGCGGTTCCTCCGAGGGGAGGCTCCCCGACACTGCCTCACGTCTGCTGGCTCTGGTTGCCGAGTTGCTGCCCGAGCAGCCGGGAAGATGGCCTGTGTCCCGGGCTTGCCGAGGGGTGCCGGAGCCGCGGGCAGACCCACCCCTGCCAGAAGGAAGAGAGAGTGATTGAAAGGACGCCGCCAGGAGAGGACGGGCACACCATCGCTCCCAGGAGGGCCGGATGCGGACGGCTGCCGTTCCAGGGCGCCCCGCTCCAAAGTGGGGCTTGGCCTGTGCCCCCCGGGCGTCGAGGACTGTGTTGAGCAGGCCCATCCCCTGTACTAGCCCCGACTTCAATTCCTGAATTCTGGGACCCTGCTGGATTGCAGCGTTAGGACTGAGCTTGGCGTGTGCTCCGGCCTCTCGACCGCTCCCCCCGCCCCCCCCAGATGACTGAAAGCTGCCAGACTCCGGCCCTCGGGCCTAGAATTAGAATCCCCTTGTGTTGCGCGGAGCAGCTGTGCTGTAAGGAGCCTTTGGGGATTTCTTGTTCCGTGACTCCCAGCAGGAAGGACCCTCGCTCTACGCTGGGAAGGCCTCACTGAACTCAGCTCACAGAGATTTGTTGGCTTCTGAAGGGCTGGAGGTTTGACAGAAGAAAAGCCGGGAATTCCCTGGCAGTCCAGTGGTTAGGTCTCTGCACTCTCACTGCTGAGGGCCCGGCTTCAACCCCCTGGTTGGGGAACTAAAATCTCACAAGCTGAGTGGCACAGGGAAAAAAACCCCAAAAAACAGGAAAAAACAAAACAAAAAAAGAGGCCTAAAGTGCTCTTTCCTGCCATGTCCTCCTTCGGCGTGGACCTCTCCCCCTCCCCAGCTGTTGGCTGTGCCTTAAGACTGAACCTGTGGACACGGCCGTGAAGACAGCTTCCTGGCTCCCCTTCCTCCGGTGCTGGTCCTGGCCCATCAGCCTTGTTCTTACTCCTGATCTTCTCCTTAACAAGATGAGTGGCAGGAGACTTCGGGGAGTGTGGAGCCAGCTGAGATGCAATCCGGGCCAGGCGAAGGAGGCTTCTCTCTGCCGTGAGAGGGAAAAGCTTCTTCTCCAGCATCCTGAGGGAAAGCCTTGGCTTCTGGCCTCGGGCTCTGGGCTTTGATCCCTGGGGCGGTAAAGGTTTTGACTTTGTAGGGAATTAGGATGTGGAACTGGTATGGTCCGAGTGAGGGGCCAGGCCAGGGACACACTGATGAACAGGCCCTCCGGCTTGCAGCTCCAGTGGGGAGGTGGCCCCCCCACTCTCCTGCCTGTGCACAGCATTTCTCCATAGAGCTTAAAAGTGCCAGCGGTTTGGAGCACAACTCCTTTCCCAAGGTGGGCAAGTGGCGCGTAGGGGCCCAGGGAGGTGAGCTGTGTTGTCCTGCATGATTCCTTTGAAGCCCCCCAGGTCCTGGCTTCCCCCCTGCTCCTCCCAGGTCCCCGCCGCGTTCTTACCCTCCCACCCTCCTGTCCCTCCCACATTTACTCATACCCTTCTTTGCCGTCACCAGTGACAGAAAGGGATTGTGGTGGTAACTTTTCCCCAAGAGAATAACTGTTAAGCAACCGTTGATAGCACAACTCTGATTTTAGATTTAAAACAGTCCATTTGCCGAAAATGCTCAGGAGATGACAGGTAGGTTTTGCTGGAGTGCTGGCGCTGGGGGAAGTCCTGATCAACTCTCCAGTCCTCTGGAACGTCATCACTTCTCTCCCCCCGAAGCCCTCCCACTGTGGTCGCCGACATCCAGGCTACTCTCATTCTCTGCCAAGCCCCAAGATGGTTTCCTGGCTCTGATTCATGGGCTGGCTCAGTTGGCCCCTGGGGGATTGAGAGAGGTCGCAGAAAGGGCCGCCTCTCGGGTGGCTGGCTCCCAGGGTCACTGCTGTCTTGGCAGGGTTGTCTCTGCTCTCTCAGGCCTTGAGCCTGGGGTAGCTCGTCGGTCACAGAACCTCGTCACGTGACCTAAGTGAGCCACCTTTCTTGGGAGAGACTTAGTAGAGGGTCAGCACTTGCAGCTGCCAGAGAAACATCTTATTTGTGGTGTGAGCCACCAGTCGGCTGCCATGAACCCCACGATCGGTGCTTTGAGTTTTCAGGTTCCCAGAGAAGATGGGAAGCCTTCCCCACTCTGGCTTTCACACCGGGCCCTCTGTCGGCCCAGGTTCTGTCGAGGCCAGATGTTCTAACCGACAGGGCTGGCACTGCTTTGCTTTCGGAGATGATTGCTCCCATCTTGCCCCGTGCTCTGCGATACTTGGCTCTTGGCTTGCAGCAGATAATACCTTCAGACATGCGGTTGCAATTTATTGGCCTTATAAGTTAATTTTAGTGGGTGTGCAATTGATTGAAATCAAAGCTTAACGAAGGCCAGAGTCTAGGGGGTGGAGGAGCGGGGCGGGAAGGCATTTTGTGTTCTTCCTTTTGCTTCGGGTCTGAGATAATCTTCAAAAGCCTTAATTAGGTTTCCTAACCAGCCCTTCTTGTCTGGAAGACGTTTCCAGAGTGAAACAAGGCTGGCGTCCCTGTGGCAGCCCCAGAGCCTGCGAGCCTCTCCGGCAGCGGCCGGGCGCTGGCAGAGGGGCCTTCCCCCGGCTCCCTGCCTCCTCTCCCCGGCTGGGACCGGGTCGCGGCTGTGGCTGTTTCCGCTCCGTCCTTCCATCCTCTGCGCCGCTGTCGGATGACGTTTGAGCGACACCAGCCCAGCGAAGGCAGGGCATCCGTGTTCCTGTGAGGAAAAAGTTTGTTGCCTTGGTTTCTTGGGTCCTTGAAACTCCGTGTTCCCAGCTGCCTTCTCAGACCTCTCACCCCGGGCTCCCCGGGGCTCCCCCTTCCTGGGATGTGCGCACTGGGCCTGGCGAGTTTCAGTGTTTCAGTCCTGACGGGAATCGTAGGTGGCGGCGGGAGGCTTTCTGATGAAATGGAGGCAGCAGAGGTATGGGAAGCAGATAACTGCTGGTCGGTGGGGACACCCTGGCGGCAGGCACAGACACCTGCCAGCGGAAGCCACCGTATCCGGGTCAGGCTGCAGAGAGGGGAGGAGCTGGGCTTTGAAAGAGACTTGGCCTTGACTCTCTGGTCTGCCCTTACTCACTGACTTGGGGCGAGTGGTCCGCTTTCCGGCCTCTGTTTCCTTACCTGTCAGCAAGGTGCCACTGGCCCTCTTGGCGGTGGGGGTGGTGAGGACAGTCACTGAGGTGCTGTTCGCAAGGCTCACCTTGCACTCATGGTGTCCACTCGCACCTTCGAGCGTGACAGAATTATCCTCATCTTGCAGCAGTGACCTGTGTGGATGTGTTTTTTACTGTGGCTGGGGGGTGGTTTTGGTGCAGACGTGGCGAGGCAGCAGGCCGCGTTAGGAGGCTTCGGGTTCTGGTGGGGCTCTGCCATAGACCGCAGCGAGACCTTGAGTAAATCTGTTTCAGAAATGGGGTGAAGTAGTTCCCTTCTGCGGTGACGGGAGAGAGTACTTAGGATGGAGCCACAAATATTTCCCGAGAGCCTGCCGTGCTCTGAGCACTGCAGGTGCCATGGGGGTGGGTCCGGCGGGCCCCTTGGGCCCAACAGGGGTGAGGAGGTACACAGGGGAAGAAGTGGACAAACGAACAAAGGACTCGCACCCTTTGGTAAGTGCTGAGAAGGACCACAAACTGGGCTCTGCATCTATAGCAGTGGCCGGGGAGGGGCTGTGGGTGGACCGGAGCGGGCGTCCCTGGGGCAGAGGAGCGTCATCAGAGCAGGCCTGGCTGGCATCTGGGAACTTGGATTTGGGAGGTTTCGTTCCATTCCCTGATCGGAGCAGTCAAGACGTGGAAACTCGCGCAAACGCTATGGTTTATGCAGAACTGCAGCCTCTGTGCTCGAGTCTGGAGCTGCGGCGTGTGCCAGGCAGAGGAGCTCAGCAGTAAGAGCCCTGGGCACCGAGGCTCGGGGTGGGGGGGGCTGGGGGCGCTCCCCGAGGACAACACTTCACACGCAGTCTTGGCCTGTCGCTGGGGAATTAGGCGCACCTCGTGTGACTCCCCCGGGGCGGGAAGGCGCGGGCGCCGTCTTGGAAGCCTGTACCCGGTTCCCACCCTCGGAGGCTCGTGCCCTGTCTGCTTTCCCTGGAATAACTCATGGCTGCGAGCACCACTCTTCTGAGTCCTGTGAGCCCTTCCTAGCAAATTGTGGAAGCTCGGGTGGTGGTCGGGAGCTGGGCTCAGCTGTGTAAACGGGTGGGGAGGGGCTCGCTGGTGTGGCCAAGGGACAGGAGCCATGGGGAGAGGAGCACGGGCCCTTGTCTGGCGCAGGCCTGGGGTGCGGTCCTCAGCGCCTGGGGAGGGGTCTGGAGGGTCCTGGGGTACGTGGGACGGCTCTGACTGTACGCCCTGAGAGATTCCTCCAGAAGCCGTTTGGAGGCTGGGGTGGAAGGCCCTGACCTGGACTCCTCTTGTTCTGGTTGCTTGGTCCTGACCGCTCTCCCACTAGTCTGGCTGAGCGACACCTGTGGTTTGAGGTTACCCTGCGTTTCCCACCACCAGAAACAGCCAGGCCAAGTTACCTTTGGTCTCCAGAGTCAGAACCCAGCTGGGAGATGGGCGGGAGCACTGCGCAGAGTAAGCGTGAGGTGATGGAGTCGTTCGGGACAGTTCTGGGGCAGGTGAGACCTGGACCGTCGGGATCGGCCATCGGCCTGGCTGCCTGCCCCTTCACACAGGTACGGCTGGCCTCCGCCGCGTGAACCTTTTCCCCCCTGCCCGGAGGTGGAGGGCCTCTCCCGTGTCTGAAGGTCTTCCGAGGGACCCTGCCACAGTGCCGCTTGCTACACCTCCCGTGCCCCAGGGATCGCAGGGTAAAGGCGGGGAAGTCGTGTCTGGCTCTGAGCTTGTCGGCAGTGGAATTAGTGTTTGGGTTTCCACATTCATTATCTGTATCTTCAGCCACGCGTATGGGGGCCCTCTGAGAACCCGCCCTGCCTGCTGTGGGCCTCTGGCTGCCCGTCTTGGGCCGGTGTGAGAGTGCTGGAGGCCGCTAAAGGGGAAGCCAGGGTCGCCTCAGCTGCGCTGTTCTGATCGAGTGGGAGGCGCGTGGAGAGAAGCCCCGTCTGCTTTGGGGGGAGTTGGGTCGAGTCACTTCCTGCTCTTGTGGTGTAAGTTTCAGCTGCTCTGAGCCCTGCTCTGAAGCAGGGACATTTCTTGTGGTTCCCAGAGCCTGTGCACGCCACTCATTGCCCCCCAGCCTGGAGGCCAGTGATGGTGCGTCCACGTGGGTCCCCTGTGCCAGGCTCCTGAAGCCGTGCCCAGGGTCTGCTTGCCTTGGCACACGCTGTCTGCTTTTCATCTGCTGGAAGAAAGTTAACTGGAAAACAGGAGCGTACAGAAAACAAGCTCGTTTACAAACATGATCCCCGAGTCAGCGTCAAGGACTCTGGTTCCTCCAGGATTCCTGGGTTTCTGTCATCGCACGGCAGCCAGTCACGCTTCAGGTTATGTGGCTGCACGTGTTGGGGTGAAGTGAGGACTGGCTTCCTCCGGTGGTGGTGCTCCCTGGTCCTGCCGGGCACCCTGTGCTGCCAGGGACGCTGCTTTGTGCAAGTATCGAGGGTTGGGTGGTCTTCCAGCTGTTCAGCCAGCAGGCCTCTGCTGCCGCCTTGGAGTGGAGGGCCCTCCTTCCAGAACTCCCAGTGCAGGGTTCTCGGTGTTGCCCAGACTCCTGGCCACTTGGTGTACCCCTTCCTTCCTTCCCTGACTTTCTCCTGCACCAGCCCCACAGGCTAAACCAGGGCCATGAGAACAGGATGTGGCTCTGGGGCGGCCAGCTCCCCACTTCTCAGCTGTGTGACTTGGGTGCATTCCTTTCGCTCTCTGGGTTTCCACCATCTTAGCTGTAGAACAATGCACGCAAAGCCCCTGACACAGGATGGGTTCTCAAAAATGGCAGCTCTTGGGCGATGGCGATGGCAACTGCAGAAGGCCTTGACCGTCCGCATCCTCCTGTGTGTTCACGGGTGGCCCGGAGAGGCAGAGGAGGCTCGCGGGAGGCGTGCAGTGCAGACGGTGTGGTCAGGTGCCAGGCCAGCTTGGCGGCCCCTGCAGCAGAACCATTGTTTCCAGGGAGGACTTCATTATTCCTCTTCAAGTAAAAAAGTTAAAACCTCGTAAAGCGAGTCCATAAAACGCCGCAGCCACGGTCCAGATGTGCACGTCTTAAGTGCAACTGGCATGAAAGTCGCGCATGCCTAAGCCGATCGGCATGTTTGCTCTGGGGATTGTTGCACCTGTGTGTGCTGGAAGGCATCTCCACAGAGTACCTGTCCCGTGTCTGTGGGCAGATTCTGGTACGCGTTCCGAAAACCATGGTGGAGACGGCTGTCGCTGGAGGTGTGTAAGCAGAGTTTTGGTCAACTTCAGATGTTCAGAATCTGCGCTGTGGCACTCAGAGTCTGCCTCACGCCGGCCCTCATGCAGCCACCTGATCCTGGAGTGTCAGAGCTGGGAGAGCCCCTAGTGAACCTCCGATCCAGTGTTTTCATCTTACAAGTGAGAAAACCACATTGGTGCCGCATAAATATTCCTTGCCTTCCTCTTGGCTTTGTTTAATGAAGCCGACTGCAGAAGCCCACACTCCAACACCTAAGGGTGTGGCCTTGTGCTGCCCCACCACCACCTCACCGACTTGTCTGGGTTTGGGGGTGACTGCCCGTCCTCCGAATCGCAGGTGTCATCGCGCTGCCAGAGATCCACGTCCGCTCCGGCCTCCTGCCCAGTCCTGGGAAGGCTGCCCAGCCCACTTTCGGCTAAAGGACCACGTCTGAATGAACCCTGCTCCCAGCAGATCTGTGCTGGCTGTGGTTCTTTTGTGGGGGTCATGGCATGTGACTCATTACCTGGTGGGGCCTCTGTATTAGAGCCACAAGTCCAGCTATTCTCCCAGGAGGCGATTTGATGGGAAAGAGGGAGGGCCAACCTCCAAGCCGATTCCAGTCCCGGCTTCCCTGTTACATGCGCAGCCCCACGTTGGCCAGGCCTGGTTACAGCCCGGATTCCTGAAACAAGTTTCCATCCTGGTCGCCACGCACACCTCAGCCTCAAACGCCCCATAAAACTTTAGGAGCTGAAATAGGTTTTGGGGTTTTTTGTTTTTTTTTTTCCTTTTGTGAAGTAGGTCATTTTGAGTATGAAGTATTATGTTTTCCCTTTGGTCTCCTCCTCCCCAGCAATCCTGAGGTTGGAGTTATGGTCATAGAATCTGTATGTGTGATGCTGACTTTGGTCAAGTGGAGGAGTGCATTTCAGGGGGAAACGACGTAGCTCTCTGGGAAAAAGAGAGTCACTGACATGCCAGGCTTTTCGCCCATCCAGGTTCAGGGTCTAACTCGCCCAGGCGCTTCAGTGTGATTGGCTGTGCAGGTAACTAGCCAGCCCACCCGAGGGGCTTGCCTGTGGCTCCTGGCTTATCCAGCACAGAGCTGTGCTCTGGTGACCCGGTCTTTTGAAGTTTATGAAACCTGGTTGTGGTCAACATACTGTTTTTCAGATGGCGGGACTTAACGGAGCCAATCCAGGTGCCCCCATCTCCTTAACGCCAGCTGTCTGAATTCTCTGCAGTTCCATTTGCCTTAAAAAAATATTAATCTGCTGGGAAGATCTTGAAAGCCACCAACTGTGGAGCCAATGGCACTTGGTTGAAAGAGTTCACTCCTGGGTGGACATCAGAGCATCGTTTTCCTCTCATTGTTCCCGGGTTGGTCTGGGTCGGTCTATCGGTTCCCCTACTCCTGATGTTCCTGGAACTCTGGACGGCCCCACTGTTCCCTGGATCGACTTTCCAAGCCGGCTTCTCTGCAGTGTCCCCACAGACTGTCCCTGTGTCTCCGTGGCTAACAGGTCATTCACCCTCCTCACCGTGTGTGAGGATTTCAGCCCTCACTCCCTGAAGGTACCAGGCCTAAGGAAAGCCCGGGGGTTTCGTCTTTGGGCGTCCACGTTTTAAAGACGTTCCCCAAGCTGCCCCCCTTGACCAGAGCCCTCTGGGCCTTCCCTTTTGTGCCCAGCGCGGCTGGGCCATGGCAGTGGTCCTGGGACCGTCCTCCTTCCCTCCCCTGTGGAGCAGGGGCAGAGCACAGGCGGGCCGGGTGAACCCCTCGGCCGCCCGCTTGCAGCGCCAGGCCACTCTTGATGCTTCGTTCGTGTTGCCGTGCGTGGCCCGAGAGCGAGTCGCCAGGGATGGCAGAGCCCCCTTATTGAAATAGCATGTTAGCATTTAAACAATATTAATACTGTTTGACTCATTAAATATACAAAGGCCAGTTAAAGTGCTTCCATGTGTGTGCTGTTAGTTCTGGCGGGCGACTCCTCAGATGGCTTTATGTGGTTTCAGACAACATTTTAGCACATTCTTAAAATACCCACAAAAGCCTTTATGTAAAAACTCATAAATGTGAACTACATAAAAATTATTATTTTTCCTGTTTCATGTCATTATGATCAAAGTACAGTAGGTGAGAATAAGTTTCCAAAAACTTGTTGAGGTCCCTCTTTAATTAACGCTTCACGCGCAGAGCGGGGCCATAAACCGTGGGACGAGGGCTGTCAGTGCCCCGCGGCCACCTGACCACCGCCGTGCCCGCGGCCACTCTGCCACAGAGGCTGGCCTTCTGGGCGATTCTGAGCCGGCCCTTGCTCATCACGCGTCCTCCAGTCCCTTTGTCCTGGAGCATCAGGTTGAGACTCGCACGTCCCCAGAGGTCCCTTTCGGTGAGTGGAATGTGAGTCCGCTCTTGAACAGCACGGGGAACAGTGGCCCCTCCGGTGCTGCTGCCCTCATCTCTTTACGGGAAGTCCGATCGCCTGTAAGTTAGGGTACTACCCGACGGGACGCTCTCCCAGCTATGAAACCAATTACGGAGGTCACGTGGCTCCGTGGGAAGGTGCTCGTGATTCCGGCCAAGTGAGGAGAGCCGAGCCCAGCCCAGTCCCCTTGCTGTGCCTACAGTTACATGAAAAGTAAGCATCTGGACAGAGACTGCAGGGGAATTTGGAAAAATGAGATTTATGGGATAAGCTGATTTATGGTGGTGTGGGCTAAATTTTAAATTTCCTTTCTTTAAAATAATGTTCTTCTAATAAATTTTTTTAATTTGGGGGAAGAATGGTAACCCACGTGAGCATCAGAGTCGAGCTTGCATTTTTACCTCCTTCGTCTCCAACATTTTGTAACTTTGGACCTGGTCGGTGTGGCCCAGCAGGGAAGCTGAGGATGCCAGGGAGGAGCTGCCCGGAGTGGGAGCCGGGCCCCGTGAGGTGGGACTTTGGAGTGGAAATGGCCAGTTCCGCCCCGCAGAACGGTAATGCTGTTGTTTTATTTCTCTGGAAGAACACAGAAACCTAAGGGAGGGGGCTGAGCGGGCTCAACCACGGGCCACCCGGTGCTTTTGAACTGGTTGCCAGGTGGTATCCAGGAGGGTTGTCAAGCCCCGGGGCCCTCTGCTGGCTCCCCCGCAGGGCAGCCTGACCCGCCCCCCCCCCCCCCCCCCCCAGTCCCAGCCCAGGGACAAGAACCACACTCTGGGCTGGAAGGCGCCTGAGGCGGGGGCCGCGGGGCTTCCAGGGGTAGAAGGATGAACACGCCCTCTGGGCTTCGCGCCTTCGCTCCAGGAAAGAAGGAATTAGCGGCCCGGCCCGCTTCTGCCAGCACAAGAAAAGCCACATTTTTTAAAAGTTGTTTTTTCCCTTTTGATGTGGGGCTGCTCTCCCGACAAGCAGGCGGAAAGGGAAAACCATGCGATGGAGCCCAGCCGTCCGTCACCGAAAGGTCGGGTGTTGGCGGGTCTGCCGCCCGCGCTAGTGCTGCCGTGCTTCCCGGGGAATTCGGGGAGGGGGCGCCAAAACCCCGGGGCCCATGCCGCCCGCTCACCTGAGTGAGGGGTCTGGTCCCAAGGTGACCGATGCGTCCGCACATGTCCCAGGAGCGTTCCAGGGTGGCCCGGCGGCGTGTGACCAGCTCCCCGCAGGGCTGGGCCGGGTCAGGGTGGCCCTGTGGAGGGAAGTGGTGGGCGGGGGGGCCTCAGGCTCTACGCCAGAACACTTACCTACTTGGGGTTTGGGGAGAGATTTAGAACAAGGGAAAGCGCCTTCCTGAGTGGGGTCCCCGAGTGCCCAGTGTTGGCCGGTTTCCCAGAGTTGCCCTGAGCTGGCGCCGAGCTCGGGCCCGCGGGTGTGTCTCTCCCTTCTCCCGTGCTTTCCCCTCCCAGCGCTACGCTCTGCTGCCCTGGTCGGAAGCCAGAGTCCTCGATCCCTCAGTCTTTCCTTTCCCTCGATCCCTCAACCTCAGTCCCTCAATCTTTTGACCAACATTTAGCCCCGGGGCTGGCACCTCGTACAGCCTCCTGCCATCACCTGCCTTCTGGGCAGGGGCCACCCGGCCGGGGGAGACAGCTGTGACTCTCACTTGACAGCTCAATGGCAGTGGGTGGCGTGGGATGGAGCAGTGGGGACAGTCTCCCTGAGGAATGCCGGCGGGGAGGGCGGGGAGGGCGCCAGGGGTACAGACCTAGGTGTGGACCCTCACGTGCCATGCCCAGTGGGCCTGCGGTGGGTCAGAGCCAGAGACACAGCAGCCGCGGGGCCCTGCAGCTCACCCGCGTGAAGAGGGACTGCCTCTTCCGTCTGTCTCTCGGTTACACCCTGGTGTGTATCACATACTGGCCTTTGTACGAAAACTTTTTAGTTTGAACGAGTTTGATTTACAGCAAAATTATACTCAAAAAAGAGTACAAAGGTTTCTTGCTATACCCATCGCTTACGTTCTCTGAATATTAGCATTTACCATGTATATTGTTTATTATGTAACAGCGTTATCGAGGTGTAATTCATATACGTGTTTATTTTTATTACTTGTTTTTGTTATGAAAATAATAATCTTTGGTCAGGTATCTACTTTCCTGTATTGTTTTTGTCTTTCAACAGTCGTAGAAAGTAGGTACCGTCCGTTTGTTTGGTTTTTTAAATATTTATTTATTTGGCTGTGCCGGGTCTTGAGTTGCGGCGCGTGGGATCTTTTACTCGTGGCGTGCGGGATCTAGTTCCCTGACCAGGGATCAAACCCGGGCCCCCTGCATTGGGAGCGTGGAGCTTTAACCTTAGCTGGACTACCAGGGAAGTCCCAATACTGTCCCTGCTTTATAAAGAAACTAAGGCCCAGTTCGCACAGCTGGTAGCTGGCAGCTTTTGGTAAGCAGTCGTTGGGCGGATAAGCGCGGGACATAACTGGTGACTGGCGGGGCGGGCGTGGGGACCCGTGCCCGCCGGACTCCCCAGCCCGTGCGTCTCGGTGCCTGCCTGCTGCTCACATCCGAGGCCGCGGCCCCGGGCCTCCGGGAGAGTCCCGGAGGGCGCCTGCCGCGCCAGTGATGCAGGGTTAACTGGGGTCAGAGAGGCCACAGACTTTCTGGTAAAGAGTGTGCTGTTGGCCCCCAGAGACGCCGTCTTTCCAGAGTCGTAGTTGGTCGTCAGCAGAATTTGAGGCGCTGCACGTCAGCTGGTGGTTCGCCTTTGCTTTCTGAGCTCCTCGGACCTGTACGGACAGCCACTGCCTTGGTGCCCTTGAATTTGGGATCCTTGCCTGATTTCCTTTGCTCCTCTGGCCTTTTCTTTCCCTCCTGCATTTCATCTGAATTAGGAATTTTTCCGTATTGCCTCAGACTTGCGGAGGAAGCTCGGTCCCAACCATAGCCCTTCGTTTCAGGCGATACAGTGTCGCAGCAGGTTGCTCTGAAAAACCCACAGAAGCCCCAGTGTGTGCAGGCCCTGGAGCGTTCCGGCGGGAGCAGAGCTCTTGTCCGCTCTCAGTGGGAGAAGTCTGGACTGTTGTTGCTCTGTCTTTCCTGTTTTTCACCTGTAAAGTAGGCATCCCAAAAGATAGGAGTATCACACGATAATGATTACTCAGTGGTAATGACCCTCATTGAGGGTCTGTTACATGTCACACGCGTTCTGGATCCTTTGTCTGGAAGGAATGTGAAGCCCAGAGAAGTGGAGTCAGCTTGCCAAAGGCCACAAAGCTAGAGGAAGGACAGCTCAGACTCAGATTCATCTTTCGGACTCCTAATTCCGTGTTCTTTCTGTGAGCCCCCCCACCCGAAAGGATGCTTCATCCCCTCCCCTGACCAACGAATGAGCAAGACACATGCAAGAATCAACCCTGGAACCACCGTAGTGAGGGTCGTTAATCCCAGAGAGACATTTAGATGAATCTTTGCCAGATGACCACCCCTGGGACCTGGGAGGATGATCTGTAATTTGACCGGCTTAACATCTCATGGACACGTGGGCCTGTTTCCTGCAGGTATTTTGAAGGCGGTGTCTCATCTGTCTACCTCTGGGATCTGGATCATGGTTTTGCTGGCGTGATCCTCGTAAAGAAGGCTGGAGACGGCTCGAAGAAGATCAAAGGCTGCTGGGACTCCATCCACGTGGTGGAGGTGCAGGTACAGCTCCCCCCACCGCCACAGCTGGCAGCCCCAACGGTGCGGCCTGTTCCCTAGCAGGTGCTTCTTGACTGGGGGTATGTTGTGACATACAAACCCCTGCTGATTCCTAAAAGTGCCCACGGCCATGTGGATAAAGATAAGTCAGGGGGCTTTCCTGGTGGCGCAGTGGTTGAGAGTCCGCCTGCCGATGCAGGGGACACGGGTTCGTGCCCCGGTCCGGGAGGATCCCACGTGCCGCGGAGCGGCTGGGCCCGTGAGCCATGGCCGCTGGGCCTGTGCGTCCGGAGCCTGTGCTCCGCGGCGGGAGAGGCCACAGCAGCGAGAGGCCCGCGTACAGCAAAAAAATTTAAAAAAAGATAAGTCAGGATCTCAGTAGTCTCTGATGAAAAAGATCCCCAAAGAACTTGGACACAGTGACCGCAGATTCGGCCCCTTTAAAAACCACTTGGGATTCTATAAGGTCGTGTCATGGTGACGTGTTAGGAAGGGACGTGTTAGAATGACCTGAATTCAGGGGCCATTCGGGCTCTCCTCAGCTCAGGGTTGTGTCCAAGGCTCTGATCTCTGTCTCATCCTACAGGAGAAGTCCAGTGGTCGCACCGCCCATTACAAGCTGACCTCCACGGTGATGCTGTGGCTGCAGACCAACAAATCTGGCTCTGGCACCATGAACCTCGGCGGCAGCCTTACTAGACAGGTAGAGTGGTCAGTGCCCCCGGCTGCAGCCCCAGAGCTGGCCGTGTGTGGAGATGAGTGAGCAGCTGCCCCACAGAGGCTCCTGGGGCAGCCCCTGCGCCTGACGTGATCTCCCCACAGGCCTGTCCGTGTTCCCCGACATTCAGTCACGGGAGGTTTTACTTGGGGTCAAGGTGTTTGTGTTCAGATGCTCCCGTGATGTTTAGGGCGTTACTGCTGGTAACATTTTAGAATGGGTTAATTTCGAAGTTGTGGCTTAGATGAGGTATCAGGGCTCTTGGTTGCAGGTGACGGAAGTGAAACTCTCACTGACTTAAGCGAAAATGGAAATGAGTCAGCTCACCTAATTGTGACGTTCGGACAGCGTTCAGCCCGCCCGGGTCTAAGACACGAATGATGTGGGCAGGACTCCGGCTCTCCACGCGGGGGCTCCTGGCAGCCTCTGGCCATATCCTGGGGGAGAGCCTCTCTCTCTGCCGTGTAACCCCAGGAACGCCTCACTGCCGGGTCGGGTTACTCGCCCCAGACAGAATCACTTCCGGACGCTCGGGTCATGTGACTACCCACGGTTGAGGAGACGAACGGGTGTGGGTGTTGATTTCCCAGAGTGACATCAGGCAGCTTTCTCACAGTCGAGAGAGGGCTGGGTGTGGGCAGCCGGCAGCCACTGGACAGTGGCGAGGTGCTTTCTGCAGCGAGAACGGACGGCCGTGATCTGTGGATGGGGGTGGGCGGTGAGGAGTGACGGCAGCCAGGGGGTCAGCCGAGGGGCCTGGCGGCAGGCTGCTGGGGGTGAGTAGCCAGGGTCCCCCAAAGGAGAGGAAGGACTGAAAAAGAAGCTACAGGGATCCGGAAGAGGGAGAGCCTGTCAAGCCTCTGAGCGGGTTTACCAGCCTCCCCAGGCAGGTGCCCTGTGGTACACGCCTGCTCTCTGCTCAGCTCTGGCCCCCGCAGCAGTGCTCCGGGGGTACAGGGGTGCAACGGAATGATAGTCACCGGCACCCTCCACTGTGCACCCCCAGCAGGGCGCTTTTCAAAACTCAGAATATTCGTTCACCTCATACGGAAAATATGGGTATGTCTGGTCAGAGCAGTCCAAAGACTGCTCGAGTCACAGGGTCTTGACATGGGAAGAGTTCAGAGGTCATCATCTCCCAACCTGACAGGACAGTTTGTGCCACTCTGCTCTCGTGGGACCAGGGAGCTCGCTGCCTTGGGGGATAGCCCGTTCCTTTTACATCAGTCTCCATAAAAAGAGGCATCCAGAATGGGCCCCGCCCCCCACCGGCTCCCCCCCACCATCTCTTTTCCCACGAGCTGTTGACGGTGCAGGGATTTCCCCTTCTGTCCTTGGTGCAGCTGATCTTCTTAAAATGAAGTTTTACACGTGAACTCATGTTTTGGTTTTTGTCCCTTCTGCCAGCGACAGATAATGTCGAACCTCGGTTTTGGTCATCCACGTGTTAGCTGTTCCTTCCGGCTTTCTTCTTGCACGTTAACTAAGATGACTGTCTTCGTATTAGTTCAAGGCCAAGTTGGGAGCCCTCCAGCCTGGCTACCAAAGACTTCCATAGGGGGGAGACATCAGTCTGATAACCGTCTTTCTAGGGCACTGGTCTTCAGGGTGAGCGTGTCCAGCTCTAACTCACCACCTAAGCGGGGCTTCGCATTTCCAGATAGATGCCGTTTGAGCCACCTGTGGTTGAACGCTCCCTGCCGTGCTAGGACCAGCTGACTGCAGGCTTGGCCATGGCTTCTCTCTCCTTGCCCTCAGGGCTCAGCGTGTCTCTGCACTTCAGGCTCCTTTGATGTGGTGAGAAGCGTTGCTTTGCTCTGTTTCCCACCTCTCTGGTCCTGAACAGCCCAGGCCAGGCACGAGGGCCCTCTGAGAGCCTCTGCTCTGCAGCTGGAGGGAACCTTCCTGTTCGCAGCCTAGTCCAGGAGGGACCAGCGTCAGCACCATGGAAGAGCTTGTCAGAAATGCAGAGAGCTTGGGGCCCTACCCAGACCCACCAAATCAGGAGCTAAATTTCACAAAATTCTCCAGGTAATTTATGTGCACGTTAAAATTTGGCGAGTGCTACTCTTTGGGGTTCTGCACCTAATTCCATCTTGGGGGGCGGCTCCCCATGCCACCAGCAAGCAGTACTCCAGACACCAGCAGGGTGTCCTACAACTCACCTACGAGCCTGACACTCTACCCGGAGATGGCATCAGATCCCACAGGTTCGGGGCTCAGTCCCACAAGACTGCCTGCCCACCTCCCCTGAGACACACCTTCCAACGCAAGTGGCAAGTCCAGGTTGTCCCCTGTGCTTCTGACCCTACCGGCTACAAATCAGAGGTTCCCATGACACCCTATTTGGGTTCAATTAATTTGCTAGAGCTGCTCACAGAACTCAGGAAACCCATTTACTCATTAGATTGCAGATTTATCCCAAGGGATATTTAAAGATTACAAATCAACAGCCAGATGAAGAGATCCACGGGGCGAGGTCTCAAACAGAGGAGCTTCGTTCTCACGGAGTTTTGGGGCATTTTGGTTCCCCAGCCTGGAAGCTGATTCCCATCTTTCGTGGGGTTTTGTGGAGACTTCATTACACACGCATGATGATTAACTCACTGGCAATTGGTGATTGATTCAACCTCCAGCCCTTCTCCCCTGCCTGGAAATCAGAGCTAGGACTAAAAGTTCTACCCCTCTGTTTACGGTTGGTTCCCCTGGCAACCAGCCCCCATGCTGAGGTACTTTCCAAAAGTCACCTCATTAACATAAACCCAGTTGTGGTGGAAAGGGGCTCGGTAAGAGTGACAAGGCACCCATTTCACCTTCATGGCCCTGAAGCGATTGATTTCAGGAACTGAGGGCAAGAGACCAAATATAACAAAAGACGCTCCCGTTGCTCTTACCACCCAGGAAGTTCCAAGCGTTTGGGAGCCGTGAGCCCGGAACCGTGGATGAAGGCCAGATGTACGTGAGAAATGCATTTTGGCCATCCAGATGACCGAACTGTGTATTTCTTATGAAATCACCGTATCACAGCTGCTGTGTACCTTTCTCTCGCCCATCGTTGGCTTAGGTGTCGCGAGCAGCCCATCTTCAGGGGGTCCCTTCCAGGTGTGGGAGCTGGGACTGGAGGGTGCCGCCTCCCCTGGAGCAGACTGTCTTCACTTCTGCTTCACGTGCTGCTTGAAGCTTCTGAGCAGGCTGAAGGCCCTTGTGGAAGAGTCCCGTGTAGGACCTTTAACAGCCCCACCCCGGGGGAAGAAGGCCTTAACCCTGTGCGGGCGCAGGGCAGCGGTGCCTTTGTGTGACGGGAAGAGGAAACAGACAGGCAGCTCGGCCTCAGAGGAGCCGGCGCGGGCTGCAGTGCAGCGTCCCTCAGAGCGGCCTCCGGGGGGAGCCTTCCTTGGCAGAGACGACCCTTGCCATCCTCATCCTGGGAGTGCCTGACTTCATGAGGATTCCTTTAAATATCAAAATGGCTTTTTCAGTAAGATAATAATTACGCTTTTCATAACCATTAATTTTTTAAAATGTGGCAGGAAGGATAGATCTAGTAGCTCTTTTAAGTGCAGTCACAGAGGCATCTCCATGCACTTGAACGGTAGAAGCGCAAGGCAGGTGCCTGGGCCGCGTGTCGGAGCCTCACACTCTCCCGTGCAGAAGCTGCGCCACCTCTGCCGGGTCACAGGGCCTGGAGCCGCAAGGGATCTCGGGGGTCCCCGTCTCTGACCTCTGGGCAGGGCCGTCCCCACGCCGTCCCAGAGGCTAGTGCTCACTGGGCAGAGACCATCCTTCTGCATGGAAATGGGCCCTTGTCTTCCAGGAACCACTGACCAGGGAGGGGCCGCCGAACCCCAGGCAGCTGGCTCCCTCGCAGCCGTCCTCCCCGACACCCTGCCACCTGGGGGGTGGTGGAAAATCCTAAACCCGTATCCGGAAACTGTTTCCTGCATCACTTACCGCTCCGAACTGTTTATAATTCCACCCGGTTTACAGTGACCTGGACAAATATTTAATTCTCAGCCTTCCGAATAGTTTAAATCAGAGCTGTCAGCCCATGGCCAGGGTCTGGGCTTGCTGTGAGCAGCCCCCGCTGCCAAGCCAAACGCAGGCCTGATGAGTGGCTGTCCTCGGCGCACCGCGCTGGCCCGCGGGCCTGTTTGGATTCCCCGTGCTCTTGGGCTTTCATGAAGAAATTCATGCTTCTGTCATCATCCCCGCGGCCGGTCGCATAACTCATCTGAGGTGCATTAAATCTGGGGCTGGTTTCCAAAGTAAGTAACTGCAAAAGGAGGGGCAGGGGAGCAATGAGGGTGACAAATCCAAGTTAACGACGCGTAGCTTCTGCGCATACAGGGGAAATGAGGGTTGCGGGTTTAGCTCTTTGTCCCACATGAGCCTTCGGAAAACATCTCTGGTTCTCTTGGATGGGAAGCGAAGGGGTTCCGGGAAAGCCGAGCAAATCAGTGATCAAGAGTGAACACGTGGTAACGTGGGCTGTCTCTGTTGATTGGGTTGTCAGCAGCATAGGGTTATATCGCTCCCATTTAGCAGGTGAGGAAACTGAGGTTCAGGCTGTTAAGTAATTTGCTGTGGTGACTTATCTGAGTAGCAGGCAGAGCTGGGATGTGAACCCAGATTTGTCTCCCTGGAAGAAAAAGAAAGCTGCATTCTGCCACGCTGCATTTTTTTGGTCTTAACCTGTCCCCTATCTGTAGGCCTGGCATTTAAGAGATGCTCAGTAAGCATTTCTACAGAAACGCATCGAGCAGTCGGCTCAGTGTAAACAGGACACCGCCCCGTGGGCCCCCAGGAGCATTCCGTTGGCAGCCCCTCGAGCAGCCAGCGTGGGCAGCGGCAACGGACCAGTGGCCCCAGAAACAGGCCCCGCGAGAGGGGCCAGAGCCGCCGAGTCCGGTGGAGGCGCCAGGCCCCCCTGGGGTGCGCTCAGCAGCGCCACGTTTGGGGTGCCTCTTGCAGGAACCCAAGTGACCACATGAGACGCCGTCACCACCAGAGGTAGTGTGGAGGGTTTTCAGAGTTTTTTCAGTAGTCAACTGATCTGATCAGATTTGTGTCTTCAAAAGATGGCCCCGGCGGGGCGGCACCTGCGGTGACTAGCCTGTGGCCGGGTGGGCAGCGAAGGAGCCTCAAGGCAGGAAATCACGAGGCAGGAGGAGTAGAGGAGGGACGGGTTGGAGACGTCTTGGGGTGACCCCAGGCTGTGAGCGCTGGGCTCAGGTTCGAGTTCCTCCAGTAAGCGGTACTTTCCGTGACCCAAGCGTCGTGGCAGCCCCACACTCGCTTGCACACTCACACCTTCCCCACGTGTGTCAGGAGGGAAGGGGCCATCTCACCAGGCCCACAGTGCCAGGCCCCGACCCTGGCAGCCGTCCTGGCCAGCGGTCGGGAGCACGCAGCCAGGCTGAGGGCTCCCAGCTCTCCCGTTTCCATCCAGCTCATACTGGCCACCCCGCAGCTGCCTAGGCCGGGGCCATCCTTCCCTGGCACGATGCCCAGGGCTCCCCCACTTGCCTGCTTCCTGTGCCTGTCCTGGGAAGGGCCTTGGCTTGGGCTTGGCGGAATTTCCCCCCAGGAGTCCCTTTCCCTGGCTCCCCAGGCTTTGCCTCCATCCTCTCCTCTCTCGAGGCGCCCTCATTGACTTTTTTTTTTTTTTTTTGGCTGCATGGGGTCTTCGTTGCTGCGCGTGGGCTTTTCTCTAGTTGCGGCGAGCGGGGGCTACTCTTCATTGCGGCGCGCAGGCTTCTCATTGCGGTGGCTTCTCTGTTGTGGAGCACGGGCTCTAGAGCACAGGCTCAGTAGTTGTGGCACACGGGCTTCATTGCTCCACGGCATGTGGGATCTCCCTGGACCAGGGCTCGAATCCATGTCCCCTACATTGGCAGGCGGATTCTTAACCACTGCGCCATCAGGGAGGTCGTGTCTCCCGCACCCCCCCCCCACACACACACACACCCTCACTGACTTTCTTACTTACTGCTCTTGGTAAATGTACTGGAGCTGCATTTCACACCTCGTTGTGACCTGCCGGCTGTGGAGATGCCCCAGGGGCTCAGACCAAGGTGCCCTCACCCCATCTCCTCCACTCTGGCCTTTTGTTCCGCCACCCCCGCCAAAAGATGTCTCTTAGGGACGTCCCTGGAAAGCAAGCAGACAAAGCGTTTTGGCAGATCCCTGCAGCTGTGGGAGGCAAGGTGAGGGCCGTCTTCGTCTTCGCAGAGGCTCATCACGGCCAATCCTTGAGGGCAGAAGGGCGGCAGCCGCCACCTGGGCCCCGGTGAGAAGGCTGCTTTCCGCAGGCCAAGTACCAACGCGCTGAAAAGGAAGTTGCACTGAGAGGTCACTTCTGTGTGACAGCTGGAGGCGTGGGAAAGAGGCAAGACTGCGAATCTCGGGAAAGAGATCCAAGGTTTCCAGTCTGGGGCCGGGCCCTGCAGATGTTCATTTGAGGTTTTTTTCCAACTCTAAATATTTAGAAACAGAGGTGGAATGTCCTGTGGAGCTGGGAGATTAGGGCGGACACTCGGAAGGCGAGCTCTCCCCCCACCGACTCAGCACCGGGCTCCCTTGTGATGTATCTTCGAGCAGTGAGACTGCAGCAGAGGCACCTGCCCGCGTGTCAAGGCAGGGAAATCCTCTTTGACTCGCGCTTGGCAGTCAGGCAAGGTGGAGTGTTGCAGGGGGAAGAGCCTATGGCCTTCCCTCCAGATGTGGGGAACAGAGGGGTCCAGGCCAAACTCGGGGTGGTTCAGGGAGGACTTTCTCACCCGGGGAGGCCCAGCTCCAGCCGCTCCCTTGTTCCCTAAGGTTCCTGGGCTCAGGGGTGGAGAGGCTTGAGTGGCGTGGCTTCTAGGGATGCTTTGGTTTACGTCCGGTGACCTGGGGCGGAATGACCCAGCCTGGTCGAGAAGGAAAGCTGGTGTGAGGCTGCCTCCCTGTGCCCATATACCCTGCTAGGGAGGCTGGGCAGGCGAGGAACGGAGCAGAGATCCAAGCAAGGGAAGGGCTGGGGGGGAGGGCAGGCCGGTGAGGCAGGGATGAAACTGCTCGGAATTTCTGAGCCCTGGACTGCGGCTTGTCCTTGAGTTTTCCGGTAAAGAACGTGGATGAAGTTGAGAAAATGGAGAAGTCTCCTGGAAGAAAACAGGTTTTGGAATCATCCAGACCTTGGTTCACATCCTAGCCCAGTCTCTTTCCAGCTGTGTGACCTGGACAAACCACTTCCCTTCTCTGAAATTCAGCACTTTTCACCATCGAGCTTAATAATGCCCATTTGGAAAGCTTGTTGTAGAGCAGAAATAAAAAAACATTTTGACACATGGGTTATGCCCAATAAATAATAGCTGTTAACTGCTGTGACCACCTATCACGCAAGCAGAGACTTTTCCATCTTCTAGAATGTATACAGTTTTAGGCTCAGTTAAATTTTTCCGAAACTGAGCAAACTGAACCTTCCTTGAGAGGCTGTCTGACCCTCTGTCTTCTGGCTTGACAGCATGTGAAGTCCTGGCCTCACAGCCCCGCTCTGACCCGGAGCGCAGCCCAGTGACCAGGAGGAGCCACAGGCCGGGCAAGAGTCCCGGGAACGGAGCTGCCGTTCAGCCCGGCGCCGTTCTGGGCCTAGTGCACATATTAGGTTCTGCAGTGCAGTGTAGAGGCAAGGAAGGCCCTCGCCCCCCGGGGCTCCAGAGCAGGAGCCGTGAGGCGGGGCGGGCTTCCTGCAGGCCCCCACCCTCCGGGCTCTGCTCACTGGAAAGGGCCGCACGGCACTCTGCTCACGTTTTCCCTTTTGAGGAAAATGGCCTGCTTTCTACACGCTCGCCCGTGTCCTCCACGTCGCCGGGCCACGGAGAGGAGCGGAGGTGCTTGACGGGTGGGCTGAGCTCTGACTCCAGACTCGCTTGGAACCACCCTGTGGAACATCTGTGCGACCACAGCACATAAAAATGTTTTCCTCTGGCAGCCCCTTTTATAAAAAGGATGTAATAATATCTGCAGTGCAAAAATAGTTCGATTTTTGGCAGGTCAGCTTTGCCAGCGGGCTGACCCTGACCAGGTGTGAAGGGAGTCGGCAGCGGTGCGGGCAGGGGGGCCGTGGAGACATGTCTGTGTGCCGGGCCTCTGCCCCGACCCCGGCCCACCCTCTTCCTTCCCTTCCCCGGGCCCTGCTGGGCCTTTTGCCTTGGGCTCAGGTTCGTTCCCTGCCTCACGCTTCGTGGCCCCTTGTGTCCTCCCTGGTAGTCGGTCCGCTCCTGGGGGAAGGCTCACCTGCCCTGGCCCCCATGCCCAGACCTCTTTTGTCTTTGAGCGCCCAGCATTTCCAGCCTTTTCCTTTGTTGGAGGATGGCTCTTGATTCTGAAGCAGAGATGATACCCCAGAAGTCGGATATCTGATGTGACTTTGCTTCCCTGATGGCCCTGAGCCCTTTGCCACCAGTTCTGGCCTCAACTTTGGGTGGTTGGTGCGCATTTAAAATGGGGCCCTCACTGAGCTTCAGAGCCTCAGTGCTTCCCTCGGGTTGCCAGGAGTCTGCCGTCTGCGAGGAGCTGGGAAGGCGGAGAGGCCAGTTTGTGGGAGGACATAATTCATTTGGGTCAGACCCCACCCAGGCCTCTCCTTGCCCCAAAGAGCAGCCCTGAGCTGCCGTCTGGCCGGGCACAGAAACCTCTTCCACGTGGGAGGAGAGGACACTCAGTGCCAGCGTGTCGGTGTCCAAAAATACCTTTTAAGAATGGGTAGGCAGGGCTTCCCTGGTGGTGCAATGGTTGGGAGTCCGCCTGCCGATGCAGGGGACGCGGGTTCGCGCCCCGGTCCGGGAGGATCCCACGTGCCGCGGAGCGGCTGGGTCCGTGAGCCATGGCCGCTGAGCCTGCGCGTCCGGAGCCTGCGCTCCGCAACGGGAGAGGCCACAGCAGTGAGAGGCCCGCGTATCGCAAAAAAAAAAAAAAGAATGGGTAGGCAAGCGCCGTCCTTCCTCAGGGCGGAGCGCGGTCCCAGCCCCTTGTTCAAGACACACATGCTCCAGTCGTCACGGCCGCAGGGTTTTGCTCAGGGCCCAGCATGTCCAGCAAACGCCACGGCCCTGCCCAGCGTGGGGTGCTCATCCGCCTGAAACGGTGGGGTGTGGCTTCACTTTGAAGCTGGTGGGCACGCTCACCTCCTGTTTTGCGGCAACCCCTGCGTCTCTGAGGATCAAGACTCCCCAGGGTCACTGGCCAGAGCACCCGGGGTGGCTCAGGGCCTGGTGTTGGGGGCAGAGCAGCCAATCATTCTAGCATCTCACTCAGTCTCTCCTGTTTGGCCAGTCCTCAGCCAAACGGTCTTGCTAGAACCAGGCGTCTTTGCTCTCAGACTTAGTCTCCTGACTTTGAAAGGGCCTTGCAAGGCCGTGGGTTCCAGACCATCACTCTACTCCGGATCCCCCTCTTGTAGCATCTTGACAGATGGCCACCCCGTTTCTCCCCAGACACCCGCAGGGACCCAGGGCTCATTGCTCTGTGAGCAGATTCAGACGTAATAACAGAGAGCTCCGTCGCCCCTTGGCAATGACATGGATTGCCGGACACGCCCCTGCTGGACAGCAGGCCCTCAGAGCGTGGCCAGGACCTCCCGAGTCTTGCCCCTCCCGGCCTGAGATACCCACGTTCCTTCCCATTTCTTGGGGTCAGGGCGTTCAGGCCTTTTAAGCAGAAGGGCTCCAGTGCGCCCACGGCTCTCTGATGGATGTGGCTGGGCTGGGACGGGACGGAGGGGCCTCCCTCAGCAAGTGACGCAGCCTCGCCCCTGCAGCTTCGTCGTGTGTTGGGGGGCGCGCCGCCCCTGAGCCGGGCTCCAGTAATAGAGCTTCATTTTGGCCCCGTCACACTCTTGTCAAGCTTGAAATCACCTAAAAGCCACAAGTCTCTTCACTGGCCTTGTTCCTCATTTTGTTCTCGGTGAGATTAATGTTTGAGCCAAAGTAGGTGGTTTGTGTTTGCTCTGGTGAAGGTAGTGAGCACGCTGGGGCAGGGGTGGCGGGGTCGAACTGGGCTGTCATCCGGGCAGAGCACCTGACACCTTTCAGCTTCGGTTTCCTCGGGTTTAAAGTGGTTCTCAGGAGGACCAGGTGGAGTGAGGTAGCTGCCGCCAGAGGGCGCTGTGCTCTGCAGCTGACCCGTGTCTCGGGTCCCGGAAGGACCCTTCTCGTTACCTCCACCCTCGATCCTGGCAATAGGATCCCATGAACCCTCTGCGCTGTGCCTTTCTTTAAGTCCTGGACAGACAGGTGAGACCCAGGGCCAGGTAGAGAATCCTGCGAGGTGCCCTGGAGGCCACCCTGGGAACCTGAGCAGGCTGTCGTCCAGCCTCGGCCACAGGATCTTAGATGGGAACCTGCCACGGTGACGTGATCTTAGAGGAGCCCTCTGTTCTTCAGCCCAGCGTCCCCGTCTCAGTAGGAAGTTGGAGAGCCTCGCAGCAGATCATGTTCATAGCGAGCCCGTGCTGGCTCCTGGAGGATCTGATTTGAAAGTGTGCCAGCAGATGATTTTTTTTTTTTTAAGGGTCCCATCAAAAATTGTTGTCTGGATCAGTGTCAAACCAGTGTTTAATTTCCAACCCCAGTCTTCGTTCTGTTATGGAAGTGGGGTCAGCCTCTGCCCTCCGCCAGTGTTCTGGCACCTCTGAAGTGTGCCGTAACTTTCCAAGGATGTCTCTGTCACAGAATCGGATTTTTCTGACCCTGAAACTTAATCATTTAAAGTGACTTGGTTCTCTCCTACCATCTGCAGCTTTGTCTCCCTCCTAACTGGGTCTGTTCTACCTTTCCCAGCCTGGAAGTCACTCTCCCTAACGGGTAAGAGAAGTAAAAGCAGGTGAGACTGGGCAGAGGCCTTTAGCCTCCGAACAGACCACCACACACCCCAAGCATCTGCCCTGTTCTTCTGGTTCTGAAGGTAGTTAACCTTCCACCTTTGCTCTGTTTTTTTCACTAGTCTCCATTCATTTCGAGCTCTAGCCTTCCTGATCCAGTTCCTGTCTTCTTATCCTGTTTCTCGATTGCCTATTTCAGCTCCCAGATTTTTTTGTGTGTGTATTTTTTTAAACTTTTTATTTTATATTGGAGTATAGCTGATTAATAGTGTTGTGATAGTTCCAGGTGCACAGCGAAGCGACTCAGCCATACGTATACATGTATCCGTTCTCCCCCAGACTTCCTCAGCTTCCGATTTTATTTCAGTAACGGTGGTGAGAGACTTCCCTGGGGGTCCAGTGGTAGAGAATCCGCCTTACAATGCAGGGGACGCAGGTTCAATCCCTGGTCAGGGAACTAAGATCCCACGTGCCGTGGGGCAACTCGGCCCACACGCTGCAACTGCTGAGCTCGTGCGCCACAACTAGAGAGAAGCCCGCGGGCTGCAACGAAGAGCCCCCGTGCTGCAGCTGAGACCCGATGCAGCCAAAAATAAATTAAATTAATGAATTAATAATAAATAAATAAATAACAGTGGTGACCGTAGCTACACTTCCACTCAGTTTAAACAGCGTTTATGCACTTAGCACTCTGCCAGGCACCTGTGAAGTGTAAAACAGGTACATACATCTGCCCTTAAGCAAGCCTTAAACATAGGGCGGAAGTTGGGGGAGAGCTCTGCATGCGTCATGACTCGGCGCTCGTGTCAGGGTCCTCAGTGCCTTCTCCCCTCCCTGCCCCCTTTCCTTCTAATACTCAAGAGTACTGAGCAGTGGGCCAGAACTGGCTTGCTGGGTCCCACCTCCTCTAAAACCCCCTCTGTCTGTAACCCGGGATGCGGATTGAGATTCTCTTGTTCAAGTTCCACACGGTGACTCGGCCGGCCCTGCAGCCTCACACAGAGTAGAACTAACGCAGGCTTGGAAGTAAGCATGGCTTTGACCCGGGCTCTGCTGTCACTCCCTGTGTGACCTTGAGTGGGTCACCCCATCTGTCCGAGCCTCGGAGTCTCCTGACACCCGGGTTGCCGGTCCCTCCCTCCCTCCGTAGCTGCCACACAGGCACGGCAGCAGCACGGCACTGTGGGGGCTCGTCTGCGACATCAGGCCCCAAGATGAGCCTGTGCCTGCAGGGGTGGTCACCTGCGCCCTCCTTGCTGTGGGCTGTGGAGGTGGGTGGAGTGTGCTCCACAGGGCGGAGCAGGACTCTCCCCTGGAAACGGGGCCTCGGGGCTTCTGCGGGCTGGACTGTCTGCGACCTGAAACTTGGGTTGCTTTATGCTGGGCTCCCTCCCTGGAAAAGTGGCCTTCAACCCCCGCCAGCTGGCCCCGGGCCTGCCAGCCGGGAGTACAGGCCCTGGGCCCTCACCCGGCTCCCTGACCTAGAGGAACACTTCTGTCTCTTGCAGATGGAGAAAGATGAAACCGTGAGCGACTGCTCCCCGCACATAGCCAACATCGGGCGCCTGGTCGAGGTGAGTGGGCCTCCTGCTGCCGCGGTTCGCCTCCGCCGCGTGGGATGTTCGCCCCTGGAGCCCGGCTGCCGGCCGCCGGCCTCCCTTGCTGCTCCCTCGCAACTCCGCAGCAGCGAGCAGCGCATTTCTCGTGTTTTGCCCCGGCCTCGTGTTTCCTGAGCCTTCTGATCTGGATGCGAGCAGGGCCCAGCTCCAGAGGCTCCCCCTCTACTCTCCCCCAAACACGTGCACCCAGGAGACTCAGCTCGGGAGGCCCGAAGTCCTGTCTCCCCCAGTCCAGTGGGTGCGAGCGGAGACCTGAGCTCAGACGGGAAGCAGGTCCCAGGAACACCAGTGGGCTCTGGAGGAGGAGCTTGAGCTACAGCTCGGCTCCCGCTTCCCCACGCCCCAGGGAAGAAGGGGGTGCTCCCCCGCTGCGCAGCGTTCTTCGCAGAGCTGGGGGGAGGCCTGGCGGGGGGTCGGTCAGCCTGGGACACCGGGACGTGGTACTGGCGTCCTGGGCGCCGGGACGGGGAGGCGCTCAGAGCACGCACGCGCGCGCGCGCACACACACGCACACACACGCACGCACGCACGCACGTGCCTCCACCCTGCGGTCAGAGCGGGGACTGCAGGGGTGCGGGGCGGGAGGAGGGAGGGCGTTGCCGTCAGTCTCACCGGCCTCCTTTTCCAGGACATGGAAAATAAAATCAGAAGTACGCTGAACGAGATCTACTTTGGAAAAACAAAGGACATCGTTAATGGGCTAAGGTAATGTACCCCAAAGCACGGGCTTTGGAACCAAAAAGATGTGGATTTGCATCCTAGGTCACTGCTTAAGAGCTCTCTGGCCTTGGGCCTCTGTTTCCTCCTTTGTAAACCAGGGCTGAGGTACCCTCCTTATAGGGTTGTTAATGCAGATTTTGCAAGGTAAAGCCCGGCGTACGGAGTGTGTACTCAGGATAGATGTGGGAATCAGAGTAGACTTGCACCATTTTTGTTTCCTGGGGCCCGTTCACCTCAACAACATCGGTGCCCTTGTCCCTGGAGTCACCTCTCGGTCCCTCAGCCTGAGTCCCACCTAAAGAATCTGCCCGGCCCCTTTGGCTCCTGAGCCTGAGGATACCTGCAGATCAGACCCTGAGACGCAGGAGGGCATGACACCACCGGCCTCTGGTTGGCTGGTTTCCAGGGCAGCAGAGTGTCCCACAGAAAGAGCCCCACGACCTGCTGCCTTCTGGAGAGGGACCCGCCACCCTGGGTCCTCTCAGGGCTGTCGGCTGCCCCTTCCCACACGTCTTGTGCCCTCGGTTCTTCAGCGTCGGCCCAAGTGAAGGCCCAAGGGGGCTCAGGGGCTCGCTGGGTTCTCAAGGTCATGGTGGGCAGGGTAGGAGGCCAGAGCCCCTTTGGGGGTAGTGGAGGCCGCTGTGGAGCGAGATGGGCCTTGGAGTCGGGAGGCCGGGATCTCACGCAGCCTCTGTCAGCCAGAGCCGTGTGACTTCGACCAGGGACTCCTCCCAGTGGCCCTCCGCCCGTCCAGCCCGTCCAGGGGCAGGGCTGCCGAAAGAGGAGTGGGTGGGGTGGAGGCCGGTGTGCGGCGCTGCACCACCACGCGAGTCCAGCGGCTAACACTCTGCCCTTGGCTTCCAGTCTGCCAATCCCCCACTGTGGACAGATCTCTCCTTTGGGAACAAGGAGAGGCAGGAAGCAGCTCTGGTTTGTGAATCTGTCCAGGAGACAAGATGCTCTAGTCTTTCACTCATAGAGTTTTAAAAGAGGGGGCCCACTTCAGACTCATCATCTTTCTGATTTCCTCCCTGCCTGTGGGGAACGTGGTCTGGCCCCCGGTGGGTTTTATTCCACCCCCAGAGCATTGCTCTCCTCTGGCTGTTGAGCCTGGGGCCTCATAAGTCATCTCTGCCCGGAGCTTCCTGGCCTGGGGCCCCTGAGCCAGCCACACACACCCCTGGCCTGCAGGGTCCTCGGGCGTTGGCTGAAAAATCGGAGAAAGCCGCAGGGAGCCTGCGGGGTGGTGGTCTGAGCCCCTGAAAACCGTGACCGCCGCCCGCAAGAGCCCTGTGGCCAGAACCTCCCCCCCACAGCCCCGAGCGCCTTGGTGACGCTCCCCTCTCTCCTCTGCCTGTGTGTCCCCTGCACTTCCTCTCAGCCGTCGCCCCCTGTGCTCCCAGGTCCCGTCCTCCCCCTCCCGCTGCACTCACCTCTGCACACTCTCTGTAGATCTGTTGACGTTATCCCCGACAACCCCAAGTTCCTGCAGCTGCAGAGGGAGCTTTCCCAAGTGCTGACGCAGCGCCAGATCCACATCCAGCCTGATAATTAAGCCGCTCCAGGTACCCTGCCTGAGAGGCCTGAGCGCCCGCCCCACTAAACAGGACTCACCAACCCGCCGAGACCCCGCCAGACCCGTAAACACCACTAACCCCGTGTCCGCTCGGCTGGGAGCAGCCCCCTTAACGTGCAGACTCGCCCCGTCCGCGTTACACGGAACTGAATCACGTGTGCGGTGTGTGTGCTTTGCACTCTGGGCGGGGCCGCGTGTGAGGGCCGGCCGTCTGGGCTTCTGCCCCCTGAGCAGCCCGGGCCGGGCGTCACCGGTGCCTCTCTCTGCGCCCTTCCCAGTGGCCTCCCGCTCGGCCGGCGGCTTTGGCGGCCTCTCTGCTGTGTGTGCAGCCGGGGCTTCACCAGCTGTCCACCAAGGATCCCAGAAGCCAGATGGGCCGCCCCCTTCTCGGTGGGAGATTGACTGGGGCTAGCCGACCTAAAAGGGGGCGGTGTATCGCCCTGAGTCAGAGGATGGAACACAGAGGGGGGCTGTAATCCCGGGGCCGGGCCTGGTGCCCCCCAAGACCGGGTGCCGCTGGAGCCGCCGGGGCTGGCATAATCCCCTGCCCCTGGCGAGCTGCAGCTGTCCTCCTAAATGCCTTACGCAGATGGAGGGGAAGTGGTCTGGCTGTAGACGACGGCCGAGGACCATGACTTGAGCTTGTGACAGATACAGATGTGTGGAAGCAGTCAGCAGCATCCCCGGAGAGGAGGAGGGAAACTGGTTTTAATAAGAGGCGTTTAGCTGGAAACCCAGCTGGGCAGGGCTGTAGAGCCTGGGCTTACGGGCTTCTTCCCAGGCCCAGGGGCTGGACTCGGAGACCCTGACCCGGAAGTTGCCCAGTAGGGGGGGTAGAGGTGGGGCAGCTGTGTAACCAGGCGGAGCGGCTCTTCTGCAGCCGTGGGACCGCAGCACCGTCTGGCCTCTGTGTGTGCCAGCGTCAGGCCTCATGCTCGGACCGTCACATTCCCTTCAGAGCATTAAGAAGAAACCCCCTTTTAAGGAGTTCCATGTGGTGCGGTTTCCTCTCCAGCCCCTCAGCTTTTAGGGTGGGTCTAGAATCTTCTGGATCCCTCACCTCGGCCAGTCCTGGGGCCACCCACTGGAGGCTTTCTGACATAGACCCCCTGCAGCAGTGGGCAGCCTGGCACCTTCTGTCCAGGACAGGCCCTCCTTCCCACCTCCAGGCGTTGGTTCCGAGTTGCTTGGCAATGACCTTCCCAAGCTCCTTTCCCTAAACGAGTGCCCTGCTCCTTACACCTCCAGCCGTTCCAAGCCTAATCTCCTGTTCCTTACCTGGTTCTAACTCTGGAAATTTCTCCTTTGGGGGGGTAGCGGGGGGGCTGGGTACAGCCCAGGCCTGGCGTGCTCCTTCCCAGAAGAGCCAGCACCCATTCGGGCCGGGGTGCCGTGGGAGCCACCACTTCACCCACCACATCCTCCCATTGGGCAAGTTAGCCTCCCATTGGGAGCTTTCCAGAAGCCCGTGGTGGGCTGGCTGAGGTTTGCAGCCCGAGGGCCACCAGGGCTGGTGCCTGACCCTTCCTTTGGCCGCCACAGAGCAGAGCAGATACTCAGAAACGTGTATTCAGCAGCAGCAGCATTTCTCATGGGAATTTTGGTAGTTGCACATAGACTCTTTCAAAGCCTTGTCTCTGCCGCCTCCTTTACCATCTTGAGGGCACTTCCCATGATGCTCCTAGGACTCAGTAGCCAGAATTCCATGCGGGATGCTCCTGGGTCCTACTTCATTGTATTTCACCCACATTCGGTGCTGGAGGATTATTTTTTGGTCTCTCCTTCCCACTCTGGTTCATGGCCAGTGCGTGTCAAGAGTGACATTCCCGTGGCTCCACAGCATTCGTGCAAAAGGCAGCCTTCCACTCGTCCTTTCCACTGCTTTGAAACTGTTAGGAAGTTTATAAATAGTTTAGTAAGTTCCTGGTTAACCCACACATTGAGGAAATCTGACAAAGTGATCACTAAGATCATTGCCAGGAGCATTTCTCTGAGCCTCAGTTTCCTCGTCTGTAAATTGGGAATAATGCTCAGACCCCTCCAGAACGCTTGTGAGAGTGGAGCATGTGTGAGAAGCACTCTGTAAACCGCGCAGCCTCTACAAAGGTTAGCTGTTGTTCGCTTTGTCTAACCTGTGCGTAAGTGCACTCCCATGAACCTTTCCCCACAAATCCAGGATTTGACAGCAGCGACCCAGGGCCACTTACCTGTCCCTTCCTGCCTCTTGAAGTTCAGGCTGAGGGGTTTTCTTGGCCAGGTTAACAGCTGATGGTGCCTCACAGCAGAAGCCTAAAAGTGCCTGCCCGCAGGGGCTGCCCTGGCAGTGGGCTCAGACGTCCGAGGTGCTGGTTCCTAACGCTCGCTGGGTGGCCAGCCCTGCACCCCGTGCTTTGTAACGGGGTCCTTATCTCTCGGCCTCTGGCCTGAGTCCGCGGCTGGGCTGAAGCACAGGCGGTCTCTGCTGTGTCGTGCTTGGAGGCCCACTTCTGGTTCAGGCTGACATTGGGACCTGTGCCCAGAGTCCAGGTCACGCCCAGCCTGGTGCAGAGGTGGGCCGTGGCCTCCCCCACGGGGCCGGCCTCGGGCTCTGGGCCCCTCTGCCCCCTCCGCACAGCTTGCAGCTCGCACTCCCAGAGGATGGGGAAGGGGGCACCCAGCCCAGTGACCCGGCCCCTCGCCCTGGATGCACCGGCACCGGCAGGGCAGCCCTCGGCCCCTCGCCGCTACACTCTTCCTGTTCAGCCTGCTAATGACAGTTCTTCTCCCCGGGCAGGTCTGTGCAGACTTTTGCAGACAAATCAAAACAAGAAGCTCTTAAGAACGACCTGGTGGAGGCTTTGAAGAGAAAGCAGCAGTGTTAAGCCTCTTCTTCCCACTAACCGGACACGCCGCCGTGCGCTCATTAGATTCCTTTCTTAGAAACTCGTTTTCTGCTCCCTCCCTCGTCCCTTCCCTCCCCCCCAGGTCACACAACTTGCATCACCACTGCACAGCGCCATCTCTCCCTGAGAATAAACCCTATAAACACCCTTCTTGTCTCTGAGGCCTACTTCCCACCACATTTTGCTATCAAAACTCGGTATTTCCATAGAAACCATGTTTTCTGTTTGCCCCGGGCCCCCCCACCCCCGTCTCTCCACCACCACCCATTTATAGGCATAAAATACACTGTCTGTCTGCCTCCCTTCCCTTCCACCCTTTTGTTACATTGGTGTAAAAAATGTAAAACAAAAAAATTTTATGAAATAACTGTGGTGTGTGAAAGATAGAAGAAAAACTGGAAATCTGATTCCACGTGTGTTTGGGAGTTGCTTGGGGTTGGGGGTTGGCGGGGACAGGGGACAGCTCTGGGAGAAAGGAGAGGTGGCCCTCAGCGTCGTCCCGCAAGCCTGGCCCCTGTCCCGCGGAGACCACACGGTGGGGGGGCGGGGACCTGCGGACCGTCCTGCTCTTCTGGCCAGGTGCTTTTCTGTCAATTTTTATGGAATGCAAAAGGAGTTTTTGTTTTATTTTGTTTTTTTGTAAAGCTTAAAAAAAATCTACATCTTATACTTGAGCTTCCATACTTAAAAAAAAAAAAGGAAAAAAAAGAACAAAAAAATAAATAAAAAGAAACTGGGATGCAGTTAGCACTGGCCTCGTGTTCTTTCTCGCCTGCCTCGCTGTCCAAGCATGTCTGTCTGAGCTCGGCTGGGAGGGCTGACCCCAGTGGGGGCGTGGGGCCCACGTGGTGAGCGAGCAGGGGTCCTTGCAGATCCCCAGCGGCTCCTCTGGGCCCCCGCTCCGCACAGACCCCCCCTCCCCCACCTGTCCTGTACAGCTGGGGCCGTCCCATCATCGGGTGTGATGGGATGGGCGCTCTCCCCCCACCCTCCCCTTTCATTTCAGCAAACACCTGCTCTGTGCAGGCATGTCCGCACTCCTCCCACGCCATCTTCACGGCCCTGGGTGACGTGGGGAAACAGGTTGGGGTTAACGCGCCCAAGGGTCCCGCCGAGCTGCAGTCCGTGCTCTCCCGGCTGACACCAGGGCAGCCGTGGCAGGGCAGTAGGGCCCACACCCCGGCAAAGCCCCTCTGGTTTGAGGTACCTGGGTCCCTGACACGCTGGTCCCCGAATCCTTGGGCCCAGCTCCTCTCTGCGTGGCCTGATGAGCAAGTTCCCAGGTGGGGCACATCTTTCCTGAGTGCAGAGTACCGCTGAGATAGAGATGGGGAACAGGGGAGACACCTGCGTGCAGCTCCTCTCAAGGACCTTCGGGCGGAGAAGATGAGGGAGGGAGGCGGGCAGGGGAAGGCCGGAGCTCTGTCAGTGGACCCGGAGCCCTTCTCGACACGTGTGCAACGCAAACGACGTCCTCATGGGCCCGTGGTAGAGCGCTCGGCACAGGTAAATGAGCTCATTTTTATCAGGTGTTCGATCACGTGACCAAAAATAACAGTTGGAAGCCAGAGATTGTGACTGACATACACCAGGCCTGAGCTTACTCTTCCTTCTAAAATCTTCCATCGCTGGAAGAGCCATCACTGCTGTCTTTTGCTGCTAAGTCAGGCCAGTGAGATTAGGGATGCTGGGCCCTGAGACCGTGTTTCCTCAGTGAGGGGCAGCCGGACCCACGTGGCAGAAGAGTGTGTGCCTCTGGCTCGGGGCCACCTCCCAGCTGGTCCTTTCCCTGCTCTGTGGGACCCTCCCCGCCCAAGGGGTGGCGTAGGCCTTGTGGACCTGTTTACGGCCCCTCTTGTTCTCTGGTGCTACCCGCTCCCCGCAGCCTCGGTGCAGTGTGGCCGTGGCGTTCCCTCATCCCCACCGGGTGACCCACAACAGGCCAGTTAACGATGCTCTCTCTTGAGAGACGGATGCTGAAACAGTGCCATTTCATTCCCACCAGGAATGATTCCTGGAGCCGTAGTGCCTGTCCTGTCCTTCCAGACACCGATGGCTCACCTCTTAACCTTCCCTCCTGTGAGCCCACAGCCGGCCAAGAGCCTCTGCTGCTTGCTTAGCAAGTGGGCTTTCTGCTCCTGGTAACCAGTGAGCCCTAAAGAGGCTGGAAGAAAAAGGGCACCTGTGTCCAGCATCTACTCAGCCAGTCAGTGGGCCTGGGGGTGGCCTTTGCTCTGAAGCCTCAGAACAAGCAGAGGCAGACAGCCTGCTCCCACCGGGATACGCGGCCTGGAACTAAGATCCCACATGCCACGAGTGGCAAAAACAAACAAAAAAAAACAACAACCCAGGTTCGCTAAGTAACCAAGGGGACCCTGGGCTGGGAGGGCCTGGGGCCAGGCACTGAGGATGGGGCTGTGGGCTAGTCCTTCTTTGTAGATGCCACCTGCCTGCCCCCCACCCTGAGGTTTGAGGTGCCCCGGGCATTTTCATAGACGGCATCTCATTCAATAGCTAACACATAGACAAATACCATATACCATCACTCATGTGGAATTTAACTTTTAAAAAGAAGCAAATGAACTTACTTACAAAACAAACAGACTTAAAGATATCGAAAACAAACTTACAGTTACCAAAGGGGAGGAATAAATCAGGAGCTTGGGGTGAACATACACATACTACTATACATAAGACAGATGACCAACAAGGACCTACTGTATTAACACAGGGAACTCTATTCAGTATTCTGTGATAACCTATATGAGAAAAGAATCTAAAAAAAGAATGTACATGTGTAACAATCACTTTGCTGTACACCTGAAACTAACACAACATTGTAAACCAACTACGATAAAATTAAAATTAAAAAAAAAAATAGCTAAGGGACTTCCCTGGTGGCACAGTGGTTAGGAATCTGCCTGCCAATGCAGGGGACACGGGTTCAAGCCCTGGGCCGGGAAGATCCCACATGCCGCGGAGCAACTAAGCCCGTGCACCACAACTACTGAGCCTGCGCTCTAGAGCCCGCGAGCCACAACTGCTGAGCCCACGTGCCACAACTACTGAAGTCCGCACACCCACAGCCCGTGCTCTGCAACAAGAGAGGCCACCGCAATGAGAAGCCCACGCACCGCAACTAGAGAAAAGCCCATGTGCAGCAAAAAAAGACCCAACGCAGCCAAATAAATAAACTAAAAATTTTTTTTAAATTAAAAATAGCTAACATGTAAGCCGCCAAGGGAGGGATCTTTGGGGGTGACTGGCCCAGCCTCCTGCTGCTCCCCGTGTGGGTCCCGAGGAAGATATCCTTCTGGACCAGTTACCAGGGCGACTGGTAAGTGCAGAGCCTGGGCCTGAAACCAAAATGCTAGGCCCACACTTCAGGTGGGAGGAAGGCTCTCGTCCCTTCAGGCCACACCTACAAGTGAAGCCCCTACCAACGCTTGCCTGCAGCCAGGGGAGAAAGGCAGTCCACCCAGGACCTCGCACCTCAGGGACGCCACCAGCCGGCGAGCACGGCCCAGTCCGGACAGTGGAATTGACTGATGGTCAGACTGGCCCTTCCGCTCTTTGGGAGGAACATGGGGAGGGTCCCGGTACTGGTGGACACGCTGATGAGCCTTCACCCGGCACGACAGGCTTGCGAGCCTGTCCCGTTTACCCACTGCCACGTCCTCCATCAGACAGGGCGTGCCCGTGTCTCCCCCATCGGACTGGGGCTTCCCTGAGGAGGACGGAACCACAGCTGTCAGCAGACTGGGGGGTGCCTGCAAGCAAGAGCCATCACCCCGTCACCCCCACCAGGGCAGGGGCTGTGACATCTCGTTCTTTCTTCCCCACCCAGCTCGAGCCCGGACCCACACCCAGGTTCATACTGCCACGCTGAGCCCCCAGGTCCTCAGGCCGGGAGGGCACTCAGCCAGGTCACGGCCCCGGGTAGAGCCAGATCCTGGCTGCAAAGGGCACTGAGCCAGCTGGGGCGGGCGTGGGCCCTGGGGGTGGGAGGCACCACTCAGGACAGTGGGGAGGGGGCCTGAGCACAGCAGGGTCGCGGCCGCCCCCGAGGACAAGGGTGAGGCTGGACGGCACCCGGCTTGAAGCCCTGGACCCCCAGCCAAGGGCGGAGGCAGGGAGGGGACTCCGAGGGCCGGGTGTGAGATGGCCCCCGCAGCTGAGGGACCTAATGTGGGTAGAACAGCTGCCACTCCTAGGTGGGGGACCTTGGGGAAGCTGCTTAGTTCCTCAGAGCCTGTTTTCCCATCTGTAAAATGGCCGCGATGACTGCACCTGCACCGCCTACCTCAGAGGGGGTTGTGGGGACCGAGCGAGGGCGCAGCCCAGCCCCGCACACAGCAAGTGCTCAATAAACATCAGCTGCAGGCCAGGTGACACCCAGGGTTCTGCAGGCCCGCCCAGGACAGGGCTGAGGCGCTGCACCCCACTGCCCAACTGAACCTCAGAGGCGCCCCCTTCCCTGGCCTCCCCAGACCCCCATTCCCTCCTCCTCTTCCCCCAACCAAACCAGGTCACCTGCCGTGAGTGCTGGCGGCTGGCCCTGCCCCCACCATCCTGTCCTCACTCCAGCCCCACCTTGGGAGCAGCCCTGACTCCCATCTCCAGGCCTTTGCACACACCCTTCCCTCTCTCAAGATTCCGCTCCAGGGCCACTCCTCCACGAAGCCTTCCCTGGTTGAGTCGCCTCATCCCTATGGTACTTTGTACCTTCTCGTTACAGTCCTTCCCTCTAGGGCCCGGCAACCATCTCCCCTCCTTGAGGGCAGGGACCAGAGCTGCTTCACCCCCATCACAGACGCCCAGCACAGCGTGGGCCAGGGTGGAGAGGAGAGCTGTGCTTGGCAAATACTTGTGGCACCAAACCGGGGCATGCATCCCCTCGCGGCCGAGGTTACAGCCCTGTGGACGGGCTCCTTCCTTTCTCCGCGGCTGGAAGAGGAAGATTCTAAAAGAGAGGTTCACGCTGAGCCCCAGCTCCTCCCTACCAGCCTTAGCCGCACCGGGCACCACCCACCCTGATGGCTCCTGGGACCTGGGGGGCCTGGGACAGGCTGTGTGTGGGGGCCGGGGTGGGGGATGAGACAGCAGGCCAGCAGGGAGGGTAGCTGGCCCCTCCGTCCTCAGGCACGCATGGGGTTGTGGCCAAGAATAAAGTGGACTCAGGTTGGGGTCTGGGAGGCAAACTAAGGTTGGGGCACAGGAACTAGAGTTCGGGGCTAAGCCCTGCTCTCCTCTCCACCCTTCCCGCCTGCAACACTGGCTCTTTCCCCCTGTTTATCTCCTGCCTGTCCTACCATGTCACCTCTTCCAGGAAGGTCTCCCTGATTTCCAGGGAGATCTGGTTGTCCTTCTCCTCCAACTAAAAATGATCAAAGCTAACCTTCAATGAGCTCCTACTGCATGCCAGACTTCAGGGCTAACACCCATAATCACACCATTTTATTTAATCCCTAGAAGGACGTATGAAGTGGTAATACTGTCACCCCATTGCACAGATGAGGTAACTGTGGCACAGAGAAGTTGAGATGCAGAACCAAAGTCTGAACCTTAACCATTCCGCTTCTTGCTGAGCACCGCGGAGCAGGGATCCTCTTGGAGGAGTGTCTTTCTCACTGCTGTGTCCCCACCACCAGGTGTGGAGCCTGTCATAGAGAAGCAGGTTGAAGAAACCGGAGGCCCAAGAGGCTGGGCAGGGTGGGCCAGCAGACACAGTCCCCTCTGACTTGGCTCTCCCACATCCTGAGCCCTTAGGCCCCCACCTGGGACCTGCAGGTGGGATCCCGATCCCCATCCATCTCTGTTCCCCAGAGCAGCCCAGAGCCCTGGAGCACCTCGGGGAAGGAGCTCCAGAACAGGCCTCCCTGGGAGTACCGTTTACTAGGCCATCTGCAGTCGACAGTATAGTCCAGGGTGCACCAGGCTGAGCTGGGCTCCTCCCCAGGCGGTTGCGTGGGGGAAGCAGGCAGAACGAGGTAGGTGAGCCGAGGGGCAGCCGCACTGTCTTCTGAGACGCGAGGTCTCGGCTGCGGCCCCTCCCTTCAGGCTCCAGGGACAGTTGCCTCAGAGCCTGGGGGTGAATCCCAAGGCCGGGTGGGCTGGCCCTGGGGGCTGACCTGCTCCTGGAAGAGTCCATCAGTCAGGGCTTCCGAAGGGTCAGCTCACGAGGTTTCGGAGGTGTTGGGGGTAGGCGGTCGGGCCAGGGGTTCTAGGCACCCCCAGCTTCCTCCACGGCCCAGCCCAGCCCAGCACCATCACTGCCCACAGTGATGGCGGCCCTTCTCCCTTCCTGAGTGTGGCATCTGCAGGTCCCTGTCATCCTGGGCTTGGCCTGGGTCCTGCTCAGCTGGGGAGGAGTGGCTGGCGCTCTGATGAGGTGGCGGCATCCCTGTATATCAGGAACTGTATGGAGATCCGAAGGAGTCAACGTCAAGGCCAAATGGAGCGCAGCCTGGGTTGGACCTGCCCCAGGGTGGCCTGTGGCCCCATCCAGAACTGCTGCCCTCTTCCCTCCCTGCGACTCGGCCAGGCGGGCAGGGTCAGCCATGGCCTCCTGGCCTCCGCTCTTGCTGCCTTCCCACCCCTCAACCGGCCAAACCCCCTTTATCTGCCAAGTCCAGCGCTTGGGTCTTCCTCTCCAGGCAGCCTCCCCTGACCCCAGCCCCAGGTTCTTGCCCTCCTCTCACGCTACAGCATCCTGGGGGTTTCAGCAAGTGACAGGGGCCATTTTGGGGCACCAGAGCTTAACTTCCTTCATCTCTCATTGCACCCACCAGGAACTCTGCAAACGTCGAAACAAGGGCCCCGTTTACCTCCCAAAGGAGATGGAAATAATGTCCTGCTCAGCCATCCAGCAAACAAACATTTACTGAGCACTCACTGTGTGCTGGGTCCGGTGCTGGGTATTTCCAGAGACCTTAGCTTATGTAATTGCCCCATGACCTTGGTGAGACAGAGAGATGAAGACACGGAAGCACAGAGAGGCTAACGGTCTGCTCTGTGTCACCCAGGACACCGGGGAGCCAGGATTTGAACTCGAGTTTTTCCATCTCTAATTCCCGTGTGTGTGTCTCCACATTGCAGCTTTCCTTCCTCCTGCCTGGATGGGCTGATTTATGCCCCGTTCCCCAGACCCTTTGCACAAGCTGTGCCAGGAACATCCCTCCCTTGCCTGTGCCTAACTTCTCCTTCAGGGCACAGTTTCAATGGCACTAGTGGAGGCCTCTGCTGAGCCTCTAAACCAGGACAGACAGCCCCCTGGTCACACACTCTTGCAGTTTTTCTCTGTGCTACTCGGTGGCACCACAATGAAGTAATTATTTATGATTACGTGTATCCTGTCTGCCTCCCCACTGAACTGTGAGCTTCTTGAACGAAGGACCATTCCGTTCTTGCTCACAAATAGATCCGGTAACTAAAGGGGTGCCCAGCACACGGGAGGTTTGACTCTTGGATGGATGGATGGATGGATGGATGGATGGATAAATGGATGGAAGAATGGATAGAATGGATGGATGGATGGGTGGATGGATGGGTGGATGGAAGGATGGATGGATGGAAGCATGGATAGAAGGATGGATGGATGGATGGACGGATGGACAGAAGGATGGATGGATGGACAGACTGGATGGAAGGATGGATGGATGGAAGGATGGATGGATGGGTGGAAGGATGGATGGAAGGGTGGATGGATGGAAGGGTGGATGGATGGAAGGGTGGATGGAAGGATGGATGGATGGATGGACGGATGGATGGACAGATGGATGGATGGATGGATTGATGGAAGGATGGATGGATGGATAGAAGAATGGATGGATGGATGGATGGATGGATGGATAGAAGGATGGATGGAAGGATGGATGGATGATGGAAGGATGGATGGATGGATAGAAGAATGGACGGATGGATGGATAGATGGATGGAAGGATGGATGGAAGGATAGATGGATGAAGGATGGACAGATGGATTGATGGATGGAAGGATGCATGGATGGATGGATGGATAGATGGATGGATGGGTGGGCAGATGGATGGATGGATGGATGGATGGAAGGATGCATGGATGGACAGGCTGGATGGATGGAAGGATGCATGGATGGATGGATAGAAGAATGGATGGATGGATGGATAGATGGATGGAAGGATGGATAGATGGATGGATGGAAGGGTGGATGGATGGATAGATGGATGGATAGAAGGATGGACAGATGGATGGATAGATGGATGGAAGGATGGAAGGATGCATGGATGGATGGATGGATGGAAGGATGGATAGATGGATGGAAGGATGGATGGATGGATAGAAGGATGGACAGATGGATGGATAGATGGATGGAAGGATGGATGGAAGGATGCATGGTGGATGGATGGATGGATGGATGGACAGAATAGATGGATGGATGAGTGGATGGAAGGATGGAAGGATGGATGGATGGAAGGATGGATGGACAGATGGATGGACAGAAGGATGGATGAATGGACAGACTGGATGGAAGGATGGATGGATGGAAGGATGGATAGATGGAAGGGTGGATGGATGGATGGATTGATGGATGGATGGATAGAAGAATGGATGGATGGATGGATGGATGGACGGATGGATTGATGGATGGATGGATAGAAGAATGAATGGATGGATGGACGGATAGATGGATGCAAGGATGGATGGATGATGGAAGGATGGATGGATGGATAGAAGAATGGACAGATGGATGGATAGATGGATGGAAGGATGGATGGAAGGATGGAAGGATGCATGGACAGAAGAATGGATGGATGGATAGATGGATGGAAGGATAGATGGATGGATAGAAGGATGGACGGATGGAAGGATGGAAGGATGCATGGATGGATGGATAGAAGAATGGATGGATGGATGGAAGGATGGATGGAAGGATGGATAGAAGGATGGACAGATGGATGGATAGATGGGTGGAAGGATGGATGGAAGGATGGAAGGATGCATGGTGGATGGATGGATGGATGCTTGGATGGATGCTGAAGCCACGTGCAAGCAGAGGCTGCTGTGCCACCCCCCACCCCCCCACCCCCACACCCTGAAGGATACGATGGTGTCGAGCAGCAGGACGCCCAGGCTGCCCACGAGCCAGGGCAGGTGGTGCAGCACATAGCTGCCCTCGCCCTGGCCTACCTCGGGGTTTTTGAGCAGCACGCTCAGCCCATACAGCGTGTTCCCCAGCATCACCAAGGCGAACAGCGAGTAGGAGATCCCCTGTGTCGACTTCCGCAGGAACTGGAAGTGAGGGGTGTAGGGTCAGAGACCTCAAACGGGCCTCTTGTCTCTCTGGACTGTAACTGTCCATGTGTCCGTCTGCCCTGTCACACTACGCATGCTCCGAGCAGACTGCACACGGTGTGACCAGCGTCCGACATGGGCCTGGTGCCCAGACCAGCCCTTTCCAGGGCCTGACTCCTCATCCCTGTTACAACATCATCTCCCGGGCCCCCCTTCCCAGGTCGCAAGAGACTAGGGCTGCACCACCCTGCTCGGCCCAAGGTGCCTGCTCCCCAGCCCTACGCTGACTCACTGCCCAGCAAGGCTCCCCCATCTCTGGTTCCCCACCTTCTCCTCTGCTCTCAGCCCCTCGCTCTCACCTGACCTCCTACCTCCCTGGGACACATGCAGGTCACGTGTACCCCTGGATGGCAGGCATCTCGTGCCCATTTCCAGAGGCAGAAACTGAGGCTTGGAGAAGTGGATTAAGTCACCCAAGCCAACAATGAGTGTGGACCAGACCTGCTGCTACTCCTTAACCCAGGGGCCCGAGCTGCCAGCCGGCTCCTCTTCCCTTGGCCCCAGTGCCCCTGCCCACGGCTCACATTGGTGCGGATCTGAGGCAGCCGGGAGAGCAGGTACAGCATGCTGGACACGGAGCCGATTACGAAGCCAATGATTTCCTGCTGCGTGAAGGGCTGAGAGGGCAGAGTAGAGTGCTCAGTGCTCAGTAGGGGCCGGGGTGCAGCTTGAGAGCCCCAACTCCCTCCTAGAGGGCAATCCCCCTGACCTCGTGGTCATGCAGGGGCGGGCCCTCGGGGTGAGCCAGACCCCCACCCCTGCTCTACCCTCGCGTGCCCACACCTCACCTTATTGCCCGGCTCCACAGACAAGAGCGTCCGCCCTTGGAAGACCTCCCTGGGGGCAGCTACCGAGCCAGCGCTGCTCAGCAGTGGGGCGGTACACGCCACCCCCAAGATGAACAACAGCACAGAATTGATGGGGGCAGACCCTGGACATGAGGCAGGAGGGAAGCTGAGATTAGGGACCTGAGTGGCGGCAGACAGACTGGGCTTTGAGTCCTGGCCTTGTCCCTCAGTGGCTGTGTGACCTTGGGCAAATGACCTAACCTCTCTGAGCTTTCATTCCTCACCTGTAGAATGGGTATAATGAGAGTACCCTTCTCCTAAGGTTGTAAAGGTAAACCGATGAGGGCAGTGGGGGCAGGAAGGGGATTATGGAGCGTGGAAAAGCTGAGACAGCCCCACCCCCAGGTGCCTGGGTCATTTCTTGTACAGCCCTGGATCTGCCCCTTCTGAATCCTGTGTGCCGTGTCCTTGTTTCCTCAGCTCCAAGCCCAGGGCCCGGCACTGAGGAGCAGCTGAAGCCACGTTTGCTGAATGAGAGAACTGAAGCGAAGGGGGCTCCCTGTGCTCCTGCCCGGATGTGCTCACTGCCCTCTGTCTCGGCCCATCAGGGGATCAGGGCCCCAGCTTTCAGATATAAGGCCCGAGGAAGCCTTTTTGAGGTTCGGTTTATCACCAGCAATGGGAAACCTTCCTCCTCCCAAGCTTCCAGGCCTCCTGGCTGCCCTCAGGCACCTGACACACAGGGAACCCCGTACTCACACACACAGGGGCGTTTCTTAAACTTGTAATGGAAGTACAGCGACAGCATCAGCACGTCGGCTAAGACGTAATACACGGCTGTGTAGGTCTGCAAGAGACGAGGGGGCCCAGAGCGCTGGCTGCAGTCCCCGGCTCGGGGACCACACCCCAGCACCCGGGCAGCTCTGCCCCATCCCAGCTGGGTGACCCTGAGCAAGTTGCTTCACCTCCTGGAGCTTCTGTTTGCTCATCTGGAAAGGAGAGGATCACAGTTCCTACCTGGCAGAGCTAGACAGCAGGTAGGCAAGGGCCTGGCAGGTGCCCGCCTGGGCAGACAGGGGAAACAGTGGCTAGCATGACCAGGCAGGACAAAATGGGACTCAGAGGTTAAGTGGAGGCTACCATTTGGCCTGATACAGGGGCAATTTACAGCCCCCCTTGGGAAGACAATAGATTCCTGAGTTTGAGTCCCAGCTCCACCCAGCCACAGAAGAATGATGGCATCTGGGCCTCCCAAGGGAAAACCTTCCTCCTCCAGGGCCCCATGCCCTGAAAGCTCAGTCAGGATCTTAGCACCTCAGAGGTCAAAGACCCCAGCCGTCCAGTGGTTTGATATGCTCATTTTGTAGACGGGGGAACTGAGGCCCCCAGCCCATTGTCTTGTCACACTGCGCAGCAGGCTCTCTCTATAGCATGGGGCCCTCGCAAGATGGAAGCCTCTGCAGACTGTCCGTGGCAGCCCACCCAGCCCCGGGACCAGCCTACCTGCAGGGGCAGCTGGTCAGCAAGGAAGGAGCCAATGAGATTGCAGGAGTCTCCGCCGATCCAGCCCAGGAGGAACCACAGAGACAGGGCCTGGTCCATGATGCCCGTCTTGCAGGCCTTGATGTACTGGCTGTGGCGGAGGAGGGAGACGTGTGCTCAGGGGCCAGACGGCTGTGATACCGCGTGGAGGGTAAACATGGGAACAGCCAACACAGAATAGCGGGGCCGGGGTGGCGACTGCACAGGGGGTCGCCTGGGAGCTGATCCTTCCCACAGGCGGGATCCTCATGGGCCTTTCTTTGCCCTTTGGGGATTCTTACCAGGGGATCCCTTCCAAGCCAGGAGCTCTATGGGACATGCTTCTTTCCAGAGAGAGCCACTGCATGATAGATTCTCCTCCACAGCAGTCTCTTGGTGGGGACCTGGGGTCTTTACAGGGTCCTGACGTTTTGGGTCAGACCCTGAGAACCACTTCACAGGGACCCTGGGTTCTCTCTTCTATGGAGGTGGGGGGGGGGTGGGGGGGGTTGGAAGGAAGGAGGATGGTGGTTGCCCTACGGCCTGAGGCCTGGGACGGCCCTATCTCCAGGGGAGATGGATGATAATATGGGTCTGTTATCTTCGAAGGGCAACAGAGAAGCCTCGGGCTGTGGCTCCCCGAGCTCTGATTACAAAGCCATGGGGTCAAGTCTTTTTTTTTTTTTTTTTTTTTTTTGCGGTACGTGGGCCTCTCACTGTTGTGGCCTCTCCCGCTGCGGAGCGCTCCGGATGCGCAGGCTCAGCGGCCATGGCTCACGGGCCCAGCCGCTCCGCGGCATGTGGGATCTTCCCGGACCGGGGCATGAACCCGTGTCCCCTGCATCGGCAGGCGGACTCTCAACCACTGCGCCACCAGGGAAGCCCGGGGTCAAGTCTTGATGGGCCTCTTTGGGGATGGAAATGTCAGGGAACCAGGATTCACACCCAGACCCTGAGGTTCCAGTCCAGCTTTGAGTCAGTCCACAATGGCCATCTGCTGCTTACATTTCTCTTTAATCATTTGCATGTATTTAAATTAGTCAAAGGTAACTAAATAGCACCTCACCCCACCTACCAGCCAAGACAGAAGCTAGGAAAGCTAGGCCTGGCCCTGGTTCTTCACGGTCATCCTTCCACCTCCATCTCCTGCTGAGCCCCGCCCCCAGCTCTTTAGGTCTCCCACCCAAGCCTGTGTTCCTTGTTTCCATCCTCCCTCTCAAGGATCTCTCTCAAACTCCTATCTTGCCAAAACCCTCCAAAACCTCTCACTGCTCTTCAGTAAGGACCCCATCTTCCTGAGCACATCCTGACAAGGCCCCCAGGTCCCCTGCCCCTCTGACCCCCACCACCTCTTCACCAGGACAGCCTTCTCTTCCTCCAAACTCTGCATCAGCAGATGGCTCACCCAGTCCCTCCTCTGTATCTTTCAAGAAATATCAGTTCCTCCTCAGGGCCTTCCTAGAAGGGAGCTCTGCCAGCACTGGTCAGTTCCTCCTGGACTCAAGCTTCCTGAGGGAAGGGACAGTGCCCAGCATGGGCCTGGCCTGAAGAGGCCCTTAAGGTTTACCCCATGGCCCTGCCCTTCTAGGACACTGTGACTTGAAGAGCCTCCATAAATTTCAGGGAAAGTGGTTTTGTCACACTCAGGAAAGGCTGAGTCCTAAGGAGAAGCAGGAGGGTGGCTGCCCTCCCTGCCATCACCTGGGGCTTCTCCCAGACCTCTGACACCCCCTCCCTGGTTAATCAGCCAGACCCAGGCAGGGCTGGCACGATACCCTGGTGGAAAGGGGAAGCCTCAGCCACCTCCACCAGCTCCTCGTGCTTCTGGGGGAGCTCTCACCCCAAGATGGGGAGTCTCTCTCCCTTGGCCTCCACCCACCACCCAGACCTGTCTGCTTTGCCTCCTAAGGGCCACCCATCCAATCCCCCAGACAGCATTGCTTGCTGGATGCCTTACACAGCCTCCCTGCCTCCAGTCTCTCCCCCGTCCCTCCAGTTCTCCTTCCCTAATAGAAGGTCTACAAAGGCAAGGATGGGGTCGGTTTTGCTTACTTCTGCCACATCTAGTATGGCAGCTGGGACAAGGTGAGTCAGTAAAAATGTCAAGCCCTAGACAGCATGTGGGGACAACTTGATGTGGTAAGGGTAGTCTTTTTTTTTTTTTGGCCACTGCACGGCTTGTGGGATCTTAGTTCCCCGACCAGGGATTGAACCTGGGCCCTCAACAGTGACAGCACAGAGTCCTAACCATAGGACTTCCAGGGAATTCCCAATGGTAGTCTTTTTAACACATGGTACTGGGACAACCGGGTACCGCATACAAAAGAATGAGGTTGGATCCCGACCTCACACCGTATACAAAGTACAACTCAAGCTGAATCAAAGCTCTACATGTAAGAGCTAATTTGTGATACTGCGATTTACAATAAGAAATATATATATTTGGTCTTCTTCCCTGTTCCCTGCACAGAGCTATTCTAAGAATGTCCTAAGGGGTGAGAGAGAAAAAAAGGTGTCTTTTGTAATGTTAATGAGATGACTTTTGGAAAGCCCTTAGTAGGTCACCTGAGGGTAAGGACTCATTGCCAGGGGAACCAACAGTAAGATTAGAAGGTTGGGACATTCAGTCTCACGGGCCCCTGTCCCACCCCCCTCACCCACCTCATGGGAGGAGAGAGGCTGAGACTTGAGTCCAATCGCTAATGGCCAATGACTGTGTAATAAAGCCTCCATAAAAATCATTTCTCTGAGTTCTGTGAGCTGCTCTAGCAAACTAATCAAACCTGAGGAGGGGTGGGGGGAATCTCCGATCTGCAGCTGGAGGTCAGAAGCACAAGTGACAACCTGGACTTGTGATTGGTCTCAGAAGTGGGGAGGAGGGAGCACTCTTGTGGGACTTGTAGGACTGGGCCCCTAACCTGTGGGATCTGAGGCTGTCTCAGGTGTAGATAGTGTAAGAATTGAGTTGATTGCTTGATGGTGTGGCAATAAAACACATCAGAATTGGTGTCAGACTTGGATAAATCTATATAAAACTCTTAGAAGATAAGGATGAATCTTTGTTACCTGGATTAAGCTATCGTTTCTAAACATGATATCAAAAGCACAAGTAACAAAAGAAAAAAACACATAAATTGGACATCATCAAGGGACTTCCCTGGCGGTCCAGTGGTTAAGAATCCGAGCTCCCATGCAGGGGGCTCAGGTTTGATCCCTGCTCGGGGAACTAAGATCCCACATGCTGCACAGAGCGGCCAAAAAAAAAAAAACTGGACATCAACAAATTTTTGAATCTTTGTGCTTCAAGCGACACCATCGAGAAAGTGAAAAGACAACCCACTGAATGGCAGAAAATATTTGCAAAATATATTTAGAATATGTAAAGAACTCTTATAACTCAAGAACAAAAAGACAAATAATCCAATTGAAAAATGGGCAAAGAACCTAAATAGACCTTTTTCCAAAGAGAATATAATTTGGCCAATAAGCACGTGGAAAGCTACTTAATATCACCAGCCAACAAGGAAATACAAATCAGAACTATGAGAGACCACTTCACACCCACTAGGATGGTATAATTAAAAACACAGAAAATAACAAGTGTTGATGGGGATTTAGAGAAATTGGAACCTTCATACGCTGCTGGTGGGAATATAAAATGGTGCAACAGCTTTGGAAAACAGTCTGGTAGTTCCTCAAAAGATTAAACACAGAGTTACCATGTGACCCGGCAATTCCACCCCTGAGGTATATACCCAAGAGAAGTAAACACACATGTCCCCACTAAAACTTGTGCATGAACATACATAGCAGCCTTAATCACACTGGCCAAAAGGTAGAAACCACCCAAATGTCCATCACTGAACGACTGAATAAACAAAATGTATACACATACAACGAACTACTATTCGGATGTAAAAAAGAATGAAGTATTGACACTAGCTACGTATGACGTGGATGAACCTTGAAGATGTTATGCTGAGTGAAAGAAGCCAGTCACAGAAGGCCACATACTGTATGATCCATTGATATGAAACGTCCAAAATAGGCAAATCTACAGACAGAAAGTAGATTGGTGGTTGGGGCCGGGAGATTTAGAGGGAAATGAGGAATGACTCATTTCTTTCTGGGTTTCTTTTTAGGGTGACAAAAATGTTCTAAAACTGATTGCGGCAATGCTTACACAACTCTGTGCATATACTAAAACCTTGGACTTGTACGTTTAAACGGGCTAACTCAATGGTATATGAATTATCTCTCAATTAAACTGTTATCTTTCTCCCTCAGGAGAAACAGCATAAGATTTCCTAACAGTGGAGAATGCCCTTACATTACAGGGCCCTGGGTGACCTCTTTGACCTCATCTCTCCTCTTTGGCCCCCCCTCTGCCCAACCATGGGACTGAGCGTACGGTGTGTAAAGGCCATCCTCATAGCAACCCTGTGAGGTAGGAACAACATTCCCGTTTTACAGATGAGAAAACTGAGGCGCAGAGCAGTGAAGGGACTTGCCCAGGTCACAGTGTGTCCGCGTTCCCTAATCACAGCAGTGGCCATGCTGTTTTGTAATCACTGCTTGTCCTCCACCAGACTGTCACAGAACAAAGGCCAAGTTCGATGCACCCCAGCCCTCCCACTCCTCCGCCTCCTCTCTGACTAGCTGTGCAATTCACAGCAAGTTAGTTAACCTCTCTGGGTTTCTATTTCCTCGTAAAGTAGGGATACAGATTGTATCTATTTCACAGGGTGCTTATGAGGATTAAACAGGGTGAAGACGTGTCAAGTGCTTAGAAATGAGCTAGGTACACACTGGGCACTCGCTGAACAGGCGTTATTATTATTACCTGTGTGTCAGCGTGGTCCAGCACAAGGCGGAGCCTAGAGTGAGGTTCGAGGTAGGGCCCTCCAGGGTGGGCTGGAAGTCAGTGAGTGGGGGTGGGGAGAGGAAGCACACTTGGCCTTGAGTCTGGAGAGGCCCAACGCCAGCCAGGGAGCCCCCTCCTCGGTGCAGCCCCAGGTGCACTCGCCCCGCCCGTGCAACCCAGCCCCGGTCCCACCACTCCGCTGGTACTCACGGGAGGGTGGATGCAGCAAAGCAGAGAATGGAGATCAAGCCCAGGCCCACGCTGGCCTTGTCCCAGCCATCCTGGGCACACTCGCCAAACACGTCCCATATCCACTGGCTGGAGCCATTGGGGCAGCTGGAGAAGTTGCTGGAGCCCAGCTTCCTCCAGACCATGGCTTCGGAGGGAGGGAGGGAGGAAGCCGGTGTGCTGAGGCAGGCGACAGCTCTACAGGGAACAAGAGAGGGGCCTTCAGCCTTGGGAGGTCCGGGTCCTAGTCATGGTCCCGCCACTCTAAGCCCATTCCAGCCTTATCACCCAGCATGGACTGGGCCCCTGAACCAGAGAACACGATCATTACAGACATCAAAGTAACCACATATGCAGGGAGGGCACTGGATACGTGTGGCCAGAGACAGGTGCCTTCGAACCCCCACTCTTCCTGTTAACGCCTCGACTTTGGGCAAGTGGCTCAGCCTTGCTGTTCCTCAGTCTCCTCATCTGCAAGATGGGCCGATAACAGTGCCTCCCCCATACAGCTGTGAGGGTTCAGTGAGTTCATAAATCCAGTGTAGAGAACTGAGCCCTCAAACAATGCCACCTTTGTTCCAACTCTTGAACATTTCGATTGTTTCCAATCTTTTCTTCTTGCAAATCACGCTGCAAGGGTCTGCTGAGACCAGGCCCACTAAGTACATCCTCTCATTTAAAGTACGGCTGTCCTGGGAATCCCCTGGTGGTCCAGTGGTTAGGACTCAGCACTTTCACTGCCGGGGCCTGGGCTCAATCCCTGGTCAGGGAACTAAGATCTCTCAAGGCGCACCACTCGGCCAAAAAAAAAAAAAAAAAAAAAAGTAGGGGTGTCCTCCAGTACATTGGTCAGATGAGGCAAGTGGCGAAGAAGGAGCAGGTGAGTTGCACACGTGGCTGGGATTCAAGCTTGGCGTGCTCAAGCCGCATCCTCCCAGCGGCTCGCGTGTGTAGGACGTCTGCTGGCAAAGAGTCCGGAGCCACCTCCCCATTCTCACCGCCGACAAAGCCAGGAGCTGGCTGGTTGCAGGGGCAGGCAGGGAAGTCCCCACCTGGTGTCCTAGAGCAGTCACAGCCTGTGTGACAGTCCCAGAGGAGGGAGAGGAAGTGGGGCTGCCGGAGCATCTCTGCTGGGCAGAATCATCACAGCCCCTGACAGCTGAGCACTTTACCAGCTCTGTGCTAAGCACCTTATGTAGGCCTTTCTGCATTTTGCTGCACATCAACTCTATGAAGCAGGGACTACTGATATGTCTACGTGGACCCGGGGAGGTGACCTGCCAGCGCCACCCAAGCAGGAAGCGCTCATAGCCACCTTGCTTCTGTCCCTGGGAACGGAGGCACCTTCCTGTGGTCTGGCAGGGCTGCCCAGGGCCTCATGCAGCCAGAAGGCGGGCTTCCCCTTTTCTCACTGCGCTCAGAGGGGCTTTCCTCACCTGGGATGAGGCTCTCTCCAGCCAACTTCAGTTTCTGCTTGTGTCAAAAGACCCAGGATCCTCATAAAGCAACGCCCCCCAGACAATGCCATAGACCAAATGTTTATGTCCCTCCTGTCCTGTTGAAATCTAACCCCCAATGTGATGGTATTTTTGAGGTGGGGCCTTTGGGGAGTATTTAGGTCATGAAGGCAGAGCTCTCATGAATGGGATTAGTGCCCTTATAGAAAAGACCCCAGAGAGCTCTCTCGCCTATTCTGCCAGGTGAGGACATATCGAGAAGACAGCCATCTATGAACTAGGAAGTGGACCCTCACCAGACATTGAATCTACTAGCACCCTGATCTTGGACTTTCCAGCCTCCAGAACTGTGAGAAATCAATGTTTGTTTCTAAGCCATCCAGAAAAATGGTTATTTTGTTACATTAGCCCGAATGGGCTGAGACACCCTGGCTGGACCCTTGGAACTGCTGAGGCCACAGCGACCTGAGAGCATCAGGCAGGGAAAGGAAGCGAGTCAGCTGCTTCTCTTAGGAAGCTCTAAGCTCTCAGCTCTAATGTGACTCAACAGCGAGCCCCAGAGCTGGGGGCAAGGGCACCCCAGGTCACTGCCTGCCTGGTTCACTGCAGTCCCTCCGGGGCCCTGCAAAGGGGGGCTGACGGTCTCTTCCTGTACCTTGGTGACCCCCCTCCCTTGACCTTCAGCACAGCTGATGTTGGAGCCATTTATCTGCTGTCCTGCCACCAGCAGCTGCAAGGCCACCCCAGGTTAACACGCAGTCCAGGAAGGAGCTGGGTTTTTGCAGTGCCTCAGGCATTTCAAATCAAGCCCTTTTGTTCCCCAGCCACCCCTCCAGTGGACCACTTCCCCAAGCCTCCTCTGGTAGAGCCTCAACACACCACGGCAGGTCGTCACAGTAGTATACTGCCATCCTCATTAACTTCTCTGTGAGGGGAACACTGTCCTCATTCTACAGATAAGGTTGAGTGGCCTTGTGCAAATAACAGTCTGAGCCTGTGTATAAAACGAGGATAACGACGCTCACTCCTTGGGGTTGTTGTATAGATAAAACGCACATAAAGCTCTTAGCCCAGGGCCTGACACAATGGTAGTGCCTGAGAATGAGAGACCAGTATCTCAAGCCCCCTGAGGTCACTCTCACTCCCTCTTTTCACCAGGTTAGGGAAGAAAGAAAGTGGACACACACCCAGTGAAGGAGGGAGGGGTGTCTTGGGGGATGTACCTTGGCTCATAGGGCCCAGGGCCCTGGGTGGGTGGTCCCCTGTCCATGCACGGGGTCCATGTGCAGCTCGGGGCTCAGGATCCTTTGAGACACACCTGAGCCCTGAACAGAAGACACTTTCCTCTGAGGGCCACTGTGCACTGAGCCTGTCACCCGTGGGTTCTGACCCAAGGAGGAAGCCAGCCTGGGCCCAGGCCTGGCTTCTGAGACCGAGCCCACCTCCTAGTCCAACAGCACTGAGCAAATGGATGGCCAGGGTTGCAACAAAGGTTGACCAGGTCTGTAAGTGTGACAAGGACCACAACAGGGGTGCCTTGTTGGTTTAGTTTTTTTAAATTGAAGTATATAGTTGATTCAGGGGTGCCTTGTTATCATGGAGGGCACATGTTTGAAATTCAGGATGTGTGTGTCAGAGCTGGGGATCAGGGACCTTGGGTTTAGGAAGCTAGCTCCCCCAGCAGCTTCTGACCACACGTATTCTGTGCACGTGACCACACTTTAAGAAAGGCGGAGGGACTTCCCTAGTGGTCCAGTGGCTAAGACTCCGCACTCCCAATGCAGGGGGCCTGGGTTCGATCCCTGGTCAGGGAACTAGATCCTGCATGCCGCAACTTAGAGCCCACATGCCGCAACGAAGACCTGGTGCAGCCAAATAAATAAAGTAAATAAATAAATATTTTAAAAAAAAAAAAAGAAAGAAAAGAAAGGCAGCCCTGGAAACGGCATCTGCTGCCACAGCCATGTAACTCTTCCAGATCCCAAGCTGAGTCACAGAGATGCTCCCCACTGAAGCTGCTCAAGTGGCCACCTTTATCTACCAGATAAGTCCAAATGCCTTGAGACTGAGCCCCAGGGTACACCAAGAACTGCACCCCCCCCATCTCCTGTCCCTCCCTCTAGGCCTTCAGACGGTCATTCCAGGTCTCCTGACTTCTATCCATGCCATCTCTTCCCCTAGGCTTGGCCTTTTTCTTTCTTTTTTTTTTTTTTGCGGTATGCGGGCCTCTCACTGTTGTGGCCTCTCCTTTTGCGGAGCACAGGCTCCACGCGCAGGCTCAGCGGCCACGGCTCATGGGCCCAGCCACTCCACGGCATGTGGGATCCTCCAGGACTGGGGCACAAACCCACATCGCCTGCATCGGCAGGCGGACTCTCAACCGCTGCGCCACCAGGGAAGCCCATTGGCCTTTGCACCCTAGAGGGCATAGTAAAGAGAAACTAAGACCCAGTTCTAAATTGCCATCTCAATTTAGCGGGTCCTTACAGGAGATGGTGGGAAAACACCTGTCACCTCTTCCCTTACCCTCCTCCACAAACCTGAAGAATGCTCATCACACTCCCCAGCCACTGCTCCCCTTTAATCCCACTCCTCTCCCTTCACCTTAGTTGTAAACTTATTCTTAGGCCCCAGACACACCTGGTGCACAGTAAAGTTTCAAAAAACAGCAAGAGGGCTTCCCTGGTGGTGCAGTGGTTGAGAGTCCGCCTGCCGATGCAGGGGACGCGGGTTCGTGCCCCAGTCTGGAAAGATCCCACATGCCGCGGAGCAGCTGGGCCCATGAGCCATGGCCGCTGAGCCTGCGCGTCCGGAGCCTGTGCTCCGCAACGGGAGAGGCCACAGCAGTGAGAGGACCGCATACCCCAAAAATAAAAAACACACAGCAAGAGACAGACAGACAGGGAGGGGAGAGGGAGAGAGAAAGGAAGGAAAAGAAGGAAGAAAGAGAGAGAGAGAGAAACAAAGAAAGGAAGGGAGAATGGGAGACCTAATTGTGAGCTTGGATGGCCTAGGGTTGAGGAGAAAGCACTCTGGAACTGACCTGCCTGATACCTACTAGTAATGAATCCTTGGTCAAGTGACTGAGCCTCAGAGTTCCAACCTGTAAAATGGGGGAAAAATGCAAGTATCCACCTGCTAGGCTAATTGCAGAGTTAAACGAGAGAATCCAGGCTGAGGGATTAGAATGGCGCCTGGCACAGGTTAAACCCGCAGTATAATAACAGGGGATGGCTATTATTCTATTCTGTCTATAGCTCTCTCCCCTCCCCCCACAGGGTTCCTGGCAAACAGCAGGCTTCAGTAAGCCTTGAAAAGACAAGACTGCGTCAGTCCTCATACATCCAAACACAGACTCCCCATGTATACACTTGGAAACCTGTCCTAAGCATGGAGTAGGAGGGGACAATCCGGGCTCCCTGCAGAACTGGGGAGCACCTGAGGGGAGGAGCATCCTGCTTTGGGGCTACCACCCACTCCAGCCCTCCAGGTCCTCGGTCACAACTCCCTCCTAGTGACTCAGCCGAGCGCCGGCCGCCTGTTTGGCGGGGATAATAACAGGGCAGCCGCTGGCGTCAGCGCTCATTCGCCGCGAAGCCCCCTCCTCTGGCCCGCCCTGGGGAAAACAAAGTCGTCAGAAACGCAGGGGCCCGTGGGCCGGGAACAAGAGGCCAGAAAGGAACCCAGACCCCAGGGCCTAGGTCAGAGCGGCCCGAGGGGTCATGCTGGTCGCCCTTGAGGAGGGGGACCTGGGCTCCCGCCGAGGGCCTCCCAATCCCAGCCCAGAGCCTCGCTCCAAGATCTCGCGCCCCGAGGTGGGAGCAGTAGCCCCAGGACCATCCAGGGGCTGGAGAAGGGTGTTGGAAAGATGTAGCAGGGAAGGCCCAGAGTCCCGAACCGCAGCCCCAGCCTCAAATTCGGCTTACCAAGTCTAGAGCCTCCCCACAGCCCGGCTTCTGGGTTCTCCAGCTCCTGCCTTCATCAGCTGACCAGAACCCCCGCCCCGCCCCGCCCCGGAGCTGCGCGGCTCCGCCTCTTGCGCCGCGCACTTGGCGGAAGGTCCTGGGAGTCGTGGCGAGCGAGCGTATCTTGCGTGAGGGCGCGCCGCGCTTCTCCCCTTCGGCAGGGAGGCGGGGCCCGAGGCGCCCCAGCGCGCAGGCGCCGACCTCATGCTGAGCACCTTGTCTCGCGCCGTGGCCCGCGCCGCCGTCCGCTGCGCTCGTACCCCCCGGCCACCCGAGGCTCGCACCGCCGCCACCGCAGCCGCCATGTCCCGGGGCCCGCGGGCCACCTCAGGCTCCCCGATCCGGCCCGCCACCGTGCTGGGCACCATGGAGATGGGGCGCCGCATGGACGCGCCTGCCAGCGCCGCGGCAGTGCGCGCCTTCCTGGAGCGCGGCCACACTGAGCTGGACACGGCCTTCATGTACAGCGACGGCCAGTCCGAGAGCATCCTGGGCGGCCTGGGGCTCGGGCTGGGCGGCGGCGACTGCAAAGGTAACTTCTGGCGCCCGCGCACCAACCTCTTGTCCTCTCCCTACACTGTGCAGTGCAGACCTGTCCCTCAGGACGCTGACCCGACTCCAGCCACGCGCCCGCCGCGGTCAGGGCCGACAGCTTCGTCCCGCCCCCGGGGCGCCCCCCTTCCCTGGCCATCCCGCAGCTCTGTGAACCCCCCCCCCTCCTCAAGTCCCTTGCACATCCAGCCGCGACAGCTGAACAGCGCTTTTTCCTGACCACCTTCCCCTCCGCTTCTTCGTCTGGGGATTGCTACTCGGTAACCCCCGAGCCTGATCTAGTCCTTGGCTTTCTACCCCAGTTGCTTTCTTAGTGCACCTCTCTGCGGCACTGGTCTCCAGAGCTATGCCGTACCCCCCTCCAACCCTGCCAGGTGCCCATAACTGGTCCCCAGGCGCTCTGCCTATGCCCCTCTCCCCATTGTCCTCAACGCCCATGCGCTCCCCGAGAGCCCTTTTCTCATCCAGGTCTTTCATCAGTCCCTAGACTTTGCTCTGTTTAGTTGGCAGTACCCCTGGCTCTCTCAGGGAGAGCTGTAGCACTGCCATAGACCGGGCTGGGAGAGCAGAGGTGGTGGGGTAAAGAGTGGGGAGGCGTGAGAGAGAGGGTAAGGCATTTCTGTCCACTCCTGTAGCCCTATGCTAGCTTCTTATGGAGCTATAGGAGGGAAAGTGTCTCTAACCCACTCGCAGGGAGCTCAGAGTCTAGTGGAGAAGATTGAAGCAAATAATTGCAGAGGAGTGTAGAAGAGGAAGCACTTTTAGGAAAGGCATAATGGGGCCAGGCAGAGGCCCTAGGGAAGGCTCAGAGAACACTGAGACTGGGCCTTCAAGGAACAATAGTAGTTTGCTGGGCAGAGCATGAGTCAAAGGGTTATGAGAGGCTGAGGGCATAGCTGTGCCAAGACTGGTGTGTGGACGGCCAGGAGGCAAGTGTGCTTGAGTGGAGGATGTGTGTGTGGAGGGACGGTCCCTCATCAGCCTGATGCCATTGGAAGTGCCTAGGAGGGTGCCTGGCACATGGTGGGACCCAGTGAAGTCAGCTGATACTATTACTACCGCACTCTGCCTCCTCTTTCCCATCCTGAGACTCCTTCTTCCCAGCCCTCGTGTCGGGGGCATCCCCCTCTGGGTCCTCCTTAGATTCATAGCTTGGTGGATCTGGAGGAACAGACTTGGGAATGTGCATCTCAGACCCACACTCTCTAGTTCACCTGCGTGCCTCTCGTGACTAATGAAGATTTTATTTCTGAATTGGTTTCTCCCCTTCCAGTCCTTCCTTGCTTCCTTCTTTGAGGCCAGGCACACCCAGAGTCAAAGTCTTCAGGTCAGACCCAAGGCAAAGTTCACACCAAGAATGCAGGGGGATTGAGAAATGTGGGGAATGGAAAAAATCTCGACCAGAAGCTGAGAGACTTGGTCTCTCCAACATCCAAGTGGTCTGATGACTCCCTCCCCTCTGGACTACTGAGTTGCGTTTGCCAAGTACGGAAAGTGCAGAATCCAGAGAGCCAGAGTTGTTTTTTTAAATATATATAAATTTATTTATTTATTTATTTTTGGATGTGTTGGGTCTTCATTACTGTGCGCGGGCTTTCTCTAGTTGCAGCGAGCAGGGGCTACTCTTCGTTGCAGTGCGCGGGCTTCTCATTGTGGTGGCTTCTCTTGTTGAGGAGCGCGGGCTCTACGCGCATGGGCTTCAGTAGTTGTGGCACGTGCGCTCAGTAGTTGTGGTTTACGGGCTCTAGAGCTCAGCAGGCTCAGTAGTTGTGGCGCACGGGCTTAGTTGCTCTGCAGCATGTGGGATCTTCCCCGGCCAGGGCTGCCTTTGATTGGCAGGCAGATTCTTAACCCCTGTGCCACCAGGGAAGCCCCCAGAGAGCCAGCATTCTTTATAGCACTTCCAAGCTGCTTGCATGGCAGAACACTCTCTTGTTCTCAGGTGGAGTGTGTCTTTATTTTTTATTTATTTATTTTTTTTGCGGTACGCGGGCCTCTCACAGTTGTGGCCACTCCCGTTGAGGAGCACAGGCTCCAGACGCGCAGGCTCAGCGGCCATGGCTCATGGGCCCAGCCGCTTCGCGGCACGTGGGATCCTCTCAGACCGGGGCACGAACCCGCATCCCCTGCATTGGCAGGCGGACTCTCAACCACCACGCCACCAGGGAAGCCCCTGGAGTGTGTCTTTACAGTGGATATGCGGGAGTGCACGCTTCTAGGAGTCCGGAAGGAGAAGGGGAAACTGTCACTACCTGCTGCTCCTTTTGCCTTCTATCTCTCTCTCAAATGGATCTGCCAGTGGTTATGTTCAGCAGCTGCATCTCTTTCCTGAATTCCTGCAGCAGCCAGCAGCCTCTTTACTTGTCCCCCTGTCTTCAGGCCTGCCCCCTCGACTTCTGTCTCTATACGGCAGCCAGAACGAACACAGCTGACCAGTTCACTCATAAAACCTTTTTTTTTTTTTTTTTGCGGTACGCGGGCCTCTCACTGTTGTGGCCTCTCCCGTTGCGGAGCACAGGCTCCGGAAGCGCAGGGGCAGCGGCCATGGCTCATGGGCCCAGCCGCTCCGCAGCATGTGGGATCTTCCCGGACCGGGGCACGAACCCGTGTCCCCTGCATCGGCAGGCGGACTCTCAACCACTGCGCCACCAGGGAAGTCCTTCTTTTTTTTTTTTTTTTTTTTTCCCAGCAGTGCTGCGCAGCATGCGGGATCTTAGTTCCCTGAACAGGGATTGAACCCATGCCCCCTGCAGTGGAAGTGCAGAGTCTTAACCACTGGACCACCAGGGAAGTCCCAGGATGCTGTTTTGGAGATTCAACTTGTGGGGTCAGGAAGCCCTCCCTGGAATTCCCAGGTTGACCACATACCTCTCCTCTGGGCTCTGCTGCACTTACATATTGTAACATCACCTTTTAGCTTGTGACCTCCTTGAGGGCAGAAATTGAGTGTGTTTAGTTCATCTCTGTGCACTTGGCCTCTACTACAAGGCTTGGCACAGCTAGCAGTTTGGTGACTAATAATATAGCAGCAGTGGACGTTGGGAACTTGCACATGAGACATTATTCAATCTCATGCTCTCCCTGTGAAGGCAGTTCCATTGTTATCATCCCCATTTTATAGGTTAGAGAATTGAAACTCAGAGAACTTAAGTAATTTAGCCAGGATCACAGTAAGTGGTTACAATAAGTTTCTTAACCATTACATTCTTCCCACAAAGTGAAAATCGCTACCAAGGCCAATCCCTGGGAAGGGAAGTCACTGAAGCCTGACAGCCTCCGGTCCCAGCTGGAGACGTCACTGAAGCGGCTGCAGTGTCCCCAGGTTGACCTCTTCTATCTACACGCACCGGACCACGGCACCCCTGTGGAAGAGACGCTGCGCGCCTGCCACCAGCTGCACCAGGAGGTGAGGGCGGCCCCCCTGCTCCTCTCCTTGGCCTGTCATTGCCCAGGAGAGTGGAGGCTCCAGGGCTGTCCCAGAGCAGAGCTGGGGACAGACCTCACTCCCAGGGTCCCCAGCCAGTCTCTCCTTCCTGGTGTTCTGGGCTGCAGTGGGATCTGACCTTGGCCTCTCGCCCGCAGGGCAAGTTTGTGGAGCTTGGCCTCTCCAACTATGCCGCCTGGGAAGTGGCCGAGATCTGTACCCTGTGCAAGAGCAACAACTGGGTCCTGCCCACCGTATACCAGGTGAGGCCAGGGCTGCAGAGGCCTCTGTCTCCTGGGTGCCTGCTGATCCCGGGTCCTCTTGGCCCCTCCCACTCCCCCCCAATCCCCCCCACCAATGCCCTCTCCATAGCAGCCACTCCCCTGCCTCCCCTGCTCACAGCCTGTAGATGGCTCCCGGGTACCCTCAGCCCAGCCAATAGGCGCCTGCTTTCTCCGGCCCAGGCTCCCCTTCCTGCCTGCTTCTCCCTCTGCAGTCAGCCTGGAACACTCCTCCCCGCTTCTCATGGGAAAGAGTGCCCAGATCTCACTTAGATGCCTCTTCCCCTGGAAGCCTTTCCCAACAGCCCAGTGGGGCCTCCCATCTCCAAACCCCATCTTCATACATTGAGCAAGTATTTGGGAGAATCTGCTATGATCACTGAACCCACTTTATGTGATCACCTGACCTCTGTCTTTGTTTTTAACTTGACTCTAACATCTCTTGGAAGCAGAGATCTTACTAGATACGCTGGTGTTTGGGAACTCAGTGTCCAGCACACAATTGGTGCCTACAGATATGTGTGGAATGACATATCCTGTCCACTGTCCCTTCCTGGGGCCCAGCACCCTCTCCCCATCGCCCAGCCACCACTAATGATGTTGGAAATCATTGCTGAAGTCCTGGGCAGGTTTTGACTGAAGATTTTTAAAGAAGACTGGGGTCCCCTGACCCGTGCACCCTCTCCAGCTGGCCCTTCTGCCCGCAGGGCATGTACAACGCCACCACCCGGCAGGTGGAGACAGAGCTCTTCCCCTGCATCAGGCACTTTGGACTCAGGTTCTACGCCTACAACCCTTTGGCTGGTATGGGATATGGGCTGCTGTGGGGACGGGCTCCCCTCCCAGGTCCCGGGGGGCATTTCTTTTTTTTTTTTTTCTTTTTTTTCTTTTTTGAGGTACACGGGCCTCTCACTGTTGTGGCCTCTCCCCCCGCGGAGCACAGGCTCCGGACGCGCAGGCTCAGCGGCCATGGCTCACGGGCCCAGCTGGTCCGTGGCATGTGGGATCTTCCCGGACCGGGGCACAAACCCATGTCCCCTGCATTGGCAGGCGGACTCTCAACCACTGCACCACCAGGGAAGCCCGCGGGGGGCATTTCTGGTCCTGTTTCTCCCTATTCCTGACCCGGGGGATACCCAGCCCCAGACCTGGGAAGCAGGGAAGGGTTTGACAAGAGGCTGGGCTGGGTCCTCCATCCCTCCTGGGTCCCCCACCATCACCCCCATTTCCGGTCCAGAGCAGCCTCTGGGAGCTGTGCCAGAGGATCTGATTACAGCCTTCCCGCAGGGGGCCTGCTGACCGGCAAGTACAAGTATGAGGACAAGGACAGGAAACAACCGGTGGGCCGTTTCTTTGGGACCAATTGGGCAGAGATCTACAGGAATCGGTGAGTTGGGGATGGGCTGCATCAGGGTGGATGGAGTGGGAGGGGGTCCCCTTTATCTGAAATGGAGGAGTTCTAGGCTGCTTTCCTGGGTCTCCAAGCCATCCCTTGCTGCCTGGACCTACCTCTTTTGATTCCTGGAGGAATTATGAAGCCCTCTATAGGGTCTCTTCTTGTTTTCTTGGGACCTCCATGAGAAATGAGGATCCCTGGACCTTATGCCAGGTCTTCCAAGTCATAGCTTCTCCCTGAGAAGTGCTCTTCACCTGCAGACAGGGAAGGAGAGGGCCCTGGATGGAGGCTCAGCAGTCTTGGGGCCGAGTCGTACCCCTGTACTTACTGCCTATTTCCCTAGGTAAAGTAAGGGCAGGCTTTGAGTTCTTAGGGGTAAAGATGTCATTGAGGTCTCTGGTGAGGGAGCCAGCATCCTGGGTGTTTCAATAAAGCAGGAGACCCATTGCTAGAGGGGATACCAGCCCCTCCATGCTGCAGGGTTGGGGTGAGCGCAGCTGTCCTGTTTGACTCTTTGGCGGTGGCCCCCAGTTTGACCCCATGGTCCTGACCCCTGTGCTACCCTCCCCACCTGCTCAGCTTCTGGAAGGAACACCACTTCAAGGCCATTGCCCTGGTGGAGAAGGCCCTGCAGGCCACGTATGGCCCCAGCGCACCCAGCATGACCTCGGCCGCCCTCCGGTGGATGTACCACCACTCACAGCTCCAGGTAACCCATCGTCGCTGGAAGCCCCACTTCCGCTCTCTTCGGGAAGCCAGCATTATCTTCAGGTGATTTCTAAGTAGTTTTTCCCTCTGAAACTTCTCTTTGTTTCAGTTTTCATGGCAGCCTTCCTGTTGTTCTGAGTAGCTGTCCAAGTGCCAGGCCCTATAATGAGGGCTTTACTAACATGGATTGAATGATTACCTAGGCCTGATGAAGTGTGATTATTCCAGTTTTACTGATAAGCAAACTGGTGTTCATACAGTTGTGAAAGGTATAGAAAACTATCACAGATTTGACTGTAAAACCCACTGGTCTGGGCTTCCCTGGTGGCGCAGTGGTTGGGAGACCGCCTGCCAATGCAGGGGGCACGGGTTCGTGCCCTGGTCCGGAAGGATCCCACGTGCTGCGGAGCGGCTAGGCCCATGAGCCATGGCCTCTGAGCCTGTGCGTCCAGAGCCTGTGCTCCGCAGTGGGAGGGGCCGCAGCGGTGAGAGGTCCGCGTACCGCAAAAAAAACCCAAAAAAACCCACTGGTCTGGCTTCTCTGGGGGGAGGTGGGGTTTCCCTCTCTCTTTGGTAACCCCTGTCTTCCTGGCTAAAACTTGTCTCCAGCTTCAGCCTTACATAGTTGCATAGTCTCTGACACGTATCTATTAGGTTTTCAATAAGTGGGAGCTAAATGCTTTGCATAATTTCTCATTCCCGTAACCACGCTGAAAAATGAGAAGATTTGAGTCTCCGGGGGTTAAACAGCTAAACCTAGTTTACACAGCTGCTGAGTGGCAGGACTGGGCTCTGAGCTTAGGTCTGAATGAGGATGAGCTGTGTGGCAGCAGGAGGAAAGCAGACAGGGTTTGGGGTCACATATTACAGTTGTTGAAGGTAACTTAAGTGCTTTCTAGAACTATGTAGAGTATAAATTTTAAAAATCAGGTCCCAAGTTTTGGCAGGTGGAGTGGGGGGGGCGTGTGTGACTGGGGTCACTGTGGTGCACTAGTGTGTTGACGTCTGGCCGTCTCCCCTTGCAGGGTGCCGCCGGGGACGCGGTCATCCTGGGCATGTCCAGCCTGGAGCAGCTGGAACAGAACTTGGTGGCGGCTGAAGAAGGGCCCCTAGAGCCGGCCGTCGTGCAGGCCTTTGACCAGGCCTGGCACCTGGTTACCCACGAGTGTCCCAGCTACTTCCGCTAGGCCCCAACACAGCTCAAGCTACCCAAGGTTTCTTCCTTTTCTGTCACCTCTTCTCCTCTCTCACCCTGGCCGGTCTTTGCCTTAAGCTGATTTAGCGTGGTCTTTCTCCATTGTCTGGATCCATGCATTATTTTTCTAGACCCCCTGCCTCACCCCCAGTTGCCTTCACAATGTGTAAAGGCTGGGGCTGAGCCCCATTCATGCATTTCCCGTCTGAATAAAGCAGGCACTTGACCTGGCTGTAGCCCAGGCCCAGAGTGAAGCCCACAAATTTGTCTCCTCACCTGCTTATGACTTGTTTCCACCCTGCCTGCGGGCTTCCTGCCAAAGGGGTAGAACCGTGAGCTGGCGTCGTCTAAAGGCAGAGGCGGTGGGAGGGCCTCCCAGCCTCCTGCCCTGAACCCAGCCTGACCTCTCAACAGCCAGGCTGCAGGTGGCCCTCACGCTTCTACACGCAACAGAAGAAAAGAGGGCCATACACCCTGAGGTAGATTTTCTCTCCTTCAGAATTATCTCATTAAATACTTAACAAATGGAATAATTTGGGCGAAAACCTACCATTAGCGTCACCACGAAGAAGAATAAAACCTTCCAGGATGCTGTGGGACATTTTAACACACACTCATTTCAGCAGCGGCTTTACTCTTAGCTAAAGCCTCCTCTCTTCTGGTCTTCCACAGATTCTCAGCTCTGCCGCTGGGCCTCCTTCTGGTGGGAGTGGGCGTGGGCAGCCAGGACCCCCATTTCCCTCAGCAAATCCCTCCCCCAAGTAAAGGCACCCAAGTCTGGAGAAGAAATGAAATCCCAGGTCCAGTGGTTGCTGTTTGAACATTGCCAGGGCAGAAGAATCACACCCTGGGCGAGAGGTAGGGTGTGGGCCAGGCAGCAGCAGTAGGCAGCATTTGGACCAGTCTCTTCAATGATGAAAGGGGCTCAACCTGGAAATGCAGACGAAACCACCAATCAAAGACTCTGTTCAAAGGAAAGTCCTACTTGCCTTCTATAAGGAGACACCTTTCAGATGAAGTTTTATTATTTAGAGTGAAGACACCCTCCTTTGTCTTCACCCATAATAAAATGGCTGCTTCCTCAAGTGGGGTAATATCAGTTATTACCCCACTCATATTAATAATAGTATCAGTTATTGTTGTACAACAAGCCACCCCAAAATTGAGTTGCTTAAGATGACAAAATCTGAAATTGACTTAATAAGATTCAGTTCAAGCCCTATCAAAACCCCAGCTGGATTTTTTTTTTTTTACAGAAATTGGCAACATTTTTTAAAAATTCATATGGAAATTCAAGGGATAGAGAATAGGCAAAACAAATTTAAACAAGAACAAAGTCCTCCAATTCCTGATTTCAAAGCTTACTACAAAGCTACAGAATAAAAGCAGTATGGGACTGACATAAGGGTAGACATATAGCTCGATGGAACAGAATTGAGAGTCCAGAAGTAAGTCCATAATAGCTAAAAAATAGAGACAGCCCAAATGTCCATCAGCTGATGAACGGATAAATAAAAAGTGGTATATCCATACCATGGACTATTATTTGGCGATAAAAAAAAGAAGTAATGAAACATCTACAATGTGGATGAACCTTGAAGATGTTATCCCAAGTGAAAGATGACAGTTCCAAAAGGCTTCATATTGTGTGATCTGGTTTGCGTGAAGTGTCTGGAATAGGCAAATCTATTAGAGACAGAAAGTAGAATAGTGGTTGCCTAGGGCTGAGGGGGGGTTGGGAGGAAATGGAGATTAACTGATAATGAGTACAGGATTCTTTGGGGAGTGATGAAAATGCTCTAAAGTTGATTATGATGGTTGTACAATGCTGAATACACTAAGAAAAAAAAACATTGAATTGTACACTTTAAATGGGTGTATAGGGACTTCCCTGGTGGTGCAGTGGTTAAGAATCTACCTGCCCATGCAGGGGACACAGGCTTGATCCCTGATTCAGGAAGATCTCACATGCCATGGAGCAGTTAAGCCCGTGCACAACTACTGAGCCTGCACTCTAGAGCCCATGAGCCACAACTGCTGGGCCCACGTGCCACAACTACTGAACCCACATGCCACAACTACTGAAGCCTGTGCGCCTAGAGCCTATGCGCCACAACAAGAGGAGCCACCACAATGAGGAGCCCACGCACCACAACGAAGAGTAGCCCCTGTTCGCCACAACTAGAGAAACCCCATGAGCAACAACGAAGACCCAATGCAGCCAAAAATAAAAATAAATAAAATAAAATAAATGGGTATATAATAATGTGGATTATGTCTCAATAAAGCTGTTTTTTTTTTTAAAAAAAAAAAAACCAAACCACACACACAGTCATTTAGCTCAGAAGTCTGCTGTTTGGCAGGGCTCAGTGGGGAATACTCATCTGTTCCCCTGTGTCTGAGAAGTGCCATTACAGCTGGAGGCTAAAATCACCTGCAGGCTAATTCACATGTCTAGCAATTAATGCTGATTGTCAGCTGTTGTCATCACTTACATGTGACCACTCCATGTGGCCTGGGCTTCCCCACAGCATGTGCTGCTGGCTTCCAAGGGCAGGCATCCCTCTTGCCTCATGGAGGAGTGTCTGAGTTATGTTGTAAAAAGAGGATGTGAGAGAAACAGATGGTCATCTTTGGAAGATAAACTCTTTCTCAGGGAGCAATGGTCCTAAGTGGTCAAGTCACGAAGATGAGCCACTTGACTGGTCAGGAGACCTTTAGTCCCGAGTGTCTCCATCAGGGATGCGTCATCTGCTAGGTCATTTCCCATCTGTTAGATCCTTTCGGGGAAGGTATCTCACACATATTTGATGGTCACTTGAATTCAGCCATTTCATTACTAAAGAGCTTTTTCTTTTTTCTTTTCCTTTTTAAATATTTATTATTTATTAATTTATTTATTTTGGTTGCTCTGGGTCTTAGTTGCAGCACGTGAAATCTTTAGTTGCAGCATGCGGACTTCTTAATTGTGGCCTGCAGACTTCTTAGTTGTGGCATGAATGCGAGATCTAGTTCCCCAACCAGGGATCGAACCCAGGCTCCCTGCATTGGGAGCACGGAGTCTTACCCACTGGACCACCAGAGAAGTCCCTACTAAAGAGCTTTTTCAAAAGACAAAGAAACAGAGTTGGATCTGGAAAGTGACAAACATACTTAACCAACCTCAAAAACTAGAGACCTGTGTACCGTATAGAAGACCGGAAAAATGAGTTAGTTGGTATAGATTTTGTATACTCAAATCAATGTGACAGAAAGGGGACTCCTGAAGTTAAAGGCTTGAGGGAGGGCATCTGGCTGACCTATGTGCTTCCTCTGCATTCTGGCCTGCTTGTTACTAGTGGTGGTTAATTCACCAGTGTCTCAGATTTGCATTCTGAATACATTTTAGAAGCAGTAAGGAAGGTCAGAATGTCAAGATCCTTAATTGCTTATGAGAAAATACATTTCTACTCCATAGGTTTTTATTTTTTAATTTTTTTAAACACCACTTCTGCCTCAGCACTCTTCTAGGTATAATAAAACAACCCAGACTTTCCCAACTTTCACACAAGAAGCTTTTTGAAATCTTTATTGCTTCCCAAGAATCTTTCCAATTCCATATTGGAGAGACTTGTACTTGATAACAAATGCTCTTACTAGGGACATTAATAGTAAATACCAATTGTTAAAGAATTTTCTTGTGGTTGTTATCAAAGTGGAAAATGGCATTGTAGGAGTAGAGAATGATCAATGAATATACAAGTAAGTCAATATTCTGTAGTATCATGATAATATAAGGAAAACTTAATTCCACTGTGGTCTGTATCAGAGGTCAGCAATCTTTTCTGTAAAGGGCCAGGTGGTAAGTATTTTATATTTTGTGGGTGTCAGTCCATTTGGGCTAAAACAAAATACAACAGATTGAGTAGCTTATAAACAATAGAAATTTCTCAGTTTTGGAGGCTAGAAGTGCAAGATTAAGGCATCAGCAGATTTGGTGTCTGGTGAGAACCTGCTTTCTGGTTCATAGGCAGCCATCTTCTTGCTGTGCTCTCATTTGGCAGAAGGGGTAAGGGAGCTCTGTGAGGTTTCTTTTATAAGGGCACTAATCCCACTCATGAGGGCTCCACCCTCATAACCTAAGAATCTCCCAAAGCCCCACCTCCTGATACCATCACTTTGGTGATTAGATCAACATGTGACTATTATAAGTGCCACCCAACCAATTAGTGGATTAGCCCTAAACAAACCCACAAATAGTCCATATCAGCAGGCCATATGTTCTCTATTGCAGTGATTCAACTCTGCCTTTGTAGTGAGGAAGCAGCCACAGATGATAAGTAAATAGATACGGCTTTGTTCCAAATTTCCAGTAAAACTTTATTTGTGAAAACTGGCAGTGAGTCAGATTTGGCCCATGGGCGATAGTTTGCAGACTCCTGGTCTATACTGTATGAATTGAATTACGTAGTGATAGAGAGCTTCTAACGGTGAAATTGTAAGCCAGTTGCTCAAAATGTGGTCTCAGGGCAGCATCAGGATCGTTGGGGAACTTGTTAGAAATGCAAATTACTGTGTCTCATGCTTGACCTGCTAAATCTGAAACTCTAGTGGGTGGGGCCCTGCAATTTGTTTTAAGCAGCCCTTCAGGTAATTCTGATGCACACTTGTTTGAGAACCACTGTTGGTTTTTAATTTAGTAAGATTATTTTTAACAAACACCGTGATGTACGAAGGTTTGTAAGTATATGGCCATTACAAAAACATGTTTTTCTTCATTGTTGAACTTTATAAACGAATTTAAAATACCATTCACAATAGTGTCACCTTCAACAAAAAGAACTTCCAAAAGCTTTACTTTGATTCCATGAATTGGGTGGAAAATTTTTAATTATTATTGGGATTGACTGATTTTCTATTTGAAGTATCTGACACTGATACAAAACTGGCATTATTTTCTACTTGTGAAGTATTTCTATTCTTGATACCACACATCAGCAACTGCTGCTTTACTCCTCTGACATGCATAAGAAATCGTAGAATGAAAAATAAGAGAATTTAATTGAGAATAATTATATAATCTAGATCAAAAGTTATACGTGAGGACTTCCCTGGTGGCACAGTGGTTAAGAATCCGCCTGCTTGGGCTTCCCTGGTGGCGCAGTGGTTGAGAGTCTGCCTGCCGATGCAGGGGATGAGGGTTCGTGCCCCGGTCTGGGAAGATCCCACATGCCGCGGAACGGCTGGGCCCGTGAGCCATGGCCGCTGAGCCTGCGTGTCCGGAGCCTGTGCTCCGCGATGGGAGAGACCACAACAGTGTGAGGCCTGCGTACAGAAAAAAAAAAAAAAAAAGAAGAAATTGTCTTATTTAAAAGGAAGCTCTGGGGACTTCCCTGGTGGCGCAGGGGTTAAGAATCCACCTGCCAATGCAGGGGACATGAGAAGATCTGGGAAGATCTGGGAAGGTCCCACATGCTGCGGAGCAACTAAGCCCGTGTGCCACAGCTACTGAGCCTATGCTCTAGAGCCCACGAGCCTCAACTACTGAGCCCACGTGCCACAACTACTGAAGCCCGCGTGCCTAGAGCCTGTGCTCTGCAACAAAGAGAAGCCACGGCAATGAGAAGCCCGTGCGTCACAACAAAGAGTAGCCCCTGCTCGCAGCAACTAGAGAAAGCCCACAGGCAGCGACGAAGACCCAACGCAGCCAAAAATAAATCAATCTATTTTTTTTAAAAAACGGAAGCTCTACCTGCTATATAAAATAAATAAAAGGAAGCTCTAATTCTCCAATTCAACATCCTCATCCTTAATAAGTTCTTTCTGAATCAAAACCATGTAAGTTGGGTCATGTCCAAAAAATAATTATTGTGATGTATTAGAAGATCCAGTCAAGGACAAACCCTGGTCCTTAGGTATTTTCATGAATAAGCAGTTGTCCACCCTATAGAGACAGAGAATATCTCAACTTCCGCTTTACCCAGATGAATGACACTATGGATCCTTAGGTACAAGACTTGTCCAGTGATAAGAAAGCATGTTTCAGAACAGTGGAGTAATGTAGCCACCAACCATGATGGTAAACTAATTGGTTTTTTAAGTTATTTTAATTTTACCTATTCTCATGGGGAATGTATCTCATTGTGGTTTTCATTTGTATTTAGGAATAATATAAATCTTTAACAACCAGGTTTATTGAGGTATAACTTACATACAATAAAATTCACCAATTTTAAGTGTGTAGTTGGTCCCTTATGCTACTTTGTAGTCAATTACATCCCTCAAACTCTGCTCCTAGAAACCACTACTCTGCTTTCTGTCAGTATTAATTTGCCTTTTCTAGAATTTTATAAAAGTGGAATCATGTAATACATAGTCTTTTGTGTCTGGATTCTTTCACTTAGCATGATATTTTTTTTCCTTGCCACGTGGCATGTGGGATCTTAGTTCCTCGACCAGGGATCAAACCTGTGCCCCCTGCAGTGGAAGTGTGGAGTCCTAACCACTGGACTGCCAGGGAAATCCCATAGCATGATATTTCTGAGATTCTCCATGTTGTTGTGTATACCAGTAGTTCATTCCTTTTTATTGATGATTATATCATATTCCATTGTATGGGTATACCACAAGTTAATTGGTTGTTTCCAGTTTGGGGCTCTTGTGAATAAGCTGATATAAACATTTGTGTGTAAGTATTTGAACATATGTTTTTATTTTTCTTTGGTACACATCTGGAAGTGGGAGTGCTAAATCATATGTAAAGTGTATTTGTAACTTTATTTTTTAACATGCCAAAATGACCTCTGCTTACAGGAAGATGAAGTAGACATACTTTTCCTTATTCCTCCTACTAAGTACAAATAAAAATCCTGACCACCATGCATAACACAAACATGAGAAGACTCTGAAAGGCAGAAAGAAGAACCCAGACTAGCTAGGGACCTCAGTACCCAAGGAATGACAGAGGTGAGTTTCCTGAGTTTTCTTTTTCCTAATATATCCCAAACTCAGAGCTGACAAAGCCAACAACCTGGAAATGCTGACTGACACAGACAGAAAAAGCCCCAACAACAAAAGCCTGCTTTCTCTAGCCAAAGAACTAGGGAAGGGGCATCCTAGCAAGACAGAAAAGTGTACTCCAGCCAAACATCGCAGAATAAAAACTGTGGCCTCTGTTACTACCACCCATGCCAGCAAATACTGAGAAAAGAAGGAAGTGGTGCAACAATTTTTCAAGTGCTGAATATCAAAGAATCATCAACCCAGAATCCTATATCCAGCAAATATGTTCTTCTGGAATGAAGGGGGAATCAAGACATTCTCAGATGAAGAAAAACTACAACTTTGTTGTCAGCAGATCCACCCTAAGTGAATAGCTGAAGGAAGTTCTCTAAACAAACAAACAAACAAACAAATAGAAAATGATGAAAGAAGGAATCTTGGAGCATCAGGAAGGAAGAAAAAACATGGTAGCAAAATATGGGTAAATACAATACGTTTTCCTTCTCTTAAGTTCTCTAAATTACATTTGATGGTTGAAGCAAAAATTATAACACTGATGTGGTTCTAAATGCATGTAGAAGAAATATTGAAGACTTTTATAAACAGAGGAGAGTGAAGGAATGGAAAGGGAGTTAAGATTTCTACACTTAAACTTGTAAAATGATGCTGCCAGTTGATTGTTGCTCTAGAGCAATCTTAAAGAGTGAGACACGTACTTCCCTGGTGGTGCAGTGGTTAAGAATCTGCCTGCCAATGCAGGGGACATAGGTTTCATCCCTGGTCCGGGAAGATCCCACATGCCACAAAACAATTAAGCCTGTGCACCACAACTACTGGGCCTGAGTTCCACAACTACTGAGCCCGCACGCCTAGAGCCTGTGAGCCACAACTACTGAAGCCCATGTGCCTAGAGCCCGTGCTCTGCAACAGGAGAAGCCACCACAGTGAGGAGCCTGTGCACCACAACGAAGAGTAGCCCCTGCTCGCCACAACTAGAGAAAGCCCGCGCACAGCAATCAAGATCCAACGCAGCCAAAAATAAATAAATAAAATAAATAAATTTATTTTTTAAAAAGCTATACAAAGAGAAATACTCAAAAACACTGTAATTAAATCAAAATATAATTCTTTAAAAAATGTTCAGTTAACCTACAGGAAAGTATTAAAAAAAAAAAAAAGAAACAAACAAATACAAAACTGAGACTAAGGAATTCCCTGGTGGTCCAGTGGTTAAGACTGGACCATGCTTCCACTGCAGGGTGCCTGGTCGGGGAACTAAAGCCATGTGGTGTGTGTGGGGGGGAATAAAGAGAATAAAACAAAACCAAAAATAAAATGGCAGACTTAAGGCCTAACTTGTAAATAATTACATTAATGGTAAATGGCCTAAATATATCATTTCAAAGACAGAGCTTAGTAGAGTGGATTTTTAAAAATGACCTTACTACATGCTTTCTACAGAAACTCACTTAAAATATAATGATATAGGCAGGTTGAAAGTAAAAGGATGGTGAAAGTTATATCATGCAAACATTAATCAAGAGCAAGCCAACATGGCTATACAGGTGTCTAAGAAAGTAGACTTCAGAAGAAAGAAAACTATCAGAGACAGAGAGGGACGTTATATAACGATGAAAAGAGTCAACCCATCAAGGAATAGCAATCCTAAATGTTTAAACACCAAAGAGAACTGTCAAAAGATGTGAAGAAAAAATTGATAGACATGAAAATAGAAAGAGATAAATCCACAATTATAATTGGAGGGGACTTCCCTGGTGGTCCAGCGGGTAAGACTCGGGTAAGACACTCCCATTGCATGGGGCTCGGGTTCCATCCCTGGTCAGGAAACTAGATCCCGCATGCCGCAACTAAAAATAAGATCCCATGTGCCACAACTAAGACCTGGTGGAGCCAAAATAAATAAATATTTTTTAAAAAATTTGTAATTGGAGAATTCAACACCCATCTCTTAACAACAGGTAGAACAACTACCAGAAAATCAGAAAGGATATAGAAGAACTCAAAAGAGTCATCAACCAGCAGATCGAATCAACATTTATAGGACACTCCACCTAACAAAAATAGTATCTTGCAAGATGTTGCTACTGAGGGAAACTGGGAAAAGGGAACAAGGTATCTCTTTGTATTATTTGTTACGATGGCATATGAATCTAAAATTTTCTCAAAAATTAAAAAGTTTAATTGAAAAAAGGAATACCTGTACTTTTCTTCTCATTTAAAAGTACAGTTGACCCTGAACAACGTGGAGGTTAGGGGTGCTGACCCTCTTCACAGTCAAAAATCTGCATATAACGTATAATCAGCCCTCTGCATATGAGGTTCCTCTGTATCCATGGTTCCCTCTTCTGCACCAGAGATTCTACATTCTCAGATTCAACAAACCTTGGATTGTGCAGTACTGTAATATTTACTATTGAAAAAAATCTACGTATATGTGGACCTGCGCAGTTCAAACCTATGTTGTTCAAGGGCCAACTGTAGTCAGAAGGTTATACATATTAACCTTATACTCAAGAGATCTGTATTTAGGATGTACACAACATGATCTGAGACTTAAAAATTCTATCTTGATTGATTCAGGCAAAGGTCATCAATAGATTAAACCATAAGATGAAAGATCCATGGGAACTTTACAGTGGGGGGAACAGGTTGACACCACATGAACCCACTGCTTGCTCTCAGCATTATTAGGAGTGGGTCAACCATGCTGTTTGTGTCTCCCTGATGTGATGCATCAGGAAGTACACAGTACCACTGATGCAGCATTCTTACCAAAAAAAAAAAAAAAAAAAAAAGGTGAGCTAGAATATAATCTAGCCATTAGCACTACCTTCCATTTGACAAAAAATATGAGGAACAAGTGAAATGAAACTATGACTATGCAAAAAGAATGTGGGACATGCTATAGCACAACTACTAGGTCTCTTCCATAAGCAAATGCATAAAAAGGGGTGAGACTGCTGAAGTTTAAAATAGACTTTTGAAATATAACAACCAAATGTAATGTGTAAACCGTGTTTGATCCTAATTCAAGCCAACTGAAACTTTTTTTAAAAACAGGGTTATTTGAATATGGATGTGGTATTAAGTGACACAAAAGAAGTGTTCATTTTTTTGTGTGACAATGGCATTGTAGTTATGTAAGAAATTGCCTGTTATAACACGCACACACTGAAATATGTTGGCATAACTAGTATCTCCAGCACAACATTGAATAAAAGGAGTAAGAGCAGATATCATTGACTGGTTACCAATCTTAGGGGGAAAGATTTTTCACTATTAAATATAATGTCAGCTATATGTTTTTTGTATATGCCCTTTAGCAGTTTGAGGAAATTCCCTTTTCTTCTTAGTTTTCTTCTTTTTTTTTTTTCCCCTCCTTCTTCATGAATAGGTATTGAATTTTGTTAAATGCTTTTTTTGGCATCAATTGCGATGATGATATGGGTTTTATTTTTTGGTCAGTATAGTAAACTATATTGATTGATTTTCAAATATAAAGCCCACTGTAAAAAAAAAAAAAAAAAAAAGCCCACTGTATTCCTGGGATGAAATTCACTGAGAAGTGATGTATTATCCTTTTTATATATCACTGTATTCCCTTGGTCAAAGGTTTTTATATGTAGGTTCATGAAGATTAACGGGGTGTAGTTTTTGCTGAGTCATACAGTAATTGTATATTTAACTTTATAAAAACTCAGTTATCTGTTTAAAAGTTATCTGTATTATGTCTCAGATAATTGTTTCAGGTGGAAAGTATTCTTTGAGTTTCCATTTTGAATGTGTTTGGACTAAACAAACAATAAACTACTGATGTCTGCAGTAAATAATAATAATAATAATAATATTACTTTCCACCTGAAGCTCAGTTATCTGAGAAAAAGTCTTTTATATTCATCTTCGCGTTTACCATTTCCAGCACTCTTCACTTTTTGTGTGTGTAAATCCAACTTTTCTTCCGTCTAAAGAAGTTTAAAAAATATCTGCTGTAGTGAAAGCTGGCTGCTATGAATTCTCCCCAACCTTTGTCTGAACGAAGTCTTTGCTTTCCTTTTTGAAAGGTGTTTTCCTTTGGGTATAGGATTCGAGGCTGACAGTTCTTTTCTTTCAATACTTTAATACTGACGCGGGCTGGAGCCTTTGGCAAGTCCCGATGAGAGAACCACAGAGCCGACCTCTGGGGCCTGCGGGACACCCCTGAGGGCATCACCTCTGGGCCAAGCCCTCATTTGAGGACCTTTAGCCCTTAGCAACGCCCCGTCTGGAAGAACACGTGGACCCCAGGACAGCTCAGGAGCCAAGCCGAGGGAGGTGGGGAGCCGCGGGCGTGGGGGGCGGGGCGCCGCTCAGCCTTTCGCTGTACTTCCCTTGCCCCGCCCCCCACGCGCTCCGCCCCAAACGCCGGTGGGCGGGGCCAGACCCCCTCCTTAAAGCGGTGGACCACCGCGCGCGGGGCCTCGTGCTACGCTCGGCTGCGCCCCACCGGTCTGTTGCAGGTTCCCCGCCACCGCGGTGTCCCGGTTGCTGTCGACCCCGCCAGCAGCCTCTGGCCCCCCGGGCCGGCCAGGCACCGTGCTGGGCGCCATGGAGATAGGGCGGCCGTGCGCCTCTTCCGGAAGCGCGGCCACACCGAGATAGACACGGCCCTAGCGTACTTCAGAGAGCATCCTGGGCAGTCTGGGGCTCGGGCTTGGCGGTGGCGACTGCAGAGGTAACTCCTGGCACCCGGACTCCGTCCCCCTTACCTGCCCCGAGCCATGCACCGGCCGAGGTCAGGACCGACAGCTTCGCCCTCCTGCCGGGGCGCCGACCTCCACTGGCCACCCCGCAGCTCTGTGAACACCCCGCTCCTCAGGCCCCGTGCACATCTAGCCCCGGACAGCCGGACAGTGCTTTGTCTTGACTCTGTTCCTCTCCTTTTCCCTCCCCTCAGCAACGTCCCAACCCTGGTCTAGCCTGGAACGACTTGGCTAGCCCCTCTCGGGGGCACTGAAAACGGAGTCTGGCGCTGTGCAGCCCCTGCCTCCTTCCCCTTCCCCGCAGGTGCGGTCCTGATCTGCAGGAATCCTGCCCATATCGCCCTGGCACTTCCTGGCATAGTCCCAGATCAGGCTTTGGAACCGGCGGGAATCTGCTTCCTCGTTGCTCTGGGCTGTAGACTGCTCCGTGGAGCTAGGCGTGCGCCGTTTAGTTGGCAGTGCCTCCCGCTTCACCAGGGTGGCTGCGCCTGGGAGCCGCAGGAGCTATAGGCAGTAGCTGGGATGGGAGAGTGGGGGTGGTATGGTGTCTAACTGCCCTCTCTGTGCCAGCCTCCGTCCAAGGCCATAGGAGGGAAATTGACACTAACCCACTCCAGGGAACTCAGAGTATAGAGGTGGCTGGGGAGCCCGGAAGAGGGACCACTTCCTGGGAGGGGACACTGAGGAACACTCAGAAAAGGGAACGTCAGACCTTGAAGAACTGCTAGTTTTCCAGGGGGAGTAAGAGGAGAAAGGGCATTCCCGGCTGCGCGGGTGGGCAATGAGTGTGCAAAGGCAATGAGATTTGGCAGTGCTGAGAGTGTTGGAACAGGCAGATGTAGCTAAGTGGAGGGTTTGTGTATGGGGGTAGGGGGACATCTGTCATCAGTCTGATGCCATCTGAAGTGTTTATAACGTGCCTCACAGGGACATAGTGAGGGCTCAGCAATGTTAGCTGTTCCTGTTATTTAGTAGTAGTATTAGCACCATCTACCATCTTTTACTTTGGGGCTCCTCAGAGTGAAATGATTCACAGCGCGGATATGAAACAAAACGAGAATATGCATGCATTTCATATGCTATCTAGACAACTCTGGTCTTCTTTCTTTTTTTTAATTTAAATTTTTATTGAAGTCTAGTTGATTTACAATGTTGTGTTAGTTTCAGGTGTCCAGCAAAGTGATTTAGTTATACATATACATGTATATGTATAACTAAATATGTATGTACATATTCTTTTTCAGATTCCTTTCCATTATAGGTTGTTACAAGATACTGAGTATAGTTCCCTGTGCTATACAGTAGGTCCTTGCTGGTTATCTATTTTATATGTATTAGTATGTATATGTTAATCTGAAACTCCTAATTTATCCCAACCCCTTCCCCCTGTAGTAACCATAAGTTTGTTTTTAGTCTGTGAGTCTATTTCTATTTTGTAAATAAGTTCATTTGTATCATTTTTTTTAGACTCCACATATAAGTGGTATCATATTTGTCTTTGTCTGACTTACTTTGCTTAGTATGATAGTCTCTGGGTCCATCCATGTTGCTGTAAATGGCATTATTTCATTCTTTTTTATGGCTGAGTAATATTCCATTGCATATATGTACCACATCTTCTTTATCCATTCATCTGTTGATGGACATTTAGGCTGGTCTTATTTCTGATTGCTTTTTCTTCTCCAGCTCCTCCTTCTCTTCCCTCCGTCAGGCTGGAACTAGCTGGGCCAAAGTTCTTAAAACTCAGATCTGAAGTTAACATCAAGAAGGGGAGGGGACTGAGGGGGATGAGATGGTGGGAGGGAAAATTCCAGTGAGTAGCCCTCCAACCCTCCAGCCTGCTCTCTCCCATCTCAAGGGGTCTGGCCTGCTGAGGCGACTTTCCAAGTGTGAGCAGTGCAGAGGGCTTTCCCCTCACCTATCACTCCAGCCACCTGGGATTCTTTTTTTTAAAATATAAATTTATTTATTTTACTTATTTATTTTTGGCTGCATTGGGTCTTCATTGCTGCACACGGGCTTTCTCTAGTTGGGGCGAGCGGGGGCTACTCTTCGTTGTGGTGCGCGGGCTTCTCATTGCAGTAGCTTGTCTTGTTGCGGAGCTCGGGCTCTAGGTGCGCAGGCTTCAGTAGTTGTGGCACGTGGGTTCAGTAGTTGTGGCCTGTGGGCTCAGCAGTTGTGACTCACGGGCTCTAGAACACAGGCTCAGTAGTTGTGGCACATGGGCTTAGTTGCTCTGCAGCATGTGGGATCTTCCAGGACCAGGGCTTGAACCCGTGTCCCCTGCATTGGCAGGCAGATTCTTAACCACTGCACCACCAGGGAAGCCCCCACCTGGGATTCTTAATGGGGGTGGGGAGAAAAGTATTTGATTAACTCACTCCTGACTCACACAGGCAGCACAACACCAGTCTTTTCTCAATGGGTTATTTCTCTGATGGAAATATCTTGCCTTTCCTTCCCTGGGGCCCCAGTTGAGGCCTCTTGCTCTCTTTTCTGAATTCCTGCCGCAGTCTCCTTGCCATTTGCCCTGTTTCCAGACCTGTCCCTGAGGTTTTTGTCTGTGCTTCATTCAGAGTCATCTTTCAAAACTGCAAAGCTGACAGCTTAGCTCACTGGCTGAAGTGTTCAGAGTCTCCCCGTGGCCCCCTGAAGTCAGATTCTAAGGGGTGCACTCAGGGCCCTTTGTATCCATCTGGTCTGTGGCCCCTTCTCCTGCCTTGTGTCCCCCGTGGACCTGGTGTTTTAGATCCATGGGATCGCAGGCATGGCTCCTCACGTGCCACGTTCTTGCCTCTGGGTGGCCTCTGACTGCCCCTGGAGATTCAGATTCAAAGAAAGCCTTCCCTGAACTCCCAGGGCTCCTCTCCCAACTTGTGCTTATCCCGGCCTCACTTACTCTGTAGTGGCCCCTTAGACTGTGCGTCCTTGAGGGCAGGGATCCGGTGCTGGCCTTCCTCCTCCAGCCCTTAGCACCAGGCGTGGCACACCCAGCTGTCTGGTAAATAGTCATCGTAATAACATTAGCAGCTCATAATGAGCAAATCTATCAAAGTTCTGATCAATCCTTGGGGCCTCCCGACAAGATATCACTCTCCATTTACAGTTGAGGGGATTGAGGCTCACAGAGGTTAAATAACTTGGTTAGGGTCACAGAGCTCTAACTGGCAGAGCTGGGGTGTGAACCCAGGTCTGTCTCTTAACCATTACACTAGATCCTCTCCAGAGTTTGGTAAACTGACTTGGACTTCCATTTCTCTCCTCCCAAAGTGAAAATCACCACCAAGGCCAATCCAGTGGGTGAAAAGTCTCTGAAGCCTGACAGCCTCTGGTCCCAGCTGGAGACGTCACTGAAGCGGCTGCAGTGCCCCTGAGTGAACCTCTTTTACCTGCACCTGCAGGACCACGGCACCCCCACGGAAGAGACGCTGCGTGCCTGCCACCAGCTGCACCAGGAGGTGAGGGCGGCCCCCCTGCTCCCCTCCTTGGGGAAGGGAGAGCTGGGGACAGACCCAGCAGAGCTGGGGACAGACCCCACTCCCAGGGTCCCCAGCCAGTCTCTCCTTCCTGGTGTTCTGGGCTGCAGTGGGTTCTGACCTTGGCCTCTCCCCTGCAGGGCAAGTTTGTGGAGCTTGGCCTCTCCAACTATGCCGCCTGGGAAGTGGGCGAGATCTGTACCCTGTGCAAGAGCAACAACTGGGTCCTGCCCACCATGTACCAGGTGAGGCCAGGGCTGCAGATGCCTCCGTCTCCTGGGTGCCTGCTGATCCCGGGTCCTCCTGGCCCCTCCCCGTGCCCTCTCCATACCAGCCATTCCCCTGCTCTACAGGATGATGGCTCCGAGGTACCCTCAGCCTGGCAAAGAGGCGCCTGCTCTCTCTGGCTCTGGCTCCCCATCCTGCCTGCTTCTCGCTCTGCAGTCAGCCTGAACACTCCTCGCCGCCCTCCCTGGAAGGACTGCCCAGGTCTCACTTAGATGCCTCTTCCTCTGGAAGCCTTTCCTGACAGCCCAGAGGAGCCTGAGATCTCAGGTCCTCCTTTTCTCCTCCTCATTCATTCAGCAAATGTTTGTGCACCTACTTGCTGCCAGGCACTGGTCACAGAACTTACGAGCGTATTATGATTGTCTCTTTTGTTGCGTATGTTTGGTAACACTCTACCTCACTAATAAATCTCTGAACGCAGCGGCTTTGTCCTTTGGCTTGTGGATGGAAATCCAACATCCAGGCCATACGTGGTGCTCAGAAATGTCGGCTGAAGGAATGAATTTTCCTTGGGCATGAGCCCTCTCCACCAGCTCCACTAAGTATCTGCCTGATTGTTAAGGTCTGAACTGAGTTTCTCCACAGGAAAATGTGGGGTCCCATGGGCCCTCTCCAGCTGGCCCTTCTGCCTGCAGGGCATGTACAACGCCACCACCCAGCAAGTGGAGACGGAGCTCTTCCCCTGCCTCAGGACTGAGGTTCTACGCCTAAAACCCTTTGGCTGGTATGGGTTATGGGCTGCTGTGGGGACGGGTTCGCCCCAGGATGGAAGGGTCTTCCTGGCCATGTTTCTCTCTGTTCCTGACCCTGGGGGTGCCTGGTCCCAGACCTGGGAAGCAGGGAAGGGTTTGACAAGAGGCTGGGCTGGGTCCTCCATCCCTCCTGGGTCCTCCATCATCACCCCCACTTCCGGTCCAGAGCAGCCTCTGGGAGCTGTGCCAGGGGATCTGATTACAGCCTTCCCGCAGGGGGCCTGCTGACCAGCAAGTACAAGTATGAGGACAAGGACAGGAAACAACCTGTGGGCCGTTTCTTTGGGACCAATTGGGCAGAGATCTACAGGAATCGGTGAGCTGGGGATGGGCTGCATCAGGGTGGGAGGTGGCATAGGTCCCCTTAGTTTGCAATGGGGAGTCCCTGGGGCTGCTTCCTTGGGGGCCAGGACCCCCCCCTGTGCTCAGACCTTTGCCCTTGGATTCCCACCAGCTTTACTGAGAAATTTACCCCTAAAGTTTCGCCAGTGTCTCTGGGGAGTGATTGTGGGCCTGGATTGGGAATGCGTAGAGCGCTGGACCTTCCACCAGGTCTGTGAGACTATGTCTTTTCCCTGGGAAGAGCCTACCCCCTGCCCACAGTGGGAGAAGAAACCTTGGATTGGAACTTGGGATTCCTGGGGCAACTGAGTCTAAGTTTTGTAAACTCTTGGCAATAACACTGTCATCAATGTCTAAAGTTATAGTTGAACATCTGTTGGGACTAGGCTTCTTCCCTTCCTTTTTTTCACTTTTGCAAGTTTGAAAAAGTTGTCAAAGTAATACATGCCCACAGCTAGAAGCAAGCCCTTTCCAAGTCGCACTCCTCCAAGGTGATGCTTTTTAACTCCTACAGCTTTCCTTCCCTCTGGCATTTACTGTGAGATCTCTCATGCATACACTTTACTGCTATTCCTTAATTTATCAAATTTAGACATTATCTGTGGACTGCTGGAAAGTTCCTAATCTTTCAAGATTTATAGAAGCTGAGTCTCCAAGGCTCCAATGCTAGTTTTGTTGAAATGGCCCAGGACTTTTAAAATTAATTAATTAATTTTTGGCTGCATTGGGTCTTCGTTGCTGCGCGCGGGCTTTCTCTAGTTGCGGCGAGTGGGGGCTGCTCTTCGTTGCGGTGCACGGGCTTCTCACTGCGGTGGCTTCTCTTGTTGCAGAGCACTGGCGCTAGGTGCACAGGCTCAGTAGTTGTGGCTCATGGGCTCTAGAGCGCAGGCTCAGTAGTTGTGGCACACGGGGTTAGCTGCTCTGCAGCATGAGGGATCTTCCTGGACCAGGGATTGAACCTGTGTCCCCTGCATTGGCAGGCAGATTCTCAACCACTGCACCACCAGGGAAGTCCCCTGCCAGGGTTTCTGATTGTCTGGCCAGGTTTAGGAGCCATGGCCCTAAGCAGTGTCTCTCAAGGAGCTTGTCACACCACCAGTGTCTAGGCCTCACCCCTGGAGGATCCTGGTTGATAGTTTTCACCTTCTCTGCTCTACCTAGTTGACAGAGCACTGCAGGTCCGTTATCTCCTTTACATTTTGCACTCACCGTGTGGGGCTGGCTTGGGGTGTTTCCTCACTGAGCAGATAAGTGAAGGCAAGTGACTGAGCCAAGGCCAGAGCTAGGACTGGAGCCAGGGTTTGTCCTGTCTGTGACCCGGGGCACAAAGGTGTGGTGTTGTAGACACTCCTGGGTCCTGATCTGGGGAGTTGTATTGTTCGCATCCGGTGAGCATGTTCAATGCAAGGATCCTTGCCCACTGTATCCCCGCTGCTCCTACCACTGGGCTGAAATCACCTCAGTGAGGGGCCCAGAAATCCACATGCGTTCTGCTGTTCAGGGAAACAAAACCTCCATTTGAGATGTTGGTCCCTCAGTGCCTCAGGGACCAGTGTCCTGCAGGAATCCCAGCGTCCTGACCTGTGACACCCTCTCCACCCACCCAGCTTCTGGAAGCACTACTTCGAGGCTGTTGCCTTGGTGGGGAAGGCCCTGCAGGCTGCGTATGGCACCAGCGCTCCCAGCATGACCTCGGCTGCCCTCCGGTACAGGTACCACCACTCCCAGCTCCAAGTAGGAAGGAGGAGGTGGAAGAGAGGGCTGCGTGATTATTTCGTGATTTCTGGATTACTCCTTTTCCTCTTCTGAAATGTCTCCATGGCCCAGGTCTTTTGGGTGGTATTCCTGTACTTAGAGAAGTTTATTAAGTGTCACATGACAAACACTACTGGCCCTAGTAAGTATAATTATCCCAACTTTACGTATGAGTAAACTGGCTCAGAGGCCACTTCACCTAACTGTGGCTACATGAGATAGGGCAGAAGCTATGGGTGATGCTGAAACCTACATTTTTTCCGCATTAGCATTTATCTGTCTCTGGCTGCCTGCTCTGCAGAGGCCAACTCTGTGTCCCTGGCAGGGCTGCCCTCTCCCTGCCATCCCACTTTCCCAACAACTTCCTCCAACTTGGGCATCACATACTAATGGTGCCTCTTTCTTGAGCCCCTGTTAAGTGCTAGGCCTGAAGCAAAGTACTTTATGAAATTTTAGGGAATTCCCTGGCGGTCCAGTGGTTAGGACTCTGCGTTTCCACTGCAGGGAGGATGGATTTGATCCCTGGTTGGGGAACCAAGATCCTGTATGCTGCAAGGCACGGCAAAAAAAAGTCCCACAACCACCCTGCAAAGTAAAGCCTGAAGCTTAGGGAGGTCACATGACTAACCCAAACCCGCCCAGCTGCAGAGCAGCAGAGGGGAACTCAGGTCTGCCTGTGTGCGTCTAGAGAAGCAGGGCTGTACAGCCGTTCGAAGGCAATGTAAGTTCTGTGCAGAATAACACAGGGTATAGACTTTGGATTGCAGGTCTTGGCAGGGGCAGGGTGGGAGGGGGTGTGTGTGACTGGGGTCACTGTGGTGCGCTAGCGTGTGGACGTCTGGCCGTCTCCCCTTGCAGGGCGTTCAGAGGGACGCAGTCACCCTGGGCGTGTCCAGCTTGGAGCAGCTGGAACAGAACTTGGTGGCCGCTGAGGGAGAGCCCCTGGAGCCGGCCGTCGTGCAGGCCTTTGACCAGGCCTGGCACCTGTCTGCCCACGAATGTCCCAACTACTTCCGCTAGGCCTAGCCCTGCCTTGGGGTGGCAAAGGACGCACTCCCTCTATCACCTCTTTTATTCTCTCAGCCAGTCAGTTCTGACTTACAGCTGCTTTATGCAGCTGGTCTTTCCTCACGGTCCCAGTTCACAAACCCTTTGTCTCCCGTGTTCTTGTTAATACTCCCAGCTGCCTTCCCATGGAAAAAGGCCAGGGCTGCATCCACTCAGGCGATCCCCATCTGAGTAGAGAGGCACTAACCTGGCTGCAGCCCAGGCCCACGGTGAACCTGCTGAATTTGTTTCCTCTGCAGCCTGGAGGCTGTTTCTCATCCTCCCACAGGCTTGGTGAGAAGGGGGCAGGAGTAGGGACTAGCCGTCAAAGGGCAGAGGCGGTGGGAGGGCCTCCCAGCCTCCTGCCCTGAACCCAGCGGGACCTCTCGACATCGGGGCTGCAGGTGGCCTTCACGCTTCTACACGCGACAGAAAAAAAGAGGGCCATACACCCTGAGGTAGATTTTCTCTCGTTCAGAACTACCTCATTAAATACTTATCAACAGAACAATCTGCGCAAAAACCTACCACCTGGAGCCACCACCCAGAAGTCTAAAACCTCCCAGGATGCAGTGGAATGGTTTTTACATTCATTCGGTTTCGGCAGTAGCTTTATTCTCGCTTCAGCCAACACCTCCTGTCTCCTGGTCATCCACAAGTTTCTTGGCTCTGGTTTTGGGGGTTGGGGGCGGGAAAGAGAATACAGAGTAGGGGTAGGAGGGCGGTAGGCAGGGTGCCTGTTTTCCTCAAACAAATCTCAGTTTCAAGCCAGGAGCGCTGCGGGCCAGAGGAAAGGAGAAGGCGGTTCCTCTTGTGCTCCCAGGGCCGCCCGGCCAGTGGTCACACTGGAGCCAGTGCTGGAAACTGGCTTGAGGTGACCTAAGAATCCTGGGGGTCCAAACCAAAGCCCAAACCCAAGGGTTTTTCGCTAGAAAAGTCCCTCTTGCAGGAGATACCCTGCTGACAAATTTCATTATTTATAGAACAGCCTGTCCCTGTCACACTCCCTTGTGTGCATCCACAGCAAAATACACGGCTGCTTCCCCGAGGGCAGCGGCAGCCCCACGCGGTCCAGTCCAGAGAAGATGTGGAGCAGGCCCGGAGGTCCTGTCCCAAATGCACATCAGCTGTCGTCGTCTTCCTCTGATTCTTCTTCCGACTCGGGTGCGCTCTCTGGCAAGTCATCTCCCATCTGCTGGAACCTTCCGGACTGCGCGTCCCACACGTACTTCATGGTCACCTTGAATTCGGCCATTTCGTACCCGAAAAGCTTCTGCCAGAGGCGAAGGGACGCAAAGGTGAGGAGGAGCGAGTGGGGTCGGAGTCAGAGGAGTCTGTAGCCCCTCCCGCCACAGCTGTGGACGCCCGGGGCGGGGGGGAACTCACCAGGACGCGGGCCTGCTCCGGGGTCAGCACATCGCCCTCCTTGCACACCTCGTAGTCGGACAGCAGGGTCACCACACCTGCAGAGAAGGGGACCTCCAGGCAGTTATTCTGGCACAGAGGCCTGTGCAGGGCCAGAGGAACCGGGCCGGCCCCCCACCCCCAGGCTTCCAGCAGCACCGGGGCAGGGGTTCATCAGTGAGCATTCAGCCGCCCAGGAGGGTTTTTTGGGGGCAGTGACCCCTCCTTCCTTCCTTGCCCCTTAACTGCTGTATTCTAGCTGTTACTGTCCACATTCACCCCAACTGTCAGGCGGGCGCTCTTAGTCCCGTTTTCACATGAGAGAACGGAGGCCGGTAGAAATTGGGGGAGAGGTGGGAGTCGTGTGGCTCGGAAACCTGCGCTCTCGGCCGCTCAGCTGTGACCCTTCAGCTCTGCGGACGCCCCTGTACCTTTCTTGAGGGCCGTGGGCAGGCCCAGCTGCCTCAGCTGTGGCTCCATGGAGTGCGGGAACTGCTCCAGGGGCCCCGGGTCCAGGCTCACGGTGAGAGTGGCTTTGTTCCCAGCTCGGGCGTAGTCCACCTCCGTGTATTTTGTGAACCACCTGAGAGGAAAGAGGAGTGGCCGGCGGGCAGGTTTCGGCCTGGGCCTCGCCTCACCTCCCTTCCTCCTCAGCTCAGCCTGGAGCTCCGAGCTGGGAGAACAAAGACTCAGAAACGGGATTCCAGCAACCAGGAACCAGGTCTTACTCCGTGCCTCTACTGTACCAAGTCCTGGGCTCTGCCCTCCCCGCAGACCTCGCCAACCTTTCCCCTCCCACCGCTCCTCCAGAGCACTTACTCGTTCACTTCCTCCTTAGTGCGATTGGTGAAAAGGAGACCAACTTCGCCCCTCAACTTCTTGCTGACCTACAGAACCAAAGTGGGGCGGGGTTGGTCACATTAGAGCAGAGGTTCTCAACTGGGGACGATTTTTGCCAGCCCCGCCCCCTCACCTAGCAACACCTGGAGACATTTTTGGTCACAGCTGGAGGGGGGCAGCACTACTCTCTGGGTCTGGAGGTTAAAGGAGAACCGAGCTTTAAGCGGACCCTGGGCCGCCAGATGGCTGCAGCGTGCATCATGTGACAGCGGCGGAGAAGGCGGCCTGGCCTCGGCCCCTCCCTGTGAGGGCCGGAGACTCACCTGATGCAGATTGTCTTTGTACTCGTCAGATGGGCTTCGCCCCAGGGCCACCATCATCACTTTGTTTTTGCCAAAGAACATCCTACAGAGAAAACGAGGGCTCTGTGAAGGAAGCTCCCTGCCCTGCCCTCACTTCAGTGCAAACCAGCTTCAGTCGCCGGAGCCCGAGCCAAGGCCCAGGCTGTTTTGTAGCAGAAGGTGTGGCCAGAGGCTCCACTCTTCCACGCAGCCCTGCTCACTTTGTCGCCAGCCCAGGGTCCCTCTCATTATTTTCCTGCACAGACCCTGCAACTCACATTCTGTCTCAGCCCACTATGAGTGTGTCTGGATATGCAGAAGAGGCCTATTCAATGGTCTAAACCAGAATGGGTGGGATGTTCCTTAAGGGACCAGACCCCAGGGTTCAGGGAGCCCCTTCTCCTGGAGAGGCCACTGCTCAACCCGTCCCCCATCCCCTCAAGGCGAGACAAACTTTAACAGTTAAAAAGCGCCCTTCAGGGGCTTCCCTGGTGGCACAGTGGTTGAGAGTCCGCCTGCCAATGCAGGGGACACGGGTTTGTGCCCCAGTCCGGGAGGATCCCACATGCCGCAGAGCAGCTGGGCCCGTGAGCCATGGCCGCTGGGCCTGTGCGTCCGGAGCCATCCGGAGCCTGTGCTCCGCACCGCAGAGGCAGCGGGAGAGGCCACAACAGTGAGAGGCCCCCATACCGAGATTAAAAAAAAAAAAAGCGCCCTTCAGCAGGGATGGGGGCGTGGCACTTTGTCCTTATTAAGGTGCCACCTGTGACTGAAGTCGCTAACTGCCCCTGTGCTTTGCAAGCAGCCCAGCCCCTCCGCACTCAGGCCCTTCTCTCACTGCCCGCTCACCGGCTGTGCTTCCAGGCACTGCGGATGTCCTTCAGCTTGCTGTTCCTCATGTTGGCCACGGAGAAGACGAAGAGGTACTTGTATGTGTCCACACATTTCCGAAGCTGCAGGACAATTCATGGGGCTCTGGAGTCCAAGGGGCAGCAGGGGTTGGGCAGTACTCTGGCCTCAGGTGGGAAAGAGACTGCTCCAGGTCTCTTACAACTGTGGATGTTTAGAGCCCCTAACCTGGTTGCTTCCTCCTTGCCTCTGCCACTAAAACCAGGATATTAAGTACAGGGGCTGCCCTGACACAAAGCAGGCGTGATGGCAAAGTGTGGGGGAAGCTGAGCCACGGGTCAAGAGCCCACCGTCTCCCCAGGTTTCCGACTTAAGGTGGCCACCAGTGCAATTGACCGCTTCTCTTTGCTTTGTCTAGTAATCGCTGATGATCTAAAAACTTAGCTACACTAGGAAGGCTCCTGCTATATGGAAACATGTGAAGTCTTGTCCTTTAGTCATAAGGGGAGGCGGCTCATTGGCCCTGCGGTGCCCATGTTGTTGGCTGCAGCCATGATGAAGTGCTCTCAAGGAAAATGGCATCTCTGTGCCGGAGGAAACTCCGCTCTCACCCAGCCTGCAGCCTGATGCAGTGCAGACAGTGGCTTGGTGCATTTACCCACACCTGGTAACTCCCTGGCTTTTTTGACATCGGGCATACTAACAAATCTCTGCAAGCTTCAGTTACCAGACCGCAAAACAGCGATAACATCCCCTCGCATCTGCCTCACAGGGGTGCTTCACATGTGAAACAGTGCCGTGCAGGGCAGAGTAAGGGCTCAATCAAGCTGGAAACCATCACTATGGGAGTTTTTATTGGTGCCGCTGCTGGAGGAAAAAGGGCTGGATCAGCACCTTGTTGGTTTTTTTTTCCAAACAGTATATTTCCCTGACAAACAGCCCTACACCCACGTTTATAAACCAAATACAAGGTCTGGAAAAATAAAAAGAACACACTCTTACCTCTTCTATCAAGTTCTGTTTCAGTTCTAAGCCTTTCTTGGCGGTTTTGGTGAGGGAGACTAATACAAAGAAGAAAAAGGGGCGATGATGAGAGACAGTTCTGGATGTCCTGGAGACTCTCTTCCCCCCTTTGGTAGCCCAGCTAGACCAAGCCAATCTGAGAAAAGGTAGCAAGGCTTCTGTGGCCACCACTTCTGGCATGCAAGGCTACTCCCAGGGTCCCCAGAGTGCCTGCTCGCTACTGTTCCCGAGCCTGAAGGTCCCTTCCCATCTTTCCTGTTACTCAGACAAACTAGGTATTCCTTAGCTCCCCTGAGGTGAAGCGAAAACTCCCTGCTGAGGTGTGAGGGCTCTGGGGGCCCTGCCAGTGGCTGAGCTAGCTGAGGCGCGTCTCTGTGCTGCTGTGGTACACAGAGACCATCTGTGGCTGCTCTGGGCTGGGGACTGTATCTCCTCTGCTACACCCTGTCTTGCAGTTTGGACCCATGGATGCAGCAATGCGTCTTTGGGGAGGGACAAGCACCTCATCTCCAACAACAGCTGGGGCCCAATTTGCCCCTTAACCAGAAGGGTTTGGCATTTGCCAGATCTGACCAGGGCTCCCTCCACAGAACCCAATCATTCCACAAACGCTTAACAAAAAAGCATAAAATGCAAAGCCCTGGGTCCTAGGAGGAGGCCGCTTCTTATTCATCCTGCCTGGCACTCAGTCAGTCCCTCTTCACGAAGCACCCATCTAGAAAGGTAATCACGCCATTCAGGAGCAAGTGCAGCACAGGAGGGCAAACAAAATACAGTTGTCCATTTTCCAACGTTTCCACTGCTATAACTGTGGAACTAGCCAGCACCATGCTCTCTTGGATTACTGCTAGTCTCGCTGCTTCCACCCCTGCACACTGCCCCCCACCTTCCCTCCCTATTCTCAACAAAGCAACTAGGGTGATCTTTTTAAAAGTAAAGTTGAACCCCATCATTCCTCTGCTCGAGCTCACTCCTCCCGTTTCACCTGCGTGTGAAAGCCAATTCCTTGCAAAGGTCTTTCTATCCCCGCACACTCTGCCCAATTCCCTCTCTCCTTTTTTTTTTTTTTTTTTTTTTTGCGGTATGCGGGCCTCTCACTGTTGTGGCCTCTCCCGTTCCGGAGCACAGGCTCCGGACGCGCAGGCTCCGCGTCATGTGGGATCCTCGCGGACCCGGGCACGGACCCGTGTCCCCTGCATCGGCAGGCGGACTCCCAACCACTGCGCCGCCAGGGAAGCCCCCTCTTCCTCCTTTTTGCTCACTCTGCTCTGGCCAAGCTGGCCTCTTGCCCCAGAACATGTCAAACATGCTCCCGCTTCAGGGCCTTTGCCCTTCGTGTTCGCTATCCTGGGACCACCACCCTTCCAGGTAACTCCATGGGTTGCTTATTTACTTTCTTCAAGTTCCTGCTCATTTGTCATCTCAACAGAGACCTTCTCTGTCCACACTGCACAAAAGAATATCAACTTCTCTTTCTCTCACTCTTACTCCAAGGGACTTACCACTATCTAAATTTACTGATTCGATTTTCGATACCTCGGGAGGATATACTTCCCGTAACTGAAGTATTAAGCTTGATGAGGGCTCTAGGCCTTCCTTGTTGTAACTGCTGTATCCTTCGACGCCTAGAGAGTGCCAGGCCCCTCTCTAATTTGTTGAGTGAATATGCTAGAGAGCCGGAGTGAGAGAGACTCACCATAGTAGAGGTAGTCAGGAATACTCTCTTAGGAGTTATCCTACGAACTGCCAACTGAGAAAGAGCCATCCATACGAAGACCGGGGCACAAGCATACCAGACAGAAGCAACTTCAAGTACACAAGACCATACTTTGGGATAAACCTGGGTTGAGGGAAAGGCGGTAGGGTGGGGGGAGCGCGCAGAGCTAAGGCAGATGGGCTGAGGTAGGAAAAGGTGGGCCAAGGCGAGATCGGGCGCAGCCTGGGTGTTCAGAGGCTGTTCCCCGACCAGCCGGCCTTGGACAAACTCTGGAGGCCTGGCAAAGCAGTCTCCGCTCCCTGACCCGACCCGCTCCAGCCCCCAGCCCCGTGCTTCCCCCGCGAAGCCCCTACCGCAGGTGACAGCCAGCCCGCAAATTCCTCACCGGGTTCCAAGACCCCCTTTGCCCACCTTTCTTGTCGCGCTTGGATTTGGGCATCGCGCTGCAGCCACGTGCGGCGGAAGACGGTGCTGCCTATTAGGACCTCGGCGGCGCTGGGGCCTCTGGGACGGCCCTCGTGGGCTGGCTGCCCTTGCGCGTGCCTGACTCAATCTGCGCTGAGGCCCGGCTCTCCCTGCCCGGCCGCCGCCTGCGCTCTCCCTCGAGTCTCCAGAGCGACTTCCGGCGCGGGCGGGGGATCCCAGAGTCCTGGGCGCCCCACCGAGAACTCCGCGTGAGGTTCCCAACTCTATGGTTCCGCGGAGGCGGAGCCTGCGGCCCGGTGCATGCCGGGCCGGCGGCGGGCCGAGCCCGGGCTCCCATTATGGCGGCGGCGGCGGCGGCTTCCCGATTCTGGCTCTGGGCCGCCCTGCTCATCCCTGCGGCCGCGGTCTACGAAGACCAAGTGGGCAAGTTTGATTGGTGCGTACGTGGGGGACCTAGTCGGGAAATATTTTCCCAGTACTTGTCTTCTGTCTAAAAGGATGGGGGGTGGTTACCATGCAGCACGGCCGGCTGCATAACTTGCGGGGCCCAGGGGAAAATGAAATGTGAGACCCCTTGTTCAAAAATTAAGAGTTTTAAGGTGGCGACGGCAGAGAATTAAACCGAGAGTTGGAGGCCCTTCTGAGCCAGCCCCTGTGCGACTGTACAGGTCGCAAGCCCGTGAAGCGGGTTCTGCCATCCAGGCATACCTGAGGTTCTGGTCAGAGGTCACTCTTCTCCTCCTTCATCAGGCACCAATTCTGTGACTGTCAGGTTTCTGATCTACTGGGTGTCAGACGTCTACAGCCCTCAGTGAACGCCGTCTTTCCCCACCCCTCTAGCCCAACCCTGCCATGGGCTCAGAACAGGACCACCCAAGACTCACATCAGCCGTGAGGTGCCATTCATTCTTTCCCTCACTCACTGGCTCACTCACTCACTCTTCTTTCATTCACTCACTTTCATTCATTCACTTACTTCTCATTCAGTCATTCATGCTCACTCACTCATTCACTCATTCATTCACTCACCCACCCCTTCCTTAAGGCCATGGAGATGGCTCTCTTTTGCTTGAATGTCAGTTTGCCACTTAAGCATTGTGGGATCTTGGGAAAATGACTTAACCACTCTGTGCCTTGGTTTCTTTATCTGGAAAATGGGTTACTAGTAGTCCATTACCTCTTTCAGTAGTTGTAAGGATGAATAAGACAATTCTTTTAAATTACTCAACACAGTGCCTGGCTCACTGAGTACAATCAGTTTGTTACCAATAATTACTCTTGAGGGAACACTTTATCCTTCCTAACCCAGCTCCTCTGTGAAGTCTTTTCTGTATCAGACAAATTAATTCGCATGTTTGTTGAGTGCCTGTTGTGGGTCAGCAATCATTCTAGGTGGACACAGAGATGGAAAGGAGCTCAGTCTGGGGGGCAGGTATATAAGTTATGTGATATAAGACAGTGTGACAAATGCAATATGAGTCACATTTTTAATGGTGTGGGCAGATGCTCACAATATAATATGTACAGCTGACTCTTGAACAACGCAGGGGCTGAGGGTGCTGACTTTCCCTGTGGTCAAAAATTGAGCATAACCTATGGTAAGCCTTCTGTATCTGCAGTTCCACATCGCAGGTTCAACCAACCACAGACTGTGTAGTTATGTAGTATTTACTGTAGAAAACAACCAGCGTGTAAGTGGACTTACACAGTTCAAACCTGTGTTCCACAAGGGTTAACTGTATATATTACATATGTACAGCATGTGATTCCAGTTTAGCAGAATCCTAGGTATATACAATTTATAAATTGAAAAGTAAACAGAAGGAAATACACCAAAATGTTGAAAAGTTTACGGTTGAAGAAAAAGAGTTCATGGATGGTGGTATTTTAGGCATTTTTTTGGTCTTTTTTATACCTTTATGTTTTCTACAAGAAGCAGGCATTACTTTTGTAGTCCAGATAAAAGATAACAGCATTTTAAAAAAGAGCATGGGATTTAGACTAAGAAGTTCTTAATTTTGCATTCTAGTTCCGATAGTAATTTGTTGACCTCAATGGACTTTGATTTACTCACCTGTAAAATGAGAGTGATAATATCTGTCCTATGTACTTCATAAAGTGTTTAGTGACTACAGTGAGATTAAAGTATGTGGAAATACAGATAGAACCTGTCAAATGCCATATAAACCTGTCTCTCTTACTAGTGTAGTTTCTTCTTTTTTAAAAAAAAATTAGACCAAACAAAATAACAAGGGAAATTCAGTGTAAATGTCAGGTGTTTAATTTGCTAGAGGTTGTAATTCATGAACAGCAATATGCAACACACCTCCTCTGTACTTGGTAGTATGCCTCAGGAAGCTAAGTACTTTCACTTTATGCTTAGATAAGAGTGTTGAAAGTGATGGGGTATATTCCAAGGAAAGTATGAGTAATGAGTCAGATGGATCCTGAACATAGCGTGGGCTAGAACAGGCTGCAGAAAACAAAGGCCTGACCCTGATTTATCAAGTTTTATAAGAATATTTGCATAATTTTTCTCCAAAGGTCAATGAACATAGAAGGAAAAGTTGGATTGTATGCTCTTCTCTCATGTGTAATGTGAGCATCTAGTCTCACTTTTAATGAGTACAGAGAGGACTGTAATTTTGTTCTAGCGGTGTTTAGGCCAGGTACTCTTTTGGGTGTTCCTTATCTTGAGATAAACAAGGGCTTGCATTTAGAAGGAAGACTGTTGTATTTCTTCTCATCGATGAGGGTGCATTCTCTCTTCTTCTTCCCATTGCCTAGAGATCTTGCTTTTGGTCAGATCTCTTCGTTAACAAACATTTCTCATGCATCCTGAGATAGTTATGATGGTGTAACCTCATGTATTTGTGCAGTTGTCTTTTTCCAGAGTGTTTTGTGCAGTGATGGTTTTGGCCCCTTGCATTTCCCTGTACTCTTTCCTTTAGGAGACAGCAGTATGTCGGGAAACTCAAGTTTGCCTCCTTGGAATTTTCCCCTGGATCCAAGAAGTTGGTTGTGGCCACAGAGAAGAATGTGATTGCAGCATTGAATTCTCGAACTGGAGAGATCTGTGAGTGAACTTTGTAGAAAGGTAGCTGGGGATGGCATGGCTGCCTGTAGTGGATCCAGGATGCCCTGTGGCTTGTGAAGGCTACGTGGCTGATTCCCCACTTGGGGACAAGTTGGCCAAAGGTTGCATCTCTTACTGGATCCTGAACATTTTTTTTTGTTCTTTTTGTTTTTTTGGTCTTGTCAGCTTTGAATATTTAATGTATTCCTATAACTGGCCTTTGAGTTTATTTCCTCAGCCCAAGTGCTGACTGTTCTTAGATAAGATATTGCTGCGAAAAACACATTATTCTATTTTGCACTGATGTTTTGGATGTGCCCCCCCCCCAATTACTTATATTGCTTTTATGGATGTTTGTAGGCATTAAAATCATGGAAATGTAATTTACAGTCACTACTTTTCTGTGAGTCATACAGATTTTGTGAATTTTGTCATTGTCCGTTTATATGTTTGATGGGGTGGTGGGGGGATGGGAAGTGCAGAGACCTCAGATTGGGACAATAGTCGCTCCCCTCATTAACCAGTGAGTGGGAGTGGATCATTGCCAGTTAGCTGTAATCCTTCCCTCCCTTGAAGTAAAATTGGGCACTTCTGTGCAAACAAAGGCCTCTTTGGTCCTCTTCTGCCTCGCTTCTTGGATGCCTTGCTGTGGTTCATAGTAACGTCGACTCTCCTGTCTCTCAGTGTGGCGCCATGTTGACAAGGGCACAGCAGAAGGGTCAGTGGATGCCATGCTGCTCTGTGGACAGGGTAGGTAGAGTCCTGCTTTGTCCCTATGATGGCGTCAGCTCCCTCTCCTCTTCCCTTGGTTCCTTCCTTTGTTCAGGGTCTGGCAGCGAATGGAGTAGGGGTGTTCCCAACAGGAAAGGACATGCATAGTTTCTGTTTGCACTTATACATTAGAGGTGAGGCCACTGCTCACAGACCCTAGGAGGCTACAGACAGAGCATCAGTTTGGGAGATGATCTCACGTGGTTTTTTCTTTTCCAGATGCAATCACTGTGTCCAATGGAGGCCGGATCATGCGCTCCTGGGAGACTAACATCGGGGGCCTGAACTGGGAGATTACCTTAGACAGTGGCAGGTAGAGGAGAAGAAGCTGAATTTCCATCCTGGTTTGGTTAAAGGCTTTGCTGGAACACAGATCTGCATAGATGGCAACTCTGGGCCTTTTGGCTTTTTTCCCAGGGGGAAAAAACCACTGAAGAGCCAGAGAGCATCAAACATCCAGTTTTTGATGTTCTTGAGGTTGTGGGACACATGTGCTTACTCAGCCAGCATTTATTGAGCACCTGTTAGATGCAGAGCTCTGTGCTGGGTGCAGTGTTCATTCTTGTATTGACTGCTTTTCCTGATTTTACCATGACACAAGAGCTTTGCAATGTTCTAGATATAAGGATGTGATATAACTAACACATCTAGTGTTTTAATTTTATGTTGAAGAACAGATGGAGCTACTGTTACATCTTTTCTAAAGTTGTTTAAATTATAGGGTTTACTTGCATTAGCTTATACGTCTTCTGGTAGTAATTCATTTGGTAAGTACTTGGGGAGCCCCCAGGCAGTGGGAACCCACTTGTGAATGTGAGATAGTTTCCATCATCAAGGAACTCATCATCCGTTGGGTGAGGCGGGCATGCATCCCACTAATGACAGAACTGTCTGATGGCTGCCACGGTAGAGGGTTGCTGTGAGGTCCCAGGGGAAGGAGGGAACAACCCTTAGGAGATTCACAGGGGTTTCAGGGAAACAGTACAGCCAAGTGGCTGAAAGTACAGTCTCTCAAGTTAGCTAGTGGAAAGCAGAGCCAAGATTAGGATCCAGATGCATTTGACCCCAAAACCTGTTTCATTTCCTACCGAGCTATGGTGGTTGTGTTCCAGATTGTCCAGCCTGAGGCTCAGGAGGCCCTGGGCAGTGCTCACCCCATCCCTCTGCTCAGTTTCCAGGCGCTTGGGCTGGTAGGCCTGCAGGAGTCGGTGAGGTACATTGCGGTCCTGAAGAAGACCACTCTTGCCCTCCATCACCTCTCCAGTGGGCACCTAAAGTGGGTGGAACATCTCCCAGAAAGGTAAGGCTACCTCCTGCCCAGGTGACGGCTACCTCCTGCTCTCTACAAGCCCGCCTTTCTCCTTGGGGGTTGAAGCGTTTGCTTTGACTCAGGCTTACCTTAAGTTGGCATCCTGTGTAGCGTGTTGGGCTCACTAGGTCTAGTCCTGAATTCCAACGCTGTGGCTGCCTCTGGAGTTTCCTTTGCAGTGAGGAGAAAACTCTCCATCTGGGCATGAGAGCCAGTCAAGCAAGGGGAGTGGCTCATTCGCTCACTCACTTCGGCAGGGACCCAAAACTCACATTCCTATGGGGGTACTTCCCTGGTGGCACATTGGTTAAGCATATGCCTGCCAATGCAGGGGACATAGGTTCGAGCCCTGGTCTGGGAAGATCCCACATGCCGCGGAGCAACTAAGCCCGTGCACCACAACTACTGAGCCCATGCGCCTAGAGCCCATGCTTCACAACAAGAGAAACCACCGCAATGAGAAGCCTGTGCACCACAACGAAGAGTAACCCCCACTCACCTCAGCTACAGAAAGCCTAGCGCAGCAACGAAGACCCAATGCAGCCAAAATAAAAAATATTACTATGGGGCTAGGTGTATAGCAATCATGAGCAAAGCAGGCCGTGTGTGGATTATGGGGAGCTGCAGTGTGCCTGGCCTACCTCGAGGGGGCAGCCTTACTCAGCTGATTGGTGCCCTGTAGGAACGTAAGTGGCCTAGTATTCCTACGTCTCACTTTTTTAAAAAAAACTAGAAATCTTGTCCTTACATGTTAAATCTCAGGTCTAAATGTTGACAGTCAATTCAAATTAAAAAAAAAAAAGCCATGAGCCACACAAAACCTATTTGGGACTGCTAGTTTGTGACATCCTGGTGGCCTGGTTTTGGAAGACCCCTGAGGACACCCCTGTCCTGCGGCTAAAGCTGTTTCTCCCTGCTTTTCCTTCCCTCTCTCAGTGACAGCATCCATTACCAGATGGTGTATTCCTACGGCTCTGGGGTAGTGTGGGCCCTCGGAGTTGTTCCCTTCAGCCATGTGAACATTGTCAAGTTTAACGTGGAAGATGGAGAGATTGTTCAGCAGGTATGGTCTGGCTTGAGGAGCTTTGTGAACTGTGGAGGGGAATAGAGTCCTTCTTTGCCCTGGGGACCAGGGAACTCGGCTGGGCGGATGCCAAAGCCATTCGTGGTCCCTGATTCTGGGCACTTGGAGGCTGCTCTCTGCTCACCAAGCATTTATTTAAAGCCCTCACGTTTGCACATGGTGCTATCCTGGGGTGGCTAAAAAAATTGCACAGATATATTCACTGCCTACAAGTATCTTATAAGGTAATACTGTAAGGTAATAATGGGAAGCCATGTATGACAACTGTAGCAGAGAAATGCTTATCTGAAATGTCAACTATTAAAAAGGATCTGGTATATTTTTCAAATGACCAGAAAGCCAATCCTGATCGTCTCCAGCTTCGGAGCTCTTGGGAGGCTGGGTGGGATGGGGAGAACTCCTTCGGAACCCACCAGGAAGAACCTCTGAGCTTGGGCCCCCCAGTGGGATCCAGTGCTGACGTAGCTTATGAGCTGAGAGGGAAATGTGAAAATCCCCATGAGCCTCCTGTCTGATGTCTTTCCTGCAGGTCAGGGTGTCGACTCCCTGGCTGCAAAGTCTCACCAGAGCCTGCGGTGTGGTGGATGAGGCTGTCCTGGTATGCCCCGACCCGCGCTCACGGTCCCTCCAGACCTTGGCCCTGGAGACGGGGTGGGAGTTGAGGCAGATCCCACTGCAGGTGAGAGGACGCGTCCCCTGGTGCGAGGCATTGCTTTTGCTGCTTAGAAAAGCCTTTCTCCCAGTGTCCCTGCTTCCGTCCTGAGGCTTAGCAGCCCTCGGGAGGTTAGGCCTCTGGCTGAACTGGTGTGAGAGGAAATGGGCCACTCTCCTCTTTGGATAACCTGATGGGAGCTTCTGGAGCCACGTGCCGTGGCCTCGTTACCCTCACTGGTAAAGTGGGGCAGAGGCTACCAGCCTGGGACGATCAGTGACTTGTCTGCTTCTGGCCCTTATCCTTTTTCTTCTTGTCTCCCAGTCTCTTGACCTAGAATTTGCAAGTGAATTCCAACCCCGGGTCCTGCCTACACAGCCCAACCCAGTGGATCCTACTCGGGCCCAGTTCTTCCTGCAGCTGTCTCCAAGCCACTATGCGCTGCTGCACTACCACCACGGCGTCCTGAGTCTGCTCAAAAACTTCCCACAGGTAACTGGAGGCAGCGTGGTTCGCTAGGATTCAGGAGGGTCTAGCTGAGGTATGGATGCTAGAAATCGCTGCCTTTGAATCTGGAGATATTTGCTCAAGCAAGAAGACATCTTTCCATGAGTGGTTTGAGAGGGGTTAGCCTTAGAGCAGAAGTGGAATTTTTTTCTTTTCTTTCTTTTTTTTTTTTTTTCTGAGAGTTACAGAGGATTATTAGAGTAAAACTGGCGCCTTCCTAAGTCCACAGGAGAGTGGGCACGTTAATCAGAGCTTCCCTATAGATACTGAGAGCAGCGTGGGATGCAAGATTCACCTGTGCCTGTGTTGGAGGTCGGCGAGAGGGCTGTGTTCAGCTGTGGCTGCAATGGGGCCTCCCCCTCCTCTCAAATGCCCTGGCCATTATGCTCCAAAGTTGGGAGCATTTTCAACTCCAAGGCCAAGGGTCCTTCCTGTGGATGTGACTTAGAGAAGGCTGTTGGCTAGGACAGGCCCGATTTAGGAATTGACACCTTGCTTTATCCTCAGACTGCCCTGGTGAGCTTTGCCACCACCGGGGAGAAGACGGTGGCTGCAGTCATGACCTGTCGGAATGAGGCGGTGAGTGTTGGGGATAACAGCACGTGGGGTTTTCCTTCCTTATCTTTGCTAGGCGCCCTGAGAACCAAAAGTCTGGGCGTGTTCAGCTAGTCAGTTTGAACCCGGGGGCGGGAGGCTGTTGAGCAGTAATAGCTCACCTCATCTGTAGGGCTTGCTGCACACCTTCTTTGTCCCCAGGAACGGGACGACCTTGTGCTCGTCAGGGACTGTTCAGGGCTGTGTAGGCTTTGTGGGCAGAAATGGGGAATGGGATTTGCCTTCTTCCAAAAGGACTGAGAAGACACGGAAGTGAGAGCTTCATTTTGGTGACCAGGAAGTGACCCTTTGGCTGAGTTTTCTCCTTTTTTCCTTCTCTTTTCCCTAGCAGAAGCCTAGCAGTTCTGAAGATGGGTCAACGGGGAGCTTTTCGGAGAAGTCTGGTCCACAGGTAGGGTGTGGCGCTGGGCAGCGTGCCAGACCAGAGGCACAGGAGGCCCCACAGTGAAGCTGGGGGAGCAGCCAAGGCTGTGAGCAGGTCTCCTGGAGTTCTCAGCCTCAGATGGGCTTTTCTAAGTCCAGTAAATTAAGCCATGTTTCTCTTCATCTTTTTTAGTTGGGAGATTAGAAAGTAGAATCCCTCGAATCTGTTCTTAACTACTTTCTCCTCTGGGCCTCCGTCTCTCCATGTCTTGTGGGGTCTGGCTGGTGGAGTCGAGTGGTAGTCTGAGCAGTTGCACTGAAGCAGAGTGTGGGACCCTGGCCAGAGGCTCCAGTTTCTGCTGTGGCTCCCATCTCCTAAGTGCTTCCCGGGGGGCTTGTGATTTCCCTGCCTGCAGTCTTACTAACTCTTTGGGAAGTCTCTGCTACACTGTTACTGGCTTCCTTCTGGAGCAAGTATGTATAGCGGTTACAATTTTTAAAATTTACTCAGACACCTTATTTCTGCCTTAGGACTTAGCTTTTCTATTTTATGTCCCTTTGCGTATGTTTCTGGCCTGGGTCCTTCTCCAGGGTATTTGCTCCCCACCTACCCAGATTCTTGGTCTTCCTTTTGGGGGATCCCTGTAGCTGACCCTTGCTGTCTCTACCCTAGGACTCGCTGGCTTGCTTCAACCAGACCTACACCATTAACCTCTACTTAATGGAGACAGGTCGGCGGCTGCTCGACACCACAATCACCTTTAGCCTGGAACAGAACGGCACTCGGCCAGAGCGGGTGAGTCGGGGCTTGCGGGCTTCTCAGCCTGGGGCTTTCTTTCGTTGGGGTCACTTCACAGCCATGGGTCCCAGAGTAGGATTCTCTGGACGTGGGCTCTAGTTCTACCTGAGCCACTGACTGTGAATATCAATAAAAGCAGGTACCGTTTAAGCCAAGTCGTCAGTGTGCCGGGCTCCGCGCTGTGCTTTTTTACTTATGCACTGTTGGATTTAACCCTCTCGACAGCCATGTGGTTATTACTGCCCTCATTTTATAAGCGAGGAAACTGCCTCATGAGATTCAGGACCCTATGCAGAGTCGCTGCCCGACATTGCCTCTGTGCACGTTCAGTGGTGCTCCTCAGCCTCTCTGGGCTCTGGCTTCTTTGTCTCTAAAATGGAAAGTCTAATCCGGGCCTCCTGCTCGCTTTGTGGGGTGTTATCGGTGCAAGATGAATGATGTGGTAGCCAAGAAGCACTCAGGTTCCTTCATGGAGAGGGCCTGAGCTAGCGCCTAGCACGGTTGCTGTGTCAGCTCCTAAGAATATGTGGTATCTAATTGGAGTCCAGGTAAAAGCTGTCTTGTTTGGACATCCAGTAATGCTGTGACCTAGACTTCTGACAACTCCTCATGCTTTGAATCTTGGGGTCTGGTGCTCTGAGGGGCATCTGGATTCTTGCTGACTGCAGTGGGCTTGACTGTTTGGTTTATAGATGTACATCCAGGTCTTCCTGAAGAAGGATGACTCCGTGGGCTACCGGGCCTTGGTACAGACAGAGGATCACCTGCTGCTTTTCCTGCAGCAGCTGGGTGAGTGGACCTCATCAACCCAGTTTTTTTTTTAGGCCTGCCCATGAGTTCCATTCAGACTCTTTATTTGGGGCTGTGGACAGGCTTCTGGGAAAGATTCAAGTGGAGTGTATCCTGAATATTTTTTTCCAGAGCCATATGTCACCTGCCTTTGAAAAATTCCTTAGCATTCTTGGGAGACAGAACTTCCCTCACTTGACCTCCTAATTCCGGCTCCTTGCGCTGCCATTTCTCGTTTTGGCCCAAGAGATGTGGTGGTCCCTGAGTCACTGAGAAGAGTCCCTTCAGGGGATGAGGGAGGTGGGCCTGACTTTTGTAACCTTGGCTTCTGCAGCAGGGAGGGTGGTGTTGTGGAGCCGCGAGGAGTCCCTGGCCGAGGTGGTGTGCCTGCAGATGGTGGACCTCCCCCTGACGGGGGCGCAGGCCGAGCTGGAAGGGGAATTTGGCAAGAAGGCAGGTATGAACTGAGGGGGCTGGGAAGCAGAGCTGCCTGTGCGGGTGCTCTGGGACTGGGCTTGGTAGTCGCACCACAGGAGATGCTGTCTCACGTGTCCCTGGCTTCCTGGATGCAGATGCACCTGTTTTGCCGGTCTCTTCTGAAGTAGCTCTGTGACCAGTTTCTGGTGTGTTTGTGGCCCTATGGTTTATGTAACCATTCTTCTATCTGAAAGGAGTGACCTGTGACTCCCCCTAGGGAAAGATCCTGATGAAAAAGAATCTTAACTTAGTGTAGTAGTAGCTATCCTTGTTTGGGTACCTAAGGTCTGCCAGGCACCATGTCAGGCACTGTGTACCCGTTGTCCCCAAAGCAGCAGTCACACCTTTCCAGAGAGCATGACCGGGCTGCTCTGTAACTGTGGTGATAGGCCAGTGCCCTCTGAGACCAGCCGTGGTCCCAGCCCCCAGGATGAACTTGGTTCGCTCTCCTCTGAGTGAGTCCTGTCCCCTCCTCCCTCCATCCGTTCGTCTAGCTAGCCAGGTGGTGTTTACTGAGGGCCTGCTCGGGGCCAGGCACCCTGCTAGGCACTACAGATTTTCTTAAACTGAGGATTAATTTGACTTTACTATTTATTTCCGCTGCCTCGATCCAGCCATTCAAGGTAAAACCTGCTTCCTGCTGCCTTTTTGCTCCTTGCCTGCCCACACGGCTAGCTTTTGGTTAATCATTTATTTTCCCTGACTTGCATGAATGAGGTATGTACTGTGTGTGTGTGGACTGCTGTGCCTGTGACTCGTCCTGTTTGCCTCTCACTTCCCTTCCTTGAGCTGAGGTTAATGGAAAAGCGGCTAAGCAAAGACACCGCTCCTTTTCAGTGAGCACTTACCCTGTACCCCACCCCTTGGGAAATCCTGTATGTACGTGATGTGGTCTAGTCTTGGCAACAGCCCTATGGGTTACTTGCCATTTTACAGATGAGGAGCCAGAGGCTAAAAGGTTAAGTACATTTCTTCAGGTCATCCAGGGGGTAAGGAGTGGAGCTGGGATTTTAATCCAGGTCTGCCAGACTCCAGGGGCCATGCTTTTTACCATGCTACCTTGCTCTGGGGACCAGTCTAGTCTCTGGAGGAGACTTGAGGGTGGTAGCCTCTTGGATGGAGGAAGGGGTGTAGTGAAAGAGAGCCCTGGGAATGGGTTGAAAGTAGGTTAGACGGGTGCAGACTAAACCGCTGACAGCGTAGGCCAGAAGCAGCGGGAAATGGAAGTGCCTGTCCGCGACACACACAAACACCTGCACCCTAGTACCGCCCGCACCCCGCCCTCTTCCGGCTTTTGTCATGGCGCCCGGAAGCCTCGCTCTGGCTGTTCTAGATGTGGGGTTGTGGTGGAATCATTCACAGCATGGCTGCATCCTGCATGGCTGATCCCTGCCCTCTTAGTCTCCTGTTCCAAGATTTCAGGCAGGTGAAGTGCTGAGAGCCAGGTGAGTAGGTCTGTGGAGTTCCTGCATGGCTGTGTCTAAGTGTGAGGCTGTTGGCCTCAGCCACAGGACTGCCCCTTGGGCTTGTGGCCTGGGGTGTGGATGACTCGAGTGCTCCACAGGACAGGGAGAGAGCCCTCCTTAGGAAGAGGAGGTGCCCCCTCACTGGAAGCATCTAGTCTGATGAGGAGTGAGCCTCAGCTGTGTTACCTTTTCCTTGACACCAGACGGCCTATTGGGCATGTTCCTGAAACGCCTCTCGTCCCAGCTCATCCTGCTGCAGGCATGGACCTCCCACCTCTGGAAAATGTTTTACGATGCTCGGAAGCCCCGGAGTCAGATTAAGAATGAGATCAACATTGACACTCTGGCCAGGGATGAATTCAACCTGCAGAAGATGATGGTGATGGTGACGGCCTCAGGCAAGGTGAGAGGGGCTTAAGCCAAACCTGAGGTTTTGGGAGTGGGGAACAAAAAGCCTTTGGAAGGGGATCGCGCCGGTTCTAGTTTTCAAGGATAGAACTAGTTTTGGGGTTTGCCTTTCTGGTAGTGAGCCAGGTATTTATTTTGCAGCTTTTTGGCATTGAGAGCAGCTCTGGCACCATCCTGTGGAAACAGTATCTCCCCAACGTCAAGCCAGACTCCTCCTTTAAACTGATGGTCCAGAGGACTACTGCCCATTTCCCCCACCCCCCGCAGTGCACCCTCCTGGTGAAGGACAAGGTGAGGCCGCTACCTCTCACAGGAGCCAACGTGGGTGTGGTTTTTGGTGTTTTGTAACTTAAGTTCCTCCTAGGCCTTTGGAATTCTCTGAGAGTTAAAGGCAGGGAGTCAGGGCTTAGAGCTCTGTTTCTTCCAGTTTTTTGCCTGAGTGGAGGACCGTCTGGGGCCCAAGTGGAAGTGACTGTAGGGTAGGTGTGACATCACCAGGTCCCTAGTAAGCCAGCTCCTCTTCTTCCCAGGCACGGGCGGCTGTCGGTACCTGAATGGCTGTTGGCTCTTCTCCAGGTGTTGGAGGGCAGGACACAAAACTGTTTATGTCTCTGACTCCCGGGAGCAGGTGGCTTTTTGCAGATTCATTCTGCCATCATCAGAAAGGGGACTTGGGGCGAGGGTGGGATGTATGGGGAGATTGGGACTGATGTATATACACTATTGATACTATGTATAAAATAGATAACTAATGAAAACATACTGTATAGCACAGGGAACTCTACTCAGTGCTCTGTGATGACCTAAATGGGAAGGAAATCCAAAAAAGAGGGGATGTATGTATACGTATAGCTGATTCACTTTGCCGTACAGCAGAAACTAACACAACATTGTAAAGCAACTATACTCCAATAAAAATTTTTTTAAAAAATAGAAAGGGGACTTGGTAGATAGTCTCTGGAATGGCTGCCATGGGGCTGCTAAGTTGGTCCTTGACTTTTTTGTTTATTCCTCAGTGTGACCTGTTCTTGTTTAGCTTTGGGGCTAGAAGCAGTTAAACTTTTTTTTTTTTTTTTTTTAATTAATTATTTTTGGGGGCTGCATCGGGTCTTCGTTGCTGCACACGGGCTTTCTCCAGTTGCGGCGAGCGGGGGCTACTCTTCGTTGCGGTGCGCGGGCTTCTCATTGTGGTGGCTTCTCTTGTCACGGGGCACGGGCTCTAGGCACACGGGCTTCAGTAGTTATAGCACACGGACTCAGTAGTTGTGGCTTATGGGCTCTAGAGCACAGGCTCAGTAGTTGTGGAACATGGGCTTTGTTGCTCCGTGGCATGTGGGATCTTCCCGGATTAGGGATCGAACTCGTGTCCCCTGCATTGGCAGGCTGATTCTTAACCACTGCGCCACCAGGGAAGTCCCAGAGGCAGTTAAACTTTTACCCTTTTAACACATCAGCCTTCAGACACTTTCACCTTTAGCCAAGAATTTATTTTCCACAAGGAGGGCAAAGACTAGGGAATCTGCCATAGCTGAGCCCAAGTCCCAGTGTTCCAGGTTTACCCCTAGGATTTGCATTCTTCTCATGTTGCTGGAGGCTGACCGTTTGCTTGCCCATTTCAGGAGACGGGAATGAGTTCGCTCTATGTCTTCAATCCCATTTTTGGGAAGTGGAGTCAGGTGGCCCCCCCAGTGCTGAAGCGCCCCATCTTGCAATCTTTGCTTCTCCCCATCATGGATCAAGACTATGCCAAGGTGCTGCTGCTGATAGATGATGAGTACAAGGTATGCCATCTGCAGAACTGCTCAGCCAATCAGGTGCGGGAGCGGGGTGCTCAGACAGCGGCTTGAGGGCCCCAGATGGGAGCCGTCTGCCGTCAGCACTCATTTGGGCTTGAAGGGTGTCTCTAAGCAACTAGATTGCTCTTTCTGCACTTGTGAAAGCTCGGAGTCTTAACAGAACTCAATTTAAGCCCTGATTGAGTTTAGTAGACTTTAATTCTTTAAAGATTTGCTGTTTTTTTCCTTAAGGCCCTCTTCGACAGGAAACAGTAATGAGTCTGGAGAAACTGTGCTTAGAGATTCCTTTTCCCTTAACTCTTTTCCGGGATTTTCAAGGTCACAGCTTTCCCGGCCACTCGGAATGTCTTGCGACAGCTCCACGAGCTCGCCCCTTCCATCTTCTTCTATTTGGTGGACGCGGAACAGGGACGGCTGTGTGGCTATCGACTTCGAAAGGTAGGAGGGGGCATCCTGGCAGGCCCCTTTGTGGGAGGGGTATAGGTGTTTCCTTGTTATTTGGCTAAGGAGTGAATTATGCTATTCATTGTGTTGTAAACTTAGAGAGCATAATCCCTATGTCAAAGGCAGTCATTTTCATCTATTCGATGGCAGGCACGGTTCTAGTTGCTGTGGAAGGAGCAGTGCACAACAGTCTCTGCCCCTGTGGAGCTTTCATTCCTCATTCCTCTTCTATAGCAGGGAGAAGGGGAGTTTTCTCCATTCTTAGAAAGGCGGGAGGTGGGAATGGTGATTGAACAATAGTACTTTTTATATGAAGATGGTGTTATTGATCCACTCTTGTTTATTTTTCTTTTTTGTTTATTTTTGGCTGCATTGGGTCTTCGTTGCTGTGTGTGGGCTTTCTCTAGTTCAGGCGAGCGGCGGCTACTCTTTGTTGCGGTGCGCGGGCTTCTCAGTGCAGTGGCTTCTCTTGCAGAGCACAGGCTCTAGGCGGCGTGGGCTTCAGTAGTTGTGGCACGTGGGCTCAGTAGTTGTGGCTTGCAGGCTCTAGAGCACAGGCTCAGTAGTTGTGGTGCATGGGCTTAGTTGCTCCACAGCATGTGGGGTCTTCCCGGATCAGGGCTCAAACCCGTGTCCCCTGCATTGGCAGGCGGATTCTTAACCACTGCGCCACCAGGGAAGTCCCTATTGATTCACTCTTGATTGAATGTGCGCTTTGAATTTTATTTCTAGAAATGAGATCGACTTACTCCGATCCTGACATACTTGAGTCCAGTGCTTGCAAACAGTGATTGACACTGGCTCTGAAGTCCAGCTCTGAGCTTCCCAAGGGCTGGCCTTGGCTCCGATAGCAGGGCTGTGTCGAGGGGTAATTTGTGGCATACTCCCCAGAGGGCCCTCCCATCCTGTCTGTAAGGCTTTTGGAGGGACACCACAGCATAGAGGTTAAGAGCTTGGACCTGGCTGCTTGTGTGGAAAACCTACTTTTATTTATCATTTACTCATTTTGTGTCCTTGGGCAGATGACTTCTCTCTGATCCTGTTTCCTCGTCTGTAAAATAAAATGGTAATAGTACTATATCAGAGGGTTGTTGTGAGGAGTTGGAGAGTTAATAGATGTAAGTCACAGAAAGCAGTGCCTGCTACACAGTAAATGCCATCCAAATTTTACCTGCTGCTGTTTTAAAAATGCAGTGTCCTTTCCTGACATTCTGTAACAGCTGATCTTTAGCATAAATAGCATAGGAAATGGTCTGTCCAGAAAACGTGCTCTTTACCCTGTGGGTGAAAAAAAAAATACTGTCCTTCTGAGTTTTTTGTTTGTTTGTTTGTTTTGTTTGTTTGTTTTTGTGGTACGCGGGCCTCTCACTGCTGTGGCCTCTCCCCCCGCGGAGCACAGGCTCCGGACGCGCATGCTCAGTGGCCGTGGCTCACAGGCCCAGCCGCTCCGCGGCATGTGGGATCTTCCCGGACCGGGGCATGAACCCGTGTCCCCTGCATCGGCAGGCGGGCTCTCAACCGCTGCGCCACCAGGGAAGCCTTCTTGTAATATTTTGAGGTCCCCGCCAGCTTAGTAATTCACTGCTGGCTCAGTGTACAGGGAACTTAGATTGTAGTAATAAGTGGTAAATTTTCTTTGAATTATTCTTACTCAGGTAAACAATGGGATACTATTAACTATTCCTCTCCTTTCTCACTGGCTTTAGTATCTTTCCGTTTTTTGACAAGAAGTAGGGTTTATTGGTGATGTGAGTGAGGAGGGGCAGCTCCGAGGCTCATGAGTATAGGGCCCGCCATGGGTACAGGGCGCCACAGATTAGGGGTGTATTTGACTGCACAGCCATCTGGGAGGAGCTGCTTTTCAGCCACAAAGTCTTCAAATTCATCTCTATTACACTTAGTAAAGCCACGCTTCTTGGAGATGTGGATCTTCTGGCAGCCAGGGAACTTGAACTTGGCTCCATGTTGGGCCTCAGTCACGTGCTCCTTGTTCTGCAGCTTGGTGCAGATGGATTTTTTTTTTTTTTTTTTTTTTTTTTTCGGTACGCGGGCCTCTCACTGTTGTGGCCTCTCCCGTTGCGGAGCACAGGCTCAGGACGCTCAGGCTCAGCGGCCGTGGCTCATGGGCCCAGCTGCTCCGTGGCATGTGGGATCCTCCCAGACCAGGGCACGAACCCGTGTCCCCTGCATCGGCAGGCGGACTCTCAACCACTGCGCCACCAGGGAAGCCCGGTGCAGATGGATATGGTGACTTGGCTGGCCACTGGGCCCCGGGGCTTTCCAAAGGCACCTCGCAGGGCCGTCTGGAGCCTAGACTGGGGACAGCATGAGGTCAGACATGCATGTCCACTGGAGAGGACCGTCTCCCAGGTCCCCTCGGGCAGCCCAGACAAGCACCTGGTGCCTCCACTGCCCAGGAGGCTGCTGTTTGCAGCCGAAGCACACTGGGCTTTACTAGTTTTCTTACTTGAACTGAGAGTTCCAAACTTCGTCCCAAGCTAGATCCGTCTCGCTGCTTCTCTGGGAGCTCTGCTCCCTGTTCCCTCCCGCACAGAGGCCCCAGCTGAATTGCAGGACGTGTCTGGCCACGGCTCTCGCGGGTCTAAGGGTACCTCCCTGGTGACCAGTGCTGGCTCTTTTGCCCCACCCCAGGATCTCACCACTGAGCTGAGTTGGGAGCTGACCATTCCCCCAGAGGTGCAGCGCATCGTCCAGGTGAAGGGGAAGCGCAGCAGCGAGCACGTTCACTCGCAGGGCCGAGTGATGGGGGACCGAAGCGTGCTCTACAAGGTACGGCCGGCCGCCTGGCGTGGCGCACGGAGCGCGGGGTGTAATTCTGGCTCTGGGATTTGGTGGCTGTGGGTCCTTGAGTGAGTCATTTAATCCCTTTGAGCCGTAATTTACTGTCTGTGAAATGGGCATGATATGCCCTTCTCCTGGGATTGTTGTGATGATCACATGACACACTCATGCTTAGCATAGTGCGAGGCATATGTGGCCACTACTCAGTAGATGTTAGCTGTTACTTTTAGTGGTAGTACTGATGGACCTTTCTGGGTTTAAACCTTAGTCGATCCATCAGAAACTCCATCTCTGTGATCCATCACTCTAGTTAGTGGTGAGGGCGGGGAGACGGAGAGGTGACTAGCCGGTTGCAGAGCTATCCTATGAGGGAATGTAATCATTGTGGTGACGAACGTGAATTACGGCCTCTGGCAGAGGAGAGACTGAGTTGGAGGAGGAGGCGTAACAGAACAGGGCAACACGACCAAGGAACTCGACAAGGGCAGCCGCTTCACTAAGCGTGAGGCAGAGCACAAGCCTCTAGTTGGACGGTCCAGGTTCAGACTTGCTGTTCATCGTGGGTAACTTGCTTAGGCTTCTTGAACTTCCCTTTTTTTTTTTTTTTTTTTTGGTGGTACGCGGGCCTCTCACTGTTGTGGCCTCTCCCGTTGCGGAGCACAGGCTCCGGACGCGCAGGCCCAGCGGCCATGGCTCACGGGTCCAGCTGCTCCGTGGCATGTGGGATCCTCCCGGACCGGGGCACGAACCCGTGTCCCCTGCATCCGCAGGCGGACTGTCAACCACTGCGCCACCAGGGAAGCCCTTGAACTTCCCTTTTTTTTTTTTTTTTTTTTTTTTAAATTTGGCCATGCCACGCAGCTTGCGGGATCTTAGTTCCCTGACCAGGGATTGAACGCGCGCCCTCGGCAGTGAAAGCGCAGAGTCTTAACCACTGGACAGCCAGGGAATTCCCAGGAGTAGGGCTTTTTGGATTCATATTTGTTGTGGAGATTTTTTGCCTGCTTTGTTGAGACTAGACTGTAGAGGGCCAAGGAGTGGAGCAGGCAGACAGGCTACTGTGATAATCCAGGTGAGGTGATGGTGGCTTCATCTGGGTTGGTTGGGGGAGGTGAGATGGGATCAGATTCTGGATACTTTTGAAGGTAGAACCAATAGTATATGCTGATGGATGGGGTGTTGGTGTCTGTGTTAGAAAGGAATCAAGGACAACTCAGAGGTCCCAGATACAAGGCACTGACACTCGCGAGGCCTTGTGGGGAGCAGGTTTTATCAGAGGTAGAACAGGAGTTCAGTTTGGGGCATGTCAAGTTTGAGATGAGATACCTAAGAAGTGATACTGATATGGTGGTCTGTTAATCAAGTCTGGAGTTCAGGGAGAGGTCTGGCTTAGATATGTAAACTCAGGCGATGCCAGCACCTGTAGATGGTGTGAAAGCCATGAAATTGGCTGAGATCACCATGAGAGCGAGTGTAGACAGAACGTCCAGAGACTGGGGAGTGGAGGAGGGACCCACAGCGGGGGCTGAGAAGGAGTGGCCGAGACAGCAGAGGAAAACCGGGCACGGGTATCCTGGATGCCAGGTAGAGAAGGTGTCTCAAGAAGGGAGTGATCGCCTGTGTCACCTGGTACTAGTCGCTCAAGTCAGATGAGAACTGAGACCCATCCGTTGGTGTGGTGGTAGGAGGGCACTGGGGGAGGGAGAGTCATCGTGTTGCTGGACCCATCTCCTTCCATCACTAAGTGGGCCGGCCCGGGTTGTATCTTGAGCTACCGTTTGCTTGCCTGTGACTTGAGCAAGTTGCTTAACTACTTCAAGACATCTCAGCTGTGAAACGTGGATAGTGACAGCTATTTGCAGGGTTGTTTACGGGATTCAAGGAAAGGATGGAGGCAAAGTCCCTGGCGTGGCCCCCAGCCTCCAGCAGGCACTGAACGAGTGCAGCGATGAGGCCCTCTAAACAGGAAGCTCTTCCAACCAGAAAACCCTCTTCCTCTGTCAGCCGGAGAGCTCTGGGCCTGCCTCCCCCTGCTCGTGATACGCCGCTGTGGTTCTGAAGGAGCTTTCCTCTCCGTCTCCCCAGAGCCTGAACCCCAACCTGCTGGCTGTGGTGACAGAGAGCACAGATGTTCACCACGAGCGCACCTTCATCGGCATCTTCCTTGTCGACGGCGTCACTGGGCGCATCATCCACTCCTCCGTGCAGAGGAAGGCCAAGGGCCCCGTCCACATCGTGCACTCGGAAAACTGGGTGGTGGTAAGGCGTGGCGCGTGAACTCAGGGCACCCGCAGGGGCCTGACGTAGCATAAGAGTACGTGGCTGGTCTCCCTGCAGCCTAAATCCTTTCCTTGCCTGTTGTTGCAGAAACCAGTTGCTACTTTGCGTTTTCATAGAATTCAAAACTCCTGGCTGGCAGCAGTGGGTGCTGGGTAGGGGGTTGGGCTCAGGAATCAGACTGCCTGTTCTTCCGTTTCCTGACTCTACAACCTTGAACTAGTTACGTAAGCTTTCTGTGTTGTATTATATATGAAATAGGGGTAACAGCAGTCACCTCTATTTGAGGTTAGAACAACGCCTGGCATGTAGTAAGCGCTCAGATGTTAGCTATTATTCTTCTGACTTCTAAGAATCTTGAGAATTCCTTTGTCTTGTGGTGAACTTGGATAGTCTAGGTACAGCTACCCTGAAGGTTAGTAAACTTGGTAGCTGGAAGGAAGCTAGGGTGCTGGTTGTTTCTTTCCTTCCTGGACGTGCCTTTGCATGTACGTTCCCCTTTCCAGCTGAACCAGCAGCTGAGCCCCAAGCAGCCCCCTCCTCTTCTCTCCGCAGTACCAGTACTGGAACACCAAGGCCCGGCGCAACGAGTTCACCGCGCTGGAGCTCTACGAGGGCACCGAGCAGTACAACGCCACGGCCTTCAGCTCCCTGGACCGCCCGCAGCTGCCCCAGGTCCTCCAGCAGTCCTACATCTTCCCCTCTGCCATCAGTGCCATGGAGGCCACCATCACCGAGCGAGGCATCACCAGCCGACACCTGCTCAGTGAGTGGCCGGGTCCCTTCAGGCAGCCGCATTGAAGGACGGAGCCAGGATCAGTGAGGAGGGCTTATACCAGCAGAAAAAGTTCCCTAGTCTGGCTTTGCCGTCCGTAAAAGAGCTGACACATCCCTCCTCGTCCTTGTTTCTGAGGAACCACTTTCATGTCTCTTCTGTTTTCACCTCGTTTGGCAAGTTGAGCCCTGATACCATACCCAGCAAGTAGCCTGTGCAGATGGGCTGCAGAAACTGGCAAGGTGTAGGGTCTCATCTTCATGTAGTTCAAGTTCAAGACTCAACTAGACAGGTCGCTCTGTCTAGTTGATTTTACCAAAGACATTTGGGACTGTCAGATTTTGACAGGCACTTGGTATTACTATTTTACCCTCAAATATGAGGAAGACAGACTGCTTGGTAATTTCCCGAGTTTAATTCCCACCATTCCTGAAACTGCTGGGATCTCATGTTGCCCGGTCCTCCGGCTGCCCTCCCCCCACCCCCATCCCCCACCAGCACCACTGCTTCAGCCAACCGTAGGCTCCTGTCTGGCTGACAGCGAGGAGACCTGCTTAGCTGGGGCAGGTAGTGCTGGAGAAAAGGAGGAGGATGAAGCGATCCAAGTGGGCTTCCATGCTCTTCTCTGTCATCGTTACCCAGTTCTTGAGTCTAGCTCTTTATTTTCTGATGTCTCAGGATGATATGTGAAGAAACTAGTGTCTTCAAAAGTGGGAACCTTCATTCAGACCCAGGTGTATTGGATTATTGTTTTTGGCCATTTAAGGGAGCCTCAGTGACCCATTTTTTTGGTTTTAAACTCTATTTCGGTTTCTGTGATAAGGACATTTTTGTAAGTAGCCCTAATCGGGGATCAGGTCAGTATGAACACTCACTTCTGTTGACTTGTTTCTGTGTATGTAGTTGGGCTGCCTTCCGGAGCAATTCTTTCCCTTCCTAAGGCCTTGCTGGATCCCCGCCGGCCCGAGATCCCAACAGAACAAAGCAGGTGAGACCCTTGTGGGTGGTGCTGAAGGCTGTGACCTTACAGAACTTAGCGTCTTAATTACGTTTGGTCCCTGGTCTGCTGTGCGCTGTCCTGCTCTGCTGGGGATGTGGCAGTGAACACATCTGCCCTCATGGAGCTTGCATTCCGGTGGGGGCGACGAGGTGGGTAATAAATAAGATAAACAAGTGACATAATGCTGTATTAGTGTGCTTGTAGATGGCAAGGAGAGAAAAACTAAGAAGGGGTGGGGTCTAGGAAGGGTGTGGAGGGGTGCAACTTGAGAGGGTGGCCTGGGAAAGCCCCTCAGAAAAGGTGACTTTTGAGAAAAGACTTGAAGGAGGTGAGAAGCTGGCCTTGTGGATGTCAAAGGAGAATGTTCTAGGCAGAGGGAACAGCCGTCATAAGTGCCCTGAGATCATGTCTGGTAAGTTACAGGGAGGGCTGGAAGCCACTGCGGCTGGAGCAGCCAGTGGTGGGGACACTGGGAAATGAGGTGAGGGAGGTGCTGGGGCCTGGGTCACATGGGAAGCCAATAGCTGTCGGTGTTAGTTTTCTTTTTTGAGGGGGGCGGGGCTGCATTGGGTCTTTGTTGCTGCGCGCGAGCTTTCTGTAGTTGTGGTGAGCAGGGGTTACTCTTCGTTGCGGTGCGTGGGCTTCTCTTGTTGCGGAGCACAGGCTGTAGGCGCGTGGGCTCAGTAGTTATGGCTCGTGGGCTCTAGGGCGCAGGCTCAGCAGTTGTGGCGCATGGGCTTAGTTGCTCCGCGGCATGTGGGATTTTCCTGGACCAGGGCTTGAACCTGTGTCCCCTGCATTGGCAGGCGGTTTCTTAACCACTGCGCCACCAGGGAAGTCCTAGTTTTCATTTCTTTGTTTCCAGCCATCATCTCTGCGTATCTTCTTGCCTCCATCCCGAACTCTCTTCCCTGAGGGGTGTGAGGGGTTGTGGGCAAGGCGAGGAGGTAGTAGATGTGTCTGCACGTAGGGAAGGGAGGACGGTTTGGAGTGGGGGGAGGTTAAAGCTGGTGGACTGAGGTACTCTGGAGTGAAGAGCAGGAACTGGCCTAGTGGCTTGATGTTTTGGTTTTTTGTTTTTTTTTTTTGCGGTATGTGGGCCTCTCACTGTTGTGGCCTCTCCCGTTGCAGAGCACAGGCTCCGGACGCGCAGGCCTAGCGGCCATGGCTCACGGGCTTAGTTGCTCCGCGGCATGTGGGATCTTCCCGGACCAGGGCACGAACCCGTGTCTCCTGCATCGGTAGGCGGATTCTCAACCACTGCGCCACCAGGGAAGCCCGATGTTTTGGTTTTAAAATGACCCTTTCTTCCTCTAGTATGAAATACTGGTCGTCTGTGGCTTCGTTTTTTTTTAGATTCAGAACAAGGTAGGAGTCCAGATCTGTCTTACTCTCCATACAGCTTTCTTTCTTGCAGCCCTTCCTGACATTCCCTGATGCACATAGACCTTGGAAGAAGATATGAGGCCGATACGTGGCCTGGAAACCTCCCAGGGCTCAGGGCAGCCAGGAGATCCCCTTACAGCAGTTTTGAATGCCGGTCCTGGTTGATGTTTTGCAGAGAGGAGAACCTGATCCCATATTCTCCAGACGTACAGATCCACGCAGAGCGGTTCATTAACTATAACCAGACAGTTTCTCGAATGCGAGGTATCTATACAGCTCCCTCGGGCCTGGAGTCCACTTGTTTGGTGAGTAGAGCCCCAGCCCAGCCTGTGCCACCTTGTCCACAGCCACCCTGTGTGACACCTGCTCTTTCTTTCACCCTTGGGAAAACAGCTGAGGAGTCTGTTTCCTTTGTGACCGGAGTCTGTGGTTGTGGCGGGTCACTGGTGCCTTTCTTACGGATTTCTCATTCCCTCTGCCTTCCAGGTTGTGGCCTACGGTTTGGACATTTACCAAACTCGAGTCTACCCATCCAAACAGTTTGATGTCCTGAAGGACGACTACGATTATGTGCTAATCAGCAGCGTCCTCTTCGGTCTGGTCTTTGCCACCATGATCACTAAGAGACTGGCACAGGTGAAACTCCTGAATCGTGCCTGGCGGTAAAGACCTGAGACCCACTGCCGGAGAGCCGAGAGCCAGGGGGAGTGAGGGTCAGACAAGAAGCCGCAGCTGCAGTTTGACAGGTCAGGGGAGGATGTGTGTTGGACACTCGTCTCAGTTAAGAGCTCTTTGGAAGAAGCTGGGCTCCCGTGGAGACTCCTTTTGGGATACGTCTGATGCGGAGTCATTGGTGGTGGATGGAGGCTGAACTCACTCTCTCAGCCGAGGTCTCAAAGCATCTTGATGGACTTTCCCCCGGAGTCCCAAGGCCATCGCCGTTTCCCTTCTGTGCCCATCCATGAATGTTGTGTGTTTTTGAAGACCTCCAACAGATGCTTCTCTGTTGTGAGGCCTGTTTAAATTGATGTTGGTTTGCCTTCTGTTTCTCGGGTGTATCTGGAAAGCCTTCTTGATTGTTCCCCTGCTCCTTGCTTCAAAGTCAGAAGGGAACTCATATTGACAACTCCACCTTATAGGTGCATTTGCTGTTTTACACTGGGGAGAAAGAAGAGCCATCCTTAGCTGAAGTTTGAGGACTGATGCAGCCTCTCATGGCTTCTCTCCAAAGTTACTTTGGGTCGAGGAGTCTATGTGTGTGTCGAAACTTGCCTCTCGTTTCGTGCTCCCATTCATCAGTGGGCCACCCATTCTTAGATTCAGTTTATTGAAAGCCAAGTGCATAATACTGTCTCGGTTTGTAGGTCATTGTCGTCCAAGCTTTTCGCCTCGGATATGTCGGAGCTGAGGCCTTTTCAGTACTACTGAATTGTCTGAACCTTGAAGAGATTTCAAGGGAGGAAGGCAAATCTGTCTGTTTCACAGTCCCTCATAATCTCTCGTTTCGCTCACAAGCTGGTCTAGTCATCTTAGAACCTAGATAGAGAAAGTTGTTCTTTTTTAAGAACCTCATTATTTTTAGTTATAACATGTGGATTACTATACTTCTCTTAAAATGAGCAGATTTTAAATCTTTTTTTTTTTGGTGGTACGCGGGCCTCTCACTGCTGTAGCCTCTCCCGTTGCGGAGCACAGGCTCCGGACGTGCAGGCCCAGCGGCCATGGCTCACGGGCCCAGCCGCTCCACGGTATGTGGGATCCTCCCGGACCAGGGCAGGAACCCGTGTCCCCTGCATCGGCAGGCGGACTCTCAACCACTGCGCCACCAGGGAAGCCCTAAATCTTATCTTTAAAAAAAAGAAGAGAGAAAAGGGTAGGGGTAGGAAACTGGCATCTTGTGGGTAGCATTGTTGATTGCCTGGGCTGTTGTCTCTGCTACAAACTAAAGATGTCCTAAAAATTTTCCCTTGTTCATGGATTTGGGGAATGATGGCATTTTTCTTTACTGTGAAGAATGACATGTACAGAGCGCCCTGTTGGGAGAGAGATACGTTTAAGTGTTTGAATAAAGTGAATGATGTACGACATTGTTCAAGTCCTTTTTTGTGGCTTTGGAACATATTGAGGCTACTTCTGCATTGGAGGGGGACAGAAAGCTATGCAGAAATGGAGTGAGTGCAGTATTTTAATTGGGAAACATGCCAATTTAATCATCTAAGAGTTGTGTTATTTAAAAAACAAAATTTTTTCTCTCTGTGGTCATATGCTGATGGTAGAGAAGGAAGAGAAGTGAAAATAATTTTACTTTAAAATAAAACTGTGAAATTGGTTTTAATGAATGAATGAATATCTGAGTATCTCCAGAAAAAATAGACATCTGTTCATCCTGACTCAAGGCATACATATTTTGTTTAAAGTGATCTGAGAGATGGGAATAAGTACAACTTAAAAAAATTCTGCCCTAGTTTTGAGAAAGCCTGGCTGGAATTTTGCCTGTCCTAAGTAAATGTGTGCAAGCTGCATCGTTAACTATTACCTTGCTGCCTGCTCTGCTTACATGGCCCAATAAGTCTGCTAGATTCTAGTTTTCATTTACCCATGTGTGTGCCAGAACCTGAAAGAACAAGCTGATGGGAGGGAAGTTATCTGCCTTTTCATAAGATTCCCTCTATTTCAGCTTTAATCATAACTATTTTACTGAAAGTTACCTCAAAGCAGGCAGTTAAAATAGCTAATGCTAACGGCATGGTCAAATCTAAGTCTTCTTAGTTCTCAACCTTTCTTAATCTCAAAGCAGCACTTGCTTCTGACCAGCTATGCTCAGCCTCTACCCATGGCCTTTTGAAACTGCTTCCTCTCAGATCTCTGATGTGTTTTCTTTCTTTCTTTTTTTGGCCTTTTTTTTTTTTTTTCTTCTTTTTGACCGTGCCGCCTGCAGTGGAAGCGAGAAGTCCTAACCACTGGACTGCCAGGAATTCCTGTCTGATGTGTTTTCTTGTCCTCCTCTTTTTCTGTGTGTATCCCTAGAGCCATGTGTTTTCCCCTGCCTTCATAAAATAGGTTAATTTGGGCGCCCCCTGGAGTGTTTCACTTAGAGAAGTAAGTTCTTTAGTATTTTTTATGTCATTTTTTTATTAGTTTGGTCAGCATACAAGATCTTTTGGTGTAAAATTTTGCCACTGAATAGTATTTAATGATTCTCAGTCCCTGTTGGGAATAATGTAGAATGGTTTGTGGCTATTGCTATAATTTCTCCTTAGCGTTTGACTCTGGACAGTAATCAGTGATTGGGGAAAGTGTGTGAATTAAACACAGAATTGCAGCTAGAATGTTTGGGATTGGACTTCCCTGGTGGCGCAGTGGTTGAGAGTCTGCCTGCCGATGCAAGGGACATGGGTTCATGCCCCGGTCCGGGAGGATCCCACATGCCGCGGAGTGGCTGGGCCCGTGAGCCATGGCCGCTGAACCTGTGCATCCGGAGCCTGTGCCCCGCAACGGGAGAGACCAGCAGTGAGAGGCCCCCGTACAGCAAAAAAAAAAAAAGAATGTTTGGGATCAGTAAGGGCCTTTTTAAATTTTGATAATTTTTTTGGAGGAGGGGTTTAAAAAGTAATGTGTTATGCCCCACTGATCCTCTTCAAATTATAACCTATTGATTTAACACCACTTTAAAAGTGGTGATACCTGCTCCCCTTCTCCCAGCAGAGAAATTCGGCGAGCAGGCTAATGTGCAGTTAATACAGTTTTATATATATTCCATCTTTTCTTCAAGCTTCTCTCAAGTCAATCCCTAGATGAAGCCAGACCAGCAGAGAACTAGCTGTGCATCTAGGTTGAATTTGAGGGGACAGTATTTTGTCATAGCCTATCCTTAGGAATGGATTTTAGAACTTGGTGCTGCATTTATTCTGTTAAGGACATTGTTTATCATATTATGTAGAGCACCAAAGAGAAATTTCCCTCTTGTCTTGGTATCAGGAATAGTTGTATCTCTTAAGTCACTTTAAAAAAATCTTCTTTTCCTTGATTTTAAATAGAACATGTACATTATTTTTTTTTAAAAAGTTAAAATTCAGGGCTTCCCTGGTGGCGCAGTGGTTGAGAATCCGCCTGCCGATGCGGGGGTCACGGGTTCGTGCCCTGGTCCGGGAAGATCCCACATGCCGCGGAGCAACTGGGCCCGTGAGCCGTGGCCGCTAGGCCTGCGCATCCGGAGCCTGTGCTCCGCAACGGGAGAGGCCACAGCAGTGAGAGGCCCGCATACCGCAAAAAAAAAAAAAAAAAAAAAAAAGTTAAAATTCAAAAATTAATATGGGCTAGTTCTAATATTGATTACCCATAAGGGCACTGATAGTCCAAGTTTAATGTTCTTGTATACATACTCTTTTTTTTTTTTTGCTGTACGCGGGCCTTTCACTGTTGTGGCCTCTCCCATCGCGGAGCACAGGCTCCGGACGCGCAGGCTCAGCGGCCACGGCTCACGGGCCCAGCCGCTCCGCGGCATGTGGGATCTTCCCGGACCAGGGCACGAACCCGTGTCCCCTGCATCGGCAGGCGGATTCTCAACCACTGCGCCACCAGGGAAGCCCCATACTCTTTTTTTTTAAAAAAAAATTTTATTTTTTGGTTGTGCCCCATGGCTTGCGGGATCTTAGTTCCCCGACCACGGATTGAACCCGGGCCATGGCAGTGAAAGCCCTGAGTCCTAACCATTGGACTTCCAGGGAATTCCCCATACATACTCTTTCTTAACGGCATCATGCTATTTAATTCTGCTACTTGTTTTTTCAACTGATGCATCTTAATCATCATGTATTTGTAGAGATTCCCTAAATCCTTTCTGGAACAAAGTATGACAGAAAAAAATACTCAAGTCCTATCATATGTATTAGAGACTTCAATGCAAGTCACCTAACTTCTCTGAGTGTGTTTTACCATTTGTGTGAGGGCATAGATTACATGGTCTGTAAGGTCTTTCAGCTCGGAAATTTCAGATTTGTAATTTCACTTCCTTTATAAATTGCCTTTTCTGGTAAGAGCGTATTACATAAACTACAATTATCAGGATTATACCAAGACTTATTTACAGATTTCTGTTTATTTAAAATTTTGTTTTAAAGTCATGAATCTATCTTTCTCTATATTCTTTACTTGGAATGCATTCTTCCCTTCTCAAAATCTGGTTTGTCTGAAATCTAAACTCCATAAATCCTTCCCTGTTGATTTTGGCTACCAAGGACCTCCGAATTTCCTGGCGGCTAACCACACAATTTCCTGAATGATGTATCCTAGCATTTTATTATTTCAGTCATTTTGTGTCTCCCAGGGATTGTCAGACTGTTTTCTGAATTCTCCACAGTCTTAAGCATGAAGCTGCTACTTGACAAATAGTTCCCCAGATGGTTATACCTTCTTCATAGAAGCCTTAGGACATTTGTCCCTAGTTTCTTAAGTTTCTACAGTGCCTTTGGTGACTTAATAAGGAATTCTTATATTGACTGAAATGCCAAGAGGTAGTCCTACCCACCTTTCCCCGGTGTGCCTGGAGCTCTGACAAACCCTGCTTTACTACTTAAAAGAAATGCTCATAAGATCAGGATGGGAAATGAGCTTCGTGGTACCGTAATTTCCATTTTAAAAAGGGAAGGTAGGGCTTCCCTGGTGGCGCAGTGGTTGAGAATCCGCCTGCCGATGCAGGGGACGCGGGTTCGTGCCCCGGTCCGGGAAGATCCCACATGCTGCGGAGCGGCTGGACTTCCAGGGAATGAGCCAGGGCCGCTGCGCGTGCGCGTCTGGAGCCTGTGCCCCGCAATGGGAGAGGCCACAACGGTGAGAGGCCCGCGTACGACAAAAAAAAAAAAAAAAAAAAAAAAAAAGGAAAGGTATCTTTTTGGTATTATATTTATATGTACTTATAAACAAACGAAAAAAAAGAACTTTGATTACTCAGACTCAAAAGTCCAAATAGGTTTTGGAAAACACTATTCTTTATAACAACTGCCTTAACATTCAAAAGTTGACAATTATCATTCCATAATTAAAACAAGGTAGACAACATTGTGCACTTTTATTTTTGTAAAATGTAAACTGAGAAGTACCATCTACCTTTCAATAATGGAGATACTGGTACTTTGTATGCATGAACTGCTTCCATTTTTGCTGCTAAGTTCTTTATTTTAAAAGATTATAGAAGTTAAAAAAAATTTAAGCAATGCTAAAAAAATTAAGGCGAGTCTCCCCTTCAAAACCTTCCCCAACCCTCTATTTCCCGGAGATAACCACTGAACAATTTGTTTTGCATCTCTCCAGACCACATAATGTTCTGCAACTCGATTTTATCATGTCCCATATCATGGAGAGCTGTCCATATTAGGAATATAGATATCCCACGCCCTTTTTTTAGTGGCCACAGCGTTGAAATTTTTTTCTAAAATTTTTATTGCAGTACAGTTGATTTACAATGTCATGTTAGTATCAGGTGTACAGCAAAGTGAATCAGTTATACGTATATATATATGTGTCCACTCTTTTTTAGATTCTTTTCCCATACAGGCCATTACAGAGTACTGAGTAGAGTTCCCTGTGTTATACACTAGGTCCTTATTAGTAATTTATTTTATATTTATTAGTGGATATATGTCAATCCCAATCTCCCAGTTTATCCCTCCCCACCCCCCCTTACTTCCTGGTAACTGTAAGTTTGTTTTCTACATGTGTCTCTATTTCTGTTTTGTAAATAAGTTCACTTGTACCTTTTTTTTTTTTAGATTCCACATATAAATGATATCATATGATATTTGTCTTTCTCTGTCTGACTTACTTCACTCAGTATCACAATCTCTAGGTCCATCCACGTTGCTGCAAATGGCATTATTTTGTTCTTTTTTTATGGCCGAGTAATATTCCATTGTATATATGTACCATATCTTCTTTATCCATTCCTCTGTTGATGGACATTTAGGTTGCTTCCATGTCCTGGCTATTGTAAATAGTGCTGCAATGAACATTGGGGTGCGTGTATCTTTTCGAATTATGGTTTTCTCCAGATGTATGCCCAGGAGTGGGATTGCTGGATCATATGGTAGTTCTATTTTTAGTTTTTAAGGAAGCGCCGTACTGTTCTCCATAGTGGCTGTACCAATTTACATTCCCAGCAACAGTGTAGGAGGGTTCCCTTTTCTCCAAACCCTCTCCAGCATTTATTGTTTGTAGTTTTTTGATGATGGCCGTTCTGACCAGTGTGAGGTGATACCTAACTGTAGTTTTGATTTGCATTTCTCTAATAATTAGTGATGTTGAGCATCTTTTCATGTGCTTTTTGGCCATCCATACATCTTCTTTGGAGAAATGTCTATTTAGATCTTCAGCTCATTGTTTTTTTGTTTGTTTGTTTGTTTTTGGTTGTGCTTGCCCCATGGCTTGCCAGATCTTAGTTCCCCAACTAGAGATTGAACCCTCAACCTTAGCAGTGAAAGCATGGAGCCCTAACCACTGAACTGCCAGGGAATTCTGTTCTGCCCATTTTTTTATTGGGTTGTTTGTTTTTTTGATATTGAGCTGCATGAGCTGTTTGTATATTTTGGAGATAAATCCCTTGTCGGTTGCTTTGTTTGCAAATATTTTCTCCCACTCTGAGGGCTGTCTTTTCATTTTGTTTGTTTTCCTTTGCTGCTCAAAACCTTTTAAGTTTAATTAGGTCCCATTTGTTTAATTTTCATTACTCTGGGAGGTGGATTGAAAAAGATCTTGCTGTGATTTCTGTCATAGCGTTCTGCCTATGTTTCCCTCTAAGAGTTTTATAGTATCCAGCCTTATATTTAGGTCTTTAATCCATTTTAAGTTTTTTTGTGTGTATGGTGTTAGGGAGTGTTCTAATTTCATTCGTTTACCTGTAGCTGTCCAGTTTTCACAGCACCACTTACTGAAGAGACTGTCTTTTCTCTGAAATTCTTAAGTGTTATTCCATTAGGGATTTATTTTTAAAATAAATTTATTTTATTTATTTACTTTTTGGGCTGCTTTGGGTCTGTTGCTGTGCACGGGCTTTCTCTATTTGCTGTGGGCAGGCGGATACTCTGTTGCGGTGCGTGGGCTTCTCATTGTGGTGGCTTGTCTTGTTGCAGAGCACAGGCTCTAGGCATGCAGGCTTCAGTAGTTGTGGCACATGGGCTCAACAGTTGCGGCTCATGGGCTCTAGAGTTCAGGCTCAGTAGTTGTGGCACACGGGCCTGGATCAGGGCTCGAACCCATGTCCCCTGCATTGGCAGGCGGATTCTTAACTACTGCGCCACCAGGGAAGTTCCACCATTAGGGACTTTTATGAGATCAGTTGAATACTCTTTCAGGTAAGTCTCTCTTGTATTATTTAGACCATCCTTCCAGTAAGGGTTTATAATAACATAAAGAATGTGTACACCCACCTCCTCAGTTTTTAAGGAGTTTGGGTGTGATGTCAGTTGAGACGGACCTTCAACCAAGAAGCCATTTTCCCACCAGTCCTGAGGCTTATCGAAATTTCTGATCTCTGATACTGGGAATGTGCCTATTCCGGGAGAGACTGAGACCATTTAGGAAGGTGTCTTTATAAAATAACCACAGACTCATATTGAAGCACTTTTTTTTTTTTTTTTTTGGCCACGCTGCGCAGCTTGTGGGGGTCTCAGTTCCCCAACCAGGGATTGAACCTGTGCCCCCTGCAGTGGAAGCGTGGAGTCCTAACCACTGGACGGCCAGGGAATTCCCTGAAGCGTACTGTTGACTATAACATGCAATCCGAAAGAATGAAAGTTAAGAAAGCAAAAATACATGTCCTAGGTACACTCATATCAGCCCATCATACTTCTTTATAGTTTTAGTGATATTGTACATCCCATGTGCTGTGATAAGATAACCTACACTAGAAGACTGATGACCAGAATGCCAGCTTATTGATGACAGTGAAGACTGTAAATGCAGAGGAGTAGACTACTTATGTCTGCTAGTTGAAATATATATTCTCGCCTATGAAAAAGCCTGGAAAATAAGTCAACATACTATTATAAGTTTGCTTGGTTATTATGGACTTAGAATAGGGGGTGTGATATCCTATGCATGGTTTTTATCATAGATATATATCTGCAGGAGAGACCAGAATATTCACTTCCGCTGATCAGGACAGCCCTTCCTCATGCCCCAGTAGTGCTAATACATACAGTATAACCATTGGATTCCACTCTTCCTAGACTTTATGTACACTACTTTCTTTCTGTTAAGTGCCTGCCATATGTCATTACACTCATGACATACTAACCATGTTTTCCTAATCACCAAGTATTTACAACTTTTTTCTTTTAACTTTTTATTTCTTTTTATTTTTATTTTTTTGCGGTACGCGGGCCTCTCACCGCTGTGGCCTCTCCCGTTGCGGAGCACAGGCTCCGGACGCGCAGGCCCAGCGGCCATGGCCCACGGGCCCAGCCGCTCCGCGGCACGTGGGATCCTCCCAGACCGGGGCGCAAACCCGTGCCCCCTGCATCGACAGGCGGACTCTCAACCACTGCGCCACCAGGGAAGCCCCTAACTTTTTATTTTGATACAGTTTCAGACTTAGGGAAGGATTACAAGAAGAGTCCTAAGAATTCTGATACCCTTCACTCGGATTCCCCAAATGTTAACATTTTCCACCTCTTTGCTTTATTCTCCCTCCCATCTCTCAATGTAGCTTTGCAATAGAGTACATAAACCAGCATGCATTGTTATTTTAAATTGAAGTATAGTTAATTTACAATGTTTCAGATGTACAGAAAAGTGATTCAGTTATTTTTATACCTGTATATACATATATATATACTTTTTCAGATTCTTTTCCATTATAGTTTTACGAGATACTGAATATAGTTCCCTGTGCTATATAGTAAATCTTTATTTATTTATTTATTTATTTATTTATTTGCGTTACGCGGGCCTCTCACTGTTGTGGCCTCTCCCGTTGCGGAGCACAGGCTCCAGACGCGCAGGCTCAGCGGCCATGGCTCACGGGCCCAGCAGCTCCGCAGCATGTGGGATCTTCCCAGACCAGGGCACGTACCTGTGTCCCCTGCATCGGCAGGTGGACTCTCAACCACTGCGCCTCCAGGGAAGCCCTTCTTGCTTTCTTTTAAAATTTATTTTCGTTCCTTGCCCAGCCACTTGGGCTTAGAAGAGAACTAGTATTTTAACTCCCTCGGGTGATAATTTATAAAAATTACTATTTTTAGTTTCTATCTTATTTTCTGGGCCAAAGTATTAGAAGCTTATGTTTCATCTAGAAGTCTTTTTTACTCCTCTATTTATCCTGTTTCTTTCGTTATCTAAATTTAGAAGTGGATGCCATTCCAAATCTTTTAAAAATATTTATTATTTTTAAAATTTATTTATCTATTTGGTTGCGCCGGGTCTTAGTTGCAACCGTGGGCTTCTTAGTTGCGGCATGCATGCGGAATCTAGTTCCCTGACCTGGGATCGAACCCAGGGCCCCTGCATCAGGAGCGCAGTCTTAACCATTGCGTCACCAGGTAAGTCCCCATTCCAAATCTTTGTAGCAATACAAGAACAAACCTCCAATACTGAAATTAATGTGGTATTTATAATGGAAGGGCATTACCCTAGAATGCATTCTTCCAATCTACAAGCCTGAAATATTAAAAATATACCAAAAAAATTGTTTAGGTACAGGTGCAAATCTCCCTGTGATAGTCTGCATTTGCCTTTTTTACTCTTTCGTACAGCTGCAGCAGATGGAGGGGGATGGAGGACTCCGGACGCGCAGGCGCAGCGGCCACGGCTCAAGGGCCCAGCCGCTCCGCGGCACGTGGGATCTTCCTGGACCGGGGCACGAACCCGTGTCCCCTGCATCGGCAGGCGGACTCTCAACCACTTCGCCACCAGGGAAACCCTCATTTGATCTTTTATTTTTTTCTGAAGCCTCTCCAAGAGAACCTTTGCAGATTAATTTTGTCCTTTGGGTAAAATAAAATTAATGTCCCAAGAGCCACTATAAAATGCTTGGTCTCCATCTCCTTAGGATTCTGTTTCTGTATCTTGTAATACAGTGATAGTTACTGTGTTACAGAAAGGTTTTTTTCCCTGTCTTTCATCTTTCATCTTTTTTTATGTTTAAGGAAACTGCTGTTTTATTAACCCCTGATTTAAGACACTAAAGGAAAAGCCCTACTGTTATCACTGAAGCCATGTTTTCCTCCGAGACTGGCCTTGACTTGACTGAATTTTATTTCTAATGTAAAATAGCTCTTTTCTTACAGAGTCTAGATTGAACACCAGGTACCAATTTATTTATCAGCATTACACGGGGACTAAAAGGTGCTCCTCCAAACCAGGGGGGAGAACTTCAGGGCTTTCAGAATTTTCAAAACTTCTTCACAGTTCTTGTGAACATTTTTTGATTTGGGTGGACGGTGAGCCACAAGGCCTGGAGCTTGAAGTCATCCACCAAGAACTCACACACAAGAGGGCCCTCAAGGCATGCATACCTTTCCTTAAGGCAAACTGCTTTTCCCTCTGAGATCGGGAACCCAGATTATTTTTTATTGGCAAAAATATAGACATTATCCTGTGGGTAAAAGTTCATATTCTTTCAGTTCAGAGTAATGATTGTAAACTTGATTGAAGAACTCGGGAGGAGAATGGATGAATAGAGCAAGCAATCAGTTTTTTTTTTTTTTTTTTTTTTTCCATTTCATTCAAGTTGATATTACAGTAGTACATCATTATACCACATAGTAAGAGCATTGTTGTAAAGAATATTAAATAAATAGCACTCAGCAAAACAAGACAATAAGGCAAGGCTAGGATTTGGAGTTTAGGAGAGTTAATATTTCCTAAATTGAAGTTAGAGAAGTCCAGGAAATTGATAATTCTTAGGACAGTCTTATAGGAATATGTGCCTTTAAGAAGTTTTTTAAAAAAAATTCTTTTCCATTGTTTTATTACAGGATATTGAATATAGTTCCCTGTGCTATACAGATCTTGTTCATCCATTCTATATATAATAGTTTGCATCTGCTAATTCCATCCCTCCCCCATACACCCTCCCCCTTGGCAACCACAAATCTGTTCTCTGTCTGTGAGTCTGTTTCTACTTTATGGATAAGTTCATTTATGTAATATTTTAGATTCCACATATAAGTGATATCATATGGTATTTGGCTTTCTTTCTGACTTCCTTCACTTAGTATGATAATCTCTCGGTCCATCCATGTTGCTGCAAATGGCATTATTTCATTCTTTTTTATGGCTGAGTAGTATTCCATCGTATAAAGAAGTTTTATTATTATTATTTTCAATTTTATTTATCTATTTATTTTTGGTTGTGTTGGGTCTTTGTTGCTGCATGCTGGCTTTCTCTAGTTGCATTAAGTGGGGGCTACTCTTTGTAGCGGTGCGCGGGCTTCTCATTGTGGTGGCTTCTCTTGTTGCGGAGCGTGGGCTTCAGTAGCTGTGGCTCACGGGCTCAGTAGTTGTGGCTCATAGGCTCTAGAGTGCAGGCTCAGTAGTTGTGGCACACGGGCTTAGTTGCTCCATGGCATGTGGGATCTTCCTGGACCAGGGTTCACACCCATGTCCCCTGCATTGGCAGGTGGATTCTTAACCACCGCGAGCCTCCAGGGAAGTTCCTATAAAGAAGTTTTTAACGAAGAATTAGAAAACATAAAGAACAACCAAACAGAATTGAAGAATACAATAATTGAAATGAAAAATACACTAGAAGGAGTCAATAGTAGACTAATAGTAGTCAATAGCAGACTAACAGTGACTAAAGGGTCACTGAAGAACAGATCAGTGAGCTGGAAGACAGAGTAGTGGAAATCACTGCCGCTGAAGAGAAAAATGAAAAAACACTGAAAAGATATGACGACAGTTTAAGAGACCTCTGGGACAACACCAAGTGTGCTAATGTTTGCATTATAGGGGTCCCAGGAGGAGAAGAGAGAGAGAAAGGGCCTGAGAAATATCTGAAGAGATAATAGCTGAAAAGGTCCCTAACCTGGGAAAGGAAACAGTCACCCAAGTCCAGGAAGTGCAGAGAGTCCCATACAGGATTAACCCACAGAGGAACACACCAAGACACACTGTAACCAAAATGGCAAAAATGAAAGATAAAGAGAGAATATTAAAAGCAACAAATAACATACAAGGGAACTCCCATAAGGCTATCAGCTGATTTTTCAGCAGAAACTCTGCAGGCCAGAAGGGAGGGGCACAATACTTAAAAGTAATGAAGGAGGAAAAACCTACGACTACTAAGCATACTCTACCCAGCAGGGTCCTCATTCAGATTTTTTTTTCTTTTTTTCAGGATTTTATTTTATTTTATTTTCTTCAGGTCTTATTGAGATACAGACCCACAACACTGGGTAAATGTAAGGCGTACAGCATAATGATTTGACTTAAAATCATCATAAAGGGATTATCACAATCAGTTTAGTGGACATCCATCATCTCATATAGATACAAAGTGAAAGAAAAAATGTTTTTCCTTGTGATGAGAACTCTTAGGATTTATTCTCTTAAGAACTTTCAGGGCTTCCCTGGTGGCGCAGTGGCTGAGAATCCGCCTGCCGATGCAGGGGACACGGGTTTGTGCCCCGGTCCGGGAAGATCCCACATGCCGCGGAGCGGCTGGGCCCATGAGCCATGGCCGCTGAGTCTGCGCGTCCGGAGCCTGTGCCCCGCAACGGGAGAGGCCACAACAGAGAGAGGCCCGCGTACCACCAAAAAAAACAAAACAAAACAAAAAAACTTTCATTTATAACATACAGCAGTGTTAACTACATTTATCATTCTGAACTGATTCAGATTTGATGGAGAAATCAAAAGCTTTACAGACAAGCAAAAGTAAAAGAATTCAGCACCATCACATCAAACCAGCTTTACAAAAAATGCTAAAGGAACTTCTCTAGGCGGAAAAGAAAAGGCCACACCAGAAACAAGAAAATTACGGATGAAAAGTTTACATTCTTTCTTTGCTAGTAGAAAAAGGGGGGAATGGAACGTTGCCTGGCAAATAGCAAAGAGCGATGCAAACACGAGCTGGTAACATTACTAATGATGGTAATCAAAACATAAAAGGGATTTCAGCGCGAAGAAAGGACTGGTGATTACAATAATAGCGAGAGGTAGTGTGAGAAGGAGAAAGAGTTTTGCAAACTGAAGCGCTATACTGTAACTGTTGGGAGTGGGGAGGGGTCATCAGGGAAGTGAGGCAGGTGAGTGTGACTAGGCTTCGACGGCCTCTTCTCGTCCTCAGCTTTCTTGAGCCGGGGCCATTATATTCGTCGATGCAGGTCCACTTCGCTGCCTTGGTCTAGTCAACTGAAACCAAGTCCCAAACTCACCTCTCCGGAGTGCCCGAAAGCCACAGACCTCCCATTCTCGGGAACGACTTCCAGCCCGCTGGCGCGGAGCTCAACGCTCCCGCCCTCACCCGAAGGACTACGTCCTGCGCAGGCGCATCCCCTCGTCCCTGTCCCCACGCCGCGTCACGCTCCCGCTGCGAGAGGAGAGGGAGGCTGTCCTCGCGCGTCGCGTATTTTGGCTGGCGACTGTGTCGCCCAGTCTGACGCGCCGATTGCGTCACTTCCGCCCCCTCCCGGGAGGAGGCGCTGGGCCGGTGGCAAGCCCCCGGAGGGAGCCGCAGTAGTACGACGGAAGATGGCGACGAGCGGCGGCGAAGAGGCGGCGGCTGCGGCGCCGGCGCCCGGGGCCCCGGCAACGGAGGCAGACACGACCCCGGGCTGGGAGGTGGCGGTGCGGCCCCTGCTATCCGCGTCCTATTCCGCCTTCGAGATGAAGGAGTTGCCGCAGCTGGTGGCCTCAGTCATCGAGAGGTACCGGTCGGCGTCCCCGGTGGGGCGGGAGCCGGGAGGGGGAGGGGAGGTAGTGCCAGAGGATCTGGACCCGCTGCCCGGCTACCTCCTGAGGCTCTGGGACCGCGGCCCTGTCCCCGGCTTCGGGGCTCCCCGGCCCTGGGAGAGGAAGGCTTTCCTGGTGTTCTTCCGCCAACCCGGGTAAATCCTGTGCCTCAATTTCCCTTAAGAGCAAAACTTTTGAGGACGCCCTCTCGGGAGGGCGTGGCCGGGCTGGTTTCGGAGTAATTTTGAGATGCATCGACCTCGTAGGGGAATGTTCCCAGGGCTGCCCCCTATGTTAAGGTCAAAGCGCTGATGAGTTTGCATTTCTCGTCCGCGCTCATCCCCCTGGCCTGGGCCGTAGCGGAGCCCGGGGTTTAAATTGGAGAGCTACCACATAATTTAATAACGGTCTCCCTGGTGCTGTAATGACTTGGGGCCACGTACTGTTTCTGTGACTGAAGCCACTAGTTATCATTGATGACTTTCTTTTCAGGTTGCACTTATGGTATATTGCTACCGTAACGGTCTTTGATTAAAAACATTTCAGTGTTATTCTGAGAGGTCATTTTCCCACTGAAACTGTATACTCGCCCTCTCTCTCAATAAAATATCTTTAGATTCTTACCAGCGGGACTGTTTATTGGTTTGCTGTTCCATGAATTTTTCTTTCTGAGATTCTTAGATTGTGAGAGTTTTGTACATACAAGGCCAGTGATATCACAGTGCCTGCCTTTTCCTGTCTTGCCTTCCTCAGAGCAGTCTTTCATTAGTTTAATGGTAGACCTGCCTTTAAAGCTAGTCTCACTTTCATTTTTCTAGCCAAACCTGACTTGAGCAACTTTCTGCAATTGCTAACTGAGTCATTTTAGCTTCATGCCAACAAGAGTATACCTACATGTTATCCAGAAGGTTAGAAATTGCTATTTATTACTCAAGGGAAGCCCATGGTTTGACACATTGTCTACTATAGTGTTTATTGTTAGGTTTGTGATAATTTGGATGAGGTTTAAAAAAACAGAATAAAATAATGGTTTGGTTTGGTAAGTTCACAGTTAACTTTACAGATGGATTGTCCTATCTAATTATTAAGCCAAGAATGTTCGGAAGATGTAAACAGATATCAAAGATACTGCTCTCAAATTATGTAGTCTTTTTATAACTGTTTTAAACATTTGGATTAGAGGTATTTTTCCCAAATTACACTTGTCGTGTTACTTAGAATGGTCAGTGTTCCACTTTTTAGAACATTTGTTTTTATGGACATGAGCTGAGTAGGTAATAAAGTCATTTGTTGACACCCTGGCCCATATTTCCAGTATCATGGGCCCACGCCTTTTAAACTGTAATAGTTAAGCAACTCCCTCCAACCTGTAGAAGGAGCCAAAACCAAATATGTCAAGGTACGTTTGAATTTTGCCAAATAAGTGATAGTGGCCCCTCTTGCACTCTGTATAGCTAAGATAATCAAGGGTTGCCTGCGTTTATAGACACTAATAAGACCTCTTTTCATGGTTTGGAAAAAAAATCCAAACTGATGGCTGTTTAGTATCACATAGTTTTATTGGAAGGCAAGATCCTTGAAGTGTCTATTCTTGGTTTTGTGGCTCAGTCAACTTTGGAAAGCCTGTTATGTGTCCTCTTCAGGCTCTCTGAGAGCAATATGATCTGAAGGTTGTTCTTATTGTCTGAGAGGTCATTTTCCCGCAGAAACAGGTTTTTCTCTCTCTCCCCCCCTCCCTCCTTCCCTCCCTCCCTCCCTCTCTCAATAAAATATTTTCAGACTCTTGCAAATGGGACTGTTTATTGGTTTGCTGTTACATGGTTCTGTAATTTCCAGAAGAAATATCTGGCTTACAAGTTCTTTACAGTTAGAACAACTAAACATATCAGGTGTTCAGTTTGGTGTAGAGGTCAGCACATTTTTTCTGTAAAGGATCAGAGTAAATTTAACTTGCAGGCCATACGGTGTGTAGACTAGTCATCTCCGCCATTGTATGGCGAAAGCGGCCATACACATTACATAAATAAATGGGTGTGGCTGTGTTCCAGAATCTTATTTATGGGCACAAATGTGAATTTCATGTGATACTTACATGTCACAAAATGTTCTTCTGATTTTTTTCCAGCCATAAAAACACATGTTAAAAACCATTCTTTTTTTAAAAAAATTCTCTATTGTATTTATTATTTTTGGCTGTGTTGGGTCTTTGTTGCTGCGCGCGGGGGCTTTCTCTAGTTGCGGCGAACGGGGGCTACTCTTCATTGTGGTGCACCAGCTTCTCATTGCGGTGGTTTTTCTCGTTGTGCAGCACATGCTCTAGGCACGTGGGCTTCAGTAGTTGTGGCATGTGGGCTCAGTAGTTGTGGGTCACGGGCTCAGTAGTTGTGGCTCACAGGCTCTACAGCTCAGGCTCAGTAGTTGTGGCACATGGGCTTAGTTGCTCCACGGCATGTGGGATCTTCCCGGACCAGGGCTCGAACCCGTGTCCCCTGCATTGGCAGGTGGATTCTCAACCACTGCACCACAAGGGAAGCCCCTAAAAACCATTCTTAAATAATGGGCTGTACAGAGATACGTGACTGGCTGTATTTGACCTGCAGGCCAACCCCTGGTTTAGAGCACAAAAATTAATACCCTGCTATCAATATTCTGTTTCTCAAAAGTTTTATTTGCTTTTCTTAAAAAAAAAAAAAAAAAAGGTGTCAGAGTTGTGGAATTATTTCTTGAACATCAAATTATGGCCACTGAGTATAGAACCAGGTCAGAGCCAGCACTGTACAGATGCCGTGGCGTGCTTCGCTTTGCAGGTAATCAAAGGTTTAGGTGCCTAGGCGGCTACGTTACCTCTGTGGTTGTTGCTCCCAGACAGTCCCGTGTTACTTTCTGTGGTTATGCCTTCCATGTTTTTCTTTCTTCCCTCCAGGGACCTTCTATTTTTCTGTTGCAGTCTGCTACTCTCTGCTTCCCTTTTTTTTTTTTTTTAACTTTTTTTTTTTTTTTTTCTTTTTGATGTCCTGGCTCCATCATGTCAGCTCTTATTTCCTATGCAGTGGCCTGCTCATCCATTGAATTCCTCCCTTTTTGACCTTTGGGGATGATGGCACATGCCCTGAGAGACTCCTCTACCATTCTACTTTCTGTCTCTATTCTTTCATACTACTTTCTGCCTCTATTCTTTCATACTTTTATAGTTGGAATTGACCTTTGGCTTTGAAGAAAAGGTAGAAGAAATAATTCCTAGATCCAGACCCTGTTTATTTTTTTTTTGGCCGCACTGCGAGACTTGCAGGATCTTAGTTTCCCAACCAGGGATTGAACCGGTGCTCTTGGCAGAGTACTAACCACTGGACTGCCAGGGAATTTCCTGGACCCTGTTTGTTAAGTTTGACTTTGTAACCAAACTGAAACAAAGGAGGGATTAGCATGGACAAATTGGGAAGCATACTCTCAAAAGTGTCATTAGATTTTTAAAGGAGAAAGATACCTGAGTTTACTGAAAGGGGACTTCATTTCTACTGCTTGTTGATAGCATGTCTTTTAGTAGTAAAGATTGAAAATCTTTTAAACACCATTACTTTTCTAGACCAGAAATGAAGCTAGAACTAGCTTAATGGAGCACATGCCATATGTAGGCTTAATTGCTTAAAGTGTAATTGCTGAATGTAGCCTTTATATACTACCCAATACAGAATTCCTTCTTTAAAAATGTATTTATTTATTTGGTTGCTCCGGGTCTTAGTTGTAGCATGGCACACCGGATCTTTTTAGTTGCCACATGCAGGATCTAGTTCCCCGACCAGGGATCTAACCTGGGCCCCCTGCATTGGGAGCGTGGAGTCTTACCCACTGGACCACCAGGGAAGTCCCCAGAATTCCTTTCTTAACTCTGTGCAGGATATGTTGGTGAGAATGGTTCTCACTGAATAATTTGACTGAGTCTTTGTAGATTAAAAAAAAAAAAGAAAAATAGCCCCTTTCCCCTGAGCCAGTCCTTCCTAGGCTGTCCTGCCTTTCTTAGTGATAAGCCTCCTTGAGTCCCTGCCTCCCAGCTATTTGATAAAATTTAGACTGAGGAGACCTACTTGGGAAGGCAGAAGCTGTTACATTACAACATCCCCATTAGATAATGCACAGTCATTTTCTAAAAATCTCTTAAGGGAGACAGGGCTACACTAGTGCCATCATCAGCCGAGTTCATGATTGACCTACAGAAAGAAAGCCAGCCACCAAATGATACGTGTATATAGTTAGTTGTGAGATTAGGTAATGTTTCCATGTCTCAGTATTACATCCCCTGCAGGTTTGTGGAGAGTGTGAGGGATGTATGTGAAAACTTTCAGTTCTTTGGTTAACATGTATTAGGTACTCTGACACACAGCAGATGGTCAATAAACATATATTTTTAAAATGAATGTAACTCATTAATGTATTCGTTATGCTTGTTTCATGATTCTAAGTATCTTGAAACAAGCATAATAGATTCTATACTTGGGAGTTTATGATTCTGATGAGGGGAAAGGGCTTTGTAGAGTTTCCACAGTTTACAACAAAGATATAAATAGTAATCGCTTAAGAGGGAGGAGGAAGGTGAATCCTTAGTCTTTTATTTTGCCCCATCAGATTTTTCACCTCTTCCTAGAAAAACCCAGATATTTCCAGATGCTGGCCAGTTCTTTTTTACTTACATGTCAAGTTGGACTTCTCTGACCAAATTGTACTTCTGCTTAGCTGCTGTTTCCCTTTATGCTCTACATTGTATTTATTTTGTATGGAGTAAAACCACTTCAGATTCCTTGTCTTTTCAGCAGTGTTTGAGGCTCTGTGATACTTTTGTTGCAGAGTTTGTTAGGCGAAGCAGACGTTTGAGGAAAATAGCTTGACTGCCTAGAGGAGAGATATTTTTACCTTGAAATCTCCTTATTTTTCTTCCTGTCATATTTGCCTTCAATTTCTGCATTCTTCCCCTTCCTACCTACCTAACGTCTTGCCCTTTCTTCCATTTTTCCATTTCTTTGCCTCCTTTGGTGACTTGGTGTCTGTCACGTTCTTGGGAAATGAGGGTGGGGTAAGGAATCGAGGCGGCACATCTTCATCAGGGTACTCAAACACACTTGTTTCTTTAGAATCAAGAGATAACAACATTGTCCTTTGGGCCACATGTCCACCTGCCTACTTTTTTTTTTTTTTTTTTAAAGAAGGCACTCCGATATATTTTCTTTTTCTTTTTTTGGCCACAACGTGCGGCATGCGGGCTCCCAGTTCCCCGACCAGGAATCTCACCCTCGCCCCCTGCATTGGAAGGGTGGAGTCTTTTTTTTTTTTTTTTTGCGGCACGCGGGCCTCTCACTGCTGTAGCCTCTCCCGTTGCGGAGCACAGGCTCCGGACGCGCAGGCTCAGCGGCCATGGCTCACGGGCCCAGCCGCTCCGCGGCATGTGGGTTCCTCCCAGACCGGGGCACGAACCCGCGTCCCCTGCATCGGCAGGCGGACTCTCAACCACTGCGCCACCAGGGAAGCCCGGAAGGGTGGAGTCTTAACCACTGGACCGCCAGGGAAGTTCCCCACCTTTAAGTCTTTTTAAAGCTGATTTCCCTAGGTTTGTCCTTACTTGTCCTAAGCAAATCGTAAGTTGAGCCTCAAGACTGCTCCATTTTTCTCTATTGCCAATGTCCATCTTTCCCCAAAGTGTGTTCTTTGTTCTTGATTGGAATAAAGCAGTTGTGTATTTCTAGGGCCGGAAGTAGGGTTTGTTAAATCTTAATAGGGCAGCATTGAACCAGGCAATTAAATGTGTTTACTCCTATATTTTGGATATATTTTATTATCTGAATGGGAATGAAAGCAGCAGAATAAGTTCGTTCTTTGGATAGGCAGTTTTTCTCTTAGTTTTGGTAAACCTGTTCAGTTGAAAAACGTGGGGGTAAGCAGCTCTGAAACTTTGAAATAAAGCAGAGAAGGTAAATACTTAGTAAAATGGATCAAATTACAGGGTGGGGAAACCTTAGAACAATGAATGCATAAGTGTAAGGATGGGAGTGAAGGAACAGCTATTCATAGGAGGTGGAAGCAGGGGGTTGGGGAGTTCTCTGCTGAATGTGATGTGACCCTCACCAGTGTGATGGCCCCTGAAGCTTTGAGTGTTGCTTGATGTTTTAAAGTTTTTGTTTCCTTCTTTTTGTCCATCTGACAACTAGGGAGAAATGATCCTTGATGGGCAGGGAGGTTCTTGCACGTCATAGGTGCTCCATAAATATTTTTTCTTGGTGAAGGAGTTATTCCAAGATAAGGAACTGATCTTTGATAAACACCCGTTTATCCTTGATAAATCTCCAAATAGCAAAGTGTTTGCAGTGCCAGACTCTTAAGTGTTGTTTGAGTTGATTCATCACTCACAATGGCACCTTCCAAATGTTGAGCTTGTCTTCTTGGCTCTTGTGTTGGTTTGGCAAGTGGATAGAGTCCTGACTCTGTTTACGTTTCCCTTCCTAGGCTGATAGTTCTTGTTGGAGAATTAACTTACTGAGGAAACTATTTAGCCACATTGCTCTCCTCTTCCCATTCAGTAAGACATTTCAGTGTTTTCTTTGCCTTCTTGTTCCATGGGTTGCAATTAGCATCCGATTCGATAAAGAGAATGACATAAATGTATCCAGCTTTTTAGACCTAGTTGGGCTCCAGATTTTCACTGAAGAGGCCATTTTCTCAGGTAAAGATAAGGGATGTGGTTAATAATCACTTTGTTGTGATCTAGCTGTATCCTGTGGGTGTGGGGAGGGGGATGGAGGACTCTGGTACCTAAAGAATTTTGGATTTTATCACCCATCAGATGATTTCTTCCTTTGAGTTGTTGGTTCTTTTTAAGTTACTGCATTATGGACTGGCCTTGTTTGGTCTTCAGAATGTGTTACTATAGTCTGTATTCCCACTAACAGTATTTTGAGTGCCCTGCTTTACCCCTCCTTTGGCAAGCTCATGGCATTACTAGCTTTGTCTTTGCCAGACAGGAATACAGGACAAGATGGTATCCTGTTGTGTTTTTACTTGTATTTCTTTAATTCTGAGTGCGTTTGAAAGTGTTTCCTGTTTATTAGCCTTTGCCACTTACTAAGCCTGCTACCTTGAACAAGGTACTTAGTTTTAACTCTCTAAGCTTCACTTTCTCAACTTGGATATAGGGATGATAACAGTGCCTACCAAGTAGGATTGCTACCAGGATTAAGTCAGGTAATGCCTGTAAAGGGGTAGGGTGTCTGGCATATAGTAAGCACTAAGTAAATGTTGGCTGAATTATTTTCTTTGCAGTGAATCAGAAATCCTGCACCATGAGAAGCAGTATGAGCCATTCTACTCATCTTTTGTTGCACTTTCCACACACTATATCACAACAGTTTGTAGCCTCAGTAAGTATTCTATTCTTGTCATTCCCTTTTAGGGGCTCAGGAATAGAGAAATTGTGTGTCCTCTTGTTACGGTGTCTGAACAAGTTGTTAATGAAGTCTGTATTTTAGTTGTAACCTGTTCACTCAAGACTGGAGACAACTGTCAGTATGATAAGGCTGTGGAAGTTCCTTTACCGAGGCCAACCAAAAGGGATTTAAAAACTATTTGGTTTGGACATCTGTTTCATAACCATTAAGTTAACCTTCCTTGCCTTTTTAATCAAAAGCATTTCATTGATTTTACACATGTAGTTATTAGTGTGCTAATTTTGGGGGGCAGGGTGGGTGGGATTGGGGGGTTAGGTGGATACTGACCTGGGGTTAGCAGCCACTAACCAAGGCTCTATTCCTTATTTGGTTTTGGTGAGAAATTAAATTCTGCTTTTGTGTTCTCTGGTATGTGACTGGATTTCAACTTCAGTTCCCCATCTTTTATTATTTATTTATTTATTTATTTATTTTTGTGGTACGCGGGCCTCTCACTGTTGTGGCCTCTCCCTTTGCGGAGCACAGGCTCCGGACGCGCAGGCTCAGCGGCCATGGCTCACGGGCCCAGCCGCTCCGCGGCACGTGGGATCTTCCCGGACCGGGGCACGAACCCGTGTCCCCTGCATCGGCAGGAGGACTCTCAACCACTGCGCCACCAGGGAAGCCCTCCAGTAGGTTTTTAATGTTAACAAAAGTAGGATTTTTTTTTTTTGCGGGACGCGGGCCTCTCACTGTCGCGGCCTCTCCCGTTGCGGAGCACAGGCTTCGGACGCGCAGGCTCAGTGGCCATGGCTCACGGGCCCAGCCGCTCCGCGGCATGTGGGATCTTCCCGGACCCGGGCACAAACCCGTGTCTCCTGCATTGGCAGGTGGATTCTCAACCACTGCTCCACCAGGGAAGCCCCAGTTCCCCATCTTTTAAACTTTTCTACCCCCAAACGTGACCAAGCCCTTACTTTCCACTATTTCTGAAATTTTTCATTTTCACTTTTTTTTTCCAATCCTAACTCATATAGTTCTGAAGAATTTGAATTATTTTACTTAAATAGTTTGCTAAGCAAGCAAAGTGAAAGCAAGTTACAGGGTTGCTGAGTAATCTTTTGGTGTCTAGTGCTGTTTATTATAGGCATTGGCTACCACTGTAAGAATCACTTTTAGATTGGAGAAACTTTGAGTAGGAAGCCCATTGCAAAAAGGGAAAGGAGAGGTAGTGTAGTCTACTGGGGAAGAGCGTGAACTTTAGAGCCAGACTTCCTGGATTTAACTCCAGCTGCGTGACTTTGGTCAAGTCATATAACCTGTTTATGGTTTAATTTCCTTATCTGTTAAAAAAGAAAAGAAGGGAAGGGGGGTAACAATATTATCTACCCCATAGAATTGGTTTAGGGATTAAGTGGGTTAATATATTTGAAGTGCTTGGTACTTACTGTGATGTATTTCCTATTATAATTATCTTAATTTCTAGTAAATGTAAGATAAATTGATCTAGAAGCAGTTGATGCTTATCAATGCCAAAATGCCTTTGTTTGCCTGTAGGCTTGTTGGTTCTGAATAATTATTCTCATAGAATGATATTGGGAATGTTGGACATACAGAGCTCAATACTTATTTGGTTTATTGATTGTGAGGCTGAAGTGAGTTATGGCAGTCTGAAGTTAAGTAAAGTTTATTCCTTTCTCAGTTCCCCGAAACCAACTTCAGTCTGTGGCAGCAGCCTGTAAAGTCCTGATTGAGTTTTCTCTCCTGCGTCTGGAGAATCCAGATGAGGCTTGCGCTGTGTCCCAGGTAAGAGTGATGGGCCCATTTCTGGCCCTTATTTTGTGGTAGGCTTGTGACTGACAAGTGGAATGATGGAGAAGGGATGGCATAGAGCAGGGGTTGGTAAACTTTTTCTGTAAGAGGCCACATCGTGGATAATTTGCCAACCATCCAGTCCCTGTTGCAGCTGATCTCTGCCTTTTAAACTCTGCCTTTTTAGTGTTAAAGCAGCTGTAGACAATATGTAAATGGATGAGCATAGCTGTGGTCCAGTCACCTTTATTTACAAAAATAGGCAGTGGGCTGAACTGGGGCTATGGTTTACCAACCCCTGGTATAGAGGGCTGCAGAGGCTTTTTCAAGGATTGCAAAGATATGCCCTATGGGGGCCAGGCAAGTGCCATAAAGTGAGTCAAGTGTGCTGGTTGAGAAGGGAGCATGACCCAGCTATAAAGGGGCCAGTCGCTGTTTGGCTCCAGCTGACTGTTGCCATACAGGAATGGCAACAGAGTTGCTCTGTCTTGTAAATTATTGAGAGAGATAGGAAATCTGGATTTGTATGTTAAATCTTCCATGTTTAAAAACGTTGGCCATAACTTCAAATTAAAACAACAACAACAACAACACTGAGAACAGGAAGACAAACCTGAAAGCAGATACGGTCTGAGGACCGTCAGGTTGTGATCTCTGCTTTACTCTTTTTCCTAATTTCCAGTTCTTGGTATGAACCTAAATTTGGCCCTTTGCCAGCTAGAAGTCCCTAAAGAATAGACTCTTCTAAAAGGCATATTTGATTTTTTTTTTTCCAGAAACACTTGATTCTCCTCATCAAGGGCCTGTGCACTGGCTGTAGCCGATTAGACAGAACTGAAATTATCACATTTACAGCAATGATGAAATCGGCCAAGCTGCCACAAACAGTGAAGACACTGTCAGATGGTGAGTGTTCCTTCACCAGACTTGGTTTCCTGGCCAGTCCTCTGGCCGGCTATTTCCTCTTTTGCCTTCTGGTGGCACTCCCCTCGTCCCTCTCTTGCTTTTGTATTTTGTAGTGGAAGATCAGAAAGAGCTGGCTGCACCAGTAAGCCCAGAGCTGAAGCAGAAGGAGGTCCAGATGAATTTTTTGAACCAGCTGACATCAGTTTTTAACCCCAGAACTGTAGCATCATCACCCGTAGGTCCACAGACTTCGGTGAGTTACTTCAGCCAAATGGCCTCATCCTGTGGGGTTTGTTAAGGTGATAATACTAGGAAAAATAGCTAACAAATGTATTTTACATTTGTGATATAAAATGATGTACCTGCCTTTGGTACAAAGCTGAAGAATACACACCCAAAATAAGTAACACCCCGCTTCCTTCTGTTCACAGTTATTACTATTTTGAGGACCATTCTAACAACATTTCTCAGTGCAAGTAGACAAAGAGCATGTACTCCTTTCTGTAAAAGGCATCCCTCTATACTAGTTACAGAATATATATATTTTAAAGCTATATATTTTCCCCCTCCTCTTGGAAAAATGACTTGTATTTTCCCCAGCATTAGAGAGGAATTTCCCCCTCATTAACTGGGGGGTCTGAAGAGTATCTGTGGAGCAGCTGTTTAGTTTGGGTGGTTGGTTCTATTCTGAACTTGAGGACAGCAATCAACAGATGATAGAATCTTGATGGGCCTTTCACATCCTTTGTTTCTCTTCAGGCGGAAGGAGAAAATGATGAGCAGTCATCCACAGATCAAGCCTCTGCTCTCAAAACCAAGAATGTGTTCATAGCTCAGAATGTGGCTAGTCTTCAGGAGCTTGGTAAGACTCTTACTTGTCATCAGAAAGGTGGTTTCTCTGCTTTCAGAAATTCCTTAAGTGGAAGAAAATCAAGCAGCGGAGGCCCGTTTGTAAAGTTGAGCTTTTTCGTTAATTCAGGTGGCTCAGAGAAGCTACTGCGTGTGTGTTTGAACCTGCCCTATTTCCTACGCTACATCAATCGGTTTCAAGATGCAGTGTTGGCCAATTCCTTTTTCATCATGCCTGCAACAGTAGCAGATGCCACTGCTGTTCGTAATGGGTAAGGTGCCCCAGGGTGCATATGCTTTGTGTTTTGATGCTGCTCTCAAAAAGAGAGAAACTGGCTAGTTTTTATGGCATACCGACTTTCTTTAACTATCAGATTATAGAAGCAAGGGACTCAAAGAGACACTTTTGTTAATCTTCTCTTATATTCCAGTTTTCATTCACTGGTGATTGATGTAACCATGGCATTGGATACCCTTTCTCTACCTGTGTTGGAACCTCTCAATCCTTCTCGTCTGCAGGATGTGACAGTCCTCAGCCTAAGTTGTTTGTATGCAGGTGAGAAGTTGTTATATCTGATCTCATTTTCTCAGCCAAGGACAGTTACACTTTCTGGAAACCATGAGATCCTTCTGAGTACTCTCTCCCCCTTTACTTAGACCCTTCCCCCAAAGATCATCTAATATCTCATCTAGATGAAATGAGGTCTGGATAGGAATCTTGTAAATTCGCTTATTGTTCAACTGCTGCCATTGTGTTATGTGGATATTTGATTTCATAGTGTGTGCACATGGTAAGTGTCTGCTGTTTGAAAGCAAAATTCCAAGTGCTTTTGGGATATTGAGATGAGCAGTATGTAATCCGTGCCCTCAAGGAGCCTATACTCGAGCAATGGAGGATAGATAGGACCACAGAGTGTAATATAAAACAGGAGATGATAAAGACGATAAGAGAAGTATAGAATATTATGGGCACACAGAAATGGTAGAATTGAGTCTTGCTGTGGGAGCAGATTTGAGGAAGGATTCATAGAACAGCTGGTATCTGTTTATATTGATAAATGCAATGACTGTTATTCTTTATGCTCCCGCAAAGTCCCCTCCCTTCCTGTTGATTATGCTGCCTTGGAAGTGGGGCCTGACAGCTGGTGTTTACTCTCTTTTAAGTTATTGTTACAGCGACTTTTTAACCCAAATCACTGATCCTTGGTTTTAAATACCATAGGCCTGGTATGTCTTGGGAGGCATAACAATTTCCAACGTTTACTGGGTTCTGTGAGTGAGGATATGAACAGGCTTGGAAACCTGACCTTGGGAGCACCAAGAAAGCTGAGGTTAATCGTCTCCCTACATTCTTTGAATGGCTTTATTATAAACATCTGTGTGTAAACAGGAATATAGAGATAAACGCACTTTCAATTGGGGAAGGCAGTATTCACAAAGGAGTTCTGTTGATGTATATTACAGGGCAGGTAGGATTTCAGTTTGGCTATCCCTAGGCAGAGGTAAAAGCAGGACCAAGAGTATCCTGGAATTTGGGGGGACATTGTGTGTGTGTGTGTGTGTGTGTGTGTGTGTGTGTGTGTGTGTGTGTGTGTGTGAGAGAGAGAGAGAGAGAGAGAGAGAGAGAGAGAGAGAGAGAGAGAGAGAGAGAGAGAGAGAGAGAGAGAGATTGAGAGATTAGTGGGTGTTGGACAACTGGAAAGAAAGTACAACCCAATCACAGAGGGCTTAGAAATGCAGTCTAAGTCATTTGGACCATATTCTATAGACAGTAGAGACCATTAAAGATTTTGAAATGTGCCATGACCTGACCTGTACTTTAGGAGCACATTGAAGCAGTAGTACCAGGCTGGAAGACCTGCGAGGAGGAATTTGTGGTCATTCGGGCACGACAGGTGAAGAGCCTGAGCGAGAGCAGCAGCGGGAATGGAAAGCTAAGGCGGAGTGTGAGCAGGCGCTCAGGCGCGCTCCAGCCCCCTTCCAGTGTTTATTCCTATTTCGCTATCTTTGACTTAAAAAAAAAAAATTAATTAATTAATTAATTAATTTTTGGCTGTGTTGGGTCCTCGTTTCTGTGCGAGGGCTTTCTCTAGGCGCGGCGAGTGGGGCCCACTCTTCATCACGGTGCGCGGGCCTCTCACTGTCGCGGCCTCTCTTGTTGCGGAGCACAGGCTCCAGACATGCAGGCTCAGTAGTTGTGGCTCACGGGCCCAGTTGCTCCGCGGCATGTGGGATCTTCCGGGACCGGGGCACGAACCTGTGTCCCCTGCATTGGCAGGCAGACTCTCAACCACTGCGCCACCAGTGAAGCCCTCTCTCTTTGATTTTTGCATTTTTAAATTTGGAGTTTATGAATTTCAATTTTCAGAGAATTTCTTGAATATCACATGGATCTCAGTGTACTTAGTTGATAAGGATTAAAGAGTCCTTAAAAATTCTTAGCTGTTAAGGGACTTCCCTGGCGGTCCAGCGGTTAGGACTCTGCACTCTCCCTGTTGAGGGCGCCTGTTCAGTCCCTGGTCGGGGAACTAAGATCCTGCATAAAAATTCTTAGTTGTTTAGAGAGCGCAGATTTGGTTTGTTATTGAAATTTGGTCACTTGGGATTTGATTTAAAGGGACTTGGCCTTGATGTCTTTGAGAAATACTAAGTATGGGATTGTTTTTCTTCCATCATCTTAAAAATTTTAAAAATATTTTAAAATTAATAATTTCATTTTTAAAGCAGTTTTAGGTTTGCAGAAAAATTGAGCAGATTGTACAGAGTTCCCATATACTCTGTCTCCGTTATATGGTTTCCCTTATTATTGACAATTGCATTAATAGGATACATTGTTGTAATTGATGAACTAATATTGATACATTATTGTTAGCTGAAGTCCATAGTTTACTACGTTAGGGTTCCTTTTTTGTGTTGTACAGTTCTGTGGGTTTTGACAAATGCATAATGTCATGTAACCATCGGCACTGTGTCATACAGAATATTTTCACTGCCCTCCAAATTCCCTGTGTTCCACATAGTGGTCCTTCTCCCCTACCCTTAATGCCAGTCCCTAGAATCCACTACTGATCTTTTACTGTCTCCATAGTTACCTTTTCCAGAATGTCATAGTTAGAATCAACTATATAGTATGTAGCCTTTTCAGACTGGCTTCTTTTGCTTGCAGGGGGCGGGGAGTTTCAGGACCCCCTGTGGATACGAAAATCCACGGATGCTCAAAGTCCCTTGTATAAAATGGTGTAGTACAGTCAGCCTCAGCATCTGCAGATTCGGCGTCCACCGATTCCACCAGCTGCATCTCCAGATGCGGAACCGGGGAAGTGGAGGGCCAGCTGCATGCATTTAAGGGTCCCCTGCGTCTTTTTGTGGCTTGGTAGCTCATCTCTTTATTGATGAATAATATTCCTTGTATCGATATGCCACAGCTTGTTCATTGATTCACCTATCAAAGAACATCTTGATTGCATCTTAATTGTTGGCAGTTACGACTACAGCTACAATAAATATTTGTGTACAGGTTTTTGTGTGGATGGAAGTTTTCACCTCATTTGGGTAAATACCTAGGAGTGCGATTATTGGATTGTATGGTAGCACTGTGTTTACTCTTGCCCTTATGGAATTTACTTTCAGTAATCAAATCATGGAATTGCTTGTAGTTGGGTTGTGTTTTTGTGTTTCAGTTTCTTGGAATGTGTGTATCTCTTCTCTTTCAGGTGTGAGTGTGGCAACTTGCATGGCCATCCTTCATGTGGGTAGTGCCCAGCAAGTGCGGACAGGGTCCACGAGCTCCAAAGAGGACGACTATGAGAGTGATGCAGCTACAATTGTCCAAAAATGTGTAAGCTACGCCTCTGGGGACAAAGAACCTTGATTATTCAAATGGGGGAATATGGCCAGTTCCACTTTCTTTCTTTTTAGAGGGAAGGACGTGGAGTACTCTCCATACCCCTTCCCCTTGGATAGTAGGTCTAAGAGGTAGGCCTTGAGCTTGTTTATTTGGCAGATTGGTTGGCTCTGCAGGAAACACTGCAACTTTATGGTGGCAATGGACTTTGTGAAAGATGAGTCATTCAATCAGCAAATATATATAAGGGCTTACTGTACTGTGTCAGTGTACTTTCAGTGGAGGCATACGATAGACACAAGACAGTTTCAGATAGTGATAAGTGGATTGGATGAACAAACGTGATAGAAAGTGATCTGATGTGGTCCTGGGTGTGTTGCTTTAGACTGGGTGGAGGGGATGCCTCTGAGAAGGTGACATGTGAGCTGAATGAAAAGACAGAGTCAACATCTTATGAAGGTCAAGGAAAGTGTGATGGAATTCTATCGTTGGAAGTGGCTTGAGGATATTGATGTCTTCAAGCTAAATTGCTTTGGGTAGGATTTAGCATTTGTAATGAACTATGTCACCTTGCTCAGATTTTTGTGTATGTTTGATATTGGACAGCTCGAAATCTATGACATGATTGGACAAGCAATCAGCAATTCCCGCCGGGCTGGTGGTGAGGTGAGAAGTCTCTGCTATATTCTTGTCTTATATCTAGTCTGTAAGGTATGTAGCCTGTAAGATCTCTGTTTATATATATTTTTTGTGCCTTTTTCAATAGCACTATCAGAACTTCCAATTGCTGGGTGCCTGGTGTTTGTTAAACAGCCTTTTCCTCATATTGAACCTCAGTCCTACTGCCTTGGCTGATAAGGGGAAAGAGAAAGATCCGCTGGCTGCTCTCCGGGTCAGAGACATCCTTTCTCGTACAAAGGAGGGAGTGGGCTCTCCAAAGCTGGGGCCTGGAAAAGGGTATGTGTCCCCTTGACTGCCGCTCAGGTTCTGTTTTCCTGCCATTTTATACTGATGGGGAGCTAGCGTAACTCCTCTCATCTCCACAGCAATAGAAAAATTTGCCTCCGTCCAGTTGAATGTAACCACTAAGAGGATGATCACAGTTTACTGTCTCTGCGTCGTAGCTGCATGGTTTTGGGCAAATCGCTCATTCTCTCCAAGCTTCTCTCCTTCTCTGGAGGAGGGAGAAAACATCTGTGTTATACATATTTTAGGACTTCTGTGAGGTTCAAATCAGAAAAAAAAATGCTTCTATTTTGTAAAATGGGCTTGTTTGACTTGGAGTTGGTTACTCACTTGCGTGTTCAACCTGTAAAGTGAGGATTCTGGCAGGTCCTCCTGTCTTGCTTCCTGAAACATTTACTACTGTTTTGATGAAGTCTGGACAGAAACCCTTGCTTGCCAGGAAAGAAGTTAGAGGTGTGACTTCTGTGTTGTTCAAGGTTTTATTTTCTAAGCCTAGGCATTTCTGGATTTTATTTATTCCCTACCATGTACCACTAGGCTCTATCCAACCATTGAGGATAGAGCACTAATCAAAGCAATCTCCTTGCCTTTATAGAGTTTATTTTCTAACTGGAGCAACAGTGAACAAACATACTAGTAAGTTCATAATAGATTATCATATATGAGTGTTGTGAAGAAAAATAAGCCAGAACAAGGAGTGAGGGAGTGTCAGGGGCTAGTATTTTAGTTAGCACGGTCAGGAAAGGGCTCTGAGAACAAGGTGTAGAAGTGAAGTGACAGATGAGCCATGCAAATATTTGGGGTAGAATTGTTCAGGTTTTGAGGTGGAAGTATGACTGGCATTTTTAAGGCTCAGCAAGATCAGTATGTCTAGAATAGAGAAATCAAGGAGGGAGAGTGGTAGAAAATTCTGTCAGAGAGGTAGCCATGGCCAGATCACCTAGGGCCAAGTGTAATCTGTGGGTGTTAGAGGGTTTGTGAGAGGGGAGTGACGTGATCTGAATTATTAGTGACCGGAGAACCCAGCTGTTCTATGGAGAGTACACTGCGGGACCCTAAGACAAGGGGGAGAGAGAACAGTTAGGAGGCTCTCAAGCCTTACTCCGCACAAGCGATGAGGGGACTCGGAGTGGGTGGTAGTAAAGGCAGGGAGAAGAGGTGAAGAGGTCATATCGGGATGTTTTGAAGGTACAGCTGACAGGATTTGCTGGTGGCTTGGAGGTTGAGTGTGAAAAATACGACATCAGAATTTTGTGGCATGAGTACCTGGGTTGTGTAATTTACTGAGATAGGGCACACCAGTTTATGAGTAGATTGGATGGCAGGAAGTCGAAGACATGAATTTAATCTGGGCCATGCTGCTTTTGAGAGGACTGGCAGATCTTTCTGTGAGATGTTGAGTAGGCACTTGTGTATGTGAGTCTGGAGTTTAAGGAGGAAGTCGCATTCTGGACTTCATTCAGCAAATTATTCACTACTTTCTCTGTTCCAGGCTCTGTGTTAGTTCTGGAATGCTGTGATGAATAAAAAAAATAGACACATTCCGAAGAGACAAGAAGTTATTCATGCAAATATATGTCAAGTTGTATCTAGAGAGTATTATAATAGGGGCTTTTGACCTGGTTAGAGAAATCAAGGCAGGCTTCCCTGAGGAAGTGTTACTGAGCTGAAATCTGAAATCGACATTAGGATGGTAAGAAGTAGACACTAAGCAAAATAGGGAGGTCATCATGTTCCAGAGAGAACAGTAGTTTGTGATTTTTGAGCATCTGCACACTTGGCATTGTAAAGGGAAACGGGAGAATGCCAAAAGGTATATCCTTAGAAGTAGCAGAAACGTTTCAATAATGGCTTGTAGTGTCTTGCATTCTTAAAAGAATGCAAATACATCGTGTAGGTTGCAAACCATAAGAAAGGAAAAAAATTGCCCGAAATTCTACCACCCAAATTGGTAAACGTTCTTCCAGACATTTTTCTGTTCTCATGTGTTAAATGTACATGTTTATGAAAATAGAATCACTGTTACAAAATATCGTAGACATGTTTACAGTCTACGATACGATTATAGATACGATTATAGATTCTGTGTTTTTAATGACTGATGGTATTCTACTGTATAAAGACACCATAGTTAACCAATTAACTTATTGAACACTTACTTAGTGTGCTCCAAATTTCTTGTTTTGATAAACTGTGCTTTGATAAACCTTCTAAAACATAAATCTTTGTGAACTTGTTCAGTTATCCCCTTGGGGTAAATTTCTAGAAGTATAATTATTAGGACAAAATTTGAAATGTTTTGCTAAACTGCTCTAAAATGCATTCCTAGCTGTTGTGTGTGCAAATGCCTCTTCCCCAGGTCCTGTTTGACAGTGGGAGTCATTGATCTTCATGTTTGCTAATCTTAGAGGAGAAAGATACTACTGTATTGCTCTTATTTGTATTTCATTGGTTACTAGTGTGATTGTGATCATTTTCACACTGTCTGTATTTTTTGCCTCAATTTTCTCTTTGGTATTTGTCTTTTCTTCTTATTGATTTACGTGAGCTCATTGTGTATTAGATATACTAACCCTTTGTCGTGTGGTCATTTGGACAGAAAGAGAAAGTTTTACTCAGATTTAATGTAAACCTTTGTTTTTATTCTCTTTGGTTTGTGTCCAGATATTTTGTACAAGTTGCTGATTTTTAACCTTTTCTTCTCAAAAGAATGACTTTTTAAAAATTCAACCAACATTTAAATATTAGTGTCTTCACATGACCCAATAGCTTTGAATTGATAGTTTAAACTCCAAAATTTCATGGATTTGGAAGAATTTCTTCTAGTCCTGAAATTCTTAACCTGAAGCCTGTGAATCCTTAGGCAGTGTGTAGATGGGCTTCAGGGAGGTTGTGAGCTTCTGAAATTATATGCAAATTTTATGTGTTTTTGCAATTTTTTTTTTCCCCCGGGGGAAACGTCCATAGGTTCTGAAGTGGGTGTAGGACCTCAAAATGTCAAGATCTGTTGTTTCCGAGATTGTAATTTGTTGTGAGTTGTTAACGTTTGTGTTTCCTTTTTGCTTTGTGTAGGCATCAGGGGTTTGGGGTGCTCTCAGTAATATTGGCAAACCATGCCGTCAAGCTGTTGACGTCTCTCTTTCAAGACCTGCAAGTGGAGGCTCTGCACAAGGTGAGGGCTTGTCTTCAGAACCAGCATATTGACTGTTGGCTCCGCTTCTGGCTAAGCTCTCTTGAGCCATCAGATCTGGTGGTTATTTCCTTCCGAGTCCTGACGTTAATTCTCTTTTCATGTTGTTACCTTCAGGGTTGGGAGGCAGATGGTCCCCCTGCTGTCCTGAGCATTATGGCCCAGAGTACCTCCATACAGAGGATTCAACGGCTGATAGACTCTGTCCCACTGACAAACCTGCTGTTGACATTACTCTCAACTTCCTACAGAAAGGTGGGTAGGGTCATGCCATTGATAATTTGGAAGGTCTTCTTATATAACCTCCTCAAAATGAATGAGACTGACTGTATGCCATGGTCTTTACAAAGTCGTAATTTGTGGTAATGGTTTTGAAGATGAGAAAAACTCTTAAATGGTTTCAAACATTTGAATTAGTTATTGATTATCAGCACTGTGGTCCATATGGCTACCTGGTGATTTGTGACAGTTGGCATGCTGAAGCAAAAACATGGAGGACACTATGGAAACATTCCTTTTTCAGTCCTTGTCCAAATCTCTGGTTTTGGAGTGCTTCTATAGGATAAGGCTATGAGAGTCCTGGAGGGAGCTATTAGGAGAAATACTTGGATTTAGAGAAAAGAAGACACGGAGAAAACTTTTCACGTGGCAAATGGGACGAGGTAGAATGGCTCCATTTTTGTGATCATCAATTATAGAAACCTTGCTGTTTTCCTAGGCATGTGTCCTGCAGCGTCAGAGGAAGGGCTCCATGAGCAGCGATGCCAGTGCCTCTACTGACTCAAACACCTACTATGAGGATGATTTCAGCAGCACGGAGGAGGACAGCAGCCAAGGTAGACGCCCCTCTTTGCTCTCTCCCAGGGGATAAGCTATAGAGTGCAGCAGGAAGTGTCCCTAAGGAGCTTCCTGTAGCTTCCTAGTCACTGTTTGCTTTCACCTGCCCAGCATGGATCTTGACTGCATGTGCACTTAAAGGCGACATGTTATTCAAGAGTAAGCGGAGCTGTTGAAGATGAGTGATTAAAACTGCCGTCAGCAAAGCCCAGATTGCTTTTCGGTCCTTTCCCTCCGCAATCAGAATACATCTCAGTTGTTCATATTTCTTTTTGTGCTGACTCATTTTGGGAACTCTGCTCTGAGCTTTCCCAGTGAAACTCAAAAGGAAGGCTGTATGTGAGGTGTTGGGTTTGGCTGACGTCATAGACGTGTGGCTTGGGGAAGCATAGAGAAAGAAATGCCAGGCTGCTGTGGTGAGCACCAGGGCGACACTAACATTCCCTCCTGCCTTGGTTTAGACCGGACTTGAATAAGATAAATACCTCAGATTCTTTCTAACCAGGTTTGTGGGAGCAATGTACAGAATTGCCAAAGGTATGATTCTTATCTGGGGCCTTACAGTTGGTAGACAAGTAAAACTCTGCTACTGAGAATGTTTGGCTTGCCGGTGAAATAAAATGAGGTGGTTTCTCTTCCTCCATTGGGTTCCTTTAAAAAAAATACTGGTTTTATTGAGGTATAATTTACATAACAATAAAACACTCCCATTTTGCATATATATTTAGATGAGTTTTGACAAATTTATGCAGCAGTGTTACTACCACCATGATCTACAAACCTTGTGTTCCTTTTGACTCAGGCACTTTTACAAAGCAGATGTACTAAAATTTTTTTTAAAACGTGTTATTTTTGTTACATTTCTCTTTCCCTGTTAGATGATGACAGTGAGCCTATTCTGGGGCAGTGGTTTGAAGAGACCATCTCCCCCAGTAAAGAGAAAGTGGCACCTCCGCCTCCTCCCCCACCCCCTCCGCTGGAGAGCTCACCTCGAGTTAAAAGCCCCAGTAAGCAGGCCTCTGGTGAGAAGGGCAACATTTTGGCTAGTCGCAAAGATCCTGAGTTGGTAAGAGTGGATTTCTGAGGTTAAGGGGGAGGGAGAAATGGTGAGAAGGGGTGTGAAAAGCAGATCATTTGAACAAAAACATTTTGTAGGTTGGATAACTAATGTTTAAAGATAGTTTTACTTAGGACATAAGTGTATTGATTATATTTGATTAAATAACTCTTATACTCTCGGTGTTGTTTCTCTCATTGAGGGTTAGTAACATAGCCTTTGGAGTTAGATAGAATGTACCACTTACTGGCTTTATGACTTTGGGCAAGAAACTGAGCTTCTCCAAGCCTCAGTTTTGTCTCCTGTTGTATGGGACTGATCGTACCTCTTCTAAGAGTGTTGTGAAGAATTAAAGAGCCCTTAGCCTAGGTCTGGTACATCATAAGTAACTGCTAACTGTTTGTTCAACCAGTATTTATTATTGATGTATTGTGTGTCAGCAGCCCCTCTTCTGAAGCTCTATCAGTAAACAAGTCATATACAGTCTTTGCTTTCATACAGCTTAGTCTAGTCAAGGATGTGTATGGAAATTTAATTTTAATAGAGAAGTAAAGAACTGGGAATTCCAAGCATGTATAATGACAATATAGGCTTCAGACTTGAATATATCAATAATATCTCAGAGCTGGACAAATACAGGACCTTAGAAGAATGAAATAAATGAGTCAATCTCTTTGGAAATCCTGTCATACAATATTTCCTGAAGTCTGTTGTATTAAACTGGCATACCCTTTTCTGTAACTGGTAGAATCACCTGGGAAAGACTATTATAACTTAGTCCCACTGTAGGTCATTTAAAATCTGATTTTTTAATTCATTGTGTTTATTGCATGAGACCTATGGGCATATTTTATTTTCTATTTGTATTCAGGATTTGTAGGAGCTCTGGGCTTATGAACCTGCTATGAGCTTTTTTGTGTTCTTTTTAGTTTTTAGGTCTGGCTTCCAACATTTTGAACTTCATCACCTCTTCCATGCTGAACTCTCGGAATAATTTTATCCGAAACTATCTGAGTGTGTCTCTTTCAGAACACCATATGGCCACCCTGGCCAGTATCATTAAGGAGGTGGACAAAGATGGACTCAAGGGTCAGTAGACAGAATACGTGCCTGGTGGATTTTTTCCTAGTGGTGTTTGACTGTTGGCAGCATGGTCGATGCATCAGTTAGATGCTTGAATAATTGGTTTTCCCATTTGTCTTCAAGGTGCATCAGATGAAGAGTTTGCTGCTGCTCTCTATCACTTCAACCACTCTCTGGTAACTTCTGACCTTCAGTCACCTAACCTGCAGGTTTGTGTCCACTACAACCGTTTAGGCCAAGAGCTCTCTACATCTGTAGTCAGTAGGCTGCACTTGTTTCTATTGCTAAGGAAAAGTTTATCATGGGATCCCCTCCCTGGAAAGAGTGTTGAGAGACTATCCTAATATGTCCCTCTGCCTTAATTAGGATCATTTCGAGGAAAAAAAAAAAATGTGTCCTTTATCCCTAAGTCACTTAGTAAGCTTAAAGAAAAGGAAAAACAACAAAAACAACTCCTGATGACTATCCTAGTAGAAAAGTAAATAGACAACCGAGCGTTTTATAAAAAAAAAAAACAATGGCCAACAAACATAGGAAATGTTCAACATCATTAGTAATCTAAGAAATATAAATTAAAACGCGTGTCTTAAAGGATCAATCAAATTACAGGAGATGGGCCTTCCCTGGTGGCGCAGTGGTTGAGAGTCCGCCTGCCGATGCAGGGGACACGGGTTTGTGCCCCGATCCGGGAAGAACCCACATGCCGCGCAGTGGCTAGGCCCGTGAGCCGTGGCCGCTGAGCCTGCACGTCCGGAGCCTGTGCTCCGCAACAGGAGGGGCCACAGCAGTGAGAGGCCCGCGTACCGCAAAAAAAAAAAAAAAAAAAAAAATTACAGGAGATGGATGCTCTCATATACACTCTTACTTGCAAACCCACCACCAAAGTAAAGTCTAGGATCTTGATTGTGGTTGTCTAAACCTTGTGGCTTTCTTTCCTCACTGAAGTAGTAGATATCTGGAATCCTAAATCTTAAATTCCTCATTTCATTAGTTTCATATATGTATTTGTTTTTGCATTTAAGGAATACTTTAAAATTTAAAATTATTTGACTGTTTTTAGCAATGACATAATGTTTTGTGTAATTTTTTTCACTTAATATTGCTTAGTACTTTATTGCCAGAATTCATCTGTACTGTTGCATATTTCGTAGTTTTTGTTTTGATGCTATATGATGTTCCATCGTGTTTGTGACTATACCAATTTATTCATCTCCCTTCTGCTCCTACTGATGGACATTTGGGTTGTGTCAGTCAGGTTTTATTGCTATGATCTTTCTTGTACATGTCCCCTGTATGTACCCTGTTACAAGTGAGTCTCTTGGGAATATAAGTTGGAGTAGAATTGACAGGTTGTAGAGTATGTGACCTTAAGCAGATAACGCCAAACTGCTCTCTGTAGTAGCTGCACCATGTTTTACTCTCACCAGTAGTGCATCAGGGATACGTGGATTCATATTCTTTCCCAACATTTGATGATGTCATAGTCTGATAATAGCATGGTCAAAGTTAGTTATCAATCTTTAGTGTATATAAGGATTCCTGGGGAATTTGTTAAAATTGTGGATTCCTAGATACTGTGACCACTCACCCCCCCGCACCCCCCATCAACCCCAGTAGAATTTAATTTGGTAAATCTCCAATAATTTGCCCTAAGATTGTTTTGAAAATTTTTTTGTTACTCTTAAGATTATTTCAGTGGATTCTCAGAAGCAAAACACAATTCAAGGGCTTGCACTTGCCGCCAAAGGGACAAAATCCAGGAACCTGTTTCAAGAGGTTAAAATTGATTCTCACAATCCCAAGCTATATGAGAAATTCTTAAACATTTCTTTTGTTGTTTAAAAAGATAATTATAAAACCTATTTATACTTACCTACTGTTGCATGAAAAAATTTTTTTTGGCAGGAAAGGGAATAGAGTAGAAAAGTTGTTGACCTGTCTAAGGTGAAGAGAAGGAAATGCTTCAGTTAATATATTGCCTGTAGTACCTTCTCAGACTATAGGGTCAGGGTGTCCTGCCAAAATTATCAGCTCCTTGCCCAGATCTGAGCAAGGAGGGAGGTTTCAAAGTTCATAGATTTAGCCTTTTCTTGTCTAAACTTGTCCAAATAATGGAGAAGAAATATTTTTCTCTAGAGAATAGGATTCTTAAGACTCCTGTAATGATATTGCCCTCTTAGCATTTAAAAATAATTGCAGACCTTGTGTGGACATGCAACCTGGCTGCCCATAGCTACTGACTCTGCAGAGGCAATCCTCAGATCTCATTTTTCAGTCCATTTCCAAACACGGAACTTTATTTTATTTTTTTTTTTTTTGCGGTACGCGGGCCTCTCACTGCTGTGGCCTCTCCCGTTGCGGAGCACAGGCTCCGGACGCGCAGGCTCAGCGGCCACGGCTCACGGGCCCAGCCGCTCCGCGGCACATGGGATCTTCCCGGACTGGGGTACGAACCCGCGTCCCCTGCATCGGCAGGCGGACTCTCAACCACTGCGCCACCAGGGAAGCCCCCCAAACACGGAACTTTAAATTGTTCCCCCACATTTCATTGCTATGAAGGATAGTCAGTGTAATCTCTCTGCTGTTGAGTTCCCCTAACTTGGATATTGTTTCTTTGGAGTAATGTGCAAAGCTGCCTTAGCCACGGTGCCTGACTTAGGTTGCAAGACACAGACAGTGCAATAAAATGTATTTTACAGTAAAATGTATTTTGTTACTATTATTACTTAACATTATATTTAACATTGCATATAACATTATAATAACTTAATAATACTGTTACTGTGGTGATCTAGGTCCATTCATAAGTATCCATTGACACTTAACTATGTGCCGGGTACTGTTATAGGGACTGAAGAAATAAAGATGACTTGAGTTAGCATGGGATCATGAGAAAGAGGGGAGATAGGGTGTGGGTAAAGGACTTATTGTAGAGATCATGGGAAATTATTTGAATGAGGTGAAGGACAAGGAAAGGAAGGAATTCAAATATTGCCTAAATTTGAAACCCTTGAAACCCAAATGAGACTAGAGGATGCTGTTCTCTTTAATAGAAATAGGGAGGTCAGGAAGGAGAGTTGGTTTGGGGGTAGATGGAGTGATACTGAGTACTCAGTGGCTCATTCTTCTAGATTTAAGTCAACTCAGAGATTGTATTTACTCATGGGTCACATTTATTTATTCTTTCAGGTTTCTTTAAAAAAAATTTTTTTTAAATTGAAGTATAGTTGATTTACAGTGTTGTGTTAATTACTGCTGTACAGCAGAGTGATTCAGTTATACACATATGTGCATTCTTTTTTTAATATTCTTTTCCATTATGGTTTATCGTAAGATATTGAGTATAGTTCTCTGTACTATAGAGTAGGACCTTGTTGTTTACCCATTCTGTATATAAAAGCTTACATCTGCTAACCCCAGCCTCCCACTTCATCCCTCCCCCAGCCTCCTCCCCCTTGGCAGCCACCACTCTGTTCTCTATGTCCGCGATTGTTTCTGTTTCATAGATAGGTTCATTTGTGTCATATTTTAGATTCCACATATAAGTGATATCATATGGTATTTGGCTTTCTCTTTCTGACTTACTTCACATAGTATGATAATCTCTAGTTGCATCCATGTTGCTGCAAATGGCATTATTTCATTCATTTTTATGGCTAAGTAGTATTCCATTGTATATGTGTAGCACAGCTTCTTTATCCATTCATCTGTCGGTGGACATTTAGGTTGTTTCCATCTCTTGGCTACTGTGAATAGTGCCGCTATGAACATAGGGGTGCATGTATCTTTTTGAATTATAGTTTTGTCTGGATATATGCCCAGGAGTAGGATTGCTGGATTTTTAGTTTTTCCGGGAACCTCCATACTGTTTTCTACAGTGGCTGCACCAACTTAAATTCTCAAGGGTCACTTGTTTAGTTCACATTTTCTCAGAGTGATCCTTTGGGTTCTTCAGGTACGTGAGGCACAATTTACCATTTTCTCTCTGTTTATAAAAACAAACAGGTCAGTGTCAGCTCTTCAACATGACTTTTAGTCCCATATAGTAGGCTAGCCATAGAGTCATCGTGCAGTCAAGAAAACTGTATTACCTGAGTGTGAGACTCTCCTTTAAGGAAGGAGTAAGCTGAAGGCAATTAGCAGAGGCATCATCTGTGTGATTATATTGTTTCCTTTGTCAGTATGTTGAATTTTATAGCCCTTTTAATCAAATGAGAAAAAGTTTATATATTATCAGTGTTTTTAGTTTAAATAAATAGTCACCATTACTACTATTGAAAAAAATATCATTTTAAATACGATGAAATTTTGAGGTGCCAGTGGGATGAAGATGTCTAGAAAATAGTTGGAAATGTGAGTCTGAAATTTAGGAGTTAAGAAATTAAGATGGATAATGCAGCTTTGGGGATTATCCATTAAGAGGCAGTTGTTGAAGTGACGAGATACAATGAGAGATGGATGGGGGATAGCAAGAGAGATGAAGGCTGAGGCTGAAGCCTCAGGAATGCCAGCATTGAGGAGGAGTGGAGGAAAGGTAGCCAGAGGGTGGCAAGGAATGGGTCAGGCCAGGGTTTTGCTGTGCTGTGGCTCAGTTTCACTACTTCAGAAGTCAGTTCTTCTTCCTTAGAACTAATAAGTAAGAGTTTGAGTGGTAGGGAAAAACTAGGTTCCTGAGGAATGTTAGCTCATTTCTTAAGGTTCTGAGGCCTAAGTAAACTGACCTAAAGACACAAATAACTGACATGAAACAAAAACTCACTTAAGAAAGTGTGTAAATAACTTTATAAGGAATATACATTAATCATAATCCTTCCACGAAATTCATGATTTTAATTTTTCCATGTTTCCTTCTAGTCCCTGTCTGTATAGTGGCATAGTTTTACAGTTATTATCAGAACATTGATATATCCCTTGGTTTCTGCTTTTTCAAATTTTACTATTATATATGTAATATAATATAATATATAGAGAGTATGCTTTTATGTTTACCTTGGTCTTTACAGTTGCCACCGTTATGGCTGCATGTCCCTTGATTTTTTTATTATTACAATAATGCTCCAGTTAACACTTCTGATACAGCTCAGGCATGTATTTTTTTGAATTGTTTTCTTGAGTCAGGAATTGAGAAGTTAGTCCTTCTGACTGTGTTGAGCATAGTGATGAAGAATGTAGGTTTTAGAGATAAACCTTGCTTCGTCGCTTGGTAATCTTGTGGCTTTGGTCATGTTCTTAAGCCACTCTGAGCTCTGTTTCCCGTATCAGTGAAGTGGAGCACACCCCACCTGACGTTGTAGCTCTGAGCATTTATTTATTTTTATTATTTATTTATTTTTTAATTTTTTTTGTGGTACGCGGGCCTCTCACTGTTGTGGCCTCTCCCGTTGCGGAGCACAGGCTCTGAACGTGCAGGCTCAGCGGCCATGGCTCACGGGCCCAGCCGCTCCCTCCGCGGCGTGTGGGATCTTCCCGGACCGGGGCACGAACCCGTGTCCCCTGCATCGGCAGGCGGATTCTCAACCACTGCGCCACCGGGGAAGCCCGCTCTGAGCATTGTGACAGTCTCTGTACAGCAGTTAGCCTACGGTAACCCCCCAGTACCTGGGAACAACTCATGATATCTGTGACTTTTTGAATGTTTTCGAGGAATAGAGTCCTCTAGGATTTAAAAAAAAAAAAAATTTATTAATTTTTAATTTTTTGTCTGCATTGGGTCTTCCTTGCTGCGTGCGGGCTTTCTCTGGTTGTGGTGAGCGGGGGCTACTCCTTGTTGCGGTGCGCGGGCTTCTCATTGTGGTGCCTTCTCTTGTTGTGGAGCACGGGCTCTAGTCACGTGGGCTTCAGTAGTTGTGGCTCGCGGGCTCTAGAGCGCAGGCTCAGTAGTTGTGGTGCATGGGCTTAGTTGCTCCACGGTATGTGGGATCTTCCTGGACCAGGGCTCAAACCTGTGTCCCCTGCATTGGCAGGCGGATTCTTAACCACTGCACCAGCAGGGAAGTCCCTCTCTGGGATGTTTTATAAGAATATAATTTAATTTGTCAGACTTCAAAATTTATCCTGTATCCTGAGGTAACCATGATTTGTGTTTTCTGAAGCCAAGTGAGAAAGCAGGCTTTTGTCTGGTTTTCCATTGGCATCCTGCTCAGCTTGTGTGTGTATTTGAGGAGATAAGTTGCAGCTTAGGTAACTGAGCTGAATGTAAAGCTCATTTAAAAGACATGCCACAACTGGAGGCAAAGACAGCCCTGATTAATTCTAGATGCCTTGACATCTCAGAGGCAGAATTTCTCTGCTAACACTGTTAATAGAAGTTGTTGGACTTACAAGTGTTTGGAAATCCCCTTTTGGATTGTTTGTTCGTGGCATGTAACTGATTATGAAAGAGAAATGTTAGCTATTACAGTTGTTGAAGAAGTTTTCTTTCAAAGGCATGGACAGTATCTATTGGAAACATCATGATTCTGCTGTCTCCATGCACGTCTCCTTTTTGGGGACCCCATTTCTGACACTAATTAACTATAGTTGTTACTGGGATTAGATTAGTCATTTTTCCTTTATATTTTTCTCATGTGTGAATGACCTTTTGCAAACTGCTTCTGAATTTGAATTTCTGTGTCTTCCTTTCTTTAGAGTATTCCTTTCAGTGTTAAAAAGTAACATTAGAGAGCATTAGTAACCTGTCACTTCATCCCCTGCCTTTTTCCCTAATGGTCTCTTGTATGTCTTTCATGTTAGAATACACTGTTGCAGCAGCTGGGAGTGGCTCCTTTTTCTGAGGGCCCTTGGCCCTTGTACATTCATCCTCAAAGCCTGTCTGTGCTTTCACGCCTCCTGCTCATCTGGCAACATAAAGCCAGCGCTCAAGGTGACCCTGACGTCCCTGAATGCCTTAAAGTTTGGGACAGGTAAGGTAACTTAAATAGGAGCCCCACGGAGAAGGCTGCTTTTTAAAATTTGACTTATTTGTAGTTCATCTGTGGCTCTGGGATGGTACTCTGATGATAAATTTAAAGTGGCAAGGGTGGAGGAGTGTGTTTCTGATGGGATTTGAGAGGAGTTGTGCTGTTTAAAAAACAGAAGTATATAAACTACAGTCTGGAAATAGAATCTTCCTTTAGCACATGGGGGATTTGGTTGCAGTTATGAGATAGAATCTGAATCCTAAACGTAACCAATTTTATCCTGACCTGGTTTTTTTTTAAAAGAGAGGGAACAGGGAAGCCAACTCTGTCTTTGATTATTTTGCTTTCAACATGAAACCACTTAGAGTGACTTGCAGTCTTTTTTGGACAACTTTTAAAGAATTTTTTTACTTGGGGGAAGCTCACATTAATCATCTAAATCCTCTTTAGATGGACCTATACTTGCCATTTTTGTTTACATGGTTGGGAGTCTTCAAAGCAGTTTGTTTTCCTAAACGGCTTTGTTTTCCTCTTCACCATTCTACGATCAAATAGCTCTAATGCTGGATTTGAGAAATTATAAACCCCCTTGAATGCCAGATAGGCACTATGTTTTTCCTGGTGAATCTTGCAAAAAGGCCGGAAGGTGGGGGTGGGGGGGTGGGGTGGGGAGCGAAACCCTTATTAAAATACAAATCTCTTTCCTAATAGCCAAAGGCAGTGGAAATAGTTGGCTACATTCATTCCTTTTTTGCATAAAAGCTTTTCTCGCAAATTCTCTGAATAGTGTAATTTTTTTTATTGCTTTTTAAGTGCATTGAGTTAATTTTGACTGTTACCATGCAGTGATTTTTAACCCGTAGTATAAATTCTCAAAATGAGAATTGAATCAAATCATAGGGAGAAAGTAATTGAATTGCTTCTATCTGCCCGGATTTATTAATTTTTTAAAAAAAGCTGCTTTTTGGAGGACTTGTAATTCTTTTCAGAATTGTCAGGAACGGCAGCGTGGGGGTTACCACCACTGTGGCCGCGGTTAATGTTGCCGAAGGGTCTTGAAAATGTGTTTGTGGCCAAATCTGGCTTTTTTTGTAGCCAAGAGTTAGTTTTTATCTTCTCATTACATGTAGCTTCTTGTCTTCCTTAACTCATTATCTTAATTTAAGAAGTTGGACTCTTCCAGCATTGGACATTGTCACTCTTGGGGGGATGTTCTGACTTCTCCTCACCAGACATGTTCTCCTTTCCTCCGTGGTAGGTTTTTGTCAACAATGAAGCAGAATGCCCTGCAAGGGGTGGTGCCCGGTGAGACGGAAGATTTGAATGTAGAACACCTGCAGCTGCTCCTCCTCATTTTCCACAACTTCTCTGAGAAAGGCCGGCGGGACATATTGACCCTTTTTGTGCAGATCATCCAGGAGTTGAGTGCCAACATGGATGCCCAGACGCGCTCTGTGCCTCTCATCCTGGCTCGCCTGCTTTTGATCTTTGATTATCTGCTTCATCAGTACTCCAAAGCCCCTGTGTATCTGTTTGAGCAGGTACAGATGAACACGTTCTTTTCTGCTTTACGGCTGTTACTGAGAGCGTAATTATTCTCAAGTTACCGTGCTCCAAACCAAAATCACCTGCTCGCTTTAGGGTTTAGGTGTTCATTGTGGTGTGCTTGATTAGCCTTAGGTGACCCCTGGGACTTGTGTCTTTGCACCCACAGTTTGTTTAGCCAGAAGCGATAAATGTAGATTATTTGATTTGATGCATTTGTTAAAATTGGCTCATAGGCTGTGTTCACAGGTGTCCTTCTTTGAACTACCCGACTTTACCTGTGTTGAGCACAGTGCCGTGCGTGTTAGGCCTCAGTTAATATTTACTAGTGGTTGAATGATGGTCAAACAGTAAATTTTATGGGTTAGTAAATTCCTTTGTTGCAGGGATCCAAAATGAGGATGGAAGGGCCATTTAAGAATTCAGTGTTTCTTCAAATGTTTCACTGAGCACCATTCCCTTTATACTCTAGCAAAAAGATGTTTCCCAAAAGAAGTCACAGTAAAATCTAAAATTTGGTTTTGGTGTATAAGTTTCCCAGACTTTGCTGTACCAAAGTCTAATATCAAGCCTGCCTGCAGTGAGAAGTAGAATGATGACTGTGGGTCTTTGTTAATTGGAGTGTTTGTGTTTTAAAAGGTGCAGCATAACCTGCTTGGTCCTCCTTTTGGGTGGGTGAATGGATCCCAGGACAGCAGCAGCCGCCGCGCGACCACCCCTCTCTATCATGGGTTCAGAGAAGTAGAAGAAAACTGGTCTAAGCATTTTTCATCAGGTCAGAAAGAGGATTGTCAATAAAAAACTGACTTGCCGATTTTCATTGGAGGGTTTGAGTTTGGAGCTTGGGGCATCCTTGAGGATCTTTGGTCATCGGTTTAGTCTCCTTCCTGTGGGTGGCAGATACCTAGAGATTCAAAACTCTTGCGGAAACAGACTCTCGCATATCCTGCATCTATTTAGAAGCAAAAAACATTGAGACACGAGAATTAGGAATCCTCTGGCCATAGAGTGCAGTGTATGTATTCCTGCCATACTGGGCGATTGACTTAATTTTTCCTTAGGGACATGGTTCTAACCCATAGGCTAATTTCTTTGGGTCAGGGTCTTCAGACAGTGGGAACTGTGACATTCTCCTCAGTGTTTCTCACATAGCAGTGGTCCATACTTTTCAGAAGGTGCCTCTTGTGTTCATTTTAGCATGTGTTTGTTTTCATCTTAGATGTTAGATGTAAAGTGTATTTGGTGGAAATGTTCATCAAGCTCTAGTATGAATTTATTATCATTGGGATCTCTTAGTAGTTAGTCCCTTTGATATTGGGGAAGCAGCATTTAAGTTTAAGGCAGTCAGTCTAATGATACAATTTTGTTGATTAACTTGATGATTATAGAGCAGAAGCTTTCAGCTGGGGGTGATTGTGCTCCGCATCCCCAAAGGGGCCCTGGGGCCACGTCTGCAGACATATTTGGTTGTCACAACTGGGAGGGTGCTACTGGCAATCAATGGACAGAAGGCAGGATGGTGCTAAACATAGAGGACAGTTTCCCACAGCAGAGAATGATCTGGCCCAGAATGTCCATGTGTAGTGCCAAGGTTGGGAAACCCTGGTCCAAAGTGTTTTCTTAGTTTTTATGTTTCATATTTGTTAGACTTGAGAATGAAACCGTTCTTTCAGTAAGCACATTGTTTTTCAGATGCTGTCCCACAACCCAGATTCTACTGTGTCCTGTCCCCAGAAGCCTCAGAGGATGATTTGAACCGACTTGATTCTGTGGTACCAGGAATTTAAAAATCCCATTTTACATGTTGGTTAGGTGGTATCCACCAAAATCAGTCTGTCAAGGGAAAGGGAATGACTTAACCTTTTGTAATGAGGGAATTTGGTCTGTATTAGGATTTGCGTTTATTCTAAAAGGAAAGTGTTGTTTTGGGATTTATTCACTGGGCTCCAGTTTGGCGGTAGGGGACGTCCTTCCTGGCGTCCTCTGATACCTCTGGTACATTATTCCTGAAGACTATCTCTGTTAGCATTTTCACATGCAGCTATTTTAATGGACGAAATAGTTGGCTCATTCTAAAGCCTGCACTTGTGTGCTCACAATAATCCATAAACTGAGTTAGTTGGTCCCTAAGTGGGAATCATGCTGCAATGAGAAATTAATAACTATATTTGGAGTGAGCAATTTTGTCAATCCTGAGTTTAAGTGGTAGTGTATGGGTAGTAGGAAAAAGATATTTCAAAAAATAAGAAAAAACTATTGTCTTTCTTTCTTGATATTAGGCATGTGATGTTCTTTACTCCAAGCTTGTCAAGTATGATGAGCTCTACATTGCACTGACATCCCTACTGGCAGCTGGATCCCAGCTTGATACAGTCAGGAGAAAGGAAAACAAGAATGTAACAGCCCTGGTAAGACCGTGGAAACCTGGGCTAATTAAGAAGAGTTTGGGATATGTTTGATGATTGGGTAGCAGCCTACCCAAAATTTCCTTCTGGCATCTAGTCAGTTTATTGGATATCTGTTTGAAAAACTGACTAGATACTTCATTATTTCTATCTAGTTTGGGTGGTTATGTTCACCTTAGAGATAATTTTATATCATTTTTGCATTTTTTTGCTAACACTTAGAAGAATGTGACTTTGAGAGTAAGCGTCACCTAAGTTCTGTATCTCCTGTGAATGCTGGTTGTTGTATGATGTTGAAATCCTCACACTTGAGTTTTTCCTGTGGTCCTATGAATGTGTCTCATGCCTGTAGAGCTCATAACAACAATTAAGGCCACAGACAGGGCCAGCTGATTGAGGGTGTGCTGAGGAGAATGTCTTGCTCTCTTTCAGTTACTTGGTGAATTACTGGGGAGCCAAAGTTGTCTCAGAATTACTTTCTTGGCCTGTGAAATGTGTAGAATATGGAACAAGTTTTATATAGATATAAAATGTGCGTTTTACCATTTTCTGCTTTGGGTGTATTCTCTAGAAAGACCTGGTGAGGAGCAGACTTGAGAGCCAAATCTCAGTTGAAGATTGGGACTCCACCCAGTTCTGCTTTGGAAATTGAATTTGGAACAATTCTTACTGTTAGGGAGCTGTTGAGGCAATACCAAAAGCTTCTACCTCTGTGACTGCTCTTTTTGCTTCTTCCAGGAGGCCTGTGCCCTTCAATATTACTTCTTGATACTGTGGAGGATTCTAGGGATTTTGCCACCGTCGAAGACTTACATGAACCAGCTGGCCATGAACTCGCCAGAGATGAGTGAATGTGACATCCTACACACTCTGCGGTGGTCTTCCCGCCTCCGGATCAGCTCCTATGTCAGCTGGATAAAGGTACCACAAGGCTTGCTGCTGTGGAGTATTCAAAGCCAACATACTCGAATTCTAGGAACTTTTAAATTTAAGGCTAATGAAAGCCTTAGACATTGTCTGTATTGATCTCCTGAACACTTTTTTCTTGCTGTAAATAGGACCACCTTATCAAACAGGGAATGAAGGCTGAACATGCTGGTTCTCTCCTAGAACTGGCATCCAGCAAGTGCAGCTCAGTGAAATATGACGTTGAAATCGTAGAGGAATACTTTGCTCGACAGGTATGTGGAAGTTTGGGGTCCATAATGATAGAACTTGGCCTATGCCAGTTTTTTTTTGCTACAACTAATTAATATCTTGTGTATTTTTAAAGATCTCGTCCTTCTGTAGCATCGACTGTACCACCATCTTGCAGCTCCATGAAGTTCCCAGTCTGCAGTCCATCTACACCCTCGATGCTGCTATCTCGAAGGTCCAGGTCTCTCTGGATGAACATTTTTCTAAGATGGCTGCCGAGACCGATCCTCATAAGTCATCTGAGATCACCAAGAACCTGCTTCCAGCCACACTGCAACTCATTGACACCTACGCGTCATTCACTAGGTATGACGGGCTGCCTGCCCAGAGATGTCGGAGATGGGGGAATGTAGATGCTTGGGTGGTTTACTTGCATCTTTAAATGTTTTGTAGCATTTTTCTTGTAGGGTGCAAAGAAAGATAATGTAATTTTTCCAATCACTATCATTTCTGTTATTTACTAAGATGAAGCTCTTTAAATTTCATGGTATGTAGGTAGAGAAAATATTTTCTTAATGAGTTAGAGAGTATTTAAAAAAAATATTTATGTATTTATTTGGTTGAGCCGGGTCTTAGTTGTGGCAGGCGGGCTCCTTAGTTGTGGTGTGCGAACTCTTAGTTGCAGCATGCATGTGGGGTCTAGTTCCCTGACCAGGATCGAACCCGGGCCCCCTGCATTGGGAGCACAGTCTTTTTTTTTTTTTCTTTGCGGTACACGGGCCTCTCACTGCTGTGGCCCTCCTCTTCCATTGCGGAGCACAGGCTCTGGAAGAGCAGGCTCAGTGGCCATGGCTCAGGGGCCTAGCCGCTCCGCAGCATGTGGGATCCTCCCGGACCGGGGCACAAACCTGCGTCTCCTGCATTGGCAGGCGGATTCTCAACCACTGCGCCACCAGGGAAGCCCGGGAGCACAGAGTCTTAACTACTGCGCCTCCAGGGAAATCCCCTAGAGATTATTTTGAAACCCAGCCCTTTCTATAATAAAGATTGCAAATTACACACCCTGTAGACTTGCTTTGTTTATTCTGCATGATGTTTAAATATTTTGAATTCATTTATAAAAATTGGGAATTTATTCACAAGTCAAGATTTCTGGCTTTTCTTCCTTTGGAAGGACTGGCAAAACTGGGCCTGTCTTCCCACATGACAGTAACAAACTGCAGCTAAGGACTGGCTGCTTCTCGTTAGCCGTTCTCACTGGGCCCCTTTAAGCTTATTTACTTTATCTGGTCCCTGTAGGATTGCACTGTTCAGTTCCTGTTTTATGGGGTGTTGATGGTGAAAGGGACTTAGATTGTTGTAAAACTTAACTAATGTCTTAGTGTGTTTGCAGTAGACAGAGGACTATTGCTTGAGGCAAAATTTTTGAACGAATATGAGCAATAAACTTGAATGACAAGTGTGAGTGTTTGCTGCATGTCAAGTACTTTTCTAGGTGTTGGGGGTACAGTGGTAGCAAAGCTGACTGAGTCACTGCCCTTTGAGAGTGTCTAGGCTCTAATCTAGCCCATCAGGCTAAGACTGTCTAAACTGAGCTGTTAATACATGTTCCTGGGCAAATAAGTTTAGGAAGTGCTTTTTTTAAAAAAGAAAAAAAATAATAATACTTCGCAGAGCCTTTAATATATACATTGCCAGTCTTCTGAGGCCAGGAAGAGTGTGGTAGATATGGAATTGAGTTTTGTAAGCATTTCAGAGGATGGCATATTCTTTGGGAAACAGTTACCCATTGTAATTCTTAGAAGACCCAACTGAGATAAAGGTTTTTCGATTTGTCTAGGGTTAGTGTTTCCTAACCAAAATGGCACTAGATTCCTTCAGCTTTGACATAACCCCGTTTTTTTTTTTTTTCTCCAGAGCCTATTTGCTGCAGAACTTTAATGAAGAGGGATCCACTGAAAAACCTTCCCAGGAGAAATTGCACGGCTTTGCTGCTGTTTTGGCTATTGGCTCCAGTAGGTGCAAGGCGAACACTCTGGGTAAGTGAATGTACTTTTGAATAAGACTGTTACTAGTATGACTAGTCGTGCCATTTCTCTCCCTTTCTACCTGTCTACTGCATTTATCATTTATTGGAATCTTTCTGAGTGTCAAGCATTGACATAGGTTTATCTGTTTTGATCTTCACAATAACCTTATTAGGTAAGTTTTGTTATTATCCCCCATTACTCATTAGGAAATTGAGGCTTAGAGAAGTTATTTGCCCAAGTCCTACATCTTGCAAGTGGCAGAGCTGGGATCCAAACCAAGATAAGTTGGTTCCAAGGCATTAGGCTGTTTCACTGTTGGCAAAGACCTTTGTTCTTTTCATTTATAGAGATTAGGAAGACTAGCAAGCTACTGCTTAGTGCTTGGGAGAACTTCTTCCTTGTGTTAGGAATGATCGAATCGAAATTTAGGATGGGGAATCAAAAGGACTTGAGCAGGATTGGAGTTAAGTGCAATAGTTACCCTTTAAAATTTACAGGCATTTGTGTGTTCCTGAATTTCAAGCTTCAGGGACCCTTTTAATGTTCAGATATTCTCACTTTTAGAAATTTAATTCCATTACTTCTTTGAATACTGTTCTTAATGTGCATTAATGATCCCTGCCCTCAAGATTTGTGTTAAGGAGAAAAGAGATCAAAGTGATACCTATTCATAGAAGGTCTAGATGTTTAATAGCGACTTGTAGTGACTTGCTCTCACTTTGCATCTTTTATTCAGTCGTCTTCTTTACTTGCAAGATTAGAAAGTGAATACGATGGGAAAGGAAAACCTTACAGTTGAGATTGTTAGCTGTTAAGCAATTAGCAAGTTCTTGGACATAGTGCTGCTACAGAAATCAATATCCATCTAAGCTATCTTAGTAATTATTTTGGCAGCCTGGGCTGTGGTGTGTTTCTCTCTGCATTTGGGCTTGGCTTTTAAAATGCTGCGTGTCGTTCTTTCTCTCTTAACGATGATTCCTTTTCCTTTCTGTCTCCTCCAGGTCCAACACTGGTTCAGAATTTACCATCTTCGGTGCAGGCTGTGTGTGAATCCTGGAACAACATCAACACCAATGAGTTTCCAAACATTGGATCCTGGGTGAGTGTCTGTCTGTTCCCAGGAGTAGAGATTAGGAGCACTGTTCTGTTTCTGTGTTCTCTTCTTACTCTTTAGGCTTAAACTAGCTACCAAGAGATCTTAATATGCTGCAGTAGTAGTTGCTATGGCTGAATCAATAATCAAGGCCTTGAATTACTCAAATGGTACTCATATGATCATTTTGCTAAGAATAAGAAGTCTGTTACTGGGTTATAGAATAACTGCTTTATTACAGTGGACCCTTGAACAATACAGGGTTGAACAGCATGGGTCCACTTACACACGATTTTTTTCACTAAATCTGGACTGCAGTACTAAATGGTCTGTGGTTGGTTGAATCTGTGGATGTGGAACTGCACATGCGGGGGGCTGACTGTAAAGTTGTACGTGGATTTTTGACTGCACAGACAGTCAGCACCCCTAACCCCTGTGGTACGTAAGGGTCAACTACTAGGAGCCTCAGTTTCTTCATCTGCTGAATACTGGATGTAAAGATTAAGGATATTAAATGTAAAGTGCCTAGCACATTATCTCTCACATGAATTCTCAGTAAATGTTAACCGTTTCCTTTCCTTTTTAGGTTATATGTCAAGAACCTGCTCCTTTTGTCATACATAATTTTATGGGGTAGCTTTTAAGTTCTCTAGGCTTTTGGAAGGCTGTTGAGTCCTCTGTTAGTTTCCTTGATCTTTCTGTGTGTGCTCTACTCAGATTACCTCTATTAACAGATTATTGCGTTATACAGTTCTTTGGAGAAACCAAGTGTTATAATCTAGTTATCCCTGCTTTGTAATCGTGACCTCTGTTTACATCACTCAGAGCTACAGTGCAAGGATAATCAAGATATTTGTAATGTGGACCCAGATGCATTGTAAAATCCAGATCTTTCTTAGTTACTAGAGGCAAACAAACATAGTTTTAATGTTAAATATAATCTAATTATTTGAAAAGTGGTATTGGGTATCTTAACTATATACTAACTAAATTTTAGCTTAACTTTAACTTTTAAATTTGAACTCAACTTTGTGCTAACTAAAATTTGTTAACTGTTTCCTTTACTCCACCCCGCTTTCCTTCCCAGGATGAATAAGAGTGTATACTGAATAGAGTCATTGTCTGTAAATCTCAGTGGGGTCTTCTTAGGTTATGTCATCATGGTTTCTTTTTTCTCACCTAAGAATTTGGTCCTGGGAGATAGACGGTCTATCCGTTGATGTCTGCTTTGCCTCCTTTCAGCGCAATGCCTTTGCCAATGACACCATCCCTTCTGAGAGTTACATCAGTGCTGTGCAGGCCGCTCACCTGGGGACTCTTTGTGGCCAGAGTCTGCCCCTGGCTGCTTCTCTGAAGCACACCCTCCTCTCACTGGTCAGGTTGACCGGAGATCTTATAGTGTGAGTACCTTTTACGTAGCCCTAAGTGCTCTCTACCCCTGTATTCTGTCACAGCTAAGGGAAGACAATGGGAGTTTTAATAACCGCATAATAATACTTCTTTTGCCTGCTTCTATAGCAGAGAGAGCCTGTTGCCTTAGAGTATGAACGTTTACCTAGAATGATTTTTGGCTTAGATGGGAAGGGCAGCTGAGTACCTCCCCCCTCCTTCTGTGTAGTATGTTTCAGAAAACGCATGCTGGTTTTAAACCGTATTGTGATTTGGAGGTACTCTGGGTTTAAGTTTCAAGGTGACAATGATGTATTTGAAGTCATGCTTCTCCAGATTCGTTGCGGAAGTTAGATGCTGCCATCGTGGAGACTAAGGGCAGGCCAGTGGAGGGACTATTTTGTTTTCCTGTACATAGGTCACGGGTAAAGTCATCTCATTGCCTTAAAAGTGATCCAGATTCCTGGGAATTCTTCTAGAAAGGTTGTCTGGGAGGGTTATTAGTTTAGGTTTCAGTTAATTTTCTTTTCTAAATATTATAAAATACATCTTATAGTATTAATTTAACATCTTAATAAGTGGCCTTTTTATATGGCAATGATTTTAGCTTCTGATATAATAATGAGAAAGGAGACCATGAAGTTGCATGATTATACCTATGTAAAAAACAGCTATGAAAGGAAGAAAGCCCTTCTCAGTATATGAGTAGATTGCCCTCTCCTCCCCTCGCAGCCTTTGAGAGGAGTATATTCACTAATTTGGTTCTGTTTTCTTTGCTGAAGTTGGTCCGATGAGATGAACCCGCCACAGGTAATTCGGACCCTGCTTCCCCTTCTTCTGGAGTCGAGCACTGAGAGTGTCGCTGAGATCAGTAGCAACTCTCTAGAGCGCATCCTGGGCCCTGCAGAGTCTGATGAGTTCTTGGCTCGCATTTATGAGAAACTAATCACTGGCTGTTACAACATTCTGGCTAATCATGCAGATCCCAATAGGTGAGCCTGATTGGGGAGAAGCCTCCAGTTCCTGTGACCTCCTGCTACCATCAGTGAAATGTACCAACACTAGCTTCTTTATGTTGTTAATTAATAGATTAGGATTGTGCTTTTTTTTTTTTTTTTTTTTTTTTTTTTTTGACTGCACCATGCAGCATGTGGGATCTTAGTTCCCCAGCCAGGGATCGAACCCATGCCCCCTGCGTTGGAAGCATGGAATCTTAACCACTGGACCGCTAGGGAAGTCCAGGATTGTGCTTTTTAACAGAAAGTTCTATACTTGTGTGCATTTTGTGTTCTTGTGGACACACAGGAAAGGTTACTTGGAATCTTCTTTTGTGATTCTTAGGAGTAAACATGCTGTGCTAGATGTGATGAAGTGTACAAAGGAGCATGATAAGATTTCTAATATTTTTGTAACCATGCTTCTGAGATAGGTGTTCTGTGGAATTAGGTGGTCTCATAGCATTGTTTGACCTTGATAGTGTAGGCCATGTTGATGTAGGAGAGTCTTACAGAAGAGTTGAATAAGTTACAGTTTTATCCCACTGAGAACTGTACAAATAAAGGGTTCCAGGTATTGGTATTTCCTGCCTTTTTGTTGTTGAGGAATCCAGGTTTTCATCTGGATGAAAAGGGGCTGCCTTTTCTTTTTCTCTCCCTCTCCACTTTTCTTTCGTCCCCCCCTTCCGTCTTTCCCTCCCTTCCTTCCTCTTTCTAACAGTTTGAAATAACAGCAGTCATTCTTGGAACTCTTAGCCATCGACTACATCAGTTACCTCAGATTTTAGGAATTTTAAAATTTTATTTCAGTTTAACTCCTCAAAAATTTATTGAGCACCTACTGTATGCTAGGGTTTATGCTAAGCTTTGACAAAACAAAATTGAATATTGTCCTCAAAAGGTGTAGCCGTAAACGGACTTTGGATTTTTAAAGGTCAGGATTAGGAGGACATTGGAACAGCCCTTGTTTCTGGTAGTTAATTTTTCTTTTGGATTTTCAGTGGACTGGATGAATCCATCTTAGAGGAATGTCTCCAATATTTGGAAAAGCAACTGGAAAGCAGCCAGGCTCGTAAAGCTATGGAGGAATTTTTCTCTGACAGGTGAACTGTGTTTTGTTCTCCTCAGTGAACATTTTTGAATATCTCCTAGAAGTAGGGACCTGTCTATGTTGACTTGGGTGTTCTTTCTCAGGGAATACAAAAGTCTGTTAAGGTGTTTGTACCTCTGGGAGGACTTCAGTTAACTGCTGACTCCTTGAGGTTATTGGTGGAGGGGGTTGATTTCATGAACACCTAGTATTGTTGACTCACAAATGACCAGTTCCCCTAGAGGGGATGAGATTGTGAAGAAATAGGAAGGATGCCTTTTATGTGAAGCTTAATGTGATTCTTCCATTTTTACCCTCCTGCCTTTCAGTGGAGAACTTGTGCAGATCATGATGGCAACAGCCAATGAGAACCTCTCTGCTAAATTCTGTAACCGAGTTTTGAAATTCTTCACCAAACTCTTCCAGCTGAGTGAGTGACAGCTTTTAGTAATCTTCTTAAGGGAACTTTGATGTCCAGCTAATGACTGTGCCTATCTTCTGCCCAAGTATAACTATGGCATGAAAATGCTAACATGTGGAGAGAATCCCTCAGAGATAGTTTGGAAAGAAGTCGAAAACTTCCTTGGAGGCTTTCCCCCTTTTCTGGCTCACAGTCTGCACCTTCCTTCCTTTCCCCTGCCCCCCTTCACTGACCTTCGCCTCTCGGTCTGTCTCCAGCTGAGAAGAGCCCTAACCCGAGCCTTCTGCATCTCTGTGGTTCCCTGGCACAGCTGGCTTGCGTGGAGCCCGTGCGTCTCCAGGCCTGGCTCACCCGCATGACTGCATCACCCCCCAAAGATTCCGATCAGCTGGATGTGATCCAGGAGAACAGGCAGCTGCTACAGTTGTTGACCACGTACATCGTTCGGGAAAACAGGTAGGGCATCTGCATGTATTTCACATGTTCTAACGGCCCCAGAAATAAGGTGAGATCACTGCAGCTGTCTTTCTTTCAGGAATCAGTCATGAGCATTTTAAGTCCTTAATTACTCTTATAAATTTAGAAGTGTACAAATTCCTGTTGCTTACTTACCAACTTGCTATTTCTTCTCTATCAGCCAAGTCGGGGAAGGTGTGTGTGCTGTGCTGTTGGGCACCCTGATCCCCATGGCAACAGAGATGCTGGCCAACGGTGATGGGACTGGTTTCCCTGAACTCATGGTTGTGATGGCTACCCTGGCCAGTGCAGGTCAAGGTGCTGGCCATCTTCAGCTTCATAATGCTGCTGTGGACTGGCTGAGTAGATGGTAAGAGGGTGAAATTGGAGGAACGCATCTGTATGTTACAACATTGCTCTTAGAGAAAAGGGGGATAATTAATTACAGGCTATCTTCTGTAGCTCAGAGTGAGTATAAAAGAAATTTGAATCTCTACCTTTTTATTGGGGATTGAGGGAGTAGCCAGTAACTGTTCAGTTTAGATTTAATCTTCATTATTTTATTAGTAGGGTTTTCTGTTCATTATTCCTGGGAGAAGTCTTGGGGAAAGTGTACCACCTGCCACTGATAGGAACACAACCCCCAACTTCTGATTACCCACATAATTTTTTAAGAATGCCTTTGGTTCACAGTGTCTACAAATTGATGCAAGATATGTGAAGATGCTTCCTTTCTTTGATTCCTTACATGATTTTGTGTCCCCCCCCCCTTTTTTTTTTCTTTGGGACAGCAAGAAATACCTGTCACAGAAGAATGTGGTTGAAAAACTGAATGCTAATGTAATGCATGGAAAGGTAAGACAAGTGAGGAGTGACAGCAGTCAGGGAGTGGTGATTCTTATCTTCGTGACCAGGTGGAAGTCTCCTTCCTGTTGGTTTCTGTCCCCGGCTAGCCTACAGAGGATAAGGCCTATAATCTCAAAGACCTAGAAGTGTGTAATTGCTAACTGCATGCCCTTAGGCCTCTTCTTGGTGGCAAGAAGTGATAGGAAGGAAATATTCTGGTAAACAGACATCCAACAGAGTCCTTCTTGGAACAGGGAATTCCTCTCTTTTTAGGTATTGGCATGCTCTGGAAAATTGTCCCCTGCTCCTGCATTGGAACTGTGTGCTCTGAGTGTTATACGGAGTTACAGTCTACCTCCTCAGCTCCAGTCCAGATGCTAGAATTGTTTTACCTGAAGGTTCAGGTCACTGTGCTGAGAAAAACGGTGGAAACTGGCAGAAATCTTGCATTCAGGCATTTTCTCCCCCCACCCAACCCATGAACCTGACGTGGTGGCTAAGAGCAGATAACTGGCCTCTGACCCACCACAGCACCATTCATCTCTCCCTGCTTTCTTGCTGATCTTTATCCGTTCCACACGGAACTGTTGGAGTGCAGAGTGAAGGAACTTAGAAATCTGAGGCTTTGATGCCAGACTTTTGGGTTTTTTTAGGCAAGCACGAACTATCTGCAGTGATTTGCTAGAAAAATTTTCCCTTGATCTCTGAAGCTATTCCTCCCCTCCTGCATTAATTTAAAACCCAGTAATTTAAATATCTTTCACTAATGGTTAAAAAAAATGGTAACAGCTGGAAAAAAGCCAATGAGAGCTTATTCATACTTTTAATATAGCCTTTTTTCTTTTTTCTTGAGGTGTCATTGACATAGAATATTATATTAGTCTCAGATGTACACCATAATGATTTGATATTTGTTTTTATTGCAGAATGATCAGAGTAAGTCTAGTTAATATCCATCACCATACGTAGTTAACAGAATTTGTTTTTTCTTGCAATGAGGACTTTCAAGACCTACTTTCTTCATAACTTTCAGTTATGGATATAATAGTATTTATTAACTCTAGTCACTATGTTTGACTTTACATCCCCATGACTTATTTATTTTATAACTGGAAGTTTGTACCCTTTGACCCCCATCACCCATTTCACCCACCCTCCTACCCCCTGCCTCTGGCACCACCAGTCTGTTCTTTGTATCAATCTGGTTTTTTCTTGAATGATTTTTGTCTCCATTTTAACTTTTTTTTTCTTGATTTCCATTGTACTTCATGTAATAAAATTTTTTAAAGAGTTGTCTTTGTGCTTAAGAAAGAATGAATCACACTGATTCAGTACAGTTTATTGACCAACTACATGTAGTCGTAGTGCTAAGAGCTGAGGAAATAGATAATTAAAACATGTTGTTTTTCTTCTGCTTTTACATTATTCCTTTGATGTTGAGTGTTATTGGAAAAAGCTTGAGAAAACACAGTTTACATAATAATCGAATATGGAGAACTGAAGTGTCCATGATGTGGTGGTCTTCTCTTACAGCATGTGATAGTCCTGGAGTGCACCTGCCATATTATGTCTTACTTGGCTGATGTCACCAATGCCCTGAGCCAGAGTAACGGTCAAGGCCCAAGTCACCTCTCAGTGGATGGGGAAGAGCGGGCCATTGAAGTGGACTCAGACTGGGTGGAGGAGCTGGCAGTGGAAGAGGAAGACTCCCAGGCTGAGGATTCAGTAAGTAAAGTAACCACCACGGTCATGGCTGATGGGCACTTGCAGAGCTCACACTAACAATCCTTTGGCCCTCCCTTCTAGCCCCTGTGAGCTTCAGAACCCTTCCCAGTCCTTGTTGCTTTCTCACAGCTTACATGACTAATGCCAGACTGATTTTCCAGGCCTGCAGAGCATGCTGTAGGGCTCTAATCTCCTAGGGGAAGGACCGTTTAATAAGCACATGCCTTCCTCCATCTAGAGGCACTTGTCCTACAGTCCCTTGGTTTTTGCATCCAAAATGGAGTTTCAAAGATGAATTCTTCATGAGGATGGTGTGAGCTCCCTTGTAGAGAAAGCATAAGATTTATTTTTTTCTTAGCCACAAAACCTTAAGGTCTCACCTGAAATTGCAGCATATTTATAACCTGCAAGCTATCTCCAATTGTAGTAGGTTTCTACTGGTCATTTATGAGTCAGTGTTTTACTCTCCTTAGGGTGTGTTTTTATGGGTCCCTGTGTAGAAGGATGTATTTCTGATTAAAACTATTTATTATCTTTGAAGGATGAAGATTCTCTTTGCAATAAATTGTGCACTTTTACCATCACTCAGAAAGAATTCATGAACCAGCATTGGTAAGAGTAGTTTTTCGTTTCAGGTGAGGGTTTGCTGGGCCTTGATTGTTGGGACTTCTGGGCTCATTGGCTGGTTCTCATTCTTCGTAGGTACCACTGTCACACCTGCAAAATGGTTGATGGGGTGGGTGTGTGCACAGTATGTGCCAAGGTGTGCCACAAGGATCATGAGATTTCCTATGCCAAGTATGGATCCTTCTTCTGTGACTGTGGAGCCAAGGAAGATGGCAGCTGTCTGGTGAGAGATTGGAACATTCTCTCGGCTATAAAGGGTGACTTGTTGGTGATACAAATGCTTAAGCCAAACTGGGAAATTCCCATGTCACCTTCATGGTGGCCTGGGTCTAGGACTAAGTTCTGGTTGTCATTGATTAGCTATATACTCATGGCCTACGCACTTCATTTAGAATGTTAGAACTTGCAAAGTCCTTAGAGATCTTGCAGCTTTTTTCAAAGACCCCCTCCACAATTTCAAGACCTATTGCTCTGAGTGGTTAAAGTATCAGACATTAGGTGAATACAGTGAAGATCAGAATTCAGGCTTTTGGATAATCTTTAAATGGTTAGCCACTGTCTCCTTTGGGTCAGATTTTCCTTCAACATCTTAGGCAGTATTTCATCTATGTTTGTGGCAAGACATGGGGCCTCTGACGTTTTCTGTCCGTAGGCTCTAGTGAAGCGAACTCCCAGCAGCGGCATGAGCTCCACCATGAAGGAGTCAGCATTTCAGAGTGAACCCAGAGTTTCAGAGAGTCTCGTGCGCCACACCAGCACCTCCCCGGCTGACAAGGCCAAAGTCACCATCAGCGACGGAAAGGTTGCTGATGAAGAGAAGCCCAAGAAGAGCAGCCTGTGCCGCACGGTGGAGGGCTGCCGGGAGGAGCTGCAGAACCAGGTGGGCTCCGGTGGCGTCCAGCACGGGGGCCAGAGCACGGCGCCTGACCAGCTGGTCCACGAGCGATCAGTGCACCAGGCTCTCCTTATGACTCCACTAGTGGGCATGGGGTTGTTTCCTCCTCTCTCTAAATTTACTGTTTTCCACAGTGGAATATGAATAGTGTGTGTTGTCAGTCACTACTTCATAAGGAAGAATTTATGACTGAGGAGTGTTTGGGAAGTTTGTGGGAGGGTAAATTTTAGTTGTGTAGCACTCTAGAGCACACTTTCTTGGTCAGGCTTCCTCATCTGAAGCACAGAACACAGAAAATGATTTGAGCGATTATTTTCTCAGTTTTCCTAAGGATGGTACATAACTAGAGGCATTCTGGATGCATTGGGGAGAAGTTAACTAATTATACATGGTGGGTGCATTCAAGCAGTAGGATATCGACGTGGGATCCCTGGTTTAGGAAGATTGCTCTGGATTAGTAGCACAATAGCGTATTGACTGGAATCAAATCCAGTGTTATTAGAGAGAGTGAGATGAGGGCTAGAATATCAAACTGCTGAAGTGAGGAAAGTGGGTTCTGGATTCTGTAGGTAGTTACTAGCAAGATTGTGCTGATGAGTATGACCCATTATTTTTCTGTCTCTTTTTTTTTTTTTTTTTTCACTTGTGTATTTGGATTTTTCTCAGGCCAATTTCTCCTTCGCTCCTCTCGTGTTAGACATGCTCAGTTTCCTCATGGATGCCATTCAGACCAACTTTCAGCAGGCTTCAGCTGTGGGGAGCAGCAGCCGGGCTCAGCAGGCCCTCCGGGAGCTGCACACAGTGGACAAGGTGGTTGAGATGACAGACCAGCTGATGGTGAGTGTGGCAGGGGCTGGGGGTTAGGTGCATGTGAGGACCAGCACGTTGACTGAGATGCCCAAGTGTGCCAGCTACTCTGAGGAATATCCTTAGCACAGTCAACCCCTGGCCATTCAGAACTTAGAATTTAAGATACCGTGACATCCAATGTGAAAATCAGCATGTGAGGTGTGTCTTCCAGAGAAGGGAATCCAGAGGTCATTCGGACAAACCCAGTGAGTAAGTCTCCTTTTTAGTTCACATAAATATGTGAACCCCTGGATGTGAGGAACGACATTTGGGGGAAATTATAATAGTTAGAAATTTTTTCTGTATGTAAAATAGAAGACCTTATTGAATCGTCTCCCCTAAGTTTCACCTTGTTTACAAAAATAATGCTTGTCCTCTTTGGCTTATAGCCAAAGATTACCTTTAGGTAGAGTCTTCCTGTAATTCTTCCTATGACTTGGGTTGTAAGTTGTAAGTCATTATCCACTTTACACCTGCTGCTTAACACTGACTGTAGGAGCCCTGGCGTGGTCTGCCTGGAGTCTTAGCAGCTGTGTAAAGTAGTAGAAGGTAAAGTGTCAGCATTTCTGGAAGGGAAGTGTGAAAATGAGTGAGGTACACAAATAGATCTCACAAGGTGACTGCTTTTAAGGGAAACATAATCACTTGGTAATACACACACATATATTCTGGTATTTTATTAAAAATCAGTCACAGTTGGGCATTCCCTGGTGGCCCAGTGGTTAGGACTTGGCGCTTTCACTGCTGTGGCTTGGGTTCAATCCCTGGGCAGGGAACTAAGATCCCGCAAGCCTCGTGGCGCAGCCAAAAAAAAAAAAGGCGTTTTAACATTTTTTTAAAAGTGAATATTTTGTATTAATTTAGCTTAATGCTAAACTAATACATCATTCTCTGCATTGTTCTTATTGGACTGACAATAATTTTGATGAATTTACCTAACTGTCTATGGATTAGAGATTGGAATCCATTGCTTTAATTAATTAATTAATTTTTGGCTGCATCGGGTCATCGTTGCTGTGCTTGGGCTTTCTCTAGTTGCAGTGAATGGGGACTGCTCTTCGTTGCGGTGCGCGGGCTTCTCATTCTCGTGGCTTCTCTTGTTGTGGAGCTCGGGCTCTAGGCTCATGGGCTTCAGTAGTTGTGGCTCGTGGGCTCTAGAGTGCAGGCTCAGTAGTTGTGGCGCATGGGCTTGGTTGCTCCGAGGCATGTGGGCTCTTCCCGGACCAGGGCTCAAACCCGTGTCCCCTGCATGGCAGGCGGATTCTTAACCACTGCTCCACCAGGGAAGCCCCGTCCCGTTGCTTTTGAATAACTAAATTGTGCAGTGTCTCAGTCACATGCATAGCATGTGTATGAATCCACTTGATCTTTTTTGCCTTATTACCGCCTTCTCTCTCTGTTTCCCTCTTTGCCAGGTCCCCACATTAGGTTCCCAGGAAGGTGCCTTTGAGAATGTTCGGATGAATTACAGCGGAGACCAGGGCCAGACTATTCGACAGCTAATCAGCGCCCATGTGCTCAGGAGGGTGGCTATGTGTGTGCTCTCCTCCCCTCATGGGCGCCGCCAGCATTTGGCCGTAAGCCATGAGAAAGGCAAGGTGGGTCCTCCAATTCCTTCCCTTTCATTTGAGGTCATGTTTGTTTTAGGTGCTGAGCAAAACAAATAGATGACTACACTCAGATTGGCCCTCAGGAAAAAAGTCTGTTGGGTTCCAGCCAAGCTTCAGTGACAGAGCTCGACAAACTTTTCTACTTGAACCCTGAGTTACTTTATTCGACTTAGGACCAGTGTGACTAGAACAGAGAGTCTAAATAGTTAATTCCCACTCTATTGTGGGAACCCCTAGGCGAAGGTGACGACTGGTCGTTTCCTAGGACACCGTGGCTCCCAGTCTTTCCCATTTTGGCCACTCTGAGGACACAACTGGGGAGAGAAGAGTCTTCATAGGAAGGCTCAGTGATCCTTATTTAGTTCTTTCCTGCCCTCCCAGCCCTCGAAGGGCACAGGGAAGTTTATCGTGTTTTATAGAAGCAGGAGAGGTTGGAGGAGAGTATCCTGACTCACACTTTTCTATATATCCTGACTTCTTCATCATCCGTAAAGTTGTTTTAATCACACCTTAAGTGAAAAACAAACTAGAGATTAAAATAGCTCTAAAATCCTTTCAGAAACATTCTCAGAGAAAATGAGAAGGGACAGTAGTATATGGGAATTGTTTATAAATATTTTATGAACTGATTATACGAAGAGAAGTTGGTTTCTTTTGTCATCTCTAGAAGGAGGAAATGAAAGGCATTCCATTCTTTTAACCGGGGGATGTATGACTGATATTGGTCTTGGAGTTTCCTAAGAGACTTGCCCACAAAAAAAGCCTCCAAATCAGTAGCTCTAGTGAAGGAACGTTTTTATTGCTCTGTGTTCTCTGAGAGGATGTGGGTTAAGAATAAATTGGTAATTATTTCTTCACAGATCACTGTCCTGCAGCTCTCAGCTCTCCTGAAGCAAGCAGATTCCAGCAAAAGGAAGCTGACTCTGACCCGCCTGGCTTCTGCGCCAGTCCCCTTTACTGTGCTGAGCCTCACGGGGAATCCGTGCAAGGAGGACTACCTTGCCGTTTGTGGGCTGAAGGTAACAATCCTGATCCAGGTCTGGTCCTGTTAAGCTGTGGATCCCAGTCACCTTCTCTCCCCTGTTTTCAGCACCACTTTCTCTTACTCATTGTTGAGATCAGAACTTAAAAGTCATTGGGAACACAAAAGAAATCTCTGAACTTCTTCCAGATCTTCCAGATTTCTTTTGTATTGGAAATAATCTTTATGTGTTCTTGACACTTGAGCATGTTACTAGACAGTCTGAGTACTGTCTGGAGGCAGGGAATATTAGGGAAGAAAAGGCAGCGTTAGAACTCTGAAATTAATTAGGCTACTTTGCAAATCAGTTTTTAACCGTTCTGTTCCTTCAACCATGTCCAGGACTGCCATGTGCTGACCTTCAGTAGCTCAGGCTCTGTGTCGGATCATTTGGTTTTGCACCCCCAGTTGGCAACAGGGAACTTCATCATCAAAGCCGTGTGGTTACCTGGTTCACAGACTGAGCTAGCGATCGTCACTGCAGATTTTGTCAAGGTATAGTTATAGCCCTTTGATAATCTCGTCCTAGAATGCTTTTGCTTTTAAATCCAGAATGCCTGATCTCCATTATATGTGTTAGCATGTCTTAGAAATTAAAAATGAAAAATCCTAACATTTTGTTGCCTTTTGTTATGTTGTTGAGCAGGAACTGTGTGCAGGTAGCAGAAAATTGATTCTGGTTCAACACCCCCTGTGTCCAGTTCACAGCTGTTAATTACTGTACTTGGTATAGAATTGGTTGATGTGTGTCTCTCCTCTGCTCATTCCTAAGAGGCAGTGAAAAGATACTTTATCATCTTGTGCTCATTGCCTAGCACTCACCGGTGCTTGCTGAGTGGAGAATGAGTGCTCCTTCCTCACTGATCGCAGCTCTGTGGGTTCACCGGGATAGTTTGGGCATGGGACTGAAATGGATCTCCCTTATTTGATCTTTCTTCCTTCCATTCTGCAGATTTATGACCTGTCCGTTGATGCCTTGAGTCCAACCTTCTACTTTCTCCTGCCCAGCTCAAAGATAAGAGATGTTACCTTCCTCTTCAACGAAGAGGGAAAGAACATCATTGTTATAATGTCTTCGGCTGGGTACATCTATACCCAGCTCATGGAAGAGGCCAGCAGTGCCCAGCAGGGACCCTTCTATGTCACCAATGTGCTGGAAATAAACCACGAGGACCTGAAGGTTAGAGCACACGGCACTGTTCCCTTCTATGCCAGGTTTAATTAGCCTAGCAAGGCTTCTGTTGTTTGTTTCTCTTTTTTCTTCTAACTTTTAATCTAATAGCAAAAACTTTAGTCCTTTAAGACTAAACTTGAAGTTCCTTTATTCTTTTGGTATTTTTAAGGTTTCCTGCGGGGATCTTATACTTTAAGAATGAGACCCCATAATCATGGTGTAAAATGAACAACCAGCCAGAGCAGAAGCTGGTGCCCCAGGCAGCATGAGAAGTTAATGCGGATGTTGTGTCTCTGTTGTGACAGGACAGTAACAGCCAGGTGGCAGGTGGCGGTGTGTCTGTCTACTACTCGCACGTGTTGCAGATGCTGTTCTTCAGCTACTGTCAGGGCAGGTCGTTTGCAGCCACCATCAGTAGGACGACGCTGGAGGTGTTGCAGCTCTTCTCTATCAACATCAAAAGGTGGGGATGAGCACTGACAGGTGAACTTCCACAGCGCCATGTTCAGCAGGAGAGCTCTGCCCCTCTCAAGGGCTCGCCCTTCCCTGCTTGGTGTCTTTAAATCAAGCGGTGTCCAGTGTTGGTAGGTTGGGCGGCCTGCATGGTTTGTCTCCCACCGTGGAGAACCCAAGCTGTAACAGGTAGTTTGGGGAGCCGCTGTCACTCATAGGGTCAGGGTAGCCAGTGTGATTTTAATTTGATTACTGAGTTTTGAGAAGAGAATGTAAGTTTCTCCGAGACACTCGTGCTGCTAAGATGCTCTTTAAGTTTCCCTCCTGGGGGGTTGATCAGTAAATAGAACATGGTGTCAGCAGATGGGGTGAGCTTGAAGCTTGGGGAGGTGGAGGCTGCCATCAGAGTTCTAGGTGACAGGGGTGTGTGAGGTAGTGAGTGTTTTATTTAAGGAGGAGGCAGCAAAGTTTTAGGGTCTCTTCCCCTCTTTCTTTTTTTTTTTTTTTTTTTTTTTTTTTTTTTTTTTTTTTTTTTTTTTTTTTCCGGTACGCGGGCCTCTCACTGTTGTGGCCTCTCCCGTTGCGGAGCACAGGCTCCGGATGCGCAGGCTCAGCGGCCAGGGCTCACGGGCCCAGCCGCTCCGCGGCATGTGGGATCCTCCCGGACCAGGGCACGAACCTGTGTCCCCTGCATTGGCAGGCGGACTCTCAACCACTGCGCCACCAGGGAAGCCCCCCCCCTCTTTCTTATTTGCCACTGAAAAGCACTTTCTCTCTGGCCTGTATTTTGTGAATTACCCAGTTTGAGATGAAATAAAATGGATACCATTCATACGTAGCTTGATGTGCTTGGAAATTCTTAAAAGGACAACAGGTCATCAGCCTTTGGCAGCTCCGTGGCCCTATGCAGTTGACAGCCTTACACACATAGGGCCACCTGTTCCACCAGACAGTGGAACCCAGCAGCTGACTGAGATCCTAAACCAGGACTCCTGCTGGGGATGCACATTGGGGTGTATGAGAGTATTTATGTGGCTCGGAATAAGACTGAGACTCGTGGGTAATTTGAGTCCTTGGGTGAGTATATTGCTCTGAGAGTCCAGTGGTTTGTGAGGATGGCCTTTAGGTCAAGAAAAGAACTGTTAGATGGTGATGGACACCCTAACTGTGGCCACTTTTGTCATCTGTAGTTCCAATGGTGGCAGTAAGACGTCTCCTGCCCTTTGCCAGTGGTCTGAGGTGATGAACCACCCTGGCTTGGTGTGTTGTGTCCAGCAAACTACAGGAGTGCCCCTGGTGGTTATGGTGAAACCAGACACTTTGCTTATCCAGGAGATTAAGACTCTTCCTGCCAAAGCAAAGGTCAGTGCCCCGTTCTCCCATCACTTGAATAGACTGTGAACCTGCTCTATTTTTCTATTTGTGTGTTATGTCACTTTGCCAGCTCTTTCAATGGAGGCCTATAGAAGAATTTTCTCCTAGACACCTTTTCTTTGGCAGCCTCAGCACCCCCTCAGTTGACCATGAATCCAATTGCTTCTCTGCCTCTTTCTGTAGCTTCTGTGCTGTAGGTGCGGGAACTACCACTCCTCTGTCCCCCCCTCCTAGATCCAGGACATGGTCGCCATCAGGCACACAGCCTGCAGTGAGCAGCAGCGGACAACGATGATCTTGCTGTGTGAGGATGGCAGCCTGCGCATCTACATGGCCAACGTGGAGAGCACCTCCTACTGGCTTCAGCCCTCCCTACAGCCCAGCAGTGTCATCAGCATAATGAAGCCTGTTCGAAAGCGCAAAACAGCTACCATCAGTAAGGCCCCTCCTCAGAAGACTGGTAGGGGGCGGGGACTTAGAGTAGACCGTTGTAGATAGAAGAGACAGGGACTGTCCTGCTTGTGCGGCTCATAAAGGTAGCGATTGTGCTAGCTAGTTTCTCAGAAGCAGAGTCAAGGTTCCTGAGGCCACTCACGTTCTGTGCACGGCAAGCACCTGTTGGCTGTCCACTTTAGGCAGCAGTTCCTAGATGCCCAGGAAAGAATTCTCTCTTGGACCTGGTTTGAGATGGTTTTCTCTGGGTTTAAGAAAAATGGCTTCCCTGATGTGGTGTGTAGGATGGAACTGATTGAGGAGTAGATCCTTTGGCTGGTTCATTCTCGCCGACTGGTGTAGAAGCCGTCATAGGGGTCTGAGCTGGAAGTCTTTGCTCCTGAGTGCTGGAGGAGGACTCTTCAGGGAGTGAAAGCTTGAGTTTAGGAGTGAGTGACTTGGGCTGAGCAAAGATCTTTACAGGATTCACCCCACTGTCTGGAATTTGTTCTAGAGTCTTGAGATAATGTTTGAGATAATCATGCGGCTCTTCCTCCTATAAAGAAATAGTTTCTTTTTTTATCTTATTTATTTATTTATTTATTTATTTTTTTGTGGTACGCGGGCCTCTCACTGTTGTGGTGTCTCCCGTTGCGGAGCACAGGCTCCGGACGCACAGGCTCAGCGGCCATGGCTCACGGGCCCAGCCGCTCCGCGGCATGTGGGATCTTCCCGGACCGGGGCACGAACCCGTGTCCCCTGCATCGGCAGGCGGATTCTCAACCACTGCCCCACCAGGGAAGCCCTGTTTATTTTAAATAAACCAGCTCTGAGAGAGCTTGTTGCTATTAAGTGTACCCAATACTGACATCAGATTCCTTCGCCCCGCTAGGTTGTGTTGTGGTTGGGGATGGTGACTGTTGGACAGCTGACCACGTGTAGGCATCATAGTGATGCAAACCTTATGACCCCGAGTTGGCCTAGAAGGATGAGGGAGTGTACGTGTGCACCTAGGGGCGCAGAAGTGGTAGGGAGCGCGCTGATGTTGCTCCGTGGCGACCTGATGCTCTTCCCCACAGCGACTCGCACATCTAGCCAAGTGACCTTCCCCATTGACTTCTTTGAGCACAACCAGCAGCTGACAGATGTGGAGTTTGGTGGTAACGATCTCCTGCAGGTCTACAACGCACAACAGATAAAGCACCGGCTGAATTCCACTGGCATGTATGTGGCCAACACCAAGGTGAGGACTGACTGCACCGTGCTGGGTTCAGTCGCTGGGTAGAAGGACTCGAGGACACATTTAGAAGGTTTGAGGACACATCTACTCTTACAACGCAAGACTCACAGTCATTAACCCTTGATTCTAGTTTCATGGTCCCTAGAATTAGTGAATATTCTCACTTCCGTGCCAAAGGGTTCCTGTTCCCATGTTGTCAGTAGGGTTACTGTGCACAGGGCAGCAGGAGGTGGTTAATGCTGGGGAGAGAGAAGCCTGAAACTGAAGCGTCTACTCCCTGCTTCTGTTTTCCCATCCTTGGAAGAAAAGAAGTCAGTGCCGAGGAGTTAAAAAGGATAAAGGTCTTTTGTAGGATCACACGTTGTGTCACTGTCACAGGAAGGATCGAAAGTTTGCCCTTAAGAACTTGCAGTAATTTTGTGATATGTGCCTCTTCTCCCTCCAGCCTGGCGGCTTCACCATTGAGATCAGTAACAACAACAGCACTATGGTGATGACAGGCATGCGGATCCAGATTGGGACCCAGGCAATTGAACGGGCCCCATCATACATTGAGATCTTTGGCAGAACCATGCAGCTTAACCTGAGTCGCTCACGCTGGTTTGACTTCCCCTTCACCAGAGAAGAAGCCCTGCAGGCCGATAAGAAGCTGAACCTCTTCAGTGAGTCCCCAGCCCCTGGCATAGACTGTATCCTTCTCGTTATGAATTCTGACTGGGTGGCCACTTCTCTGTGGCTTTCCAGTGTTCTAGGAACCCTCTGCTCTACTGATAGCTCTGTGGTCTCTGCCATCATGAAACTTTGAGCTTCGTTTGAGATATAAAGGAAACAAGATGACAGGAAAGGGATATACTCGAGAAGGGGAGGGGTAAAGACAGGGTAAAAGTCTGCTTCAGGGCTCACTTCTGTAGGGTTGGGTAGCCTTGCTGATGGGGCTGCCTGCGTGTTTAGGCAGCAAGATTAGCATGTGAAATCGCAAGGCTTTCTTAAGGCAGAGATGCAGGCCTCAGGGCACATGTCACTGAGAGATGTTTAGCAATGCCTTTAAACCCTCAAGAGTACACATCCCTGAGCCTTTCATAAGGCGGGCAACTTTCCCTACCATTTACTGGCCACCTGTCTGATACTTTTCCTTCCGGAAACACTTGCTGTTGGTATTCATTCGTGATGATGATCTGTGGTTCGAACAAAAGGAGTGTTTAGAGATCCCTGGGGGTGGAGTTGGGAGATATGGTACCCTGATAGCATCAGAGGATCCCTACACTGGTGTTTGGGGACTCTTCTTCTGAGTAGGAGACTTCATGGGCTTTTGGTCCATAGAACTGTTTCTACATGTATTCAGCATCTATACAAGATGAAAGTGCTACTGAAGTCTCAGGAGATAAAGTTCCCCTATGCCTGTGAAATCGATGAGGCTTGCTACTTTGTCCAAACTAGTCTGGTCTTTGCTTTGGAGGTGGTGGTGGTGGTAACCCTTCAGAGAATGTGCTTCCTAAAGGCTTGCTCTTGCTTACTGCAGTTGGAGCCTCGGTGGATCCAGCAGGTGTCACCATGATCGATGCTGTGAAAGTCTATGGCAAGACTAAGGAGCAGTTTGGCTGGCCTGATGAGCCCCCGGAAGAATTCCCTTCTGCCTCCGTCAGCAACATCTGTCCTTCAAACCTGAGCCAGAGCAATGGCACTGGAGACAGTGACTCAGCTGCCCCTACCACCACGAGTGGAACTGTCCTGGAGAGGTACCAGCACTGGCAGGGGCCGCCTTCAGTTCTCACCGGTTCTCTCTCTCCCAGCAGAACCTGTGTCTCAAGAGAATGAGCCTCTAAGTGTCCCAAGTCCGGCCTGTGATATTTTCAGGATTTCACTCAGTGTCTCCTTAGTGTGCCGACAAGGCCTGGAGGCGGCTCAGAGCCATCTGACTCCCAAGGCTCTGCCTGGACCCTTCTGTCCCTTCCCTTCTCTCAATAAGCTCAGGTACCCTTTGGAGTAGCTGGAGGCTGCTGACCAGAAGATGCTTAAGTCAGTTATTATAGATTAGGATCTAGTCTTGCTGAAGTTATAGGGAAAAATCTTCCCTTTCATTCCGATTTCATCGTCTTCTCATCTTCTTCTGCAGCAGCTCCTTCATGTGGTAATAACACTGCTGGCAAGAGGCTGTCCCAGGCATCTTGTAGCAGAGTTCAGAGCCTCCTGAGGCTCCCCCCAGTGGCCTTCTTAAGCGTTGCGCTTGGCTTCTTTGCGCTAGGGAGCTGCTGGTTTGCCGTGGTAGATGCGGGATGTAAGACGTTCAGTTCTTACATTGTAAGCCGTAGGAATAGTCTGGCTTGGAATCACGGCCTCCCGCCAGCAACCTCCCCACCCAACCCCCTTTTCTCTCTCTTTCTTCCGCCCCCCACCTTATTCTTATATTGTTTGCTTAGGATGTATTTCCAGGTTTCTCTGAGCTTCACATTTTTTTCCTTTTTTTTCTTTTGCTTCTCCCCCAAGTTCTGAAACTGAGTCCCTAACCAAGCTGGACCGGTTAGTATGCCCTCTTTCTTTTCTCTGCACGAGTGAGTGTGTGTCAGAGAGCGGTGTAACGGATGGCGTGGCTTTGCGTTGATTCTGCTTCTGTGGAAAAGTCCTCCTGCTTCTTTCTGTTCTGGTCCTTGCATGGCTGCAGAGCTGTCCCGTGTCAGAGTGGAGAATGCGGAGGGTTGTACGTGCGTGCTTGGTGTCGGCCGCTTCGGACTCTTAGCCTCCCCTTCCTTACCCCATCCCTCTGCTCCCTCTCTACAGTGGATGAGAAACGGGGAGGGGGCGCTGGGACAGTGGAAAAGTTCTACTGTCTGAAAAGCCACCAGAGAGCTTGTTCTGTCCACCGTGGTTTTATGTCCCAGGTCTCTCTTGCCTGGCTCTTTACTGCCTTCCTCTGCCCCTTGACCTTTTTCTCTCCAGCTGCCTTCAACACACTTGCCCTCTCTGTCCAGAGCTTCAGCCCTCAGGATGTTGGTCTTTTCACTGTGCTGCATTAAACCCACAGGGGTGGGCCCTTGGGAGCGTGTCACTTGGTACCCTTCAGTGGTTGGGTTTCCTATCCTTCCCTTAGAGAAAATTGCCCAGTTTCCTAAAAGTGCTTTGTAGTATACCCTTTGAACGTTGGCAGTTGGCGAGCACCTGAAAATACAGTTTGTTCTCTTCCCCGTACTTGGGGAACTCATACGAAGTGCCTTTGTGCATTTTCTTGGAGGTGTAAGTAAAATATAACCCCAGCTCTCCCAGTATAAGAAGATGGTTTTAACCTTTCCCTTTGTGTGTCCCCTTTGCCTACTGATCTATGGGGCACCTGAGCTTCGGGTCCCATTGCATCAAGACTGTTAAGCCCTTCTCAGGGATCCCTGCCACAGGCAGCAGGAGGAAGCACATTTATCCTCTTTGAGGAAGAAAAGCCCTGTCTTTGAGTTACGGATTATGAACATGGCCTCAGGTTGATCTCCGAGCAGGAGCCAGGTTTCTTCTGGCCTGTAACACAAGGAAACGATATGCATGGTGCCTGTGGCAGGTCTTACTGTGCTTTGATTTTGTGTTTGGCGTTCATTAGCTGTCCCCAAGGTCCTCACGGCTGTAGGCTGTGCAGGCTAAAGCGCCAGGCAGAGAGAGGGGTTGTTGTACTCACACCGGCTTTCCTGTCTCCCTAGGCTGGTTGTGAGTTCTTTAGAAGCCCTGGAAAGCTGCTTTGCTGTTGGCCCAATCATCGAGAAGGCAAGTTACTTTTTTAAAGCACATGGGAGCTTTCTGAAGAGGCAGGAAATCAGTGGAGTCATCAGAGGCCTCGAAGCCTTGCAGCTAAAGAACATTTATAGCATAATCTTGATTTGCAGAGATGATCCAAAGGAGTCTTCAGCTTAAGGCCTTATGTCCTACTTTTGGGGGACCCATAGTGAGAGTGTTTTGTAGAATAGGATGAATAATCAGTGTTCTGATTAAAGAACACTGTTTTGGGAGTCATGACCTTGGACTCTCTTCACCTGTGTTGTGGGAGGATTGTAATTTCTGAAATTCTTTGCTTTGCTCCTTGCGGTCCATGGAGCCTAACCTGGTCCTGGTGGCCGAGAGCGGAGGAAGGCTTGAGGGGGCAGGGGGTGGGCAGTGTGTCCTGCGTGGATTTGGTGGGGTTAGTGGCAACCCTGCTGTCTTCCGCATCAGGAGAGAAACAGGAGTGCAGCTCAGGAGCTGGCCACTCTGCTGCTGTCCCTGCCGGCGCCTGCCAGTGTCCAGCAGCAGTCCAAGAGCCTTCTGGCCAGCCTGCACACCAGCCGCTCAGCCTATCACAGCCACAAGGTAATCAGGGGTGCCTTCTGTTGAAGCCTAAGCTGTGGTACTGACAGGGAATCAAGCAAGTTGGCTTTTTGGATGTAAAGAAAGGCATAGCAAAGTAAGGTGGGGAGAGGAGAGCGTTGAGATTAGACCCGTACCTCCTAAAGCTTCTCCTGAGAAATGAATGACTGTCACTCAAAATGAGGACAAGCCAATAATGGGCCACTGGTTTGCATTCATTTTGTTCTGTTACTCTAATAGGATCAGGAAGATTTAAGGAAGGGAGGGGAGGGATGCTTGAGTAGGGGTGACTTCTCACTGGAAGAGTGGGGTGGGAAGTCACTCAGGAGGTCAGGGCTGCTGGTGTTTCCACTCCTGCAGCTGTGCCACAGCCCTCAGTGAGGTGTACTTGCTTGTGATGAATTTGGTAAGTGGTTCTTGGAGAGACTGAGGGGGAAATCTGGGGGGAGAGGGTCTCACCTATAAAAGTAAGTAGCGACTGAAGGCAGTAAGTTAGGCCAGTTTCTAAAAATGGAAAAGATTGTCGACAGTTCAGATCCATGAGGAGGAGGCCACCAGCCCGGATGCCTAGGTTAGCTTTTGTGCCTCCAACCCAGAGAACTGAGAAATGTGAGTTTAACCTGCTGAACCTCTCAAGGAAAGGCGATTTTGGAAACATAGCTTTGGTATGATCCTGCAAAGAAATGACTTCCGTAGGAAGGAGATCTGGGATGTTGTAGCTCTGGAGAATCGGCTGGTATTTCTAGTTTTCCTATCATACTTTGATACTGATTTCATGGCTTTTGATTTTTTTTTAACGTCTTTAATGTTTTATTATATGAAGAAGTTGAACTGTATTGGGCTGCTTTGAAGATTTGTTCCAAGTAGTCAACGGTAATTAACCTGTTCTCTTGCGAGGAGGTAGCCATCCTGATGATCTGTCAGTTCCCCTCTCCTCTGTGCTTTAGTACCCAGGCCTTCCTTGCTTTCAGTTCATCCTCTGTGATTCTTTTGTTGTAGGATCAGGCCTTGCTGAGCAAAGCTGTGCAGTGTCTCAACACATCCAGCAAAGAAGGCAAGGATTTGGACCCCGAGGTCTTCCAGAGGCTGGTGATCACAGCTCGCTCCATTGCCATCATGCGCCCTAACAACCTTGTCCACTTTACGGAGTCAAAGCTGCCCCAGATGGAAACAGGTGAACTTGGCCTGTATGGCCGTGGTCCTGAAACCTGCTTACTACACCACCACCTTTGCTCTGTCATCTTCTTCTTGTTCTCTCTGGCTTCTGACTGACTTCGTGCTCTGAGACAGGGATCTTACTCTCTTGTCTTTATATCTTGAAGGGCTTTTGACATAAGAATTGTGTCGTTCTCAGTAAATACTGTTTCCAGTGCTTACACCCCTTGGATTACTCTTGAGTTTATTTAGTGCTCTGGACATCAGATATAATCTGTCTCTGAATTTACTACCTCTTTTAAAATCTTCAGGGTAAAGTTAAGCTTGTGCCCTGGTTGCTTTAAAGTGATAGGATCATGTCTTTTGCTTTCGTGCTGTACTTTTGCCAGTATTTTATTAATATCTGTAGCCTTTCTCAGTGCTTGATTTTATTTCCTCCTCTCTCCTCACATTGGCTGGGTACCAAACCTGCTTTGCTTTCATCACATAGAGCTTATTGATGCCTTTACAGTTCTGTTATTTCCATATTTCCATATGCTGTCATCATCCTGTTCCTCCTCTAATACTATAATTCACGAATCATTCTAGAAAATTGCAGATGTTCCCCTAGCTTTTAGAAGTTGAACAGTTGCACCTGAGATCTCTGAATCTGCTGTAAGCTCCTAAATGCTCCCCTTCTACTTAATTCTAACATACAATGTTTTCTGTGATATTCCTTTCCCAGACTGTTTTTTTCCTAGATGTGCCTGCTGGAGTCTAGGGATAGTTGGCATATTGACTGGGGCCCCACTTGAAACTCCCTCCCCAGGCAAGCTTCCTTGACCTGAGTTAACCTTAAAACAAATTAAATTCCATCTTAGATTTACTGTCGTTAATAATTTTTTTTTCTCCTGCTTAGAAGGAGCGGATGAGGGGAGAGAACCTCAGAAGCAGTTGGAGGGAGACTGCTGTAGTTTCATCACCCAGCTGGTGAACCACTTCTGGAAACTCCATGCATCCAAACCCAAGAATGCCTTCTTGGCACCTGCCTGCCTGCCAGGTATCATGTTAAAAGGGATACTTGATAGTGAAGCCTGATGTAAGTTTTTTCTTGGGACAGATTGAACTCTTCACCTTTAGCCTTCATCATCCATCTCTTCCAGAGTGGATAGTTAGTGAATATTTAGGAAACAGAGGCCTCTGAGATCAATGTTCCTGATAGAGGAATTTAGCAGTGTAGCAGAGAAGTGGGACTTTCTTGTATCTCTCATGTCGGATTGAATACTTCACATAAAGAAGTGTGTGCGTGCGTGTGCCCTTAGTGGTGTTTATAATTGTTTTTTAAAAAGTCTTTTGAGGGGACTACCCTGGTGGCGCAGTAGTTAAGCATCCGCCTGCCAGTGCAGGGGACACGGGTTTGATCCCTGGTCTGGGAAGATCCCACATGCCACGGAGCAACTAAGCCCGTGTGCCACAACTACTGAAGCCTGCGCGCCTAGAGAGCATGCTCCGCAACAAGAGAAGTCACCGCAACGAGAAGCCCACTCGCCGCAACTAGAGAAAGCCCACACGCAACAACGAGGACCCAGTGCAGCCATAAACAAACAAACAAATAAATAAGTTTATTTATTTATTTAAAACAAAACCCCAAAAACATCATACTAGAGAATTATTTTATTTCTAAGCTACTGCTGCCTTTGGTATCTAACTTTTCACACTGTCTATGGTTTATAGGTGGAAGAGTAATAAGGTTTTGAATAGCAATCTAGAAAAGTAGAAGGACCCCTGTTACTTGTTTGTGTTTGGACATTGCTTGGGCAGTAAACCCAAAAGGCCTGTTAGGGTCATCTTTATCACCTAAGGTTTGGGGATAGTAGGGAACATTTAGACTCTGCGCAGCTCTTCACATTTCTCTGCCCTGTCTCTTGGTATCCATAGAGAGTAGACACCTATTTATTTCTGTGATGTAGGATATTTGGAAAGCTTTTGGAGACAGTTTGGGAGGTTTAGGAGACTGTTAATAGAACAAATCACAAACAATGCCTACAGCCTATATTCTACGTCTGTGTTTTGTTTGTTTGTTTTTCTGTGTGTGCTTGACCTTTACGTGGGCATAAGAATTTGTACTTTGGTCTTTGACTGTCAAGTATTTAGAAGTTTTTTCACCATCTGTTTCTCCCCTTTAGGCCTAACTCATATTGAAGCTACCGTTAATGCTCTGGTAGACATTATCCATGGCTACTGTACCTGTGAGCTGGACTGTATTAATACAGCATCCAAGATATATATGCAGATGCTATTGTGTCCTGTACGTATCATTACAACCCCAGATAATCCTTATCTGGGAATGTCTGGAAAAATCTTTTTTATGTTTGCTAATTAATGAAATAAAACAGACTTAAAGGAGGGTATAATGGGAATTAAGAATTTTACATATCAGTAAAACCTTTAACATCTTACTCATTCCATGGAAAGAAAGGTTTGAAAAGGGAATGGACTTGGTTGGTTTTGTTCAGTGCTGAGTCCCCAGAGAATATGCTGATGGTTGCTTCATAGTTCATGCTAAGTAAGTATTAATTAAATGAGTACCTGAACGAACATCATCCAGATCTATTTCCAGTGACTCTGGCACAGAAGCTAGTGTTGGAAGTACTGATTTTAGCACAGAGCTAAGCGAGCCTGATCATCTGATGAAAAGCCAAAACCAATTTTTAGACAGCCAAAGGGACTTCAGGGCCAAATGACCTGCCAGGCTATTACAGGAGCTAAGATAGAAGAATGTAGCATATGGGGCTTCTCTATGCCAGGTCGGGGAAATGGGCTGAACTGCTGACCTGACTCAGCAGGTTGCAGGTGAGAGCAGGCAGATCTTCCACATGCCTGTGATTGTCCAAGAAAGGAAAGTGCTCTATAGACAGTTTCATGAATAATATTAAAACCTAAGAATGATGGTTTCCTTTCAACCTCAGGATCCTGCTGTGAGCTTCTCTTGTAAACAAGCTCTAATTCGAGTCCTAAGGCCGAGGAACAAGCGGAGACATGTGACATTGCCCTCCTCCCCGCGAAGCAACACTCCAATGGGTAATGTGAGGTCTGGGTTTAGGCTTGTGCGAGTGTGGTGTGGGGGAGAAGGGAAATACAGCACTAGGACGTGCTGCTCATGTTGACCAAGGCCCTGGAGACTTTCGGTTATGTATCCATTGTTTTACACCACCTTATTCCATGAAGAATTGAAGGTGGTGTATAAAAAACGCATAGTAAGTAGAATAAAAAGAAGGAAAATCGAGGCCAGGGGAAAATAAAGGTACAATAAATAGTAAAATCAAGCCAAGGACGTAAGATCTACATCTACATAGTTGTTAAGTGAAGATCTTATTTTTGGCTGAAATCTTCCCAAAAGCCAGAGTGAAAATAAAATGAGAACAGTTCAAAAATCACAGTGACTGAAGAAAAAACCCACCATTTTTCAGGAAATGAAAAATTTCCCCGCATGAAAGTTCTTACATTAAGGGTGCATTTTGTTGCCTAATGGGTAGTATCTTCAGGGTACTTACCTACAGTAGATTGACAGCAAATTTCACAAGAGATTTCCCTCTTGATACACTTGGATACAAGTCAAGTACATAACATTTAACATTTTAGGAAAAGCAATTCTACCAATTGTCTAAATCTTAGCAGTAGTATATTGTGTAACTCTGGTTACTTGGTTTAGCTCAGAAGTTGAACTTCCAATGAAGGTCACGTACATAGTTTAAAATTTTATTTTAGTCACATGATAAAGAGTAAAAAGAAATATTTGAAATTAACTTACTACTAATTCAATATATCAAAAATATTATTTCAACACATAATTAATATAAAAAATTATTAGTAAAATATTTTCCATTCTTAAAAATTTTTTTTGTACTGTCTTAAAAATCTAGTGTGGGTCGGTGGGTGGGAGGGAGGTCCAAGAGGGAGGGGATATAGGTATACATACAGCTGATTCATTTCATTGTATAACAGAAGCTAACAACATTGTAAAGCAATTATATTCCAATAATAAAAAGAAAATCTAGTGTGTACTATATACACTAACATCACATCTCCATGTGGACTAGCCACATGGTAGCTAGCAGCTGTGGCTACTGTGTGGCCCAGTGCAGGTTTAGAGGAGTGCGTGCAGCTTCACGACCTTCAGACGACCTTCCTTGAGTATCATTCATCTTAAGCTTTTGATGAGTCAGGCAACAGTTTGTGCATCTTTTCCCTGTGGAGAAGCTAGAGTCCGGATAGTTTATGTTTCCAGTTAAGGTCATATCCACATACTTTTTCAGCCCATTGAGTGGAAGGCAAGGTCTCCATCCTTTTCTGATAATAAGGAGTCTAACCTGGGCTTCTCCCTTTTTAGAAGGCTTTCCCCCTTCATACAGAAGCTGGTCCGGGTAGGACTTATAGTGCTGTGCTGAAAGAACCAGCATTCATTCGATGGTTTCACATCTCAGTTGGTTCTTCTCTTAATGATTATGTAGTGTCAAAATCTCACTGACCTAGTTGTTTTTGGGGAAAAAAATGTAAGATAACACTCCAAGCTGCCATGACAGATAATAGATAAACATCTCAATTGTATTATTTTCCCTGTCTTGTCCAGGGTCTCCTGAGGGTTGGCACAAGCTCATGGGACCTGCTGGTCTTAGATTTTTCTGCTTTATGGGATCCAAGGGTTTTTGTTTTTGTTTTCCTTCATCAGCTGGAAAAGACTTCTCCTAAGTGGAGCAGGCTGTCACTGCCAGCCCCACCTTCCCAGATCCTGCTAGGTCCAGGAAGCAGGAGAACAAGGCCAGGCATGGCTCCCTGGAATTTATCTCTAAAGCACAGGGCACTAGCTGGTAGCTTGCTTGTCTTGGTTTTTGTTTGCTATGTAGCTTATCTTACCACACGCCGAGGGAGGAAAGGCAAGTGCCTTCAGGTGACTCGGGTTTCTTTGACTCAGGAGACAAGGATGATGATGACGATGATGACGCAGATGAGAAAATGCAGTCGTCAGGGATCCCGAATGGTGGTCACATCCGTCAGGAAAGCCAGGAACAGAGTGAGGTGGACCATGGAGACTTTGAGATGGTGGTGAGTCTCTGGCAGCAGGAGTGGGGAGGAGGAGCCTCAGAACTCTCCTCTAGCTCTTATTCGGTGGACTTCCACAAGCTGCCGTTTACCACGGGACATTGACAGAGCTTTCTCTCTGCAGTCTGAGTCGATGGTCCTGGAGACAGCTGAAAATGTCAACAATGGTAACCCCTCTCCCCTGGAGGCCCTGCTGGCAGGCGCAGAGGGCTTCCCCCCCATGCTGGACATCCCGCCTGATGCAGATGACGAGACCATGGTTGAACTAGCCATTGCCCTGAGCCTGCAGCAGGACCAGCAAGGTAGAAGGCAATGCCAGGAACACAGTGGCCCATTGGCCTTGCACAGGAAAGAGGGTTTGGCAGTTACTGATATCCAGCTGACTTGGCTCGTCCCCAGATTTGGGGAGAGGTTGATCTGGGTGAGGGCTGTTCAGCGATACAGGTGGAGAGTGAGAGGGATCACGGTGGGGTTTTTAGTCTGGAGCCAATCTCATAGTTTCTGTTAGTTTGGTCTTTGGGATTATTGCCTCCCAAATCTGTTAGATTCCTCCAGCCTGTGTCCTGCCTGAACTGAAGGAAGGCTTCCACCATCTCTGTAACTAAATTTGGTGGGTGGACAGCAATGGCTGTTGAGCAACTTCCTCTAGGCCAGAGGGGGTCACACGCTGGCGAGTTTAGACTCCTGAGGGCAGCAGGTGGCCAAGCGGCGCTGTGGATGGGGTCTGGAGGGGATGCTGTGCTCACTCTCCACTTGTTCCCCAGGCAGCAGCAGCAGTGCGCTGGGCCTGCAGAGCCTGGGGCTGTCCGGCCAGGCACCCAGCTCTTCCTCTCTGGACGCAGGAACCCTCTCTGACACCACAGCATCAGGTAACTGTCCACAGCAAGGAGCGCGGCTCAGGGCCCCAGGACCCTCAGGCCTCGTTTCCAACGCTGTGAGAGTGTAATGGGCAGCTGCTTTGACAGGCCATCCTGGACTTCCTGCTTGTGCCTTTGCTTTAGAAATGCGGGTGTGGAAGACATAGTGATGCGGCTTGGCAAAGGCATTCGTGGCTCTGCTTCCCTACACTTTGCATGCTGCCTGGCTTCAGCTGATTCCCCAAGGAAAGGCCAAGAGAACAGCTTGCAGGTTGATCGGCTTTAGAGCTTAAATCACAGCTTTCAGGGTTCTTCACCAGAGTTCTAACGTTTTAGACAGTTTCAAAAGGGAGACAAGAAATGGAGCTCAAACCTTTTAACTTTTTTCTCTTCACTTGCAAATAAAAGTGCAGCTACAAGAAGCTGAGTTACACTTCAGGTCAGCGTGGGATCTGAGCTTGGTGGGTAGGGTTTTTATGGACAATTCAAATGCATAGGAAATCTTCAGACCTCATTTTGTGTTTACTTTCAATCACTTGTCCTAATCTGATAAGAAAAAAAATATGTCCTGGGCTTCCCTGGTGGCGCAGTGGTTGAGAGTCCGCCTGCCGATGCAGGAGACACGGGTTCGTGCCCTGGTCCGGGAGGATCCCACATGCCGCGGAGCGGCTGGGCCCGTGAGCCATGGCCGCTGGGCCTGCGCGTCCGGAGCCTGTGCTCCGCAGCGGGGGAGGCCACAGCAGTGAGAGGCCCGCGTACAGCAAAGAAAAAAAAAAAAAAAAAAAAAAAATATGTCCTGAGTGGAGAGTTGGACCAAATAGAGGAGGATGGAACATCTGAACGATCTACTGGAAAATCAGCCCCTGAGTAATTTAAGGGTTGATTGAGAGTTTTCAGACTGAGGTGTCCCTCTATCTGTTTCTTTTCTTTTCTTTTTTTTTCTTTGTTTCTTGTTTTGGGCGTTTTATCCTGGATAGATAAGAAAGGGAGAAACTGGCTGTCCCCTCTCGCCTGCTGCCATGGCTTGTTGCTTTTCTTAGGTCTCTTTAGTTGCTGTCATTTCAGGCTTGGAGGTCACTGTTGTGCTGTGCCAGTTGTGTCCCTACTGTGCTCTGTGGCTGTCTTGGCTTTTCTCCCCCATGTATCTCATCCAGCATTTTCCTCCTGTCTCAGCTCAGCCCTGATCCTGGATGCTGTGGCTGTCTCTGGGGAATTTCCTTGCTTCATTATTAGCATCTGATGAGGATGATTAGGAAGTTTGAAATTTCCGAATGAGCTCCCCTCTGGACCATCTGATTAAAAAAAACAGACAGGGTTGATTTGAGAGCTCATGATAAGTGATTTTCTAGCATAAGCATAAATTGATTGCAAAACAAATCTCATGAAAATTCAGAATCTATGCTTTTGAATGGTAATGGCTATTTTCCAATCTCAGCAGGTGTCAGTAACACCTAGACTATGGTGACCGTGAAGCATTTTAGCTAGAAAACTGAGTGTCCCTGTCACAGATTCTTCTTGAATCTCTGCACTGTTTTACTTGCATTGTGATGTAACAGCGAAGGAAATGCCCAGTGAACTGGGTTTTCACTTCTGTCTAAGTACTGTTTGCAATGCACATGTATAGTGTTTGTTCCTGTTAGTGATTAACCAGCAAAGCAAATCCTTCCCTTTTTTCTTTGACAACAGGATGTATAAACTGCATTGTGTCTTCTGCACTATGTAGTTTGATGCTTTTGCCCCAAAGAGGGGTTTTTACCTGTAACAGCTCTCGTTACTCTCTCAGCTCCAGCCTCAGACGACGAGGGCAGCACAGCAGCAACTGATGGTTCCACCCTTCGGACCTCCCCTGCTGACCACGGTGGTAGTGTGGGCTCGGAGAGCGGGGGAAGTGCAGTGGACTCGGTGGCTGGCGAGCACAGTGGTAATGTGGCTGGAGTTCCTGATATCCTTGGGCAGAGAGGGTGGGGACAAAATAGAAATCCCTGCCTGGGTCCTAGGACTGGTTTCAGCAAAGGGAAGTTTAATTATCTGTTAGTGGAAGAAAGAAATGACATACATAATCCCAAATCATGATTAATTGAAAAGAATTATGGTATGACTTTGAAATCAGTCCTACGGTGGTTTTTGCTTCTTCTGTTGGGGAAGAGATTTTGGGCAGCCCCATTGTTAATGATCTGGTATATTAATATAGCAGGCCATCTGTACTAGCTGGTGGGGGTTGGGCTTCTAGAATGAGGAAGCATGACAGGCCATTTTGGTTTGATCTTAAAATCAGTCTCTGCTTAAAAATTGGATATGAAAATTTTTTGTGGAAGAGATACAGAGTAGCTGATAATTTTGAGATTCCCTGATCAGTATATGTTTCTTCTGGAGTATGAGATGGAAATTTATCAACAGTTGAGATTAATTGTTCTTGTGGGTGGATCTTCTGTTCTTTGGGTACCCAGAGAGTCATTTAGTCATTTAGTCCTGGGGGGCCGAAATCGTGAATTCAATCCTTATTAACCTTCACACAGAAGAAAAAAATTTTCTAAAGCTACCGTTCAGGTAATTGCTGACTTCAGAATGCACTGGATTCCACCGTGCTTTGGGAGTTGATTTGCGCTTTTTAAACCATTTCCCTCTAGTATCTGGCCGGAGCAGTGCTTATGGTGATGCCACAGCAGAGGGGCATCCGGCTGGACCAGGAAGTGTCAGTTCAAGCACTGGCGCCATCAGCACCACCACCGGACATCAGGAAGGAGATGGCTCCGAGGGAGAAGGAGAAGGGGAAGGAGAAGGAGATGTCCACGCTAGCAACAGGTCAGGAGCTGGCCACTTTTTCCTAGGGGCGAATGTTTCAGGAATAGGATGATAGATCAGTTGCAGGAGGTGGAGTGGTGATAACAGTTTATTTCTTTTGAAATGTAATGGTAATAGACTCGTGAAACAGTTTTAAAACCTTAAGAAGTGTTCTGGGTCTGTCTTCTGGTCCTAATTAGAATTTCATCAAATCAATTGCAGAGATAATAGAAAGTGGTTTTTCGTGTAGGGCCCCCCTATATCCCTTAGTAAAGGGATTGTCCTAAAAACACATATCCTCCTTAGTCAAATCTTTCTTGTTTCATCATTAACCATACACTCATTTTGTAGCATTCTCTTTATAAGTGACACTGTTCTGGGCTCAGAAGTGATAGTTATTAAGTAAATACTAGAAATAACTGCTTGTTCAGCATGTTTATTAGGTAATAGAGAGATCAAACAGCAAATACAAGTTTATGACTAGAAATACCAGTGGTGGGGCATTTGGCAAATTGAAAGTAATCCATAAAATCCTAATCCAGCCCCCTGAAGAAATTCTGGTGGTGTTTGGTACTGGATTGGTGGAGGAATGTATTCTTAACCAACAGGTGGCCAGAGAAATAGAAGAGGAGGAAGAAAAGAAACCTAAGAATATACTCGTGATACAATGTTTGTTAAATTTGGTGAGGCCCATAGTTACCACATTAGTGCAGAAATCAGTATTTTGAACTGAATGATTTCTATCAGAAAAAGAGATAACTGAACAGTCAGGCATCGGAGAGATTTTGGGAGGGCATCAGTGAGTGTTTCCTCTATTCTCTGTGTCCTTCTTGCAGCATCCCTTTGGGGAAGATGACCTCTGGCTCAGTTAACTGATGATATTTTGATGGGATTTGTTTCCTAACTGCTTAACCTAAAAGGCATTTTCTACTTAATCTTTTTTTTTACCTCTTCATGTGATTTCTAGGTTAATTCCATGTGTTCAGATAATGTGATCTTTGTCATTTTTGGTTCTTTGAAGTTTATTTTTCAAAATATTTTTAATCCAGCCTACCTTTGCTTTTTAATTGGAACAGTTAAGTTCGTTTATAACTAATGTTTATTACTGATATATTTGAATTTATTTTGTGCTTCTTATTTGTTCTGCTTGTGTCTGTGTTTCTTTTTCTTTGTAGCCCTCTTGTGGGTTGATTTGCTCTTTTCTCATTCCCCCCTGCCCCAACTTTGCAAGTTTGGAGGTTGTTCACTGTTTCCAATCTTTCAGTAGTTATACTAATCACTTCAACATGCATACTTAACCAAAACTAAAGTTAACTAAGAGCTGTATCTTCTTCCTGAAAGAGCACCTTAGAAGACTTTGCTCATTCTTATCAATTTAAGCAATTATATTTGTGTGTTTTAAGAAAAGTCTATTTAAAGCTTTTAAGATATTATTGCTCTTATGTAATTTACGTAGTCAGTGTCTGTTTAGATTTGCTCACATGTTTACCACTTTCTATGCCCATGTTTTCTTTGTGCATCTCAGACTTTCCATCTAGGATCATTTTCTTCTTAAAGTATGTCACTTAGATTTTCCTTTAGGGGAGGTCCCCTGGTTTCAAAATCTCAGGTTTTGTTAGTCTGGAAATGTCTTTATTTAGCTTACATTTTGCGGATGTATTTTTGATGGGTATACAATTTTGTGTTGATGGTTTTATCCTCCTAGAATTGAAAATGGTATCCATTGTTACTGCCAATGAGATGTCACCTGCTGTTACAGTTACTGTTTCTTTGAAAACAGTGTCTTTACTGCTGCTTTTAAGATCTTTATCTTGTCACTGTTATTTGTAGTTTTACTAGGATAGGTTTAGGATGGATTTCTTTACATTTGTTCTGCTTGAATGTTTGGGTTAGTGTCTTTTATTAGTTCTAGAAACTTCTCATTCAAATATCTCATTCATTAATCTCATTGGGCATTGCTTCTGCCTCATTTTCTGTTATTTCTCTTTCTGGGACTTAAATAGATGTTAGACCATCATATTCTCTTCTCCATGTATCTTAATATCTCTTTTCTTTTTAAAATTCCTGTGCTTAGTTATTTATAGTTTCCTAAGATTTATTTGAGTGACATCAGAAAACATCAAATGCATAGTTATAAGTGTGGAAGATACATAACACTTCTACACTGAAAACTATAAAAGCTAATTGAGAAAAATTAAAGAAGATCTAAATAAATGAAGGGATATACCATGTTTATGGATCGAAAGACTCGTTATTATAAAGATAACAATTGTCTTAACATTGATACAGGTTCAGTATAATGCCAGTCACAAATCTCAGCTGGCATTATATATGTGTCGAAACTGACAAGCTGATACTGACATTTATTTGGAAGAGCAAGGGACTAAGATTAGCTAAGGCAATATAGAAGAAAACCCACAAAATTAGAGGACTACACAACTGTAGCTTATAAAGCTGTGCTCAGTAAGACAGTGGGATATTGGTGCAAGGATAGACAAAATAGATTAACGAAACAGACTAGGGTTCAGAAACAGATTCACACATACATAGTCACCTGATTTATGACACAGATGAGACTCTTCTGTACAGTGGAAGAAAGATGGTCTTTTCAATCAATGGCAATAGATTGGTTGGAAATTAATATGGAATAAAATGAGTCTTGACCTGATCATACACAAAAATCAGTTGCTATGGATTTAAACACAAAAGGTAACACCGTACTGGTTTTAGAAGACAAAATATCTTCATAACTTAGGGTTGGCAAAGATTTCTTAAATAGGACACAAAAAGTGTTAACCAAAAGGAAAAAGATATATAGATTAGACTGTATTTCAGCAGCTGATTCTTTTTTTCCTCCTTTTGTCTCAGCGTCAGGATTTGAGTCAGCTAATTTTTCTTACTCCTGGATGGGGAAAACGTGGTACGGGGGGAAGTGGTATATTTGTTTACTTTTAAACTCAGGGTGTAGCCTTCTGTGTTTTTTTAATGAGATTCTCTTAGAAGACTCTCCTCACTTGGGGCAGATTCTAGGCATCTTTTCCTAGTCCACACGCCCTGTAAGGTCCTAGCACCCTGACGTACAAGTTGCCTTTAGAGCATCGTAGCCTCAAGTTTTCGGATGCCCTGAAATCAGTCTCAGGGCTCTGCTTACCCCTCTGGATTTCTGTCTTCACTCATTTCCTGGCTTAATAATTTCTTAATTGCTGGTGAGCTCATTATTGCTTTTATTTTGACCTTGTATTCTGTGATCTTTCTAAATTCACTTAAATTCTAATTATCGGTTTTGATAATTAGATTAATCCTAATTATGGGTTTGGTAATTAGATTAATTCTTAGCACAGATTCTGCATGAATAATCGTGTCTCTTGTAAATAATGACATTTAAGTTTTTTCCTTTCAATCTTTACACCCTTTAACTGTTTTCTCTTGCCTTGTTGTATTAGGTAGGAGAGAAGTGGTGATGGTGGAAATCCTTACCTCATTCCCAGACACAGGAGAAAAGGTTTCCTATTTTACCATGAAGTGTGATGTTAACTGGAAGGTTTTCTAGGCTATTCTTTATGAAAATAAGTTTTGTTACTAGTTTTCTGGGAGATATTTTATCTTGGGTTCGTTTTTGAAGCTTTCCAGTTGCTTTTGTGGCACTTAGTTGATTTTATGTTTTTCGCCTTTATTCTGTTTAAGGTTGTAAATTACAGTAATAGATATTTTCCATTATCAAACCAACCTTCTGGGGACACCTGATCGTGATGTCTTATCCTTTGCATCACTGGATTTGATTTGCTGATACTTTATTTAGGCCTGTAATTTTTCTTCTTTGAAATGTTTTCGTCAGGTATCGGTGTTCGTGTTATTCTGGCCTCATAAAGTAAGTGAGGACATGTTTCCCATTTCTCTGTTCTCTACAAGAGTTTGTGTAAGATTGGTTTTATTTCGTCTGAATTCTTGGAAAAATTTAGCCGTGAAGTCACCTGGGTCTCTAAGGGAAGACTTTCTTTAAGGGAAGACTTTCAACTATAGATTCATTCTTTAAATGACACAGAATTATTACTGTTTCTTCACGTGTCAATTTTGGTATGTTGTGCTTTTCAAGGAATTCATTCATTTTACTGGCATAAAGTTATTCATAATATATCTTACCATCCTTTTAATGTCTGTAGGATTTGTAGTGATATACCTTTTTTCACTTCTAGTATGGGTAACAAATATTTTTCCCCCAAAAAGTCAGTCTTGCTAGAAGTATTCAACTTTATCTACAACGAGCCAACATTTGGCTTTGATTTTTCTCTGTTGTATGCCTACTTTCTATTTCATTTCCACTCTTGATTATTTCCTTTCTCTTCTTACTAACTTTTTTGTTTTAGTATCTTACTTTTTGGCAGGGGGGGCGGGCAGGGAGGATAATTTTCTGTTTTTTTTTTTTTTTTTTTTAGCGTCGTAAGATGGAAGGTTAAATCATTGATTTTAAACCTTTCTTTTTCAATACATATTTGAAGCTATATATTTCTCTCTAAAATTCCCTTTAACATTGCTTTGGCTGGAGCCCACATATTTTTATATGTTGTATTTTCATTGCTGTTCAGTTCAAAATGTTTTCTAAATTCTTTTATAATTTAGTCTTTGGCCCATGGGATATTTAGAAATATGTTGCCAAATATGTCTCCAAACATTTGGGGGTTTTTCTCATTATTTTTCTGTTATTGATTTACAGTTTAATTTACTGTGGTTGGGGAACATACTATGTGATTTCGATCCTTTGAAATTTCTTGAGACTCATGATTTCGAAAATGTTGTTGTATCTTTTTAGGATTTTCATTTGTTTTTAGCTGGAGGGTCAATTTAGGTAACCTAATCATATTGCTAATGAAATTCTCTAAAGTTGTTTTAAGTTAACTGTATTTTTCAGGAATAAGTTAGTTAAAGAATTGTTAAGTAACTTATTGTTTTAAATAATAGAATAACTGAATTGGTTTTACTTTGTCACGAGGAGGAAATTGTAATTTTGGTACACAGTTTAATTTTTTTGTTAAGTTGCAAGAGTACTACTATCTTAAGAGTTTGAAAAGTCAGTAATCTGGCATGATCTTGGTCCAGATCTAGACTTTACTCATTATGTTGGCTTTTTCCTTTCTGTGTATACTCACGTGCATGTTCTCCAAATCTGAGGATTTTAATCCATCTCAGAACTTGTTATGTTTTATCCTAAAAGTATTAAGCTGCTGCTGTCATCTCATCTTTCATCACTTGTACCTTATCTGTTCCTGAGCAATTTTATTCATTTGTAATCCTCACACAGCTGGTCTAATTATTCGAAGATGCATGCCTGGGCTTTTGTGTATTACTGTATTCTGAAGGTTGTTTAGCTCATTCCTTCAAGTTCTTTTTAGAACAATTGTCATTTATTATTCAAGACTCTATTTTCATTCAGACTTTTTTTTTTTTTTTTTTGTGGTACGCGGGCCTCTCACTGTTGTGGCCTCTCCCGTTGCGGAGCGCAGGCTCCGGACGCGCAGGCTCAGCGGCCATGGCTCATGGGCCCAGCCGCTCCGCGGCATGTGGGATCTTCCCGGACCGGGGCACAAACCCGCGTCCCCTGCATCGGCAGGCGGATTCTCAACCACTGCGCCACCAGGGAAGCCCCAGACTTTTATTATACTGAAAATATTCTGGATACCTGCTAGGATATGGAATGCATGAAAATCACACTTAAAAAATATGAAGGCATGTGGTTTCGTACACATGTAAAGTAAAATGAAACAAAATGGTTTCTTAATTTTGAGAGTGAATCCATTAATTGATTTAGCAAATGCACTGTTAATCTGTGAAAGATTGTGTTAGGTGAGACTGCCAACCCACTTGTTGACAAGACCCTAATTAATGTTCATATTGGTCCTCTTGAATCAGCACATTCACCAGAGATCCAGAAACACACATTTGTTATACTGCAGAAGCCCAGCTGTATATCTGCAGATGAAGAAGGCTAGGTAGTGGCCAACTGCGTATATGTGAGAACTCACGGTTCTAGTGTTGATGCTGAGATTGAACTTTTTAAAAAAAATTAATTTATTTATTCGTTTGTTTTGGCTGTGTTGGGTCTTCGTTGCTGCGCACGGGCTTTCTCTAGTTGCGGAGCGGGGGGCTACTCTTCGCCGCAGTGCGCAGGCTTCCCATTGTGGCTTCTCTTGTTGCAGAGCACGGGCTCTAGGTGCCCGGGCCTCAGTAGTTGTGACACGTGGGCTCAGTAGTTGTGGCTTGCGGGCTTAGTTGCTCCGCAGCATGTGGGATCCTCCCGGACCAGGGTTCGAACCCGTGTCCCCTGCATTGGCAGGCAGACTCAACCACTGTGCCACCAGGGGAGCCCTGAGATTGAATTTTATACTAGGAAAAATGAGGACTAAGCTGTGAGAGGGCAAAGCAGTGACTGGCCTTCCTAAGGACTTGGGAAGCAAGAAAAAAGGGCTAGGTCACTACACAATTGGATGATGTAAAATTTGTAGATGGGAGAATTCCAGAAAATAATGCCTGGAGACAGAATAGGGCCATGTGTTGGGAAAAGCCATAGAGCTTACCGTTGAAGGTTTGGTTTGAATAGTGAGAACAACTGGGACCTGGTTGCTTGAGAAATATTTTAACTTTCCTGTAGTAAGTTTTCAGTACCATCAGTTGTATCTTGGAATAGTTTTGCTCCACTTTAACAGAGTGAGATATTTCCTTCTATGTTGCTAGTATACCAAAGACATGTTTTAACAGTTTTTTTGTTTGTTTGTTTTTGTTTTTAATGCTAGGATTGTTCCTAAGAAGTAGCTTCCTTATTTACGTCAGTGGCAGGAGGAAAGAACTATATTCAGCTAGTTAGTGTTAGTGTATTAGCTCATGTTTCATGTATTTTCCCTGGTCTTTTAGGCTGCACATGGTCCGTCTGATGCTGTTGGAGAGACTACTGCAAACTTTGCCCCAGTTACGAAGTGTTGGAGGTGTCCGGGCCATTCCATACATGCAGGTATCCCTCAGTTCACTTGGGTCTGTCACGTCAGAGTTGGACCATCCTTAAGCATGCTCACAGCTCTCCTTCTGAGGCTCTGTAAGACTTGGTTTGGTATTAGGTCATAGAATAATGGAATGTAATTTTGAATTGCAAGCTATAGCCCTTCGTTTTACAGATGAGAAGGCCAAGGATCAGAGAATGAAATTTAAAATTTTCTACAGCCATCCAAGCCAGTTATTGACAGAGCCAGGAACAAAAGTCTACTCCAGAGATTCTTAGTGTCTAATAACTCTTTATTAATATTAGTAGTAGAGTGTGGTCTGATAGCTGTTCTCCCACTAGCTGCCTTCGTCTTAGGCAAAATTGTTCTTTAATTAGAATACCACAGTGCCATATCTTAAGCCACTTTGGTTGGATATAGTGTAGGCTAGTCGATTAGTTTTGCAGACTTTTTGCTGAACATTTTCTGTGATGCCAGGGGTAGCATATGCCATAATTTGACTCTTCTGACTCTGGACACTTCAACTTTGGTTACCTTAGGACTTAGAACCTTTTCATGGATTATTGTTATGATTGACAGGGCAGTCAGGAAGACTGGGATTTCTTCTGAAACACTTTGTGTTTAGAATTGTTGTTTTTTAGGGAATTGGCTTTCATGTTTTATCTCTCTGTTGACATCCAGGTCATTCTGATGCTTACTACAGATCTGGATGGAGAAGATGAGAAAGACAAGGGAGCCCTGGACAACCTGCTCTCCCAGCTTATTGCTGAACTGGGCATGGATAAGAAGGTGAAATTTGAGAGCCATACTGCGTGAGAGGCAGGGATTGGCTGAGATCAGTTTTCAGTTTTTCATTCCTCTCTTAGAGGAACTTGGCCTAGTTTCAAGGGGTGACCCTCCACTGAGGGCTCCAGTTCTGTTGATTCATCAGAAACATTTTTAGTGCCTGCTTTGGCCCTGGCATACTTTTGGCTCTGGCTATAATTGAGGAACAAGACCAAGTCCCTGCCCTCGTAGACCTTTTGTAGCTCCACAGGGCGAAAACAATAAATTGGTTGTTTGTATCTTAACAAGGCTTCCTAGGTGTATCAGGCTCTAGATCATCCACGTATAGACCACAGGTACATTGGAGCTTGTTTTGTCTCTGAGCCCATGTGAGGCAATCTTGTTGAGAGAACGCCTCAAGGTTAAAGTAAGTGTGGTCTTCTGGGCTCCGCCTGTGTCCGCAGGATGTCTCCAAGAAGAACGAACGCAGTGCCCTGAATGAGGTCCACCTGGTGGTGATGAGACTCCTCAGTGTCTTCATGTCCAGGACCAAGTCCGGATCCAAGTCTTCCATATGCGAGGTATCTTGCTTTGGGCTAATGGATGTGGGGAACGGACAGACGATTGTCTGGTTGGCGCTCGGACAGCGGGCAGAGGCCTCTGTTAGAGCCGGGCCGTTGTCGCTCGAGAGCAGTAAGATCCTAAGCTGCCACCACCCGGGGGCAGAGCATCCACCTTTCTCGGGCTCCCTTCCAAGCTCTGATCTTTTCCAACAATCCCTCCACTGGGGGTGGCTAAAGCATTTGGAAGTTCCATTATTGAAAAGCAGGAGACTGTTCTGCAAGGCGCAGAGTGGCTAAGAGGATTCCCCTCCTGTGTGTTGCTATAAGGTATGGTAATAGAGCAGAGAGAAAGCAGTGGTGTGTGGTGGAAAGGAGATTAACACAAAGCAGAGAAGGTAGAAATGGAGGCTGAACTGCATCCAGTCTTAATGAGCTTCTGAGCTGTGTGGGTGGCTGGGGTTTGCCAGGCTCTCCTAATGGTTTTATTTACAGTAGCTTTTCTCCTGCTTTTCTGTTCATGTGATCACTCACCCCATCTCCTTTGGAAGCTGGTTCTATGGAAAGAGCCCATACTAGGAGGGTGGGGCTGCCAAGAAGTGCCTATAGTGGCAAGTTTTCTCTCTTTTTAACATAAATGGGCTTCTTTTCTAGCTGCCCAAGGAGAAAGAGAAAACCTCTTCCCTGCAGGTGGAAGGGTTATCTAATCCTGGCCTCCTTGGCCTCTGGCACATATGTATAGGGAGGTTAGATTTGGGAACTGGTGTCTCTTTGTTTTCTCTTACCATGCTGCTGTTCAGAAGAGTGGGGGAAATGTTTGAGCTAGTTGGGAAACTTTTAACTCAAGAGACTGACTGCCTCACTTCCATGACAGCTACTCCTAAGGCTGTTGTGAGTGCATTTCCTGCCCCCAACACTCAGCTGAATGCCACACTGTTCTACAGGGCATTCTTAGCTTCTCCCTGGTTTTTCCCCAGTCATCTTCCCTCATCTCCAGTGCCACAGCAGCAGCCCTGCTGAGCTCTGGCGCTGTGGACTACTGCCTGCACGTGCTCAAGTCCCTGCTGGAGTACTGGAAGAGCCAGCAGAACGATGAGGAACCCGTGGCTACCAGCCAGCTGCTGAAACCACATACTACGTCATCCCCACCCGACATGAGCCCATTCTTCCTCCGCCAGTATGTGAAGGTGAGGTCCTTCCCCGGGCCGTGAACCACTCCTGTCCCTCATCTAGGGCACTGTCCTCTTCAGTCTCAGTGAGTAGCGCTGAAGGAGCCGAGGATGTCACATACTCCCCCTGCTGGTACAGGATGCCCTAGTTTAGAAGATGGGCTTTCTGGTCAGGTGAGTCCGGGAACATGTCCCTCGGGAACAGGTGTTCCCACTTACCAGCCATGAAGCTTGGAGAAGTTCTGTCTAACCTTAGTAAGCCTCAGTTTGCACACCTGGAAAATGAGCATACACATAGTACCTGCTTTATAGAGTAGTTGTGAGCATTGGATGAGGTGATGTTTGTAAAGCGTGGTGCCTAGCACATACCAGTGCCCAATGAATGTTCATTATTATTACCGTTTCTGTTCCATTTGAGTCCATGTGGTGGAGCAAGATGGCCTGGGGTAGCTGTGCTTCTTATTGCATACCCAGGACTGCTTTGAATAGTATGGGAGTATAACAGGGCAAAAATTGTGAATCTGATCACGTCCTTCTCTTTGTATAACCTTCTAGTGGTTTTTCCATAACTTTTCAGCCAAAAAGTTCTTTGCCAATCTAGCTATCTACTTAACTCTCTACTTTATCAACTATAACACCCCTGCATGCAGCCCTGCTAATCTGCGTCTCTCCCAGTGTACATGCTGTCCCTTCAGAAATTTTTCCCTCCTTCTGCATCCCTTCCTTCCCCTGTCTAGTTAATTCCTAGCCCTTCTTCAAGACCCAGCTCAAGTATTGGATCCTTCCCCAGCACACACTTTCCTGCTGTCTGAGCGAGGTGGCCTTTCCCTGGGTCCCAGAGCACCCGGAGAGTGAGCACACATGGAGAGTCTTCCCCTCCAGACTATCAGCAAAGACCATATTTTATTTCTCTTCACACTCCCAGTGCTTGACATAGATCTGATAAACAACTGGTGATTGAATATGTGGGACACATGCCCCCACACTCTCGCATACTCTTCCTGGGGACCACACAGGTTGTAGGATAGCTGTTGTTTCCATTGTCCTCAATCTCTAGTTACCCCTGCCTCTGTGTGTGGGCCCAGGATGTCGACTGAGTTTAGTGATCTTTGACACCCCCTTGGTTACATGAATGTTTCTTGTTATCATGGAAAGCTTTGGTTCTAGGGAATGGAATACATCTCACAGAAAGTCAGAAATCCTTCTCCATTACTGTTTTTTCAATTTTTCCCTATTCTGATTTTTGTGTAAGCAGAGTAAAATCAATCCAGTGTCAAAAACCAGAGTGAAGTGTTAGAACTTTTAAGAGCAATGAGATCTGCCTCCACAATAAGCTTTTTGCATGTAATGGAATTGCCCCCGGGAGCCTGGGGTCTTCCTGGGTTTGTAAACTAAACTATCAGTCTGTGAAGGCTCCAGCTTTGAAAGGTGCCATTTACCATCTCCAACGTGAGGTACTCCTAGTGAGCAATAGATCAACCTTTTTCCTAACTGTGGTCAGGGGAAATTGTCAGTCACAGGTTCTTATACAAATGTTCTTCTCCCAGGGCCATGCTGCTGATGTGTTTGAGGCCTATACTCAGCTTCTCACAGAGATGGTACTGAGGCTGCCATACCAAATCAAAAAGATCGCTGACACCAATTCTCGAATCCCACCTCCTGTCTTTGATCATTCGTGGTTTTACTTTCTCTCAGAGGTAAGTGAAGCTCCCAGTCGGGGAGAGGACACAGCGGCTGTGGCTGCCTTTGTGACTCCCTTGCATCCTAACCCTCATGTGGTATTTCCCCCAGCAGAGTCCCTCCCACCATTTAGGTCTCGCCCCTCCAGAGTGTACTGTGTGGTGAAACTGTGGAAGATGTGTATCAGAGCAAGCCGTCCTCTTTAGTTTTTGATTCTCTACACTTACCTTCCCCCACGTGTGGTGATGATGGACAAGTTTAATAGTTTGGACTCTGCCTTGAAAACAGAAAGTGTACTAGTTAAATGAACTGAGAGATTTTAATATAGAGAATTGGTTAAACAGCCACTGAAGAACCAAAAAGATAAGAAGGGAACGTTGCGGTAACACAGGGATAGTAACTGCAAGCGGCAGCTGCAGCCCCCTGAATGCAGAGGAGACGCCTGGCGGGTCTGTGGGGAGGCTGCTGCTGCTCGCGCCTCAGCAGCTCTGGAGGGATGGGTGTGGTGGATTCTGGGAGTTCTAAAAAGAATCCGGCGGACAGGACCGCCCGGACCTGGTTTGTCCTTGACTATTGAAGAGATGCTGGAGGCCGCTAGGGTGAAGGGCTGCTCCTAGGACGGCAGGCAGGTGGGAAGGAGCAAGTCCCTTCTCTCCCTCCTGCCTTTTGGTGGCCCTGCAGTGCTCCCCACTGGCAGAACCTAAGAGGGAACCAGCCGGCAAGAAACAGCGCAGTTAGCTTTAGTTCTGGACTGGACATCACAGAGCAGCGTGTGGTGGGGTGGCTTTGGAGCTGAGAGGAAATCGCTGAATAACCTACACAGCAAGCATGAGATTAACTCTGGGAAGAATAATGTTAGCAAACCCCAAACAGCCATTTCAAGTCATGTAGATGTAACAACGCAGCTTCTTCCCCACCTCTTTTACCTGAAAGAGAGATTCTGAATGTTTTTTTTTCTTCACATGTTCATTCCGGATGGGCTGGAGTGGAGACCAGCCTCCTATAGATTCCTAAGTACTCCATGAGCGGTAGCAGGAATGTTGCTACTTTTCCCTTTTTGACATTTTTCTTTCTATGCCTTTCTTTCTCCTGGTCCTTATAAGGAATACTAAAGTTCACCAGGGGCTGGCTTGACTGCAAGGAATTAGCTTGGTTTGTGTTACCAGTTTTTAATAACAGCTCATGAAAACCCAAGGCACCGTGGCTGGTACAGATAGTTCCAGAGTCATTGACTCTTTGTGTCATTTCTCCCCTCAAGTACCTGATGATCCAGCAAACTCCATTTGTGCGCCGGCAAGTCCGCAAACTTCTGCTCTTCATCTGTGGGTCAAAGGAGAAATACCGCCAGCTCCGGGATTTGCACACCCTGGACTCCCATGTGCGCGGGATCAAGAAGCTGCTGGAGGAGCAGGGGATCTTCCTCCGGGCAAGTGTGGTTACAGCCAGCTCTGGCTCCGCCCTGCAGTATGACACGCTCATCAGCCTGGTACGGCCGGTGTTGGGGTGGTGTGGTAGGGCAGGGAGAGGCTGTGGACGAGGCTCAGCCAAGTAGGTAATAGGATGGAGCAGCACACACAGGGTTTTTAGTATTTTGAGAGCATCATGGCCAGGGTTGCGATCAGGGTAGATCCATGATACCCAACCGGGTGCTATACCACATGCGGTTGGCTTCAGGGTCTGTGAGTGCCCCTCCCGGGTCCCGACCCCACCTGGCAGTGGTTCCTCTGTTGTGAGGAGGGGTGGCTTGGGCTTTTTACCAGTGTCATTTGCTCATGTCGTGGATAGGATCAACCCGAGATTTTGTGCATCTCTCATTTTTGTCCCTGAATACTAAAGAAATGATGTATTGTCGCCTAAGATCAGTTGTTTGACTTTGGGGAGTAAATTGAATATATTGCATAGAAACATCTTGGAAGAACAGCTTCAGTGTTAAAGACTCCTAATCCAGTGTTCTTACTATTATGCTTTTAGCAAGAAAAAAATAAACTGGATTGTAGTGTCTTAGGTCATGACCTACCTTTCCTGCTGCATTATTGAGTGGTCTGAAGAATCCCTGAAAACAGAAGGGCTTTGTGTGGTGGGACGTTGAATGTAGGGGGCTCAGTGTTTGGGCCTTGGTCCCAGGTTCACCGGGGTACCGATCAACCTTGCATAGAGGGCCAGGTTTGTGGTCCTAAGCTGAGGTGATGAGCCCTCAAGACAGCAGGTGTGGATCATTTCTGATGATTGGTTTCCGTTTTAGATGGAGCATCTGAAAGCCTGTGCAGAAATTGCTGCCCAGCGAACCATCAACTGGCAGAAATTCTGCATCAAAGATGACTGTAAGCAGTGCTTCTCCTTTTGGTTGCTGTTATTCATTCATTCCTCAAGAACTGTTCATTGAAGCCCACTATATGCCAAGCGTTAAACTGGGTTCTAGAGATATAGCCATGAGCAAGAGAGACAGAACTCTGCCCAGCAAAGAAGACAAGTAAAAACTTAAAAGATTGCTAAGGGCTTCCCTGGTGGCACAGTGGTTGGGAGTCCGCCTGCCGATGCAGGGGACACGGGTTCGTGCCCCGGTCGGGGAAGATCCCACGTGCCGCAGAGTGACTGGGCCCGTGAGCCATGGCCACTGGGCCTGCGCGTCCAGAGCCTGCGCTCCGCAACGGGAGAGGCCACAACAGTGAAAGGCCCGCGTACCGGGGGGGGGAAAAAAAAAAAGATTGCTAAGCGTCCATAGACAAAATGTGGGGTGCGGTGGGAGCACTAGATAGGAGTATCTGACTTCCATATTGTTGTGGTCAACTAAGGAGGAGAATCATCTTCTGCAAAGGAGTGGGGGCTGGGAGTCAGTCTCTGTGTAGTTGTTGCAGTACTTGTCAGACATTTCCAAAGAGGGTGTAAATTATTCTGGGAACTTCCAGCAGAGAACCTGGACAAAGGAGGTAGTGGGAGTCGGGCAGCCCAGGCGTCTGGAGCAGGTGCTCCCATTCTTGGGTGTGAGTCTCGCAGTTGTGTCAGAGCTGAGCCCCTGTCTCCTCTGCCTGCAGCTGTCCTGTACTTCCTCCTCCAAGTCAGCTTCCTGGTGGATGAGGGGGTGTCTCCAGTGCTGCTGCAGCTGCTGTCCTGTGCCCTGTGTGGCAGCAAAGTCCTTGCTGCACTGGCGGCCTCGGCAGGGCCCTCCAGTGCTTCCTCCTCCTCAGCCCCTGTGGCCACCAGTTCTGGACAAGCCACAACACAGTCAAAGTCGTCCACAAAGAAGAGTAAGAAAGAAGAAAAGGAAAAGGAGAAAGAGGGTAAGGGTCACCTTCTTGTCTCAGTGACCAGGGTGATGTGTTCTAATCTCTCTGAGAGCACATCGTTCATTCTCTTCTTTATTTTATTAATTTTTATTGGCGTATAGTTGCTTTACAACGTTGTGTTAGTTTCTTGCTGTACTGCAGTGAATTACTCATACGTATACGTATGTCCCCTCTTTTTTTAGATTTCCTTCCCATTTAGTTCACCACAGAGCACTGAGTAGAGCTCCCTGTGCTGTACAGTAGGTTCTCATTAGTTATCTGTTTTATACATAGTAGTGTATACATGTCAGTCCCAATCTCCCAGTTCATCGCATTCCCCCCTTCCCTCCTTGGTAACCATAAGTTTGTCATTCTCTTCTGAAAGGTTTTTCATCCTGATTTACAGGGACCTAAAACCCAAATGCCCTCTAGTGTCTACTCTTGGTCTCATTTTCAGTTATGTTGAAGGTGATACCTTAAAGAGTGTGACTTCCATACGTAGTGACTGTAACGGGAAAGGTCAAAGTGCACCAAACATTTTTACTAGGCCCAAGTTTCTTTTTCTGTGAAATAATAACACTTGCTTCTTGGAGAGATTGTCAGTGTTAAATGAAACTGTGCTTATAAATGTGTCTTGTAAACTGGTAAATGCTCTACAAATGGACGCTGTAGTGAGCTTTAGCTGATTCCTTGCCATCAGAAAGGCAAAAGCTTTTTTCTGCGTTCCTGATTTTCATGGTCCCTGGAGGCCTGAGACAGGTGATTGGTGGAGAGCAGTGGAGGTTCACATTCCCCAGTGAATTATTCAGATCCCTCTGTGCCGGTCTGTGGTAATGTTGCCTGTTGTAGGTAGCAAACTTGAAATTCCTTCTCCAGTGTGACTGTCTTTGTCAGTGCCAGGCTTGTAGAGGTGCTTTTTTTGGTAGGATTATTATATCTGGGGCTGACTTTTTGTCCCCCAGTAACCAACTGAAAGTTGTTTTCAAATCATAACCATTTTGGTGAAACTTTAAAACATGGACAGAATTCCCTCTCTTTCCACCTGAGCACTGGCTGTAGGACCCTAGACCACTTCTTCCTACTTTTCAGCCCTTCAGTCCTGCTTTGATCTTGCAGGTGAGAGCTCAGGCAGCCAGGAGGACCAGCTGTGCACAGCTCTGGTGAACCAGCTGAACAAATTTGCAGATAAGGAGACCTTGGTCCAGTTTCTGCGTTGCTTCCTCTTAGAGTCCAATTCTTCCTCGGTGCGCTGGCAAGCCCACTGCCTGACACTGCATATCTATAGGTAGGTTCCGGGGCTTAGTTTTAGCAGACCGTGTGGGTCTGGGACCAGAGTGGGTGATGTATCAACAGTTCTGTCTTGGCTCTATGTTACATACTCAAGGTCGTCCGTACTATAAGTATTTACACCAATCTGAATCCTCTTGACTGTTACAGATTTCTTCATTGAGTTATCTGCTTTTTGGCTATTAAACTGATGTCAGAAGCAAGAGATGATCCGTTTTCCACTAAGAAGGCTATGTTTAGAAGTTTGTAAAATGACCAGGCTTGACTCTTTAGGGTAACAAAGCTCAGTTTCTGCCACTGAGAGATGTCAGATGATGGGAATAAATCACCTCCTGAAGACAGGAAAGGATCATGCTACATCTGTTAAGGTTGATTGTCAAAAGAACAGTAGAGCCATTCAAACTTAATCCATAGTTGTGGGGAAATAGATACATCTCCAAAACGGTACCTGGGCCTTGTTGATAAATAAAGGAACCTCAGGGTTTTCTGCTGCTTATAATATGAACTGTCATTTATCTACAGAAACTCTAGCAAATCTCAACAGGAGCTCCTGCTAGATCTGATGTGGTCTATATGGCCAGAACTCCCAGCCTACGGTCGTAAGGCTGCCCAGTTTGTGGACCTACTCGGATATTTCTCCTTGAAAACCCCACAAACAGAGAAGAAGGTAACAGACAATTGGCGGTTGGAGAGGCTAACTTGCCACATTTTAACCTTTTTTATCTTGAGTTAAGAACGTTATGATCAACCCACATGGGAGTACGTATATGAAATCTCTTTTAAATATACATTAAGTACTCCCAGTATGTATGCCACCTAGATAATATACACTAGCAAATAAGTGTAGTCTGAATTTGGCTTAGCCAATAGAAGTAGGTAAAGTGGGGAAGAAGATGCAACTCATTAAAGTTGCTTGGGAAAGAAAGTGCTCCTCTGGGTTTCCTGGCAGTCCTGATCACATATCCAACGTGTTTTTGCAATTAGATAACCATTTCATGGCTTCTCCATAATAATAAAATTTCTCTTCCTCCACAAGGTATAGAAAGAGGGGCTGTCACTAAGATCGTGGAAACTACTAAAGAAGATAGAATCCTTTAAATGACTAGGAGTTAGGTTCAGCTTTGTTTGATGCTGAATGAGGGCTGCTACTTCTAGGGCGGTATCAGCTAGAAAGCAGAGGAAAAGTCTTTGCCAGTAAGACTTTCCCTTGGGCCTTAATTCTGGTCCTGTATTGACTTCTGTTTTCAGTTGAAAGAATATTCACAGAAGGCTGTGGAGATTCTTCGTACTCAAAACCACATTCTTACCAACCATCCCAACTCCAACATTTACAAGTGAGTTTTGTTCTGCTTTCTTCCTATCTGAAGCTCGGTCAACAGTCCAGTTGCTATTCCCACATTGATTGGCTCTTATTTGTGAATCCATACACTCCTGTCTAGTTAGTCTTTGAATCCCTCCCTTGTAGTTGGGGCCTTGTGCATAGAAGGTGCTCAAAATGTAACTGGTGAATTAGGGTTTGGTAAAGCAATGGTTTAAGAAGGTCTCTAGTTTTCAAGGGTCTAAGTGTAAATCACATAAGGCAAGTTTACAGAAATGGCTGCATTAAAAAAAAAAACAACAACTTTGGAAGAGAGTGTTGGTTAAACTGTCAGTTTATTATTTCCTTGGTTTATTAGTGACTGTTCTTTTTTTTCCTCCAAACTTTATTGAGGTATAGTTTACATACAACAGAATTTACACATTACAAGTGTACAATTCAATGATTTTTAGTAAATTTAATTGTAACTCTTCTTTGCGTCAAATTTTAATGTAACATTTAGGATTCCTGTGACCTCAGAACAGCTCAGAAATAGGAAACGTCTAAGGTCACTCAGTTGAAATTCCCTTCCTGTGACTTAACTCTGTTGGGATTTCTCACATTTCTTTGTGTTCTCACGAGAGTGGAGCTTGCCTTGGGGAATATTGAGCCATGGTTTTTCTCACGGCTTCTTTGTGAAGCTCCATGCTTTCTAAAATGAAAATCTCCTTATGCTAAGACTGCTTTCTTCCTTAGCACCTTGTCTGGCCTAGTGGAGTTTGATGGCTATTACCTGGAGAGTGATCCCTGCCTGGTGTGTAATAACCCAGAAGTGCCATTTTGTGTAAGTAACATCTGTAACAGGGACAGTCCCTAGGCTTACAGGGCCAGTGGGTTTCTTGTTTTTAGAGGTTGATTATTACTGCATAGGCATCCCTCTCCCAATGGTTGGTTGCAGTGGTGTATTAATCCTTACCTGCCCTGCTACCTTAAATAGAAACTTCATCCATGGATGAAGAGTGGGTTACACTGATGAGTTTTGAAGAGGACAGGATGAGCCGTTAGCCTTGAACTAACACAGTGTTTTGTGTGTACTTTTGCATTTAGTATATCAAGCTGTCTTCCATTAAAGTGGACACGAGGTACACCACCACCCAGCAGGTTGTGAAGCTCATTGGCAGCCACACCATCAGCAAAGTGACGGTGAAAATTGGGGACCTGAAACGGACCAAGATGGTGCGGACTATCAACCTCTATTACAACAACCGAACTGTGCAGGCCATCGTGGAGCTGAAAAACAAGTACGGGCTTTTCATACTTGGGGGAGGGGCAGTACGCTTACGAGGCTCAATACCAGTTGTTGCCTTTGATTGCTGGAATCAGGTAAAGCAGCACATTCCTAGAGGCCTAGTATGTCCTCTTGCCTACTTAGGTCATGGCTGAGGGACACAGGTGAAACACCAATTCTTAAGGATGCTGACGAAAACTGTTCTGAAATTATGTCCCGTGGAGCCCTCAGGGTCTAAGATCTTCAACAGCCTGAAGGGAAGCTGAGTGAGGGGGACTCTAGGCTTCTCATACCCATGTTAACTAGAGCGGTTCTATTTTTAGATAGACGATTCTATATGGGAGGTAGTTGTTTCTTGGATTAAGACACTGTTCTCTTGTTCACAGAGCAGGCAGTATTTCTCACGGAGGTTCTCTAGTTTGAAGTCCTTCCATTTCTGCGTGGTGCATTCCCTCTACATATGCTGATGTTGGATCTTTCTAGATTATCTGTCCCAACATCTGAATCAACGCATGTTGTATATGGGCCAAAGAAGAAAGTAGTGTGGGTTATAGTGTCAACTTCTACAGGGACAGACCACTTGTTGAAGACTCAGGCATTTTTGTTGGGCAGAGAGTATAAGTAGTTGCTGCTTGAATGTTTAGACCTACAGGGAGTGCGGCTCTGTGCATAGAATGGAAGTATTGGTATTACTGTAAAGGTAGCATAAAGCTAGCATGTACCACATGAACAAATGGCCACAGGAGCTCTGCTTAAAGGAAGTTTTCTCTTTGTCCTTTGAAAAGCATAGTTGACATTGATGATCTGCAAGTAGAAGCTGCTCACTGGAATGATCCAGTCCCCTCTGGAGAAGGTGGATTTGATTTTCTGTTGTGTAGAGTCAGCGTAGCTGCTGGTAAAGACCTCAGACTCTGGAATGAGACTGTGGGTTCACAACCCTTGGAGAATTTGTGTAGCCTCAGTTTCCTTAACTGTAAAATGGAGAGAAGTCCACTTTCAGGGTGTTATTTTAAGGATTAAATGTGTCAGTATATGTGAAGTGCTGAGAACGGAGCCTGACACATAGTAAGTGCTCAGTAAATATTAGTTCTAATCGGATTAATATGAGTATCTCTAAATTATGCCGCGCCTTTACTCTTTCTGGCTCTCCTTGGCACTTGGTCCGGGTCCTGCTGTGTCCCTCTGCCTCTCTAAAGGGGCCTGAGTTTTATCCCTCCAAGGTAGTTGTGTTGATAGGAACTCATGGCGCTCATCATCATGGTACCTTTTGGGATTACAGGCTTCAGCGTGGCATACTTTTGGAGTAACGTCTTCCCATGATGTGCATTCCCTTGTTTTTCTGGAGTATCAAAAATTATCATATATAATGTCTTAAAGCACCTGTATGTTCTGCCCCCCCTTTTTTTTAAGAGCAAAAGAATAGAGGAAACATATTTTTAAAATTAAGTTGCTTTTATTTGCCAGATTTCCTTTCCTTAGAATAACGACTTAATTGCCTTAGAAGAATAGGCAGGGACAGTCTTCTCTTCGTCTCATCAGACTGTCACTGCTGAGGGTCTTGTGAGAGGCTCTTAGGCCATCTGCCCCTCTGTTTGACACTGTCTCTCCTAGGCCCGCTCGCTGGCACAAAGCCAAGAAGGTTCAGCTGACCCCCGGGCAGACAGAGGTGAAGATCGACCTGCCTTTGCCAATAGTGGCTTCCAACCTGATGATTGAGTTTGCAGACTTCTATGAAAACTATCAGGCCTCCACGGAGACCCTGCAGTGCCCACGCTGTAGTGCCTCAGTCCCTGCCAACCCAGGGGTCTGCGGCAACTGTGGAGAGAATGTCTACCAGTGTCACAAATGCAGGTGAGTGGTTGTCACCCAGGCCAGGCACATTCCTTGTATTTTTCTGTAGGAGTCTCATTGTGCTCAATTTCATTGTGTGGTGCCCTCATAATAACTAGAGGATTATGGGTATGTAGAGTGCAGAGTTCAAGGATGGAAAAGGGGGGAGGGAAGGGGAAACGTGGGGCATGTGTGGGCATGCGCGTGCATGTGAATTCACGCGACCTTCCAGTGGTGGGTGGTACTGGGGTCCCTGAGTTTGGTTCTGGGTCTCCCTTTCTTGTTACCTGGTTGCTTAAGTCATCCTCGCCTATTTGCTGCTGCCCCTCCGAGAGTCCCTGCAATAGTTTGCAGTGTATAGATGTGGCACGGTCCATCTCCTCTCCCTACAAATCCTCTGCTGCCCCCTGACCCAATCATTATGGTTTTTCAGATCCATCAACTATGATGAAAAGGACCCCTTCCTGTGCAATGCCTGTGGCTTCTGTAAATACGCTCGCTTCGACTTCATGCTCTATGCCAAGCCTTGCTGTGCGGTGGATCCCATTGAGAATGAAGAAGACCGGAAGAAGGTGAGGCCGCATCCGTCCGAGACTCAGGCAGGGCTTTGATCTGACCTGTGGACTGAGCTGATGTGGGGAGCGTGCTTTTCCTTCTAGCTGAAGTCTTCTAACTCAGCACTGTTTTCAGGGCTCAGCTTTTGAGTGGCAACAAATAAGACAGATATATTGGAACACATGGTTTGTGTAGGATTTTGAAGACATGTTGTTAATGAAATTAGAATATCTCAAGGGACAAATGACAAGATTTGGAAAGGCAGATAGAAGTTGGGTGACTTGCCCTGCGTTTGTTCCACAGCCTGCTTCAAATTGCAGCTGCTGGCCTTCCCTCATTGTTGGCTTGTCCGGGGGCTAGTTCTCTGCCAGCCTGATGTGGTGGGACTGGATATGGGAGGACAGGGAAGAGGGGGGAACTGTCAGGATAGTCACGAGCAGCAGCAGCCTGGCAAAGCAAAAGAACACCTAGCTTTGGAGTCAGAAGGTTGAAAGTTCCAGTTGCACCTGTGCTTTTTAATACTGTGTGACCTGGCATAAGTCCCTGCTCTCAGCATTGTTTATTTATATGTATATCGTATGCATTGTGTATTATTAAAATGACATACCCACCCCACAGGATTATTGTAAAGAATAGAAATAATGTATGAAACACAGTACCTGACCTAGAGGTCCCTGACCGATCACACTCAGGGAAGATCTTTGTGCTGACGAGCCTTCACGCATGCCCATGTCTCTTCCTGTCTAGGCTGTTTCCAACATCAACACACTTCTGGACAAAGCTGATCGAGTGTATCACCAGCTGATGGGACATCGGCCACAGCTGGAGAACCTGCTCTGCAAAGTGAACGAGGCAGCTCCAGAAAAGCCGCAGGTAATCCAAAGCTGGAGGGACATTTGGAGAGGGTTCTGGATCAGAAGCAGAAGACTAGCCCCTGGGTGAGGCCATCTCATGGTGGAAGGCTGACAGCTTCCCTCTTGGTTGCAGGATGACTCGGGGACGGCTGGGGGCATCAGTTCCACCTCAGCCAGTGTGAACCGGTACATCCTGCAGTTGGCACAGGAGTACTGTGGAGACTGCAAGAACTCTTTCGATGAACTCTCCAAAATCATCCAGGTAGAGAAACGGGAGCAGCTGGAGAGTGTGCTTTGTCGTGTGTTATCGATGTCGTTTTCAAAGCAGTTCTTCGCTCTCCCCCAGCAGCTCAGCTCCGGGGGTACCCTTGCCTAGCTGCATAGCTTCTCACCTACAGCGGTTTTGGGTGCTCCGTAGAGAGCTGAGTTCATTCCAGAAAACAGAATAACGGAGATTATTATAGATGTGTTCTTCTTGACCATTCACAGCCCATCTTTTAGTAGAGGGGTTAACTGGTTTTAAAAAAATTGGGTGCCAAGGTTTTGTTCCCATTTTTTCTGATAGACGTGTTTGCAGGCTTGAAGGGTAGGGCACACCAACTCCAGTCTACCAGGGTGGGCCATACGGTGGATGGCGTGTTACAGACCCCACCCCCGTGGGAGGGAAGGCTCGCCGCAGACAAGAGGGGCCAGGGTCCTTGTCCCTTAAGTTGCTGGTGTGCCATCTTTGCTACACGTGCCTACGTTCCTGACTTTGTTCTTTATGAGACAGTGTTACGTGGGGAGTTAAGGGCGTGGGCCTGCCATCAGAGGCCGAGTTCTAACTCTGCCACTTACTTTGGTCAAGCCAACCCCTCTAAGCTTATTTCCTCCTCTGTAAATTGGGGATAAAGTATCTAACTGGTAAGGTTATCAAGAGGGTTAAATTAGATAATGCATGTAAAGTGTTTTTTCAAACCAAAGCTGATTTCTAGTTAACTTCCTCTTTTTCTTTAATTTAATTGCTGATTTCTAGTTAACTTTCTCTTTTTCTTTATTTTAATTGCTGATTTCTTTGTCCTTTGTCTTTTTGTTTGTTTGTTTTTTCCTTAGAAAGTTTTTGCTTCACGCAAAGAGTTGCTGGAATATGACCTGCAGCAGAGGGAAGCAGCCACCAAATCATCTCGGACCTCCGTGCAGCCCACCTTCACTGCCAGCCAGTACCGCGCCTTGTCCGTCCTGGGCTGTGGCCACACATCCTCCACCAAGTGCTACGGCTGTGCCTCGGCCGTCACCGAGCACTGTATCACCCTGCTCCGGGCCCTGGCCACCAACCCGGCCCTGAGGCACATCCTCGTCTCCCAGGGCCTCATCCGGGAGCTCTTTGATTATAATCTTCGCAGAGGTTCTGCGGCCATGCGGGAGGAGGTCCGCCAGCTCATGTGCCTCCTGACCCGGTCAGAGCTTGCGCTGTGGTGACAGGGGCCTCTCGTGCCTGCTCGTGCTGGGGTGGGGGCGGCAGCGGTTCTGGGAGCACCAGGGGGTGCATGGAACCGTGCTTCTCCCTGCCAAACAGCTTCGCTAGCTTGTAGTAGAGAAAAAAATGGGAAGAGCTCCCGGGTATAGCTGAACAAACTTGGGGAGCATTTGAAGCCCAGGTTTCCGTGTAGATAGTATGCCTGGCTTGTACTTGGTTGGTACCAGTGAGGTTTCCTGAGGAAGCAGTTTCTGAGTTTTGGTGAGGGAGGAGAAGGGTGCAGCGGGGCACTTGGACTCAAGAGTCACACAGAAGAAGACAGTTGGAGCAGTGGAGCCTAGGGATTAAGAGCTTGGATCTGGATCAGGAAGACCCAGTATCGGATATTTTGTACTATGTGCCTTGGACACATTTCTTAACTTCTCTGAGCCTAAGTTTTCCTTATCTGAGAAATACTGATAATGGCAAATATCTTACAGGCTTATGGTGAGGATAGACTAACATAATTCATGCAAGTAATGACTCATATTTGTGGAGTACTTAGTCTGTGCCCACACAGTACCCACAGCTGGATTTGGATTATTTACTGAGTATGTTGCATAAGTTCTGGAACATGTTAGCTGGTTGGTAAGTATTACTTGCTGTATTATTTATTCACTCATCTAACATATTTATTGAGCATCTGCTGAATGCTTGGCACGGTTCTAAACTCTGAGGATACAGTGGTAGGTGAAACAAAGTCCTTGCACTCACGTAGCTTACGTTCTAGAGGGGAGAAGGGCAGTAAACAGGTAATTACACAGCACAGCGTCAGGAGGTTAGATGGGAAGAGCGGTGCGGCTGGGATGGCACCCTGCTCGCGGTGGGGCTTCTGCGGAGGGTAAAGTGGTCAAGGACGGCCTCGGAGCGGTGGTGCTGAGCAGAGCCCGGTGTGAGGTGAGGGGCAAGTCATGCAGATACTGAAGGCGTGGGCTGCACGCAGAGGAAATAGCAAGTGTCAGGAGGAGAGGCAGGGGTGTGCCCGGGGTGTGAGGGGCAGGGGCCACGAGGAGCCCTTGTGCATGGAGTGAAGGATACCAGTGGGGGAGCAAAGGGGAGCGGATTTAGTGAGAGATCGCCGGGGCCCTGATCCTGTAGGGTCTTGTAGGCCGTTATAAGGACTTGGATTTTATTCAAGACACGTTGGGAAGCAAGCAAGGGATGTGACACAATTCGTGGGGTTTTTTTATTATTAAAATGTACATTATGACAAAGGGACATAGATGGGAAATGTGGATGTCTTGTGGGAAATGAAGTGAGGGCAGTTGGCGAAGATGAGGAAGGAGCTGTGGCCAAGGCTGAGAGTGGACACCTGGATTCTGGAGACTGACACACCAGGCAGTGTCTGGGGACTGTGCAGCCTGGGGTGTGGGCTGGGGAGAAAATCCCCCGGATCTATTCTCAGTCAGCGTCTCCTCCCAGGAAGGGTGGCGGGGGCGTGCCCTTTCTGTTACACAGCAGGGTTTTGTGGGGCTAGTGTGTCTTCTTGCCCCTGGGAAGGCTGCGTAGCCCTAGACATTGACCTCCTTTTCCCTGGGCTCCTTCAAGTGCAAAGGAGGGACACAGCCAATGGTGAATAACAGGACTCCTTTCTCTGCTTCCCCAGGGACAATCCAGAGGCCACCCAACAAATGAACGACCTGATTATTGGCAAAGTCTCCACAGCCCTGAAGGGTCACTGGGCCAATCCTGATCTGGTGAGCAGGCTGGCCGTCCCCTCACTCTCTGCCTTCCTTCCCTTGGCTTCCTCCCCACCGATCTCGTTTGCAGAGACGAGAGGGAGGGAGGGAGGGAGGGAGGGAGGGAGGGAGTGGCACATTTGCAGAGCTCATGTCCCACAAAGATTTTCCCAGGTCAGAGTCAACCTCAGAGAGAAGAGAAATAAGTGGTTGGCCCTGTGGAGGGTCTCCATCTCTCCACTGTCTCTCTGACGGTCCACCTGTGACCAGACGTTCTAATGCTGAGTCCCTGGATCTGAGCATGGACGTGAGCCCTAGTCCTGGGATTGACCCTGCAGACCCTCCTCTACTCATGTCTTCCTGTTGGCCTTCTAGGCGAGCAGCCTTCAGTATGAAATGCTGTTGCTGACAGACTCTATCTCGAAGGAGGACAGCTGCTGGGAGCTCCGCTTACGCTGTGGTGAGTTTGGGGGGCCGTCTGGTTAGCAGCTTCCAGAGAAAGGAGAGGAGGCTTCAGGGCACAGTCCTAGGCGCAGGGTGGGAGAGGGCAGGGAAGCTGGGCTTGGGCAGCCTTGCCACGGCAGGCGTGACGTGTTCTGTGATCACGTGTGACTCTGCCTTTCCTTCCTCTGCCCAGCGCTCAGCCTTTTCCTCATGGCCGTGAACATTAAGACTCCCGTGGTTGTTGAGAACATTACCCTCATGTGCCTGCGGATCTTGCAGAAGCTGATTAAACCACCTGCTCCCACCAGCAAGAAGAACAAGGTACGGGGCCAAGAGGGAGGGCGGGGCGCAGGCCCCGGCCAGCACCTGCCCTGCCTCTAAAGGCCTCTGCTCACCTGAACTCGCACTCCCTGGGCGGCACCAATGCTTCCTTTGCAGCAGTTCAGCAGAGATGGGTTGGGGTTTTTGAGAAGGAAGGTTTCTCAGAGGGAACTCAAGAGAAAAGCAAACACAAAAATACAAACGCGTAGAACAAAGTGGTTAGCCGTGGAGGACTGCCTCTTTCTCCGGTCCCGTCAGATGACTCGCAGCTCCCAGAGGACACAGTGTTCTTTCCTACCCCTGTGCCTTTGTACATGCGGTTTTGCGCAGTGGTGGAAGTCCTGGGCTCTGAGGCAGACCTCTTGATTTCAAATCCCAGCTCTTCAATTCACGAGCACTGTGGCTTGGGCACGTTATTTAACTTAGGTTGCTTGGTTACCCCATCTATAAAATGGGAATACAGTTTCCACCTGAGGTGTTGGGAAGAATAAATGACTTAATGCAGGTCAAGTGCTCAGAGCAGTGTCTGGCCCGTGTTAGTCTCTAATAAATGTTATTTGTGGCTGTATGGTGTCTCCTCTGCCTGGAATGCTTGCCTTCATTTTGTTAGCTGCTCCTTCAGTTAACCAGTTCTCTGCTAGGCTGGCTATGAGCTCCTCGAATCCAGGGATTGTCTGACTAAGATGTTTTTATGTCCAGTGCATAGCGTGGTATCTAGCATTATAATAGCCACTCAGAAAATCATTGTTAAGTGAATGAATAAAGCCAAGTTTTTTAATCCTAAAGTGGCCTAGCCGCAGATGAACTTGCTTACACCAGTCGAGAGCATGCGGGCCGTAATTCTTTCCCTCGGCCGTGCCTGAGGCCGTCAGCGCCTCCTGTCCGTCTTTGCAGTCCTTGGGCCATTCTCCTTCCTGCTCCATCCTGATGGAGTCCGCTGGTGGGAAACGAAGTCTTCATTGTAGGATTCTGAGTGGTAAGCAGTAGGGAGGAAGCAGGGCAATGAACAGTTTACTCTGTTTCCCTTCCCTGGTCTGCCCGGACGGTCCTCAGAAAAGACCCCCCTTCCTTCCCTTTGATGAAGGTTTACTTTGCCTCAGAGCTTAAGTCTCAGCAAATAAAAATTGGTTCTTGATTGAGAAGAGTAACCTCATCCCCACGTAACTGTCATTTTTTCCACAGTGTGAGGTAAAAGATTTCTACAGGGTTCTTACTCTCTGAGCACTGAAGCCTCACATTTTGCTTAGTTATAGCCTAGAGAGAGCAGCAGTTCTCAAAGTTTGGCTCATAGATCCCTGGGTGTTCCCAAGACTCCCAGGGAATCTGTGAGGTCAACATTACTTTCATAATTACCCTAAGACGTGATTTGCCTTCTTCACTGTTTCGTGGCATTTGTGCTGATGGTGCCAAGTCAGTGATGGTGAGGCCACTAGAGCCTTAGCACAAAGAGGCTGTGGGCCCAGCTCCACTCAGAGCCGTGCTCTTCCCTGCAGTGCACTTTCCCTCTAGAGTGTCCTTGATGAAGCATTGCAGGTTAATTTTAGTAAATCTTGACTCCTGAGTGCTGATCTTTTTTTTTTTTTAAATGATGTTTAAAATTTTATTTATTTAATTTATTTATTTATGGCTGCGTTGGGTCTTTGTTGCTGCGTGCAGGCTTTCTCTAGTTGGCGGCGAGCAGGGGCAGTGCGCGGGCTTCTCATTGCGGTGGCTTCTCTTGTTGCGGAGCACGGGTGCTAGTCACGTGGGCTTCGGTAGTTGTGGCTCGCGGGCTCTAGAGCGCAGGCTCAGTAGTTGTGGCACCCGGGCTTCGTTGCTCTGCGGCATGTGGGATCTTCCCGGACCAGGGTTCGAACCCGTGTCCGCTGCATTGGCAGGCAGATTCTTAACCACTGCACCACCAGGGAAGCCCAGCTAATCTTTTTAATATTCAGCAAGACAATGTGCGAGGCCCAGAGACAGTGCCCTGGTGCACTGCAGCGCAGCGGTTGTCCTGGGGAAAAGCACTTGTGTGACTGCGCTGCAAGCTGAACCAGCTGCTTTTTTCATGGAACCCTGTTTGTGCTTGAAAGGAGGGCTGATGGGCAAATTGTGGTTGTTCAGAATTGGGTGTTTGGTAGACAGTTTCTTAAAAAGTGAATAAAGTGAGCTTGTCACTTAAAGAGGAATTAACGTAACTCGGTGAACCAGTATTTTCCAAATGACCAGTACATGTTACCAAACCATGTGAGAGTAAATGATGAATTTTAGTGGAATGGAATACGAAACGTTTATTGATTAGTTTCAGATTCTACATTCTAGCCAGTCTTTAAGAACCTATAATTGGTTAAACTTTGGTTTAGTATCAAAGAAAAAATGCACAATTAATTGAAAAACCTATTAAAATATTCTTTTTTTCCAACTAAATATCTGTGTGAAACAACATATCACAACAGTTTGAACTCAGAAGCAGGTATAAAAATCCAGCTGTCTTATTAAGGCAGTCTTTAAACAGTTTCAAAAATATAAAGCAGTGCATCTCCTTTCTCTATAGATTATTTTTGCTTTGGAAAATATAAAAAATGTTATTTAGGTTGCCAGGTAATGGATTTATTCTTACTTTTAAATGAATTAATATTTTAAGAATTGCTGAACCTTAATTTTTAATAGGTACGTATTGATGGAGAGAGCTACACACACAAAAACTCTTCGGAGTCAGTAATTTTTAAGAGTAATGGGGTCCTGAGGCCGAAAAGTTTGAGAACCGAGAGTCCTGGGGCTCTGCTATGTAGGCTTCTTGGGATTAGTTATGGCTCTTTAAATTCTGGAGGCTGCTTAGTGACCCCTTGAAGATTTATGTTTGGGAAACTACAAATCAGCCTTGGGATAGGAATTAGTATATGTGGCTATAGGACTGTCTGCAGGAAGCCAGTTACACTTTATCCTACACAGTCAAAATCAGTGACCCTAAGCTCAGCATGGAGTTGCTACTGCTAAATTGGATCAAAATGCTTTAAAGGAACACATAGGGGGCATAAAAGATATGAATGTTGATCCTTCTGGTCTTCTTGCCTTTGCATATGTCCCCTTGGGGTGCCAGTGCCATTGTATTGCAGCTGTGGCTCAGACGTGCCCTCAAGCTCTCTCACCTTGTCCACTTTCCTTCTGCAGGATGTTCCTGTCGAGGCCCTGACCACAGTTAAGCCATACTGCAATGAGATCCATGCCCAGGCTCAGCTCTGGCTCAAGAGAGACCCCAAGGCATCCTATGAAGCCTGGAAGAAGTGTCTTCCTATCAGAGGTGTGTCTGTCTCTTCGAGACTTGAGAAATCGGTCATTCCTACCCCATCCCAGCAGCCCCACAGTCCCCCCCCTTTCTGTCCCTTTCTTCTCCTTACCTCTCCCTGCACCCCTTTGCCTGCCAGGGATCGATGGCAACGGGAAGTCCCCCAGCAAATCAGAGCTCCGCCATCTCTACTTGACTGAGAAGTATGTGTGGCGGTGGAAGCAGTTCCTGAGTCGTCGGGGGAAGAGGACCTCCCCCTTGGATCTCAAGCTGGGCCACAACAACTGGCTGCGGCAAGTGAGTGACCGTCGCCCGGGCCCCTTGCCCTGCTGCGCTGGCCTCAGATCCCGAGCAGGGTGTTTCTGCTCCTCCCTGCTTGTCTGCTCTGCTTTCTCTTCTTTCTCTTTGTTATTCTTGCTTCCTTTCACATAGGTAGAGGTTCTCAGTTGCCGCCGCCAGCGTGGTGGACTGGCCGAAACAGAGCTCTTTCCACCTTCTCATCAAGCTCGGGATCTCTGCTCTCCTCCCTGACCACTGAACGGACCCGAGCCTCAGTGCCTGTACTCCCCTTTCTCCTTCCACCTTTCATACCTTCTGCTGTCCTCTTCCTCTTTCCAGCTAATGTTCTTAAAGATTAAAGTAATTATATTTTAGAGAATTCATTTGTCCATTGGTTCATAACATAAATAACTGGTTTACATTAAATGTTAAGTGTTCACCGTGTAGCTGTCCCCAAAATAGAATTATAGACGTCTTTGCTAAGGAGAATGCCTGCTTGTCTTTTTTCCTCCTTCAGTAATCTTGGGTACATTCTCCAAAGTACTTGATGGAGAAAATCTCCATGAAGAAGGTGGCTCTTAGGCAGCCTCTTTACCAGTCTGCAGCAGTCTGAGCTTGTGTAGCTGGTGATTTTTACCTTTAACCTTTCCTAGAGAGGTACTCAGAGGACCTCCTCTGGATGGGTGGCAGTTGACTGTGCCCTGCGGGGCCTGGTGAGAGGCTGTTAGTTGAGCCAGGGCTTCTGTCCGTACCCTGCAGGTGCTCTTTACTCCCGCGACGCAGGCTGCACGGCAGGCGGCCTGTACCATCGTGGAAGCTCTGGCCACCATTCCCAGCCGCAAGCAGCAGGTCCTTGACCTCCTCACCAGGTATCATTTGAGAGTGGGATGGGCAGGGTGGTTGGACTTCATCTCGAGCCCTTGCCGCTTTCCCAGGGGAATCCATGGATCAGGGCGACTGGAGGTGCACCTGTGCTCTATAACTATCTCATTCCTTGTAGAAGATCACAGAAACAAAAAAGTTCTAAAAAGCTGAGTTGTAGTGGTGGTACGATTGTAGTGGTAGTAGCAGTGGTGCTGGTGGTAATAGAGCAGCAGAATTTCAGCAGCTAGTATTTTTTGAGGTCTTATGAGCTTATAAATGCTTGGCATGCATTGTCTCATTTAAGCCTTACCTGGGCTTAGAGTCGTTTAATTAACTTGTCTACTGGGAGGCCAGGTGTGAATCCAGGCAGTCTAATTCCAGTGCCCGCATGATTGGCCACTGAACCCTGGGAAACGTACCTTGTGAGGGACTCGGTCACAGCCGTCCTCGTGCTGCCCCAGCATCTGCCGTTCATATCTCGGTGCTTCGTTGTCCCAAGCGTGTGTAGTTCGTTGCACTGCATTCCCTGTTGTGTGCTCTTGAGCTTTCCCCCAGCGTGGGGCGTTCCCGAGGGGGGAGTTTGGGGTTTTCTCGCCCCACCCGCTTCCTTCCACGAAAAAGGGAGTGAAGGACAGCAGAGGCAGGAAAGATGGAAGAAGCAAAGAGGAGCTGTTGGGCCTGTTCGTTGCAGCCGTTTGAGTTTTCTCTCAGTGCCTGTCTCTCCACGGCAGTTACCTGGACGAGTTGAGCATAGCCGGGGAGTGTGCCGCCGAGTACCTGGCGCTCTACCAGAAGCTCATCACTTCCGCTCACTGGAAAGTCTACCTGGCAGCTCGAGGAGTCCTGCCCTATGTGGGCAACCTCATCACCAAGGTACCTCCGTCTCACCCAGCCCAGCAGAGCCCCTTTCCTCCCTAGCTCTGCTTTCATTGTTCTCCTTCTCTGCGTGAACTTCGTGGTGTTCTTTTATGCCAAGAAGAAACATTTGTTGAAAATGCAGGCATACCTTGCCTTATTGCACTTTGCAGGTGACTGCAGGTTTTTGATAAAGTGAAGGTTTGTGGCAACGCTGCATCAAGTAAGACTATCAGCGCCATTTTTCCAACAACATTATTTTTTAATTAAGGGTATATATATATATACATTGTTTTTTTAGACATATGCTATTGCTCACTTACTAGATTACAGTTGAGTGTAGACATGAGTTTTATATTCATGGGAAAAAACAGACAAATTTGTGCGACTCGCTTTATTGCAGTAATCACTTTATTGCAGTGGTCTGGAACTGAACGTGCAGTATTTCCGAGATCTGCGTGTGGTACTTCTGTGACTTCATCGTGTTCATCGTGAGGATGTGCAGTCTGTTGGGGTCACTTTGACTGTTCTCCATTTTTAAGTAGTCCCTTAGCGTCATTGCAACTGTCCTTGGCTTCTTGGAAAGGAGTTCTGCAAAGGTTCAGCTCGAGAGAGCATTAGAAGAAAAAGATGGTGCTGCCAGTCCCTGGACCAGTGGTGGGGTGGACCAGTGTTGTTGGCAGTGTGCTGTCACACTAACTGTGCTTATTGTCCTGTTTAGGAAATAGCCCGCTTGTTGGCCCTGGAGGAGGCCACCCTGAGCACTGACCTGCAGCAGGGCTATGCCCTCAAAAGTCTCACAGGTAGAGAGAGCCTCCCACCCAGCCCTTCCTTTGGGGCACCCTGGGTATAGTTTGGGGACTGACCCTTAGTTCCTTGGATGCTGTGGTTGACTCTCTTCTCTCTCGTGTTGACCACACTGCTCTTTTGAGGTCTGCATTTTTCTCCTCAGGGATGGCTTTACGTCTTTGAGCATCTGTTGGCTATTGACCAGTTCACATCATTGAGCACAAAGATAGTGTTTCCCTGCTTTTGAGTTGCTCGTCATCTTTTGAGGATGAATTAAGCCTTCTTTGCTTAATTCTCATTCAGAACTCTTGTAGCAACTTTTTTCCTGTCCCCACAGGTCTTCTTTCCTCCTTCGTGGAGGTGGAATCCATCAAAAGGCACTTTAAAAGTCGCTTGGTGGGTACTGTGCTGAATGGATATCTGTGCTTGCGGAAGCTGGTGGTGCAGAGGACCAAGCTGATTGACGAGACCCAGGACATGCTGCTGGAGATGCTGGAGGACATGACCACAGGTAGCACCACCCAGCAGCCTGCAGCCCGAGATTCCCATGTCCCTTCTGGCTCCACTTAGGTACACTGGTCTGATTTCCCCAACTTCCTCAGAGCCAGAGCAGGGGCAGCAAACATCTCCTCACATTCAAGGAAAGAAGGAGAAGAAATTTCTCTTGAGACTATTGGTTCTTGGGGTTGTAAAATTCCAGAGCTGGCCTCAGTCAATTGGGACTTAATTTTATACTGGCTGCGCCACGTAGCTTGCGGGATCTTAGTTCCCCGACCAGGGATCGAACCCGTGCCGCCCCGCAGTGGAAGCGCACAGAGTCCTAACAACTGGACTGGCAGGGAATTCCCAGTTTGGACTTTTTATATTGAGCTCGTAGTGCGGGAAGAGGTCAAAAGTTCTCATGTTGGTGTCTTTCATTGGTTCTGGAAGATTCTCAGCCATCATCTCTTCAGTTGCCTCTGCTGTACTCTTTCTCCTTGTACTTGTGGAGCTCCACTCTCACTCTGTCATCCCTATGTCTTCCTCTCTCTTTCATAGTGTCCATCTCATTGTATCTTTATGCTGATTTTGGATAATGTCTTCCATCCTGTACCGTGTCATTCAGTTCATTGATTTTTTTCTTCACTCTGTTATCTTTTTAATCTACCCATTGAATTCTTGCAGTTCTGTGTAGATTTTATAGTCTCTAGTTTTTTACTGACATTTTCTACTCCTTTTATAATCTTTCAGCATAGCAAACTTATTTTTGTGTCTGATGATTCTAAAATTTGAAGTATTTATTGATCTAATTCTGTTGTTTGTTTTTCTGGCTCTTGCTTATGGTGCCTTAAATCTTTTTGCATTTTGTGATTTTTTTTGACTGTGAGCTTGTGTTTTGAGGGTTTATCTGTGGAAATTCTTCAGCACCCGAGTCAAAGGTGGGTTTTTCCAGAGAAGATTTCTATGAGGCATCTCAGGGTACAGCCATCCCAGGGCCGCCTTCAACAAAGTTCTGACCTTAGATTTTTCAGACCTCCTAGATAGCTTGAGCCACCAACCCCTGTGAGGAACAGCTTGTTATGAGTTCCCAGAGGAGATTTTTTCCCCCCTCGACTCAGTGCCGCATTTTGAGGGAAGACAATGTCCTTTCATTGATTTGCTTGGGGGAAAGGGAGAGTTATTTTTAGTTGGCCCTATACCAAGGATGTAGCTCTTTTGGGGTACCAGATTTATATGTATGCATATAGCGGGGTGGTTCCTGCCAGATTCTCCACCTTGGCAGATTTGGGGCTTCATATCCAGCTCTCAAATCCTGGCAGGTTATGGAAATGAAAGCTCATGGCAAAAATTCGCCTCAGTGCTTTGCTAACCTCCCTGGGTTCCCGATTTTTCTTAATTTTGGGGCTGTGGCTTTCTTTGCTAGTGTGGCAGTTCACTGATACCGTGTGTGTGTGTGGGGGGGGGGGTACGCGGGCCTCTCACTGTTGTGGCCTCTCCCGTTGCGGAGCGCAGGCTCCGGACGCACAGGCTCAGTGGCCATGGCTCACGGGCCCAGCCGCTGCACGGCATGTGGGATCTTCCCGGACCGGGGCACAAACCCATGTCCCCTGCGTTGGCAGGCGGGTTCTCAACTACTGCGCCACCAGGGGAGCCCCACTGATACCTTTTTATTCAATATTTTAAATTGTTTTTAAGTGGAGGAGTGGAAAGTAGGTCAGGGGACATAGTCTGCTGTATTGCCAGACATGGAGGGCCTTCTGGTTCCGTTTTCAGCTGTCTTGCTGAGCTAGCTGGTTTGTGACCTTGGCAACTGGACCCTTTTCAAGAGCGTTATTACAGTACTTGCGTATGTGACTTGAAGTTTATCTCTTTCATTTATAGAGGGCAATCTACTTAACCTTTTAGAATGAAACTGAGAACTATAATTCCTTTTGATTTGACTGGAATGTAGTTAGGATCATTATTTGACATTTTTGGGTACCTATTCTGGGCAAGAGAGTGCAAAGTTATAATTCCCAGAGGGAGTAAGACGTGTACACAGCTAACTGTGATGCTCTGTGTTGACTTGGGTATTAAGGCTTTCAAATGGAATGTGGTCTGAGTATAAGAATCAGTCATAGGTGGTTTGTGACCACCTAGAAGGGTGAGATAGGGAGGGTGGGAGGGAGGGAGACACAAGAGGGAAGGGATATGGGAACATGTATATGTATAACTGATTCACTTTGTTATAAAGCAGAAACTAACACACCATTGTAAAGCAATTATACTCCAATAAAGATGTTAAAAAAAAAAAAAAAGAATCAGTCAGCCTCAGGTTTCCAGCTGAAATACTGATATTGCCACATAGGACATTTAAAGACTTGCTAGGCAGCAAGAATCTGTCAGTGATGGAACTTCATTTAAAGTCTCATCTTAGTTTCCGTGTGTGAAGCTCTTTCCTAACTGACTTGGCCACACTGATTTCTGGTAGGTACAGAATCGGAAACCAAGGCTTTCATGGCCGTGTGCATTGAGACAGCCAAGCGCTACAATCTGGATGACTACCGGACTCCTGTCTTCATCTTTGAGAGGCTCTGCAGCATCATCTATCCTGTAAGCTTAAGCAGTGGTGCTTCCCGTGGCTCTCGGGGTGTCGGCGTGAGCCATTTCTCCATGAAGCCTCTTGGTGCTTCATTATAGTCAGGGGTAATCTTACCAGCGGTGGCCTGTTCAGGCAGTGTTTTAGGAAGCGCCGCACATAAAACAGAAGCAACCTCATAATAGTCCCGTTCCACATGGTGGGAAATCTAAAGACCTTCCTTGGTCTCATTTCCTAGATTCAAAGTCAAAATCAGTCTTTCTTTCTGAGCTAGGTCTAACCTCCCATTGCCCAAATCCTGGTATTAATCCAATATGCTGTGAAAGAAGTAACGCTGAGCTAGGGCGTAAGGAAATTTTCACCCTCTTCCTTCTTTCCCTGCCCACGTTTTGTGCACGCTTGGATGCCGGTGTATTTGTTTCCGTAGCCCAAACTATATAGAAGCGTGGTATGATCCAAAGATCCCTTCCTGTTGTTGAGGAAGAATGAAGAACACCGGCATTGTCAGTTAATGATGAGAGATCAGTGGGGTTGGCCGTGCCTGAATATCGTATAATATAGAGAAGACCCTTTCCTTGACTGGAGGGTCACCGGGGATAAAGTCATCTAGCCCCAGACTGGTTGGCACCACATGAGACGAGAAGGAGGAGAGCCCTCTCTTCCCTCGTGTCAGTAATCCAGCTTTCATGGGTCACTCCTCATCTGCTTATTTTGTTAGGCTTTTCCTTCTAATCTCCCCTTAAGTTTCAGAGAAGATGCTTGATATTTAAGGCTATTTGAATTATATTTGGATTTTTTGAATCACCTCTGAGCTTCTTATCCTTTATGTCTTTAAATGTGTAAGGGGCTGGATGAGTTTGGTGTGTTTTCCTCAGAGTGTCCGTGAGCCCTTAAGGTAGGATGGTCTAAATCAAAAAGGTCTCTGCCGTCCCTCTGCACGTATATTTATGCCATCCCTTCTGCTGCTTCCTTCTCTCTGTTGTTTAGGAGGAGAATGAAGTCACTGAGTTCTTTGTGACCCTGGAGAAGGATCCCCAACAAGAAGACTTCTTACAGGGCAGGATGCCTGGGAACCCGTACAGCAGCAATGAGCCAGGCATTGGGCCACTCATGAGGGATATAAAGAACAAGATTTGCCAGGACTGTGACTTGGTGGCTCTCCTGGAGGATGATAGTGGAATGGAGGTAACAAGCATAGGACACTACTGTCATGGTTAGGGTTCCTTTCCCTCAGGGGCTGATTAACACTGGGCCTCTGTAAATGCGGGCTAAGGATCTCCACCTACCTACCCCACCTGGTGTTCTGGGTAATTACCTGTAAAGGGCTCTGCCCACTGCCTGGCACGTGGTAAGCAAATGGTTGGTGACTGTTGCTTGTCATGGTGCAGGCTTTTATTGTTCTTGTTGCTGTGGCAGAGGCTTCCCAGGGATTCCAAGTTAATTAAGCTCCTTAAATACTGGCACTTTAGCCCCTGTGCAGATTTCTGGCCCTGTATCTGGTACCTTCTGGCAGACAACACTAGGGTCTGGCGTTATCGTATACATGGTGAAAAGCATGTTGGTGAAATAGAGAAAATTGTCTTCTTTGGTGCTGAGCTGAAATGGATTCAGGATAGGCGAAAGTCCTCAGCAGTTTTTTAACCTGGAGTCCATGGTTTGGGTTAAAGCTGTTTGTAACCCCTGAACTTGTGCTCAAAATTCTGCATGTTGCACACACATGTGCATTTTTTTAGAGAGGGAGAGTTGATAGGTCCCTGAGGCACAGACGTTATGCCATAAGCGCCCTTTGATCTTGAAATTTTCTTGCCTTACAATTATTTCCAAATAACAGCATCATTTTCTTTTCTGTTCAGCTTCTAGTGAACAATAAAATCATTAGTTTGGACCTTCCTGTGGCCGAGGTTTACAAGAAGGTCTGGTGTACCACGAATGAGGTATGTGCTTGTTTTCTTGCTTGGAGGTGTGGTTTGACTTGCAGGCTTGTACGAGGAAGAGCCGTTGTTCATCGTCACTTGCCCAGGTGGTAGCAGCATGTGAGGACTTTTACTTCCCTTGTCAGTGTTGGTGTGGAGAAAACCGGTCACCTTGTCCTCCTTGTGAGGCAGCTTACTGCTGAGGGGAGAGGAGCTTCAGGAGGGGTGAGCGTTTCCTGGCCGTGCAGCCGGCCCGGGCAAAGTCTGAGGCAGCCCGGTGATGGGGAGGGCTTGCTGTCGAGAGTGGACACCTCTTGACTGAGATTAATCTCAACTCTTATGGGCTTGCTCACGTTTCAGAACATTTTCCAGTACTGTGTCGAGGAGCATAGTTTTTATTTTACTAGTTGGGAAATTGAGACTCAAAAGGCAGTTGTTCTGAAGGAGTGGAAAAGGAAAATGGAGGAAGCATGGCGCTGTGGTCCTTTTGGCCACCTCAGGACCATTTGTCCGCTTATAAAAGTCAGATATTCCACTTCCCCCACTGACATTTTAGCATCAAAACAACCATACGGATTTAATCCCTGATGCACCTAAAAAATTAAGACCAAGCTTCTCTGGGTGCCTTGTAAATGGTGGTATGGAAGCCAAAGAATATACATCATCAGCCTCCCCTTTTGAATCAGGAGGCAAGAAGTTGGGGATCATTTGTCCCTCCCGTTAATGTGCTTAATCCACCGAGGGGTTCTTCCGTCAAAGTCCAGAGTTTGTGGCACCTTTTTATCCGGGCCTTCATCAGCTTCCCTTTTTACTTTATCCCCCATTTCCCTGATAAGCAGCCCATCTCTTCAGCTACAGACAAGGGTCTGTTTTCTGCGTCTCTCTCTTTCTGTCCATGGTCTATGGCTGTCTCCTCTCGTAGTTCCCACTGGGCTTCCACAGCCGGAAATGCTCTGGGACCTGGCCTGACAGGTTCTCTCCCTCCAGGGTTTCATCTCCTGAAGCTGAGCATGGCTTAGAGGCAGGCAGCTGGAATTAGTATGGTACCTGCTCTCCCACTTAATTTGCTAGAATGTGACTTCAAGCCTCCTTTTCTCACCTCCGAAATGAGGCTAATACTACGTGCGCTAGAGCGCCTAAGCTGGTACCTGGCGGAGGGTGAGGTCTCATGGTCCTCCAGTTTAGGCAAGTTGCTGGAATCTTCTAATTCACAAGGCTTATTTCTAGTCGTTCTCTCAGGTTGTAGGTTTAGCTTGAGGAAATTTGGATGAATCCTCTCCTTGCTGTGGGGTTATATGAAGACCTCAGGATCTCCCTAGGCAAAGACTGGTGTATTCTGTTTTCTTGCTTTTGATTCCTGAGACTTGAATCGCAGCCCTTTGATCTAATTGACTTCCCTCATCCTGATCCCTTGAGTAGTGGGCCCTATTGATAAGAGAGACGTTATACTCCTGAAGGAGGCACAGGCTTGGAAACAGAACTGGGCTTATAGCTGGATAACTTTGAACAAGCTGTGTAACCTTGTATAAAAGGGTAATATAAAGTGCCTAATTAGCATAGGGCTTAGTGCAGAGTAAAAACAATAAATACTAGTTGTTATAGTTATTACATAGTTTTAATGAAATTAAGTGAGGTAGTGTCTGTAAAATGCTTCACACAATTCCTGGCCTGTACTAGACCTTAAATAAAATGAGCTTTCTTTCCGCTAAGTGAATTGTAGTGCATCTGGATTCTAGATTTTGTGGTTAAGACCCTGCAGAGAAATAGAAGTTGTCCACACCGCTGAAGCGTTAAGCAAGACCAGGTGTCAAGTCCTTTGCATTTTCTGCGCCTGTTCACAAGCACACTTCTCCAACTCTTGTCTGCTCAGGGAGAGCCCATGAGGATTGTCTACCGGATGCGGGGGCTGCTGGGCGACGCCACTGAGGAGTTTATCGAGTCCCTGGACTCCACCACGGGTACGGCCCTTCCCACAGACGCCGCTGCATGTTCGGTGTGAGGACTGGGAGGGCTGAGCAGCAGTTCACAGCCTGGGACTTGGGGGCAGTCTGGGCAAATGCTCTCTCGTAATTCTGTTCAGAATTGAGGGGGGATTCCTCCTCTGGCTGAGGAAAAATGTGGTTATCAGTGGCCCCGTTCAGATACTGCTGGGGCCGTGGTGGGGGGGCTGGGGGAAGTGCAGCGAGCAACAAACGAGTGTTCAGGGCCCCTTATTTAGGGTTTTTGTTTTTTTCGTTAGTGGTTGTAATGCTTGTATTTTCACGTAATTGAGTAAACAATTTTAAGTGACTTGAAACTTTAAAAAAAGTTACTAAGAGTGAGACAGTGAAGTTTGATATCCAATACTGACCCCTTTTATTGGCTACGTTCATTAGTGGAGATCCGGAAAAGGGAAGCAGCCACCAGCCTGGAAGAGGGCTGTTCTTTATTCCTGTCTTCACCTCCATTTTTGCTTGGCTTCCCTTTTCTCCCAGATGAAGAAGAAGATGAAGAAGAAGTGTATAAGATGGCTGGTGTGATGGCCCAGTGTGAGGGCCTGGAATGCATGCTTAACAGACTGGCAGGGATCAAAGACTTCAAGCAGGGACGCCACCTTCTAACAGTGAGTTGGAGGCAGCGAAGTGGGAGAGGCCCCCATGGACAGAAGCTTGTGACCCCTGCCATTTCACCCTCGGGGGCAGCATGGTGCCCTGTACCAGTGCAAACAAGTGAAGGACCTGAGAGCTTCCTTGGCCCTCTCTACACTTCAGGCTCCCTCCCCACTGCCCTCTTCCCTGCCCGCTCTGCCCGAAAAACCAGCGTGAGAGAGCAAGCCTTCTGCTATACTTCTTTAGTCACCTGTGGAACCAGTGTCTAATTGTCTTTCCCCAAAAAGCTGCACTTGTGTCAATTATTATTATTACTGCTTTTTAAAATGGATTTTGTAAGTAACTCTTAAATTTTTTGTAGGATTTTGTTTCGTTATTCATCCAACTATCTCATTAGGGAAGAGTATAGGATTCTAAAGGCACCATACATATTACACTATTGTTTTCACCTCCAGGGAACATGAGAACATACATTATTGTACCCATGTTGTCAATGAGCTACATGGTTCTGAGCTCCCACGGGCCCTGAGCTGTGGGATCTTTCTGTTTACTATTATTAGTTCAGAGTCCGAGTTAGTACTGGCATTTCCCCCAAGACAACAGGGCATCACCTGTTCCACGAGGAATTAGTGTCCCTGCCATAGTTTTAGAGATGGCAGAGATATATATACCCAGCCCACGGGAGCTACTGCTGGAGACCATTGCTGCTGAGATGTAAGCCTGACAGGAGAGCCCAGCCACCATATCATGTCTCCTTAAGGAAACTTCACTGTCCTCTGTATTTCAGGAGGAGTATCTGCTGATCGTACACGACCCCTCTTGGACATTTCTTTCCTGCTTGTCCCCATGTCTTCACTCACAGATGGTCTCATGGGTTTTGACTGGCTTTTCTTGTCAGGTGCTGCTGAAATTATTCAGTTACTGCGTGAAGGTGAAAGTCAACCGGCAACAGCTGGTCAAGCTGGAAATGAACACTTTGAATGTCATGCTGGGGACTCTCAACCTGGTAAAGAGTGTGGGCTGCAAAAGACAAAGAATGAACCTTGGTGGGGGAAGTCCTGGGTGGGAAAAAGACATCGCACTTCTGGGCTCAAATGAAATAGATTTGTGGCCTTTTCAAGCCCTTCATCTGTCTCACTGGTGGGCACAGAGTCTTAAATTATTCAGGCTGTTCCTTATCCTCCTGCTGGCTCACCCCGTGCTGCTGCCATGACTCCCAAGAGCTCCCTTGTTTCTTTTCTGAATTCAGATGAGGAGCAAGAGGAATTAGTCCCTCTGCACCGGTCCAGACCGCACCCCAGCGGGAAAGTAATGCCACTCACCTCAGGGCAACCAGATAGAAACCGAAACGTCGTTTTCACTGTCCTCAGAAACCCACACACTGCCTGTCTCTCCGTGCATGTACCTGCACACACACACGCACAGAATTTCCGGAATGTAAGGCCACGAAGAACATCCTTGAGGAGCAGATCCCATGAGCAGTGAGTGGTTGTGGTCTATCCCTAGAGTGACTAGGCCTCCTTCTCCTGCAGGCCCTGGTAGCTGAGCAAGAAAGCAAGGACAGTGGTGGTGCGGCTGTGGCCGAGCAGGTGCTTAGCATTATGGAGATCATTCTGGATGAGTCCAATGCTGAGCCCCTGAGTGAGGACAAGGTGAGTGGAGCCCGGTCTGTCCACCTGCAGACATCATCTCATTGCCAGCCACTGGCTTGTTTGTGTCTAGCTGTGTCAACTAAGAATGATTGAACTTGCCCAGCTCACGGTGACATCATTATGTTAAAGCCTGAAATCTAGATTCAGAGGAAGCAAAGCTGGCTGTTCCAGTTGATAGACAAGGGCCTTAGTCCAACCCCTCAATTCACAGTTGAGGAAGCTCCAAGCCCAGAGAGATGAAGTGAGCCGTTCGATATCATATAGTCGGTTACTGTACACTTGGAGGCCTAGAACTCAGGTCTGCAGCTCCTAGTTCAGTTTCTCTCCACTTAGCACACCCATGCGTTCCTCTCTTCTTGTTGGTGTTGATGGTTTGGCTAGAGATACGACCAAATGAATACCAGGCAGCCTGCATTCTCTCAGGGGAGGGGAACATTGTGTTGGTTTATTTTGACCACCTGAAACTATTAACAGAGCCACTGCAGAGAGTTAGCTACTAGTTTATGAGGTAGAACTCACACTGCTGATTATTCCCCAGGAAATGCCGAGACACTCTTCTTCTAGGGCTACTCCTGATGGCTCTGATGGAAATGGATGACCTTTAATGCTGGCCGCAGCCAAAGTCCCGACCTTATTAGTGGGCCTTCCGTCCTCTCCCTTACTGCAGGGCAACCTCCTCCTGACGGGTGACAAGGATCAACTCGTTATGCTCTTGGACCAGATCAACAGCACCTTCGTTCGCTCCAACCCTAGCGTGCTCCAGGGCCTGCTTCGCATCATCCCATACCTTTCCTTCGGGGAGCTGGAGAAGATGCAGATCTTGGTGGAGCGGTTCAAACCATACTGCAGCTTTGATAAGTATGTTGCTTAGATTTCAGACAGCTAAACGAGAGTCCCTATGAAAACCCTGAGCTAGTTCTGTGAGACTAAGGAAGAATCACCTGAGTTTCTATTAGATTTTTGTGTGCTAGTCTGGCCTTTAAGGGCTTTGTCTAACTGGGGAGGCACAAAGTAAAATACATTGTGTTAAAGTAGCACCTGGTGAGGCAGAGAAGGAGAAGTGGTTGGTGACATGGGAAGGGGATATGACAAGCTGGAGGGAGTCATGTGTGCAAAAGCATGAGAATGCAAGAGGGGGTTGGGAGTTAGGGGGGCATGGCAGGAGCCAGATGAGAAGGGTCTTTATGTTATGCTCAGGAGTTTAGACTTGACCCTACAGGCCATTGAAGATTGTCAACCAAGAAAAGGACGTATCAGCTTTTGTTCCTCCTTTCACACTCTCAGGGTCTTTGCTCTTTTCTCCCAGGTATGATGAAGATCACAGTGGTGATGATAAAGTCTTCCTGGACTGCTTCTGTAAAATCGCAGCCGGCATCAAGAACAACAGCAACGGGCATCAGCTAAAGGATCTGATTCTCCAGAAGGGAATCACCCAGAATGCACTTGACTATATGAAAAAGCACATTCCCAGTGCCAAGAAGTAAGCAGCACCTCTGTCAGAGGGGCTGCTTTCCCTCCCCTCTTTCTGGTTCCTTTTCTCCTTCATCATCTTGGCATCCCTCTGCCTTCCCTGGGGTCTCCCTCCCCTTCTGGAAACTATCAAGGTGACCATGCAACCCTTGGGGCTGTGGGAAAGGATGGCAATTTGTTGGTTTCTGTTTCGAGGACTCACTTCTGTCTGGTTTCTCAGCTGAGTTGGGTGGTCCTTGGTGATTCTTTATGGTACGCTTGGAGGGTCACATCTAAACAAGCCAGAATCAATAGCCAGTTTCTAGGTGGACTTTGCTTCTCTGGCCTGCTCATAAGCCTCTCTCTGCTTTGCAGCTTGGATGCTGACATCTGGAAAAAGTTTTTGTCTCGCCCAGCCCTGCCGTTTATCTTGAGACTTCTTCGGGGGCTGGCCATCCAGCACCCTGCCACCCAGGTGAGTAACCAGCATGCACGTGGGCCTTATTCTGGAGCAGGACATGTGAGGTAACCACACCCTCTCTCCTCATCTGCCACGACTGAGTGAAGGTAACCACCTTGATTAGCCTTGAGATGGGAGTTGCCCTGAGTAGAAGGACTCTCGGAAGTCATCTGGTTCACCTCTGTGTGCAGACAGGATTAAGTTACATTTCTGATTTCCTCATTCAACTCGTTCTTATGTGGGGCTTCTTTATCTCACGGGGCTTAGCTGAGCAGCAGTTGTGAGGGTGTGGCTGGCCAGAGGGTAAAAAGAGTTTCGATTTCTGCCCGTAGTCCCTGGGACATTTGTGATGCCATCACTACCATTTTGTGCTCGGCCCCAGGCGGCGGAAAAACTTGGTTCTCAGGGAGGCCCAACCTTGTCCACCGTGTCCTCCTGACAGTCACTGGGCGGAGCTATCTGTTACTCTCACAAACCCTAATTGGCCCAGATAGGTGGCCAGTCTGGATTTGTTTATTTTAATTAAACTTTTTATTTTGAGATTATTGTAGATTTACACGGAGTTGTTAAGAAATAATGCAGAGATGTCGTGCATACCCATTACTTAGTTTCTCTCAGTGGGAACGCCGTGCAAAACTAGGAAATTTATCACAGCCAGGATAGTGACATCCATGCAGTGAAGATTCGGGACCATTTCCTTACTGCAGGGATCCCTCTTGTCTGTCTGTCTGTCTATCTATCTATCTATCTAATCTATCTAGTCTATCTATCTTTATTTATGCTGTGTTGGGTCTTTGTTGCTGTGTGCGAGGGCTTTCTCTAGTTTTCTCTAGTTTCTCTAGTTGCGGCAAGCAGGGGCTACTTTTCTTTGCGGTGTGCAGGCTTCTCATTGTGGTGGCTTCTCTTGTTGCGGAGCATGGGTTCTAGGCGTGCAGGCTTCAGTAGTTGTGGCACATGGGCTCAGTAGTTGTGGCTCACGGCCTCTAGAGTGCAGGCTCAGTAGTTGTGGCGCACGGGCTTAGCTGCTCCGCGGCATGTGGGATCTGCCCAGACCAGGGCTCGAACCCGTGTCCCCTGCGTTGGCAGGCGGATCCTTAACCACTGTGCCACCAGGGAAGTCCCTATCCTTTTATAGCCACATTCACCTGCCCTGACAACCACTGATCTGTTCTCCATCTCTGTAATTGTGTCCTGTCAAGAATGTTGTACACTAAATGGAATCATAAAGCATGTAACCTTTGGGGATTGGCTTTGTTCGCTCGGCATAATTGTTTGGCGGTTTGTCCTGGTCGTTGTATATATTAGTCATTTGTTCCTTCTTACTGCTGAGTAGTGTCCACGGCGGGGGGTGCACCGTGACCCGTTTAACCATCACCCATTAAAGGGCATCTGGGTTGTTGCCATTTTGAGGCTGCTATGAATAAAGCAGCTGTGAATGTTCACGTGCAGGTTTTTGTGTGAATAAGTTTCCATTTCTTTGGGGTAAATGCCCAAGACTGCAGTTACTGGCTTGTGTGGTAGTTGCATTATTTTGTTTTACAAGAAACTGCCAAACTTTTCTAGAGTGGCTGCACCACTTTACATTCCCATTGGCGGGGTGTGAGTGGTCCGCTTTATCTGCATCCTTGCCAGCATTTGGTGGTGGTTCAGCCATGCTGATAGACGTAGCGTGATGTCTTGTGGTTTTAATTTGTTTTCTCTAATGGATAATGACACTCACTGCACCTCTTTTCATGTCTTTCATCTGTCTGTCTGCTTCAGCGAAATGTATGTCCATATTTTTTGCCCATTTTCTGGTAGTATTGATTGTTTTTTCAATGTTGAGTTTTGAGAGTCCTCAGGGCTGCATTTTTTTATTGTTGTTTAGAGCTGTCTATCTTGAGTATAGTTCCACGTTCTCATTTAGTGATCTGTTCTCATAACTCATTCCAAAAATGTGGTTAATTGGCTACAGTAAAGGTTCTTCCATATGTCTCACTCAAATAACTATAGTACTCAACTTTTGTTCAGTTCAGTGGAAATAGTCATAATTACTACATCTTATGGATAATTCTCCCTACGTAAGAGTTTTCACTTATTTTTTTTCCCCTATCTTTGTAACATCTTTTTATTTAGAATGTGGGTAAGTCAAGGGACAGAATTGTCATTTGGCCAGTGGCAACACATTGACCTGAGAACTCAGGTCAGTGGATTCCAAGCTTATTCTTAGTTACTAAATTGAGTTCTTTTTTAAAAACAAGGCTTCATCTAGTTAGATACTTGGCATTCATACTTCTGACCGTTCACTTCTCTTTTAGCACGTATTTATGTCGTGCCTGTCGTGTACCTGTGCTGCGCTAGGTTGTGGCGACGTTGGCAGATGAGACAGTCACAGCCCCCTCTGGGAGCTCACTGTCTGGTGGAAGATAGAGCCGAGGACATAGTGATAACAGAGCAGGGGGTAAATGCAGTGTGGAAGGGGATTTCTAAGAGGAGAATAGGGCACCTGCAGAGGCTCAGAGGTGAGAGAGCTTAAAGCATTCCAGGAATTGAAAGCAGCTGCATTGGAGGTGAGACATGGCAAGAGCCGGCACTGGAGATGTAAGCGTGGGTCCACATCACAAGCCCCACGGAGAAGAGTGTGGATTGTCTCCTGAGGGTAGTGCACCTGGCCGTACCCTAGAGGATGAACTGGATGGAGGTGACAGGGGAGGTGGGAAGAACAGTTGGCAGGCTTTTATTGTGATCGAGGTGAGAGGCCATGGCGGCTGAACTCCAGTAAGTGAGGTGGACAGTGAATGGATTCGACAGAGATCTGGGAGGTGGAATAAATGGGATTTGGAGATTGATTGCACGTGGGTGGTGGAGAAGCTGGGTGAATCAAGAACTCCATTCCGTATCTGGACTGAGTGATGGGAGTGGTGATGCCATTGAAAGAGATGGGGGAACTGGGAGGTTTGGGAGTGAGTGAGGGGGAGGAGAGTCTGTGATGTTAGATTATTAGCTTGTGGTCTGTCCTCCTAACTAGAGTGTAAGCCTCAGGAGGGTGAGAGCTTCACATGCATGTGTGTGTGCACACACGTGCACACAGTAAACAGCCCGAATGTTAAGTCCAGGGGACCTGTGGAATATTCAGTAGGCAGTTGAACCACGAGTTCAGCATTGAGGAGCGTGAGACAAGAGGTAGCCTGTCATTTCGCTGAGGCGTGAAGTGGACGTGTACCTGCTGTGAAAATAGGTCTGTGAGCTAGTGAGTGACCTGCGTTGAGTGCTGAGCTTTCACATTGCAAGTTGGCTTTGTTGTTTTCGATTTATTGTCAACTGTGTGGTAACTGGCATCAGCTCACCAGTGATGGGCTGGTGCGGATTTCGCAGTGAGCTCCCCTGGAGAGCTTTTGCGGATTTCCCCTGCCTTCGGTGTTGTCATGTTCTCCCACCCCTGTGGATAGTGTGGTGCTGTCGTGTAGCAGCTGCCAGCATTTTTAAGCACAGGAGATTTTTGTTTACATCTCTTTCTTTCTAAGTTTTTTCTTATCCCCACTCCCACGTGTAGTTGTACGTCTGGAATCCCTAGGTTGAGAAAACTGCTGTGCTCCTGGGTTTGGTGGACGCAGATGAAGAACTTAGCACAGCCCCCGTGAACATCAAGGGCCTTCTTTGCTTGGTGTGGTTGCTGAGTTCACCACTGAGGCCTCATCAGGTGCTGCTTCTCCAGGGACTCTTATCTGAGCCCCTCTCACTTTCACTGTGCTGAGCACTTTACATATGGCATCTGATTTAATCATCATGGTGGCCCTGGCCTGCCCCCATTTTATAGACAGGGTTATGGAGACTGAAGAGCGTGGTGACTAGTCAGAGGTTGGTGGCAGAGCCTAACCTCCTCCATTTGTCCGAATCTCTTGAAGTGTAAAATCAGAGGATCTGATTGAAACCAAGCAGATGACATGAGATTGTGCACATGTTTTAAACCTTTAAGCTCCTGAAAAGAACGCTTGTTTACATAATTGGAGGCCTTCATCTCTTTGGTCCCTTCTTGACAGGTTCTGATCGGAACCGACTCCATCACAAACCTGCATAAACTGGAGCAGGTATCCAGCGATGAGGGCATTGGGACCCTGGCAGAGAACCTGCTGGAGGCGCTGCGGGAACACCCTGACGTGAACAAGAAGATAGACGCGGCCCGTAGGGAGACCCGGGCCGAGAAGAAGCGCATGGCCATGGCCATGAGGCAGAAGGCTCTGGGCACGCTGGGCATGACGGTACAGCCACGCCCGGGTTCCTGCATTCTTGCCTACCCTGTGGCACAGTCATTTGTGCTCTGGCGTGTCAGAGCTGGGGTTGGGGATGGTGAAGGTGAAGGCTGTGGGCGGGGGGTCAAGTGTACTGGGCATCGCGCTCGATGCTTCACCTTCTCTCATCTTCCCGGCAACCCGTAGATGTGTGACTATCATTGTTCTGCTCTGTGGATGAGGCTCAGAGGTTAAATGACTTAAGTTCACAGAAGCATTAAAAATGGTGGTAATCATCGTTTATTATCAAAGATTTACTATATGCCAGGCACTGTGCTTAGGCAGCTTCCTTTTAATATTGTATTTAAGCCCTCATGTGCTTCTGAGAGGTTGATTTTATACCCATTTTTCAGATGACCTAATTGAGGCTGAGAGGTGAAGTAAATCGGCTAAGGCACATAACTAATAAGTGGCTGACAGGCGTTTGAACCTGGGTCTGTTCGACAAGAAGGGCTCTGTGCTCTTCTCACTGTCCTACCTTGGAGGAAGCAGAGGTCCTGTGAGAGCCTTCTCCAGACCAGCGAACTTGAGTGTCAACAGTTTTAATACTCCCATGGGAACAGTATATGAATCATGCTGCAGCAGCCCTTGTCAGCCGAGAGTTGGTCTTGCTGGCACAGAGAAAGGGGGCTTCTTTGTTGGCAAGTGGCAACTTGCCAGGGTTCTAGCTGGATGGTTTCCTCTGCTTCAATGGTTCCTGTAGGAAGAGAATAGCAGGAGAATCTGGGTCTTTACCCTCATTAGAAGCCAACTAAAGAGATTTCCTTTCAGTGCAGCAGTCCTTTTCGTGTATGTGGAATGTCAACTCTGTGCCTGCGTGTCCCCAAGCTGCAGTGGGAGGGTGCGTGGAAATTCCCGTCTGACATGCCACCTGGGGTTCCCCTTACAGACCAATGAGAAGGGCCAGGTCGTGACCAAGACGGCGCTCTTGAAGCAGATGGAGGAGCTGATCGAGGAGCCGGGCCTCACGTGCTGCATCTGCAGGGAGGGGTACAAGTTCCAGGTACAGCTGCGGGCTTGCGGTCAGTCCCAAGGGCCAGGTGGCCTCACTCGCCTGAGGCCTTTTTGTTCTTAGACCAGAGTCGAGGCTCCTGTCTTAGGGCCAGCTGTCCTCTGTGAAGGTGGGGAGGCAGACTGATCTGAACGGTAGTCTCTTCGTCGTCATCAACAGCTACCACTCCCTGGGTCCCTTCTGTGTGCCAGGCCCTGTGCCCAGAGCCTTGATGTAAACTGGGTGATTTTATCTCTAAACCTGTAAAAAGCCCTAATTTATGGATGAGAAAACAAAGTTCATGTAGCAGAGCCAGAGTTCTAGCCCAGGCTTTTCTGACTTCAGACCTGGGGCTTTTAAAAACACATCCTGCTGCTGCCGTGTTCAGATAACCTGGGGAGAAGGTCAGGACCTTGGCTTTCTTGGCTCCACCAAACTCGATTTAACACGTGAAGGAGCAGAACAGTAAGTGACCAGTTTGCTCCTCTAAAGGCCTAAAAGGCATCCCTCTTCCTCTCCAGCTTGAATGTATTACTTAGCACCCAAGCCTGTTGAAGGGCCACAAGCCCTGTAAGTCCTGCTGTGACACAGGCTCCTTGGAGCTTTCTGGTCAGTTTAGGAAAACAAGAGACTCAACAAGAAGACACTTTATTCTTCATTTTCAGATAAAAGACGCAAAAAGGAAGGGACCGTTCAGGCTCGCATTTCTGCCCTTCTGCCTCGCAGCATCCACTTTATTTCAGTTGCTCCCCACAACCCTCATTTCACTGGGGCTCTGCCCAGCCAAGTGCTTAACCAGGAGACCGAGGGGCTCATCATCACCCCCTTTCCTGAATGCATCCCTTCCTAGGATCGTAGACCCTCGGGGCCCCTCTGCTCTGCTTCACCTCCTTTCACAACCTGTCTTGGAGTTTCACCTCTCCTCCTTTTTATGTTATCTTTGCAGCCCACCAAGGTCCTGGGCATTTATACCTTCACCAAGCGGGTAGCCTTAGAGGAGATGGAGAACAAGCCCCGGAAACAGCAGGGCTACAGCACCGTGTCCCACTTCAACATCGTGCACTACGATTGCCACCTGGCTGCCGTCAGGTGGGCCTGGCTCTTGCGGGGTGGCTCCTTCACTAGACCTCCCCTTGCATGTGCTTCAGTTCTAGCCCTGTGTGACTTCAGGGAGCGGGCAGCTCGCCAGAGGCCCTGGACTGGGAGGGGGTGGGACTGCCACCCCTGAGGCTTTAATTCTGTTGCTTAGGCTCTGCGAAGTACGGTGTCCTACCTTCAGCCATACAGGCCCAAGTGCCATTCCTGCCATATGATCTGGAAAAGACACTTGGCTTTTGGCCCAAGGCTGGTGAGAGCAGCCTCGCTTACTAGAGGCGGTGAAGCTGGCATTTACCGTCATGGTTACAAACGGCTGCTCCTCTCTGTAGAGTCAGCCACACGGACCAGCACTTCCTTAGTGTCAGCAAACCCTCCTCCACCCCCGCGCGCCCAGGTGCCTGGTTGCCAGATTAATTCCAGCAGTCACTTGTCTCTGCTGTCCTCCCAATCCAGGCTGGCTCGAGGCCGGGAAGAGTGGGAAAGTGCTGCCCTTCAGAACGCCAACACTAAGTGCAACGGGCTCCTTCCCGTCTGGGGGCCCCATGTTCCTGAGTCAGCTTTTGCCACCTGTCTGGCGAGGTGAGTGTGGAGCGTCTTGCGTGGTAGAAAAGAGAGGGTCCCCAGGAGATGGGTGAGGGTCAGCTGTCAGCCTGGCCCCGGGGAAGCCATCTCCTGTCACCTTCGTCAGGAATCCACGTCTGTCTTTGCTTCCTGACAGGGGAGCCCGTCTGGAAGAGAGGGGACTCTGCTGGGAGAAGCCAGCACCCTCGGCGTCGGGGGCCCCAGGTGGAATCTCTGGTTATCTGCTACCTCTCCTCCTTTGCTGATCTTAGGACACAAAACACAGGACCCCTGACTTGGTCCTCGAGGCCAAAATTTCCCAGAGTTCACTTCTATTTCTCTGAGGTTTAAATAATGAAAATAGCTTGATGACATGGGGAATATCGGGCTCCTTTCAAAGCCTCCCTTGTCCTAAAATCCAGAGTAGAGTAGCGAAACCTTCTGTGAGGTGAGGTCCTCATCTCTTGCAGATGTGTTGTGCAGTGGTGCCCCGCCCCAAGTCCTATTGTAAAGCTCGGGGATGAAAAGGTACTTGCCATAAACCAGGCACTTGGCAGTAATAATGATGAAAGTCATGTTGGGCAGTATGTTTTTTGTTTTGGTTTTTTTTTTTTTTTTGCGGTACGCGGGCCTCTCACTGTCGTGGCCTCTCCCGTTGGCGGAGCACAGGCTCCGGACGCGCAGGCTCAGCGGCCATGGCTCACGGGCCCAGCCACGTGCTCCGCGGCACGTGGGATCCTCCCAGACCGGGGCACGAACCCGCGTCCCCTGCATCGGCAGGCGGACTCGCAACCACTGTGCCACCAGGGAATCCTGGGCAGTATGTTGAACTGCTTACCGTGTGTTGTTATTATACACATTCTACAGATGAAGAAACTGAGGCACAGACTTGATCAGGGGCAGAGTCCAGGTGGTTGGTGATGTACATTGACATAGGAAAACCTTTCATTTGGAGGTTGCGGAAATGATTCTTATGGATAGATCACCTTGTCAGTCAGAATGAATATGTTCTACATTTCTTCTCCCAAAATGCACTTCCAGATGTGGTCACAATATGTCCTATGACACTAGTCCATCAAGAAATGCCCACCCGCCCCCAAACTGGCATGTTCTCCCCAAAGCTTGGAGAGCATCGCGTTCAGTCACAGCAGAAACAAAAGTGTGCTCTGCTCTTGTCTTCCCCCGAGCCCAGCCCTTGTCCTTGACTCCCCCTTTCATTCTCTGTCCGTCTGTGTAACCTTCACAGCCATCAGGCTGCAGGGGGGCTCTGCCTTCCCAGCTGGGTCTTCACCAGGGAGCTTGCTTCCACTTCACCACCTGTTCGCTTCTCCCAGGCACAATACTTACCTCCAGGAGTGCACGGGCCAGCGGGAGCCCACGTACCAGCTCAACATCCACGACATCAAGCTGCTGTTCCTGCGCTTCGCCATGGAGCAGTCCTTCAGCGCGGACACTGGAGGGGGCGGCCGGGAGAGCAACATCCACCTGATCCCGTACATCATCCACACCGTGCTTTACGTCCTGAACACGTCAGTACCGCGCGCCTCGGGGCAGCACTGGCTGACCCACCCCGTGGTCCTCTGCCCAACAAACTCTCCCGGCTTTTCTGTAGCTGCTCTAGTTACTTCTAGAACGAGTGTCTGGCCCCAGGCAGCCTTTACCGAAGTAGGAATGTTCATCTGCGCCTCTTTGGAATCACACAGAATAAAGAGTATGGTGGCTTCCTTTTCTAAAACTGTCTCATCTACCAGCACGGGCAGCCAAGGGCTGCCTCCTTGGACTGACCTTCAGCCCAGAGGGGAGCAGGAAGCAGGAGAGGCCAGATCATCGAAGCTTCTACTTCAGTGTAGCTGCTACTTGCAAGAGTGTTCCCTTGGATGGGGGAGGCCATGGGTCAGGGCCGCACACAGTCACTGTCAAAGGCACACAGGCTGTTCCAGGTGAGCGTTTCACAGCTGGAGGATGTGGCAGGACCAAGGACCTGGACTTGCTATCCCTGTTTCTTCTTCAGTGAGTGAGGCTTCCAGCAGCTGTGAGCAGGGAGGTGGTGGTGAAGATTATTTGGGAAAGTCAGCTGAGAAGGAAGGTACCCCAGAAAAAAAAACCAGATTTGTATCTTCATCTGTATGTACATTGTGGAGCAGTTTGGTAACACTAAGGGGGTAGAGAATAGTCTTTCGTTCCACCCTAGGTTTAAAAACCAAACTAAAGAGATTTAATAGACTTTAGCTCTTAGATTTGATTTAAATGGTTTTGTACTTTTAGGCCCCATCTTCTAGCAAGAGTCTTACACATCTGCGGGGCAGAGTGCTGACAGGTTGAAGGGCTGTGTACAGTCCCCCCAGGGTAGCTGCAGTTCAGTTTAGGCAGCAGAACAATTTGTCTCTTCTCCTTTCTGGTCTTCAACAAAGTGATTTTCTCCTTCCCTCCCATTTCCTTGTGAGATAAAAGGCTGACCTGGAGACCACAGGCTTCATTGTTACCAAGAGGCACTGGCAGGTCTCCACCAGTCGTTACACCGTCTGCTCCGCTGTTTAGACTGTCAGAAGAAACCCCTGCGTCATTGACAGCACGAGCGTTCCCATTATCCACACTGTGCTTCAGGCCTGAGCAGTGCTGATTGCTGGTGTCCGTGGGGCCTTTGACAGAGCCGTTGCCTCTTGTTGGCAGCAGAGGGGTGGAGGGGGCCGCCCCAGTCTCCAGGGAGCAAAGCAGACCTAGAGAGGCCGCATGATTTGTCCAACAGAGCAAAGCTGGTGGCTTCAGATGTCACTGTGTCTCTCAAATGCCAGACACTCGTAACTCACGCTTAGTTTCCTTAGTTGGGGAGGGAGCGGGCTGTGTCCTGATGGACTCGGTCAGTTAGAGGCTGAGCCGGAAGCTGCACGAAGAGGCACTGTTTCCCAGCCACAGCCTGCTTCCCTCGCCGGTTCTCGCTGGTGTGAGCTTGGTCACGGTGGGCGGGGGAGGGGGCTGGTGAGCAGGGATCGCTGCCTTTGGTGGGACGTTTGTATATGAAGGCGAGTATGTCACACACAGCACGAGCTGGCGCAGAGTGGAGCGGGTCGTGCGATGGCACAAAGCTTCTGATTTCCAGGTCTGGACGCTCCAGTCTAGTGTAGCCGCCTGTTCCATCCGTGTTCATCCATGGAGCAGAGGGGTGCCTGGTATCCCCGTACTATCTATCCCCCCTGCTTTCCCACAGCCCAGTGCCTGGCAGTGCCATGTGCAGACCTGGTAACTTTGATTCAGCCGCTACTAGTGTTGTGTTTTTATTTCCCTTCAGGGAATTAGGATGGGGCATCAAGCACTCTTGGCCTGAGAACACCATCCAGGTCGTAAGGAGAGAGTGTAGCCAGAAATATGTGATAAGGAAGTGATCTCTCAGTGCCCGTCTAGTGACCTGTCGAAGCTTCACTGCAGGTGGAGAGTCCACCCTGGGAAGACTCTGGAGCCAGGTTGCCTGGGTCAGAGCCCAGTTCCTTCACTCCCCACCGTGTGGCTTTGGGCAGAATATTTACTCTCTCTGTGCTGTAGTTTCTCCTTCTGTAACGTTGGGAGAGTATCCGTCTCATCGGGTTATTGTGAGGATTAAATGAGATAATCCATGGAAAGCTCTTAGAACGGGCTTGGCATTAAAGTTGATGATCACCATTGTTGCTGCAGTTCAGGCAAAAGCGAGAATGAGAAGCATGCTTGCCGGGAGGAATCTGTTCTAATGGAGGAGAGAGGACGCAGACACATAAAAGAACACACCAGAATAGCCTAGGAGGGGCACTGGCTGCAAATGCCGTGTGAACAGTTAGCTGTACTGAGACTCGTGGAGTCGGAGAGTGTGGGCTGTGGGCTTAGAGGCTCTGGGTTCGCTGACTGGTTTGGTGACTTTGGCTGTGTCACTTCACTCCCCGGGCCTTCAGATACCCTGGTAAAGAGGTGCCGGCTGTCACCTTCCAGAGTTGTCAGGACACGTGGATGGCGGGGTGTTTGTGAACGTGCCGGACGCGTGCGCAGTTGGAATTGTGCGGAGCTGGGCTGGGGGGTGGGGGACGAGAAAGATGCCCCCGAGAAGGACTGGGGCGGGGCTGGGAGTGCCCCGCTTGGAGAGGAGGCGGGAGGGGCGGTGGAGGACGGGTCGGGGGTTCTGTGAGCCGAGCGCTCAGGAAACTTAAGAGAAGACGGGAGATTGAGCAAGCCTCCTCCCCTCTTGCTATTTGTGCCCTGCTTCTGCCCTGGTTTCATGGTGCTCCTTTTGTTCCAGAACCCGAGCAACTTCCCGAGAGGAGAAGAACCTCCAGGGCTTTCTGGAGCAGCCCAAGGAGAAGTGGGTGGAGAGTGCCTTTGAAGTGGACGGGCCCCACTATTTCACGGTCCTAGCCCTCCACGTCCTGCCCCCCGAGAAGTGGCGAGCCATACGCGTGGAAATCCTGCGGCGGCTGCTGGTGACCTCTCAGGCCCGGGCAGTGGCTCCAGGGGGAGCCACCAGGTCAGTGCTCGCTTCGGGAAGTGCCTGCTTCAGGGAGCCGTCTCCTGGGCCGCCTGTCACCCGGACTCTGTAACTGCTGTGGGTTAAAGCTGCCCGTGGCGTGCGGGTGCTGAGCGGAGGCGCCTCGATTGACTCGGTAATGGACCCTGAGCCTTCCCGTCCGGTCACACCAAGAGTCGAGGCCTGACGCCGCCGGGTGCCTGCCCCTCTGGGTCAGGTGTTCGGGCGCTAGAAGTGGGGAGCCAGGCTTAGCCCTGGGAAGTGCACTCGGAGAGGAAGCCAGCCAGGCACAGGGTGAGACTTCTCAGGAGAAGGGTTGGGGCGGGCAGGCAGTTGAGACAGGTAGCCAGGTGTTCTGAATCTTGCTGGTCTGCGCATAAACTAGCAAAGCTTCCTCGGGGCTGTGCTCGGAGATGTTCTTTTCTGGTATTAAAAGCTCCTCATCTCCCTCCCTGGTCACATTCCTATCCCGTCTGCCCCCGCGTTCCATGAGCCTTTTTTCTTTCTCTGCTGTTGGTGTGGACACCTCCCTAAGAAGGAAGGCATTTCAGGAAGGAAGTGGTCTTTGTTTTCATGACCCCGTGCTGTGATTTGGGTCAGCTGGGAGGTGTCTTGAGGCAAACAACTGCAGACAACAACAGCGAGAAGCCCTTTGCGAAGAGTGCACAGATTGCCCCACGCCGAAGGGACTCCTTGGCGCTACTCGTGGCCCGTTGTGGCCCCGAGCAGTCTGTCCTCCCTGGGCCACAGAGTAGGCTATGAGTTGTCAGCTTGCTTCTGTCCTTGAGGGAAACCTGCTTCGCTTTGGGAAGGTCTGTCCTTGTGTGTCTGCTTTCGCTAGGATCCGAGGGGACATTTCCAACAAGGGTGCAGGGGAGGAGCTTTTAGGCCCCCGATAATGACAGACCAAGTGGAAGCAGCCTTGGCCTGAATTTGCACACCTGGTGTCTCCACCTCCATCAGCTCTGATTTATCAGGTCGCTAGTGGTAGGCGCGTCGTGGCCCGGGGGGACCAGGTTGGAGCTCTACTGTTGGATCCAGCCAGTGCCAGCCTCTGTGTAGAGCAGGAGGGGGCCGGTCTTGTTAGATTCCTACCTAGCCCCTGCCCCCGTTCCAAACATAGCACTTTCCAGTGTTAACCAAGAGTCTGAAGCATTAATAGTTAACTAGCTGCTAGGAATCAAAAGTTAGATCTGGAAGATACTAAGCTGTTGGTAAGCCAGGCTCGGCCTGCATCCCTAGCACGCAAAGTGGCTATTTACTGGGCATAGGCTCTCGGTGACAGGTGTGAAATCGGAACCCACAGGAGCTGTGTTGCTTTCAATTAGGAGACTGGAATTCATTACTGTCCCAGGCAGTTAAGGAAGAGCTGATTTGGTCACAGCTTAATTAGGAAAAGCCAGCGTGAGCTGCACTCATGAGTTGCCGTTTCCTCTGTTGCAGCTTAGTCACCTTTACTAAGTAACCTGAAATAATTAAGTTGGGCAGGGCCACCCCAGATTCCTGCCACCAACGTGGAAGAGCTGCAAGGAGGAGCAGCCCTGGTGGGCTGGCGGGGTGTGAGCCGGGTGCCCTGGAAGCAGGGTGGCAGAGTGCTGGCCATCAGCACGGTGTTGGACACCCTCCGAGGAGGGACATTTAGAGGGTGACCTCCTGGTGGTTGGGGCAGTGCCACTGGCAGCAGGCTTTGTCCTCAGCCCATTATGGGGTGGGGGGCAACAGCAGGTACACAAAAATCTAGGAGTCTGCACAGGAGAAGTTGCTCTCTTCTGCGGGTTTTACGTCCAGGATAAAAGATTCTTCTGCCAGGAACTTGCAAGTATTTAAGCCTGGGACTTTCCTAGGTTTCTGTCAGAGCCTTTTCTGTTTCCTTGTCTGCCAGCGCACAGAGTTGCAGAGAAAGAATTCTCATCGTCGTCCGCAGGCCCACCTCGCAGTAGTTTTCCCTTTCGGCTGCAGCATCCTCATGCGTGGCCGTCGGGGAGGAGGTGGGCGCTTTGGAGATGTTGGGGGGAGGGAAGGTACAGGTAGCATACCTTAGCGAACAGAATTGTCTCATTTTATTATTTTACTTTACTTCGGTTAATAACTTAAACATTGGGCTTCCCTGGTGGCGCAGTGGTTGAGAGTCCGCCTGCCGATGCAGAGGACACGGGTTCGTGCCCCGGTCCGGGAAGATCCCACATGCCGCGGAGCAGCTAGGCCCGTGAGCCATGGCCGCTGAGCCTGCGCGTCCGGAGCCTGTGCTCCGCAGCGGGAGAGGCCGCGGCAGTGAGAGGCCCACTTACCGGAAAAACAAACAAACAAAAAAAACCTTAAACATTGACTGAATGTAGGTGTGGTTGGCCTGTCTCATGCTAGGTAGTCCCTTCACTTGAGGCCCATACAGTGAAGTTTTAGCTTCTAAATGAATAACATCTATGCTTGTCTGGTGTTCATGATTCTAGCGTATATAAACACATGGTGCGTGCATGCACACACATTTTAATACTAAGTTCTGGTCCCTTTGGTATGGGCTCTGTTCCAAGGTGTAGAATCTCCATGACAAGGGCTTATCTAGCCTTTACTTATTACAGATATAAAGGCAGTTTGCAGACAAAACCTCTCCTAGGCCTTGGGCTCTAGAAACCAAGTCCTAGCACCGGCACTTCACTCACCGTGCAGAGGGGGTGGGGTGATGGTCGTTCTGTACTTCGTGGTGGCTCTACCTGCTGTAATCATTCCTCAGACCAGGAGTGTCTGCCGAGAAGGCGGTGGACGCTGTTGTCATTGACGGCCCTCTGTGTTCCAAGGGCCTGGCTGCTCTCTAATCCCAGACTGCATCACTGGATTAAGTAGCAGCGATGCTGGTTAGAAACAAAGGGGTGCGGTGAGCTCCGGGATTAGCCCAGGATTTCGGAGGTGTTGGGCCGGCTGTGGCTCGCATCCGAGACATCACTGTTGTCCGACGCCAGGTGTCCACCAGCCTGCTGGTTTTAACACGGCATGCGGTTGGCAGATTACTGTGTGAGACTGCTTTAGGTCTGCTGGCTGCTGGTAAAAACTCTCCAAGTGGGAATGTGAAAACTGAAGTAGAACCTTGTTTCCTCCCTCATTTATTAGGTCCCGTCAAGTCCGAGAGTGCGTGTGGGGGCCAAACACAGGGAAACACCGGACTCTGTGGCGACTCTTTAAGGCAGTAGCCTTTTGGCTGCCGTGTTGCAACTTACGTCTCCCTCTTTCCCATTTTCCCTGGCTTAGCGGAGTCGCTACTAAAGATGACTCTGTCACGCAGTGTCTTGTGGTGAATAAACCGCTGGGTCCCATGGCTTCAGAAGCTCTGACCCGTGGCTGCTCCCCTCTGAGAAGATGGCAAGTGGCTGGAGCTGACTGATGCTCAGTGCCCGTGACTCTTCCCCTGCTCCCAGAGCGCTTGGCTCCGTCCTTGTGAGTATCCTGCCGGGGTCTTCACGGACATGGGACTTGGTTTTATTTTCCAGGCTGACGGACAAGGCAGTGAAGGACTACTCTGCTTATCGCTCTTCCCTTCTCTTTTGGGCCCTCGTTGATCTCATTTATAACATGTTTAAGGTAAGGAGGCCGCTGGGAGAGTGGCTGGGTTTGGCAGGGGCGTAGACGACTGTGCGTGTGGCTCTGACCCTGCCTCGGCAGCCAGCTCCTCCACCAGCCTCCCCCGAGAAACAGGCCGACCTGCCGTGAGTAGGGGTTTACCCTCTAGCTCCGACCCCTGTGTCGGTAGACTGCATTTGTAGCCATGACCGCTCCTGTGACCCGGTCTCAGGCTGCTGCAGACCCTCTTCTACAGGCAGCTCTCCCCCGGCTCCACCCCGAGGCACCCTCTGTTTGCTCTCGTCCCCTCTGTTTGGATCAACTCCATTGCCCTGTATGAGTGTAACTTATTCCAGCCCAGTTTATAATAGGGACGCTCCTCTTAGCCTTGAGAGAATCAGAGGGTTTGAGGTGGTTCCTTTCATCATCTAAATGAAACAGCTGAATTAAAGCATGTTGACGAGTCCCTGTTCTTGGGGAACTGCCAGTGGTGGAGGGGATGGAGAGGAGAGAACGCATCGCCTCTTGAAGCTTGTAGGTTCATGTGATGTGTGCTTAGGAGAGGGGCTGTGAGAGGAATGAAGTGAAATTCTGTTCCTGGAAGCAGAACACATCCTCCAGGGAAAACTGGGATGTGTATGGGAGGGCTCTCTTCTTCCCTGCCTGACCTGAGCGACCTGCCCGGCCCATGTGTGTCCTGTTACTTCTCGTAGAAGGTGCCGACCAGCAACACCGAGGGTGGCTGGTCCTGCTCTCTCGCGGAGTACATCCGCCACAACGACATGCCCATCCACGAAGCCGCCGACAAGGCCCTGAAGGCCTTCCAGGAGGAGTTCATGCCAGTGGAGACCTTCTCAGAGTTCCTCGACGCCGCTGGTCAGTGTCAGGGTTTTTCATCTTTCAAAGATCTTAGTGGGGCTGGCCATCGCTTTCATCTTCACACACAGGAAAAAACAGGCGAGAACCAGCCTTTGGGCCACCACCAAGGGGTCTGGGAGAGAAGTATACATACCAGATCCCTGGTAACAAGATGCGGCCGTGACATGTGGCTCACTTTACCCCAGGTGCTGTGTTCCTCGTGCACGCGCTGTCCCAGTCTGCAGGGCAGCCCTGTGTGAGGCGGAGCTGTGGTTAACCCCCATTTTACAGATGGGGTAACTGAGGCTTTGAAGATTAAACCAGTTCCAGTGGGGCATAGCTGGAAAATCACTGGAGCCCCTTTTGGTTTCCTGGCTTCTTATGTCAGTTCAGAGAACTAACATGGAGCTTACCTGTCTTCCTCCTGCCTTTCGGGGACTGAGACCTCTTATGTCACAGCTGCCCCCGGGGAGGTGTGGAAGATTTCAACTCTGATTCTTAAGATAAATAGTAAATATCAAAAGAGAGCAAAGAACATCTCTGCTAGTAGGGATAGGGCAGTGCTTTGAAATGCTGTCACATGAGACATCCTCAGCCAGTTCCTCATTCCCCCAGCTGGTAAAAATGACGTCATTGTTCTCTCCTGTGTACAGGTTCGTTAAACAACTAATTTGTCATCCTAATTGCAAACACATTAAAATTTGTTTGGATTTCATAACCAAGCATCAGGTGACACAGCAGGGGAAGGTGACTTGGGCCAGTGCTGGGAAATCAACCCAGAATTAAAAGTCCTGTGCCCTCTGAGGGTGTGGGCACTGCAGTCCAGCCCCCCATCACCACCGTCCTTTCCAAGGTAGGGCTCCCAGAGCCAAAGCAGGGGGAGCCGCACCTGCCTAACTCTTCTGTGAGCTTGTTTCCTTTTCCCCGATGGCAGTTTTGTCAAGTGTGAAGAGCAAGAAAAAAATCTCCCCAGATCCCACTATCAAGAGAAGGTCACCACTAGCATTTTCTAGTCTGTCCTCTGGCACTAAGCCCTCAGACGTTCGGAGTGATGCTCTGTGAATTCCTCTTTCTTCCCGGACAGAGCTTCCCCAAAGCTCCAGGCCTTTCTTCCAGTGTGGCCGTTTGTGGCGGCGGCCTCAGCGGAAGCCACACTGGACGGGCCTTGGCCGCCTGGTGCCTCCCCCGTTACCCATCGGGCGGAGGCTGCCACCGCTCATCCCGGTTCCTTTGTTAACGGCACGAGATGCTCCCGTGGGTGTCTTTTCAGCCGAGACGTTTTACCAGTGACCCCGACTGAGAGCAGGTAGCCTGTGTGTCTGTGTCCTCAGGGCCCAGTGCCTTACCTGTCACCCAGGGGTCTGGTGAATGTCTACAAAGACTGTCAGTATGAATGTCACAAGTCCGAGGAAGAGGAGGAAGAAGCGGGCAGGGGAAGGAAGGTATTCACCTCTGTTCGGGGCTTTGCATCAGCCCTGGGGCAGGGGAGAGCGGGGGCGGGGCAGGTGGGAAGCCTCTGACGCCTTCCACTCGAGCGCAGGTGTTTACGGCATGGCTTTATTGCTTGGTTCCAACTGGTAGGAAATTTCAGAACATCCGACACACTCTACTCAAATACAAGGACAAAAACACCTTCCAAACCAGCACGAGCTGACGGGGGCCACTCTTCCTGCATCAGCCCAGACTCCAGTTTGAGTGTTGCCCCCCTCGGGGTTAACGACCCCGTATTGGTCAAATGAGAGCCCTGCTTGTGAGGGAGGGACGGGGCTGCAGGGGACCTGATGCTGATTGAGCAAGCACTTTCTGTGCCCTGGGCACTCTCACATAAGTGGCCTCATCTAATCCCCAGGGTGAATGGGACAAGGGCTTGTCACTGTCCCCATTTGGCAGTGGAGGAAACGGAGCTCCTGAGCTCTGGCAGCTTGCTCCAGGCCCTGGACTAGGGGTTGGGTTCTTTTACCCTACCCTGTTCCTCCCAGCCCTCGACGGCAGTGGGGCTAGCCTTTGTTTGGCCCCAGGTCCCTCTGAGAATCCGCTGAAGGCTGTAGACACTCTCTCCAGAGGACCCCCCTCCATTGCGCACTGAGTTTCAGTGGACTTACAGGCCCCTGCAGGGTCCATGGACCCGGGTTCAGCACCTCCGCCCTGAGGAGATCGTGAACTGGCCACTGCCACTTTAAACGCCTTTAATCCTGCCGCAGCTCCAGGTGTCAGAGCCCAGCTCCCCTCCCAGGACGAGGGTGTTTGCTCCTTGACTGTCTCCGCGGTCATCGCCGGTCTCCTGTGAGCAGCTGTGTCCGCGCTTGTCAGAGCACAGTGTGTTCCCCGCGTGGACGCAGCCTCCGTGACTCAGGGGCTGGGGGCTGTGAGGGCCGCTGCTAAGCAGTCTCTGCTTGTTTTCCAGGTCTCTTATCAGAAGTCACTGATCCGGAGAGCTTCCTGAAGGACCTGTTGAACTCAGTCCCCTGAGCACCACACAGAAATGGCGGGCGACAGAGATGGAAGCTAGCCTGCCTCTGTGTTCTCCCCTTCCGTGTGTGATTTCCACCGCAGGTTGCTGCATCACTGCTGCGTCATTGCTCCTCCCTCCTCCCTCCCTCCCTCCCTTTTCTTGGAGTGGCTTGGGGATTTTAGGCTTCCCGTTTTATCTTGTGTGTGTGGTGCACTAGCTATGAAGTTGTCTGTAACCCACGCCGTCGAAGGACCTGTACATACCTGGGAGCCACGAGTTGTCCTGGCCAACTGAATACTTGAGTGTGCACATCTTGAGAAATAAACAAATGACTTAATACACATTGAAAAGGAAGGTGTTGCCTGTGCTTGAACCCCTCCTTAGTGACACTGGCCAAATACTTCTCCTTGACTGCACAGCCCTTGCCGGAGTCAGCAGGGAGGCCTGCGTGTGTCACATTCGCTGTCTCTTGGCGCTAAATGGAGCCTGTCTGTTCTTGGCCAGCAAGTTGGGGCACTGCATTTGACGGCTATGATCTTTCCTGAAACAAATGCCTTGGCTTCTCTTAATTTTTGGCCTTAAGAGCTGGAGCCCAAAGACATGTGATTTTCTAGTCCTCTGCCAAAGGCCGGCTCAGCGCAGTCGGCACTGGTCTTTCTACAGCAGAGGTGTTTGACAGTCCCCTGTTAACTTCAAATGGGAAATCCTTTGGCGATTTCTCTTCAGTGTTGCCATGTTGGGAGAGGGCTTGGGGCAGACTTTGAGTGGCTGCCCTTTACTGAGCGCCTTCTCTCTGCCAGCCCCCCCACCCCCGTGTGTGTGTGTAATTATTTCTAGTCCAACAGCCCTGCAAGAAAGGGCCTATGAACCAGCATCAGTTGCTCAAGGCCACCCAGCCTGTAGCTGCCAGAGCTGAGGTTTGCGCCTCCGAAGTCGTGTCCTGAACCACTGTGGCAGCTGCCGCTGGGGGCCTTGAGACCTGCTTCCCCACGTTCATGGGCAGCAGCCCTCTTAGCGAGGCAGCAGGACTCCCAAGAGCCTCTCCCCAGATTGTCGGGCAAGGCTAATCCAGACACGGCCTTGCGGGGAGGAAGAGCTTGGTAGTGGCTTTCTCCTTCACTTCCCCGTGGGCCACTCTGCCATCTGCTTTTTCAAGTGACAGTCTCCCCTATTTGATGTCCAGTTTATGTGGCTCACTCCGCAGGCCAGACCATTTGGGACAGAAGGGGCCTCTGGGTCCCTTTAGAAGACTCCCAGAGCCAGGACTTAGTGTTTCTTCCCCGGAGCCCCTGACCGGGCAGCCGCAAGCAGGAGCGGGTGTCGCGCTTGGGCTTTAGCCAGAGAGACGAGGGCAATTTGTTGCAAGAGCCCAGCTGGAGGGACTTCCCTGGCGGTCCAGTGTCTAAGACTTCGCCTTCCAGTGCAGGGGGTGCAGGTTCAATCCCTGGTCGGGGAGCTAAGATCCCACATGCCTCGCAGCCAAAAAAACAAAACATAAAACAAGCAATATTGTAACAAATTCAATAAAGGCTTTAAAAATGGTCCACATCAAAAAAGTCTTTTAAAAAAACCCCCAAAACCCCAGCTAGAGGCAGGCAGGCCCTGGCAGACGAGAACGTGCGTGTGCCGAGTGCATGGGAGTGCACGGTGGTGTGGGTGGGCGACGGGGCTTTCTGAGGGATGGACGGGCTGGAGGGAGGGGGCAACAGAGTCTAAGGGCGTCAGGCACCCACTCCTTCGTTCAGATCCCAGCTCCACCACCCTGGGTGTCTCCGCAGTCTCCTCAACTGTGAAATGGGAATGTCGGTATCTAGGGGGTCGGGTGGTTGCCAGGTTTACGCGAGTTTACTTGGTTGCCGTGTGGTAAGGAAATGACCGCTCTCATTACTGATGAATTCATTTTCAGTCTGCAGAATTTTGGCTTTTTCTTTAACGGAGCTCCACGTCTCAGGTGAGGTCCAAATAATGTCCAGCTTTGAAGCTGCACGACGGACCTTGGTCTCAGGCACACTTGCTTCTCACACTGAGCACAGCCAAGTTCATTCCCTCCCGTAGGTCCATCATCTCCCGCTTTCCGGTCGTCTCCCAGGAGACATCCCAGGTCCATGTTACCATGTGGAGTTGCTGTTACGTAACATCCTAGCAGGGAATAGATCGGAACAGCTTCATCTGGGGCAGCAAAGGCAGCGGGGAGAGTAGGGGAGGGTGCGGGGTAAACAGGTGGCACTATCCCTGCCTGCCAGGTGGCGGGCACTGATGGAGGCTGAGCCGCGCTCATGGCAACGCCTCGGGGCCTCACGCTTTGACCGAGGGCCTTCAGAAGCTTCACCACGGCTTGGTTCCTTGGGCCTGCGAGGCTGAGGTCTCCAAGGCTCAGGACAAGGTGTTCACTTCTTTTTCTCTGCCCTTCATTTTTTGGTTTCTTGCCAAGTCCTCAGAGTTTTGGCCCCAGCCCAGTCCCATCAAGTCTCTTGTTTTCATGGTCACAGCTTTCCCTGGTGTGTACCCCTGGCGCTTCCCCGTGCCTGCCGCGGTTGCAGGCAGGTTGCCGACACGGTGGCCGTACAGGTCTGTGACGGGTCCCGGAGCGGTGCCCTCGGCAGAGCTTGGGCAGGAGCGGAAGCTGGTCCAGGGCAAGAACTCGGCCTCCCCCAGTCTGCGTCCCCTGACAGCACCAGCGGACATCGGTCAGAAAAGCAGTTAGTCCCTTCCTGTCCCGAATCATTTTCTGGGCTGATTGCTTCTTGGGTCCTTGTCTTTCTCAACAGGCAGCCCCACCGGGGGAGTTCAGATGGTTCCAGACTGGCCACACCTGGCGATGGCCTCCCCCGCACACCTGCCCTCCTCTGCCCACCAGCTTTTGCTCAGCTCAGGGGTGGGGTGGGTCCTGGGAGCCAGGCCTCCGGGGAACGGGCTTGGGGTCAGATTTGGGTTCAGAGCTGGCTGTGCACCCTCAGACCAAACCCTTTGCCTCTCCAGGCCTCAGTTTCTCCACGTGTGAGATGAGCACACGTCATCGGGCCTTAGCCAAGGGAGCACTTCACGCAGCCCGTGGCTCTCTGGAGGAGGTTCTGGAAACGTAAATCGTTGGGGTTATGAATGAGGCAGCCCAAGAAGGGCTTTCACAGGCCTGCGTGGGGTTCCATCCACAGCAGGGCTCCTACAGTGACAAGAGCTGTTTGAAGGTAGTGAGTCTCTGTCACTGGAGTTACCCAGGCAGAGGCCGGGTCTTAACCACAGACGTGCCACATGGAGGTGGCGGGGGGCGGGGGATGCCGATGTCAAAATTCACTTCCGACTCTAAAGTCCGGGCAGCGGGTGGGAAGTCCAGGGGCTTTGGAGTCAGACAGTCCTGGGTTCTGATTCTGCCTCCTCTATGCCTGGCAGGCCCTGCAGGCCTCAGGAGGTCCCCTGTAAAGGCCGTGAGCGGTGCCGCCTCACAGGATAAACGTGACCATGTTTGCAAAGCGCCCAGCTCAGCGTAGGTGCCAAACACTTGTGGGGCCTGAGAAGCGTCTCGCTGATGTGGGAACGAGGCTTCCGGGGAGCCTTTCACGGAGTCCTGCTGAGAGCCCCCGCCCTTGACTCTGGCCGTCCCCCAGCCGGTGGAGCAGGGCTGCGGGGAGAGTGGCTCATGGGCCTCTGAGTCTGAAGGGAACCTGGGGGAGGCAGCAGACCAGAGGAGAGAGCACCCACCTTCCCGGGGTCCCCTCCCACAGCTCTGGAGGGGCTTTCTCCCAGAGAAAGGGGAGATGCTGAGGCAGCGTGAACCCGATGGGCAGGTGGGGCGTGGCCCCCGCCTCGCTGCCCTCCGTGCTACGCTGTGCTGCCCCCGGCCTGGCTTGGGAGAGGACAGGATGCACCCACGCGCGTGGGGGTTTCCATCTCATTAACTCCTGGGGAGCTGGAGGGTGGACGGAGATCTGTCCAATGAGCCACTCTGGGGCGAAGCCGAGGCCGGGGAGGGACAGGGACTTGCACAGGCTCCTGGGTATCAGCACCGCGGGCATGCAGCCTCACTGAGAAGCCGGCGGGCGTGCCATTCGGAGGAGGCCCCGGACGCTTCCCCACGTGGTCCTAACCAGCCGACACGTGCCTTGCTCCGCGGAAAGCGCTCACAGGGGGTTCTGAGCCTCACAGCCGCCCTATGAGGTTGCCACTGGTATCCTCCCCATTTTCCAGGTGATGAAACGGAAGCCGCCCCATCAGAAGTGGCCGAGCAGGGATTTGAGTCCAAGTCCACCTGAGGCCACAGTCCACAGCCGTCATCTCTTTGCCACCTCGTCTCTGTGCTTATCCCAACTGGACGCGCTCTTGGAAACATCTGGACTTGAGTGGCCGGGACTGTGGGGGGAGCAAACAGGAAAAGCTCCTTAGTGCCCCAGAGGCTGACCTGGCTGAAAGTGGCCAAGTGGTTCAGGGAGGGTGTCCGGGGGTGAGACAGATCTGGCTGCTTTCGTACCACCCGAGAGCCAGGACAGTTTGTACATTTTTAAAGGGTTGGAAGAAAAACACAGACTATGCAACAGGGACCGTACGTGGCTCATAGAGCCTGAAATGTGACTCTCCGGCTCTTTGCAGAAAACGTTTACTGAGTCCTGCTTCGGAAGAGGGGTCCCCAGTGGGTTACAGTGAAGAGAGACGCAGGCTGCGGGCCACCGCCGCCCCCCGTCAGCCGTTCGAAGCCGCTAAGGTTCCCCACGCCATCTCGTGCCTGCAGTCACACTGCCACGTGTACATTGACAGCGAAACCCCACAGGCTGACCCCCTGCTGGCCCTCGGTGCCACCTGCTGAAGGCAGTGCTGGAGGTGAAACAGAGGCTGTGACCAGCGACGAGGGTGCTGGTGTCGCCGTGGGACGTGGGGCGGCTGAGAGGCTCGTGGCTGTGAGTGACAGGGGTCCGATGCGAACTGGCCTGAGCGGTTAAGGGGACCTGCCGTCTCACCCAGCAGCAAACCCAGAGGGGGACCCAGGAGTGGCCGATCCGGGGTCTCCGAGCGAGCACATCTTGGGTCTTGTCTGTCGGCTCTGCTCCCAGGCGGCTACCCTGCAGGTCCCACAGGGCTACTGCCCCCAGGGGTCCCTGTATTGTTTCCCCGCTTGGCCCGACCACACCAGAGAAAGATGGGGCCGGCTGATCCCTGCATCAGAGCCTCGGGAGACCTCTCCCGGAAGTCCCCAGGGGTCACCCCCCACGTCTCATGGGCCGAAGATGGGTCCCTCACCCATCTCTGTGCCAGCCCCTGTCAGGAGACGAGACAGCCCAGCTTGGCTCAGACAAAAGTGTCCCTCCCTGGGGCTGGACAGGGCAGGAGCATGAGTGCTCCCGGGGCCCCCCCCCGAGCCAGAGGCAGGGGCGGGAGTGCTGTGCGGTGGGCAGCGACAGTGTCCTAGTCCACCCCAGGGGCTCCCAGCACCCCACCCTCACTTCACCTGGTCCACACTGTCTACCTTACTCCAGACACCAGGCCTGCCTGTGCCCCACGGCCGCTCCCACCCCTGCCGGCCCCCAACGAGTTCCCACATTGATTCTGTTTCTTTGCACCCCTGGCTCTGGCTGCAAAGTCTGGGCAGGCTGCAGGGAGGCTGGGAAAGCCAGGGCCTGCACAGCCTTTGTGGGGATTGAGGCAGGGCGCCCAAGACGTACAGGTGGGTTCAGATGAATCAGAGGCCAAAAACGACGACAGCTGTTTCCTCCCAGGCAGCGGGCCTGGGAGGTGGGGGGAGCTTGTGTTACAGGGAAGCTTTGGTGGCCGTTGACCTGGGGTCTCGGCCCAGCCCTGCCAGTCACCACCCGCTTGGGCAGATTGCTTAATCGCTCGGGGCCTCAGTTTCCTCATCCATAAAAAGGAGCTACTCACCCCAACAGCAGAGTTGAGCAGATTATGACCACCAGGCCCCTGGTACAGTGCTGTCACTGACGACCACACAGCTGTTATCAGGAGCCGCTGGGAGCCTGGCACAGGGCAGCGTCCGCAGACACATCCACCGAGGCCTCTCTGTGCCCAAGCTCAGGGCCGGGCCTCCAGGGGAGGCAGAGGGACACCTCAGGGATGAAGGGAGAGGGTTGAGGCCCGGTGGATTGAGGCAGAGGACGGCCGGGACCCTCAGGGAGGGAGAAACCACCTCTGGACGGGGGTGGCATGCTGGCGTCAGGGGAGGACTTCTTGGAGGAAGTGGCGTTTGAGACAGGGCTTCCTAAGTGGAGGGAGCAGAATCTCCAGAGGGGCTGGGACAGCTGTGGGGGGGGGGTATGTGGAGGGAGGCCAGCCCCTGAGGGTCTGGGCATGTCTCTCAGCCAGTGTAGGCACTGCCCTGGGAAAGGCCTGGTGCCAGGTGAGTGGGCGGTGGACCCGGGAGGGGCTGCAGGTGTAGGGCGCAGCTGGGGTGCTGGGAGGCGGGGGAGGTGCAGGACTGGGAGGAGGCTGGCCTGGCCGCAGTGGACAGGACCTCCGTGTGACCCAGGGCATGTCCCAGGCCCTGCTGGTCTGTCTCTAGCTTGATGGGATTGGACGAGACCAGGTCTTCTCCTGGTGCTCCTGGAAGCCCCCCAGAGGCTTAGCCTTCCGTTTCTCCACCCACTCGGCTGCTCATTTCCCATTTCACAGATGGGAATACTGAGGCCCGGGTTGGGGGTGATGGAGGGACCTCGCAGGGCAGGACTCGGTGAGTGGTTTCCAGAGGCTGACGGATGCCTTGTTCTTTAGTTGTCTTTGTATTCCAGAAGATCGCCACCCCCACCTTTTCCCCACAGCAGTGGCGTTTGGAAGAGCCCAGGTAGGTGGTCTTTTAGAATGTTCCACAGCAGGATTTGTGTGTTTCGCGGAAATGTCATTTAACTGGTTCTTCTACCTGCTCCTGTCCCACAACCAGAAGTCAGGTCAAGGGCTTGATGAGGGTCTCGTTACAACCTCCCAGCAAGAGCAGCCTGGGCTGGGGACTTTGCCAGCCCCTCACTTCCGAGTGCCTGACTCTTTGTGATGCCGTTTGGCTGACTCCTGGCCACTCGAAGCCTCCGTTCCCTCCGTTGCCTGGTGCCCTCTGAGCACCTCCTCTGTGCCAGGCCTGGGGGACGGGGACAGTTACTGGTCACGTCCGTCTTCAGCCTGCCATGAAAGAAGGCTGTCGGTCCCGAGCCGAGGAATGGACAGGAGGATGGAGGCGTGACAGAGGGGACTTGAGCTGGCAGGCAGAGCGGCTGAACCATGGGGTCGGGGGCCAGGTCAGGGAGGCTTCCTGGAGGGGCTGCCTGGGCTGAGTGAGTCCCAACAACCAGTAAAATGTAGACTGGGGGGCGGGGGACGGGGGTGCAGGGGAAGAAAGTTCCAGGCGGGACAGCAGAGGGCCAGAAGCAGCAGGCCTCCTGGGGGATCACAGGTGTGAGAGGAACTCAGGCTCGGCCAAAGCCGGTGGCCAGGCGCCCTGTGACATGGGTGCCTCTGGACACACCTGGCCACCCCTTCCCGAGGTGGGTGTGAGGCCACCGCCCAGGGTGGTAACAGCTCAGCTGTCTCCCTCCACCCTTCCATCCTGTCTCCACTGTGACATCTCTATCTTGAGTGCAGTGCCAACACTGCCTTCGTAAAACATGTCAAAGTGGCCCTCCTTCTCCTCGCCCTCCTTCCCCGCCCCTAGCTCAGCCCCTGCGCTGGCTGGTCCTCAGGAAAGACTCGCTGGCAGAACCTGAGCGTTTCCAGGCTCCCGGCGTTTTGGCAAATGTAAACTTGGGCCTGGAAATGGCCCCTCGGGTTCACAGACAGGTCTCAGAAGGACGGGAGGGCTGGGAGCTGTGACAACGAGCGTCGATACCTCCCACCCTGCCTTCCTTCGGAGTCGGGAGCCCTGCCCTCCCGCCCCACCGCCAGGACAGCTGCCCCATCACTCTCTGTAGAGCCGGTCCCCTGGCCAGAAGGCGGTGACATCATCTCTTCTTGGGCAAGCTCCGTCTGCCAGGGTGGGGCCCCCAGCAGGCAGAGGCTGGCACGTGTCTGGGCACCTGAGCCCAGGCAGGCCGGGGGGACAGGGAGGCAGCCACACAGCCAAGATCCTCAATCCCTGTCTCTTGGGATTTTCCCAGCCTGCCCCGGGGCCGGCTGTGATCCTCTTCTGATGGCCTGGGGCCTGGTCTCCATGAGGCAAGAATTCTCCTCGTCTGTGACTCTACATCCCCTGTAGAGTTAAGGATGGCTGAGTTTCAGGAGATGGAGGAAGCAGAGAATTCTCTGTGTGCATGTTCCTACGTGCCAGGGTGGGACTGGGGGCCGGGGCAGGTGCCCCCAAAAGGCAAGGGGGCTGTGTAGCCTGTGAGGAAACAGCTGCACCCACACTGGCCTCTGTCCCTCCAACAAGCCAAGCCCTTTCCAAACCTAGGGCCTTTGCTCATGAAGAACTCTCTTTCCTCAGATTCTCATAGACTCTTTTGGGGTACTTGAGTCACATGTCCCCTCCTCAAAGGGGCCTTTCGCAGCATCTGTCCAATATTGTCCCTAACTCTCTCTATCCTGCTGCCCATTTTATTGTCTTTGCAGCACCTGTCACGCTCTGAAGTTGCTGTATTTATCCGCCTGGTTGGTGTTCACAGCTGGCCCCCTGCCTGCTCATATCTTGATCACAGCCCTCTCTGGCTTGGGTGGAAGCATCTCGATAAGCGTCAGCTCCCTGGCACCGCAAGATCCCCAGAGGCAGGAGCGCAATCCTGTTCTGCCTATACCCCTGGCATTGAACTAGGGAAACCGGAGGACATTGCCACCAGCAGCCTCGCAGTTAGTTTGCCCTTTCGAGGATCAGCACCTTAGGGAAACTGAGGCAGCTCTCAACTCATTTCTGTCCCCAGCCCCATCTGCTGGGCCTGGGCTTACTCCTACCTGTTCACAGGTCGCAGGAACCAGGTGTTCGTTGCGCCTGAGTACGCCCGGTGCCCTGAGCCCACTGGGGCTACGCAGTCCGGGTGCTGAATGAGCTTAATAGGAGAGGGAGGGAAGGAAGCCAGGGATGGCCGTGCTAAGGGCTCCTAGGCTCCCCTGGGTCAGTGGTTTCCACACCTTATTATTTTCCAGCCAAACTCTAAATGGACCACGCCACCCTGCCCCCAACCATCTACCCCCACCCCCCACCGGTGAAGAGAAGTCCAAGGTCCAGCTCTGGGGACATTGTCTCAGTGGGAGCTGGTGTCCCACCTGCTTGGTATGTCCACCCCTCCCCCAAGGGGGCTGCGGCTCCACGGAGAACAGAATAGAGACCACTGGTCAGAAACAACGGTCTCACTTTACAGACGGGGAAGCGGAGGCGGCATCGTGAGCTGGGGGCCAGCCGGCCAACGTCACCCAATGACCCATCCACTTCCTGTGGGCTCGCCATGCCTTGGTAACGTTCCTCCCCCGCCCAGCACTAGAAGGCATCTGTGCCTGGCCCATCCTTCACCAGGGCCACCGAGGGCTCACAGGGCCAAGGTCCTGTCTCCGATGGCCCCTTTTCTGGCTGTGACCTTCTACTCCCCCCTGGGGGAGAGGGGTGGCCCCCCAGGATGCATTGGGAGGGTAAGGGGGGTTCCTTCAGTTTGCTGGCATGGGTGGAGGCCCCACCCGGCGGGCACTCATCTCCTCCCCTTAGCAGGTGTCCCGGAGCCCCGGCCGTGGCCATGTGGAGACTCGGGTCCCCTCCTGTGGAATTTGGGGCACAAAGGCTATTCCCACCGTGGGGAGTGGCATCCCTGGCCGGCCAGGAAAGAAGTTCTGTGCTGAGCTCAGCTTGGCGTTGACTCACGCAGGGACCTCTCCCAGGGACCCGGAGGAGTCGCCTGGCCTGCCCGGGGCTCCCACGAGGCTGCCCGGTGGCTCAGGGCCCTGGACACGTGCCGGCTAATGAGTGTGCCTCCCGCCTGCCTGGCCAGCCCATCTGCGACAAGGCTGAGCGGAGCCACAGGTGCCCGGCGGGGAGCCGCCCTCACTCGTGGGTGGGTCTTGGCCCTGGGCCTGCTGACACCAGGGTTTTGTCCTGCGCCAGTGCTGGGCCGGCTCGTCGAGGGGACCATCCGTCCTGGGCGCCCACAGGACTCACTGGGGACAATGAGGCAAACGAGGGCTAACCCCGAACAACACAGATCACCCCTTAGTTCGTTGGTCCTAGTTAAAGGGAGTGGGTGGCTGGGCTTCTAGGAACAGAGGGTGTGGATACAACCTGCACTGTGGTTGGTACCGCAGCCGCCCATGATGTCTGCCCCAGACTAGGGCTCCGAGAGGCAGGGACAGGACTGCCCAGCCCTGTAGCATGCAACTGTAGCCACATACCTGGAGTTCTCAGGAGAGGCCCCACGGGGGAGATGTGGGCCCTTCTGAGCCAAGCCATCCATCGCTCAAAGAGGAGAGTGGAGAGGTGGGGAGTGCCCGAGGGGGAGGAGCAAAGGATCAGGCCTGGGTCAGCCTGGCCTGAGTGCGTTTCTGGCTCTGACGCTCACTGGTTGTCTGATGCGGACTTTGTTCACGCCCCTTCCCCAGTCTGAGCCTCAGTTCACTGACTGTAAAAATGGGTTTACTGATCCTTATCTCGCAGGGCTGTGAGGAAGACGCAGCAAATTTGCTAAGGGCTTTGTAAACGGTAAAGTGCTGAAAACGTGGTGAGCTGTTTTTATTATCTGCCATAGGCAGCCAGACCACTCCCAGTTCCTGAATTCACCCCTGGGGAGACCCAAGGTCCCTTCTGAAGCCATGAGCTGGCAGGAGCAGAGGGGATGGTGTACAGCCCAGCAGAAGGGCTACGGGTGGGGTCCCTGTCTTCCCTCCCCCAGGAGGAGCAGCCCGGGCTGAGGCTAAGAACCTCCTCAATTCCCTTGAGTTGGGCAAATTCACTTGGGAGAGAGAGCGTGCTCCTTCTTGGGACTGTTTAGGGAACGCAGTGATCTTAGGGTCTGCATCAGACAGACTTGGGTTTGAATCTGGGCTTTGCAACTTACTAGCTCTGGGAAGGAGAGTGTTCACAGGGGTAACAGTGGCCCAGAGGACAATCAGAACCTGAGCAAGGGGACAAGGGTACCCCACGGAAGGGTGACCTGGTACGGGTATCTGAACCCAAAGGGGTGAGAAGGTCATCCACGACGGGGGGAGTCGGCCACAGGGGGTTTCGGAGCCCCAGCAGGGTCTGGAGGGCGGCATCCCTGTGGCGGGAGACTGTTTACCTGTGAGGGGATTCACCAACTTGGTAAATACAGTAAGGATCAAGGGAACACAGATTTTCACATCCAAGAAGGGAGTTACAGATATGGAAAGGGAGAGAACGAAAATGAATCCTGTGGCATTGGACTGGAAATTGAGGTATCAGTGTGTACTCATGGTTTTCAATATGAGAGAGATGTAGAAACATCGATGGAAATGTGTAAATACCATATAGTGTATGTGTGTGTGTAAATAAATGTGCTTCCTGTCCCTGCTCCCCGCTCTGTCTACAGAGAGGGCCTGGGAGTAGCAGCTCTCCCCAGTAAGAACGAGCCCATTTAGCACCCAGATGTTGGCTTCTATATACCACTTTCCACCAAAGGAACTGGGGTTCCTTAGCGACATGGCTGATTCTAGGGCTGAGGCGGGGAAAGTACAAGATGAAGCTGGAATGGCTTGTTGTGCCAGAAATTAAGGAAATACTCAAAGAATGGTGGACACGTGCCCAAATGACCCAGGAACCACTTGAAGGGGCAACCGCTGGCCAATTAGGGGGCAATCTGAGAATTAATGGTCAACAATGATAGTCATGGATTATAAACTGCTGAGTACAATAGGAAACCGTGAGTCCCTCCTGCTCTAAATAAATAAGTGAATAAATGGACAGTTTGGTGAGCAATGGGATAGTTACCTCGTCTCAGAGTATCTCCTTCTTAATTACAAAGGGAGAAAGAGTCACTTGACAGTGGAGAAACCTGTCAGACACCACCTTAATCAAGTGACCCCAGTTGACATGATGGAACAAATTCAAAGCTAAGTAGGTGCCACCTGGGAGAATCCTGCCACAGACGAACCCAGCCATGAGGAAACAGCAGCCAAACCCAAATGCTACAAGATAACTGACCCGACATCTTGAAAGGTGTCCAGGCTGTGAAAGGAAGGGTGAGTAACTCTGGTCCAGAACGAGGAGAGCTGACAACTTAGGTCTGTGAACTGGGTGCTTTGGCTATAAAAGGCATTGCCGGGACAGTTGGGAGAGCAGCACGGGGCCTGGGGAGGAGACGGTAGCAGTGTGTCGTTGTTAACTTCCTGATTGGACGGTTTTGCTGCGGTCGTGTCGGGAAGTGTTCTTGTAGAAGGTAAACACCAAAGAATCTGGGGTAATGGGGCATCAGGTCAGCAGCTTACTTTCCAAAGGAGCCAGAAAAAAAGTTCTTACTATTATATGGCAAATTTTCTACCAGTTTGAAATTGTTTCAGAGCTTAAAGACTATTAGTATAAAAGCAGATGAGCAAAATGAACAGAAATGGGCTTCCCTGGTGGCTCAGTGGTTGAGAGTCCGCCTGCTGATGCAGGGGACGCGGGTTCGTGCCCCGGTCCGGGAAGATCCCACACGCCGCGGGGCGGCTGGGCCCGTGAGCCGTGGCCGCTGAGCCTGTGTGTCCGGAGCCTGTGCTCTGCAACAGGAGAGGCCACGGCAGTGAGAGGCCCGCGTACCGAAAAAAACAAAAAACAGAAACAAGAAAAGAATTCCTAACGTGAGACCATCTGAATGCAGCACGTAGGCCAATCCTGACATAATATGTGCTCATCCAATGTCCGTAATTATGCTGATGACTGTTGAGTGTCCTGCATCTCCTGGCCTTGTCTTTTCTTTCTGTCCATCCCTGTCATTTCCCTCCCTGCTCTAATGCTGCTTCCTCCAGGAAGTCCTCCATGAAAATGTCATTCACAATTGCTGGTAGCATAGGGAGTATGGGAGGAGGTTGGACTGGGTGAAACCCCATCCTCAAGCTCTCCTCCTGCCCTAAACTTCCAGCATCCTCTGATCTGGGTGTCTGCTCCTCTCCTCAGAGCAGGTGTCTTCCCGGAAACCACTGGTCCAAGGTCAAGGCCATTTCTGTCACTCCGGTCCCAGAATCACAGCGAATCTGATTCACTGAGTCCGTTCCCCTGCCTCTTGGCAGGGTCATTCTTAAACTGGCTTGGCGAAAGCAGGCCTTATCTCCTTTCTACGTTTCCAAGGAGCACGATTTGAAAAGCACACACATCACGCAACCCTCTCAGGCTGGGCTGCCTCGCTCGCTTGGTTCCACGGTTGTTCATCAGCTGCGCATTCCTGGCCGGACTTGCGGAGCACTTGCTCTGCGCCAGGCACTGATCTGGACGCTTTATCCATATTCGCTGGTCAAATGCTCGCACAGCGCGATGTGCACAACAGCTGCGGTCACATGTCCCTCTCACAGACGAGGACACGGGGGCGCAGAGAGGCTGAGCCCCCTGCTGGCGGTGCTTTCTCCCTGGACAGTTGGTTGTCAGGCTCTGGGCTGGCAGCTCTACCTATGTCTGCTCATTTCGTCCCCACAGCTCCCTGTGACATCCAAACGACTCTCTTCATTTCTTAGGGAGCCTGAAGCTCATACAGTTTGGGGGGCGGAAACTCTGGGAAAAAGAAGACAAAAATATCTTACTTTTGCAAATTGCTGAACACACGCGAGCAAGTGAACCCGTTGCTGAGGCCCCTCCCGGAGCTTTGGGGGCATCTTGGAAGCTTAAGCTCCCTTGGCTTCCGGGTAAATCAGCCTGTGTTCAGAGAGGTGGGGTGACTCGTCCTGGGTCCCTCAGCTCACGAGGAAGATTTGACCTGAGTTCCTGGGAAAACTGCCCTCTTCTTGTCCTCACTTTCTCAATCTTGCCACATTCTCAAGGTGAGCTGGGCCGGTGGCATGGTGCTCTGTCTGGCTTTGGGGTGGGGCAGTTAGAAATCCCAGGCTTGGACCTTCACAATCACTTTGGGAGCTTGTCAAGAATACATGTTCCTAGGCCTGCAGCCCCCCCCCCACCAGGTACAGCTTTAGTGGGTCTGAGGCGGGGCCTGGGAATCTGTATTTTAATAGGTCCCCCGGTGAGGCTGATGCAGTCACCCCCTTTGGGGACACACTGCCCCAGGACAACTCTTCTGCCCCTGTCACCTCTGTGTCTGGCTCTCTGCCAGTCTGGGCCTGGCACTGTGGTTGAGGTCTGTGTTAATACACCATGGGCTGAGCAGGCCTCATTTCTCAGGTATGCAATTAGCAGCCCCAAGAACAATACGCTGTTGTTTTTTTTTTATGTTGGGGGTAGGAGTTTATTAATTAATTTATTTATTTTTGCTGTGTTGGGTCTCCGTTTCTGTGCGAGGGCTTTCTCTAGTTGCGGCAAGCGGGGGCCACTCTTCATCGCGGTGCGCGGGCCTCTCACTATAGCGGCCTCTCTCGTTGCAGAGCACAGGCTCCAGACGCGCAGGCTCAGTAGTTGTGGCTCACGGGCCTAGTTGCTCTCCGGCATGTGGGATCCTCCCAGACCAGGGCTCGAACCCGTGTCCCCTGCATTAGCAGGCAGACTCTCAACCACTGCACCACCAGGGAAGCCCCCAATACCCTGTTTTAATCATTACAGCCCTAAGCCCGTCTGGTAATTTGCTGCTTCTTTTATTGCAATAGCAAGCTCTGGCTTGGGAACAGGGGGCAGAGCTCTGTGCTTTCATCCCAGCTTTTCCGAACACCTGCACAGGGGGCCTGTGGGAGAGCAGGAGAGACACCTAACACCTGGATAATCCAGGAAGGCTTCCTGGGAGGAGTGGCTGCGGGCTGTCCACGAGCAAGACCCAGAAAGGGGCTGGAATTTGGCCCAGGGCTGGGGATATAATGATAGACACACGGGGTGGACACCATCCATGCCCTCGTGCTCTCACAGTCTGTTAGAGACGAAAACGTAGAGAAACCGCTGCACCCAGAGGGGCAAATTGTTGTGGTCCAAAGGTGCCCCAGCTCAGCTGTGGTGGGGGCAGGGGTCAGAGCAGGCTTCCTGGGAGGAGATGACGTCTCCGCTGAGCCGTGAGGGTGAGTAGAGGTGGGCCAGGTGAAGGGGGTGGGGGTGGGATGGGTGGACGAGTTTTCTGGTCAGAAGGAAGGGCATGTGCAAAGGCCAGTGGGGCTGGAGGTGTAAATGGGGCCTCGTCAGCCAGGCTGAGGGGTCGGACCCCCATCTGAGGAGTCATGTGTTGCAGATGATTATTTTTTTCCAAAGGCGGCCGTAACACTCTCTCCCATCTCGCTTGCTCTTCTTTCAACATGACCTTGACATTCCTCCCATCCGGCGCTGGGGTCTATGTCCCCTTCCTTTGACCCTGGGTGGAACTTTCTGGGTATATGGTGGAGCTTTGTGTATGACACTCTGTGACCTCCAAAGTTAGGTCACAAAAATGCTTTTCCATCTTGCTCTCTCGGGATATTTACTCTTTGAACCTGGCTGCCGTGCTCTGAGAAAGCCCTCTCTTGGAGAGACCACGTGTAAGTGGCCCAGGCAACAGCCCTGCTGAGGTCCCGCTAACAGCCAGCATCAGCAGCCAGGCATGTAAGCAAAGACTTCTCCAGATGACTCCAGCCCCACCTAGCCTTCGAGTTTTCCCAGCTGAGGCCCCAAACATCACGGAGTCAAGGCATCCCCGATAGGCCCTGTCTGTTCTTGACCTACAGACTCTGAGCATAATAAAGTGGTGGTTTTACGCCACTAAGTTTTGGGTAGTTTGGCGAAGATGGTGAACTGCCAATGGAGGCAACTTGGTGGAGGGACGCTCTGGAAAGTTCACCGGGTCTGCAGTGTGGAGAGTGGGTGGGGAGGGCTGAGGCTGGAGACAGGGGGGCCTGTTAGTGAAATAAACAAAGTTTGAAACTCCAGCACCAAGACCATGTTTGCGCAACCCCCATCAGTGTGGAAACTCCTGCCACACCGTGCCAAATGGCCGGTCAGCCTCCGCCCGCACACTCAGGCCTCACCAGGCTGCCCTGTCTTTTGTCCCTCAGCTCCGAGTGTCACAGTGTTCTTTCTCAGGTCAAATCGACATCTGAGCCCCTGAAGCATCCCTGTGTCGACATTGCTCTGTCCTCAGAATTCCCATGCAATCCTTCTCTCCCATTCTCTGCTTCAAGGATTTGGTGGTGGTGACCATCTATTCTTCTGTAGAATTAGCAGCTGTAGTTGTGTCAACTGCTCCTCTCATGGTTTGAGTTGCAGACCTGGGTTTAAGTGGAGGCTCCATCACATCCAGCTGAGTGGCGAGGGCTCACTTCCCCAAGTCTCAAGGTTCTCTTCATGGCCATGGCTAACAATAGTGTCTGCCTCCTATCGCTGTATAGAGGGTAACGTGAGTTAATAAGGCATTTAGCACAGGGCAGAGGCTCAGTCAATGTCAGCTCATACAGTGGGACCTAACCCTTACTGCCTCTTGTGGCTGCCATCAAAAGCAATTGAGCCAAAGGGAAGGAAAAAGCTTTACACCCTGTGAATTGCTGGGGAGGGAGCGGGGCATGGCTGTCACTCTTTTATTATTATTTTGAAACAACTCAGCATTGACCTAACCTGCTCCTGGTGACCAGGCAGGCGTAAGGAGGTGAGGGCCTTCCTTCAGAGAATATGGGGAGGGCACTGTCCTCTGCAGTCAAAGGCGGTTCTGTTCATGGCTATCATCCTCTCTCCCCCAGCCTGGCTCCTGGCTGAGTTGCCCATGGTGGGTGGAGGCTCTGACTGTGCCATCCCCATGCCTACCATTTCCTCATGAAGGTGACGTCGTGGTCAGCAGCAGGTGCTTTCTGAAGGGCTGAGGGTGCTGAGGGGCTGGAGCTATCGTGGGAATGGGGTTCACAAACCCCTAGTCCTCTGCCTTTGTATACCAGGACCCTGGGGTTGCCACCTCACAGTGTCCAGGGTTCCCTGGACATTACCTGGACAGTTCAACCAACCTGGATCGTGTGCCGGGAGTGGTGCTGGGCTCATGTTGACTCAGGTGGCTTGGGCTGCCAGGGATGGAGGGGACAATGGGGGTCCTGGAGCCCCCATGGGGAAAGGTAGGGACCGGAGGCTGAGGGTCCTGGCCCCTCCTCCACTTCAACCACAGCATGTCCAGTTGGATTCATATATTGGAGTTCTACATAAGACTTTGAAAAAAAGTTTAAAAATACAAAACGAAACTAAGTCAAGATTTTAAAACATTTACTCTAGTCCACTGAGCCTAGAGAGGGGAATGGATTGCCCAGGTCACATGACCAGGCAGTAGCAGAAATGGAACCAGAACCTGATGGAGTAGAGATTTGCTCTCTGCCTCCCCAGTCATCCATCTCCTCTTTACCATTTCCCATTCTGGGCAGGGGATGCAAGACTAGAGCATGTGATTCACACTAAGCCAATCAGTGTGTTCCATTTCTCTGGCCACAGGGATTGGCTCAGGAGTGAACATGTGACCAAAGCAGGACCAATCAGAGTGAAGCTCAGGACTTGGGGCTGGGAATGCTGGGACTGAGGTGCCTTCTCCTTCCTACTCAGGGTGATGAGGGCGAGCCCCCTTCTTCCAGGACCGAGCCAGTCACGAGAGGAGCCATCTCTGCCGCAGGAAGGGGGAAGATGCACAAAAAGTGGGCCCTTGGTGATTTTTAGACCAGTTGTATCCAGCGTCACCTGCTGCCAGACTCTTGGGCCTCTTCATTGTTTGGGCCAGTTTGAATCATATCTTCAAGTTCAGCTACACAACACTGCAAGTGAAAGCATCTTCCTGTGCGGGTGTCTGTTCCCGGGCCTGGGATATTGCCATGACCACCAGGTGCGTGCAAGGTCATGGCCCTTTGACCTCTGAGCCCCTCCTCCAGGTTGCTGTCATACCCCACCCTCTGAAGATGCTGGTAGTGGAAACCGGACAGGCATCCGCGAGCTCCTGGCTCGGCCCTTGGAACCGGTGGGGCTGCCTTTCTCACCGAGGCCCCCCACCCCCCCATCCACAAGCCCCAGGCACTTAAGACCCTGAATCATCCACCTTCAGAGGCCTCTGCACCAGAGCTATGAGGAAGACGCCTTCTCAGCCGAATTCCCCTCTCAGCCTCTGACTGGAAGCGGCACAAGGAAAGCTCAGAAGGGGCTACCTCCTAGCTGGTCATGACCCAGCTGTGCCCCAGGTGTTTAAAGGTCCCCCAGGGGCTCTTCTCCACTTGAGGGCAACAGCAATAATCTCTTACATGCCTACTGTGTTCCAGGTGTTCTGCCGGGAGCTTTCAGGGCAGCCCTTTGCTAAATCCTCACCACCTCCTGAGGAGGCCAGCAGTGTGGACCTGGGGTTCAGCATAGGGACTCTGGAGCCAGGTGGCCCGGGTTTGAATCCTAGCAATACTACATACTAGCTGTGTGACCTTAGGTAAGTTACTTAACCTCTCTGTGCCTCAGCTCTCCTATAAAATTGGGATGCTGCATGTTAGACTCTTGAATGAGGAGTCAATACACATAAAGGGCTTAGAACAAAAATGCCTGGCTCATGGTATGTTCTATATACTGTTAGCTATTATTGTTATTATTCCCATTTTACAGATGGCAAAACTGAGGCTCAGAGAGGAAGAATAACTTGCCCAGAGCACACAGCTGAGTAAGCCAGGTCTGTGTCATTCCAGAATCAATGACCCATTTTATTACCACTTGAAGTAACTCCCTAAATGTGTTACTTGAATGGTTTTCTGCAACTGGGACCAGCCAGGGCCTTGTGCTTCAACAGGGGGCAAATGTATAAAGAATGTATACAGAGTCTAGCCTGGCCTTTACTCCAGTCACATAATTTTAGAGGAGACCCTAGCGATTATCTATATCTGAGCTTCCAATATGGTAGCCACTAACCATGGGGCCGTTGAGCCCTGGGTATGTAGTTGGTCTAAATGCTCTGAGTGTAAAATACACCCTGGATTTTGAAGGCTTAGCACAAAGAATGTAAAATCTCCTTAATTTTTTTTTTTTTTTTCACCGTGCCTTGCGGCATACGAGATGTTAGTTCCCTGACCAGGGATCAAACCTGTGCCTCCTGCAGTGGAAGTGTGGAGTCTTAACCACTGGGCCACCAGGGAAGTCCCTCCTAATACTTTTTTATATTGACTACATGTTGAAGATATTTTGGCTGTATGACGGTAAATAACATATTATTGAAACTAATTTCACCTGTTCATTTTTACTTTTTTATGTGGCTGCTAGAACATTTATGACTCACATTATATTTCTATTGGACCGTGCTGATCTAGGCTATTATTCCATTTTACAGATGAGGAAAATGAGGCGCAGAGGTGTGATTTGCTTTAGGGTTTTTGTTGGCAGAGCTGAGCCTCCAAAGCTCCACTCCAGGGCTCATGCTAGGAGTGCCAGTTGCTTCAGGAGGTGAGAGGTGAGCTGGGCTGCACAAGGAGACTTTTGTCACAAAGAACTTTTCTGCTTGTCACTGTGGCTCTGTTCTTTCACCAGTTGCGCCTTTTCCCACCTGCACCCTCTCCATACTCACAACCTGCCACAGCCCTCTGCCCAGACCACAATGTCGAAGAATTGCCCAATCCAGGGATTTCTGAGAGTCCCGTGATCCATCCTGTCTGCCTGCAGGAAACATTGGCTGAAATATTCTAGACAGAAAACCCACCTCTGCTTTCAAAGACCTCCTGGCGTGGAGGCTCTATCATCATACTTCTCACTTTGCTCACTGTGGACTCCAGCATTCTCTCATTGAAGTCTTACTGGTGTCTAACCCACATCCCTCATGCTGCCTCCTTCCCCTGGGGCTGTCTCCTGGGGGTTTTCTCAAGGACTGGCTGGGGGTGGAGGTTATGGAAAACCAGGCTGGAACATCTGGATGGGATGAGCTCTTGGCAGGGGAAACCACGGTTCGGTTCGTCTCCGTGATGGTGGCTGCTCCCTCCCTCCCTCTCTCTCTAAGCGTCCTAGAGGTAAAATAGCGGTGAGCTCACCCTGTAGTCTCCAGAGCCCTCGTATTTGGGAGCCCAAAGCGCACTGTCACCTCATCCCTTCCCAGGAAGAAAAAAGCCACTTTCCTCTTTTTTTTTAAAGATTTTTTTAAAAAATGTGGACTATTTTTAGTCTTTATTGAATTTGTTACAATATTGCTTCTGTTTTATGTTTTTTGGTTTATTGACCACAAGTCGTGTGGGATCTTAGCTCCCCGACCAGGGATCGAACCCGCACGCCCTGCACTGGAAGGCGAAGTCTTAACCACTGGACCGCCAGGGAGGTCCCTCGAACATTTTGATCACAACTCACGGTAAGGAATATATTTTTCATCACCACTTCGCATACAACACACACACACCTGAAACAAAAGTTTTTATGAAAACAGCCTTCCCTTACTATATGCATTATTTTTTAAAAACTCTTTTCCACCTTATTCTATTAAAAAATGCTGCTCAGGAGCCACTAAATCGATTTCACACTCCACAAGTGGGTAACAACCTGCAGATGGAAAAATGCTGATTGAAGTGAACAAGAACTCAGGCTCTGGAGATGGATTTGTCTGTGCCTTGTTTCCATTTGATAAAGGGAACATGGTGATCCTGAATTTGCGGGGCTGCTGTGAGGGCTGAGAATAGAGGAGGGAAGGCAGCTGGCACAGAGTAGGGGCACAAGAAACAGGGTTCTGTTGTTATTGCTGCACAGATGTACCCATTCGGGAGGTTAGGGAAGATGGGGCCATCGGCTCTGGGCTATGGTTGGGGAATGCCAAGGATGGGTGTGTTTCTCCACCGACAGAATCTCACCTATCCCATCTCTAGATAGGCATTCCTTCAGACTGACTTCAGGCAGGACTAAATCTCCCTGCCCAACTTTTCTGTGTAAGTGCGCCCTGCTACAGGTGTGACTCGGGTCCCCAGTACTTTGGAAGAATGAGTTTGTCAGACTCTCCCAGCCCTGAGGGACAAGAGGGAAGGAAAACTGGGGCAAGGAATGTGTCTGGAATGTGTGCATTTAGAAGTTGGTGGGACACCTGGAAGGTCTTTCTGGACACCTGGACATAATCCCTGGCCTGTGCCTCACCCCCACCCCGCCCTGCCCCGCCAGCCCCAATCCCCCAATGAAGAGACACTCTGGGGTGGGGGTCTGGCTTCACCACCCACAAGCTGAGTGGTCTCAGATAAGTCTCCTCACTTCTCTGAGCCCCAGTTTCCTCATCTGCGATACTGTGGTTGTACTCCCGACCTCACTGGTGAGATTTCCATGAAATAGTGCCTATAAAATAAGTCACACCATTGCTGGCACACAATAGGACCCAATGCATCTTAGTTTCCTCTTTCCAACCCATCTTCCCTCCCTACATACTACCTAATAGCCAACTCCTGGGAAAAGATCTGCCTTGTTAGGCAGTGAGCTCCCCATCACTGGAAGTATTCAACCCCCCCCCCGCAAAAAAAAAGAAAGACTGGAGAACCGAGAGAGTCATTGTAGAAGAGATTGGGACAATCCTGGTTTGGGGCACTGAGTAGGTGCTTTATACATGTCTGTTGAATAAATAACTGTGATTCCTGTATTGGGAAGGAGGTTGTTCTAGAACCCTGCTGAAACTTGGCTACATATCAGAACCCCTAGGGAATTTAAAACACATGAATGCCTGGCTTTTACCCCCATGGATTCTGAAGTGCAGTTTGGACATTAATATTTTTAAAAGATCATCATTTTCCAGGTGATCCCATGTGCAGCTACGTTTGAGAACTGGGACACCAGGTTTCCTTCTAAGTCCAAGATGATAAGTATGTGTTATAAGGTCATTTACACTTTAGTATAATAAATTTAGTATAATAAAAATACTAAATTTAGTGTAGTATGTTGTTCCCACAGGGTACAAGTTATCTTGTACACTATGTGATATATATAGTAAATGGTTTTAAAAATGTGGTATCAGAGTTCAGCTGGATTTTCTTTGTAAGAAACAGAAAGTATTCAGAGGCGTCAGCTAAGTCTTAATGCTGAGGGCTAGTGGTCCGTTGGCATCCACGTTAAGTGGGGCCAGTGGGTTCGCTGAGCACACCCTGGATGCAGAAACTTCTGGGACTACGGAATTAAAACAGGAGCCTCCAGTTTGATGGGGGAGGCCTAGCCCCTGACTCAGGGAGTTCCAGTCGGATGGGGGAGGCACAGCCCCGGCCCCCAGGAGGCTCTTAGAGATAGCCTTCTTTGCTCTCAACTTCATCCAGTGCTTTCCAGTTTATAAAGTCTTTTTCTATCTAGCATCCTCAGTAAGTGATTGGTCTAATGAGGGGACAGTCCTTCCACCCTTGGGGAACCTTCTGCAGAATTCCTCTCTCCAGTATTCCCAGGCTGATGGAAGACACGACTACTGAGTGTCCTTAGGGGGTCCTTGTTCTGATGCCTCCGAGAGTCCCCACCCTCTGGTGTCTGGGCAGGGGACAAAGAGGCCTAGTCGCTGTGCCCTGGGAACCCACCAGGGCTACTGTGAGAGTAGGCAGCTCCACGGTGCCTTTGGCATGCCCAGTTATAATCATCTCCTTCCCTAAAACAAGAGCTCCTAATGGGCAGGGACTCTGCATTCGTTTTCTCTGGATCCCCAGAAGCTTTGCTGATTGATGGATGGACCAACTCAATGAATGAATGAATGAATGAATGAATGAATTAGGGCAGCCGGGGGGTTGCATGTGGACCCTCATCATGGTAATGACCCTGCTCCTTTGCCCTGGACAGCCTAGAAGCCCTCCTGCCCCGTCCTTAGTCCCGAAGTTTCCAAAGAGGACTGCACACACCTGTGCAGGGTGGATTGTCCCATCAGCTTCGTAAAAATATGCCAGAGACCTGGTGGAGCCCTGAGGCCCCTAGGAAAGGGTCCCACCTCTGCCAGCAGGGATGCCATGCACTTCTCAGTGGGAATCACGTGGAACCCAAGAATGGGAGGGGTGATGGGGTGGCCTCTTCCTTCATGGGGGGCCCCACGCCTCTCCTCTCCTCTCCTCTGTACAGAAAACTGCACCTAGAAAGAGATAAAAGGGAAATGCATCCAAATAAAATAGCAATGGTCTTGGGAAGGGCCGGGGGTGGAGGTAACATGATTACTTCTCTGTAGTTTCCAAAATTCCCAGGCACGGCCTTGATAACGAAGCAAACCTGCATAATTTCATAGTCCTGTGCAAAATCTCCCCTGGTGGTCCCCATGTGGCCCTGCCCATCCCCTCGGGCTTAGTTTAATTTCCTGAGATTCACTGCAATTTGTTCCAGGCACTGCCAGTGAGCTGCCCATGGCTGCCTTATTCCCTGGTTGGTCTGAACTCTTCTAGGGGTGAGGGTAGGGGGTCCATTCCTTTCCCTGGTTGCTGGCACAGGGTCTATGCCAGGAATCAGCTCAAAAGAGCCACAGGGGTTACCTAATAAATGTTACTATCTGACTGATACTCCCAAGGAGGGCTTCATTGATTCCAGTTTGCTCAGATCCTGGTGAAAGGAAATGAGGGCCAAAGTCTCCTGCCGACTCTCATCTTGAAAATTCTCTCACCACCAAAATGGGTTTGGGCTTGTGTTTCCACTTGGGCCCCGAGATCTTTCTCTTCTTTGTTAATCCATTCATTCTTTCATTCACCCACATATTCAACATCAGACCGCGCTCATCAGATCTACGGTGGATGGTCTAGTGTCACCATGACCGTCTCTTGTCTGGCCTTGCTCACTGGTTTTCCTTTATTGCCTCCTTAGACTGTTCTCTCCCAGAAAGGTTCAGGGTACACCTCCTCCTCTGTGCCAGGTCCCACTCAAGGCCCAGAGGCCAAATATTAAATCAAGAAGGCTCTGGCTTGAAGGAATGCATCATCTGGTCAGGAAGAGAGATGGGCAAATGGATAATCTGGGTAAAATGTGTTAAGGTACAGAATGAGCAGGGAGCAATGGCCTGCCAGGGTCTTCCAGGGTGCCCAGGAGGATTGGCCGGGGAAGGGAGGGAGGAAAGCCAGTGTGGGCCAGGGGACATGAGGACTGGTGGGCTGGTTCTCGGGCTACCACCACCACCACCGGGGTCGTTCTTCCCTCTTTCCCCTCCCTCCTGCCCCTCACCTCCTCCCGGAACCACTGTACCATGTCAGCAGGTGGGGGCAAAGTGAGAAGGGGAATTCTCAGCAGCCCAGATGGGTGAAAGTTTGCTGTGTCCTAAAACTTGGCGCTAAAGTCAGATGTGCGGGATTATCTGTGAGCCTCAACGATCCTGGCCTTATTGTAATCTCTCTTGTCCCAGCTTTGTCGCGGGGAAGTTGATGTGATTATCCACGGTGTTGCTTTGGGCAGGACTTCAGCATTGCAGAGAAACAGACCCCTTTGCCCTCCTCCGTCCCCCTCTCCTCCTGCCCCTAGGTTAAGGGAGCTGATCCAGTGGGATGAAACACATTAGCTGTCTGCAGAAGCTGCTGATGGAAATCCTCCACCGTCAGGTGACCTGCTTCCCAGAAGGATTTGTTTGTCTTTCAAAGAAGAGATAAATAGAAACTGATTCTTACACCCTATGGCGAGCTCCCATTCCCAGTAGGCACTGACTGGGTGTTCTGTGCAGAATCATGATGCTGAGCTCTGGGGAGGGGTCTAAAAACCCTAGCTGATGTGAACTGAGTTAGGACAAAGTTAGAAAGAAGTCACAGTGCAGTAGGGAGGGGGCTGGGATTATGGCTAAGCCTCTTGGCTCCTGGTGACTACCTGTTGGCAAAATCTGATGTTTAGCCTGGCTTGGGCTCACAGTTGGATGGACTTGGGCTTGGCTAGAGACCCCCAGGAGTCCTGATCCGGGCTATAATGAGGATACCCCATCCTGAGCAGGTCTTTGGGGAAACGAGGTGGCAGGATGCCCAGCCTTGTGGCGGGGTTTTGCCGGCGAAGTCTGAAAACACGATCGCCTATGTGATTTTCAGGGTCCAGTGCAAAGTGAAAACGTGGGCCCCTGTCCCAAAGTAATTAAGAACTTCACGATGACTAACAGAGGACAGGATACCAAGCATGGGCCCTTCTGAGCACACGGCCCCGTGCACAGTTCCCACGCCCCCAAAACCCACTGTATTCTTTTCTTAGGGCTGCTGGAACAAAGTCTCCCAAACTAGGTGGCTTTCAATAAGACGTGTTGCCTCCCAGGTCTGGAGGCTAGAAGTGTTGGCAGGGTTGGTTCCTTCCAGGGATCTCGGGGACAATCTGTCCCAGGCCTCGTCCCCAGCTTTTGGGGTCTCGCTGGCAGTCTGTGGCTTCCCTTGGCTGTAGCAGCCTCACCCGGATCTCCGTCTTCACGTGTTGTCCTCTCCTGTGTGCCTCTGTATGTCTTTCGTCTGAGTGTGCCAGTTTCTGGGTCCAAATTTCCTCTTTTAATTTTTTATTTATTTATTTATTTTTGCGGTACGCGGGCCTCTCACTGTTGTGGCCTCTCCCGTTGCGGAGCACAGGCTCTGGACGCTCAGGCTCAGTGGCCACGGCTCACGGGCCCAGCCGCTCCGCGGCATGTGGGATCCTCCTAGACCAGGATATGAACCCGTGTGCCCTGCGTCGGCAGGCGGACTCCCAACCACTGAGCCACCAGGGAAGCCCCAAATTTCCTCTTTTTAGAAGGCCACCAGGGACCTCCCTAGTGGCACAGTGGTTGGAACCCGCCTGCCAATGCAGGGGACACGGGTTCAATCCCTGGTCCGGGAAGATCCCACATGCCGCGGAGCAGCTAAGCCCGTGCGCCACAGCTACTGAGCCTGCGCTCTAGAGCCCGCGAGCCACAACTACTGAGCCCGCGTGCTGCAACTACTGAAGCCCACGCACTGCAACTACTGAAGCCAGTGTGCCTAGAGCCCGTGCTCTGCAACAAGGGAAGCCACTGCAGTGAGAAGCCCGCGTACCACCACAAAGAGCAGCCCCCGCTCACCGCCTGTGCGGAGAGAAAGGCTGAGTGCAGCAACGAAGACCAAATGTAGCCAAAAATAAATAAATTTTAAAAAAGAAGCCCACCAGTTGTGTTGGATTAGGGCCCACCCTAATGACCCTATTTTAACTTGCTTACCTCTGTAAACACCCTGTTTCCAAAGGTCATATTCTGAGATACTGGGGGTTAGTACTCTGGCATCTCTTTTTTGGGAAGACACAATTCAACCCTATAACACTGGCCCTGCCGGAAGGTCGCCTCTGGTTCAGCTCAGCTGGCGGATATTAACTGACTTGTCTGTGCCCGTCTCCCTCCTGGGGCAGGTGAAGCTGCCCTGGACGAACTTCCTGTCCCCATGGAACCTCCTGGCCGGACACAAAGTGGCCCCCAGGACCTGGTGGCTGGCAGGCCTCTGCCCTGTCTTTAAGGGCTGGGGGTTCCCCATGTGACCCTTTGGGAGCACAGACTCTGTCTACCTGCCAGCTCTGTCTGTGTAACCCAGTGTAACCCAGTCATCACCTGACGGCTGCCAGCTCTGTTGCTGTGGTCCCTGCCCTGCATCAGTGTCCTCACTGCTCATGCCGTAAGGGGACTCTGCAAAGCAGCCACCGCCTGAGAGTGACAGCTGATGTGTCCCTTTGTCCAAAAGGACGGTGTCCTGTGCTACCACTCACTAACCATTAACCTCGAGTTCCCCCTCCTCTTTCCCAATCTCAGTTTCTTCACCATAAAATCGGGTCACCAGGACCCGCCTCGTGGTTCTGTTGTGAGCTCTGGAGATTGTGTGTGTCGGAAGCTCCCAACAGCGCCTGGAGCGCTGGCGAACACGTAAGAGACAGCAGCTTGGAGCCCCGTTCTCCGATATATTGGGAGGAAAGCCAAAATCTGCCTTGGAGGACCAGGGGGCTTGCAAATGCCCCCACCTCGGGAAGGGGGCTGATGCGTTTGGGGGGGGGGTGACAGGTTGCAGAGGCAGGAGGATGAACGTGAAGGGCAGGCAGTGTCCTTGGAGTGGACTGGGTTCAGGGCCCTGTACCTGACGTACACTTGGGGCCCTTGCTTTTGGCTCAAACCAGGGATGGTGTCATCCATTTTTTCTGAATGATCATTAATTACCTCTGAGAAAAAGTGCCAGCTGTAAGGTTTGAGGCTTTCCCCTCCTATTTCTTTTCTTTCTCTTAATGAGTGTGATAGGATCAGCAGAGCCCTGTGAGAGGGAAGCTCTTCCCTTTTTAGGGCAAGGCATCTCCCCTTCGTTGACTCACCCACCCCACTTTCTGGCCCCCAGGCGTGCACCTTGCCTGTTCAAATCATCCCAGGCACCGCCCCTCCCTGGAAGGGTGGCCCCCACCTTCGTGTTTGCGGGGCTGAGTCATCAGTGAAGTCACCCCTTGGCTGGGTTCTCAGACAAGCACCTTCTTGCCTGGGATGCTCTGTTCCCACTGGCTCCCTGGCTGCACCCCGGTTCCACCCCGGCTGGTGCGCAGGCTGTGGGCCGGGACCCTGGGCTGGTGGTCGGTGGGCGGAGCTGGGCCCCAGGCCCATCAGGCCCCGCTGGCTTTCATCCGGCCCCGCTGGCTTTCATCCGGCCCTTAACCCAACTGCTGTTGGCTGAAGGCTGCCTCTGGGCCCGGCCCTAACATAGGCCCTGGGATCTGAAGATGAGAAGACCCTGTGCCTGCAGGGCCGGGAGGAATGTGCACATAGCGATTTCCACTCATTGAACGATTTGTGCCAGACTCTGTCGGTACACTGAGGGGGCAACGCCCGACTGCCCTGGAGGTCAGGGATGGTGATTCTGGAAATGAGTCTTGAAGGCTGTATCGGAGGCTGCCAGAAAATGGGAGGGGATACATCAGAGGGAACAGCATCAATCAGAGGGAACGGCATGTGCAAAGGTCCAGAGACACGTTTGGGGGAGCCAAAGCAGTTTTTGTGATGGAAGAGATGAAGGGGGAGGTGGCAGGACCTGGACAGGGGTGGGCTCTCTGTCACACCAACGAGCTCAAACCAGGACACTGGCGGCCACAGGAGTGTCTGAAGCATGGGAGTGACATGACCAGGGTCAGGTTTGAGGCAGTGATGCTGGTAGCAAGGTGGGAAGGATGGACAGAGGGTGGAGACAGGTGGCGGGAAGCCCAGTTGGCAGCTGGCGTGATAGTCCAGGGGAGGTAGAGAGTTCTGGACCAGGCTGGGGCAGGGGGACAGAGAGGAGGGTCGGGTTCCTGTGAACTCAGGGCCCCCGGTCCCTGGAAGCAGCATTGCCTTTTGCAGCTGGTGGTGCCCTTTCCTCATTTCTGGCCTCGGTGCCCCTTCTCCATGACATCTTCCTGTAGGTTGGCCAGTCGCAGCTCCCCTTATATCACGTGACCTGAAGCACGTTCAGGTCCACCCTCTGGTCTGCATCTCCCACCTGCCCTCCTGTGCACTGAGGGGAGTGTGGGGCACCCCCGAGATGGACGCGGGCTCTGGCAAGCAGAGGCTGAGAGGTTCCCCGGAACTCCTGCTCCTAAGAGGTGGTGGACCCCACAACAGGTCTCTGTGCTCCTAGCCCTGGGCTCTTCCCCTTCGCCGAAGCAGCCCCCTCCCTTGGGTACCTACTGTCTGCACGGTGGGATACAGGCTTCTGAGTCAGATGGCACACGTGCAGGTCTGGGGTTTCCTACTCCCAGACTGTGTGGCCTTGGGCAAGTAACTTGACTGCTCTGTGCTTTAGGTCCCTTACCTGTAAAGTGGGGATATTCTCATCGGGCATATGTGAGACTGAAATGAGGTCACGAAGCCTGTGCATGGTCGATACATGAAACGATGTGTCATCATTGTGATCGAAGCCCCCGGCCACTCCCCCCACCTTTTGCTGGCCTACAAATATTGGAGCATCTTAGGATGTGCGGAGGACGCCCCTCTCCTGACCTCCAGGGGCATGTCTGCCAGGGCATCAAACACCCACCTGGAAAGTGAGGAACTGTCCCTCCGGGAGTTTCTAAATAGTGGCTGCCCTCATGCAGGACAAACGTCTGGTGACTGGCCGAGCCAGTGTCGCCTGCATGAAGACCCATCCAAATGCTCAGCGGCTAAAGGCTGCTGTATCGCCTGCACCCGGCTCCCAGCAAATGGGCTCCCTGTTCAGTCTGACTGCGTCTGCTCTCAAAATCAGCCTTGAGGTCAAAGCAAGCACCTGCCTGTGCTTCCATTTCTCATCAGCAAGAAATGTTTCTCCGTGTCTGCTCTAGGAGGGGTGCCTGGTAGCCAGGCACTAAGATTTATCCTCTCATTAGCCTTTTCATCTCTTTTAATAAACTGAATGAGGGTTTGGAGGCAGCAACTCATCTGCCCTCAATAAACATACCAAAGAGATCGTTAGGCTCCTACAGTGCAGTGCAACACCGGCCACAAAAGTGACATCCTCCGCCTGTATTCAGCAGCGTGGAGCTAGATCCACATTATTTTGTTAAATGAAAAAGCCAGTTATTAAACGGTAATGTAAGAACATAATCCTATTTTGGCAAAATATACATAATACACATGCCCAGAAGGAGTCTAGAGACAAACACACCAAAATGTTGGCAGTGGTTATTTCTGGAAGGAGAGTTTAAGGTGATTTCCACTTTCTTATCTGTATGTTTGTGGGTTATCTAGAATTGGGGTTTTTGTGCAGCCCATGAGCTGAGAATGACTTCCACATTTTTACAGGGCATTAAGAACAAACAAACAAAAATCAGAAGACTATGCTGTAGAGAGCATATGTGAGCCACAAAACCTAAGTTATTTCGGGCCCTTTACAGAAAAAATTCACCAGCCTTTGGTCTAGAAAAAAAAAATTAACATGAGCATGTATTACTGCTATAAAAGTAAAAGCAGCAAATTTTCCTTTTGGGGAGGTAGTAAATTTCCCCTTAGCAAACAGATGCGTCTAGAATAATTTCTTTCTATTCGATAACACACCTATGTGTTGGGCACTACCTTAGACTCATCCCTCCCTCCTCCTTCCCTCCTTCTCTCCCTCCTTCCTTCCCTCCCCAGCTCCCTTTCGTCTCCCTCTTTCCCTGCTCCCTCTCTTCCATCTCCCAACTTTTCCTGAGCACCTTCTATGTCCCAGAGGCTCACAATCCAGCGGGGAGACGGACCCAGGATCAAGTCACCACGACACTTTGGCCTGATGCCCCCGTGTACCTGCGGGCCTTCCCGGGCAAGGGGTCATGGGCTGGGGGCTGGGGGCACTGGCTCTGCCCGGGATGGCAAAGGTGCTCCAAGGAGGACTTCGCTTGGGCTCTCCCACGATCACCCAGGACCCAGGACAGGCCCTCAGAAAGGTGATTCAAAACACCAGGCCACCTTGGCCAGAGTCCCCCGGATCAAGGTGACCAGGGGTGGTTTGGGGACCAAGAAGGGGCTCCTTGGAGGATTTCAAGAGTCGAAAGTCAACACGTGGAAAACAGAAGTGGAATCTTGAGGTGGCAGGAGACTTGCCTGGCCAAAGTGCAGATGAAATGGGGCTTGGGAAGGCCTTTAGGGGCAGCAGAAGGTTGTGACTGGAGGTGGGGGGGACGCCCTTGGGGAACAGGCAGCGGATGCCAGGCGAGGAGTCGGGCTTTGTCCTGGAGTGATGGGGAGCCCCCCAGGGGTCTGTGGAGCGAGGACAGATGTGGCCAGCCTCACGCGGGCCGGGTGGTATGGCGCGGGGCCGGAGGCAGGGAGGCCTAAAGGCTGTCGCAATCACGACCTGCTCCCCACCTGGCCGGCTTCCTGCAGCTGTGTCCGGAAGGCCCACATCTCCCTCCTGCCCGCTCTCCCATCAACTGCGTCAAACCAGCAGAAGGATTGGGAAATGACTGTGAGGCAGGGGTGGGAAGTGCCCAGGGACACCCCTTCCTTCCTCTTAGCTTCTGATCTAACTTTCAGCACATCTTTCCAGCCTTAGTCACACTCGAGATGATTGTGCCCGTCCTTAGCACCAGGGGAACTGAGGCGGGGGGGCCAAGCTAGCCGGGGGCTCTCATCGCACACTGCCCACCTGCTGCTCCCTTTCCTGGTTCTGGGATTTAGGGAATAAGCCAAACGAGCAGGCCAGGCCCAGCCTCACTGCACCAGGATTTCTGAACACCTCTTAGCTAGATGTGGTACTGGGCTCAGGCCAGGCAGACCACGGTTGGAAAGCCAGCTCTGCCTCTCTGTGTGACCCTGGGCAAGTCACTCCCCCTCTCTGGACCTCATTCGCCTTATCCTTAAAAATTACTCACCATATAAGAAGCAAAGGCTGTTAACGCCCGCAGATTACAGAGTAGGCTTGCAATCAACATTCTTTCCCTCCTTTGCAGGCTTATAAGGAAACTAGGTGAAGCATAGGCTCTGCCCTCAGGGGGTTGTTACCTGTGGAGCCAGGACAAAACACACTGAAACAATTAGACACGATAATGGAGCTGAATAACATCATAAGATGTTGCCCTGCCCTAGCACATGAGGCAGTTTGTACCTCGGACCTCTGTCGCTCTTTTGCGGCATTGCTCACACAGGGCTTCTGTTCAGTCCCTTGAACATACCAGGTCCTGCCACAGGGCCTTTGCATAGGTGGTTTTCTCCACCTGCAATGCTCTCCTTCTTGCTATCTACCTCTGCCCCCTGCCCCACTGAGATCAAGGAACTCTCTAGGCAAGATTAAATTTTAATACACTTTAGTTAAAAAAGAAATGACAGCCACCTGGCACTTGGATGGGCAGGAAGAGGAGGAAGAGTGCCAGTCTGATGTCCCCACTGTCTCAGCTCTGAGGAGGCACCTTGCTTCCCGGGAGGGCTGGCCTCTCCTGGAAAGGGTTGATGGTTCCCTTCTCCGTGTGCCTGAAGAACTTGGAACTCTTGTGAAGCCTCGCCACATTGCTTTGCAATGACTGGGTCACATGCCTTTCTGCCCCACTGGACTGGGTGCCGTCTCCATGGCAGCTCATCTTCCCAGTCGATCTTGCCAGGAGGCTGGCAGTTTGTAGCACACAGATGTCAACCCAAATGTGAATTATGGGTCAGAGCATCACTGCTGGTTCCCACAGTGCTTAACTCCACCACAAATTTCTTGTCTCCTGTTTTTTTTTTCCACAGCTTTACTGAGGTATAATTTGCATTCCATACATTTCACCCACTTTAAGCATACAGTTCAATTAATTTCGCTAAATATATACACTTGTGCATCCATACCCACAATCAAGGTTTAACATACTTCTGGCACTGCCAACATTCCCTCGTATCTCTTTGCAGTACATCTCCAGCCCCAGGTAACTACTGATGTGACTTCTGTCACTGTAATTTTGCTTTTCATAGCATTTCATATCAAGGAAATCAGATAGTATGTGGTCTTTGGTGTCTGGCTTTCTTTGCTTACTATAACGTTTTTGAGGTTCATCCACATTGTGGCACGTATCAGTATTTTTTTTTCCTTTTAATTATTATAATTATTATTATTATTTGTGTGTGTGTGTGTGTGTGTGTGTGTCTGTGTGGTACGCGGGCCTCTCACTGCTATGGCCTCTCCCGTTGCAGAGCACAGGCTCCGGACGCGCAGGCTCAGCGGCCATGGCTCACGGGCCCAGCCGCTCCACGGCATGTGGGATCTTCCCGGACTGGGGCACGAACCCGTGTCCCCTGCATCGGCAGGCGGACTCTCAACTACTGCGCCAGCAGGGAAGCCCTGATTTGGGTCTTTAAAAATTGACATCTAACACTATATTATTATTTGCAAGTGTACAATATAACCTGGTATAATCAGGTGTTTTGGTTTGTTTTTAATGTTACCCATTCTAATGGGTGTGTAGTGGTACAATATTGTTTTTGTTTGGGGGGGGGGTCGGTACGCGGGCCTCTCACTGTTTTGGCCTCTCCCTCCCGTTGCGGAGCACAGGCTCCGGACGCGCAGGCTCAGCGGCCATGACTCACGGGCCCAGCCGCTCCGCGGCACGTGGGATCTTCCCAGACCGGGGCACGAACCCGTGTCCCATGCATCGGCAGGTGGACTCTCAACCACTGCGCCACCAGGGAAGCCCTACAATGTTGAATAGAAGTGGTGAGAGCAGACGTCCTTGTTTTGTTCCTGGTTTGAGGTAGCGAGCATTGTCTTTCACCATTAAATGTGATGCTAGCTGTGGGTTTTTCACAGATGCTCTTTATTACATTGAGGAAGTTCCCTTCTATTCCAGTTTGCTGAGAGTTTTTATTGTGAATAAATGCTGACAAATGCTTTTCCTGCATCTACAGAGGTGATTATATGATTTTTCTCCTTTGATAATATGGTATAATATATTTACTGATGCTTGGATGTTATGCTAAACTTGCATTCTGAGATGAACCTCAAACAACCATGATATATTATCCTTTGTATGTATTGCTGGGTTTGATTTGTTAATACTTTAAAAATATTTTTGTACCCACGTTCATGAGAAGTATGTATCTATAGGATTTTTTTTTTTCTTGTGATTTCGTTGTCTGGCTTTGCTATCAGGATAATACTAGCCTCAGGAAATGAATTGGGTAATGCTTCTTGTATTTTCTGAGTTTCTGCAGAATTGGTAGTATTTCTCCCTTACGTATTTGATTAGGATTCGCCAGTGAAAGTCATCTGGGCCTGGCCTTTTTTTTTTTTGTGGTATGTGGGCCTCTCACTGTTGTGGCCTCTCCCGTTGCGGAGCACAGGCTCCGGATGCGCAGGCTCAGTGGCCATGGCTCACGGGCCCAGCCGCTCCGCGGCACGTGGGATCTTCCTGGACCGGGGCACGAACCTGTGTCCCTTTCATCGGCAGGCGGATTCTCAACCACTGTGCCACCAGGGAAGCCCCTGGCCTTTTCTTTGTGGGAAGGTTTTTAATTACCAATTCAAATTTTTAACTTCACATAGGTATATTAAGATCTTCTCTTTCTTCTTGAGTCAGTTTTGGTAATTTTTATCTTTTGAGAAATTTGTCCATTTCCTTTACGTTTTCAAATTTCTTGGCATAAAGTTCATAATATTCTCTTGCTGTCCTTTTTCTTCTCTTGTTTATATTTATTCCATAACAGATTTACTGAGCCATAATTAACATACAAAAACTACATATTTTAGGGGGTATAATTTTATGCATTTTGACATATATATACACTAGTGAAACCTTTACCACATCAAGATGAGAACAAATCCACCACCCCAAATGTTTCCTGTGTCCCTTTGTATATTGCATTATAGTTTTCATCTCGTAAAATTTGACTTGAGTCTTTTTGAATTTTGAGGTATAATTGAGTTATAACATTATATTAGTTTCGGGTATACAATGTAATGATTCAATATTACTTATACTGCAAATTGATCATCACAAGTCTAGTTAATATCCATCACCGTACATAGTTACAATTTTTTTTCTTGTGTTGAGAGCATTTAAGATTTAACCTATTAACAAATTTGAAATATGCAGTACAGCCACGCTGCTGGGCATCTTTTTTAGATCTTCCAGTTTATACTGGAAATTTTAGTTTCATTGATTTTTTAAATTGTTTCTATTTTATTAATTTCTGCTATTCCCTTTATTACTTCCATTCTTGTACTTAATTTGGGATTAGTTTCTTCTCCTTTTCTAGCTTCTTAGGGTGGAAACTTGGATAATTATTTTTTATACCTTTCTTTTCCTAACATAAGCATTTAAAGATATAAATTTCCCTCTAAGCACCGCTTTAATTAAACCCTGCACATTTTGATATGTTTTTAAAATTTTCCTTCAGGTCCAGATATTTTTCTAATTTCCTTTGTGGTGTCGTTTTTTGAGCATGAGTTATTTAGAAGCATGTTGTTTAACTTCTATGTATTTGGTGGGGGAGGGTTCCCACATTTCTTTCTGCATTAATTTCTACTTTCTTTTGTGTTTAAGGAGTATACTCTGTATGATTTCAATCCTCTTAAGCATACTGAGACTTATTTTTGACCCAATACTTGGTATATTCTGGTGAAGGCTCCATGTACACTTTAAAAGAATGTATATTCTGCTTTTGTTAGGTGGAGTCTTATAAAGGTCAATTAGGTAAATTTTCTTGATAGTGTTATTCAAATGTTCTGTATCCTTCCTGATTTTCTGACTACTTTTTCTATCAATTACTGAGAGTATTAAAATCTTCATGTATTTTGGGCCATTTTTATCATAGACATATACATTTATAATTGTTATATCCTTATGCCATATTGACCTTGTAGTCATTATGAAATGTTCTTCTTTGTCTACAGTAATAATCTTTATCTTAAACCCTATTTTGTTTGTTATTAATATGACCAGTCCAGCCCTCTCATGGTTTTGTTCGCATGGTATATCCTTTCCTATCCTTTTACTTTCTTATACACAGCATATAGTTGGATCTTGCTTTTTAATCCAGTCTAAGACCCCTCTGCCTTTTGAAGGGAGGTTTAGTTCATTCACATTTAATGTATTACTGATGTGGTTAGAGTTGGTCTGCAATTTTGCTGTTTGTTTTCTACTTGTTTCACCTCTTGCTGTTCCTGCTCCTTATATATTGCCTTCTTTGTGTTAAACAAATTTTTTTTAATTGAAGTATAATTGATTTGAAATGTTGTGTTAATTTCTGTTGTATAGCAAAGTGATTCAGTTATACATATATATACATTCTTTTTTTATATTCTTTTCCATTACGGTTTATCACAGGATATTGAATATAGTTCCCTGTGCTATACAGTAGGACCTTGTTTATCCATTCTATATATAACAGTTTACATCTGCTAACCCCAGCCTCCCACTCCATCCCTCCCTCCCACACCCCCCTTCCCCCTTGGCAACCACAAGTCTTTTCTCTATGTCTGTGAGTCTGTTTCTGTTTTGTAGATAGGTTCATTTGTGTCATATCTTAGATTCCACATATAAATGATCTCATATGGTATTTGTCCTTCTCTTTCTGACTTACTTCACTTAGTATGATAACCTCTAGGTCCATCCATGTTGCTGCAAATGGCATTATTTCACTCTTTTTTATTGCTGAGTTGTATTCCAATTCCACATTGTATATATGTACCACATCTTCTTTATCCATTCATCTGTTGATGGACATTTAGGTTGTTTCTAAGTCTTGGCTATTGTGAGTAGTGCTGCTCTGAACATAAGGGTGCATGTATCTTTTTGAATTATAGTTTTGTCTGGTTATATGCCCAGGAGTGGGATTGCTGCATCATATGGTAGCTCTATTTTTAGTTTTTTGAGGACCCTCCATACTATTTTCCATAGTGGCTGCACCAACTTACATTCCCACCAACAGTGTAGGAGGGTTCCCTTTCTCCACACCCTCTCCAGAATTTGTTATTTGCAGACTTTTAAATGTTGGCCATTCTGACCAGTGTGAGGTGGTACCTCATTATATTTTGATTTGCATTTCTCTATTAGCAATGTTGAGCATCTTTTCATGTGTCCATTGGCCATATGTATTTCTTCTTTTGGAGAAATGTCTATTAGGTCTTCTGCCCATTTTTCGATTGGGTTGTTTGTTTTTTTTGTTATTGAGTTGTATGTGCTATTTGCATATTTTGGAAATTAAGCCCTTGTCAGTCCCATTGTTTGCAAATATTTTCTCCCATTCCATAGGTTGTTTTTTCATTTTGTTTATGGTTACCTTTGCTGTGCAAAAGCCTGTAAGTTTGTTTAGGCCCCATTTGTTTATTTTTGTTTTTATTTCTAGTGCCTTGGGAGACTGACCTAAGGAAACATTGGAATGATTTATGTCAGAGAATGTTTTGGCTATGATCTCTTCTAGGAGTTTCATGGTGTCATGTCTTATGTTTAAGTCTTTAAGCCATTTTGAGTTTATTTTTATGTATGGTGTGAGGGTTTGTTCTAACTTCACTGATTTACATGTGGTTGTCCAACTTTCCCAGCACCACTTGCTGAAGAGACTGTCTTTTTCCCATTGTATATTCCTGCCTCCTTTGTTGAAGATTAATTGACCATAGGTGTGTTGGTTTATTTCTGGGGTCTCTATTCTGTTCCATTGATCCATATGTCTGTTTTTGTGCCAGTACCATGCTGTTTTGATTACTGGACCTTTGTAGAATAGTCTGAAGTCTGGGAGGGTTATGCCTCCTGCTTTGTTCTTTTTCCTCAGGATTGCTTTGGCAATTCTGAGTCTTTTATGGTTCCATATAAATTTTAGGATTATTTGTTCTAGTTCTGTGAAAAATGTCATGGGTAATTTGGTAAGTATTGCATTAACTCTGTAGATTGCTTTGGGTAGTATGGCCATTTTAACAATATATGAATATTTTTTAAATAGATTTTTTTAAAAAAAAGCCAACCACTTTTATTATCATTCTTGTATTTTATAGGACAAAAAAAAAAAAAGAGGAATGTAGCAAACGTGTCAGGTTCTATAAAAAAAAAATGCAGGTTTGTGCACGTTGCTCTATTTACACCTGGGAACAGGCTCTCCCCTCCTTCAGGCGCAGCAGCTGCCCTTGTCCGAGGCCCCTTTGCAGACGCAGCCCTGGGCACACTTGGCATAGCTCACGGGGCAGCAGGAGCAGCAGCTCTTCTTGCAGGAGGTGCATTTGCACTCTTTGCATCTGCAGGAGCCGGCACACGTGCAGGATCCACCTGCGGTGCAGGAGCAGTTGGGATCCATGGCGAGAGGAAGTGGAGGCTGGGGTCCAGAGACTGCAGCATGAAAGATGGCAAGGACGTCGAGGGGGTATGCGTAAATAGATCTTTACTGGAGTATAATTGCTTCACAGTACTGTGTTAGTCTCTGCTGTACACCAAAGCGAATCAGCCATATGCCTACACATGTCCCCATATCTCCTCCCTCTTGAGCCTCCCTCCCACCCTCCCTATCCCAACCCTCTAGGTCATCGCAAAGCACCGAGCTGATCTCCCTGTGCCATGCTGCTGCTTCCCACTAGCTATTTTCCATTCGGTAGTGTACGTATGTCTATGCTACTCTCACTTCACCCCAGCTTCACCCTCCCAGTCTGTCCTCAAGTCCATTCTCTATGTCTCGCTCTTTATTCCTGCCCTGTAACTAGGTTCATCAGTACCATTTTTTTTTCATTTTAACAATATTAATTCTTCCAATCCAAGAGCATGGGATATCTTTTCATTTCTTTGAATCATCTTCAATTTCCTTTATTAATGTTTTATAGTTCTCAGCATATCAGTCTTTCACCTCCTTGGTCAGGTTTATTCCTAAGTATTTTATTTGTGTGTGTGTGCAATTTTAAAAGGTATTTTTTTTTTTTACATTCCCTTTCTGATATTTCATTGTTAGTGTTAAGAAATGCAACCAATATTTCTATATGTTAATCTTGTATCCTGCTACCTTGATGAATTTGTTTATCAATTCTAGTAGTTTTAGTGTGGAGTCTTTAGGGTTTTTCTTTTTTTAAAAAATTTATTTTTATTTTGTCTGCATTGGGTCTTTGTTGCTGCATGCGAACTTTCTCTAGTTGCAGCAAGCGGGGGCTACTCTTTGTTGCTTCTCATTGCGGTGGCTTCTTTTGTTGTGGAGCATGGGCTCTAGGCGCGTGAGCTTCAGCAGTTGTGGCATGCGGGCTCAGTAGTTGTGGCTTGTGGGCTCCAGAGCACAGGCTCAGTAGCTGTGGTGCATGGGCTTAGTTGCTCCATAGCATGTGGGATCTTCCCAGAGCAGGGATCAAGCCTGTGTCTCCTGCATTGGCAGGCAGATTCTTTTTTTTATGTGAGGATATTTTTTATTTATTTTTTTAAGTCTTTATTGGAGTATAATTGCTTTACAATGGTGTGTTAGTTTCTGCTTTACAACAAAGTGAATCAGTTACACATATACATATGTTCTCATATCTCTTCCCTCTTGCATCTCCCTCCCTCACACCCTCCCTTTCCCACGCCTCTAGGTGATCACAAACCACCTAGCTGATCTCCCTATGGCAGGCAGATTCTTAACCACTGCACCACCAGGGAAGTCCCAGCGTTTTTCTATATATAGCATCATGTCATCTGCATACAATGACAAGTTTACCTCTTCCCTTTCAGTTTGGATACCTTTTATTTCATTTTCTTGGCCAATTGCTGTGGCTAGGACTTCTAATACTATGTTGAATAGAAGTGGTGAGAGTGGGCATCCTTGTCTTGTTCTGGATTTGAGCAAGAAAGCTTTCAGCTTTTCACCATTGAGTTTTAAATTGGTTTTAGGTTTGTCATAAATAGCTTTTACTATGTTGAGATATGTTCCCTCTGTACCCACTAACAAATCTTTTAAAATGCATGATTTTAATTCTCTTTTTTTTTGATATTTTTGTAGATTTTTAGTGATTTCTCTAAGCATTGCAATATACACTTTTACCTTATCACAATCTAATACAAATGAATAATGACTAACTTTCACCAAATTTGCAGCATCATAGTTCAATTACCCACCTTTCTTTGTGCTATTGTTATCACATATATTACACCTATATGTGTTACAAACCTAGATACACAGTGTAATAATTTTTGCTTTAAACAGTCATATCTTTTAAAGAAATTAATAAAAGAAAAGAAAAAATATATCACACAGTTACCAATTTCAGTGCTCTTAATTCCAGCATGTGTATTTGGATTTAAAATTATGTCATGGATGTAGTAGGTGTTCAATAAAATATTTGTTCACTAGAGAATCAGCTATAAGGGCTTCCCTGGTGGCACAGTGGTTGAGAATCCTCCTGCCAAGGCAAGGGACATGGGTTCGAGCCCTGGTCCGGGAAGATCCCACATGCAGCAGAGCAACTAAGCCCGTGCACCACAACTACTGAGCCTGAGCTCTAGAGTCCGCAAGCCACAACTACTGAGCCCACGTGCCACAACTACTGAAGCCTGCATGCCTAGAGCCTGTGCCCCACAACAAGGGAAGCCACCACAAAGAGAAGCCTGCGCACCGCAACGAAGAGTAGCCCCTGCTCACCGCCACTTAGAGAAAGCCCACATGCCAGCAACAAAGACCCAATGTAGCCAAAAATAATAAATAAATAAATAAATATTTTAAAAAAGAAAGAGCCCTTCTCTTAAAATATATATATATATATACATTTTAAAATGGGATAATTCGATATATGCTTTTTATTGTGGTAAAATACACATAACACAAAGTTTGCATTTTAACTGTTTTGAAGCATACAGCTCTGGGGCATTCAGTACATTCACATTTTTGGGCAGCCATCACCACCACCTACCTCTAGAAATTTTTCATCTTCCCCAACTGAAACTGTGTACGCAGGGAGTTCCCTGGGGGCCCAGTGGTTAGGACTTGGCACTTTCACTGCTGTGGCCTGGGTTTGATCCCTGGTCAGGGAATTAAGATCCCACAAGCTGCCAGCGCAGCCAAACAACAACAACAAAATAAAACAAAATGACTGTGTGCCCATTAAACAGCAACTCTCCATTTCTTCCTCACTTAGCCTCAGGCAAACACTGTTCTACAGTACTTTCTGACTCTCTGAATTTGACTACTCTTAAGTACCTCATATATGTAGGATCATACAGTATTTGTCCTTAAAAAAATTTTTTTTTTAGTTTTGGCTGTGTTGGGTCTTCGTTGCTGCACACATGCTTTCTCTAGTTGCAGTGTGCAGGCTTCTTATTGCAGTGGCTTCTCTTGTTGCGGAGCACGGGCTCTAGGTGCACAGGCTTCGGTAGTTGTGGCTCGCTGGTTCTAGAGCGCAGGCTCAGTAGTCGTGGCGCAAGGGCTTAGCTGCTCTGCGGCATGTGAGATCTTCCCGGACCAGGGGTCAAACCCCTGTCCCCTGCATGGGCAGGCGGATTCTTAACCACTGTGCCACCAGGGAAGCCCAAACCCAGCATCTTTCTTAATCTAATCTTTCTATTACTGCAGCAGAGACCTGAGATACTTTCTAATCCCATAGTCTCACTTGAAAGGAAGGGAAAAACCCTTTCTCCTCCTAAACCACAATTCTTATTACCTTCATTAACTAATGTCTATATAAATTATATAACCTTTTATGTGTTATATGTATTTCTATTAATTTATATCTTATGTAATGTAAAATTATACTTTATATTAATTATTTACCAGGCACTGTTCTAAGCACTTTATGAATGTTAATTGATTTCATACTTTCTAGCGGGGAAAGTGGAAATCAGCTTGGACTGAGAAACTGCAAATCTGACCAGCCACTTATCAGTCTGGGATGACAGACCTGGGTAAAGTCAGCTGCAGGGGAACCAGGACACCATTCTCCTACAGCAATAGACACTGCAGTTGTAAAATGTCATAACTCACTTCTGTAAGTGACAACTGCTTGCTTTCTGAGATACAGCTCTTTGAAAATCATCGACTACCAAAAACTTTGCTGCTTGAGATTTTATCAGTAGGAAGTTTGGAGAAGGATGGAATGTAAGAAGCAAACATCCCTTTCTTGCCCTGAGGGTCTAAGTCACTTTGACACAGAGAAGCAGCCCTGATTTCCAACCCTAGTGCAGGGCTGCTGATAAGGGATTTCTGAATACAACATTCCACATCTATCTTAATTTTGTAGTTTCCAAGGAAACAGGACTCTGGGTCAGTGTTGCAGCCCAGACCTGATGTCAATCCCTTTAAACACAGCCCTGCTTTTCTGTGACACTGCTTCATTTAAATTCCACCCGAATGCCATCCTCCTCCAAAGTTCTGCAGTAACCTTATCTTTTCCTCTGTTTGGTTCCTTTGCTGTGTGTTCTCCCTCACTGCAGTGGGTTGATAAATCTGACTTTGTCAGATTAAAGGCCTGTTCTGGGTCTTAGCTTGATTGGTTTGGGACACAACTTTTAGGCCTCAATTCTGAGGATGCCCACGAGAAACCTGGGTTGCATGTCACCCCAGTCCCGGGCTTCCCAAACTTGAGCTTGTATCAGAATCACCCGGAGAACTTGGTAAAGCACAGATTGCTGGCTCCCACCTCCCAGGGTCTCTGATTCAGTAGGTCCGGGTGGGAACCCTACAAGTTGCATTTCTAGCAAATTGCCAGGTGCTGATGCTGCTGATTCCAAGGGACCACACTTTGGAAACATTGCCCTAACCAACCTGCATCATCTTCACATAATAGCATTGTGAGGATCAAGTGACAAGTGTATGAAGAACCCAATTCAGGATTTGGGATATAGTAAGTGCTCGATAAATGTAAGCTATTCCCGCAATTTGTTTTGTTGTTGTTATGTGTATTTTTAAACTTTTTTTTTTCTGTACGCGGCCTCTCACTTTTGTGGCCTCTGCCGTCGCGGAGCACAGGCTCCGGACGCGCAGGCTCAGCGGCCATGGCTCACGGGCCCAGCTGCTCCGCGGCACGTGGGATCTTCCCCGACCGGGGCATGAACCCGTGTCCCCTGCATCAGCAGGCGGATTCTCAACCACTGCGCCACCAGGGAAGCCCTATATTTTTAAAATCGAAGTATAGTTAATTTACAATGTTGTGTTAGTTTCAGGTGTATAGCAAAGTACTCAGTTATACATATAAATACGTATATATTTCGTTTTCAGACTCTTTTCTCTTACAGGTTATTACAAAATACTGAGTATAGTTCTCAGTGCTATGCAGTAGGTCCTTGTTGGTTATCTATTTATTCCTGCTATTTTTATTTGTTTTTTTTTTTTTTTTTTTTTTTTTTTGCCTTACATGGGCCTCTCAGTGTTGTGGCCTCTCCTGTTGTGGAGCACAGGCTCCGGACGCGCAGGCTCAGCGGCCATGGCTCACGGGCCCAGCCGCTCCGCGGCATGTGGGATCTTCCCGGACTGGGGCACGAACCCGCGTCCCCTGCATCGGCAGGCGGACTCTCAACCACTGCGCCACCAGGGAAGCCCCTATTCCTGCTATTTTTAAATGAACTACTCAGATTCTCAAATAATCCACTCACCCATCCATTCTTCCTCTGAGAGCTCACAGTCTGGGGGCAGATAGACAACCGATTAATTACAACACAAGGCAGAATGAAATAAGCTCCTTGTGTAGATGTTAAAAGCAGAACTTCAGAGTCAAATTGTAAATATGTCATTGTGTGTATTTCCCCCACTGAGTGTATTTATCCTGACCATTTCACCATGTCATTATTAGAAAACCTTCCAAACCAGAAATATTAACTCAAGCTTATGCTGAATTTCTGTTTAACCATTCTATTGTTGGACATTTAATTTCTTCCATATGTTGCTAATATAAATAACTCTCCTGTAAAGATCTTTGTACCTAAGCTGTTTGTCAGAATCACAGATGACTTTCAGAAAGAGGCCTAAAATGAGGAAATAGTTGGGGCAAAGGGCATGAATTTAAAAAAATCTCCCACTAGCTATCGTCAAATTTCTTTCCATCTCGGAATTGAAAGGTTACTGGTTAAAGCTTCTAGATGGCAACATCTGTGCTCCTTTCATAAGAGTTCCATGATTCTAAAGCACCAGGCAAAGCTTATGGGGGTCCCAGCAACAGATTCAGTATATGTTCACCGTCAACCTTTGCCTTTCACTGCTTTTTTCTGAGACTAAATGAGTGTGTTGGCCTGGATTCTTCCAGCATCTTCTACCCCTTTCTTCCTTGGTTAGAGGGCAGTCTTGGGCCAGTGTTTGCAGTGACATGAGGGCCTTATTTCAGCTTCCTTTACCCAGTCCCTTATGGTGCATGAATTGTTTTATGGGTTTTCAGTGAAGTGTGAAAGGATGGGAGGGAAACCGTTTCCTGGTGACCTTTATTTAACCCACGGCTTGGCTGAAATTTGAATAAAATGAGGCAGGTGATAATAGAGCATGAAATGGCTAAATCTATAGTCAGCCTTCATTTAAAGTAAATTGCTCTTCAAAGGGAGTAGCACCTTCACCACCATCCCCAAGGACCACCAGCCTTACCTGTGAATAGAGCATCCCTGTGGGCACTTGGCACCACCTGTTCAGTCCTGCCCTTGCTTCTAAGGACTCATGTCAACCCCATGGGAGAAACCTCCAGATACCCCCAGCCCACATCTGCTCTCTCTACTCCTGAGAGCTGCACCGGGGTCTGAGCTCTTTGCATACCTCGTCTCAATACTCCCACCTATTGGTAGCCCATTTCACAGCTGAGAAAACTGAGGCTCGGAGCAGAGTGAGAACTTTCCCGAAGGAGAAAGCAGGAGAGCTGGAGTTGGAAGTCAGGTTGCCTGTGCCCTGAGGCTGGACTGGCTGCCCCGTGTCAGTCCCGGAGAGTTGTCTGTGGACCACGTGCCTTTTGCCCAGAGTCTTTTCCCATCGCCCGTTGCTTACATCACGTTTGGAGCCCTTGTCCGTGCCTCTGTCTTGTTTTATTATCATCATCTCCTACTCTGGATGCCTGACTCGCTATTCTCTGTGTAACCCTACCTCAGCACAGGGCGGGCACGGCATGGGTACCCAGAGGTGCTTGGGGATGTCCTTCCTTTTCCTTCCTTCCTCCATCCCTCTATTCCCAGAAGGAATGATTTTGGTCAAGAAAATATATCCAGGATGCGGAAATGTCTTCATTTCCACTTTTTTTTTCCTTTTTTTTTTTTTTTTTTTTTTGCGGTACGCGGGCCGCTCACTGCCGTGGCCTCTCCCGTTGCGGAGCACAGGCTCCGGACGCGCAGGCTCAGCGGCCATGGCTCACGGGCCCAGCCGCTCCGCTGCACGTGGGATCCTCCTGGACTGGGGCACGAACCCGTGTCCCCTGCATCGGCAAGCGGATTCTCAACCACTGCACCACCGGGGAAGCCCTTCATTTCCACTTTTGTAGTTCAACTTTTAGCTTTAATTAATCAATCAATTATTTATTTATTTATTTTGGGACTTCCCCGATGGTCCAGTGGTTAAGACTCCGTAATTCCACTGCAGGGGGCACAGGTTTGATCCCTGGTCGGGGAACTAAGGTCCCACATGCCATGCAGTGTGGTCAAAATAAAAAGAAAAAATTAATTTGAAGTATAATTTACCTACAATGTCATGTTGGTTTCAGGTGTACAGCAAAGTGATTCAGTTACACATATATATGCATATATATATTCTTTTCAGATTCTTTTCTCTTATAGGTTACTACAAAATCTTGAGTATAGTTCTCTCAACTTTTTTTTAGAGAGAGACTCAAGTTATCTAAATCATCCTTCCCCTAAACCCACTACGATCTTAAAGAAAGCAATAACAATTCTAGGTAGTTCAATGTCTAATATTCATAAATGTTGACTGAACAATTTCAGCTCCCACAGGAGACACCAGGAGATCCATGCAGCAAGCACCATTCCCCCCGTGCCCTTCTTTTTTCCTTCCTTAGGTGTTTACTGTGTGGCCTCCCTGTGCTAGATACCGGCTGGAGACACAGTGGTGAAGTAGATGGGCCTGGCTCTCCTGGCCGTCCCCGTGGGTCAGGATGCAGGCGCTCACGGTCAAGGATGGCCCAGTAGGAGGTCTCTGTTCAGCATTTTCTCTTTTTCCAGCTTTATATAGTTATACCTGACAAGTAAAATTGTAAGATAGTTGAAGTGTACATCATGATGATTTAATATACATGCCCATTGTGCAAGGATACCCCCCATCTAGTAAATTAACACATCCATCACTATATATATATAAAATGTTTTTGGTGAGAACATTTAAGTTCTACTCTCAGCAAATTTCAATTATATAATACAGTCTTATCAACTATAGTCACAATGCTACACCTTAGATCCTCAGGCCTTATTCACCTTAGAGCTGAAAGTTTGTACCCTTTTAGCAAGCTTTCTTTACTTCCCTCACCTCCCGGCCCCCGGCAACCACTTTTCTATTCTCTGTTTCTGTGAGTTGGAGTTTCGTTTCGTTTTTTTTTTTTTTTAAGATTCCACATATAAGTGACACCATGCAGTATCTGTCTCTCTCTCTCTGGCTTATTTCACTGAGCATAGAGCCCTCAAGGTCCATCCATGTTGTCCCAAATGACGGGATTTCCTTCTTGTTCATGGCTGAATAATATTCCATGGTAATATATATACCACATCTTTATCTATTCATCTGATGATGGACACTTGCGTTGTTTCCCTATCTTGGCTGTTACGAATAATGCTGCAATGAACAAGGGACTGCAGATATCGCTTTGAAATCTTGTTTACAGTTCCTTTGAATTTATACCCAGAAGTGGAATTGCTGGATCTTATGGTAGCTCTATTTTTAATGTTTTGAGAAACCTCCATACTGTTTTCCACAGTGGCTGCACCTGTTTACATTCCCACCAACAGTACAAGAGGGTTCCCTTTCCTGCATATCCTGGCCAATACTTGTTATCTCTTATCTTTTGTTGTTGTTTTTAAAAAATATTTATTTATTTATTTGGCTGCACTGGGTCTTAGTTGCACCATGTGGGATCTAATTCCCTGACCAGGGATCGAACCCGGGCCCCCTGCATTGGGAGCTCAGAGTCTTAACCACTGGAGTCCCTCTTGTCTTTTGATAATAGCCATTCTGACAGGTGTGAAGTGATACCTCATTGTGGGTTTGAGTTGCATTTCCCTGATGATGTCATGCTGAACACATTTTGGTGTACATTTTGGCCGTTTGTATGCCTTCTTTGGAAAAATGTCTACTCAGGGCCTCTGCCCATTAAAAAAAATTATTTTGTTGAAGTAAAGTTGATTTACAATGTTGTGTTAATTTCTGTTGTATAGCAAAGTGATTCAATTATACACACACACACACACACACACACACACACACACACATATATACATTCTCTTTCATATTCTTTTCCATTATGGTTTATCACAGGATATTGAATATAGTTCTCTATGCTACACAGTAGGACCTTGTTGTTTATCCATTCCATATATAATAGTTTGTAGCTGCTAAACTCCCAATCCAACCCTCCCCCATCCCCCTCTCCCCCTTGGCAACCACAAGTCTGTTCTCTATGTCTATGAGTCTATTTCTGTTTTGTGGATAAGTTCATTTGTGTCATATTTTAGCTTCCACATATAAGTGATATCATGCTGTATTTGTCTTTCTCTGTCTGACTTACTTCACTTAGTATGATAATCTGTAGGTCCATCCAGGTTGCTGAAAATTCTGCCCATTTTTAAATCGGATTGTTTGGGGTTTTTTTGGTTTTTTTTTTGCTATTGAGTTGCATCAGTTCTTTATATATTTTAAATGTAATCCCTTATCAGATACATGATTTGCAAATATTTCCTTCTGTTCCATAGGTTGCCTTTTCATTTTGTTGATGGTTTCCTTTGCTGTGCAGAAGCTTTTTATTTTGATGTAGTTCCACTTGTTTATTTTTGCTTTTGTGGCCTTTGTTTTTGGTGTCAAATCCAAAAAATCATTCCCGTGACTGACATCAAGGAGCTTACCCACCATGTTTACTTGTAGGCAATGTATTCTCTCTTTAAAAAAATTTTTTATATAATTATTATTATTATTTTATATTTATTTATTTTTGGCTGCTTTGGGTCTTCGTTGCTGCACGCAGGCTTTCTCTAGTTGTGGCGAGCGGGGGCTGCTCTTCGGTGTGGCGTGCAGCCTTCTCGTGGCCCTGGCTTCTCTTGTTGCGGAGCACAGGCTCTAGGCGTGCAGGTTTCAGTCGTTATGGTGCACGGGCTTAGTTGCTCCGCGATATGTGGGATCTTCCCGGACCAGATATTGAACCCGTGTCCCCTGCATTGGCAGGTGGATTCTTAACCACTGGGCCACCAGGGAAGTCCTGGCAACGTATTTTCTATAAGACAAATATTACAGAGATCCAGGACCTGAATTTTCTTCTGCTCTCAGAATGAAATGGCAGGAACCATGGTCAATGTGTGATTTATTCTTTGGCAGCCACCCAAGGATCCTCCTGTTCCTCTCCAGCTAGCACCTGCTGGCCCCATGCATGTTGTGTCCTGTGGAAGGCCGGGGCTGAGTTTAGCGGGGCTCACACTGGCCTCTCATGGAAAACTGCTGTTCTGTGCATTGGGCTGATGTTTTCTATCACTAAAATTGAACCGTGATGGTGCTTTTTCAAATCATAGAAAAATAAAATGAATATTTTTGGTTATAAGCTTTTCCGTACCTACGGCCTTCGGTCCACACCATCATTGAGTAGATGATGGTGTCTGGGTTTGCCCCAAATTAAGCTTCATCCACTGATATTTCATAATGTCTCTGCAAAGTCACTTGAACCCTTTTGGGAAGTGCTGGCCTGGAGCATCCAAGTCAGAAGCTGCCCTCGGGGGCTGCAGGCTCGGTGCTGGTTCCCACACTTCCTGCGTCTTTGGCCCCGGGAGGTCCATAGTCTCCCCACCCTCACTCCTGTGCTCCAGGCATGCTGACCTTCTCCCAGGCCTGGGACGAACCTCAGTTCTGCTTCTCTGTGGGACCTCTGCCTCCAGCTTCTCTCTGCCTGGGGGATGCCTGGTCATATTTTCCATCTCCCACTCCATCATCACTCCTTCTGGAGGTCTCCCCTGTCCCACCCCTGCACACCCCAGACTGGGTCACCGTATAGCTCAGCTCTCATCATGGCTGTATTTTAATATGCATTTATGGGATCATTTGATTCTTGTCTGTCTTCTCCACCAGAGTGTGACTCTTCCAAGGGCAGAGAGTGGGAACCGTGTGTGTGTGTGTGTGTGTGTGTGTGTGTGTGTGTGTGTGTGTGTGTGTAAGAGAGAATACATGTATTTGTGCACACATGTGTTTTACCTCACTGTAATTTCCGCGGTCCTCAACATAGTGTTTGCACACGTCAAGCACTCAGTAAATATGTGTTGAGTGGATGCGTGTGTGGTGCTGTGTATTTCTTTAGAACCCTTCCAGTAGTAGTGACTTCATTTTGTCAACAGAGAAACCGAGGCCCAGAGATGTGACTTGCATTGGCCAAGTTCCTGCAGCCCGAAAGGGGCCGAGCTGGGACTTGAAGTCAGGCCTCTGACTCAGCCCAGTGCCCTTTCTACTACTCTAGGCTGCCAGCTTCCCTCGAGGTTTGTCTGTCGAGTTAAACACAAGCAAAGCCTTCAGAGGAAATTTACCGCAAGGCAGAGTGTTTACTAGCGATGACCTCACCTCCGTGACAGTGAAAGGGCAGAAAAGAGCCGAAAAGAAAATACCTTTCCAATGAATGAGCTGGGCCGGCCGGGCCCCAGCTGACTCATGAAAAAGGTTTCACTATATAAGGATTTCACTGCTCCCCCCAGCCCCCCGCCCCGGATGTGCCTTTTGCCCTGAGTCCCGGTCTGGGAGGGGCCCGGTTGTCGGGCTCCCAGCTTGAAGCCCCAGCTCTGCCAGCCGTGCTTCCAGGGGCCCTTCCCCCCCTGCTAGAGTGTGTTTTCCCCTCTGTCTGGAACCTGTCTCTCCAGCCTTGTGTATAAACAGGCTCGTGTTAATAGCACCCACCTAAGTTTCGGTGGGTCTGGCTGCCAACTGCTCGTTGGACATCTGGCCCCCACAAAACCTTACCTGGTTGGGTCTGGGAGTCCGAGGGTAGGTACCTCCTGGGTCTCCAGTGCTCACGAAACCTCGCTACACTCATCACCAGCCCCTGTTCGTTTGTCCTTTCTTTTTTGCCACCCCTCACCCCTCCATGTCTTTGTCCTTGAAGTCACCGAGGGGGCCTGACCTCAGTGGCCAGTGCCATCTGTAGGAATATGGAGATTCATGCCAAGAGCTGTTTTCCAAAGCTCCCCCGCTCCCCACTGGGTCCATGGTCCTGTGTTTCTGCAGAAGGTGAGCAAAGGCTGCTTTTACCGCTCCGCTCACACCTTGGTCCTTGCAGAGAGCGCTCCTGCGCCCTGCCCGGGAACCTCCTCACAGGGGACGCACACGGTGCCACTGCCTGATCCCATGCTCCCCCCTCTTCGAAATGACATTTCTGACCACGAGCCATCCATACAGGTCAATGCCGCTGGCCCGCCTGCTCTCACCGGCCAACCCAACAGACAGTCCTGAGCTGTGTTTTGATTCTCGGCAGTGAGGGCTGTGACCGCCCCCAGCCACTTCCACGCACCCCTGATGCTTCTCATGATCACCTGGGAATTACCCACCCATTTGAGAGATGGAGAAGCTGAGGCTCAGAATGGTGAGAAATCTGCCCAAATCTCACCACCGAGAGGCATGGGGACGGCACGGGAGAGGGCTTCTCACATCCCCCTCTCCTGTGTTCATCAGCTGGGCACGCTGCCTTCCCTCTGAACTGCCGGCCGCAGAGACACACATCCAGGATCAGAGACAGAGAGCGACCTGCAAGGAGAGCCTTAGGCACACGGGAGGGAGATCCCAGGAATTCCCGGCACCTGCCAGCAACTGACGGAAATAGTTAGGGGGTGACATCACACATCGGCAGCTTATTGATTGCCATGATAGGCAGGTGTTTGTGTTCTGTCAGAAGTGGATAACGATTAAGCCAGAGGCTGAGGGTTAGAAAGGGGAAGGAACTGTGGATTTTGACCCAAGGCCACAAACTCTCAGAGGTGGGAGAGAGGACAGGTGGGAGCTGGAGCAGTGAACCAGCCAGCCCCCCCACTCAGCCAGCGTCCGCCGCCCTGCTCCGCTGGGCCAGGGACAGGCTGTGGCACTGGCGTCAGGTAAACAGAGCTGGGTTCCATCGCGCTGCTGCCATGTCCTGGCCGTGGGCCTCGGGCAGGTCCCTTCCTCTGCCTGACTCTTGTATTCTCATCTGTAAAATGAGACTGTCAACCCCCTACTTCATAAGGGTGTTGGGAAGATCTCATGAGATAAGCCAGGTAAAGGGCTTGGCATGGAGTGCATGCTTGATAAGTGTAGATTTCCCGTCTCTTTCCACCACGTGGAATCGCAGCGCTAGATGAACCCTAGGTTTGAACCCCACCTCTATCATTTCCTGGCTGTTCAGCCCGGAGAAAGTAATTTCCCCTCCCTGAACCCCACTCCGCCTGCAGGAATGAGGACGATGAGGGCTACATAGTAGGGCTTGGAGCAAGAGTGCAATATTATAGTGATAGCTAACGTTAACCAAGCTCTTAGCTAAGTGCCAGGGGTCTGGATTGGGGTCTGGGGCTCTGCACTTCCAACAAGCTCTGGGTGGTCCTGGTGCTGCTGACACAGGGACCACACTTTGAGTAGTGAGGTGACAGATGAAAGTCAATGGGACCGTGGGACTGGGGAGAGGGCGTGGGTGAAGCACGGGCACCTGCTGGAAGACTCTTCAGTGGGCTGTTGCCTTCAGGAGGCCACCGTTTTGAGAACAACTAAAGATGATCTGGCAATTAACTAAATATATTATTGCTGGGAGGTGGGCAATCAGTTCTTGGCCCCTGGGTGCCCTAGTGCAGGGAGGAGACCAACAAGTACCTGTTATAACCCAAACCGTAAGAACTCTGTGCCCAAGCACGGGCCCCCAGGGGTTCCGGGACAGAACCCTCATCCAGGCTAGGGGTCAGGCAGGCTGACTGCAGGTAAGGGCCCTCAAGCTGGGTGTCCAAGGATGGGGAGGACTCAGCCAGGTGGAGGAGGGGGAGGGCAGTGTCCAGGGCAGGAAAGTGCCCAGGCTTGGGGGGGGGCAGGGAGAGCTGGGGTCACAGCTCTGTCATTGACACTCTGTGTCACTGTCATGCTGTGTGACCTCATCAAGGGACGTGCCCTCTCTGGGCCTCAGCTTCCTCTTCTGTCAGGTGGAGGTGATGCTTCCCATCTCTAGCACTTTGGGGAGGGAGAAGGTAAAAAGAGGCAGCATCGGGCCATGTCTGGCTTCCAGCAGCTGGTCAACCACGGTGATATCCTTTTCCTGGTAACACAGAAATTCACCGTCTGAGCGTAGGGGTCCTGGTCTCCCAGGGGCCTCCTTGGGTGGGGAGCCCCTGCCCTTCGGCGCTCCACACGGCTCCCCCCATCCCAACAACCAGGCTCTCAGGCGAGGACAGGGAGCGTGCCAGTGTCCCAGGGAGACTGGTTTTGTCAGAGCCTCAGACCTTAAACCCCTCATCACTGCCTGGCAAGAAACCAGAGACCTGGCTGAGATAACAGGGCGGTTATCGTGGTAAACAGACCCCTCCCGGGATAAAGTGGGAAGAATAGAACAGCCTCTGTTTGTCCTCCCCTGGCATGTCACCCAGTAGCATCCGACCTCCCAGATGGCTTGACTCAGCTGCAGTGACCCAGGGCTGACCTGACTTCAGAGCTGCCCCTCCGTGCCCACCCTCCTCCAGCCCCCTCCTCACCCCCATCCCAACTGGCTTGTCTATGTGTTTCCTTCTCCCTCTCAAGTTTATCTATTTCGCCAGAAGCACAGCACAGTGTGGTAGAAAAGGGCTTGGGAATTGGCATCGGATCTGGGCTGGAATCTCTGGGATCCAATTCTTTGGGTGGGTTGCTTACACCTAAGGTGACCAAATGTCCCAGTTTGCCCAGAACGGAGGGGCTCCTGAGACATGGGACTTTCAGTTGTAAAACAGGGAGGGTTCCAGGAAAATTGGAGTTGGTCAGTCTTTTTAGCTCTCTGAGCCTCAATTTGCTCACTTTGCTTGTGAAACGAGGATAATTATCTCCGTTGGGGGCATTAAACGGGAAAATGCGAGGAAGCATGTAGCACATGATGGCTTCAGTTACTTCTCTGCCTGGAGGAAATCGCAGGGCTTCGACCTTGAATTTCTCACCTCCCTTATTCCCATGACCTTTTCAAATGGACACAGAAGCAGATCTGGGGTAGTGTCTGCATTTAAGAAACCATTAAACCTGTGTGTAGTGCTTTTACTCAAAATGCCTTTTGATTGACAAGGCTAAAGCAATGAACAGAGGCGGCTTAGTAAAGAGGTAAAGAGAGACAGACTGGAAACCAGCAGGCCAGGCGCACTTTGAATCTGCGATTAACTTGTGTGACCTTTCACAAATCACTTTGCCTCTCTGGGCCTCAGTTTTCCCATCTACAAAATGGAGGGTTGGACTGCTTGGTCTCTAAATGCAGCCACCAGCTCTAACGCGCTACGATCCTGTGGTACAGATGCTCATTACCCTTCACACTGTAATGGAGGAGGAATTGAGGATGGGGCAGTTAGGTTGGTGCCTGTAAAAGGCTGAGGAGGAAGTGAAACGGTACTCCTTCTCGGGTGGGACCAACCCAGCTGCATTTCAGATTGGGACTTGAGCCCATAATCCCTGACATAGGAGGGGCCTCATAACCACTGTCTTTTAATTGAAACCACTCACTTGGTGCCAAGACTTACTGAAGCTCAGGTTCTTTTGTCTCAGCACAGAAAAAATTCAGTGTGAGGTAAAGCGATAGGTAAAGAGTAAGTTTATTAGCACAGGACGCTTGTGAGAGATTCAAGGGGGCAGGCAAGGGAGCGCAGCCCCAAGAACAAAGAGGGATACATTTTTACAATCAAAGAAAAAGTGGAGGGTTTCCCTAGTGGCGCAGTGGTTAAGAATCCGCCTGCCAATGCAGGGGACGTGGGTTCGAGCCCTGGTCTGGGAAGATCCCACATGCCACGGAGCAACTAAGCCTGTGTGCCACAACTCCTGAGCCTGTGCTCTAGAGCCCGTGAGCCACAACTACTGAGCCCACGTGCCACAACTACTGAAGCCCACATGCCTAGAGCCCGTGCTCCGCAACAAGAGAAGACACCACAATGAGAAGCCTGCGCACCGCAACGAAGACCCAACACAGCCAACAATAAATAGATAGATAAATTTATTTAGGAAAAAAAAAAGTGGGGAGGGAGAAGATATGTTCTAACCAGGACTGTCATGGCGCCATGTAAATCACATGTATATTAGCAGAAGGGTGGTGACATATACTACAATATGGTAATTCATCTCAGGTTTTGGTATAATGTCCCCTTTCACCTAGATTTTTCCCCTTTCACCTATTATTTCTGTCTAGGCTACATGCAGAAATGCTACTCTTCAAGGACCATTAACTTCCTGACTTCATGTAACAAGATTCAGACCCCATATCTATTGTCTTGTGTTTTAACTATCAGGGTTTGTGGCTTGAGTGTGCCTGGTGCATGGATGCACCTGGTCTTCCTTCAAGGTATAGTAGATTGTTGCCAGGTTTACGGAATTTTTCCTTGAGTGGTCATTAGCTTACAACTGTCTCCCAGACTCCCTCAAAATTCTATCTCTGTCTTTAATCCCCTAGTGAGACTCCTAAACTAATAATTTAATTACCCTACTCTACCCCTATTATTAGGAACCAAGATTTTGGCACCTTCTTAAGCACCAACTAAAATTTGGAAAATAGTGCAAAGTGGAAAATGACGAAAGCATCTTATAGATAGAGCAGTTGGTTGATGTCTGCAAAGCAGGCTGGGCAAGGTCTCATGACGCCAGGCCACTGGACATTTGTTTACTCCCTCCTTTGTTTAACTGTTCATTTATTTCTTCCTTCCTTCCTCCCTTTGTTCACTCATTCTTTCATTCTTTTGATTTTTTTTAAACATCTTTATTGGAGTATAATTGCTTTACAATGGTGTGTTAGTTTCTGCTGTATAACAGAGTGAATCAGTTATACATATACATATGTTCCCATATCTCTTCCCTCTTGCATCTCCCTCCACATAGTGATTGATAGCCTGGATTCTGGAAGCTGATTTACCTGGGTTCAAATCCCAGCTCTGTTAATTATTATGCGACCTCAGCAAGTTACTGGACTTCTCCGTGCCTCTGTCTCCTCATCTGTAAAATGGACACAACAGAAGTACCCACGTTGTGGGGTGGTTTTCATGTTAAACTTCTTAAACCAGCACCTGGCATTGACAAAGTGCAACATACATGTTTGCTATTACTGTTTATTCTTTCACCATTTACTAAGAGATAATACTGAGGCAGGCATTGGGCTGGGTAACCCCCAGGGATTCAGATCTGGAGGACAATCCCCAACCTTGAGGAGGTCACAAAGAGATAAACTGGAAATCATGAAGTCATGTGGTTAGTGTTGCTGTGTTGTGTAGGTTAGCACAGGGCACTATGGGAACAAAGAGCGGAGGCACCCAGCCTGGGTGGGACGGGCTCAAGGGCCGGTGTGTGCCCAGGAAGGCTTCCTGGCAGAGATGTCACCTGATCTGGGTCTTCAGATACAGGTACATGTTAGCCAGGAGGTGAAGAGGGTGGGGTGATGGGAATTCTGGCAGAGGAAACGGCTTGTGCAAAGGCTTGGAGGGGAGAATATGGATGTTTAGGGAACAGATGTGCTTTGCTGTGGCTTGCTGGGGTGTGGGTAGGTGGTCGAAGAAGCCAGAAGAGCAGCAAAGCTTTAACTACGCTGAACATTCCAGGACTGCTAAAAAGTTAATATTTTATCAGCTAGGCTAGTGTCCCCAAATTTTAGGATCATGCTCCAAATAAACACATACAAAAAAAATCTCCATTATGTGGAGATTTATTTATGAATAAATTATATACATGTACTGCCACACAAATATATCATGTACATTAGAAGACACACAAAAATACAAGCATTTAATTGGATTGTTTGTTTTTTTGCTATTGAATTGTATGAGTTCTTTATATATTTTGTATATCAGCCTCTTATCAGATATATGATTTGCAGATATTTTCTCCCATTTGGTAGATTGCCTTTTCATTTTGTGGGTGATTTCATTTGCTAAGCAAAAGCTTTTTGGTTTGATGTAGCCCCACTTGTTTATTTTTGCTTTTGTAGCCTTTGCTTTTTGTGCCAAATCATCACCAAGACCAACGTCAAAAAGCTTACTGCCTATGTTTTCTTCTAGGGGTTTTATGGCTTTAGGTCTTATGTTCAATTCTTTCTTTTTTTCTTGTGAGTAATTGTTTAGTATAATTTATATTATAATTATATAATATATATATATTATATATTATATAATTATAATATTTTGGAAAGAATTGCCAGCAAAGATCACTTTTTAAGGTACCTAATTTTAAAAAAATCTAAGGCAACCATGAAAATCATGTAATAAAGCACATAAAGTTAAAACCAGAACTTCAAATCATTCATCCTACGTTTGGGTCTTTAATATACTTTGAGTTAATTTTTGCATAAGACAGTGGCCCTGTTTCATTCTTTTGCATGTGGCTGTCCAGATTCCTCAACAGAAATAAGAAGAATACATATAAATAGAAATCCTGGTACTTTCTCTCCCTTGCACCAATGGCTGCTCTTGTGTATCTCCTGAAATGCATCTCCCTTACCCCACTTTGAAGCTCACTACTCTATCCTACGGGGTGCGTCAAAAGATGGCACATGGAAGAGAGTGGATTTTTACATTTAAAAGGCCATTTTGACATTGATACATGCTGGAATCCCTGAAGTCATTAAAATGAAGATAAAGTTGTATTGAACATTGAATACAACTAACATCGAAACGTGCTACTATATTAAGCTAATATATGGCAGGGTGACAATTGCAGGGTGCAGGATCTTTAGTGCTAAAACTGGGACTGTTCCGAACAAACCGGGTTACCCTAGGAGCATGTCTAGAACGATCCCATCTTGTAAAGAATATAAAAATGAACGTTCAGAAAAGAGTTGGAAGGCTGTTCATCCAAAATATTAACAGTGGGTGGTAGTGGTGGGTTGATGGGAAATTACAATTAGCCTTTTTTTTTTTTTTTAATTTTTTTTTTTTTGGCGGTACGCGGGCCTCTCACTGCCGTGGCCTCTCCCGTTGCGGAGCACAGGCTCCAGACGCACAGGCTCAGTGGCCACGGCTCACGGGCCCAGCCGCTCCGCGGCACGTGGGATCCTCCCAGACCGGGGCACGAACCCGTGTCCCCTGCATCGGGAGGCGGATTCTCAACCACTGTGCCACCAGGGAAGCCCACAATTAGCCTTTACTTCTTTTTTTTAAGTAATGTATTTTGGTTTTTGCTTACCTGTATTAGATATTTTCTGTTGAGAAATATACATTATTATGTGAATTTTAAAACGTGAAGCACATGAAAGTTAAGACTGCTTTAGCAAGCAGGGCATAGCACAGAGGGAGGTCGAATAAGGCAGAAGGCCTGGGGCAAGTTAGAGACAGAGAATAAGGTGAGAAGTGAGAAGGGGCTTGGACTTGGCAGCGGTGATGAGGAAGGGAAGAAAAGAGGGTTCAAGTGATTAATGAGGAAAAAAAAACTCAGTAGGACTCTGTGACGCCTAAAGTGTGGGGACCGAACGAAAGGCAGGAGTTTCGACTACCTGCAACTTTCTGAGTGGTGCCATTGACTAAGATGGATAATTCAGGAGAACTAGAAGTTTTGACATGGAGGGATAAAGATGGGAGCTCTAGGGGGCTGGTATTACACTGTTGGCTTGATTTTGGACATATTGATGTGTCTATGGAACCCCCAGAAGGAAGTGTAAGAGTGGAATTTATCACAGGAGCTCAGGGAACTAGCTATTTACTGGCCAGTTTCTTGACTTGAGTCACTATTACCAGCACCCTTCCTTTGAAAAGTCATCCAGACCTTCCAGAACATGCTCTCCTGGCCTAGAAGTCCCTTCTGACTCATGACCTGGTTTGAAAGGAGTTAGGTTTTAAGACGCACTGCGGTAATCCACTGCTATCACTTGTAAGCGGCCAAAGATAACTCATTTGCATTATATGGAAAGTTTCTCTTCTCTATCTTTTACCAAAAAATGCCAAAAAGCAAAACAAAAGAAACAAACAAAACTTGTGTACCCCTTTATCTTCTTTTTCCCCCTCCAGCATCAGTGCAGTGACTGCATCTCTTTTTTTTTTTTTTTTTTTTTTTTTTTTTTGTGGTACGCGGGCCTCTCACTGTTGTGGCCTCTCCCATTGCGGAGCACAGGCCCCGGACGCGCAGGCTCAGCGGCCATGGCTCACGGGCCCAGCCGCTCCGCGGCACGTGGGATCTTCCCAGACCGGGGCACGAACCCGTGTCCCCTGCATTGGCAGGCGGACTCTCAACCACTGCGCCACCAGGGAAGCCCTGCATCTCTTTTAAATGCATTGAGACTTGTTGTATGGCCCAGTATTTGGTGTATCTTGGTGTGCCCTTGAAGATAATGTGTACTCCACTGTTGGGTGGAGCGTTGCACAAATGTCCACTAGGTCAAACAGCGTTGCTGTTTGACCTAGTCTTCTATATCCTTGCTGACTTTCTGTCTACTGGTTCTATCAATGATGAGGGTGTTGAAATTTCCAGCTCTCCTTGTGGATTTTTCTATTTCTCCTTTCGGTTTTTGTTTCATGTATTTTCGAACCTCTGTTATTAGGCACATATATATTTAGGAGTAATATATCCTCTTGATTCACTGATCAATTTCTCATTCATTAATATCTCTCTTAATCGCTGGTAAAATCCCTTGTACTGAAGGCCTACTTTGTCTGAGTTTAGACACTTTACATTTAATGTAATTATCGATATAGTTAAGTTGAAATCTACTGTCCTGCTATGTGCTTTCTATTTGTCCCATCTCTTCTTTGTTCCTTTGTTTCCCCTTGCTCGGCTTCTTTGGGATTATATATATTTTTATAATCCCATTTTATTGTCACTCTTTCTTTTCTTTTCTTTTCTTTTTTGGCTGCGCAGCTTGTGGGATCTCAGTTCCCTGACCAGGCATTGAACCTGGGCCATGGCAGTGAAAGCCCAGAATCCTAACCACTAGGCCACCAGGGAAAACCCTATTTTCTATTTTAGTGCTTGCTTTAGGGTTAATTATATGCATCTTTAACTTATCACATAATATTTGCATATCTTACATATTTATTAGTCAGGGTTCAACCAGAGAAACAGAACCACTGAGAGTGATATATAACAAGGGATTTATTATAGGAATTTGACCTTATGCAATTATATGGGGCTGGCTAAACAGTCTCTAAAAGGCTATTTTCTTTGTGTCTGGTCCTGGTGTATTACTGGCAGTGAAGGGAAAGAAATTGGGAAGAGGAGATGGATTCAAAGTGGGGGCAGAGTGGGGGAGAACAGGAACAAACCAGCACCCACATGTCATCTCTCACTCCTTCCAAGATGCCATCTTCAGTGATGTGACTGACCTAGATGAGAAACTGGGGCTTCTCATCATGAAGCTGAAACACACCTGGGCCAGGGATCAGAGAAACTGCCGGATGATCCAGCAGGAGCCGGAGGGGCTGTGGGCTCAGCTGCTGCCTCATGATGACAAGGTGACCCAGCCGTTAAGTGACAGTGTATGCGAGCTGCACCTGGTGTCCCTACGCCAACTTTTTGAGCAACAAAACAAAACAAAAAAAAAGCAAGTGGCTACTGCTTTACTGTACCTTGCAGATGTTGTATAAAATGTCTCTAGTGACCTATGCTAACTTGGAACTATAGAGGGAAAGATATTCTGGGAAATATAGTTCCAGCTTAGCTGAGTTGGCACAATATAAATCCACTTTAACAGAGAGTGTAAGAAACTTTATAACAGTATATTTCCATTGCCCGTTCTGTCCTTTGTGTGCTAGTGTTACCACACATTTTGCTTTTACATATATTGTAAACAGTAATACAGTAATAACAGTAATAAGAGACAGTAATGTTACTTTTGCTTATCTTTTAAAGAAATCAACAAATGAGGGAAGAAAGGACCTTCCTATTTTCTCACATGTTTATCATCTCTGGTGTTCTTTATTCCTTTGTTTAGTTCAAATTTCCATCCAGTATAATTTCCTGTCACCCAAAGAACTTCCTTTACTGTTTCTTGTAGTGCAGGTCTGCTGGTGACAGATTCTCTCAGTTTTTGTTCTTCTTTTCTGAAGAAGTTTTTATTTCTCTTTCATTTTTAAAGGGTATTGTTGCTGGCCATAGAATTTTTTTTAAACATCTTTATTGGAGTATAACTGCTTTACAATGGTGTGTTAGTTTCTGCTTTACAACAAAGTGAATCAGTTATACATATACATATGTTCCCATATCTCTTCCCTCTTGCATCTCCCTCCCTCCCAATTCCACCCCTCTAGGTGGTCACAAAGCACCGAGCTGATCTCCCTGTGCTATGCGGCTGCTTCCCACTAGCTATCTATTTTACATTTGGTAGTGTATATATGTCCCTGCCACTCTCACTTCGTCACAGCTTACACTTCCCCCTCCCCATATCCTCAAGTCCATGCTCTAGTAGGTCTGTGTTTTATTCCCGTCCTACCACTAATCTCTTCATGATATTTCTTTTCTTAGATTCCATATATATGTGTTCGCATACGGTATTTGTTTTTCTCCTTCTGACTTACTTCACTCTGTATGACAGACTCCAGGTCTATCCACCTCATTACAGATAACTCAGTTTCATTTTTTTATATGGCTGAGTAATATTCCATTGTCTATATGTGCCACATCTTCTTTATCCATTCATCTGTTGATGGACACTTAGGTTGCTTCCATGTCCTGGCTATCGTAAATAGAGCTGCAACGAACATTTTGGTACATGACTCTTTTTGAATGATGGTTTTCTCGGGGTATATGCCCAGTAGTGGGATTGCGGGGTCGTATGGTAGTTCTATTTGTAGTTTTTTAAGGAACCTCCATACTGTTCTCCATAGTGGCTGTATCAATTTACATTCCCACCAACAGTGCAAGAGGGTTCCCTTTTCTCCACACCCTCTCCAGCATTTATTGTTTCTAGATTTTTTGATGATTGGCCATAGAATTTCAGGTTGACAGTATTTTGCTTTTTATTTCCTTTCAGTGTTTTAGAGAGGTTCCATTGTCTCCTGCTTGCATAGTTTCTGATGAGAATTCTTTTAATTCTTATCATTTTTTCTCTGTATGTGACATGTCTTTTTTCTCTGTTTACTTTTAAGATTGTCTTATCACTGGTTTTCAGCAATTTGATTATGATGTATCTTGGTGTGGGGTTTTTATGTTTATCCTGATTGGGGTTTGTGGAGATTCTTGAATCTGTGGGTTTATAGTTTTTCTCAAATTTAGAAAATTTCCAGCCATTATTTCTTCAAATATATTTTATGTTTCTTCCTTCCTTCCTTCCTTTCCTTCTTTCTTTCTTACTTTCTTTCTTCCTCTCTCTCCTCTCCTTCTTGGACTTCAGCTACACATATGTTAGACCATTTGATGTTGTATCACATATGTCTAAGCTCTGTTCATTTTTTCCCATCTTTTTTTGTCCTGTGCTTCAGTTTAGGTACATTATATTGCTATATTGACCTTTTGGGTCAATTATCTTTTCTTCTGCAGTGTCTAATCTGCTGTAAATCTCATTCAATAAATTTTCATTTCAGATAGTATATTTTTCATCTCTAGATGTTCTACTTGATTCTTTTTTATATCTTCCATTTCTCTACTCATTATGATCATATTTTTCTTTAAATACTTGTAGTTATAATAAAACTTTAACATCTTTGTATCTAGTTCCCTCATCTCTGTCATTTCTGGGTCCATTTTTATTGATTGATTTCTCTTCTGGTTATGGGTCACAGTTTCCTGCTTTTGGGCATATCTAGCAGTTTCTGACTGGATGCTGGACATTATGGATGTTATATAGTTGAGTGGCTCAATTTTGTTGTCATAAAGAATGTTGGGCTTTGTTGTAACATGCAGCTTGGTTTCTTGCACACCATCTTTATCCCTTTGAAGCCTGTTTTCAAACTTTGCTATATCTGCTCTGGACTAGCCTTCACTCTAGGGATAGCTCAGCCTACGGCTAAGACATGACTTCTACAAAGTTTCCACTGAATGTTTGAGGTTTTTACTGAGTTTTCACTACTCTGGCTGGTTGCAACTCAAATGTCTTCTGACTTGTGTGAGTTCTGGGAATTGTTCTGCTTGCAAGCTTTAATTTTTTAGTTTTGCCCTGTCTCAGGGAATTTTACCCTAGTACTCAGCAACAACTTCAGAAGGTCCCATGCAGATTTTTTTTTTTTTTTGCGGTACACGGGCCTCTCACTGTTGTGGCCTCTCCCATAGCGGAGCACAGGCTCCGGGCACACAGGCTCAGCGGCCATGGCTCACGGGCCCAGCCGCTCCGCGGCACGTGGGATCCTCCCGGACCGGGGCACGAACCCATGTCCCCTGCATCAGCAGGAGGACTCTCAACCACTGCGCCACCAGGGAAGCCCCCCATGCAGATTTATGGAGCTCATTTTCTGCACAATTTCCTCCTTTCCGGAACTTTGCCATACAACTCTAGCTGTGCCCCTGGACACCAATCTGCAAATGCTCAGTTCAGCAAGATTACTATATTCTTCTTGGGATCCCTCTCCTTGGACCATGGTCTAGAATATGACTCCAGGCAGAAAACCAGGACAATCAGCACTCCCACCCCACCCCCGACCCCTTCATTTGTTTCTCTTCTCTTAGTGATCACATCCTGTCATGCTTGTTTTTCATTGTATTTTGAAATACAGTCGTTTCATGTATTTTGTCCAGTTTTCTAGTTGTTTAGGGTAGGGTGGGAAGGTAAGTCTAATCCTTGTTATTGCATCGCAATCAGAAGCAGAAGTCAGGAACTGATATAAAGAAAATCTCTCTAATGGCTCAGTTTAAATGTTACCCCTCTCTCATGAAGCCTTTCTTAATTTGTGTCTCTTCTGTGTTTATTGCCATCACACTCTGCTTTGACTTATAATTACATACATATGTGACTGCCTCAGTGGATTATGAGGACCTCAAAGGTGGGCACAGAGTCTTTCTTGTCTTAGTAACTTCTCTGACCCTAGCACGTGCTGGGCCCTTGGGAAGTGAGGCAGGATTACCTTGTGTAGCTTGACAGTGAACTGAAGTGACCCCGATGAGGCAATGGGCATCCCAGTCTGAAAGCCAGGAGGGCTGGCTCTCTCCCCTGTGTGATCACCACTAGGCGTACTCCCGGGTAAGATCATTAAGGTGCACAATTCTCCCTTATTAGGCAGGGGACTGAGGCATTGGTGAAAAGAGTCCGAGCCTGCCCAGACTTGCCAAACACATCATCCTGACCTTAGAGCTCACAAAGCCTCAGATGGTGACACAATGGAGGGGCTTGACCACAGGTGCTCTGACAGAGTGATGATCCCCCAGAGTGAGGCGAGGCCAAGCCCCAAGGGGCAGGTCCCTGGGCTGAGTGTCCAGGGCCTCAGGGGGCTGCTGTTCTTGCCCACATTCCCTGGGAGTGGAGCAAGGATGGGAAGTGGTGATGTCTGTGTCCCAGCCCTAGTTCTGTGACCGTGATCAGCTGACTCAGTTCCCCCACCTGCAAAATGAAGCCTCAGACAGGATGAACTTTTCCTGCTCTAAAGAGCTGGGCTCTGGCAGCTGATGGGTTGATAGTCTCGGAAGTCTCTGGTTCCCCGAGGTGGTGGATTCTAGGCTTTTAATAATTGATGATTCTGGGACACTGGCTTTCTGTGGCTCTGTGATTAGAACAATTTGTAGCTCTCGAGCAATCCATGATGCTGTGACCCTACCCTTCTGTGGTGTCGATTCTATGACACTCTGTTGTGCAGCTCTGCAGCCCTGGAGCGTCCACGGCATTGACCTTCATCGGCAGCCATGGCCTTGGTGTGCTAGGACCCAGCTGTCTGTCTGTTCAAGGACTTAAACCTGCTCCTCGTTCATTGTTTCCAGAGTCAATAACTCCCAGTGATTCACTTACAGGAGCCAGAGAGAAACAGAGGTGCAGGGAATGCCAGCCCGGCTACGCTCGGATTGAAAGGGCTGAGTTGTCTGCCTGCCTGAGAGAGGCTTTGTGGTTGGCTGTCTGGTGAGGGCCTGGCAGGGCCGGGCAACCCCACAGCATGCCCATACCAGAGAGAGGTCTGCCCTCCCAGCCCATTATCTGGCATTCGGCTTCCCCGATGATTAGCCTGTGTCCCAGCAGGGGGGGTGAGCAGGAGGGCAGGTGGGGGCCCATTGCTGATTCCTGGGGCTACCTGAGCCTGGGCTTGTGCCTGTCTGGCCAACCCTGGGTGAGACCCCTGTTTCTCTGCTTGGTTTCCAGCCTGACCCCATCTGGGGGCCTCTGTGCTGCTTGCAGAAGTCCTCCGGGCCTGCTTAACTGACTGAGACCTCTGAGTACATCCCATGGAATGTCTGTTTCCATTTCATTTCCCTTTAAATGGGGACTTGGATGCTGCTCCCCAGCTTGGCCTGTGGATTAGAGGCACACTCTTTGCAGTCCTATAATCTCATCCCTGACCCGTGGCTGCCTTAAGGCTAGCTTCCAATACACAGGGACAGACCGGAGGAGAAGGGGTGAGGGGTTTGAAGTGACCCCCACTCGGCCACCTGTTCCTGGGTGACACCTCATGTCCTCTCTCTGTGCTGCAGCCTCTTTTTTTTTTAAGTTTTCTCGCAGGAGTTGTCGAGGACAAGAGCACATCCTGTCCCAGTGAGAGCAGAAAGAATCTGTTCTTTATTTTATGTTTTTAAATATTTACTTATTTATTTGGCTGGGCCGGGTCTTAGTGGCGGCATGTGGGATCTTCACTGCAGCATGTGGGATCTAGTTCCCTGACCAGGGATCGAACCCAGGCCCCCTGCATTGCGAGCGCGGAGTCTTAACCACCCGGAGCATCAGGGAAGTCCCGCTGCAGCCTCTTTAACCTGTAAAATGGAAGCGTGGTGCCACCCTCATGGTGGCCGTGGTTCTCACCACGTGAGTGTGTGTGTGCCAGGTGCTCTGGGGACTAAGGGTTGGTTACTGTTGTGCAAACAACAGGGTTGGTTCTCCAGGAGCCCGTGTGAGCCCGCTTCCGACACCGCACACGCCACGCAGGAGTCTCCGGCCTCCGGGGAGAACGTTTGGTGGGTCCTGCCTCTCCTGGAGGGAGTCACACACGCACGTGGACACAGGACAGGTTGATGACCAGGAGATCACTGCCAGTGCTGAGCTGGCCCCCTGGCCTAGGCCACGCCCCGGCGATTCAGCGCTCCCAGGAGAATGCTGGCACCACACCCCACGTGGCGCCAGTCACGTGGAGGAGGAGGAGGAGGTCACGTTCTCCTCTGCGCAGTCCCCGCCTCCCGCCCCGCAACGCGGCCACTGCCGCAGGAGACGCTCCAGCTCCAACTCCTCCCAGTAAGCAGGGCCACCGAAGCTCTGCCCCGTCACTTATATCCCATCCAACTCAGTTTTGTCATTTTTCTAACCAAGGAGGATGGGTCAGAAAGAAATCCCTTGTTCAGGGATTTGAAAGCGAGGGATTGAAATGTCTCCCCTGATGACAGAGTTCTAGCTGCAGGGGTGTTGCTGGTTTGGAGTTGTCGATGAAAATAATCAATAAACAACCTATAAATAGGAAGAGTTCTACTTGAGCCAAACTCAGGACTATAGCCTGGGAGACGGTCTCTCAGGTGACTCCGAGGAACTGCTCCGGAGAAGCGTGATTTTCAGCACAGTTTTATGTCGGAACAAAGAACATCAAACAAGTCAGGGATACATTCCTTTAAGCTTTCAAAAAAAAATCCCAGATCTTACCATGGAAGAAGTACCAGCATTGGCATCCCAGGAAGGGAGGCATTTAATCTTTATTTTTAACATGGACATTATTTCTTTTTTTTTTTAAATTGAGGTATAGTTGATGTACAATGTTGTGTTAATTTCTGCTGTACAGCAAAGTGATTCAGTTATATATATATATATATATATATATATATATATATAAATAAAACGCCCCCTTGGCAACCACAAGTCTGTTCTCTAAAATGGACATTCTTTGCTTCTGTGCCCTTTTCTTTAATAAGTAAAGCAGATACACAGTGTTTGTTTGATAGGCCACAAACAGGCTGTGTTAGCTAGCATGAAATTCAAGTTAACTCATGTATAAGCCAGAATGACTTTCCATATCTCAGTATGTGAAAATTTCTTTTATCACAGGTGTATCTATAAAGATGCCCTCTAGTGCTCTGGCTACAGAGCTCCCACGTTTCCAGTTCCTGAGAGTCAGGTCAGTGGCAAAGCCAGCAGGGATGAGCAGGGCTCCAGGTGGCCGTGTGGCCAAGCCTGCAAGCAGGTTTTTCCATTCCACCAGTGACCTGGGGCCACCCCGGTGGCCTGGTCACGCCCTCGCTTGTTGGCCTGCAGGGTCCCGCAGGAAAGGACATGCTTTTGTGCAGATGCCATTCTTGCTTGAGCCCTCTTTTGACCTCTAAGGTCAAATAGCCGCTGTTAGTTGCTGAAAATGGTTCTCTTTTTACATGTTTTCTTGTGGGTGCACGCGCACGCACACACACACACCATGTCTCCCTTTCTGTCTCTGAAATTGATGAACAGGCTGAAGGCTAGTTCTTCAGGGTCAGCACAGAGCTCCCTGTTGCGCTGGTGTTCTGGGCCATCTTGCAGGTTACCTTGGCAACGTGTACATTGCTCTTTTGGCTTCCATTGTACAGCCAGTACTGTAAACTTTCTGTTTTAAGTTTTGTAACTTTGTGGCATTTTAGATAATGTTGTGGTTGTACTTTGTTGTGTAGAGTAAAAGGACTGTGTTGAATAAACCTAGGATTAGAGTGCAAAAGTAAAATAAAATAATAATGCCATTTGTAGCAACATGAATGAACCTAGAGATTATCATACTAAGTGAAGTAAGTCAGAGAAAGACAAATATATGATACCAGTTATATGTGGAATCTAAAAAAAAAAATGAACTTATTTACAAAACAGAAATGGACTCACAGACTTTGAAAACAAATATATGGTTACCAAAGGGGAAAGTTGGGGGGATAAATTAGGAGTTTGGGATTAACAGATACACACTACTACATATAAAATAGATAAACAACAAGGACCTACTGTATAACGCAGGAAACTCTACTCAATAGTATGTAATAACCTGTATGGGCAAAGAATCTGAAAAAGAATGGATATATGTATATGTAAAACTGAATCACTTTGCTGTACACCTGAAACTAACACAACATTGTAAATCATCTATACCCCCAAATAAAATACAAATTAAATTTTTAAAAAATAGAATAAAATAAGGAAAGTAATGGTGATTCCCCTGCTAGGGTTGCTGTGAGGCCTGAGTGTAATCAGGTGTAGCCCTGAGGCAGCAACTCTGTAGATGGCAGCTCTAGGGTCGAGGTGAAGGTCATAGGAATCAGGTGACCTGTTTGAATCTCAGTTTAGACACTCGTTGGCCAAGGGGCCGTGGGCAAAACTTTTCTGCCTCAATTTCCTCTTCTGTCAAATGGGGCTAATAGGGACATTGTGAGGATTAAATTTTTTAAAATGTGGATTATGTAGCACAAGGCCTGGCACATGGCTGACCTCAGTTAATGGAGCCAATAGTATTATTAAATATTCCTCGTGATATCTGAGGACCCAGCACGCCTGGACTTCATTCATGAACTTCCCAGGGAAGTGCATGTCCCTGGGAGGTGTGCAAAATGGCCTTGGGGAAAGACTCTGGCCACAGAGTCATACAGATAGGGCTGTATGTTGGAGCTTGGGATTTCTTTATATGGAAGGAGGCAGAGTGTCTTGCACCCCGTGCTCAGTTGGCTCCACCGGAATTTCTAGATTCCTAAGTCATTGGTGAAGGAAGCACCCCTCCTTGCTCCTGGAATTTCCTGGGAAGGGTTTGGTCTCTGGATGCCTTGTTATGGCGTTTCCATGGGGCTGCCGGAGCTTGGCAGTTGCATTGACCTTGGCTGCAACACCCCTGGTACCAAAGCTGGTTCACCTTGAAGGGTGAGGAGGAGAGAGAAGGAGGGTGCTGCCAGCTCTGGGCCAAGGATGGAAAAGGCTGTGATGAATCAGCATTGCTGCGCTCAGGATGAGCAAGAGGAGAGGCCCGTCCAGGACGCTGTCCTTCTGAGCGCTTTGTCTTCCTGACTCTGAGGCCAGCTTTCTGTTCCTTCTCTGTTCCAGTTCCAAGGTCCAGGCCTCCCAAAGGCTCTGAGAGTGAATGTGGGCCTCGTACCCAGGTTCCAAAAACATGCAGTCATTCCCTTATTCATTCATTCAAGATTTCGCTGAAATTCGTCTATTACATGCCAGGCCCTGCACTGGCGTTTAGGGAAACAGTTGTGGACTTGTGGACTTGCCTTCAAGCAGCCTACAGTCTAGAGGAGCTGGTAAAATGATAAAACAACAGAAACAGCAGTGTTATGAAAACTTTTTTGTGTATTTGTGGCATAGACCCTTTTAAGAACATGATGGAAGTGAAGAAACTTCTCGCCAGAAAATGTAATAAGCACATGCATATGAAATTTTGCCTACAGTTTTAGGATGTTTATGGGTTCGCCTGACACCCATTCGAGAACCCAGATCAAGAGTTTCTGAATCATAATGGGAAAATAGCTGAGAGAGCCAAGCAGGATGCTGTTGAAGTGCAAAGCTAAGGGACGTTTCTTAGTCTAGGAATATAGGAAAGACTTCCTGAAGGAATTCACAGTTATTCATTCAACAAGCATTTATTGAGTACTGACAAAATGCCATCCATTCGTGATATACCACTGAATAAGAGAAGCAAGGCTCCTGCTCTTCTGGAGATCATGGTCTAGTGGGGAGAGACAAAGATAAACACAGAGTCTCTGGTGGTGATGGGGAGCCTGCTTTAGGGAAAGTGCCAGCTAGAGGGAACATTTCATGGAAAGGCTCTAAGGGTTTCATTGTGAGGTTAGTGGGAAACCATTTTTCTCTTTAAGTTTAAAATTTAAAATCTGCATAAATGGAAGCAGTATGCACATGTCATTTTATGGCTGCTTTTTTTCATTCAACGAACCTTGATAGATGTTGAATTAACTTAGCTAATTTGTTTTCAATGCTATATAGAATTATATGGGCACATGTATATCATATTTTATTTATCCATTCTCATATTGATAGACATTAGGCTGCATTCTGTTTTTTACTATTACAACTGATTCCGAAATGGGGGATTAATGGGTTTGTGCATTTTCAACGTTACAAGAAGTTGCCAGATGGTTCCCTAGTGTTGGCATCCGAATTTATATTCCCACTAGCAGAGTCTGAAAGTTCCCATTTCTTTATATCCTTGCCAGCAGTTGATACTGTCAGCCTTTTAAAAATTTGACAATGTTTTTGGTGTAAAACGGTAACTCGTTTTAATTTGCATTTCCATGATTACTAGTGAGGTTAAACATGTAACTTTGTATGTATTGGCTCTTGGAGTTTCTTGTGAATTGTCTGTTCATATCCCTTGCCCATTTTTTCAACATGGCCGTCTTTCCCTTTTTTTTTTAAACATCCTTATTGGAGTATAATTGCTTTACAATGTTGTGTTAGTTTCTGCTGTATGACAACGTGAATCAGCTATACATATACATATATCCCCATATCCACTCCCTGAGTTACTAATCCATCATCTTTCATAAATGTTGCAAATGTCTTCTCTCATGCTGCTTCCTGGAGGGTGTTAAGAAGAGGAGTGAAGTGATCTGATTTACATTTTTAAAATTTCATTGCCTACGGTGTGAAGAATAGATCCGGGTGATAGCCATGAGTGGATGCAGGGAAACCAGTCAAGAGGTCATGATAATAGTGGTCCAGGGATGGATGATGGTGGCCTGGACCGGGGGGTAGAAGAGGAAATGGAGAAAAGTGGACAGTTGAAGAGTATGTTTTGGTGGTAGAGCTGACAGAACTTGGTGATAGATTGGATGTGGGAAGAGAAGAAAAGATAGGAATCAGGATGACTCTTAGGTTTTTGGCTGAGCAACTGGGTGGATGGTGGCGCCATTGACTGTGATGGAGAATGGCAGGTGAAGAAACAGGTTTAGGCTGAGAGTGGGGGAATAAACACTTCTGTTTTCTGTTAATCTTGAGACAGCCTGTAGATATCCAAGTGGTTAAATCAAGTAGGTAGCTGGATCTATGAGTCTGCAGTTCAGGGGAAACAGCCAGGGTTAGAGATAAACATTTGGGAGTCAGCAACACGTGGATGGAATTTAAAGTCATGAGAGTGGATAAGATGGAAACGACAAGGGATCCCCCGATGAACCTCAGCATAGCCAACATTTGGAGGTTGAACAGAGGTGGAGAATCAATAAAGTAGACTTCCCCTAGAACATACACTCCATGGGGCAGGGTTTTGTTCTGTTGACTGCCTAGGACCTAGCATAGCGCTTAGCAAGTAGTAGGCTCTTAGTAAAGATTTGCTGAAGGAATGCATGCAAGAATAAAGGAATTAATGAAGATATTGAGAAGGAGTGGTCAACGAGGCAGGAGGAGGAGAATAAGGTATCATGGAAGCCGAGAGAAAGGTTTCAAGAATGTGGGAATGGTCAGTTGTGTGGAATGTTGTCAAAAAGTTGCATAAGAGATAGATGGAGAAGTGACCATTGGATTTGGCAGCACAGAGGTCATTGGTGACCTTGATAAGAGTATCTGTGACTTGAAAGAGGAGAAGTTTGCCAGGTCCTATGAGGTGGGGGGCAGAGTGGGGGTGGGGGTGTGAGAGAGAGAAGATTTTCCAAGCAATGGGAAATGCAGGGATATGAAAATGCAGGAAGACAAGTGGGCTGGCTCATGTCACTACAAGTTATTCCAGCTGATGGGAGGGTGAAACTGGCCCCAAGAGAAGAGGCTGGTAGTATGGGAAAGCCGAGCTTAGGAGGGGGTTGAGGGCAGCCCAGCGATTTTAGAACACGATCACTTGAGCTGGGGTTAACCCTAACCCTAACCCTAACCCTAACCCTAACCCTAACCCTAACCCTAGCCCTAACGGACTGTCCAGGTGTTATTCAAGATTCCAGGGTCAGAATTCTGATTCAAAGTGGTTTAAGCAAAAAGGAATTATTTGTTTCCAGGGATAGATCCTGACTTCAGATACAAGACTTGGCCTCTCTCCTGGTTCTCCTTTTCTCTGTGTTGGCCTCCTTGTCAGGCAGGCTGTTCTCTCGCAGGTGAGGGGGCGGGGCAGGATGGTGGCCTACAAGCCTAGGCTTCCATCCTACTCCCTCTGCAATCCCAGGGACAACACTGGGCTCACTGCCAATCTTTCAGTCAAATGGAGTCTCATTGGCGCTGACTGGTGGTCATGTGTCATTCCTGAGCCAATCACAGTGGTCAAAGAGAGGGTGCTCTTCTCTGACTGGCCAGACCTGGTCATATGCCCATCCCTATAGCTGAGGGCAAAGATGAGTCTACCCAAGGCAATGTTCCTTCGGAAAGTCAAGGTGCCAACAGAAGAATGGGGTGAGGAGTATGATGCTGGACAAGCAAACCTAGAATTCAATGATTACCCAGCATAGAAATCTGTTGTTTTGCAGAATGTTAGAATACTTTTAAAAAGGAAGTACTTTTAGAGATTCCCTAATCCAGTGCTGTCCAAAAGAAGTAGAATGTCAGCCACAGATGCAACTTTAAGTTTTCTAGTGCCCACATTAAAAACGAAAAAGAGAAACAGGTGAAATTAATTTTCATAGTATATTTTGTTTAACCCATTAGATCTAAAATATTATCATTTCAGTATAAAATCAATATAAAAAGTGTTAATGAGATACTTTGTATTCTTTTTTATAGTAAGTCTTCAAAATCTGTGTTTTATACTTACAGCACATCTTAGTCCAAATGTTAAAATTTCTTCAGAAATACTTCGTCTGTGTTTAAATTTTATCAGATTTACAGTGGAGTTGGAACATTAACCAACTCTAGCTGTGAGCCTGACCAGAGACATTATTTATAATTCAGCCATTTAAGATACACCTGTACTCAAAAAGTCTTGTATGTTTTTTTAAAGTTTTATGTTTCAGGTGAAGAAAAATACATTCGAAGATTGCTACGTCAAAAACTAAAAACAAAAGCAAAAATCCCTTTGTTCCAAATGTACCTAACAATTCTCCAGTGACTGTGTATCAGTTTTAAAATTCATATTAATTAAAAATAAATAAAATCTCAAATTCAGTTCCTCAGTCTCACTAGCCGCATTTCAAGTGAGTGGCTACCGTATTAGGTAGCGCAGCCTTAATCCAGGAAGTTCACTTGATGGAGAGGGAAGTAAGGTCCAGAGAGAAGAGTGGTCTGGCCAGGGCGCTGAGCTGGGTGGCAGCAGGACCAGGGTCTCCTGACTCTGTCAGGACTGCTCTACTCCACTTCGACAAATGCCCTGCTTTGAGCTGGTCACTGGACACCAATCCCAGAAGCAGCAATTTTGGAAGTGGAGTTGGAGACAGAAGCCTTTCCTTGCTCCCCACTTCTCAGCAGTGAGAGTCCCAGCCAGCAGAAGGCAGAGCCTCTGGTAGGAGGAGTCCAAATTCTTGCTCAGACTGTAAACTTCTTCGTGTTCCTTTATCTTATGTTCATCTTGTCTGTGGTCATCTCCACCACCGGATGATAAATGTCTGTAGCGTGACTGCATAAATTACTGAGCACCCACTGTGTTCTAAGCACTGCAGCCAGCCTTAGGGACACCGAGATGATTCTGGGCCAGCTCCTGCCCTCAAGGAGCTCACCAGCTCTCCCAGGGAGGACAGAGCAGTAAACACATCATTTAGGGTGTCCACAGGGTGGTGTGGGCAGCGCTTGTGGGAGGGGCCACATCGCATGCCTCGTGTATGGAAACACCAGCAAACAGCCTCCGGGCTGGTTGAGTCCTTGGGAAAATTTGTTGGGAGTCCACAGATGGTACCGTTGGGTGTTGGGCCTCAGCCTGTGGGCGTGGAGGTGTTTGGGTACCAGCCCAAAGTCTAGGAAGGGTTGTTTTGGTTGTTGGTGTTTGGAACTGAGAGGAGCTATTGTTAGGTGATGTCTCAGCTTGTTGGTGAGTGGTGTTGGCTTGGGACCATAGGGTGGGTATTACCATCAATTAACATCACTTCGTTGATGAGGACATCACTTCATTTCTTCACTGAGCACCCACAGCAGCATCCTTCTCTCTCTCTCTCACACCCACACCCACACGCACACGAACGGCTACACAATCTAATTTGCAGAGCCCCGTGCGCAACGAAAATGCAGGGTCTCTTGTTCAAAAATTACGAATTTCAGGATGGCGACACTGAAGCAGAGCATTAACCAAGCGTAGGCCCCTTGTGCGCCCCGGGCCCGTGTGAGTGCACAGGTCATGAGGCCGGGCAGCCAATTCTCCCCCCACGCAAACACACAAGGTCCCTGCTGTTGGCATTAGACTTGTGCCTTCCCTTCTCACCCTCTGTGAACGAGGTGAAAAGTGTGTCAACTAGTGCCAAGGTTCAAGATTTGTTACCTCATGTCATCTGTCGACATCCAGATGTAGACAGTGACTGTCCTGCCCACTTTACAGACGAGGAAGTAGAGATGCAGAGGCGGGCCTGGCCCCTGGAAGCCAGAACTTAGCTGAGGCCGGGGCTTGGGCTCGTGCCCCTGTACCGCCACCTCTCCTCCTAAGAGGAATAAGCCACTTCATTCTTGGAGTCCTTCCTGATTTTTTTCTAATATTCTTTTCCTCGGAAGAAAATGGGGAACCTGGTAGAGTAACGGAATCACCAAATTCCTCTAGCCATGTGGGGTCACTCTTCCCTTCAATGAGTCCCCACCATGGGGACCCGTGGTATCCCCACCTGGCCCGAATCGCCAAGGATTCGCAGGGGCGTGGGTTTCTCTGAGTCATCTCCTGCAGCTGTCCTTGTCTCTCCAACCCCACGTGGACTCAGAAGTAGCCCGTCTTCCTTTAACTTCTCAAGGTGCCACTCACCTGAGCAGCACAGGCTTTTACTGAGATTTGGGGTCACGGAGAGAATTGCATCACAGAACAGCGAACAGTTGGAAGGTACCATTAGACGCTCATCCTCTTAGCCATCTCTGGGCCCCCGTTGCCTCCCAGGGCTCCTTCCTGAGTGAGGTTTCCCTCAAGTACCTCCTTACTTCTCCTGTTTTCCTCCCTGGTTCCTAAGCTGCCTCTCTTACCTCTTTCTTGTATGCCCATCCATCCATCCATCCATCCATCCATGCATGCATTCACTCCTCACCAAGCATCTAGTATTATCAGGTACTGTGTTTGGTGCTAAGATACAAGGAAAAAAACGGTGGACAAGTCTCTACCCTCATGGGCTCCCAGTCTGGTGGGAAGATGGACCTGAAATATTGGAAACAAAGACACAGATTAACTTCTACATTTTCGTTAGATGGGGCAGAGCCATTTTAGACTGCATGGCATTTAAGTTAAGACCTGAAAGATGAGCGGGGGCCAGCAATGGAAGAGGAACGTCCCTGACAGAGGGAGAAACATGGGCAGGGACCCAGAGGTATGGAGGAGCTGGGGGAATCTATGTGGAGTAGAAAAGGACCCAGGGAGTCTGGATGGTAGGGAGCAAGGGGGAGAGCAGAGGATATGAAGTCAGACGCGGGGTCAGATGGTGCGGGACTCTGCAGCCATGGAAAAGGGCTGGGATGTAATTCCCAGTCCAGTAGGAAGCTATAGGAGCCTTTAGAGTGTGGGAGTGATGGGATCTGAATTACATTTGAAGAAAGATTAATCTGTCTGTTGGGTGGAGAAGGAACAGGATTGAAAGGACAAGAGTGCAAGTGGAGGACAATTGCAGACAATTTCAGGGTTCATGTGATGGAGGAGGACAGCTGGGTCTGGAATGGTGGTGATGAAGTCAGAAGAGGCGGACAGATTTGACATTTATTTTGGAGGCAGACCAATAGTCCGTGCATAGTGTTTGGAGATGGAAGATGATTCCTACATTTCTGGGGCCTCCCCTCTCATCTGCAGCCCAACTGGCACTCCGTGTCCAGCTTTCAGACATGTGACCCCAGCCACCCAGGGCACTGAGCACAAAACTGTGTTCCTGGGTATTCAAGAGAATACCCAGGGGGAGAAAGGCTGGTGGACCCCTTGGAGGGTGTTAAAGATCTAGTCAAGTATCAGATGGTGGAGGTTGAACAGAATGACCTTTGATAACCCTATTTTTCTTCCTGATTATTAAAGTAATACACAAAAAATTTAAAAGATTGATGATGGGGCTTCCCTGGTGGCGCAGTGGTTGAGAGTCCGCCTGCCGATGCAGGGGATGCGGGTTCGTGCCCCGGTCCGGGAAGATCCCACATGCCGCGGAGCAGCTGGGCCCGTGCGCCATGGCCGCCAAGCCTGCGCGTCCGGAGCCTGTGCTCTGCAACCGGAGAGGCCACAACAGTGAGAGGCCCGTGTACTGCAAAAAAACCCACAAAGATTGATGATGATGTCATATGTGGGCAAGGAGCAGGTATCTTACATATCATTAGTGGGAAAATCAACAGGTAAATCTTATTTTTTGGAACATACTTTGGGGTTATCTATTTAAATTTAAAATGTGCATGACCACAGACTTCCTTAGAACCTCCTCTAGAGAAATGAGTATGTACCTGCATGCATACAAGCTTGGATGAGGATTTTCACTGTATCAGTGTTTGTGTAGCAGAAGCTGTAAACAATGTAAATATCCATCAATTATGGATAGGTAGACAAACTGTGGTCCATCCATGTAGATACCATGCAGCAGTTAAAATAATTGAGGTAGATCTCCTTATACCAACATGAAAAGATCTAGGTCTGTGGGTAAGTGAAAAAAACCAAACAACTTACATATCAGTACAGTACATACATTATAATATCAGATATGTAAAAAAAGAAAAAACCCTAAAGAATGCTGTCCATTTCTAAATGTACACACACATCTACGCAAAATGCATAGGAAAAAGACTCAAAGGAATGACATTAAACTCATAACAGTGGTCACTGATGGGAGAGGATGGACTCTAGGGCGGGTGGTGGTTAAAGATGCTGCTGCCCTTATGTGTTTTGTTTGAATATTTCACTCGGAATCTATTTTCGTGCATTACTGGTGTAATTAAAAAGTTAAAGCTAAAACTTTAAATGTATAGTTTAAAATATATATTTTAAATATATAGTCACTGCAAAGCCTCTGAAAATAACAGCTATGCAAATGAAGGGGAAAATACATATATTAAATACATCCCAAAGATAACCATTATTAAGATCTTACTACACATGCTTCTGAATCTTTTCTATATTTTCCTATGCTTCAAAAATAAAAATAAATAAAACAGTATATTCAATATACTGTTTTATGATCTGCTTTTTAAATACTATATTGTGTCTCTCTATGTCAATAAATATTCTCTCAAGAGTTTTTTTTTACTTTTTACATATTTTATTTATTTACTTATACTGAAGTATAGCTGATTTACATTATTGTGTTAGTTTCAGGTGTACAGAAAAGTGATGCAGTTATACATATGTGTGTGTGTATATATATATATATATATATATATATATATATATATTTCAGATTCTTTTCCCATATAGGTCATTACAGATTATTGAGTATAGTTCCCTGTGCTATATGGTAGGTCCTTGTTGGTTATCTATTTCATATATAGTAGTGTGTATATGTTGGTCTCAATCTCCTAATTTATTCCTCACCTCCCTTTCCCCTTTGGTAACCATGAGTTTGTTTTCTACGTCTGTGGGTCTGTTTCTGTTTTGTATAAAAGTTCATTTGTATCATTTTTTTTTAGATTCCACATATAAGTGATATCATATGATATTTGTTTCTCTGTCTGTTAAGCCAAGTTTTTTTTTAAATGGTTGCATATAATGTTCTATGCTGCTTACATTTACCATCATGCACTTAAATCCCCTGTGGTTGACACATAGCTCATTTATATGTTTTCTTTATTATCTACAACCTTGTAAGTGCATCTTTTTTTTTTTTTTTTTTTTTTTTTTTTTGCGGTACGCGGGCCTCTCACTGCTGTGGTCTCTCCCGTTGCGGAGCACAGGCTCCGGACGCGCAGGCTCAGCGGCCATGGCTCACGGGCCCAGCTGCTCCACGGCACGTGGGATCCTCCCGGACCGGGGCACGAACCCACGTCCCCTGCATCGGCAGGCGGACTCTCAACTACTGCGCCACCAGGGAAGCCCATAAGTGCATCTTTATACAGCTGTCCAGTTGTTTATTTAGGATCATTTTATTTGGAAACTATGTGGGATGAAGCTATTTTAAAGCTTTTGATACGCAATGCCCAGTCGCCTTCCATAAATGGGAACCCATTGCAGACTGCAAAGGCAGTGTGTTCCAGACAGGTCCTCTTTGCCTCAAGGCTTTTCAAGAGCAGCTTCTTATCCAAAGAGAATCAGTGGCGTTTCTCTCATAGGAGACCTTCAGAGAAAGAAGTGTTATGTCTGGTCTGGGTTGGTCTTCAGAGGTAGAACTGTCCAGATAACCTTCTGAAGTCCCTTCCACAACTGATCTGAGCTTCCAATAACAAGAAGTCAAACCATGCAAGCTGCATCAAGGTTAACTTTGACATCTGGCTGTGAGGGCTAAAGCCCCTGGGTGGATCTTCAAAGACTCTGCCATCTGAGAGCCCCGGTCAGGAGTCATGTTCCCTTGAGGCCCACAAAGACAGGGCTCCAGTATGGATTTGCTGCACTTGCCAAAGGTAGCCACCTCAAAAGGTGTGTATACCTCCCCCAATAAGATGCTTGGCATTTTTAAGAGGCAAGGAGGAAGTCATGTGATAGAAGGGCTCTATGGTGAGCCCCAAAGGTGACCAGTAAACGCTGAGTTTTCCCAAGGAGTACAGCAGCCTTGACCCAGGAGTTACGGTGTCTGTGCCTGGCTCTCAGGGCAGACTTGAGGAAGGCTCCTCCAGCGAATCCTTGATTCTCCACCCTTTATAAAACCTCTCCATCCACCTTTCTTCAGGCCAGTGCACACAGCACATTGACGGAAATAACCATCACGTGGCCCAAAGGTGGCATAAGGAGCAACCACCACCCCTGCAACCCCCAACTGCTTCTCCTCTACTGGTCCCTGCTTGGTTTTCCATAAATACTAAGTCTATTAAGAAATACAACGTGTGGGGCTTCCCTGGTGGCGCAGTGGTTGAGAGTCCGCCTGCCGATGCAGGGGACACGGGTTCGTGCCCCGGTCCGGGAAGATCCCACGTGCCACGGAGCGGCTGGGGCCGTGAGCCATGGCCGCTGAGCCTGCGCATCCGGAGCCTGTGCTCCGCGACGGGAGAGGCCACAGCAGTGAGAGGCCCGCGTACCGCAAAAAAAAAAAAAAAAAAAAGAAAAGGAAAAAAAAAAGAAATACAATGTGGGAATTCCCTGGTGCGCTTTCACTTCTATGGCCCAGGTGCAGTCCCTGGACAGGGAGCCAGGATCCTGTAAGCTGTGCTGCGCCACCAGAAAAAAATACAATGAAATCATAGCGTCATTACTGACTCTCTCACCCTCCCATTCAATCACTCTAAGCAGCAAAGATCTTTCAAATATATTCCTTTTCCCCTATTCCCATGGCGATTGCCCTGTGCCAAACCCTCATCACTGCAATAAGAGTGAATGCTTATATAGACCTTATCATGGGCTAAGCATTGTCTTAAGCATTTTAACATTCGTGATTTCACTTCATACTCACAAGACTCCACAGAGGCAAAGCCTCATGGCCGGTCTCCCCTCTCCAGTTTCTCTCTTTGGAGTCCACGCCATCCTCGTGGTCTCCAGGGAGTATGGGTGCCCATGAGTGGTAGTTTCAAAAATAAACAAATGGGACCTAATGAGACTTCAAAGCTTTTGCACGGCAAAGGAAACTATAAACGAGACGAAAAGACAACCCTCAGAATGGGAGAAAATATTTGCAAACGAATCAACGGACAAAGGATTAATCTCTAAAACAGCTCATGCAGCTCAATATCAAAAAAACAAACAACACAATCAAAAAATGGGCAAAAGACCTAAATAGACATTTCTCCAAAGAAGACATACAGACGGCCAAGAGGCACATGAAAAGCTGCTCAACATCACTAATCATTAGAGAAATGCAAGTCAAAACTACAATGAGGTATCACCTCACACCAGTCAGAATGGCCATCATCAAAAAATCTACCAACAATAAATGCTGGAGAGGATGTGGAGGAAAGGGAACCCTCTTGCTCTGTTGGTGGGAATGTAAATTGATACAGCCACTATGGAGAATAATATGGAGGTTCCTTAAAAAACTACAAATAGAATTACCATACAACCCAGCAATCCCACTCCTGGGCATATACCCAGAGAAAACCATAATTCAAAAAGACACTTGCACCCCAATGTTCATTGAGGCACTATTTACAATAGCCAGGACATGGAAGCAACCTAAATGCCCATCGACAGACGAATGAATAAAGAAGTTGTGGTACATATATACAATGGAATATTACTCAGTCATAAAAAGGAACGAAACTGGGTCATTTGTAGAGACATGGATGGACCTAGAGACCGTCATACAGCGTGAAGTAAGTCAGAAAGAGAAAAACAAATATCGTATAATAACGCATATATGTGGAATCTAGAAAAATGGTACAGATGAACCAGTTTGCAAGACAGCGATAGAGACACAGATGTAAAGAACAAACGTATGGACACCAAGGGGGGAAAGCGGTGGGGGGGACGAACTGGGAGATTGGGATTGACATATATACACTAATATGTATAAAATAGATAACTAATAAGAACCTGGTGTATAGCACAGGGAACTCTACTTCACGTCTCTGTACATTAGAAACTAACACAACATTGTAAAACAACTATACCTCAGTTTAAAAACATTTTTTTTTTTTTTTTTTTTTTTGCTGCGACCCTCGGCATATGCAAAATCTCAGTTCCCTGACCAGGGACTGAACCCTGGCCCTCAGCAGTGGAAGCGTGGACCCCTAACCACTGGACCGCCAGGGAATTCCCTGCATTTCCTTTTTTAAATTAAGATCATTTCATCCATGTAAAACATATAAGTGAAATAATAATAATAATACATTCATATACCCACCATCCTACTTAGGAGAGCTGACATCATTAATTCCTGAAGCTTCCCCAGCTCTTATGAGCTCTGCATGTCCCTCCCATCTGGAGGCAATAACCTGAATTTTGTATTTATCATTTCTTTATCCTTGTCTTTATAGTTTTCTCACAGATGGATGCGGTCCTGAACAATATACTGTCTAGTTTCGCATGTCTTTGAACTTTGGAGAAATGGAATTGAACTGAGTTTTCCGACAGCATGTTTAGTTTTCAATCTACATTTTGTTTCTGAAATTCACGCATATTGTTGAGTAGTGCTGCTGTGCATGCATTTTCGCTGCCGTAATGCACTCTACTGTGTGAATAAACCAAAGATCACCGATCCATTCTCCTCTTGATGGACGTAGGGCTGCTGCAATCCATATTTATTGCATCCCCTGATGCACATGTATAAGAGTTTCTAGGTGAGGCACATGGAATAGAAATGCTGGGTTGGAAGATATGTGCATCTGAACTTGACCAGACAATGCCAAGCTGCTTTCCAAAGCGGCAGTATGCACTAACAACACTCCCACAAGTGGTGTACAGAGCTTTCGTCATTCCATAACCCTGACAACACTTGGTGTTGTCAGACTTTAACACAGGTGCCAACCTGGTGGGTGTAACTTGGCATATTATGGAGGTTTTAGGTTTGCATTTCCCTGATTCCAAATGAGACTAAATGTTTATTGGCAATACTTGTTTCCTTGTCTGTGCAACGTTTGGTTAAGTTTCTAGTCTTTTTCTGCTGTGTCGTCTTTTTCTTATTGATTCTTTAGGAGCTTTTTATATCTTCCGATCCTAATCTTTTGTAAATTTTATGCTTTTCAAGTAGCGTTTCCCAATCTGTGGCTTATCTTTTCACTTTCTAAATGGTGTGTTTTGGTGAACAGAAATTCTTATTCTTAACATAGTGGAATTTATTGATGCTTTCCTGTGTGGTCTGTGCTTTTTGTGTCTTTTAAAGGAAGTCCTTCCTTCCCCTGAGGACATAGTTTCTTGTATCTTCTTCTAAAAGTTTTGCCTTGCACGTTTAGGTCTTTAGCCACCTGGAATTGATTTTATATAAATAAGGATCTAATTTCAGGTTCTTTTCCATATGGATAAGCAACTGTTCTAGCTCTATTTATTGAATAATTCATCTTCTGCATTATTTTTAAAACCACCTCTTCTCTAGATCACATTTCCATTATGCTTGAGTCTGTTTCTGGACTCTCTGGTCTGATCCAGTGGCCTATGTGTCTATCTCTGAGCCAAAGCCACACTACTCCAATTACTAATGCTTTAAAATGTCTTAATGATCACTTTATGTTGTGTGTATTGATACCAGGTAGGCCAAGCCCTACTCCTTGTAATTCTTCAGGAATGTCTTGGCTCCTTTTGGCCCTTTGTCCTTCCTTAAAAATTGCAGAAAGAGATTGTCATATGGCATGAACACCTGGTTGGGATTTTCTTTGGAACTGCACTGAATGGTAAATTAATTTCTGCAGATATTGTACTTTATATAGTTAACATTGGTTTATATTTACCTGCATGGTTGTTCTTTTTTTCATTGTTCTATCTTGCAGTTTTGACCTTACACCTGGAATCACTTTCCTTTGACCTGAGGTACATTTTTTAAAGTTCCCTTGGTGAAAGTTTAAAAAAATTTTTTCATTGGAGTATGGTTGATTTACGTGTTAGTTTCAGGTGTACAGCAAAATGAATGTTATACATATGTATCTCTCCATTCCTTTGCAGATTCTTTTCCCATATAGGTTATTACAGAATATTGAGTAGAGTTCCCTGTGCTATACAGTAGGTCTTTATTAGTTATCTATTTTATATAGAGTAGTGTGTATATGTCAATCCCAATCTCCTAATTTATCACTTCCCCCCACATTTCCCCTTTGGTAACCGTAAGTTTGATTTGGGGATCTGTGAGTCTGTTTCTGTTTTGTAAATAGTTTATTTGTACCATTTTTTTAATTTAGATTCCACATATAAATGATACCTATTTGTCTTTCTCTGTTTGACTTACTCATGGTAAAATTTATTGGTGGTCAAGACACCCAGTATTGGTTTGTTTGAAAATTTTGTCCTTGCTCTTGAAAGATAGTTTTGCTGGGTACACAACCTTAGTGACAATTATTTTCACTATGGGGCCATTATTTGGCCCTTTGAAAATATTATTCCACTGTCTTCCAGCCATAGTTGTTAACACTGAAAACCTAGCTGCCCTTGAATCCTTGTTTCTTGGTTAATCATCTGTTGTTTCCCTCTCTGACTGTATTTTCTCTTTGACCATGCTCTTCTCCAGGTGCATTATATTATACATACATGTGAATTTAAGCTTTGATCTTACTTGAGATTTACTGTGCTTCTTGAATAGGGTTCACGTATTTCATCAATTCTGAAAAATTCTTACTGTTATCTTTTCAATCATTGCTTCTTTCCCATTGTATTAGTGTTACCTGGCTGCTGTAACAACTTACCACAAACTGGGTGGCTTAAAACAACAGAAATTTATTCTTTCACAGCTCTGGAGGCCAAAAGTCCTAAATCAGTATGATTGAGCTGATATCAGGGTGTCAGCAGGGCCATGCTTCCTCTGGAGGCTGTGGGAGGGGATACCTTCCTTGTCTCTTCCAGGCTCTGGTGGCTGCTAACCCTCCTTGGCTTGCGGCAGCATCACTCCTGTCTTCAAGGGCAGCATCTTCAAATCTATCTCTGTTTTGTCTTCATGTAGACTTCTCCGTGTGTTGTCAAATCTCCCTCTACCTCCCTCTTATAAGGATACAGGTAATTGCATTTAGGACCTTGGATAATCTATCCTAATCTCCCCATCCCAGACTCTTAACTTAATCACATCTGCAAAGACCTTATTTTTTTTTTTCCATATATGGTAACATTCACAAGTTCCAGGTGTCAGGATATGGATATCTTTTTGGGGGCCATTTTTCAGCCTACTTCACTGAACTCCAATGAGATGTATGTTATACCCTCCCACTCTGTCCTCCATGTCTTTAGGGTTTTTTTCCTGTAGTTTATAACTTTATCTCTCTGTGCTACATTCTAGATAGTTTCTTCAAATATATCTTCAGTTTCCCAAGTTACCTTTTCAGCTCTAAATGATCTGCTATTTAATCCAGCCATTGATTTTTATTTTTAAAAATATTATTTATTTATTTTTTAGTGTGCTTGCTGTGACACCTCTTTTTTTTTTTATAACTTTAAAAAATTTATTTATTTATTTATTTATGGCCGTGTTGGGTCTTCGTTTCTGTGCGAGGGCTTTCTCTAGTTGTGGCAAGCAGGGGCCACTCTTCACTGTGGTGCGTGGGCCTCTCACTATCGCGGCCTCTCTTGTTGCGGAGCACAGGCTCCAGATGCGCAGGCTCAGTAATTGTGGCTCACGGGCCTAGCTGCTCCACGGCATGTGGGATCTTCCCAGACCAGGGCTCGAACCCGTGTCCCCTGCATTGGCAGGCAGATTCTCAACCACTGTGCCACCAGGGAAGCCCGATTTTTATTTTTAAAATTAACTAATTATTTAGTTAATTTATTTTTGGCTGTGTTGGGTCTTTGTTGCTGCATGCGGGCTTTCTGTAGTTGCAGCGAGTCGGGGCTACTCTTCATTGTGGTGTGTGGGCTTCTCATTGAAGTGGCTTCTCTTGTTGTGGAGCATAGGCTCTAGGCGCATGGGCTTCAGTAGTTGTGGCACAGGGGCCCAGCAGTTGTGGCTTGTGGGCTCTAGAGTGCAGGCTCGGTAGTTGTGGCGCATGGTCTTAGTGGTTCCGCGGCATGTGGGATCTTCCCAGACCGGGGATCAAACCCGTGTCCCCTGCATTGGCAGGTGGATTCTTAACCACTGCACCACCAGGGAAGTCCCAGCCATTGATTTTTAAATTTCATTTAATGTATTTTTCATTCCTAGAAGTTCTGTTGGGTTCTTTTTCAAAATTCCATGGTCAATTTTATAATCTCTTGCTCCATGTTCAGTTTGACTCTTTTATGAATTGATTCAATTCTTTCAATTGAATGTGGCTAGAGAAAAATATGTAACCCTTTTGAGAAATTGTGCTGTGAAAATGATCAGAGAAACGGGCCAGTTGCTGGAGGAGATGTAGGGTCAAAAAAAAAAAAAAAAAAAGTTGAGAAATTACTTCACGGTAAGGAAGAGATTTGTATGGTGATGAGAACGACCCAGCAGACAGGGGCCGGCTGATGGGGCAATGTCCTTGCATAGGGGAGAATAGACCGGCCCAATGCACAGAGGGAGTAAAGGGGCTCGGGTACGAGCTGGAGAGTTCACTTGATGGTCACAGTGGGAATGCAGAGCAGAGTCACATAGGTTGGAATGAAGTGATGGATGGATGAGGGCCATCTCTTCTGGTTGCTTCTGCTTCCTTAGTACATAGGAAGGAATGGCATTAAGCTGAGAAGGAGGATGGGGAAGAGACGCCTGAGCTTTGAGAGAGGGAAGGTGTGAAATGCTCATCTAGGAGAGTATGAGAGTTGAATCGGTTGGGAAGTGGAGTGGGATGGGCTGGCAGCCACGAAATACCCCATGGAGAGTAGTGGGCTGAATCTGATGAGACTGATCACAAGGTTGTATTTTTCTTTTCTTTTTTTTTTTTTTTTTTTGCGGTACGCGGGCCTCTCACTGTTGTGGCCTCTCCCGTTGCGGAGCACAGGCTCCGGACGCGCAGGCCTAGCGGCCATGGCTCATGGGCTTAGTTGCTCCGCGGCACGTGGGATCTTCCCGGACCGAGGCATGAACCCGTGTCCCCTGCATCGGCAGGCGGATTCTCAACCACTGCGCCACCAGGGAAGCCCCAAGGTTGTATTTTTCTAAAGCACAAATTTGACTCTGTCCATCCCCAGCTTAAGACCCTTATTCACTCCCCCTGCTCTAAACTCCTTTGTATGGCAAGGTCCTCCATGACCACAGGTTTACCAGATCCCAATTTTGCCCTTTACACCCAACAGCCCAGAGCAGCTTGCATTTCCCCCAGACAGATTTTGCACTTCTGTGCCATGGCTCTTGCTTTTTCCACTGCTCGGAATGCCCTTCCTGCCTGTGCCCTCCTATGGGGAGTCTGTCCACAACGTCTGCTTCCTGCCCCTCACCCCACAATCCCCTGTACAGAATTTTCTCATCTGTTACAGCTCCTATAAAGTTTCACTGGCTCTCAGTCATTTATGGTTCTGCCTCATCTGCCCCATCAAGGGCACAGACAATGTCCTGTCCTTTCTGTGTCCCTGGTGTCCTGCACCAAGCAGGACTTAAGACAGTGTCTGCTGAGAGGATTGACCGAGGGCTTCTAGAGGAGAGCTGGGTCAGGCCAGCAGGGGTGGTACCCAGAGCGCCATTAGTAGCATCACTGGACTGTGGAGAAGAAATCGGAACAGCGGCCAGGAAGCCGAGCCAAGGCCTGAGGTCAGGAGAAAGTAGACCACACTCTCAAGTGGAGGGCTGAGAGCGAGACGGATGGAGAGGCTGCGGGCGTGAGGGGGAAGTGGGGGGCGCGGGAGCAGAGCCGCATGGTCCAGGACACACGTCTTTGAACACTGAACACCTGGCAGAGTGACTTTGCTGTCACCTGGTCCTCATGCTGGAGAGGGGCACAGGCTGCAGCGAAGTCCTTTTCTCCCTGGGGATCATAGACTTCTAAAGGTAGGAGAGATGTGAGGAGTCCCCCATCCCGTTCACTTTCAAAGAACCAAACATTCCACTCCCAACAAGCTCCAAATGAGCCTGCAGGGAATAAGGTCAAATGAGGATCTGCAGGTGGCCTGCAGTGAGGCCAAGGGTGGAGCTTAGGGGTCAGGCTGCCTGTCCCCCCAACAAGCTGTGGTGCTGTGGGCTAGCTGCTCTGCCTCTCTGAGCCTCAGTCCTCTCACCTGTAAAAGGGGGATGACGAAGAAGACACAAAACCCAATTAAAAAATAGGCAAAGGATTTGAATAGACATACGTCCAAAGAAGACGGACAAATGGCCAATGAGCACGTGAAAAACTGCTCAACATCCTTAGCCCTCAGGAAAATGCAAACCACAACCACAATGAGATACAACTCAAACCCATTGGACAATAATAAGTGTCGACAAGGGTGTGCAGAGTTGAAACCTGGGTGCGTTGCTGGTGGGAATGTGAAATAGGGCAGTTGCTCTGGAAAAGCAATTTCTCCAAACAGTAAACATAGAGTTCGCATATGACCCAGCGATTCCACTCTTAGTTATCTGCTTAAGAAAAATGAAAACATACACCCACCCCAAAACTTGTATGTGAATATTCATAGCAGCATTATTCATAATGGCCCCAGATGGAAACAATTCAAATGTCCTTCATCTGGTGGATGTAGAAGCAAAATGTGGTATTTCCATTCCATAGAATACTATTTGAGAATAAAAAAAGATTGAAATACTGAAACATCTACAATACGGATGAACTTCAAAAACATGCTAAATGAAAGATGCTAGCCTCAAACGATGACATGTTGTATGATTCCGTGTATATGAAATATCCAGAACAGACAAATCTATAAAGACATAAAATAGATTCATGAATGCCTAGGGCTGGTGGGAGGTGCTGTTTTGGGGGAAGTGGGGAGTGACTGTAAATGGGCAATGTTCTAACATTAGATTGTGGTGGTGGTAGCCCAACTCTGTAAATATCATAAAATACATTGAATTGCACCCTTCAAATGGGTGAATCTTGTGCTATGTAAATTACATCTCAGTAAAGCTATTTAAAAAGAGGAGGGAAACAGTGAGGTCTGTTCTGCAAGGTTGCTGTGGGGATTGAGTGAGAAACCGTGTATATGGTACCCGAGTGCCTGCAGCGTAGCAGGTGCTTGTAACAGGTGCAGTGGGTGCCCCACAGACCCACATCCTCACTACCCCACAGCACGCTGACCCCACTTCCGGCCACTGTCCCTCCAGGTCTTCACCTGGGGGCTTTCTCAGGCTGCATCTGTAGTAGGCGTGAAGTGCTGGGGAATTCACAGCTCCCTGCCCCCAAGATACACTAGATGATAGACAGGAGTTGGTGCATGGAGACCCCAGATTTCTCAGCTTGGATTCTACACCGGCTCCAGAATTTCCCCATTGGGATTGAGCTCTAGTTGCCTGTTACTACCTCCCCATTTCCTGCTCATTTCCCCACTCTCCTACTGGCATTTCCTGGGATCACCTCCCCCCCAAAACTACGTGTTTAGGTACATGAATCCTTGTATTGGGTCAGCTTTTAGGGGTGCCCTGTCCAAAGCAGTGCTTCCGAGTGGGCTGATCCAGTTGGCCTATCTTCATCTGCTCCCAGTGTGCTGTACAGCCCTGGGTTCTCTACTCCACTCCATTCCACTTTGAGGAGGGAGGACTTGCCCTGGAAGGAGCTGAGGCCCAGGGAAGGAAAGAGAGGGACCCAAGGATTCTCCAGGTGATGATAACTAGGTGGATTGAAGATTATTTGGTGCCTGGCATTACGTGCAAAGCACTGCCCACGTATTATTTAATCCTCACAGCAGCTCCGCGCTTTGTTCGACTGAGTTGGAAACTGAGGCTCAGAGAGCTGAAGTGACTTGCCCAAGGTCAGACAGTGTTTAAGTTGTGATATTTGAATTTGGACCCGGGGCCTGAGGTCTTGGCCATGGTACTACCTTGCCTTTCTTGGAGCCCTGCTAAGCAGCTGACCCACCTCCTTTCCATTTAGACTTATGGGGATTCTGGTTTAGGGGAGGTTTTGGTGTGCTCTGCCTGCTGCCGCATTGGCCCTGAGCCCAGCTGTAAGAACACCATTCAGACGTGTCTTTGGTTGGCTGGGTTTTTTTTTTTTTTTACAGATTTATGGTGGGGGGAGCCCACTCTCAAGAGAGGGCCCGGGTGCTGGATGGGGAACAAGGACGTTGGTGTGGCCTTCTTTGAGGTCCCAGTGACTCATGAATAAGGCAAGTGTCAATCTGTTTCCTGGCCCATAAACCAAGTTTATGGGGTACACTCTTCGGATTTGCAAGGGGCTGGAAGGGCTCTTGTGGGGATAGCTCTCAGGGTGGCCCTGGGGAGTCTGGGGCCTGCAGCCCTGGATTTTGGGTCAGGGACTGCTGCGAGAAAGCAGGCTTGTACCTGGAAAGGCTGAGTGCCACCCCTGGGGCCAGTTTGCTTTGATCAGCTGGGAGCACGGATGGGGGAGGAACTGAGGAGGAGGAAGGTGGAGGGAACTCACTTCTACTGAGCACCTAACCCCGATCTGCTGTATCAGGCACAGGACAGTCATGGAGACAAAAGCCGGTACCCGCTCTTGCAGAACCCCCATCACTTGGGGGGCAAGGAAACAAAGAAACCGACAGTCACAACCACAGTGCAGTAAGAACATCAGACGATGATGAGCCTCCCTGTAGGTAACGGCTTCCCAGGCTTTATCTCGTCCAATCCTCACACCGACACCAGGCGCAACCTGCTGTCACTGCCACCGTTTTACAGGCAAAGCAGCTGAGGCAGAGCAGGGCTCATTCATTTGCGCACTGACACAGAACTAGAGCTGAGAAGAGCCAGATTTGAGCCCAAGCTGTCTGGCTCCAGAGTCTGCAGGCTAAGCCTTCCCTTCTACTGCCTCACCAGGGGCAGGGGGCATGCGAGAGCCCAAGAGAGGGAAAGGTCTCCTCTGTTGGGGTGGGGGTGGGGTATGCAGCGGTGTCCATACTGATGCCCGGTTGTGGCTTTGAAGGGTGGGTAGGAGTTGGGTGCAGAATGGACAGGGAGGGTGTCCTGTCAGAAGGAATAGCTTGTGTGTGGGTAGGGAGGCTTGAGCTAGCGTGATGGGTGTGGTGAATTATAAGTGGTTCAGTACTGCTGGAGCCTAAAGCAGAAGCAGGGGAGAGGTGAGGTGAGGTCATAGACCAGAAGCAAGGCATGGAAGACCTGTCTTGTTCTGCTAAATCATTAGGACTTTGTATAAGACACAGTCCCTGCCCTCCAGGGCCTGTCCTGAGCTTGTGGAGATGAGCTACGTCATCAGGAAATGATGAATAATCCACCACCATGCAGGTACCAGTGTGGGGAGGGCAGAGGAGGGAGGTCTGCCCTGGGTCCAGGAGGGATGGGCCGTGGGGGAGACTTCCTAGAGGAGAGGCCATTTTGCTGGGTTTAATAACAGGAAGAAGAGGTGTCGGAACAAAGGTGCAGAGGCTGGAAAGAAAGTACCAGGTTTATCTGGGGGACATGAAGAAGATGAAGGGGTGGAAGAAAGATCAGCAAAGCATATGTGATGTGCAGCCCTGCCCACCAAATGCCCCTTTGGGGTCTGACCTGGGTTCAAATTCTGACTTGCTGCTGACTGCCTGTGTGACCTTGGGCAAGTCACTAAACCTCTCTGAGCCTCAGTTACCTTCTCACCGGTAAACTGGATGGAAACAAATGATGAGGGATTGACTCACTCTGGTACCATCACCAAGATCTTGGCCATGTCAGCCAACCACCTTCACCAGGGGTCAGAAAACTTTTTCTCTAAAGTATCAAATAGTAAATATTTTAAACATTGTGGGCTATTTGGTCTCTGTTGCAACTACTTAACTCTGCCACTGTAGCATGAGAACAGCCATAGACAAAACATAAATCAATAAACATGGGTGTGTGCCAATTAAACTTTGTTTCTGGACCCTGAAATTTGAATTTCATATATTTGTCACGTGTCACAAAATATTCTTCTTTTTTTGATTCTCCACTCCCTTCCCCAGCTATTTAAAAATGTAAAAACAGGGGCTTCCCTGGTGGCGCAGTGGTTGAGAGTCCACCTGCCGATGCAGGGGACGTGGGTTCATGCCCCGGTCTGGGAAGATCCCACATGCTGCGGAACAGGTAGGCCCGTGAGCCATGGCTGCTGAGCCTGTGGGTCCGGAGCCTGTGCTCCGCAACGGGAGATGCCACAGCAGTGAGAGGCCCGCATACAGCAAAAAAAAAAAAAGGTAAAAACAGGACTTTCCTGGTGGTGCAGTGGTGGGAATCCTCCTGCCAATGCAGGGGACATGGGTTCAAGCCTTTGCCCGGGAAGATCCCACATGCCGCAGAGCAACTTAACCCGTGTGCCACAACTACTGAGCCTGCGTGCCACAGCTCCTGAAGCCTGTGCACCTAGAGCCCGTGCTCTGCAACAAGAGAAGCCACTGCAATGAGAAGCCTGCGCACGGCAATGAAGAGTAGCCCCCACTCGCTGCAACTAGAGAAAGCCTGCGTGCAGCAACGAAGACCCAACGCAGCCAAAATAAATAAATAAATAAATAAATAAGTAAATAAATAAGTAAAAACAATTTTTAGCTCATGAACCATACAAAAACAGGCCGTGGGACAGATTTGGCATGTCGGCCACATTTGCAGACCCCTGACCCAGACTATTATTTCTTTAGTACTTTATTTATTTTATTTATGTATTTTTTGTGGTACGCGGGCCTCTCACTGCTATGGCCTCTCCCGTTGCGGAGCCCAGGCTCCGGACGCGCAGGCTCAGCGGCCATGGCTCACGGGCCCAGCCGCTCCGCGGCATGTGGGATCTTCCCGGACCGGGGCACGAACCCATGTTCCCTGCATCGGTAGGCAGACTCTCAACCACTGCGCCACCAGGGAAGCCCTAGTACTTTCTTTAGATTCACTTTGTCCTACTTCAATAAATTCATTTGAAAAGGAAACTTTACATCACACCAACACCACTTAACATGAATAGAAAGTGACCATGCAAATAACATCAAAAAGCAAACTAGCATAATTAAATTTTCACATGATCCAGCCCAAGGGTCCAAGCCTGGGGCCTGTTCTGTGTGTATTAAAGAGACATAAAGAGGTATTAGGGACACATAGAACAAGACAGACTTTCTCCTGGTCAGATTCAGGAAAAAAATATGGAAAAGGAATGAACAAGAGGGTATCTCATTATATAAGTCAGTGTTTAATGCTGCATCTTGTACGGCCTAACATCCTCTTGTGGGAGGCGACATTGATGTAATCCCAGAATTGCCAGTACGGTGCCCGGCTGTGGTACTCCAGACCGCTCATAGAGGCATGGTGTCCTGAGTTCTAACTGGAGTCTTTTACTATCGGGAGGAAACACGCCGTCTCTGATTTGCCTGTGGGGTGTGAGTCAACCTCTGTAAGTGTTTTGAAATCACCTAATGACAATTTGATGGCCAGTGCAGGGACTTATTATTGTTAAATAAAATACTAATCACAATCATGGCAGTGCATTCTGATGAGAGGTTAGTGCCCAAAGGTCTCCGAGCATTGAAAAGCATCACTGAAATAATAATTAAAATTGCAGCAAGGGTGAGTCAAGGTCATGAAAGCAACTTAGGCCCAGTGGAAAAGGCAACAGAGAAAGGCTCGGGATCCTGCCTGGCCCTCCAGGCAGAGGCCCACAATGGAGCTGCAGAAGTCTCATGAAGGTGAGATAGTCAGGCTGTTGGGATTTGTGAGGCCCCAAATGAGATGATGACTTTTTTTTTTTTTTTTTTTTTTTGCGGTACGCGGGCCTCTCACTGCTGTGGCCTCTCCCGTTGCGGAGCACAGGCTCCGGACGCGCAGGCCCAGCGGCCACGGCTCACGGTTCCAGCCGCTCCGCGGCATGTGGGATCCTCCCGGACCGGGGCACGAACCCGTGTCCCCTGCATCTGCAGGCGGATTCTCAACCACTGCGCCACCAGGGAAGCCCGAGATGATGACTTTTGATGTGGGGCCTCTCACTGGGGGTTCCTGGACCTCAGTGGCCTCATCTGCGAAACGCAGATAATAATACTTTACATGCAGGAGAAAGGGGGCTGGACCAGATGAGCCCTTGAGGTCGTGTTCCAGCGCTGCCAGTTCTTCCCTGATGGGAGACTCAAACCCTGGTGCTCTGGTCATTTCACCGGCCAGGTGCTCTCCACTCGGGAGAAAATATTTAACTCAGGGGTTGCAAACTTGCTACCTGGGGGCCAAATCTGGCCCTTAGATGTGTTTTCTCTCACTGGTGAAGTTAAAATTTAAAAAACAACATAATATTGCATAATCTGAAGTAATAAAAACAGACAGAAACATACACGGTACATAATTATATAGCTCAGTGAACTGTCACATAGCAAACAGCTGTGTAACCACCAGCCAGTCCAAGAAAGAGAGCATGGCACGGTAGGCGCCCCCCCCCCCGGGGCCCCCTCGTGTCTCCTCCAATCACTTGACCCCATTTAAACATTTTTTTAGTTTGACCATGTGATACCTTTTTTTCTGACACCAAATTATGTGGGTTCTTTTTCACACCAATTTTTCAACATCAACTAAGTGTCCAACAATTCAGTTCAGTTCTGACACTAACTACTTGGAATTAGCACAGACCCCACAAGTTAAGGGCTCAATCCCACAAGACTGCACCCCACTTCAGACACCAATCACAAGTCCTGGAGGCCACCTGTACTTCTCACCAACTGGCTATAAATCCAGGGGTAGCCATAACCCCTCCCTAGGTTTGATATTCACTAGAACAGCTCGCAGAACTCAGGAAACACTTTACTTACCTTTACTAGTTGTTATAAAGGACACAATTCAGGAACAGCCAAGTGGAAGAGATGCACAGGTCAAGGTTATGGGCACAGGGTGATGAGCATGGAGCTTCCTTGCCCCCTCAGGGGTGCCACCTTCCAGCAACTCAATGTGTTCACCAACTCAGAAGCTCTCTGAACATGCTGTTTAGCGTTTGTTTGTTGTTTTTTTTTTTTTTGCAGTACGCGGGCCTCTCACTGTTGTGGCCTCTCCCGTTGCGGAGCACAGGCTCCGGACGCACAGGCTCAGCGGCCATGGCTCACGGGCCCAGCTGCTCCACGGCATGTGGGATCCTCCCGGACCGGGGCACGAACCTGTGTCCCCTGCATCGGCGTGCAGACTCTCAACCTCTGCGCCACCAGGGAAGCCCTAGGGTTTTTTATGGAGGTTTCATTATCTAGGTGTGATTGATTAAGTCATTGGCCATTGGTGATTGAACTCAATTTCCAGCCCCCCTTTCTTTGGGGAGGGGGAGCTGAAAGTCCCAACCCTCTAATCTTTCTGGCCACCAGCACCCATCCTGAAACTATCTAGGGCTCTCCCTCCATGAGTCATCTCATTACTGTACAAAAGGCAGTAAATTACAGGGTTTTAGAAGCTCCTGGTTTAGGAACCAGGAACCGTGGATAAAGAACAAATATTTATTTTTTATTATACCACAGACAATCTTCAAGCAGGAGCAGGTAGGCTCTCTACTTTGCCATAGACCCCACCAACCCTTATTGTCTTGCACTGCCCAATTCACAGATTTGTTTTGCCTGCTCAGCCTCTGTAGGTATTTGCAGTGATGATCCCTGCTTAACAGATGCTCTTTGTCTAAATAATAATAGAAACAGTAGTTGTCGTCATCCTCACCATCCTCATTATCTAATAATAATAATAATGAAGTAGCTATCAATTGTTGGGTATTTATAATATTCCAGGGACTGTACTGAGCACATCAGATACAGTATCTTGTTTAATCTTTACAGAAATCTTTCCAAGTAAACTCTTCAACTCTCCATTTTTGCAGATAAGGAAACAAAGGATGAGAGAATTTGAGTGCATTTCCCAAGGTAACACGGCAAACAGGGAAGCTGATTGAGCCTGGATGTTGAAGTGGGTTGGGGTCATGTGGGGAGTGGGACCAGGTCTAATTCTTGGGGAACACTTTTGTGTTGTGGGAATGGCATGGGTTTGGGGGTCAGATAAGCCTGGGTTTCAACCTTCAGGCCGCCACCCTGGACAAGTTATGCAGTCTTCCAGGCCTCAGGCTCCCTATCTACAACTTGGTCACAATGACAGCCACCTCACACAGTCACTGTTAGGACTGAGTGAATTAAGTGCTGGGTAGAAACTCCATAAATGATTCTTCACCGCGACCAGCCTAAGCAGAGGGGTTGCTGGAAACCGGGGATCCCCATGGATCCATCCCATCTCTGCCTCCTTCAAGACCCAGTTCAAGGCCACCTCCTCCAGGAAGCCTCCCCAGGCTCCCAGCAGCCCCACTGTCCTTGTCTTTACTTTCAAATTCCCCAGGACTGTGGTTTATGGGACAACATCGCATCCCGCGCCTGCTGCCCCTCCCAGCCTGGTGTTCGCATTTTCTCCCCTGAATGGCTTTGACCTCCCGGAGCAATCTGGACCTTGTCATTCATTCATCACTTTTGACCCTCTGTGGGTGTCACTGGTGGGCCTGCCTGGTCCCCTTGCTGGGCAGTGGAGGCTCCTTGAGGGCAGGGGTCCGGGGGAGAGTAGACAGTAGGGTCTTGAAGACCCTCTCTCACCCCATGCCTGCTCTGGGGCTCAGCAGAGGGCATGCCTGTTGGTGGTGGACTTTGGTGGGTCTCTTGTCCCTTCTTGGCAAGGAAATGTATGGGGATGACGTTTCTTTTGCCAGAGAATATACTGGGGGTTACACACCTCTCTCATTTCACCTCCCCTGAGTTTTTTCTAGATGGTATATTAAATTTTTTTTATTTTAGTAAACTATACATAACATAAAATTTACCATTTGAGCCATTTTACGTGTACAGTTCAGCAGTATTTAAGTACATTTACAATATTGTGCCACTGTGACCACTATCCATTTCCAGAACTTTTTCATCATCCCAAACGGAAACCCTGTACCCATTAAATAATAACTCCTTGTACCCCTCCCTCTAGCCCCTCCTGACCACTCTTCCACTTTCCGTCTCTATGAATCTGCCTATTCTAGATGCCTCACATAAGTGGAATCATGCAATGTTTATCCTTTTGTGTCCGGCTTATTTCACTTGGCCTAATGTTTTCTAGGTTCATCCATGTGATAGCATGTGTCAGAACTTCCCTTCTTTTTATGGCTGAGTAATATCCCATTGGATGTCTTTACCACATTTTGTTTACTCATTCATCTGTAGATGGACACTTGGGTTGTTTCCACCTTTTGGCTACGGTGAATAACGCTGCTCTGAGCATTGATGTACGGTATGTGTTTCAGTCCCTGCTTTCAATTCCTGGGTATATATTCCTAGGAACGGAACTGCTGGTAATTCTATGTTTAACTTCTTGAGAAACAACTAAACTGTTTTCCATCACGTCTGCACCGTTTTACACTCCACCAGCGGTGCATGAGGGTTCTGATTTCCCTACATCCTGGTCAACACTTGTTATTTCCACCCCTCTCCCCCTTTTTTTCGGATGATAGCCATCCTTGTGGGTATGAAGTGTTATATCATGTGGTAACACTATAATTTTAAGGGTAGCTCTTATAGCCCCGTTTTATAGTGTGGGAAACTAGGGCTTGGAGAAGTTAAATAACTTGAGGTCACATACTTGTGCTGTAGGGAAGAACCTTTGTATTCTATTACAAGTTAATCACTACAGGGATGCTGCCTATAAGCTTAAATTATACATAATGGCCCATCTCTGGGAACCCTGCCTCCCAGGTAATGACATTAAGCTCAAATACCTTTGTTTAGCTCACAGGAAACATCCTGAACAGGTCTACCTGTGAATGACTCCAGAGGCTGACTGGAGCCAGGAAATGTTTGACTTTACTCCCTCCCCTTTTAGTATAAAAGAAGCCTGAATTCTAACTGAGGCAAGATGGTTCTTTGGGACACGAGTCCACCATCTTCTCGGTTTGCTGGCTTTCCGAATAAAGTCGCTATTCCTGGCCCCAACAACTTGTCTCTTGATTTATTGTCCTGTCATGCGGTGAGCAGTACCAGCTTGGACTTGGTAACACTTGGATCTGGGATTTGAACTGGGGGGGTTACAAAGCTCACTGTCTTCCCACTATCCCCACCACGCGACTTGAATTCCTTGAGAGTAGGGATTGTGCCTTCCTGTTCCTTTGTGGACACCAAGAAGGCAGGGAATTCTATAATAGAACCACTGAATTTGGGGGGAATCGAAAGGTCCTGGGAGATTGCCTATTCCAACCCCTCACTTTTCAGCTGGGAAGGCTGAGGCCCAGAGAGGGGCGATTCACACTTGAGTGAGCGGCAGGACAGAAGCAGGTGTCACAAGCCCTGGGCCTTGGCTCTGTGTCCTACTGGCTCCCCCAGAGGCGTCCAGCTTTCCCCCTCCTGAGTGTGTTCTCTCTCTCGCTTCTCGCCACCCTCTAATCTGACCCATGGCATGGCTGGGCACAGGGAGGCGGATCTGGATTCCAGGTCAGATGACCAATGTCTGGGTCACAGGTGATGAGCTGTGCCTCCCCAAAGCCTCCTCCCTAACAGACGTCAATCCTGCCTGTGGGCCAGGTGGTTTGAACCTCCCCGACAGGTAGGAGTGGTGGCTAACCCTGAATGGGACCACCAGAGGAAGGCGGAGATCTGGAGGCTCCTGACAGCTGGCCAGACTAGCTCTTTCCCCCAGACGACCCCAGCGGTTGTCTCCAAAGGAGACCAGAAGGTCGGGAGGATGGATTCCAGCCCAGTGGCAGAGGCGTGCCTCGGCCACATGGGAGGTGGGGACAGTCTGACTTTGGGAAACCAGGGGATAAAGGGAGGGGTCTGTCCATCCACTGTATCGGGGGTGTGCAAGTCAAAGGGACTGACTGTGGGGTTAGAGAAAGCATATGGGTTTTGGCTTTTTATGGCCCGAGTTGCAGTACTGGCTGGACCGCAAATTAGCTGTGTGACGTTTGCAAGTCATTTGAGCTTCCCGGGCCTTGGTTTCCTCATCTGTAAAATGGGGATGTGAGCATGTGCTCATAGTGTCACATGAGGATTAAACGATTGCCTGTGTGAATAAAGCAGAGGGAAGTAAGTGCCTGATCTTTAACAACTGCTTGGCAAGGTGAGCTATAATTAATCACCATTTTCTGCCTGATCTTGAGCTGCTACGATTGGGCTGGGTGAGGAGCTAAATGTTAGAGTTACGCCCGAGGAGAACTTTCCTCCCACTTTAGGCTCTCCTGGGAGAGGTTCTTCCCCTTCCCTCCAAGGCCCCTCTGACCCCTGATTCTCCATCTCTCACTGTTACCTGTGACAGCATCTCCTTCCTCTTTGCAAAAGGTCGGCGGATGGAAACCAGTGGTGTTACTGCTCCTCCCAGGGGTGTTTTCATTTCAAGGGGTCCTTTAAAACCCCTAACAGCAAGGATCAGGCTCTGATGACTTCAGAAGTCTTTGCAGTGCAAAATAATATTAATAGCAATAATGGCCACTTACTAACCACCTACCATGTACCAGACGTTGCTCTGAATCCCTTATGTGCTTTCCCTTATTTAATTGTCCCAACAAAAGCATGAGGTTGGGACTTTTGTTATCACCCCACTTTATAGATGAAGAAAGTAAGGCACAGAGAACTTAAGTAACTTGTCCCATGTCATACAGTAAGTGGCAGAGAAGGGCCGCAAACCTAGGCAGCCTGACTTTAGAGCCCACTACAGCCTCTATTTAACCGAGCACTCAGTGTGCACCAGACATGTTTTCAAGATGCTTTATACGCATGACTGTCTCTACTTTCTGTGTCTGGCAATATGCTGGATTTCTCTTTTAACCCTCACACCAGCCCTATGATGTAGGTATTATTGCCTCTGATTTAAAGGTGGGAAAACGGAGGTCTGGAGAGAGAATTGCTTTCTGTTGCCTCTCCTGCTGTTGCAACATTACTTATAAAGCAAGTTTAGAATCAGAAGCTGCTTTGTCCTGAACACCCCTCCCAGCCAGGAACGGTGGGAGTGTCAGAGGTGGGAGAGAAGGCATTGGCTTTAGAGCCAGAGGTTAGGATCCCATCTCCACTATTGCTAGTTTCACAGCTCTGGGAAAATCCCAGAGCCTTGTAGAGGCTGGATATTTTCGTGAGTACGACGGCAGAAGTTATGCCCACCTCAAGGGCCATTGTGAGCCCAAAATGAGAGAAGATGCTCAGAACAGAAGGCACGTACTAGGTGCTAAGCAAATTGTTTCGTTGCCCCTAAAGCTACATCTTTTGCTCCGTGTCCTCATGACACTTTGCTTGGTGCCTCTCTTGGTCCCACTTACTAGAGGTGAACTAGTGTCTAGTTATTCAGGGACCTGGGGCTGGAACCTTCTAGATGTCAAAAGCCACATCCCATTCATCTTTAGATCTTCCACTTGGCCCAGTGCTTTTTATGTTATGCAATAACTTTTTCTTCAAAGGAAAATAGCTTTTCTATTTTTCTCCTTTTAAAAGTAATAAGTGCTCATTTTAAAATGGGGAAAGAATTTGGCTTTTTCAAATGATGTGAGGCTTAAATGAGGTGATGGTGGTGTCATCCTTACCATTGTGGCTTGTAACTGTTAGTATATATGTTACATATATATATATATGTTATTATTATTCAGAAAACACAGAAAGGTAGGTAAAAGAACAAAAACCATCAGCTGACCTTTTGGATGTCCTTACAGATTTTTTTCCTGTGTCTATACACATAGACAAACCCACAGACATAAGATGAATACTTTAAAAGTGGGCTTTTATAGTTTTTTTCGTTTTCTAATTGAAGTATAGTTGATGTACAATAGTACATAAGTTACAGGTGTACAACATAGTGAGTCACAATTTTTAAAAGTTTCAGTTACTTCAAAATATTGGCTATATTCCCTTGCTGTAGCTGACTTCTTTTATACATAATAGTTTATACCTGTCACTCCCCTACGCCTGTCTTGTCCCTCCCCGCTTCCCTCTCCCCCACTGGCAACCACTAGTTTGTTTTCTGTATCTGTGAGTCTGTTTATTTTTTGTTATATTCACTAGTTTGTTTTATTTTTTAGATTCCACATATCAGTGATGCGGTTTTACAGAGTTTTACAGTCTGCTTTTTCACTTCAGTGATAACTGGAGGGCCTCTTTCCAAGCCAATAAAGATAAGTGTGTATTTTCCTTAGGATCGCTTGATCCTTCTTATGGATGTGCCACGACGTACGTACTCAATCCCCAGTTGCTGGACACCGAGGTGTTGCCTGTTACCTGAGTTGGGCTGGAAGGTGCAGGGCAGGTGTAGACTGAGGGAGCCTCTGGCTGGCTGAGGTCTCTGCAGTTACAAAATAGCCATCAGGGAAGTCACCAAGAAGGCTGATGTGGTAACTTCTGTGGCGAGTAGTTTCAGGCTTGCGTTAAGGACAATTAGGGAGCTGGTCCTGTCACCAGAGTCCGGGATGAGTTCAGACGTATTCCTCTTTTTCATGGCGCTGGAAGAGGCAGGCCTACTGGGAAGAAGGGCTTTGACTCACTCCTTGCTGGCAGTCACCTCCCGGCAGGCGGAAGGCGTCCCCACTGCTGGGATGTCTGTTTCAGCAGAAATAGGACCACGAGGTCACAGAGGACCTGCTTGCCTTCCTCTGAGGGATTTCCCCTGACACGTGAAAGTCTGTTTGCAAACCAGAAGTCAGAGGTAAGGTATGTGGGGATTTACCTAGCTCACCTCCTAAGGGAAGCCAAGCAAGCCAGTAGAGAAGCAGGAGGGTCCCCACGGGGTAAGGACTGCCCTGTCGGGCCTGCCCTGTGGTTTCTGGAACTCCCAGGGCCTCCCTGGCAACAATCCACACATCCCGGTCCCCCATGAAGCTGCAGGGCCCTCTCTCACCCTGAGGTTGGTGTGGATTTTGCAGTAGCCAAACAGGCCCTGGCTTAAGGTTTCAGACCTTTGATCTCTAGGCCTTGGAACCGGGCAAAGAATCTAGCTTCTCCTCTCCAAGCTTCAGTTTCTCCATCTGTAAAAGGGGAATGAGGTCGTTCCCTGAAATTGACGAGGTTTGGCTCGAATGAGATGATCCATGTGAAGCACTTATACGGTGCCTGGCACACAAACTATTTCTGCTGGAACTGCTCTGAGCGGGGCAATGTGAGGAATAAGTGAAATGCCACATGTGACGCAGAGAGAAGACTCTCAGCCCCTGTTGGTTCTTGAGGTCAGGGGCGCATCTCTTTGGACAGAGATGGACATGTCGCATCACGCAGCTGAGCCCTTTGTAGAGCTTTCCGACGATGAGAAGAATGAGGCCTGAGAGGTCATCTCCTCTGAGAGAGGGCTTGTGGGCTTTAGAGTGACCTCAGAGAGCCACCCCCCTCTGCCGGGCTCCCTCCCAGGAACTTAATAGCATTTCATTTAGCCCCTACCACAGCCCTATAGGGCAGAGGTTTCATTCCTATTTTATAGATGGGGAAACTGAGGCTCAGAGAGGTCCTGTATCACACATCCAGTAAGGAGCCATCTTGTTAAGCTCTGGGCCCGAAATTGATTAGGGCCCATCAAGGAGAGGGGCCCTGCATCCTTGGGGCTGGACTTCTGGCTGCACTGGCAGAGGGTGAGTGGCCTGGGACTGGGGCGACAGGGCATGGCTTCTCCTTCCCAAGGAGCTCTTGGTCAGATAGATGGTGTCCTTCCCTCCCTCAAGGAGCCCTCCCTTCTTGAGATGAGGGAGACAAGGAATTGGTGGGAATGCTACAGACAAGTGATTCTACAACGGGAAAGAGCAAGAGGTCCCTACGTATCCCGGTTTTGGGGGTGCAGAGTGGTTCTAGAGGGGAGTGCTACCCTTCACCCTAATCCTAACCCTAACCCTTAAAATAAAAAAGGACTGACTATGCTACATACATTTTTTAATGGAAGTATAGTTGATTTACAATATTGTGTTAGTTTCAGGTGTACAGCAATGTGATTTTTTAATGTATTTTTTTCAGATTATTTTCCATTATAGGTTATTACAAGTTATTGAATATAGTTCCCTGTGTTATTCAGCAAATCCTACTTGCTTATCTCTGACTGTACTGAATATTAGCTGGGATTTGGAGCAATCAGAACTCTCACACGCTGCTGGGGGGGGGGGTATACGTTTACAGAGCCGACTTGGAAAACTGTTTGTCAGGGTCTACTAACTCTAAGCATACGCATATCCTGCGACCCAGCAATCCCGTCGCTTGATTTCCGCCCAAGAAGAACAAGTGCTATGTTCACCTAAAGACAGAGGTGGGAAGGCTCACAGCAGCTTTACTCCAAATAGCCCCAAACTAGAAACCACCCAAACGTCCATCCGTGGTAGAATGGACAAGTACATTGTAACATGTTCCTAGCATGTAATATTACCCAGCAAAGAAGAAGAACAGAGTGCCGCCACACTCAACTACATGGATGCAGCATCTCTTACAGATAGGATTGAGCAAAAGAAGTAAAAAACGTACTGTCTGATTCCGTGTACATGAGGCTAGAAAGGAATGCATGGTGAGAAAAGTCAGAACCTGATCACCTTTGGGAGGTGTCTCTGAATGGGGTCACCAGGGAGCCTTCTGTGTGTGGGAAATGAGCTGGGTGTGGAGTACCCTGAGGTATGCATGCATAGAACTTCGTTGAGCCATGCACAGAATATTTGCTGAACGTACATTATCCCTTAATGCAAAGTCAAAACAAACAAAGGAAGAAGGAGACTGCTACCAGAGCCAAGATCTGGAGGATAAGTAAGTGCTAGCTAGCAAGAAGGGGACCAGTGTCCCTGGAGGTGGAACCAGCATGTGCAAAGGCCCAGAGGCAGGAGTGCATGGTGTTGCTTCTCATCGTGGCTCTGGGCTCATCTGACGATGCTCCTGCCCCTTGCTTCTCTTTCTACTTTCTACTCACTTGAAGGCCGCCACTGTGGAAGAAACAGGGGGGCAGAACTCGCTTCAATGGCTCACTTCTCAGATCAATATTTGACTGTTCCATCTTCGGGTTGTTGAGGAAGAGGCTGGAGCCGGAGCAGGACGGATGGGACTTGGAGTTAAAAGTTGTGTTCAAAGCTCAACTCTGCCAGGAACTGTGTGTTTTGGGGTAGGCCCTTCACCCCCTAAGCCTCAGGCTCCCCATCTGTAAGACGGGTCTTTAACATGTAGAGTTTCAGTGACAGAGTCAGGGTAGAGAAGGTGTTTAACAGATGCCAGTCATGTGGAAATGAAGGAATAAGGCCTGAAAGCAAGGGCCTCCCCAGATTTGTGGCTCCCCCTAAAATGATCCAGCGTGACCCTGCTTAGGCTTCTGCAACCCTCAGCCTTGACTTCCTGCTTCGTGGAGCTCAAACCACTCCCTAGAACGGTGCCTGGCAGGGTGCTGAGGAATGTAGACTCATGACAGCTGGTGCTTAGTATATATGTCAGGTGCTACTTTCAGCTCGGTGGACTTGTTTCATCCTCACGGTAACCCCATGAACGACTACCATCCCATTTTACAGAGGGAGAAACTGAGGCACAGAGCAGTTGAGTAACTTGCCCACAGTCACACAGTTAATTGATTGAGCCTGGACCTGCATCCCCTGCTCGTAACCACACTGCCATACAGCCCAGCTGGCCTTCCTGAGAGAGGCCTTCGGAGGCCTGGGGAAGGTGCTGGAAGCAACCAGAGCTCCTCCAAGGCTGCTGACCAAGATCAGGGAAGTCCACGCAGCCAGGACACTCTGGCGCCCTGACATTGGTGAAACCCACGCCCTTTACGAGGAAGGCAAACCCACCCAGAATAATTGTTGAGCCAACAGGCAGCTTAAGCCGCCTGTAAGCCTGCAGATGTCCAGGAGGGATGAGGCTGGGAAACATGCTGCCGAAGTCACCCTTTCTGCCAGCTTTTTTTTTTTTTTGACTGTTTTTATTGTCATTATTGTTTTTGGGGAGGTGAGATGGGCCATCTCAAGAATTTCCCTGTGCCTTGTAAAGGATTAATTTTCACCTGTAGCATCATGTGGGACTAATAACCACTCCCTTTCCTCTGTGCCATCATGTTTTATTGCTTTCTTCCATTGCACCATGAAGAAACCTGATGGGAATATTCTAGAAGCTGCAGCCTGGGGTGTGGGGATGCGGGACTCAGGGGGAGGGCAGTTCATTCTCCCTGGCAGCAGGACTGGGCTCAGATGCCAGAGAGGGCCACTGGGTGTGGGATCATGGGAGACGCTTATGTTTTTCCTCTGCTTCTTAAGACATTTATAGGCTTTTCACACTGGCATAAGCAAAAAGAATGAAAAAAAAATTATGATGATAATAGCTAATATTTATTGAGCATTTACTTCATGCTGACTTTTTATGCCTTAACTCATTTAACCCTTACAACCACCCTCCGGGGTAACTACTCTTATTAGTCCTATTTCCAGATGAGGAACTGATATGCAGAAAAGTAAATAAGGTAATGAAAAATTCAAACTACCGAAATTTTGAAAGAGATTGACAATAGAAAGGAAGGCCCTCCCAATGCCACAATGTGGATGAACTTCAAAAACATGATGCTTAGTGAAAGAAGTCAGACACGAGGGATCACATATTGTATGATTCCATTTATAGGGAATGTCCACAAAAGGCAAATCTAAAGAGACAGAAAGTAGATTAGTGGTTGCCCGGGGCAGGAGGTGGAAACAGGGAGTTATAGTAAAAGGCGTGAGAGATCATACCGGGAGAGGTGACATATTCTAAAACTGATTTATAGTGATAGCTGTGCAACTTGGTTAATGTACTAAAAACTGTTGAAGTGGGTGAATTGTATGATATGTAAAAAAATGCCTCAATAAAGTTGTCAAACCAAGAAATATAATTAAAATGTGAAAATCTAACCCGTATTGAACACCTCTTAGGCACTTTACAGGATTTTTTTCCAGTGCCAACAGCTCATTCGGTTGTTTACCTCAGTTCATCTTTGTTGAGCACCTATTATGTGCCAGGCACCATGCCAGAACATGGGGGTACAGTGGTGAACTGGACCTGGTTCTTGTTCAAGATCCCTGCCCTGCTGGAAATCACGGTCTAGCAGGTGTTGGGGGTTAGGGCAGGGGTGGGGTTGGAGATGACAATGAAAAAGCCAGCGATGGCAAGAGAGTGTATCTGGGGCTGTCATGTTGTAGGCATGGGGCTGGTATAGCCCAGAGGAAGCAACCCCATTCAGACCTGGCAGGTGCTGGGAGAACTGGGAGGCTGGGACCTGACCTGAAGGATGAGGGGGTAGTTAGCTGGTGAAATGGCAGAGGGCTAGAGGGGGGAAAATTAAAGTTGTTTGACTATTCACTCATTCATTCTTATGTTCATTCATTCAGGAACTGTTAATTGAGAGCCTGCCAGGGGCCTGGCACTTTGACAGGGCAGGTGGCAGAGGCAGAGGGTCTAAGGGCCTTGTGGGTGAAGTCATACCCATTTCACTGATGGGCCTCAGAGAGGTAAAGTGACTTGCCAGTTTACACAGCTGGAGCAGAGATACAAACCTAAGCCAACTTTTGTTCAAAAGCCCATCTCTGGAAGAAGAGGCCAGGCAGGTCAGACACACCGCTGTGAATCTGAGGGCCATGGGTAGGTATCCTGCTAAGAAAAACCATCCTTGATCAGCAAGTGGAGGCTGGCATCCTTCCTGGGGATATTCCTTTGTCTGTTGGAACAACCCCTCCGCCCACCTGGTGAGGACCCATCTGTAGCCCCTTTGGATTATTGATGGGGGAGGTGAGGGTACCCAGGGCTGAAGGGAAGGGACCACTGATTTCACTGTCTGGCTTGGAGTGGTACTGAGCATTGGAGAGGGAGTGGGGGCCAGAATTCCAGACAAGGCTTTGCCACTAATTATCTGGGGCTAGTCCCCACCCCTCTCTGGGCCTCAATTCTCTTGTCTCTAAAATAGGAGCATTGGTCTTGCTGCACTCTGACCTCTGTCTGGCTGACATTGATGACCACAACTTCCGGCTATAGAAGTCTCCGGAACTATATGGGCTGGAGGAAGGATGACCAGCTCATCCCAGTTTGCCTGGAACTTCCTGGGTTTTAGCATCGAAAGCCCCACATCAAGGAAAACTCCTCGATCCTGGGCAAATGGGGACAGTTGGTCACTCTAGCTGCCAAGGGTATTAGGCTGGCATTCCCCTCTCATCTTGCCCACAAAGAGCAAGATACATAGCATCTCGCTTTTGCACCTGTGTGGCCACAGAACTACTTTCTAGCCATTTTGTTTGTACAAAGCATATTTCTAGGACTCAGTTGAAAAGCCCTCCAAGTCCAGGTACCGCTTCGTCCATTTCCTTCGGATCTCCTGGCCTTGCTCAGCCACCTCTTCCCGGTCAGGCTTCCCTCCTCTGCACTTCGTCCCCCATCTCAGGATGGTCCGTTGGGTTGTCTGTCTCCATTAGCTGCCCCAGGGCTCCTGGAGCTGCATTGCTCACGGCTGTTTCTCTAGTGTTAGGGCAGGGTCTGTGCTAAAGCAGGAGCTCACAAAATAATCTTGGAATGTCTGGATCTCTCCAGGCCCAGGACAGGGCTGGGTGCCTCCCACTCCACCCTGCCCCTCCAGGAGGGCTTCACACTCCAATTCCAGGGCAATGCTGTTGGCAGGACAGATCCCTCAGAGGAAAGAGAGCAGGGAACCACTCCCCAGGTGTGGCTTCTTAACCCTTTCTGTGGGTTAAGGCCCCTTAGGCATCTGGTGAAGCCTGTGGATCCACCTCATAATCATTTTTTTTAGTTTTAATTTTATTTATTTATTATTTTTGGCTGCGTTGGGTCTTCGTTGCTGCCTGCGGGCTTTCTCTAGTTGTGTCGACATGCTTCTCATTGCGGTGGCTTCTTTTGTTGTGGAGCACGGGCTCCAGGCATGCAGGCATCAGTAGTTGCGGTGCAGGGGCTCAGTAGCTGTGGCTTGTGGGCCCTAGAGCGCAGGCTCAGTAGTTGTAGCGCCCGGGCCTAGCTGCTCTGCAGCATGTGGGATCTTCCCGGACCAGGGCTCGAACCCGTGTCCCCTGCATTGGCAGGCAGATTCTTAACCGCTGCGCCATCAGGGAAGCCCACCTCATAATAATTAAAAAAAAATTGCATTCGGACAACAGTGAAAACAATTTTACTAAAATACAACTATCAAAGTACTAAAAATTTTTGTCATATAGTACTATGTGTTAATACATTAAGTAAGATTTAGTGGTGAGTCGAATACGATCTTAATTTCAGAGTGTGGTAGCTTAAGTGATACTTTGAGATATATAGAAACTGAAGGTGATGTGAAAATGCCTGTGATTTCTATTAGTGACAGAATCACAGGGACTTCTACTTGTTGCCTGCATTCATGATCAAGGGAAATGCTGAATGTCATTTAGGGGTTAGTGAAAATAAAGATATAATTTTTGTCCATGGCATGGACCTCTCACAATTCTATCCTCATCCCCCCCCCAGGGTCCGTGAACTCCTGTTTTAAGGCAAAGGGTTTTGATTCTTTAGGTTAGATACACAAGAAAATCACCAAGAGAGGAGAGAACAAAGAGTGAAGAGCTGTGACCACATCGGGTTGGGTTAAAAAGAGAAATGTTTCAAGACAGGTGAGTTTCAGCTCGGAGTGTTGGAAAGGTGAGCCTATTTTCGGAAGGGAGCAAGGAACTGGGGTTGAGGGAAGGAAACCTGGGGAGGGTTTGCTTCTGTGACTGAATCAAAAACAGCCGACTAACATCACAGCCATGACCTCACCCCAGAGCATGCCTGTGTCTCCTTTGTGTCTCTTCTGTCACTGAGGTACCCTGTGAGACAGGGTACCTGCCTGCAAGCTTACACACAAAGAAATGGAACAAACACAAAAGTTAATAACAAGACAAAAATTAAATTGCAATTCAAAAAATGCAGCCTGAAGAATGTGGAACATGCCACATATCTGGTTATGTGCTCACAGTGCAAGCCGCAGGCGTCCAAAGTTGCAGGTTATCTCCCCTCTGAGGTATTTTTTTTTTAAACATCTTTACTGGAGTATAATTGCTTTACAATGGTGTTCGTTTCTGCTTTATAACAAAGTGAACCAGCTATACATATACATATATCCCCATATCTCTTCCCTCTTGCGTCTCCCTCCCTCCCACCCCCCCATCCCACCTCTCTAGGTGGTCACAAAGCACCGAGCTGATCTCCCTGTGCTATGCAGCTGCTTCCCACTAGCCATCTATTTTACGTTTGGTAGTGTATATATGTCCATGCCACTCTCTCACTTCGTCACAGCTTACCCTTCCCCCTCCCCATATCCTCAAGTCCATTCTCTAGTAGGTCTGTGTCTTTATTCCCGTCTTACCCCTAGGTTCTTCATGACCTTTTTTTTCTTAGATTCCATATATATGTGTTCGCATACGGTATTTGTTTTTCTCTTTCTGATTTACTTCACTCTATGACAGACTCTAGGTCCATTCACCTCACTACAAATATCTCAATTTCATTTCTTTTTTATGGCTGAGTAATATTCCATTGTATATATGTGCCACATCTTCTTTATCCATTCACCCAATGATGGACACTTAGGTTGCTTCCATGTCCTGGCTATTGTAAATAGAGCTGCAGTGAACATTTTGGTATATGACTCTTTTTGAATGATGGTTTTCTCAGGGTATATGCCCAGGAGTGGGATTGCTGGGTAGTATGGTAGTTCTATTTTTAGTTTTTTAAGGGACCTCCATACTGTTCTCCATAGTGGCTGTATCAATTTACATTCCCACCAGCAGTGCAAGAGGGTTCCCTTTTCTCCACACCCTCTCCAGCATTTATTGTTTCTAGATTTTTTGATGATGGCCTTCTGAGGTTTGTGGTGAGGATCCAACAGGGAAATGGACAAGAGGCCAGCAGCATCGGTAGGCGGGTTAGAGCATGTGTTTGGGGATGGATCACTGTTCCTCTGGTCTCAGTGACCTGCGTAAAATCGGGATAATAACTATGGCACCTGACATATACTTAGCACTCAATAATGGGAACTACTATTAGCGTTCAAAAAATAACCATAGATGTTTGCAAACTGGTTTAAGAGACACCAGGAGACTGGAGAACTTTGTCTTTACGGTGGTAAATCTGAAAACAGATTTGAATGAATGAGTGAATGAATGAATGGATGAATGCGTCCTCTGGTGGGCTCCGCCCTCTGTACCTGTTCTGCCCTCAAGCTGCCCCCCAAGCAGTTCGATGACCCGCTCTGGGGTCAGCTGCATCTCGGCGTATGAGTGTGCGGTGGTGGGGAGGTGGTCATTCAGGGCAGGGGAGCGGCAGCAGCCCAGGCTGAGCTTGCGGGTGTCACATTCCGGGAGGGTCTTCGCTCAGTCTCCCCACTCCTGTCCCCACCATCCGTGCGGCGCATCTTTGGACCCGAGGACCAGCAGGCTCGGCATTGGCGAGGCCAATCTCGGGACGACGAGGCCCGCAGTTAGAGGAGCGCTCCCGGGTCCACCGCGTGGGGGACCTGCCGCTGGAAACGCTGCCTTATCCTGGGAAGGTCGAACTAGGCCGCCCCAGGCTGGAGTGGGGGTGCGCTGCGGATGCACTTTCGGAGGCTCTGGTCCCCCGGCTCTTCCAGGCCGAGGTCTCCCTCACCCCGTGGTAGTCTGGGGCCGGGGAGTTGGGGCGGGGTGGAAGAGAAGCGGGGTCTCCTTGACAGAGGACGTGGGGGAGGGGACTTCCTAAAAGGGGAAACGAGCGCTGCCGAGGCTGCTTGTCCCTTTAAGAGGCCGGGCTGGCTCTGCGGCGGTTCCACCTAACCGCGTGCCTGGTGCAGCTCTGCGGTCTGTGTCCCCGGGCATAGAATCGAGCCGGGCTGGATGGCAGGACCCGGCGCAGGGGAGGGAGTGGTCCAGCCCGGAGCTGGGCGGAGCCAAAGCTGCAGACAGCAAGTCCACCGACCCGAGAAAACGGTGGAGCCCGGGAATGGGAGGAGCCACGGGGCCGTGGGCGGGGCCCGGCGCTGCGGGCCTCGGGGACCCTGCCTCCAGCTTCGGGAGCGCCGCAGAGGAGGGCGGGGTGGGCGGGGCGAGCTTGGGAGCTGGGCCTGTGTCTGCAGTGGGCGGGGCCCGCCGCAGAGGGGCAGTGCAGGCTGAGAGTCCTCTGCGCGCTAATACCGCGGCGCCTCCACAGCGTCTCTGACAGCCCCAGCGCCGGGACCAGCGATCCTCGATACCTCGCGCAAGCCGCCGCGGCCTCCACCGCGGCCAGAGTCCAGTCCCTCGCCTCGGCGCCCACATCCGGGGGCGGTTCGGCTCGCCGTCTCTGCGGAGGCCGCATCTGGCACGCATCTGGAACCGCCCGGCCGGTCGCGCTGGATCCTGCGCCCTCCCTGGCCCGGCCGCGCCGGGAGCCCTGCCCGGAGCTGGAGCCGCACTTGGAACCGCGGGCCCGGGTACCTGAGCCGCGCAGCCGGCGCATGGTGAACTCGCTGATATTCGGGGAGATGGCCTTGGCCTTCGGCTGCCCGCCGAGCGGCGCTGGGGGGACCTGCCCCGGCGCGGGTGGCGGCGGCGGGGCCGGGCCAGGGCCATCGCCGGTGACGGCGGCGCTGCGGGACGACCTGGGCTCCAACATCCACCTACTGAAGGGGCTCAACGTGCGCTTCCGCTGCTTCCTGGCCAAGGTGCACGAGCTGGAGCGGCGCAACCGGCTGCTGGAGAAGCAGCTGGAGCAGCAACAGAGCGAGCGCGAGCGGAGGCTGCGCTACAAGACCTTCTCCCGCGAGCAGGCCGTGCAGACCGGGCCCGAGCTGCTGCAGCCACCCGCGCCCGGCGGCGGTCACGGCAGCGGCGCGGCGGCCGGAGCCAACGCCAACGCCGCGGCCCTGGGCGGCCTGCCCCCCGGCGGCGGCTTGCAGCCGCAGCACTACGGCCGGCTGCCCGGGACCATCTGGAGCTACACGCAGGTGCGGCGCACGGGCGGCGGCGGCGTGGAGACCGTGCAGGGCCCCGGCGTGTCGTGGGTGCACCCCGACGGCGTGGGCGTGCAGATCGACACCATCACGCCCGAGATCCGTGCGCTCTACAACGTGCTGGCCAAGGTGAAGCGCGAGCGCGACGAGTACAAGCGGAGGTGAGTGGGGCCCAGCTCCTGCCCCCGCACTCCCTGCCGGGGGTGGGGGGTCTTCCCTGTCTCCGCGGCCAAGGAATGTGTGCGTTCGGGAGGGGCCGGGGGCGGCAGCTGGTCCTGGCAGGTGGGCTGGAAGCTCTGTTTGCAGAACGCCCTACACACGCTTGGAAAACTCAGTTATCTAGTTCCAAGAATGGGAGCGGGCGCTAACTATGGTGGGGGACACCTCCGCTCCGTCACTGGACCAGGCACATTGTTTTCTAGGTGACATAATGACCATTGGTGTTTTACGTGATCTCATCTAATCCTCATGGCAACGCAAAGTGTGGGGCATTCATATCCTCATTTTGTAGATGAGAAAACCGAGGCACAGAGATGCAAGTGACTTGCCTAGGATGGCTTGGCTAATAGGTGGTGAACTACTACCTGGCTAGTCTTTCTTCTAGCTTAGGTATTTTCCCAAGGATGTAGGAGGTGGGCTCTCCTCTGTTAATGGGTGAAAAGAAATAACTCTTAAGTAATCCACTGGCTTCTTGTTCCTTGAATTAAAAAGTCATGTGTTTAAGAATGGTTGGATCTGTCCACTGAGGCCAGGATCTGCTGTCTTGCTCCAGCTCTGTGAGGTCCAGCTGGCTGGGCTGGATAACCAGACCTACATCAGACTGGCCACGAGCTTTTAGAAACAGCTACCTTCACCTCTCTTCTCCCCACCCCCAATTCTCATGGTTTTTTGGACCCCAACAAACTCAGCCCTAAAGGCCCACAGAAGGAGATAACCTTAGTTTGGAAGACTGGACACTGAATGGATCCTGACCACTGTCTCTGGCTGGAGTGTGGCGCAGACTGCCTGCTGAACTGGCTAGCACATTCCTGCTCAGCCCAGATTCCCTAGCTGGGAAACTGACATTGCTTCCTGCCTGCAACCTGGCTGACAGTATTGTCAAATCGGCCTTCTGATAAGAGGAGAGGGGTCTGTCTGTAGCATCTCAGGCCTGGATGGGGACAGGGCCCTCCGCTGTCCCAGGCATGGGCAACTCTGCATTGGGAGCTGTGGCTCTGAACCTCAGGGCTTGGAGGATGCACTGAGAAGCATCTTTCCTCCATTCCTCGAGTTCCAGTGCTCACATGAGCACAGAGAGCTGGGCATGGGTCTCCTTCCTTTTCTTCTACTGGCAGGCTGGCCACTGGGTGGGATTCAAGTACCAGCTCCATTACCTGCCCGTGAGAACCACTGGCTGAACCAAGTGGTCGCTGAACCAACCACCCGGAAGCCTGTTTACTTATCAGAGAAATGGGAATAATAAAATCCATCCACAGTTGCACAAGGGGTGAGTAGGCTGGTGATGCTTTTTGGAAGGTATAAAGTAATCAACTTGACATTCTTAAAGATGATCGGCTTTGTCAAGCTGTCAGGGAGCAGTTGCCTGGAGTCTCAGGTCTCTCATGCAGGGCTTGGCTTCCTGGGGGGTAGGTCTTGGACCCTGCGGGGAGCAAGCTCCTCTTCTGGGCTGGTTGTTTCTCCTGAGGACTTGAGAGTGGCCTGGTGCTTCGCCACGGGGAGGCGACCTCTCTGCCCCTAGTGGGCAGCTTCCTTGGGGTGGGGCAGAGAAACAGGCACTTGCTTTCGATGGTGGATGGTGAAACTCAGAGGGATGGGCCCTTCTGTCTGCCACTGTTGATTGTGTCGTCACGCCCCAGGCTTGTGCTGTGTCTGTTTTGTTATGTGTGTGCTTTTTGGACCTGGCTACTAAGGAGATGAAAAAACTGTGCCCCAAATCTTAGAGGGAGATGGGTTGGCATTGAGCAATGCCCTGTTCAAGTTGCACTCAGGGTGCGGGGTGTGATGTCAGCTCCTGGCACTGGGCTGGAGTGACATGGGTGCTGCTGAGACAGGTGGAGTGTGGGTGTCTCTCTTCCCGCCCTTCTGGGGCGTGTGTGTACCTTCTCTTCCCCCATTTTTTCCCTTTTTTTTTGTGAATTGGGGAGACACATCTTTTCTGAAGTTGATTCAGGGCTCAAGCTGGATTTTTTTCAAAGCAAGTTTACTCCCTTCTTTGAGCCTCAGTTTCCCTATCTATAAAAGTGAGAGGAGGGTGGTCTAGAACTGTCCTTGAAGCCCCTGGCTGCCTCAGAGATGCCTTAGGCAGTTCCTTGAATATTAAAGAAAAGTTAATATTTAAAAAATGTTAAAATGGTCATAAAAGTGTGCTCAGTCACTTTTAAGTTCTTACTGTTAACTCACGGAAGGCTACTTAACGTTGATTTGTTAGTACTTGGCCTCAAGTTAGAGCCTTGCCCTGCCTTCTCTCTGGCGGAAGAGTACTCTGAGATTACAAAGCAAACTGCTTAAAGCTGGTCCCGTTTGTAGCTACTAATCTGTATGAGTCAGGATTTTCTTGATACTCTGCAGTCAAAACCAGAGATAGAATTAAAGCGAAGGTGGACCTGTCATCCATAATCCCAGTTCTAAATGTTAATGGATCAAAAGAGCCTCATCAACCTCATGGATTGAATTTAGAATAGGTAACTGTTATATCGTTAAGCCTACAATATAAATGTACACAAGTAACATTCTGTTTTTACTTGTTTCTGTATTGGGGTTTATCATAAGAATTTTCTTTGGGGAAGAGGGCAGGCATATGATCAGCTTTTTGAAAAGCTTAAGAACCACTGGGTTAGATGATCTCAAAGGGTCTTCCCAGCCTTGACAATATATAAATCTGAGTTTGAGCTCCCAGCGCACTTCTGATCTCCTGTTCATAAGAGAATGCGGCCAAGGTGTCTACCTGGGCTCTTGGCCACTGAAGGCTTCAGATCCTTCCAGGATGTCTAGCATGGAGCCCCAAGCAGTGACCAACAGAAGGAAAGGAAAGGTTCCAGGGTCTCCTCGGGTCCACCTAGAGGAACTCGCAGCCTTGGAGATGTTCTTTCTGCTTCTCCAAAGGGCAACCTGGGTTGTGTAGCTCAGTGTTCTCCAAGCTGGGGACTTTTGGGGTTCCACCTCCATGAACTGTGGCCATATTCATGTACCACCATCCATATTATTACTTATGTAAAATATTTTATATAGCCTTATGGGGTATAATTTAGATATAAAATTCTCCCATTTTCCGTGTACAAGTCAATGATTTTTAGCCAGTCCACTGAGTTGTGCAACTATCAGCACAATCCAGTTTTAGAACACTTGCATCATCTCAAAAGGATCCTTTCTGCCCTTTGGCAGTGAATACCTGTTCCCACCCCAGACCAGGCACCACTGATATGCTTTCTAGTTCTATAGATTTGCCTTTCCTGGGCATTTCATATAAATGGAATCATACAGTGTGTAGTCTTTTGTGTCTGGCTTCTTTCACTTAGGTGATGCTTGTGCGGTCCACCCGTGCTATAGCTTATATCAGCAGTACATTTCTTTATAATGCTGAATACTATTCCACTGTATGGGTAGACCACATTTTGTGTATCCATTCACATACATAGTCAATGAAATGTAAATTTAAAAAGTCACCCGTGTGCTACGTCCCATCATCTTGTGTGCTGTCAGTGCTACAGGAGCCGTGCTTTGGGAACACCAACCCAAACCAGAGCCCCTGGCCGGGGGTGACTGGGCCCTGGCCCCGATCACTCCTGCTTTGGTTTCCTTTTGGTCCAATCAGCGCTGAGCTCTTTACCGTGAGGGAAATGTGGTCACTGAAACTGTAGCCGACAAGGTTGTCAAGCATTGATTTGAAAACCAAAACAAACATCTCTACCCTGTCACCATGCAGTGCCACCAAAATATCCTGTTCTGAGTTTGCAAGCTTGGGGGACTTTCCCTGGGAGATTCCTACTGAAGCTAGATAAACTTTAGACAGGCAGGGAGTTTTCTAAATGGGCATCCTAGAGACCCAGACTCCAGGTCTGGCTCTACCATTAGGCGCTGTGTGACCTCAGGCCAATTCCTGCCCTCTCTGAGCCTTAGGTCCCCCACCTATACACAACAGGTTTCCTTTAGGTGACCCCTGCCAGCTCGCTCTACATTTCGGTCTGTGACTTGGAGGGCCCCAGTTCAGGGCTGCTCTTTCTGCCTCCTGAGATGACAGTGTGGCCTTTCTCTGTTCCGGGCCTCCCCCTCTCCTGCCTCAGGCCCCGTGTGGTTTGGAACCAGCTGGGTTTGTTGCCTCCCCTTGCAAGTTGCTGAGTGTCTGTGCCCCTGACTCCAGTCAGCCTGAAAGTCTTGGTTTGTTTTCCTTGGAGCTTTGTTTGAGAGCCAGGATGACCACAGTGATCATTTAGCCTAGTGGGTTTCAAGTGGACTCTTTGGAGCCCTGGAGCCTAGAAGAGGGTGTCTTGGGGTGATTCTGGGGACAGTCCGGGGGGCTGACCACCTAGGATTCAGCCAACAAGAAAGAAATCGCTGATTCAGCTTGAATACTTTCTTTTTAGAGTTGGGGAAACTGAGGCCCAGAGGGAGCTGACCCACAAAGCCGAGCCAGGCAGAACTTTTGTCTGCCATTGAGAGCTTTCTTCCCTGCCCTGAGGTGATGCCCGCATCATTTGCCTTCCACTGGGGCTTGGCAGAATTCTCTCCACCTTTTTGTGTGTCTGCCTTTAAGCATTTTTTAAAAAGCCACTTTCAGGGATAGGCGGGACTTTTGTCACAGCTATTTCTGATCATGAGCAGGAAGCGGCTGGGCTGTTGGCCCGAATGGAGGGCTCCAAAAAGGGCTGGTGGGTGAGCCAGCTGGAGCGTCCCTTGCCTTTTCCCATCATGCGCTGGGAGGCCTTTGAGCAGGTGGGTGCTGGCCCCTAAGTGTCCCAAAGCCACAAGACTGCCCCGGAAAGCTGGTCAGAGGGCTTCGTTCCCTGCCACTTCCATTGTTTCCGAAGCTGCTGATATGGATTCTTTATTTCTGATTTTGCCTGGGAGGCAGCCTGGGATGGTGGAAAAAGGGGTTGAATCCTGGTTCTGCCACTTTCTGTGTGACTGTGGGCAATTGCTTGGCCTCTCTGAGCTGCCTGAGCCACTGCTTTCTATAAAAGAGGGAGAATAACTCCCCTAGGGGTCGGAAAGGAGTAAATAAGCTCATGTGTTAAGGCACATGAAGCTCCCGGGACGTCCCCCATCCCAGAGCCCTTCCCCCCGCCCCAGTCCGCCCCTGCAATATCTGTTCCCTTCATTTACAAGGATTTCTCAGCACAGCGCTGGACTGCCTGACACATCCATTTCAGGACCCATCGTCGCTCTCTGTCCCGTGGAAGGCGCCAGAGATGGTGCTGGGGGTAGAGGAAGAAAAGGCTACTTCTTTGTCCAGCATCTAAAGAGGCTGTTCTTCCTACTCTTAGTGGTTGATTTGTGCCTCCGGGAATCTCTGGCCACCCTCTGCCCTTTCTCCCAACCTCCTTTAAAAGAAACACCGCCCCCACCCCGCCGCCCCCAACCCCGCCCTGCCTTCATTTAGCTCCTCAGTATTCCAAGTCTCTTGGGTTAGGCTGGCAGACTCTTTGGGAACAAATTTGGGAGGGCTTTTCAGAGCCTCAAGCTAGAAGGAGGGGAATGAGGTCCCAGAAAAGCAAAGGAAACAGGAAGCAGGAAGCAGGGATACAGCTGACACTGAAGATTCCTTCTCCCAGGAATTTGAGGCGGGGCTTTTGCCTTGGCCACCGGATACAGGCCCCTGGGCCCCACCAGCTTACACACACACACACACACACACACACACACACACACACACGCACGCACGCACGCACGCACGCACGAGCGCGGTCTCAGGCTCTCTCTCCAAGCCTGTGTCTGTATCCCCACACGTGTCGGTATTTGAAAGACATAGAAGGGTAGACCCAGAATTTGCACACATCCTTTGCTGCTGAGAGGTGCGTGGACTTCCAAGGGAATTGATTTGAACCATGCCATGTGTCAGTGATACCGGAGGCTGCGGACTTTGCATGTGGAGTCCTGGCTTTCGATCACATTGATGAGATGCAACTGGGTTGGCGCTCCGCTTTTATTTCCCAGGTCGTAGATGGCAGGAGGCCCACGACAGGGAAGGAGGCAGCCCTGTTGTTCCCTCAGGATCAGGATATGTTGCTCTCCCCTGACTTTTTTTGCATCAGGCATTCCTGAGCACCCACTGCCTCCCCATCACAGGACCGTACACCCTGAATTGAAATTGCCTGGGATGTATCTGCCCCCTCCACTGACTGCAAGCTCTGAGGGGGCCGGCTCCGGGTGTGTCTTCTTCGCCTTGTACACAGAGAACCCATCCAGGGCCTGGGCAGAGTCCGTGCCGAGCAAGTATTTGTGCAGTGAGGGGAGCTCTGTGCCCGGCTGCTGCGTGCTGGTAGGCCTCAGTGAGGCTGGGTTGACACAATAACTGACACGCATGGACTCTACATCCGGCGGACTCGCAGCTTGTGGAGGGCAGGGTCTGGACCTGGAGTCAGGAGACCCGCGCTCTGGTCCTGACACATCAGTTCAACAAGTTTGAATGAATACCTGTCTCCTGGTGCCACATGCTGGGCCGCCAGTGCAGGAGTTAAAAGCTGAACGAGCTTGGGCTATCACTTTGCCTCTCGGAGACTCAGTTTCCTCATCTGGAAAAGGGGGATGCTGAGGTCTGTGTCTCAACATTGTGAGAGCAGTAAATGGGCTCACGGAGCTACAGTGCACTGTAGGTGGTGAAGTTCCAAGAGTTACACAGCCAGATTTCACAGGGCAGAAGGGGTGAGCAGTGCTGGCTTTGTGAAGCGGGCAGAAGTCAAGAACGGGGCTTCGACCTGGAGAGAGGGTAGTCCGTGACCTTGCTGGCAGCATCTGGGGGTTGTGAAGCCTCTTGGCAGGACTGGTGCTTAGAAGAGGTACTTAGAAGATTCCAGGCCAGGTGGGAGGCTGGTGAAGATTTCTGATGCTGCCGCCTGCCTGCCAGGGCAGTGCCCTCCCAACCCCAGTGGGCACCCGTGCTTGGCTTCCTGGGCAGGATGTAGTTTCTTGCTCTAGTTCTTGGTACAAGAGTAGTTGTCACCCAATACTAAATCTGGCAAATGCCTCAGGTTCCCTTGAGGGCCTGTGGCCTGGCTGAGCCCCCTGGGGTGTAGCAGGGGGCACTTAGAGCCCTGTGGAGTCCAGGTCGTGGTCCTGGCTTGCCTGGGGTGTGAGATAAGCTTCCTGTTGCCCACCTGGGAATGGGGACACTGGGAAGATGGGCTCGCCCAGTGCCCTAGGGACACTGTTGTCTCTATAACTTTATTGGAGCGATCTGGAATCTGTGCATATCATTGAATCTCTTGCACCTTGATGCGTTGCTCTATAAAATGGGGATGAGTTTTCTTATGCGTTCTGCTTCCCAAGGTTGTTATAAGAATCACTTGAGGGGCTTCCCTGGTGGTGCAGTGGTTGAGAATCTGCCTGCCAGTGCAGGGGACACAGGTTCGATCCCTGGTCCGGGAACATCCCACATGCCGCGGAGCAACTAAGCCCGTGCGCCACAACTACTGAGCCTGTGCTCTAGAGCCTGTGAGCCACAACTACTGAGCCTGCGTGCCACAACTACTGAAGCCCTGCGAGCCTAGAGCCCGTGCTCTGCAACAAGAGAAGCCACCGTGATAACAAGCCCGCACACCGCAAGTAGGGAAAGCCCGTGCGCAGCAACAAAGAAAGACCCAACACAGCCAAAAATAAATAATAAAATAAAATAAATAAATTTTAAAAATAATAATAAAATAAAATACATCATAGTGAGTTCATAGCCACCATTAATTGAGTACCTACTACGTGCTAAGCTCTGTGATGAATTCTTTAAATAAGTGAGGCTTAATTATTAGAGCATTCTAAGAGGTAGGATTGATTCTGTTCATTTTACAGATGAGAGCTTCAGAAGGGTGAAAAACTCTGCCCCAGATCTCCCAGTGAGTCCAGCCTGGGTCTCCAGACCCCAAGTTCAGTGCTCTGCCCGGCGGAGACGCAGGCTGGCTTCGTCTCATGTGGCCTGGAGGCTGGTGAAGCTGGCACAGGGTGGAGGAAGCAGGCGAGAGGCAGGCTGAGGCGTGGGTTTCCCCGGCGCCTGCGCCTGTCACAATATTGCCGGGTCCGGGTGGCGAAACAGGAGGTGGCCACCATGCAGGGAAGACTTCCTGCTGTGACTTTAGAGTAATTATTTCTGGCGAAGCCAATGAATCACTGGCAACACAGGCAGATGAGCCTCCTGGGCCGCCATAGAGGGCGGGTCAGCCCCCCTGATCTCTGAGGACTGAGCTCTGGGGAGGGGGAGTTCCTGGGTTGGCAAATCTAGGCTGGGAGACCTGGGGCTGAGGGTGGGGGGAGGGGTGGCGAGCTAGGAACAGAATCGTTACCTGTCAGGCACTTTCCACGTGATCTGATTTAAACCTTGTGACAGCCCTGCACGATGGAAACCGAGGCTCAGAGGAAAATTAACTTGCCCCAAGTCACATAGCAAAGCCAGGACTGGATGTGGGTCTCCGACTCTAAGTTTCGACGCTCCTTTTGTCATGCCCAGCGCCTGAGCACTCCCAGGGCAGTGGTCAGGGGCTCTCACTGCCGGATGACGAGCAGGAGAGAGCAGTGGACGTTCTGGTGGCTGGAGGGAAGCTGGCCTCCACCCTGGGCTCAGGTCTGACTTTCGCTTTGGGCTGCTGCTGTGAACTTTGCCCGGGTTTAGGGAACTTGTTACCGTCATTCTGTGCCTCTGGTTGGGGAAGATGAGCTTGCTGGGTGTGGGTGTCTGAGAAACCAAGGTTCTGTTCTCTGGACAGTGGCTGGGCACCCACCGTGTGCCAGGCCCCATGCTGGGCACCGGTGTGAAGCAGACACAGCCCCTGCCCTCAGGAGCTCGGTGTCTGGGGACACAGACAAATGGGACAGTGTCACGTGACAAGTACCTGCCCAAATAGTGCCTATGCATACTAGAGGCACAATACATAGTAATTAATTTAAAAAATATTTATATACCACGTACCCTTTGCCAGGCTCCATTCAAAACAGTTTACGAATATTTTATTTATATGACCTCATGACAACTCTATCACATCTCCCCTAGATCCCAAGTCAAAGGACAAAAACCTTTGGACCTAAACAGCTCGGAGCAGAGCGTTTGTGTGGAACCTGGAAGCTGGGGAGAGAGGAGTCCAAGAGTGTTTCCACTGCTTCTCAGCTCTGTGACCTTGAGAGAGTCCTTGCTTTCTTATCTGCAAAATGGGGATGGATAGGCATATTGCATGGGTGGCATGAGAAAGGGACTGAGGTGACGGCCCTCAGACACTGGCAGCTGCTGTGATGATGTTTTAAATTAATTTTTATTGGAGTATAGTTGCTTTACAATGTTGTGTTAGTTTCTGCTGTACGGCAAAGTAAATCAGCTATACGTATACGTATATCCCCTCTTTTTTGGATTTCCTTCCCATTTAGGTCACCACAGAGCCTTGAGTACAGTTCCCCGTGCTGTACAGTAGGTTCTCATAGTTACCTATTTTATACATAGTGGTGTATATGTGTGCCATGATGATTCTTCAGTGAGACTGGGGGTCCTGGGGAGAGGAGCAAGGGGGCACTCCGGTGGCACTGGGGCCCTGGCCTGGGCTGCGCTGGGTCGGGGCTGTCTCCAGGGCGGCTCTGAGATGCTTGCTCAGCGCTCTCTGGCCTGCGTGCTCTGACTTCAGGATGTGCAGGTGCACACAGCCCCCTGCCCATCTGCTTCGCGATGGAGAGACACCCCCACAGTGGAGACACTGCCTTCCACCCTCTTAATTGGCATTTTTATTACTTGGGTTATTTAAGGAGTTTCTTGGCTCGCTGCCACCTGTTTGCCATCTAGGGGGAGGGGAAGAGCTGGGTCTAAGTGGACCTTGTGAAATTCCCCCAGCAGACAGGCCTCTCTCTGGGCAGAGTCGGTACATCTTCCCCGGGGCCCACTGGCACCCCCGTTTTGTCCCCGCCTGCTGTGGTTAATGGGCAGAAGGCCATCCGGGGGCAGGGTGTGGGTGGAAACTGAGACTGGAATAGATGTGAGGAAAGCTTGTTGCAAAGTCAGAACACTGGACCAGAGAGAGAGAGCCTTGGAGCACTAGGTGGGACCCTGGTGGGACCCTGTAGTGCCTGAAATCCAGGGATTCTGGAAGACAGCTGAGCCAGCTTAGGGCCAGTCAAGGAAGGCTTCCTGGAGGAGACATCAGCTGAGATGTGTTTTGAAGGTCCAGTACGAGTGGAAGAGAAGGGGGAAGGGTGCTGCCGGTAGAGAGAACAGCTCGTGCAAAGACCTGTAGCTGACATTGCCATGCTGGTGCACAACCCAGGCCCGGGCTGGAGTCAGGACACAGCCAGAACCTGGCCTGCTCTTTCTTCTCCCCCATCCTGGCCTACCTCCCTCCTCATGGCCTTCTTGGCTCTCTTTTGCTGTCTCTCCTCCTCTCTCCTTTCCCTCTTGCCCTTCTTTCTTGTTCTGGTCTCTGTTCCCTATGGCTGGAGGCAGGGGAGGGCTGTGAGGGGTCTCTGTCCCCCACCCCCGCCCAATGCCAGGCTTTGGTGGGGGGCTCTTTGTTTGCTGCTGGGGCTTTGTGAGTCCGTGCGTGAGCCCGTGGGCGCACACGTGTGCGCGTGTGTCTGTGAGTATGGGGCTGAGAGCCTCTTTCTACCCCCTGTGGACTTGGAGGCCCCGGGGTCAGGACCCCACCTCTGTCCACTGTGCAGACCCCTTGTACTATGGGCCTGGGGTCTTGACATCAGGTTGGGGGACACGGGAGGTTGCCTGGTGAGAGGGATAGCTGCCAGGTTAGAGGTCAATGCCGTCATGGGGGCCTCAGCCTCCCCCGCCCCCATCAAGGTCTGGGCCTGTGATTAGACACCGGTCGGGGAGTGAGCTGGGGAGGCTAGGCTGCTCACCTTACCTCTCCCGCCTGACTGCCCCACCTGCCCCTTCTCCCTCACACCTGTGCCTTCCTCATACCCCCTGGTGGGCCCAGAGGGTTTGAGACTCTCTCTGAGGTCATTTAATCCATCCCCCTGCTTCTAGGAGACGTTGTTCCCCTGTCATCCCAGATGACTAAATGTGCCCGGTGTCTTTTGAAGAAGACCTTCTGAGAGTTCGTCCCTCAGTGTTTTATCTTTTTCTCTCTACCCCCACCCACATCCCCATGACCATTTTACAGATGAGAAAACTGAGGCCCAGAGAAGGAGAGCAGCTCCCTTGAGGTCACACAGCACACTAGGGGCTAGAACCCAGGTCCCCTAAACAGGGTTCCTTTGAAACCCTTGGGCTAAGGGATCCTTCTGGAGGCTGCTGGTCCTTTAAGGAGGGCTTTGGAAAACTTCCAGAGGCCAGAGAACGTAGAGTGAAGAGGCCTCGGAGCCTGTCAAAGTGGAGCCCACACCGAGCCCTGCCCCTTGGCCAGACATCCGGGTCCTCAGTACTGCAGATGAGGCTCTCCTGGCCTACAAAAGAGACATCTGAAGTCACCTTGGGTTTGTCTCCTCATAACAGGAGGCAGTTTCCTGAGCTCGGCCTGGCGTTGGCGTCTTGGGGTGTTGACTGACTGACCGACTGTCCCGGTCTGCCAGCCGTGTGCTCAGCTGTGCATTTCTCTGTGCCTTGGTTTCCTCTTGTATAAAATGGGATGACGAGACCCACAGGGCTGTTGATGAGCCTGGCCCACTGAGGGGGCCATTCCCATCCCCTTTTCTCTGGGGTGAGCCCTGGAGTTGGACGTCTGAGGACTTTGCCCACAGTGAGGAGTTGGGTGAACCACAAAGGCCGATCCCCCAGTCTTTACAAAGACCATGTTTCTTGAGACCCCAGCCTGGGGCTGGGCCCTAACAAATAGTATGTTTGGATCTGTACACAGTTTTATTATGGAAAGTCTTAATATTACATTGCAACTGGTTTGACACTTGCCTTTAAAGAAAGTATTGATGTTTAAAACATCAGAACTTATTCAGGTTGGGAAAACTGGGGTCAGAGCTCACCAGGCTACTGACAGAGCCACGATTAACCTGATGCTGCGTTCAGAGAAGCTCCAACGTGTAGGTTTTTCCTTTTGGGGCCTTAAGGCATAATACATCCGTGGGGAATTAAAATGAAATTATTTGTTCACTCTTCCTCGGTTGCTTTGTCAGCCTGCGATCGGGGCCTTCACTTGGGTGGGAGCTCTGATCCTGGAGTGAGATCGCCTGGGTTCCCATCACCACCCCAGGGATGGGTGTAAAATGGGGATGACATCTGTAAAATGTCTGTAAAATGGGGATGCCAACCTTAGCTCACGGGTTGTAAAGAGGCTTCAGTGCGGGCTTCCCTGGTGGCACAGTGGTTGAGAGTCCATCTGCTGATGCAGGGGACATGGGTTCGTGCCCCAGTCCGGGAAGATCCCACATGCCGCGGAGCGGCTGGGCCCGTGAGCCATGGCCGCTGAGCCTGCGAGTCCGGAGCCTGTGCTCCGCAACGGGAGAGGCCTCAGCAGTGAGAGGCCCGCGTACCGCAAAAAAAAAAAAAAAAAAAGACGGTAGCAAGAGGCTTCAGTGCGATGGTGCACGCCGAGGGCTGAGCGTGGTGCTGGCCCCTGAGCTGTTATTGCTCTGTCCCTTCTGTCCCAGCCTGGCCCTCACCAGCCCCCAAGGCCCCACACAGTGAGAACTGCCTCTTCCCTCCCCGTTCCGGCTGCACAGTGGCCTTTGTGTTCAGAGCACTTCCTTTCCCCAGCAGAGCTGCCTACTTGGCTGGCAAGGAGGAGGTCACATCCCCTGTCCTCCCCAGCAGACCGTCAGCGCAGGGTCACGGGTAGGGCAAGACCTAGTATTCGAGGCTGTGGCCGGCACAGTGTGGCAGCTGGAGCCTGTGGCTTCCAGTGGCCTTGCTGGAGAGTGGTCTTGAATGGGGAGTCAGTCTGTGTCCCTGCCTCCCTGGGGAGGGGCCCCGTAAGTCCCAGCATCCTTGTGCGGATACGGAGGCAGCCTTGGGACCCGTCCCTGGCCTGAGGTCTCACTGTGAAGCAGGAGCAGAGCTGGGAATTGAACCTGAATCTGGTGGACTCTTCCAGAATAATTCTGGCCACACTCCCAGGCTCAGGTTGAGGCATGGCCTGCACGTTCCTGGCGCTGGCCCTTGGGCTGAGATACAGGAGTTCAAGTCCTATCTTACACCTCAGGGATCACCGGGGCAGCTCTTCCTCCTGAAGGCCATGGGAATATGGCTCCCGGGTTCTTGTCCACCCCACTGACTGTCTCTGCGAGGCCTTGTGGGTGAAGCACCCGCTCCCAGACCTTGGCAGAGAGGTGACGTTGAAGGCTGTCCTGGCATTGTTTTTCCAGAGTTGATGTCAAGGCAGCTGGTTTAGGGTTTCGCCTCTGAGACAAAGGCTGCTTTGTAGCTTCTGCTGGGTTTGAGTCCAGGCATATCACCCTCCCGAGGTGGGAAACGAGGTGGAAGGGATTGCAGAGAAACTCCGGGAGGCTTCACTCACCCTCAGCTCCTCCAGGAAGGAAGCCAGGATCTCATAACCCCATTATACTCCTCTCACCGTTCCCCAAGCACATCCCATGTGCCTGATGCTGTTCAAAACTTCACGGATGTTTTGAACTGCACAAGACTCTTGAAGGATAGCTGTGGCTAATGCCCACTGTACAGATGAGGAAAGAGTCTTGGCAGGTGAAATGACTTGTTACTTGCCATGGCCAGAAAGTGGCAGAGCTGGCATGTGAACTTGGGTCTTAAAAGATCGTCACTGGGTTTCCATCACTGTCCAGTCTCATTTCAAACCCAGCTTTGGGAGGGTGCTTCAGGAGGTTGGGGCGCCCCAGGGGAAGGCTGGAGCCGGTAGGTCTCATGGCTTTTGGGATCCGTAGCTTCTCTTCTCAGGATTCAGAGTTGGGTCACGGCGCTTGGAGCATGTGTTGCATATTCAAGAATGTGTGTGTGGGTTTGAGCACAAGTTAGAGAAGGGGGTTGGACGCTGGAAGGTCTAGAGTCACGGGAAGGTGATTCCAGGGAGCCCTTGAGGGCAAGTGTAAGGAATCATCCCAGGGGACACCTAGGACCTTCCGCTCTTCTTTTTCAGGAATTACTCCGCTTGATCTTTCATTCATCCATCCACCCATCCATCCATCCACTCATCCACCCATCAGTTTTAGGGTGCTTGTGCTTGGCCCTATGCTTGGGCCCTGGGGATGATGCAGCATGGACTGCAAAGGCCGACTCCTATCCCTAGGGAGCTCGCCAAATGACTGTGAAATCAGAGCTGCAAGAGTCCTTAGAGATGTTTGATTTCTCCCCCAGCCCACACTTTTCAGAGGGGTAGTGACTTGCTAAAGGTTACACAGCAAGTTGGTGGAAAACCTAGGACTCAGAGCCAGGTCTGTGGGTCCCAGCCCCACGTTCTTGCCTCTCTGCTGTGCTGACAGACGGCTCCACTCCTGGCTGGCAGCCCTCTCACCTGGCCCTTCCTTCCTTGGCTATTTTGATGTGTTCTCGGGCTTTTCTGGAGTCCTCTGCAGCCTCTCTCCTGAGAGAGAGATCCAGAGATCCTGGTTGGACCAGCATACAGGCTCCAGGCTGGAGCTGGGCCTGGCTGTGCTGTACCCTGAGATGACACCATTGTCTACTTGGAATGTCAGGTTGGCTGGGCACCCGAGTGCAGAGACTCTGAGGCCCTGCTTTGCTTGTGGACTCCAGCTTGCTGTCCCCAGAGGGTCTCCAGAGGTCATCTGTTCCTCCCTCGCCTTGAGGGTAGGACCTCTGCAAATCCCACTTAAAGGTTTTACTGCCTGGGAAGGACATTCCAGGGCCTTCTAGCATCCTTACAGGCTTTTCCATTGGGAAATGCTTCCTGGTCTCTAGCCATAATCCCATGCGCTGCATTTCCCCTTGCTTAGCCTTCCATTGAGTAGGGGAATGGGTGGGCACTGCCTGGTGAAGACCCTTCCTGAGTTCTCCAGGCAGCATCAGTCCCCCACCGAATCTCAGAAGCTTACCTTCTTCCTGCCTGAAGTTCCCTTTGACTCATATACATGCTGTCCTTGGGACATGCTTTTTGTGTAGAAAGGATCTGGCTGGTCCCTCTAGGATTCCACAAGTTCCTGGGGGAGCCGGGGTCAGGGCAGGGGGAGGAGGTACATTCCTTCTCCTGGAGTCATGGAGCCCTCTGAGTCGGAAGTGGCCCTGGAGCCCAGGGATCACCCTGGCCCCACCTTTCCTGGTGAGGAAACTGAGGCCCAGAGAGGTGGAGCAGCATGTCTGCGGCCATTCAGGCAGCCTTCACAGGGCAGCACTGTTTCTGGGCTTTGGGTCGGGGAGTGGGTTTTCCAGCCTGAAAGAGGTAGCTGGTAGCCTTCAGACCTGGCAGTCCCTGCCCAGACGGGTGTCCTGGAAGCGAGGCAGCTGGCTTCATTGTGCTCCGCAGCCAGGAACCAGTACCCGCCCTGCTCACTCTCTGCGCTGGCAGATTCCCGGCGGGCCAGGCCTCCCCTCAGAGCCGGGCGGTGGCACCTCCTCCACTCCCACCTGCTCCGTGGTTCCCTCTCACCCCACTGCCTCGATGACTCCCTTTTGGCCCCTGGGAGGCCTCTCACCTCCAAGGGTGGAGGGCAGGAGGCCTGAGTGTTACGACAGTAATTAAGTTGCCAGGGGGATGCTAGCTCCCGTGCTGGGGCAGGAAGGGGTTAAGCAACTCTGTCTGCCGGGGCAGGACTCCCAGCTGGTGTCCTGGCCCCTCAGGCCAACCAGGCCATCTGGCTTGGCAGACTTCACACCAAGTTTCATCTGTCCCAAGGCAAAGTCACCGGGAGGAAGCCGCCTGCTGCCTTTGTGGGCCTGCTGGGGTGGGCGGGGACCAGCCGTCTGTCCCTAGGAGGCCAGGCAGGTTGGGAAAGGGCCCACCACTGGCAGGATGCCCCGGGGGGTGGCTGGTGGAGGGAGAGCCTGAGCTCCCAGGGATGGTCAGAGCTTGCTTGTGCAGATGGGTCCCTGGATGGGCTGGAACGCAGGCAGAGCGGGACTTGCACCCAGGCCCTGCGGCCCTGCTTGCTGCGGCTTCAGCCCACAAGCTCATCCATTCATCCAGTGCATAAATACCAGTTGAGGGCCTGCATGTGCTGGGTACTTGGTATCCAGGTCTCCCAGACAGCGCCCCAGTCCCAGTGGGGGGGGGAGAGGGACCCAGAGAATGAAGCCTCTGAGGGGCAAAATGGCACATCTCAGCCAAGCCCAGGACCCTGGACCCTGGACCAACCCCCTAGCCCCAGCAGCTGCGAGTGGGAAAGGTGAGCAAAGTAACATGAGATGCTCGGTACTCATGCTCTTGTATAACCTTCACAACCCAGTGCGGTAGGTACTGTTGTTACCCCATTTTACAGATGAGGAAACTGAGACTCAGAGAGGTAAAGTCACTTTTACCAGGTCACCAGCTGGGGCATGGCCATGGCTGAGTCTGTCTCTCTGACTTGCAAATCTTTTGAGATAAAGGGGCAGCAGTGGGGCTGTGTGAGTGGCCTTACCCTTTCCCGCAGGCTTCTCCTCTGGTCCCTCTGTCTTGGACCATCTCCTTTTTGGCTTCTTGCTGAGTCCAGCCCAGGGATTGTGTGGCTGGAGGACCGAGTCTCAGGGGGAGAGAGGCCCCGATTGGGTTGGAGTTGAGAAGGGAATCTGTGCTGGTCCCTTGGCGGGGCTGGGGCTGGTGATCCTCTGCCTCCTCCCTCCTAGGCTGGGCACCTGACAGGATCCAGGCAGCTTGGGGATCTTTAGTGTCTGCAGGATGCCCTGCCCATCTGAGGGTCCTCGGGGCTCGGCCAGGCCTAGGAGAACCTCACTTCAGTGACCCCTCTGTTGGGGCCTAGTGGGGCCCAGGGTAGGGCCTCTGTGCTTCGCGCTTACAGTTTGGAGGTGATGCCACTTGGGGTCCATTCTGACCCCCAGGAGACTGAGGTACACGCTCCCTGACCTTCTCCACCATGACGCCACCTGGCACAGAGAAAGGGGCCTAGGCTTTGGGGTCAGGGAGACCCGTGTTCTACTGCAGCATCTGCGGCTCCATATGGAGAGCAGAGGCAGGCGAGTCTGATGGTTATGAGTCTGGGCTCTGGAGCCAGACTGCCTGGCTTTAAGTCCTGGCTCCACCACTTCTGAGCTCTGTGACCTTGCACACGTCGCTTCACTTCCCCGGGCCTCAGTTTCCCCATCTGTAAAATGGGCATAATAATAGCACCTACCTCATAAGGCTGTTGTGAGGATTAAATGAATTGATAGTGCCTATCATATCCTAACATTTCATATTGTTAACTATTATGATTAGGGAACCTGGACAAGTCTCCTTACCTCTGTGAGCCTCCGTTTCCCCATTGGCAGAATAGGGGTGAGGAAACTAGAAGCTCCAATAAGGTTCTCTGCCAGGGGTGTTACTGTTGCAGAAGGTTCTCTGGGAGTCGGCTATTTTTGACCTCTCTCTCCTCTAGAGGCGTACCCCAGCCCTGTGGATGGATGGGAGGAACGCTGTGTGGGTGCGCGCGCACGTGAGTGTGCGTGTGCCCGTGCGCGCGTGTGTGTGCGTGTGCGTGTGCGCGTGCGCGTGCGTGTGTGTGTGTGTGTGTGTGTGTGTGTGTGAAGTGCCCTTCCCACTGGTTCACATCATGTTGAATGTCAGGCCTGCATGGTGGCAGGAGGCCGGTATTAAGTCATGAGTCCATCCCCTTGAGCTGTGTGTAGTCACTAATCCCGCTCGGTGCGGGTGGCTGGGGTCTAATTACCTGTCCCGGCTGTGCCTGCAGCCTTCCCGGCCAGTGATGACTCTGAGGGCGCTCCGCCTGCAGGTGGTGCCTGCCGTGACCCATCCCTGGTGCACCAGCTGCACGTGTAGTCGGTTCCTGGGGTCCTTGTCACTCTTCCCTCCCGCCTTCCTGGTGATTGCGCAGGACCGTCCTCCTTCCCTCAGCAGCGGCACCGCAGGAAACACACAGGCTCTGGGTTCCAGTCCCTGCTGTGCCGCTGCCTGGCTGTGTGACCTTGGACGCGTCACCTCACCCCTCTGAGCTTCGGGCTTCTCATTTACAAATGGCCTGGGCTTCTGAGGTCCTAGGGGCCCACGTTCTGTGATTTTTTTTTTCCCCCATTACGCCTGGAGCCTGATGTGCTTGCCAGTCCTCATTTAATCCAAGAGGGGGGTCATTCTCCCCCATTGCACAGATGAGGAGACTGAGGCACAGAGAGGTGACCTGCTCAGGGCTGCGGGGCCTTGGTTTAAACCCAGGATGAGGTGTGTGCCAACCCTTGCCTGGTGGGGTCTGCTTGGTTACCCCTCATTGGTCCAGGCGTGCTTAGCTCGGAGTGACATGGCTGTGGAGGGGAGATGGCGTTGAGCTGCAGACCCGCAGTGCCGTGCGCTTACCTGCAGGGCGGCACGGTCACTTGAAATAAACAACAGAGAGATCCAAAGCGCACATTAGGTTTCCAAAATAGCCTTGGGAGTTGCTGTTTTTCCTCAGAGCTATAAACATATCCTTGGGTGGGGCTCCCCCAGCCTCCTGGGCACAGACCCCCTGGGCCTCCAGCTTCTTGGTCTGGTGTCCAGACCCCCTCCTGGCTTCTGGATTTGAACAAGAGATGGAGTCCCAGAGGCTGAGAGCTGCTGACGCCAGGGATGGGGGTTGGGTGAAGGGTCCCCGGGGGCTCGGCCAGGCCTGGGCAGAGAGGCTAAGTCCTGGGGATGGAGAGCTGTGAGCGCTAACGTGCGCATCGGGGACCCCACGGGAGGTAGGCGCAGGCGTCAAGGTGAGGGAAGGGGATTGTTGGAGGAGAGTAGAAGAGCTGGCAGGGACTGTGGAGGTTGTCTGGGAAACCGAGGCTGACTGGGAGGGGCGGGGTGGGCAGAGAGGTCATGTCCAAGGCCACACAGTAAGCTGGTGCTACACTGGCTCCAGATGGGGTCTCCCAAGGAAGGCCCTGGAGGGGACATTCCATGGGCCCTTTATCCAGCGAGCATTTATTTGGTGCCTACTGCGTACCAGGATCTATATACTGCACTCTGGAGTTGCAGCTGGGAGCCAGAGATGGGTCTCATCTTACAAGGGCTGAGTTAAGTAGAGGAAACGAACAGGTGAACAGATAACCTCAGTAGCAAGTGACCAGTGCCTTTGGAGTACACAAGAGGGGCGTTTGACCCTGACTGAGGAGCCAGGGAAGGCTTCCTGGAGGAGGGGGTATACAGACTGAGGCCTGAAGTTGGCATAAGCTTCAGAAAAAGCTTCAGAGAAAGAAATGACAAAGTGGCGTGTAGAGGGAGCCTTCCAGGCAGAGTATACAGCACAGGCAAAGGCTTGGAGGTGTGATGCAGCGTGTCAGGCCTGGGTCTGGAGGTGCCCTGGGGGATGCTGTTTTATCTTGTCCCACCCTAGCACGTGGCCACTTGCTCCAGGGCTCATCACACACCAGGTGGGAATGTCTACCCTTTTGGAAGAGAGGTGATGGGGCCCATTTCTCATATAAGCCTGATCGCCCAGCCCTTGCTCCTTGGGGAAGGCAGAGTGCCACCCAATGAGGGCGAGGAAGGACAGTATTTATGGTGGGGTCTTCCTCCACCCATGGGAGAGGCAGCCTTTTGACTAATGGGGAAACTGAGGCACAAAACAATGTTGCTGCTGAGCTGGAGTCAGGACCCAGGGACCCTGCTTTTCCTTGGCGCCCTTGGCTCCCTTGCTGAGCCCCATGAGAGTACAGCTGTGTCACACCCAGCGCTTTTGAGGGGCACAGAAGCCTTTTCCATGTCCATACCCTTCAGACAGCAACCCACTCCATGGAGGTAACTAGACAAATATGCAGATATGTATGTACTAAGATCCTCTTCGCAGTGTTGATTAGATCGCCAGGACTTGGGAATGACAGTGCAGGACCCATTAGATCAGTGGTGCCACGGCCACCCGCTGTATCACCTGCTGGGAAGGATGCTAGCTATGTGTTGTTAAGTGGGAAAAGCACACTTGAAAATTGCACATGGTCTGATCCCATTTTCACTATTAAAAGATCTCATACGAGAACAAAAAATCTCAAAAGAAAGCATTGGGAAGGATGTGCAGCAAGTGTTAATGGCGATTCTCTCAGGAATGGAGGATTGGGTGGGTTTTTAAGTTCTTTTTTTGTTTGTTTGGCTTACCTGATTTTTTTTTTTTTCTGTTTCTTGTGTAATCGTAAAATACTCAGGCAATTTAAAATAAGGGGAAAACGAATGGGTATTTCTGTCTTAATGGCTTTCGTTTTTTTGACTAGGAGATACATTACATGATTCGAAATTTAAACGATACGGAAGAAATTTGGATGCATGCTACAGCATGGATGAACCTTGGGGACATTATGCCAAGTGCAATAAGCCAGTCACCAAAAGACAAGTACTGTGTGATTTCACTTATATGAGGAACCTAGAGTAGTCAGATTCCTGGAGACAGAAAGTATATAGAATGGTGGTTGCCAGGGGCAGGCGGGGAGGGGGAATGGGAAGTTACTGTTTAATGGGGACAGAGTTTCAGTTTTGCAAGATGAAGAATTCTGGAGATGGGTGGGGTTTACGTAAGAGCGTAAACATACTTAATGCCACTGAACTGTACACTTAAAAATGGTTAAAATGACAAGTTTTATATTATGAGAATTTTACTACAATTTAGAAAATGGTACAGAAGGGGCCAGAATGACGAGGCTCCCTCCCACCCTGTCCCCAGCCTCAAGGCTGTCCCTCTGGAGGCAACCACTGTTTTCAGTGTCGCGGTAGGCGCCCAGATCTTCTAGCCCTGTTGGGTTGGGGGATTGAGGACCCAAGGCTGGGGGCTGGGGCGGAGGTCCTGCCTGGGGAAAGCCCCGGAACTCGCTGTCTCTCTCGCAGTGGGAAGAGAGTGCTCTTAATTCAGTCCTGTGCTTCTAAGTGGGCACTTGGGAAATGTTTGTTGAATCTGTCGTGGGGGAAAGAAGATGGAATCTAAGCCAACAGCCAGAGGGGTTGGGCTGTGGTGGACGCTGAGGCTGCTGGGCTGGGCATCCCAGAAACACCCCACACTCACTCACTGGGGCATCCTTGGTGCCGGCTCTCATGCCAGCGCTGGAGTGTGCACTGGATTGGGCATGTGGGAGGTGAGACATCCTCCTGAGATGAGACAAGCCTCCAGAGACTTGTTTGACGGCCCCATGTGTCACCAGGCGTTGAGAGCAGGGAGTCTGGTTTGGTACCCGGGGATGCTGCCTGGTGCCCGGGGCCCTGACCATCCACTCAGCAGAGCTGCCACCCCAAGCTGAGCTGCCCATTCTCCATGGCAGGAGAGACAACATAAAGACCACGTTCCGTGGCTAATCAGTGTCCACCTATTGAGCGTTTACTAGGAGCTGAGCTCTGGGCTAAGCGCAGAACGGATGCTGACTCCTTTAATACACCAGCCCCACAAGGCAGGTGCTTCCACTGGCCCCGACCTTAAAGATGGGAATCAGGAGCACAGGAGCTTCGGTGCTTTGCCGTAGCCATGTAGGGGTGGGACGGGTGGCAGGGTTGTGGGCAGGTGTGTCTTGGCCAGTGGAGGTGGAACGCTAGGGCCTTTCTCCACCTGGGTTCTAGGGCCCAGGAAGTGAGTAAACAGGGAGAGCAAATGCCCTGGCTAAGCGGCTCTCTTCCAAGTCAGTGACTGTGACCCCAGGGGTGCACATTGGTGCTGACCCCGGCAGGGTAATTTGGGGGTGTTTCCTGAGCAGCGTGTGGACCTGGAGCAAGTCATTCACCTGGGCCTCAGTTTTCTCACCCGTAAAGTGGGAAGGATAACGCCTGGTTCACAGAGCTATGGTCAGAGTAAAGTGACTAGACTAGCACAAAATAAGCATTTTACAGTGAAAGCAAGTCCTCCCTTTCTCCAGAAGAGCAGAGTCTGATGAGAGAGGCAGAGAAGTGAATGTTTACAGCACCTGGATGCCGTGAGGAAGGCATGTACTGGGGCTGGAAATACTAGGATGGGTGTAGTGACTCATCCTGGGGAAGTCCTGAGGGGCTTCCTGGAGGAGGTGATGAAGGTGTCGCAAGCCTAGACGAGGTTGGAAATGGTGTCCCAGAAACTTCACGGTGGCCTGCATTTTGGGACACAGATTCCTCCTCACCATGAGATGCTCATTGAGCCACTTTCCTTCTCGGAGCAGCCTGCTTGGTGGGGGACAGTGCCCACTTGGGTGTGGTTTCTAGACAGAAGCACTGGAAAGATGGCAACCTAACCCTCCCCCCTCCCCACCCAGAGTTCTGGGTTACCGGCATCCACAGAGCTACCGGGTCTCCAAAGGGGGGCTTTCAATAAATGACACCAAAGTGGGAGTGATGCTGGGGACCTGGGCAGATATGGACACTGGGTAACTGGAAGGGAATACTGGTGTAAACAGCTGGAACCTCAGACTGGCATTGGGACAGGTGACCAGGGGCACCTCTGGGCCTGGGAGGATGGCTCTCAGTGCCTCGTGCCCGCTGGGGCGGCCCTATAAGAACAGCTGGGCTCTGGCTGGCGGGACCCCTCCTGCCTCAGTCTCATCTGCTGTCATGGCGGCCCTTGTCAGGACAGACTTCAAAGCCTGAGCACGTGCCCATTCGTTCTCGGGGCACGTCTGGGGGCATGGAGGGCAGAAGCAGGACACTTGGTGGGTTTTGCTGGCAGTGGACTCGGCGGTGTCAGCATCTGGCTCCCTTGGCCACCCCCACCCCCCTGTGCCCCTGGTCCCCCAGCCAGGTGACGGTGGCATCTAACTCTTTCTCATCATCCTCGTCAACATGATGGTTATGGCAGCATAGAGGCTGTGGGGTCAGCCAGTCCTGGGTTCAGGTCTGGCCCTGTCACTTGCAGTGTGGTCCAGGACCATTGTCTCGGTGTCTCTGACCACCTGCCGTTGGGAGATCACGGGGGTGAGAATAATGTCCCTGACTGCACCTGTCATGCACAAGTCCACCGACTATTTGCAAAAACCCCTGTGAGATGGGTGGTCTTCCCGAGGTTCAGAGAGGGCTGGCAGCTTGCACCAGGTCACAGAGCTGCGAGATGTACAGCTGGCCTTTGACCCCAGGACCGTGTGGCTCCAGAGCCCCTGCCCATCCCTCCACTACACACACTGGTTTGGACCCAAAGGCCGATGTCCCAGCTGGCTTTGACACTCCGTGGTTTATCAGATAGCTTTGCTGTCAGCATGGGGTGTTTGTCCAGGCCCTGTGGAAATTGTTTTCTGGCCTGGCTGGGTGGGCCCTTCCAATTTATACAGTTTGACACCGTTGCATTAAGAACGGGAAAGTGATGCTAGAGGAGGGGAAAGGACTTGCCCAAGATCGCACAGCAAGGTAGGGGCAGAGACAGGACCAGATACGGGGCTGCCTGAGGGGGTGTGGATCTGGGGAATGTGGGCCAGGGACAGGCTTGCCAGTCTCTCCCTGCCTCCTCTCTCAAGGCCTGGTGGCTCCCCGCGGAGAGCCCCAGAGGCCAGCCAGCTGTCCTGTAAAGGGTACCCGTGGTCACTGAAACAGGTAGGGAGAGTGAGGATGTCTCCATGCAGCTCAGCCCCCCTGTCCATTGGCCAGGCTTGCGATCACCAACTTGCTGGGAAAATTCATTCGCCACCTCTCTCAGTTGCTTCTAGATCCCCAGAGGGTCAGGGCAGGATGGAGGAGTGTCCCTGCTCAGGTGGTCCGGGCCTTATACACCCACCTGTCCCTGCCTCCCCCAGATAGGCGTAGGCAGGGCAATGCCAGTGATGAGAATGGCTGTCCAGCAAGGGCGCCTGTGTACCTTCGCTCGAGCTCGTTTAATGTCCACGAGCCCTACAAGGTAGGATTGCTGCCCCCATTTCACAGAGGAGGAAACTGAGGTTTCTAGCTAGTGGTAAGCAGGCCTCCCGGGGACCACACAGTGGCAGACGGCTTTCTCAGTTTGCTGCCCTTCTCAGTGGGGCTGGTGGAGACTCCTGTAGCCTTTGATTCTGTCAGGCCCGAGCAGCTCGTGGCAAGTGCTGCAGAGCCAATCGCGGAATGAGTGAGTGGACAGACGTCGAGTCGGTGCATGCTGCCCTCCCAGCCCCTGCCTGCTGGTCCCTGGTGACGAGGGCAGGACCCAGCGGCCTGACGCTGTTACCCAGGGTATCTCTGGATGGCGGTGACGTCCCTGAGGCTGTCTCCTCGTTCAGGCTCCAAGGAAGGGCCACATCCGGGGTCTGCACATCATATCCAGAGGGACTCTTCGAGATCATATGACAGACGGGGAGACTGAGGCCCAGGTGGAGAAGGGTCTTGCTTGGGTCATGCAGTGAATTAGCAACAGAGCCGGGACTTGAACCGGGATCTCCTGCCCCCTCGCCCAGAACCCTCTCCTCCACTGGGTGCTTCCCCATGGACCCTAGACCCCCCCCACCCACCCCGAGTATCCTTGCACAGACCTCTCTGCTGGGATCCCTGGAGGCGCCCGGTGTTTCAGGTTGAGAGCAAGTCCGTGTGCGTGCGTGCGTGCGTGCGTGTGTGTGTGTGTGTGGTGGCAGCATGCTGGGAGAGGTGCACACTTGATATGGTGGCTGCTCAGCCCGGCCCATCACCAGCTCGCAGCCTGTGCTCTGGCCTGCCCGGGCCGTTCCTGCCTGCCTGTAATGGAATCAGCTGCCCTGGTTAAGTGTTCACATTAAATTAATACCTCCTCTGCAGAGACAGTCAGCTGGCATTTAATTTGTGTTTCCTTCTGAGCAGCAAAGTACAGCTGGGCAGCTGGGCCTCTGATCTGCACGCCTGGGAGGAGGTCCCTTCCCCGGATGAGGGGGGGCTGCGTGCCGATGGTAGTAGCACCACAGTCCACAGGGAGGGGGCCGGGAGGTACCCGTGAGAGCGGGGCTTGGGGGATGGAGGGCCTCTCCGCTCACAGGCTGGGCGGCCCGGCCCTCCGTTTACTGGAGAGAGAAGATACAGCAAAGCAGATGAGAGGAGGCAGTCAGGAGATGAGGCTCCATGTATTTCAGCGTTGGGCTGCCCGGGAGGAGGATCTCCCTCAGAGAAAAGTGGGTTCTCATCATGTATCCCTGGCTCCACCCCACTTCCACTGCCCTTTTGCTCAGCTGGATTTTTTTTTTTTCTGCCACAAACATGAATTGTTTGTGATTTTCAACAAGGGTGGTGGCGTGGAATGAGGAAATTGACCCAGATGTGATTTTTGTTTTTGTTTTTGTTTTTTTTTTTTTGTTTTTTTTTTGCGGTATGCGGGCCTCTCACTGTTGTGGCCTCTCCCATTGCGGAGCACAGGCTCCGGACGCGCAGGCCTAGCGGCCGTGGCTCACGGGCTTAGTTGCTCCGCAGCATGTGGGATCTTCCCGGACCAGGGCACGAACCCGTGTCTCCTGCATCGGCAGGCGGATTCTCAACCACTTTGCCACCAGGGAAGCCCCCAGATGTGATTTTTAAGCTCTCTAGGGGTGCTCAGCAGAAGCTAAGGGGTGGGGGCCCGCCGAGTGCCCACTCTGACCTGTTACCCATCGGCTTCTGCAAAACTGCATTTTGAAGGGTCCCCCTGGTCTGCTTCATCCTCCAGCTCGATGTTAAGTCTAGAGAAGGACCTGCCAGTCAGGGCGCCAGCTCAGCCCCAGCTCTGCCGCGAGGGTGGGGCAAGGCACGTCCACGCGGGGAGGGGAAAGGCACCTCTGCATCTGTGGGTGGGCTGGCACAGAAGCCAGGGGCAGCGCAGAGCCCCGGGGACAGGTGGGCGGAGTGGCTCCAGCACACCGCCTGGCAGCCTGCCGCCGGCTGTGCTGCTGTGGGGTGAGCTCCACGTGCCCGGGTGAAAATTGCCCTCCGCCCACCTGCCCTCCGCCAGAGGCAAGGGCCATGCTTGGCCCAGAATGCAGTTTTCCACTGACAGCTCTGGCCTAGCCTCACCTGAGTTTGCTTTCCATCACCTGAGTGGGTCGGCCTGGGCGTGCTGGCGGCTGACCTTCCCTGGAAAGGTGTGGACCGTTCTTGTGAGGCCCTCCCAGCTCTCTGTGGTCTGGCCACTGGAGCCAGCTGTGGGATTCTGCAGTTTGAATTGAGCCTCGGAGCCTCAGTTGTCTGCTGTGTGCCAGAGGTGGGACTGGGTGTTTTCACCCACACCACCCCACGTCATGTAGTTCTCACAACCCACCCTCGAAAGGGGTGGTGTGCTTCCCATATCACAGATGAGGCAGCTGAGGCCCAGAGAGGGTAATTGACTTTCTCAAAGGCACACAGCTGGGAAGCGGCAGGGGCGGTATTCGAACCCAGTCTCTTGCTGCCCAGGAGTCTCTAGGACTGTCTCTTCAGAAGCCCCAGGGCTATCCCAGGAGCCTAAGTTGTTTTCCTGCACTTTCCTCCGGAGCTAGAGCCCCGGAGCCTCTTTCTGTGAGTGCACAGGAAGTGACAAATCTGTGAGTCAGTCCCGCTCCAGTGACTTCAGCTTGGCTTTCCGCCCCTTAGTAGGCCAGGCTTTGTGGCCCCTTTCCGGTGGGTCTGTGTGTCGTCCTGAGCTGATGGGGGAGGGGAGACACTGGCCCTGAGTGTTAGCTGGGGGTGGGGACTGGCATTGAAGCTGCCAATCCCCTCCCCCCAGTGGCTTGCTGAGACTTCTCGTCCATCACGTGGTCCAGCGGTGGCTCCTCAGGAATGCGGGGAGACCACATCTGGCCTCCCCCTCCAGGCCACACCTCTCACACATGTGCTGCTTCTGCTGAGATGGTGGCTGAGCCCCGCCGAGATCTCAGCAGCGGTGTAGGGCCGGGGAGTCATTTCCTCTCCCCGTTCATTGCCCCGACATCCCTGTTTTCCCATCCCATCCCGGGCCCGGAGCTGTGGGAAGTGAGAGAGGCAAGCTTTCTCCTTCTCCCTGCCCGCTTCCTGCCCTGGCCCGCCCTCCCGCCGGCCTGGCCTCTCCCAGGGGAGGCTCAGGAGCCGAGTGGACGGAGCAGCCGAGTCCCCAAGCTGGGGCTGTGCAGATCGAGGCTGTCCAAGGGGCCCTGGCTGGGGAGGGGCAAGCAGTGGGGCTGAGGAGTGATTGCTGCTTGGATCATTCATTCATTCAACAAATCCATTCAGTAGCCGTTTGACTCCTTACCAAGTGTGGGTGGGTTTAGGTGCAGGGGCAACAGCAGTGAGCACGGAAATGGTAATTAGAACCAGTGCTCCGGCTGGGGGAGTGGGCAGACCCCCAGCTTGAGACCCGACTCCTCCGATGACTTGTATGGTGGCAGCCCACCTGTGCCCCTTTTCCCACCTAGAACAGGTGTCTCCCCCATGTTTCCTCTGTGCTCCAACAGGCCAGGGCACCTGGCCTGGGCACCAGGGTGCTACCTGTACCCACATTCACATTCCCGATTTGTGGGCTCCCCAGTCAGAGCCCCTGCTTGTCCTTTGCATTGGCACAGAGGCCCTCCAGGACTAACCCTTGTCCAGCACTGCCGTGGTGTGGATCACACCCAGTGGCTTTGCACGCTGGTTAAGCAGAGGGATTGGAGTGCCTGAGTCCAGGGGCAGGAGGCTGGGCTGGGGCCGGGAGATGGGCCCTGGGTTCCAGTCCAGCCAGAACCAGCCCGTGACTGGGGGCCAGTCACGTGACCGTCAGAGAGTGTGGGAACAGAATGGCTTTTCTGGAGCGAGCCTGGGGTATGCTGGGCTCACACTGTGTCTCATTTACCGGTGGAGAGATCGAGGCTCCGAGTGGGGGAGGCAGAGCCGGGGTTCAGCCTGGTGTCCTTCCACCTCGCTCCTCATGAGCGCTGCTTGGGCTGGGGGAGGGGAGGACACTCTGCTGTCCACTCCCTGGGTGACCTGCACCTCAGTTTCCTTATCTGTACACTCAGAGGCGTGGTCTTGGGGAACTCTGGTCCCCTATTCAGCCTTCGCTTCTGGAGATTCTCCGAGTCTCTTGTTTCTGTAAAATAGAAACACCACCCCCTCCTTGCTGGCTGTGTGATTTTGGGGGGAGGTGCTTCATGCTTTTGGACTTTAGCTTCTTCATCAACGACATGGAGATAATAATAACCCGACTTAGAGGTTACTGTGAAACGAAAATGAGGCTCTGCCTGTGAAGCCCCTGAGGACGGCGCCGGGCACACCGTAAGCACTCAGTCCGTGTTAGCTGCCCTGTCACACCGTCATCATCACGAGCATCCGTATGAACGGTAGTAGCAGCAGCAGCCGCAGTATCACCACCACCATCACCCATCCCACCTGCTTCAGCATCCCTAGACTGAGGGCATTTTGAGGAGCTGGCATGCGTACAAGGCTGTTGTTGAAGGGTGTCTGCAGACGGGGGTAGAGTGAGAGGCTGCTGGGGGGAGAGGCTGGGGGCGAGAGAAGGCCCCTGTGATGTGGTTGGGGCTCGAGCTAGATCTGGGGCCGGAGCACTCTTTGGAGGTGGAGAAGATGGAGGGTGGTCCATCGCTGTCTCTGGCATCGTGGGCCGGCTCTTTGGGTGAGAGCCATGCTTGACGAGATGCCACAGCCAAGCCGCCTGGGAAAGATGGCATCCTGAGGTCTGCTGCCACAAGCCTGAGCTCAAGGAGGGAAAGCGATGGAGGCGGCTGCGGAGACTCAGAGAAGAGATGACATTTGAGACAAGCCTGGGAGAGTGGATAGGTTTCAAGAGGCTGAACAGGAGGGAGGGAAAGGGGAATCAAGTGACCTCTGATTCTCTGTTTTCTCATCTGCAAAATGGGGACCATCCGTAGGGGAGGATTAAGTGATATTTTATCTTGTTTTGATTATTAATTAATTAATTAATTAATTAGTTTATGGCCGCGTTGGGTCTTCGTTGCTGCGCACGGGCTTTCTCTAGTTGCGGCGAGCAGGGGCTACTCTTCGTTGCGGTGTGCGGGCTTCTCAACGCAGTGGCTTCCTTTTGCTGCAGAGCACCAGCTCTAGGAGCGCGGGCTTCAGTAGTTGTGGCACACGGGTTCAGTAGTTGTGGTGCACGGGCTTAGTTGCTCCGCGACATGTGGGGTCTTCCCGGACTGGGGAACGAACCCATGTCCCCTGCATTGGCGGGCAGATTCTTAACCACTGTGCCACCAAGGGTGTCCCTTATCTTTTATATGTATATGAAGGTGCAACATGGTATATACCACCCAGAAGGTGACCAATAAATGTCCCTCTCTCCACTCCCTACGAGAGAAAAGAATCTGGGGACTTCCCTGGTGGCGCCCACCACCAGGGAAGCCCGCGCACCCCAATGAGGAGTAGCCCCCGCTCGCCACAACTAGAGAAAGCCCGTGCACAGCAGCAAAGACCTAATGCAGCCAAACATTAAAAAATAATAAAAATAAATTTTAAAAAAAGAGAAAAGAATTTGGAAGTTTTATGAGCTGGTGGGCCAGGGCGGGCAGGGGTGGATCTAAGTGACTCAGGCTGTCTTGGCCTTGCCTAGAGCTGTCTTTGTGCACTGGGCCTTCATTTTCCCACCTGTAAAATGGGTAGGAGGTTTCTCTGCAGCTTCACAGCCCACTGTGTGAGCTCCTGTGCTCAGCAGTGGGCCGCACGTGAAAGTCAGGAGGGCAAAGGTTTAAAGGACATGACATCCACCAGCCCCTGACCCATAGTAGGTGTGTCCCCTCTTGGTGGCAGCTGGCTACTCCCTGGTCTTCCTGCTGGCCTGTCTTTGCTTATGTTGGTCCTGCTGCCTGAAACTTCCATCCTGCTGAAACCTTACTCCTGTGGGCAGATCCAGATCAGGAGAGGGGGCCGTGCCTGGGAAGCAGGTTTTGGAATGTCAGAGCCCACAACTTGGTTGACCAGCTTTTGGTTAAGCTGCATGCTCCCTCTCTCTGGGCTGAGTTGAAGTAAATGCAGGGCATCTGGGGCGCCTTAAGAAACATCGCTCATCCATCCTTTCACCCCAGTCACCAGAGCAGCTGAAGGGCAAAGATTTTCTGCACTGTCAACACTGAAGCCGGCAAAGCCAAGCTTTCCCGCTGAGGCTGGGAGGGGAGGTCAGCGTAGGCAGCAGGTTCGGTCTGTCAAGCCAGCTGCTGTCAACACACAGGGCTCCTTCTTGGGTCTCCTGGGGGCAGGTGCACCGGCTGCCCACCCATCCAGCTCTGGTAATAAAAGGCCCGTGAAGTCATTTGTGCAAGCTCATCTGGGGTGCAGCTTAGAGAGGCGAGGGGGCCACCGGAGTGCCTTCTGCAGGGGAGCTCATTAGAAATGAGCCCCACCCCAGACCTGCTGAATCTGGTTCTGCACGTGAACAAGCTCCCTGGGTGATTCCCATGCATATCACAGTTGGAAACTGGATGCTTTTAGAGCATGAGCTTGGCTTGAGTCCCATCCTTGCTTACTAGCTGTGTGACCCTGGACAAGTTACCTCACCTCTCTGATCTACAAAATGGGTTTGGGGAAAATTTCTTTACCCGAGAGTGTTAATAATTTGCATGAAAGCCAATAAGATGTGTACAAGGCACTGAGCCCAGTGCGTGGGACAGACTGTGCTCGCCAGTCAGTGGCTGCTGCTACTACAGCTAATGTGTCTGGAGATCCAAAGATGTGGCTTAAGTTCTCGCTCTGAGTTGACTTGAGACAAGTTGCTTTCCTTTGCTGGGCCTCATTTTTCCCATCTGTTCAAAGGGTCTGTTGACCCCTGCCCCACCTTCCTCGCAAGAAGTTTGCTTAAAGGAAAAGTGAGGAGGGGCTGGGCCTTATCCCCAAAAGCCCGTCTTGAAAATGGGTGTGTGGGGGAGAGATGTCCCTGGGTGCCCGCATCTTCAACCCTCACTACCCCTTCCTCTGCTGCCCCTGGTGTTGCTGCAAGATGCGGTGGTGAGGCTGGCCTCAGGAGCCAGGCTGCAGTCAGCGCCACACAGGGCTCACCCTTGTCCCTGCGCTGTTCAGCGGCTTTGGAATTGAGCCCCCTGCCCCCCTCAGGGCAGCGTGGCCAGTAGAGATGATTCAGCTCGGGACCTGTGTTCTGGGCCTTGGCCTCCCTTAAGGGGAGCCCCAGATGCCCCATGCTGCTGGGCGAGGTGAGGGCAGCCTTGAACTTCTCCCCACCTGGGATTCCTGTTCCCCACCCTGGGCCTGGGGCTGGACTCAGTTTTCCTATTTGTACAACGAGGGTGTTCAGTGAGATGATCCCGCCTGGGTTAGACCCTTAGATTCTCTTGCTGCCCCTCCTTAGCTTCCTCTGTGTTCCTCATCCCTGCCAGGACCCCTGTCGCAGCCCCACTGCCCACTGGGTTCTGAACTCTGCAGCCCACAGAAGATGTAGGCCTGGCTGCCACCACTGGGGGCTGGTAAAGACCGAAGGCAAGGGGGGATGGGGGGTGAGTGGCGAGTGCGTCCTCTGGGAGCCCTGGCCGGGGCCGTCGTGTCTTGTGTGGGAAAGAGGAGGAATTTTCCTCTGTGTGTGCAAACAGTATCCGTTTTCTCTTGTTTCCAAAAGCTGGTGACGTAACCCACTCTTCAGCCATCCCTCCCCTCTGGCCTATTTTTAGCTGGCCCTGACAGCATCCTAAAAGGCTTCCAGACCTGCCTGCTCTGAGGCCATGTAGGGAGGCAGCCGTAGGGTGAAGAAAGAGAGAAACTCCTGGTCGGTCTGTCCCAGGATGGGGGAGGGGGAGAAGGACCTGTCCCTCTGGGGAAGGAGGGGCATCTGGGTGGGGAGTGGGTTAGGGCTCTGATGGGTCCTGGGTCTACAGGAAGCCTGGCAGGGTTACAAGCACTCAATCTGGAGTCTCCAGCCTGGGTTTGAGTCCTTCCTGGCCCCACCTGTCCTGACCCTGACCTTGGGTACCTGACTCTTCCTTGCTTTTGCTTCACCTGTAACGTGGGGATCATGGTGGCACCTAGGCTAGAGGGTTGTTTTGAGGATTGAATTATGTCACGTAGAATGGTGCCTGCAGCAAAGTAAGCACTCAGTTAAGGTGGGCTGGTATTGCTGTGGTAACTCTAATTAATATCATCCCATCCTGCCTCCGGTTAACGCTGGGGGTACACTCAGAGGCCCCATGTGCCTTCTCCCCTTTGTCCTTTCCCGTTCAACTTCAGCCCACGTATACACAAACGAGATGACATATGTAACGCCCCTGGAATAGAGCCTGGCACTTAATAAGCATTAAATAAGTGAGAGTTATATTTATATATATATATATTTTTTTCGGTACGTGGGCCTCACACTGTTGTGGCCTCTCCCGTGTGGAGCACAGGCTCTGGACGCGCAGGCTCAGCGGCCATGGCTCACGGGCCCAGCCGCTCTGCGGCATGTGGGATCTTCCCGGACCGGGGCACGAACCTGTGTCCCCTGCATCGGCAGGCAGACTCTCAACCACTGCGCCACTAGGGAAGCCCTATATTTTGTTTTAATGTAATGAAACGGACCTGGGTTTGAAGTCCAGCCCCACCCACTAACTAGCTGTGTGTCTTTTTTTTTTTATATATATATAATTTAATTTTATTGGAGTATAGTTGATTTACAATGTTGGGTTATCTCAGGCGTACAGCAAAGTGATTCAGTTATACGTATATTCATTCTTTTTTTAAAAAATAAATTTATTTATTCATTTATTTATTTTTGGCTGCACTGGGTCTTCCTTGCTGCACGTGGGCTTTCTCTAATTACAGAGAGCCAGGGCTACTCTTCGCGGCGGCGCGCGGGCTTCTTATTGTGGTGGCTTCTCTTGTTGTGGAGCATGGGCTCTAGGAGCACGGGCTTCAGTAGTTGTGGCACACGGGCTCAGTAGTTGTGGCTCATGGACTCTAGAGCACAGGCTCAGTAGTTGTGGCGCACGGGCTTTGTTGCTCCGCGGCACGTGGGATCTTCCCGGACCAGGGCTCGAACCCGTTTCCCCTGCAATGGCAGGTGGATTCTTAACCACTGAACCACCAGGGAAGTCCCGCTGTGTGTCTTTGGGCAAGGCATTTAACCTCTCTGAGCCTCAATTTCCTCATCTGTAAGATAGGGATGATAACAGCTAGGTAGGAGATGTCTTTGTTGGTTAGGGTAGGTTGTAGGACAAATTGACTCCGAGATTGCAATGGTTGGCACAGTAAAATTTGTTTCTTGTGGTTGCAGAGGAGAGCCTGAAAGGGGTGCTGGCTGCAGCCTTGCTCCTGAGAGCAGCCTCAGTACCATGTCTTACAAGAACGGAAGGAGCAGTAGCATTTGTACAGTGCTTTACAGTTTGTGGGGGGCTGGTGGTCCCTCCTGTCGCCATCTCCCAGTGGTGCTGTGCTCATGCCTGGAGCCTGGCACCCGTCACCACCACCTGGTATCATGGGTCACCTGGCTGCCCCACACATCTAGCTCCCTAGACTGGGAGTTCCCGAGGGGCAGGCAAGGATAGAGTCGCTGCTGCCCCTTCCTTGCCCAGCCCGGGGACGGGCCCAGGGTGGGTGCTGGCATAGTGTCTGAGGCTGGACTGGCCTGGGGAGGCCAGCCTCTGACCACCTGTCCCTCTTGGCTCTTGCAGATGGGAGGAGGAGCTCGCCAAGCGCATGAACCTACAGACCATGGTGGACACGCTGCAGGAGGTGAGAGGTCCCGACCAGGAGAGGCTCGCGGGAGAACCACGTGGCCAAGGGGGCAAAGCCGGGGGCAGTTCCCAGCACAGCCTCTGTGCTTTGCTACCTGCTGCTGCCTCAGTCTCTCCTCGATGGAGCCGGAGGCCTCCCCCGCCTCCCCTCCTTCGGGGCTGGGAAGGTACCAGCGCAAGAATTGCAGAAAAGCTTGGGCACAGGAATCCTGGTGCTGCCCCTGGCGCGCAGGAACAGACTCGGGGCTGAGTGCCGTGCAGAGGGTGGGTGGGCACATCATCAGGTGGGCTCCCAGCCGTGGCAGGTGCTCAGCTGCGGGCATGAGGACATTCCTTTGCTCTTCTGGCTCTGAGCCCTGCTTCTCACTTGCCTGCTGTGTACGCCGGGCAACAGACTTTACCTTCTCGGCCTCTGTTTTCCTCTCAGCCAAATGGGCACAAGAATGGCGACCCCATGAGAAGGCATGGAAAGCTCTTTAATTGGCTTCTGATATTTAAAGTATTGATCCTCTAAATAAATAAATAATTAATAACCCAAAAGAAAGAAAGAAAGAAAGAAAATAAACACTGATCTTCTAAGGAAGTTAGAGAGAGATGAAAATAATCTCAGTATGCAGAAGGAGAAGGATGAACGTCCCCCCACCCCGCTTTCTTTTATAAGAAAAGTACTTTTTGCTTTACACACGTAACATGCTCATGGTCAAATACCTGGAAAATTCAGAAAAACACAGAGAAGAAAATAAAACTCACCTCCAGTTCTCCCCCCTCCACTGTTGATAACTTGGTGTGTGACCTTCTGGTCTTTTCTGGGCAGACACACACAAGCCCGAGGTGTGCGTGTTTGGTTAGGTTGGCATGTGTGACATTGCCATTCTGGAGTTCGGAGATGGTCAGATATTTTGGCAGTTTCATGTGAATTGACCTCCTACTGGGATCCTTTTTACATCCACTTTTTCTCTTAATGTCTGCCGTGGATTTTTCCATACAATAAATAATCCCTGGAGAAGTGTTTTAGGCTGAGCGATGCCCTGTGCTGAGGGAGGGCCAAGTGGGGACCCAGACTGGGACGAGGTCCTTGGCACCCCTTCCTTCCCTGGCACAAAGGCACCCGGCTTGGTTGGATGTCAGGTGTCCGGGGCTCTGGACCCAGGTGTCCATCCCCTCTCCTCCAACAGGGAGACCAGCCCCACTAAAACCTCCCCCATCTCCATTCCCCCGTAGGCAGCGCAGGAGGCAGAAGCCATCCAGGAGGAGATGAACGAGAAGATTGAGCGTCTCAAGGCCGAGCTGGTGGTGTTTAAGGGGCTCATGAGTGATGTAAGTGCCACCGACCGCCACCCGCAGGCATCCTGACTTCCCCCCACAGCCATCATGCAAAACGCTTCATTCACTCCGAGGCTCCAGAGCTCGGCTTCTAGTTAGAATCCTGGCTGGCTGCGTTTGACCCGTGAGGATGACGGATGCATCGGAGACCAGGCCCCCCCCCCTCCCTGCCCCCTCCCCACTTCCGCTTCCCTTGGTCTGAGTAGAGATGCATTAATCCGCTGCTTTAACCCATCCTGCCCTCCCTGGGGCTCTTCTGATGGTCTGTGCGTGTTTGCTCCACCTCCTGCCAGCTCACCATGGTGAGGGCGAGCGGTGGCCATGGGCCTCTGTGTCTGGGCGCAGTGGCGGCCAACCGCAGGTTGAAGGAGACCCCGGGTCTGATCTGCGCCGGCCTGAGAGGCTCCCCGGGTCAGCGACCTTCAGCAGGGTTTGCTTTGTAACGTCCGGACAGGCTGGTGTGCGTATCCTTGGGGCGATCGGAGCCCCTCTGAGTAACCGTGGACAGGGGCAGCTGATGGCAGCAAGGGCCTTCTTCCTACTGGGGACCTGGTTTCCTGCCACCTTCAAGCAGCGGGTAGTATGTAGAGAGAGTCTCCACAAAGGAGAAGGAGCCCAGTACAGGTGACTCAGCCTGGAGCAGTTCTGGCCCCGAGAGGCGTGGAGCTGGGGTGGCTGGAAGAGGCCATGTGGCTTCCCCTCACCGGGGTCCAGTGGACCCCCCATCCTAGGCAGCCCCAACCATCAGCCGTGGGAGGAATCTCCGTGTGGGAGACAGGTGGAGCAGGCCTGGTGGGAAAGCAGGGGGGTCTTTCAGCAGTGGGACTTGTCTTTCTTTTTTCTCTGCTCTGACAAACACTGACGCTGTATCTGCTGAGAGGATGCCTTCCAGCCCTTAGGGTGACCAGCAAACACACTGTCCACTCGGCGCCGAAGCCCTAGGCTCCCACAGTCCCTCCGCCCCCTGCCCTGAACCCGAGCAGCTGGCTCGACCCTTCAAATGCAGAAAAGGCTCAAGGACCCCCCCGGACTGCGGGGCCTCCCGCCCGACACCTGGGGGTCTGTCTCCCCACCCCTCCGTCCAGCCGGAGCCTGGGAGCGCCTCCCCACCCCCATGCTTGCTCCATCCCTCGCTCACGTAACCCCCTGCTGTCCTCCCTGCAGCCCATGACAGACCTGGACACAAAGATCCAAGAAAAGGCCATGAAGGTGGACATGGACATCTGCCGCCGAATCGATATCACGGCCAAGCTGTGCGATGTCGCACAGCAGCGGAACTCGGAAGACGTGTCCAAGATCTTCCAGGTGACTAGGGCTGCCCTGCTCACCAGCTGCCACTCTCGGCCGCCCACCGCCCTCCACCCCTGCCTGGCCACCCAACCCCCGTTTTCCTCGCACCCTGCCCACGCCCCTTCCCCCCCGAGGTAGCGTTTGCCCAACCCTCTGGCCTCCCCAGGAAAACGTAGAATCAGGGACGCACAGACTCATAGGCACGTCTGACTCCATCATCAAGGCTGACCGCTTCATCCTAAGGCTGAGGACGCCGCTCACCCGGGCGGGGTGGTGGGCGTGACAGGCTCCAGGACGGACGTGGCAGAGCTGGGAGTAGGACTCAGGTCTCTGGACCCCCCAGGGCTCGGTCCATCCGTCCACCCTGGGTCCACTGCCCTGCTTCCCGCCTCTTCCTCTGGAAGCCGGAGCTGCGTACAAATGCCATGGTCGGGGAGCCCTGGCCAGGCTATGGGAGCACTGGGTGAGCTGGCCTGAGGCCCTGGTCCACAAGCCTCAGAATTCAGAAGAGGAGCTGTTGACTGTTGACTCTTTTTCAGTCCCACATTGAGACTCACTCCATACCCCCCCTCCCCCCTCCAACCAGCGAGGGACGGGGTGTGTCCCAAGCGAAGGCGATGGGTTAGCACTGGCGAATGTCCTCCAGGGAGGGCTTGGGGGCTGGTCCAGCTGCCCAAAGGGCGTGCGTCATTCTCTGAAGGCTGCTGCTTGAGTTTTGGGTTGTGGTTTGGCTTTTGCTTGAGCCCAGGGCAGTATGGTGTGTTGTCGCTTTAAGTATGTGACTCTGGATGTAGTGGGGTGAGGTCTGGGCTTCCCTGGGGCCCATTTTCCACCTCGTGCCTTCTCGCTGCCCCTTTGTGGAGAAGCAAGGGACCATTTCAGCCTTCGTCTGGTTTGTCGTGTCTTGTCTGCTTGGAGTGGAGGGAGCTTGTTGAACCTGGGGCTGCCTGCCTGTCAACTTTGCATGTGAGCCGGATTACTCCGGGGAGCGTGGAGCAGTCTGTGCCTCTGTAAGGGGTTCTCCGTCTCTCTGGCTGCCTCCGAGACATACCGGGCCACTCAGTGCCCCAGTCTGGCCTGCTCTTCTCCCCAAATGATGGGGCTGCCTCTCTGGTGAAGGGGTGAGCTGAGCTAGCCCAACCACCAGGCCTCCCAGGGCAGGGAAGGGTCCAGGCCATCTGTTCCTCCACCCTGCATGTCTCCCCACCTCACGCTTCCTGCGAACGCCGCCTGCTTCTTAGAGGACCCGGCCTCTTTCCAAGCAGTGGCTGCCCCAGCCATGCTCCATCCATCCTATGGGACGCCGGCTCCCTTCCCAGTCCACCCCGCCCTCCATCCCAGCAGAGCCTCCCAGTGACCTTGATCTTTTCCTTTCCGGGTCAGGTGGTCCCCAAAAAGAAAGAGCGTAAGGTGGCTTCGGATGATGACATCTCTGAGCAGGACGGGGAGGTGAACCGGTTCTCAGATGACGAGGTCGGCTCCATGAACATCACAGACGAGATGAAACGCATGTTTAACCAGCTGTGAGTATCCCAGCTGCCTGGGGGCTCCTCTCCGTTTCCCCAGGTTGGGCAGGGCAGGGGTGGCAAACCGGTGACCTGGGCCGGAAGTAGCCTGCAGATGTTTTGTTTGGCCAGCACGGTGCTCTGAAAGAATTTGGATCCGGGGTTTCACATTTTCAGAAAGGGTCCAATTGGTAATGGTGGTCATATTTGTGGGCAATTCTTTTTTTTTTTTTTTTTTAATTGAGATAATTGGGCTTCCCTGGTGGCGCAGTGGTTGGGAGTCTGCCTGCCGATGCAGGGGACGCGGGTTCGTGTCCCGGTCCGGGAGGATCCCACGTGCCGCGGAGCGGCTGGGCCCGTGAGCCATGGCCGCTGAGCCTGCGCGTCCGGAGCCTGTGCTCCGCAACAGGAGAGGCCGCAGCGGGTGGGAGGCCCGCTGCTGTACGGGTCAGTGGCAGAGTTGGGCTGGGTATAGTCAGTGGTGGGCTGGAGCTGGCTTGTACCGGCTTGTGGAAGCTGATAGTATGTCTGTCCGCCCACTCCAGGTTTAGCGATGGCACATTAGTAGCTTAGTATTTGCCACGATGGGAAATGGTCAGGTGCCACCAGTGTGGGCAGCCCTCTCCCACCCCTGTGGACGGCTGATTTACTAGAACCTGGCTGCGTACAGCCATCTGGGGAAGGGATGCATTGTAGCCTTGGTGCACCCAGTGCTATACTTGCAATCCTGATCCATCTTTGGCTCTAATCCGTAGAGTATCCCGGTGTGGGCTTGGGGAGGGTCGGGGTGCAGCTGTGGGCATTGGCTGACTCACCTAAGGGCCTTGAGTCAGAGAGCAGGCTGGGACTGGGTCTCTGGAGTCCACCTTTCCCCCTGCCCCACTGGCCTGCTCTTGCCTGCTCTCTCCCCTGAGCCCTGAGAACTCAGCTTTTGCGCAGGACTGCAGTCCTCCTTCTCCACCCCTACCTCCCCCACCCCTTGCGTCTGAGTCTCGGGGCCCAGCACACTTTCTGGCCTGATGTCTGTTCTCTGGAGTCCTGAGTTTCCAGCAGCAGGGCTGGCTGGATTCGAGTGCTTGCCTCTGATGAGCCATCACCGACCTTCCAGGCCCCCCCAGGAGGGCACCTCCTATCAGCAGGTGCTCCTGCCATCATACTCATTTCAAAAGCCAGGGGCACAGGCCTCTCCTAACGCGTCCTACGATGCTTGGGGCTGGCCTCGCTGCCCAGCCCCTTCATTGCACAGATGAGGCTCAGCGAGGGCTGGGCAAGTCAGGACAGAGCCGGGCCCCTGACTCCCGGTCCAGCACTGTTTTCATGCTCAGAAGAGATTTCCCTCTTCTGTTTCCTTGCCACACCATCCCCACCCTGGTGACTTGTCAGGAAGACGGGAATCGGACCTGGGTGGGATGGGTTTGCCCAGCACTTAGCTATACTTGCTGTTCCCTTGAAACACCATTGAGATGGGGCTGTGTTTGGGGCTTTGCTGTCTTGACGGTGACAAGGAGATTCCTAGACTCTCGATTCATGTTTCACCATCTCCCCCCCGCCACCCAGTTCTCAGAGTCTCATCTTTCGCTGATGAGAGGGGCTTTGGAAGAGGACCCCTGGTCGGGTCTAGGTTTTCTGAACGTTGCTGTGGGCGTTTCTGAGTGTAGGGCAGGGTTGTATATGCCCCGGAGAAACAGGCTGGGTTCATTTGGTTGAATTAAAGGGCTTCTTTGAAGAAACTGTTGTCCCTGGTTTTCATAAAGTCACCAGGAATCCATAGGCTGCCCAGGAAGTGGGGTGAGCTAAAAAGCTGTCCAATGCTGCTAAAATGGGCACCTGAGCGTTGACAGGTCTGAACTGGGTTCAGTATCCAATTAGGTTGATCTGGTTGTAAAGTTGCCTAGTTCAAAAAAAAAAAACGGCCAACCACTGATCACCCCTCCACTCTTGTAGTTCTAGCCAAGGCCACGCAGACGGCACCAGGGCGGGGCCCTGGCCCCCTCCCACTGACATCTCCGCGGGCTTCGGGGGCTGAGACCCAAAGCAGAGCCCCCACTGCCCCGGGCCAGCTCCTCTGAACTCCTTGAATAATGCACCCGTGTCAGGGCTGTTTTGTTTTGATCAAAATCAGTTGCTTGGGCTTCAGGCCGAGGAGAAGGGGAGAAATTTGCTACTTTCTCTGCACGGTGGCCAGCCCTCCTGCTCAGCCCTGCCATCCAGATCTGGGGGGAGGGGGGCGCCTCTTCCGAGCCCTTTCTCTTGTGCAGGCAGCTTCCTATCCTTTCTAGTTCCCCATTACTCAGCTGGGGTTTCCTTCTTGTCCCAGCCTCTGGGAAGGAAGTGAGGTCAGCAGTCTAGTATGTGAGGTGGCGATGGGTCGAGGAGGACGCTTGACACAGGGGCTCGCCCCGGAGCTGTCTTGCTGGTGGGGGCGGGGGGGTGGGCAGCGCCTCACCCTGCAGCCCTGCCCCAGCTCTGGTCCCTGGATGCAGGGAGCCACCTGCAGGCTCCCACAGGAACCGCTTCTTGGTGGGGAACCTGGCTCCCGGGGGTTCTCTTGGGCTCTGCCCAGTGGCTCCAGCCTGGTCCATTGTCAGCAGGTTGGGAGCAGTGCCCTGTAGGATCCAGAAAGTAGTTGAAGGATTGAGCGTGGGCAGTGGGGAGAGCCCTGGGATGGGAATCAGGACTTGGGACCCACATCTTCCTCTGCAGCTGATTCACCGGCTCAAGCAATTTAACTCCTGCAGGCCTCAGCCTTCCCATCTGAATAATGGGCATATTGGGCTGAATGGTTTTTAAGGTCCCCTCCGGTTGGGGTAACCAGTACACCTCCAGAACCCCTTCAGTCCCAGGCACACCTGTATGGTCCATCACCCTACTTCCAGTTCTAGTGAATAGGGAAGCCCAGAAATCACTCAGGCTTTGCATTCAAATCTGATTTCCAGCATGTATTATTCTAGAAGTCCACTTAATCCCTCTGAGCCTCAATTTCCTTACCTGTAAAATGGGACTAACAATCATGCTCACCTCACAGGATTGTTGTGAGGATGGAATGAATTGCATTTTAACGCATGTGTGGTGGCCTGTCCCGTGCCCAGCACATAATAGGTGCTTGGTGATGTTTTGATGGGCAGGAAAAAGCTGTAGGAAACAGAAAGATCTGGCTTTCAGCCCTAGGTTCTTTTTTTTTTTTTTTTAATTTTTATCAGAGTCTAGTTGATTTACAATGTTGTGTTAGTTTCAGGTACACAGCGAAGTGAATCTGTTATACATATACATACATCCACTCTTTTAGATTCTTTTCCCATATAGGCCATTACGAAGTATTGAGTAGAGTTCCCTGTGCTATACAGTAGGTTCCTATTAATTACCTATTTTATATATAGTAGTGTGTATATGTCAATCCCAATCTTCCAATTTATCTCTCCCTCCCTTACCCCCTGGTAACCATAGTTTGTTTTCTACATCTGTGACTCTATTTCTGTTTTGTAGATAAGTCCATTTGTACCCTTTTTTTTTATATTCCACATATAAGCGATATCATAGGATATTTGTCTTTCTCTGACTTACTTCACTCAGTATGACAATCTCTAGGTCCATCCATGTTGCTACACATGGTGTATGCTACACATTATTATAATTATTATAATGCTACACATATAATCATAATTATATAATTATATTAATTATAATTATATAATATAATTATATATATAATTATATAATTATAATTATATAATTATATTATATAATTATAATGCTACACATTATTTTTTTCTTTTTTATCCACCCTAGTTTCTGGTACAGCCTAGCTTAGTGTGGCTTTGGACAAGTGAATTATTCTTTCTGAGCTGCAGTTTCCTCATCTGTAAAATGGGAATAATAATAATACCCACCTTTCCAAGTTGCAGAAAAGGTTATATGAATCACCTCAGGCATAGCAGGGGCTCCAGGAATGAGTTATTAAATGAAAGGAAAACAGTCACAAGATTGGACTCGGGAGGAAAATATCTTTAGTCTCCATTAATGAAAGCCTAGTATCTTTAGGCATATACATTTTAAATTGTATTAATAATATGTAAATACACTCTGCATTTGAAAAGAGTTAAACTCCAAGGAGAAGGCATGTGTCCCCTTTGGCCGCCGCCCCTGCCTTTTTGGATGGCCACCTGGCAGGAGCCCAATCATCAGGGCGGTGTCCCTTGCTCTCCCCTGTCCAGGCCCCTGGAGCCTGGCTCTGTTCACTCATGCCCTCCTGTGTCCCCTCCGACAGGCGGGAGACCTTTGATTTTGACGATGACTGTGACAGCCTGACGTGGGAGGAGAACGAAGACACACTTCTGCTCTGGGAGGACTTCACTAACTGCAATCCGAGCATTGACCTGCAGGGCGAGGTGAGCTGGGCATGGCTTCTTAGAGGCTGGGAGGTAGGCTCCGGGAGCACTTCCTTTCCACGATCCCGCATCCCCCACTCTTTCCCTGCAGCCCTCACCACCCAGCTAAGTTGTCCCCTCTGTTCTGTTTCCCCAGCAAGAGGAAAACCTGGGCAACTTGATCCATGAGACTGAATCCTTCTTCAAGACGAGAGACAAGGAGTACCAGGAGACCATAGGCCAGATCGAGGTGAGGCGTTAGCTTGTTCACATCACCCGGTTGTGACCCCCGAGACTCACGGTGATTAGGTGCCTCTGTGGACAGGGGCTTGGGGAGCGAGGCAGACACAGGATCAGAAGTCAGGACATCTGCTGATTCCCTGCCTAGTGCTGGGCAAGTCACACCCCTCTTAGGGCCTCAGTTTCCTAATCTGTGAAATGGGGGTGGTGATCCATGTTTGCCCCAGGGAGGTTTTTTTTTTTTTAAGTTATTGACTGAGATGATGATCTCAAAATAATGAGAACCGACATTTGAGTGACATCAAGCGACACTGGGCACTCACTGAGCCCTTTAAAAATACACCCTCCCTGGTATCTGCATACCCTACGTATGTACCTAGAAGGACCTGGGTGCCTCCACGCTATGCAGTAGGTACTGTGTGCCCCATTTTACAGAGGAGGAGATGAGGTTAAAAGAGACCAAGTGACTTGCCCAAGGCCCCCCAGCCAGGAAGCAGCCTGTAAGCCCAGTTCTCCCAGCTCTGGAGCCTGTGTGCTGGGCCACATCTATCAGTGAGAGTCGCTGCTGTTGTCACGCTGGAGAGAGAGAAGGCCAGCTCCTTTCCTGGGGGATGTATCACTGGGTAGAGGAGAAGGGTCAGAAACACGAGAGACTTCAGGACTTTTCTAATCCAGTCCACATAAAGGACTGCAGGGATGCTGGACAGGGTGGAGTTGCTAGGGCTGCCCCAGTGGTTGCTAAGCAACCATTCACCTTCCATCAGAAGTGGTTCTAGGGGCCCTGCACCAGTATGTAGAGAGCAGAGGGCAGAGGGAGGGCCCCGAGGGCGTGGTGTCCTGGGGTGGCCCCGATGCTGCCACCACCACTGAGGACGGGCGGTTGCTGAGTGGTCTGCTATGAGGGAGGATGACTTCGCCTACCCTTTGTGCCATATTGGTTCCTCTCAGCTGGAGCTGGCCACGGCCAAGAGCGACATGAACCGACACTTGCATGAGTACATGGAGATGTGTAGCATGAAGCGGGGCCTGGACGTGCAGATGGAGACCTGCCGCCGGCTCATCAAAGGCTCCGCAGACAGGTACCCGGCCTTGTCCTCCCTGGCAATGCGGTGGTGGCATCCTTGGGGTGGTGGCGGGATTTGTGGGGCTGCAACTTAAAGCCTGGTGGTTTCACCTGCCCAGGCCATTGGTCCATCCGTCCATCCACCTGTCCATGCATCCGATGACTTACACATCGAATCTCACGTGACTGCTCACAACAGCCCTGCCCCCATTGATTCGACAGCTACTGTTGAAGGCTTGCTCTGTGCAAAGCCGTGGGGATACAGTGATGAGCAGAACATGCGCAGCCCTGGCCCTCCTGGAGCCCGCGCCCCACTTCCTGCTGAGCTGGTGGGTGGGGGTGGTGGCCGGGGCTCACATGTCATCTTAGGAAGCCATTTTCCTTCCTTTCCCATCTTCCAACCCAAGGCCATATGGGTCTGTCCCCGGGAGACTGACATGCCTCAGGCCTCTTTTATTTGCTGGGGGACACCAGAACCAAGACAGAGCCCCTGCCCTCAAGGTACATGCAGCCTTTCGGGGAAGACAGACATGCTAATAATAAAACGAGATAATACACATAAAATGCTTGGCATGAAGCAAAGATATATGAATTATCATTGTTCCTCTTATCATGACGATATTCTTGCAGGCCGTTGTTTGGGCTGTAAGAGAGGGAGAGGCAGGGGGGAGTTGCGTGTGTGTGGCCCTGGGCTTATTAGCATGTCACCTTTAGCTCACTGATTCCCAGAAGCCACTGTTGTTATTTCCATTGTTTGGATGGAGGAGCGGCCGTAGGCAGGGAAAATAGCTTTTGCACCAGGCCCCCCAGCTCAGCAGCGATAAAGTGAGAATTCAGAACCAGTGCTATTAACCACTGTCCCGTGTGGCCTCTCTTTGGGCTCTGAGTTAATTGTCCAAATGTGTGTTAGGTGATGGGAGTGTAAAAACTGACCTTGACCCGTGGTTTCTGCCCCCAAGGCGCTCTCAGCACCAAGCAATTACAGAGGTGGGTGCAGGGCGTCCCAATAGGTCTCTATAGCCATGTTCAGCTCTGGGCTTTGAAGATTCTAAGGCAAGTGGTGCAAGGGCGGGCCTCGGGGCAGGATCCCCGTCTGAGGCTAGGTTTTCCAGGAATGGCTGCTCCATCTTTCCAGCTCTTTGAATCCCTTCAGAGGTCCTCAGGCTGCCCTCTGATGTCCCCCATTCTCTTGTGCCTTCCAGGAATTCACCGTCCCCTAGCTCCATGGCCAGCAGCGACTCAGGAAGTACAGATGAGATCCAGGATGAGTTTGAGCGGGAGGCGGATGTGGAGCCCATGGTCAGCTGATGACTGAGGTCCCCCAGCCCGTGCCTGGTGGTCTTGGTGACGGGGCCTCTGCCCGCCTCTCCCCACGGGGCCAGGAAGTGGGGCTCCAGGCCTCGCCACGCAGACTTCCTATGCCCTCCCTTCTCTGGAGGCCCCAAGGGACCGCTGCTTCCTTTCTTCCACCCACTACCAACCAGTGCCCCTTCTCCATCCACCCACCCAAGGAATGGTGCTGTCAATTTCTATTGTTCTCCACATTACAAATGCAGACTTCTGTCCGGACGATGCAGTGTTAACTGTGCCTTTTCCCTTAAGCTGAGCCACTTTGAGCTCCAAAGAATTATTCCTAGCAGGTGTTTTTATACAAAACTCTAAGGTGAGGGCAGGGGGCCCCTGGCGTGGTACAATGCCATTTTTCTACCCTCCCACCTGCTCCTCTGATTGGCCATAAGCTCTGCCCCCCCTCCTCTGCTGGAGTTGGACTTGGGATGGCCCACCTCCCCCCAGGAAGGAGCTGTTTGCCTTTGTGAGCTTTCCAGGCCTGGGTGGGGGAATTCCTGAGGGTTTTCCACTTACTGAAAGAGAGAGAAGATGGAAGGAGGGAGGGAAGACAAATTTTTCTTTTCTTTCTGGATCGAGTGGCAAAGCAGAGGGACAAGGCACTGTGGGGGAAGGCGGAACCTCACTGTGTTTAAACTACTATGCAAAAAACAAAACAACAAAAAAAGCAGCTTGCCTTATACCATTGTGGAAGGTAGGCCCTCTCCTAGATCCCTGGTTTTCCCCTGGAGCTGGGAGGGAGGCAGAAGCTAGGGCGATCTCTCTCGCAACCTCTGAGGGTGAGCGCTGACTTGGGAGGGAGTTGGGTCAAGGTCATTCGCGAGGCCTGGGCCCCATAAGGCCCTCGGCCACCTGACTGCTTGCTTTCTTGGGACCTCTGTGGGTTGGGGTTGGGGAGCGGGTCTTTTATTGCCCTGATGACTTGATGTTTTCCCCAGCCACCAGTAAGGGGTTATAGATCTGTAATTTCTCTGTGAGAAAGTCTGGAGGGGGCCAGGCCTGGTATCTACCCCCGCCCCCCCCACCTCGGAGCTGGGTCGGTACTGCCCGCCGCCATCTTGGTTCTCCACTGTGCCGCAGTGGCCCTCTCTTTGGCCACTGGCAGGCATTGGGAAGGGGAGGGGAGGGAGCCAGCGGGGGCTGCTGGCAGAGAGGAGGTGGTGAGAGTAGGAGCTCGAGTGAGAGCCGTCCTTGCTCTGCTCATGGACATAAGCTCACCTTTTTCCATAATTCACTGACTGACCAGTTGGGGAGTTCAGCTGAGCCATATCTCCCCAGACTTGAGAGGGCCTGAGTCAAAGGGCACTGTGTGGCGGCCACCCCCAGATCTCAGCTTGGAGCCAGCAGAGCCAGCTTTGCTCGTTTTTTAAATTTCTTTTTGGACCCACTACTGTGGGTGCGATTGCCGATTTTTGTTTTTGTTGGCCCAGGAGCTCCCCCTGGAGGTCAGAGGAGCAAAATGTGCCCAAGGACCAGAGCTCCTTGCTACCCACTGCTTGTGTCTGCAGGCAGAGGGGGAAGTCTGGCCTTGTGTAGGATCAGGAGCCCTGTCTTTCCTCCCAGGGTACCAGTGATCTGTAAGGACCTCCTCTCTCTTCCATTTCCCCCCACCTGTTTTGCAGTCTTAAAATCATTGTACATAATATTCATATTATATAAATAAAAAAATAAATATATATATATATATATATGGAGAGAGAGGAGATTGTTAGTGATTGTGTGTAATTTTATTTATCAGAACTTGGTGGCCTTTATTGTGAGTTTTTTCCTTTGTTGTTGTTGTTGTTGTTGTGGAGGAACCTCCTGCTGTTTCCCTGTGAAAGTCTGGCTGAAAGTCTTCCATTCCCAGAATCTCTTATTAGCCAAATAGTCCTTGTTGGGTACGTGGAGGGACGAGGTTTCGGAGGAGAGATCACCCCTTCCCCTCCTCCTCACTGACCCTTGTTCTCAAGGTTACAGGGTTCAAACATATCAGATTATTATTGTCATTGTTGTTTTAGTTTTAGTTTTATTTTAACCAAAGTTTATCAGAGCCAGTTGGGCTTGGACCTCAGCTGCTGAAAAGATTTTCCGTTTCTAGGAGGCCGGGAAACTGGCCGCCTCTCGGGCCTCCTCTGCCCAGGGTGAGGGAGGCATTGAATTCCGTGGACAGGTAGGCAGAGTGGAGGCCTGCCCCGGGTTTTTCCTCAAGGTGGTGGGAGGGTGACAGACCTGTCTTTAGAGTTAAGACAGTTAGGCAACAATGTAAGTATTTGGGGGTAACTAAGGTTACCATGGTGATTGCTGTCCAATGGTATTATTTTTGCTTTCCCCCTTGGATGCATAGGATGATATTTGTCTTTGGGGACTAGCGTACTCTGAATTCATCTGGGGAGTATGCAAATGGCAGGAGCCAGAGTCAGATGCTGGCCAGAAAGATCCATCTTGCTGGTTTTCAATAGCTGTTCTCGCTGGGGAGCAAGGACTCGGGGCTGGTGGATGGGGGGACAGCAAGAGTGTTAGTGACCTGCCTTCAGGGTGCGGTCCTGGTTTTGGCCTGGCTGCCTCCCTCCCCACCAAGTTCTTTTTTGAGTTAGTTGCCAGTGGGCCTCGCTTGTACCCTTGCCATGGGCCCACAGCTTGCCGAGAAAGACCCCAACGCTTGCTGGGGCAGCACCAGGTCCAGTTGGGATGAACTGGTCCATCCTTTGTAAAGATGTAAATACTTAATTTTGGTTTTCTATTTCTCAGCCCAGTGTCATATTGACATTGGTATTTTAGAATTGGTCTCAGATGGGCTCTCCTGTGCTGCCCTCTCTCACTCTCCTATTTTGGGGGGTTTTATAAAAAGAGAGGATTGGGGAGGGACAGGGAGAGTAGCTTCCTTTGGGCTCCCTGGTTGTGGGAGCGTGCGCGCGCGCGCGCGCGCACACACACACACACACACACACACACACACACACACACACTTCTCTGAGACTCTGAACAGGGAAAAAAATGATTGGCAAGTAAACACATTTTGTTTTCTTGTGGCAGTGTGTCTAGAGGTCTCTGATGGGCCTGTCCATCATGGATTTAGCTCTGTGGATGTAGCTCAGATGACCTGTGGAGAATCAAACCACTTTGGCTTGGGATGGGAGAGAGGGTGTGGGGCAGGGGATCATATAAAGTGTAACTTAAGCTAAATGTAATCAATTTATAAAGCAAGAGACTCTCATCTATTTTTATGAAAGTTTTTTTAAATCTAGGGTAGGCAGTTATGGTAGCCCAGCATTTTTCTGTGGACAAGATGCATGTTGCTGCTGGATTTAATATAATCAGTACCCCTCACCTGTCTCCGCATCCTCACCACATACTCATCCACACCCACGAGCGGCTTCAGCAGAGTTCAGGTCACCCCTCACCTCATTTCCTTGTCCCTTGATCCCCCAGCTCCTTGGTCCTTGGAAGTCCAGGGGGGTGGGCACTTGTGGGAGTGGGTGGGCCGTGGGGAATTCAGAACGGAGGTGGGTGGTGGGAGGGAAAGGGGGCACTAGGTAGGGGACAAGCTCTGCTTCAGAGGGTGGGCTCCGATTCGTTGCTCAGACTCTGGTCTGCCAAGATCCATTGCCAAGTCAGCTGTATTTGGAGAGAGCTGAGAAGCAGTAGGGTGTGGGTGGCAATGGGCTGTTGGTTCAGGGAACCCACAGCTTCCTTGGGGCCTGGGCCTCAGTGGGTCCAAGGGTGTCAGGCAGCTGGAGCAGGAGTGCAAATGCCATGAGATGCCTATAGCCCAGCCCTGGCTGAGCCAACCCCAGGCCAAGGCCTGGGATGTAGTCCTTGCTGTGCTCTTCCAGGGACCTGGATGAGGAACTAGGGTGCTGGGAGCTTCCTGGGTCCTCCACCTTGAGACACTAAGCTCTGGTTCTAGAAGGGCCCTCTCCTAGAGTGGGGAGTCTGGAAGCAGCCAGGTGGGTGTCGGTAAAGGCAGATTCTCTCTGGAAGGGAATTTTCCATGAGTGGAAGGAAGATTTCCAGGCAGGGTGGGCTGCGTGTGAGTCTCAGGCTAAATCCCTCACCATTCCCTCTGCCAAAGCCCTCAAAGAGATGAGGCAAAGGCAACCCCACCCACAGACCCCTTTGTGGACATTTTAGCATCTACCTGATTTTTAGCCCCATCCAGGGAGACTTTCTATCCCGAAGTCCCATCCCACCCCACTGTCGCTGTTTGTCTGCCAGCTGGGTCTAGCGTCAAGGGGAAGGGGGGGTTTATATTCACTGAAAGACTACTGATCCTACCGGAAACCAACCTGTTTACTGTACTGTTGTAAATATCATGCCCTTTATATCCTGTATATTGGCTTCTTTTAAATAAAGTGAAATGTCTTAGAATTGATAGTGCCTTTTTTTTTTTTTTTTTTTTTTTGCGGTATGCGGGCCTCTCACTGTTGTGGCCTCTCCCGTTGCGGAGCACAGGCTCCGGACGTGCAGGCTCAGTGGCCATGGCTCACGGGCTCAGCCGCTCCGCGGCATGTGGGATCTTCCCGGACCGGGGCACGAACCCGTGTCTCCTGCATCGGCAGGCGGATTCTCAACCACTGCGCCACCAGGGAAGCCCAGATGGTGCCTTTTTTAAAAAATTAAGGATAAAATAAATTAAGGATAAAGAGGTGATGGGGAGGGGCAAGAGGACGGTGGGCCACATAACCACTAAAATAATTAGCTGATTAGTGATCAAATAGGGAAATTTCACATCACCTGTTATATTTGCATCTCACAATAAAACCTTCAGAAGTAGTTAAAGCAGGAATTATTATACATATTTTACAGAAGGGGAAGAGAGCCAGAGAGATCACAGACTGAATAACTGGCATAGCCTGGTTTGGAGTTGAGGTCCTATTTTAATCACTTCGACCCCATTTCATAAACCTCCTCACAGTACCCTTGAAAGGCTACCTCCTAGGCTCTGGATTTGACACTGTCCAATATTCTAGTTTCTTTCTGTTAATGGCTGAATTCAGGGAGACATTGACCGTGTGAACTGGGCCCATGACTAGGGTTTTCTTCAAGGATGAAGAAAAACAGCCACTACCAATTCCAATTAACTTTTTACCATCTCTAAGACTTGTGCTTAACGTACAAATGGCTCTCCGAATCTGCAAGTTTCTCATCCTTGGATAGGGAAGGCTGACTGTACTGTGCCATCTTATGTAAGAGACTTGAGCATCATGGATTTGGTATCTGTGGGGGCTCCTGGAACCAATGCCCCACCAAGACCGAGGGACGACTGTAGTTTCCTTTCCCACTCCCCACTCTGTTTAAATTCTCCAAAGTGCCTTAAAGAGTGTGCCCTCCTGGAGAGAGGAGTAGCATGATATAATGAGGGTGTTCTAAGGTCGGTATTATTACCCCCACTTTACAGACTTGGAAACTGAAGCCAAGGAAAAATTACGTATTTCGCCCTTGTCATAGGGAGAAACCATGATCAGCAGCTGAACTCTGACTCCTAAGCAAGTTCTCGGTATACGCTGCTGGAGGAAATATAAACAGATATATTAGAAGAGAGCGTTAGAAAAGCTATAACAGTACTTTAGGAATCGAATGGGTCCCTAAGATTCCCTCCTCTGGAAGACTTCAGAATCTGAGTTTTAAATAACGTTCACGTGCTCATCATGCAGAAAACTTCCCCCAAAATTCAAATTTTGGTGCGGGGCGCAAAAATAAAGCACAGGAGCAACTGGTTCCGCGTTCATAGGCTTTGAAGGAAAGCCTGAGCATAGACTGGCTCCGGTTTTATCTTTTATTGATGGTAATCTGCAAAGAAGCAGGCTGATTTATCTAAGCGCTAGGCCTCAGGAAGCTGGGTGGCCCCGCGCCAGGCCGGGAGGTGGAGGGCGGCTGAGTCCCAACCAGGAGGCTAGAGCCAGGAGCAGCAGGCTCATTCCAGGGGCTGCAGCCCCCGAGTTGAGGTAGGGGGCTGGCCGCTATGCGGCCCTACACGGTCGAATAGTCTGGCAGCCACTGGCCACGGACAGCGAGAGTGGTAGGGCCAGCTGCACCTGACTGGCAGACCCGCTGTCCTTCCGCGCCGCCTCACACGTGTCCCATTCCCGCTCTCTTATTGGCTGCTTCAGCCCCTCTATCCCGGCCTAAGAAGGCTGTTACATGACCGACCCTCTGATTGGTCCAGGAGCTTCCATGTATCATTCTGATTGGTCGATGGAGCTCACTCCCTTTTGCCCTCGGCCCCCTTTGGAGGGCGACTGGGTCATACCATAAAGAGAGGAGGGGGAAGTGTGTACATTTCAAGGCTTCTCTTTTGGGCAGTGTTTCCCTATGTCAAATAACGTCCTTTATCATTCCCTAAAAGTGGAATTATTTTATTAGCAGAAGGTGAGTACAGAGGCGTTTCGGTTGAGCCTGGCTTGGAGGACGGCTGGGGTGACATGTTCCCCCCGCCAGCCGAGGTGGTGCGCTCAGGGCGGGGCAGCGCAGTAGAGCCGCTCCGGGGGCGAACGGTCCAGCGAACAGTAGGGCCGAAAGATCAAGATGCTGCTGCCGCCGCCGGCTCTCCGCCGCGCCCTGCTGGCTCGCCCGTGGAGGGCTGCCGGGTGAGTGAGCACCGGGCCTGGGGAGACCCCTTGCGGCGCCTGCTGGCCCGGGGTCCCGGGAGTCGCTGGGCGCTCCCTCGTCCCCGAGCCGGACTCCCTCCCTGCCAGACCCTCGCCGGGTTTTCCGGGGGCTCCCCTCCGCCGGGGGGTCACTTCCTCTGATGCCGCCCGACCCCCACGCAGGCCTTCCTCCCATTGCTTTCCCCCCGTCTCCCAAAGGTCTTCCTTCAGCTAGGGGGACCCCCTTCCCGAATCCTGCGGCGGGGTGGGGTGCCTCGGTGCCCTGTTGGCTCCCACGCTTGGAAAGTAGCCGCTTAATCACTCGTCCTTCTGATACTGGATCTTCGAAATTTGCCCACCGCCGGAGTGCAGTGCCTTCCTCCCAGGGCACCTCTGTTTTTAGCACACCCCGCTTCTCACCTCCCCACCCTCGGTCTCACATTCAGGACCCTCCCTGGGTCTTCCCCCTCTTCTGTCTACCGGCATTTCTATTTCTCTCTTTTCTCCTTCCCCTTTTTTCAAGTTGTTTGGGCAGCAAAAAGGACTCCTTTCTTCTGACAGCCAGAAGGAGTGAGTAGAATGTGCCAAACCTGTGCTACGCACTTGGGGTAGGTGCCTTATTGCGATGATTAATAAATAAGTTGCTACATGTAAAGTGCATTGAACAATGCCTGGCACATAGGCAGAGCCCAGTTACTATTAATCATGACCATCATTATCACTCTTATTTAAACTTCTCCTGTGGGTAGCTATTATTCCAAATTACAGATGAAGAAACCAAGGTGCAGTTTCAGAGTGGAGCTGCCCTGCAAACCCAGATTTGCAAACCCCTGCACTGTGGAGTTGGGTTCCTGGACCCTTGCCCACTCAGCGACAAGTATTCTCAGAGCCCCTTTCTGCCTCTGGGCTTGGTAGAGAAGGTAGGTAACACACAGTTCCTGCCCCAGAGGGGCTCACAGTCTGGTGAGGCTGCACCCCTATGGACCTGTGTTTCTGTCCACCTCCCTTTCAGAGCTGGGCAGCTCCTGCCCCCAGTGTTTGCCTGACCTCTGGGACTCACCAGTTACATCTCGCCTGCTGAGCTATGCCCTTTCTGAGTTAATCAGTGTCCTAAGGGATGGTGCAGGGGTGCCTTGGGCACGGATGAGTCCCAGCACTGCTGTGTATTCTCTGTGGTGGAGTGGGATAGGGAAGAGGACATGGACAAGAAGGGCTCTTTTTCCAAACTGAGGACGGGGGCCATGCTCACTACACCCTCAGCGTGGTGCCATTTGCAGGCCTCTCCCTGCACTCTGAGACCATCCCTCTCAGACCCTAGATGGAAGCCACATAGATTCACCTGTTTACTGAGTACCTACCGGGTGCACGTGCTTTGCTAAACACTGCAGGGGCGGGTACCCAGGGGATTTACACGTGGATGGGAGCCTTCCAAGAGTTTTCAGTGTAATGGGGAAGAAAGCCTTAAACATTAAAAAAAAAAAAACCAAAACAAACCCTCTAATATCTGGTAGAAAGAAATCCCTATTCTGAAAAAAAAAAAAAATGCTCATAACAGCAATAGTTATCAAGCAATCAAGTACCATAGGCCTGATTGTGCAGATAAGCCCTGTATTATTACCATTTTACAGATGGGAAACTTATCGGCCTGTTAAGACAAATGTGAGACTAAAATCGCAGTCAGTCTGACTCCAGACTCATGCTCTTAATTACAAAGCCTCCTGAGTGGAGAAAAAGCATTTTGCAATCAGAGAAAGCGTTTTGCAACCAGATCTGCCGGTTCAGGTTACTTCTTCAGATACAGCAGCTGGCCCGCTGCCCCAGACCAGGTTTCCAACCTCGGCAGTATTGACATTTGAGTCTGATAATCCTTTGCTGTGGGAGGTGCCCTATGCATTGCAGCATGTTTAGCAGCATCCCTGGCCTCCACCCACCAGATGCCATCGCATCCCCCAGCCGTGACAACAAAATAGTGTCTCCAGACATTGCCAAATGTCACCTGGGGGGCAAAATCACTCCTAGTTGAGAGCCATGGTTCTAGAAGAACAGTTTTGGTGTTTGGTCACTTGTTTATTTAGTCGACAGATACTTAGAACACTCCTGTGGCATGCCATGTCTGCATTTATGGAGAAACAGCTTTAGGACATTTTTAGTGATATCTCTCAGTGTCCTGTACGTGAAGCGGAGAAAAACCATGTCTAGGGGAAGTGAGATGGGTGATGTTCTGCAGTGTTTCCCTTTCTGCCTGGAGTGCCAGGAATCTCAACCAGTTTTTAAACATACTCTTGATTGTGCATTTCCTTTTTATTTAATTAGCAGGTGTCCATTGTACAAAGTACAGATAAAGCAAAAAAGGGTTACAAAAAATCACCTGGCAGCTCACCACACAGAAGTAACCACTGCTGTCACTTTGATTACTAGCCTTTTAATATTCCAGGAATATATGTGCTTTAGAAAAACAACATAAAAATGGGCTCCCCTGCAAATCCTTTTTTTTTTTTTTTTTTTTGTGGTACGCGGGCCTCTCACTGTTGTGGCCTCTCCCGTTGCGGAGCACAGGCTCCAGACGCGCAGGCCCAGTGGCCATGGCTCACGGGCCCAGCCACTCCGCGGCACGTGGGATCCTCCCGGACCCGGGGCACGAACCCGTGTCCCCTGCATCGGCAGGCGGACTCTCAACCACTGCGCCACCAGGGAAGCCCCAAATCCATTTTTGTAGCTTGCTTTTTCACTTGAGACTTATCTACCTTATTATATGTCCCCAGGGCCTAGAACTGTGACTGCCACCTGGTAAGCCCTCAGCAAACATTTGGTGAATGAAAGAATGACTCCTTACTTGCCACCAGAGATTTATCACAACCAGTCTGGGAGACAATCATGACAAACACCTGGCCTTTACGGATGGCCCAGGGATGGTCACTACAGGCTACTATTTACCTTTTATGTGGATGATGTTACTTAGCTCCTCAGCAACCTATGATGTGGGTGTTACTATCCCCACTTCACGGATTAAACAGCTGAGGCCTGTGGAAGTTAAGGAAAACTTGTCCAAGGCCTTCAGCTGGTCAACACCAGACCTCCCACTTGATTGCCTTTTGTCTCCTTTGGCCCTGACCTGCCTGCCCTTTTCTCTATTTCATTAACTTTGTCATGGGTGTCCTCTGTAAATTCTCTTTGGAAAGAGCCAAGATGTACATTTATGTATAAATTTAATAAATAAAAGAACTAACCCGGGCTCATAGGAAGCTCACAATAAATGTTAATTTTTGTCCCTTACCTACTCTTTTTTTTTTTTTTTTTTGGCGGTACGCAGGCCTCTCGCTGTTGTGGCCTCTCCCGCTGCGGAGCACAGGCTCTGGACGCGCAGGCTCAGCGGCCATGGCTCACGGGCCCAGCCGCTCCGCGGCATGTGGGATCTTCCCAGACCGGGGCCTGAACCTGCGTCACCAGGGAAGCCCCCCTTACATACTCTTGTATCAGACCTCGCTGGGTGCCGGGGTCCAGAGGTGACTCCAGTTCAGCACCCCCTGACCCCCAGTGTCAGGGGGCTTGCGGGCTGGAATTCTCCTGCAGAAATCCTGGTAAATTTGGACCCCTCTCAGCCCACCAGCCTGTCTAATTTTCCCAATTTCAAAATACCCCAGTGCTTGTCCCAGGCTGCCCGCCCCTGGGATGGGCAGAGGCTGTGCTGGGCGGGGGCCTGGTACCTCCCAGCATTCCCTGGACATACTCTGCCCTTTCACTCCTCCAGGCGGTGGCCAGGGCAGTGCCTCTTGCCTGGAATGTCCTCCCCTGGTGAACCCATGCTCACCCAGCACTTTGTGGCCTCGCCAAGGCAGCTCTCCTTTGGCCCTTCAGTGCCCTGTCTGTAAAATGGGAATAATCCTATTGACAGGCATGTAGTACAAGGATTAGAGATGACGTGACAAGTGGCTTGGTGGGGGCCTGGGACTCAGTGTGCGCTCTGTGAATAAATTGAGTAAAAGAAAAAGTAGAACCTACAGTGATCATAGTACTTGCTCCTAAAGGTATCAAAATCCTCACTCAGGCAGCATTTGGCATCAGCACACGGACCCGGGGGAACTTGGCTTCCGGTGCCCAGCACCTGGCTCAGCACACAGCAGGTGCTGAACAGTTGCCGTTGGAATGGCCCACAGGACAGCCTGGGGTGGATCCTGGCTCTACCTCTTAGCAGCTGTGTGGCCCTGGGCAGGTTGCTCGACCTCTCTGTGCTGCCTCTTGTTCCCAGGTGGAAAAGAAAGATCATAGTCGCTACCATGTGGAATTGTCTTGGAGAATAAAGGAAGTCATATGCGAAAAGCACTTTGAAGAGTGGCCAGCACCTAGAAAACGTAATGTGTTGCTTCAAGCATTATTTTGATCCCCTCCCCCACTAGCGGGCATTGTTATGCAGTGAAAGCCCTGAGCTTCACTCCCCACCTCAGGGTGGCCTCTTTGCTCAGGTGAGAAAAGAGGAGGTGCCAGCTGGGCGGTGAGGAGGATGAACCTGTCCCATCAGCTGGTCAAAGGTGTCTGAGATGCTCCCCATGCTTCTGCCAAAGCGTGTCTCCTAAGTGAGGAAACCTGGGTTCAGATTCTGCGCCGTCACTCCACCAGCTGTGACCATGAGCCCTTAATCTCTGAACGTCAGCTTCCTCCCTGTACAATAGAGGTAAGAAGAGTGTGCAGGGTAATATAGTTGTCGGGTGGATTCAATAAGGTCATCACTTAGCACTATGTCAGGCATGCCATAAATGCTTCAGAAAAGTTCTTTTGAAGTTTTCCAGGGCAGCTCATCCTGGGCTTCAGGCCCCTCCCTTCTGGCCCTGCCCTGGGCTCTGTACTTTCTCTCGGCTCACCTCCATCACTGGTCCCTTATCTCAGTGATAAGGAGGATTGGTCTTATCAGGTCCCAGATAACAGCCGAAAAAGCCTGGAAGCTGAACGAAGCAAAGGCAATTTCCTTTCTAGTCCTCTCCTTGGCCTTGGCTGCCCTGACCCCAGCCGCTGGGGACCTGCTTGCAGCAAAAGAACATTGGCCTGGGAGTCCCGTCCGTCCCGGGGGCCTGGTGTCCACTTGTGTGTTAATTGTTTTAAAGGTATTTCTCATATGCTTACTGTGGTCTGGGCAGTGTGGGAGCACAGACAGTCAGAGCTCTGCAGTGAGGGTTGTCACCTGTGAGATGATCTGATAGGGGTCCCATCCAGGCAGGGCGAGGCTGGTATCCCCTGCAGAGGGAGATGGGGGTGGGGTGGAGTGGGGAGACCAGGGTGTCAGGATTGCAGCAGATGAGGTGGGAGGGGGTGGGGGTGATGGGAAATGAGTCTGGAGGCCTCAGTAAGGATTCTGATTCTTTTCTTTTTTTGGCCGCACCATGTGGCATGCGGGATCTTAGTTCCCTAACCAGGGATTGAACCTGTGCCCCCTGCAGTGGAAGTGCGGGGTCCTAACCACGGGACCACCAGGGAAGTCCCAGGATTCTGATTCCTTATTGTAGAAGAAATGGGAAGCCACTAAGTAATGAGCTGAGCACTTACCCTCCGTCTCTCTGTATTGATCATGTTTTCATGTTAAGACTATGAAAACCAGTAGCTGCTACCTTTTGAGCTTCTGCCGTGGGTGGGACGCAGGACTAAGTTTATTCCAGCAGTTTTGAGAGGAGCTTGGAGTCAGTGCAGCCGGAATGACTGTTGTAGTTGTCCAGGCAAAAGCTGATGGTGCCTTGGACCAGGGTGGAGGCCGAGGGGTGGCCTGGGAGCTCAGCCCCTGGCAGCTCAGCCCCTCGCAGCAGCCCCCTCAGTTTTCCCCTTTGTAAATTTCAGAGCTTGCAGGCTCTAAACTTCACCCATCGCAGGCCTTGTTTTGGTGTTGCAGGCTTTTTAGCTCAGATCCTGGTACCTGCTGAGGATGGGGAGGGGCAGCTGGGGTCTCAGGCCCAGGCCGTGAAGTCCCCAGGTGAGCAGAAGGGGACCCCCGGGTTGTTAGGGGAAACTGAGTCAAATTCAGGCACTGCCTTATGCTTCTTTCCTGAAGCGGGAGGGCTGAGAGCCGCCGTAAGAAGGTTGGGTCGGATTCACCTCTGTGTCCCAGAGCCAGGCACCTGCCAGGTGTGTTGAACACACGGTTTGGGTGAGCCGTTTGACCTCATCTGACCTATGTCTGCATCCTTGCCGTGAGGGATAGATATGTGCTGACTGACTGACTGAATGAATGAATGGGGCCTCGCAGATCCTTGTAGAGGCCGCAAGTCCTGTGAGTGGGTCACGCTGCCTTTCCCTGAGCCAGTGGAAGGGTGCTCATGTTATCCCAAAGGGCACATGAGCCAAAAAAAAAAAAAAAAAAAAAAAAGTTTGTCAGGCATCCTTGGATTATTTTTCGCTCTAGTTGACTCAGGCTGAACTTTGAACTAGTCTCTGTTCCCTGAGCTACGTTCGGACTTAGGGACGTATGGACAGTGGGGCCAGGGCCTGGAGACTTTCCAGGCAGAGGGAAAGCCGTGGGGGCATGTGATCCTGAGGTCACAGTGGACCTCTGCCCTGGGGAAGGTAGGTGGAGACCTGTAGGATTTCTGTTTCTGACCTTGCTTGGGAGGGAACAGGGAGAGGAGGGCTGGTAGCTGCTACCTTTTGAACTTCTGCCCTGGTGGGACACGGGGCTACGTTTATTCCAGCAGTGTTTACTGAGCCCCCAGGCCAGCCCCTGACCCTCAGGGGTGTCTGGGAACCAGTTTGTCTTTGAAAGCCTGGCCTGGTGGAGTAAACATTCTGGAAGACCTTTACAGTTTCTTAGGAAAACCTAAGAGCAGGAAGGGTGAGGAGAGGCAAGCCTTGTCATCCTTACAATGACCCTGTGAGGAACATGGTGTCACTCATTCTTCAGGTGAGGAAACAGAGGCCTGCGGAGTTTGTAATAATGTGCTGAGGTCTCGAGCAGGTGTGGGGGTCCGTCCAGGCTCTGTCTGCTTCCAGAGCCTTTGCTTTTCACACCCGCCAGGATTTGGGGTCAAGAGAAGGCTTGGGTGGCCCCGCTTCTGGCTCCCAGCCCAGCACGCAGCGGCTCTCTCCTGGCTTGAAGAGAACCAGGTGATATCTGATTCACTGCTTTGTGGTGGTGTGCTGCTACTGAGGCCCAGAGAGAGGCATCTGGAACCTTCCAGATGGTGGGGGGTGGAGGAGTAGACGCCACCCTCCCGTTTCCTGCCGGGCTGTTGAGACCTGTGGCCACTGAAATGTTCTGGCCTCTCCATTCTTCCCCACTGCTGTAGGTGGGAGGGGGCCGTGTGGATTTTCAGTTTGGGGGCACACGTGTAGCTTTGCTTTATTATTTCTTCAGATCTCCAGAATAACCCGGGTGATGGGTGTCTCCGTGTTATACCGAGGAATCTAGTTGAAGGTCACACAGCTCCACAGAGGGCCGAGGAGCCTCACATTTCTTCCTCTGTTTGGGGAAGGGTGGGGCCTGAGGCTTGCTGGCTTCCTTGGGTGTGGTGGGCAGGGTTGGGGTGGACCTGGAGGGAGGGGCAGGAGAGAGCGCCCCAGGGCTCCGGCCCTGCTCCCTCCCCATCCGTTTCCTCCCCTTCCACTGCACAGGCCCCTTTCTGCTCTTCCTGACTCATGTTCCCTGCTCTGGGCCTTTCCCTTTGCTTGTCCCTCTGTCTGGAATGCTCTTTCCAGCTCTTCTCAGACCTTGTTCAGGTCTCTGGCAGAGGTCATCTCCTCCGAGAGGCCGTCCCTGACCACCCCCGCTGAAGCAGCCCTGTCCTTCCCGGTCCTCATTTTCCTGTCCCCTTTGTCACCTCTGTGTTCCTTTCCTACCCGCGTCCCCCACTGGAGGTCAGCTGCATGCAGCCACAGGCCTTGCTGTCTTGATCACCACTGTGTCTCCAGAAAAGGAGCAGGTGCCCAGTAACCTTGTAGAATTAATGAAGGACCCGCTCTCACGGCCCCTGGTTTTGTGTCCTTCCTCCTGGCCTCCCAGGCTGGGTCTTCGAGCCCCCAGACCCGGTCTCAGTGAGAAAAAAAAAAAAGTGCCCAGTACTCGTAGCCGTTTTGTTTGGATCTCTTGGGCATAAACAACCTCGCAGAAACCCAGCCTCAGACAAGGTCACCGGAGGCCATGATGAAATGGACAGAACAGGCCCTCTTTATAGTTTTGTCTAAGCACAGAGGTCACCATGCCACCCACAAAGTACCAGGCATCCCCCACCACCTCGCCGAGTGAGGAACTGCTACTCTTTCACCCCACCGTAGAATTGCTGAGCTTCCTGATCCAGAGCCAGCCCCAGCTGCCTAAACCCTCCCCAAATTACCCCTCTATAACCCCAATCCTATGACAGGTTCTTTCCAACACCTTCATCCTGGAGGTGCTATGGACCCCCAGGTGCGTGTCCTCCCTACCTCGGCGACCAGTTATCTGTTGACACCAGGGGGAGATACGTCTGGGTTTTTCTGGATTCAAATCCAGGTTTCTCTTGATCTTGATCTTGACCTAGTCCTTTTACTTTTAGGATCACAATTACCTTCTGTCACCGTGCCACGGGCGAGGCCTTTCGGATGCCAGGATGGTGTTATCAAATCTGATGTGCCCCCTGAGCCCTAGGTGGGCTTTGTCCTCATTACTGTCCTCATTTACAGATGGGGAAACTGAGGCCTGGAGGGGAAGTCCCACCCCTGGGGTTCCTCCAGCTCTGGAATGACTGACTCTTTTGTCTTTTTTTTTGTTTTTGAAAAATTTTAAGGCTGTATTTATAACTCTTTTCATTTAAGTATATGTTATTTTGTTTGTGTACCATTTTTACCAGTATTAAGACAATAGAATACTGTGTGACTTACTTGGGATCACTTGTGAACAATAATTCTTCATTAACAAAAAAATTTTTTAATTGAAGTATTGTTGATTTACAATGGTGTGTTAATTTCTGCTGTACAGCAAAGTGATTCAGTTATACATATATATACTTTCTTTTTTTAAATATTCTTTTCCATTTGGCTTATCACAGGATATTGAATATAGTTCCCTGTGCTCTACAGTAGGACCTTGCTATTGTTTATGCATACGGTAGCTCGCATCTGCTAATCCCAACCTCCCACTACATCCCTCCCTCAACCCCCTCCCCCTTGGCAACCACGAGTCTGTTCTCTACGTCCGTGAGTGGAATGACTGACTCTTACCCACCTGACCTCCCACCTTGGGACCCCCAGATACATTCGGGGTGGGGGCCACTGGTGGGCACTCATCAGTGAGGTCATACAGGTTAAGACTGCATGGGGTCTGCAGAACAAGGAGTTCTTGGAGCTCAGTACCCAGGAATCAGACCCCATACCCCAACAGCAGCTCTCCCTGTGTCTGTAAACAGAGCTCAGAGCACTCCTCCAAGTTCACGGCCCACCTCTTGGCCCTTCTTGCCCACCCGGAGCTCAGCTCTTTGTGCCAAGGGAGTCTCAGCTGTTTCACATTCTGATGACACTGAGCTCTGGAATGCTCTGACTTTCCTGCTTAGAGAAAGAAGTAACTTGGGTCTGTTTGGAAGAAAGTCTGCATTGTGGGGAAGTAAATGGAGAATAAGCCTTCTCTATGTGCAAAACACTAAGCCATGGCTTTGCACCTATGAATTTAAACTTCAGGCAACCAGGGACTTCTCTGGTGGTCCAGTGGTTAGGACTCTGCGCTTCCATTGCAGGGGGCACAGGTTCGACCCCTGGTCGCAGAACTAAGATCCCATGGGATGTGCAGTGCGGCCGGGAAACAAAACAAAACAAACGAAAACAAAAAAACTTCAGGCAACCATGTGAGTTTCTATGATTATTCTCACTTGCTAGGTGGAGAAACATGCCCGAGGACACAGAGTGGCAGGATCTGGACTTGAACTTGGGTTTTGGATCCCAAGGCTGGTTCTTGTCCCCCAGTTCTATAGTTGTCCTGGATTTCAAGAGGCTGGGCCAACCTAGGAGCCCCTGTCAGAGACAGAAGGGCTGGGGCTGGTGGTGGCCGCTGCTCACCTGTCCACCTCTGTTCCCCACCCTCGCTCCCCAGGCTGTGTTGGAAGCACGTCTCCTCCCTGAAGGTGGCCAATGAGCCCGTCTTGGCATTCACGCAGGGCAGCCCTGAGCGAGATGCACTGCAGAAGGTAATGGGAGGGTGGGGAGCACCCAGTGGTGTAGGGCCCGGGGCAGAGACGGCCTTCAGCAGCCCCCATCATACCTCTCCGTGCCGACAGCCACACACGCCCTCCTGCCCCTGCTCCCAGCCCCGGGAGGAAACTGGGAATCTGGGGAGAGCTGTGCATCTGGAGGGGGGTGGGGGACCTGGGAACAGTAGGGTGGCAACCTGGGTCTCTTTGGGGTGCCAGGTCAGGGGTCATAAGTCCACAGATATTTTATGCCTAAACACATTTTCCCGGGAATTCCCTGGCAGTCCAGTGGTTAGGACTCTGCGCCTTCACCGCCGAGGGCGTGGGTTCAGTCCCTGGTCGGGGAACTTAGATCCCACAAGCTGCAAAGCCGCAAGGTGTGGCCAAAAAAAAAAGAATTCTCCCATTAATTGCCAGTGTTCTAAAATTGTGAGATTTCACATAAATTTCAGACACACATTTTTAAATCTTTTCTCTAATGGGAAGACCTGGCAATACTGGCCTTACCTTCCTGCAGGACAGGAAGTGACAGTGTGGGAGCTGAGTCTGCCCCCGCCTCTGGGAAGCAAGCACAGCGTCTCTGACCACAGACCCCGCCCAGCCCCCTCCTCATTTCTATTCCTCCTTGGGCATCCGCGTTGGCAGACTCTGCATCGGTGTTTTAGGCGGGCAGTAGAGGGGAAGGAATTGCTCATCTGACCTCTCCTCCTCTCCCCAGGCCTTGAAGGAGCTGAAGGGCCAGACGGAAGCCGTCCCGTGCGTGGTGGGGGACGAGGAGGTGTGGACTTCGGACGTGCGGTACCAGGTGTCTGTAAGTCCAGTGGGCGGACAGGGCTCAGCCTCTCCCCTGAATCTGGGGTCTGTCTCTCGGGCAGCACATAAGCATGCAACATGGGGTCTGTGCCTCCAAAAGGACGTAGAGTCCCTGCAAGATTTTGAATTCCGTGCACTGGTATAAATCTTCCAAAGGCAGTCTTAGGGGACTCTCGTAAAAGGTGCCAACATCGCGCCTGCCAAGAAGAAGTTAAAAACAGCAGCTGCCCCCAGCTTTGCCATCGCTTTGGAAAAGTTGACCCACTCGCCAGCCTAGGGAGTAGGAAGCAAGGATAGAATCAAAGAATCCTTCTGTTAACAGATACACACTACTATATATACAGTAGATAAGCAGCAAGGATTCACTGTCTAACACAGGGAACAATATTCGATGTCTTGTAATAGCCTGTAATGGAAAATAACCTGAAAAAAAATACGTATAACTGAATCACTTTGCTGTACACATGAAACTAACACAATATTGTAAATCAACTATACTTAAAAAAAAAAAAAAAAGATAATCCTTCCAAAGAAAGACAGTCACCAAAGTCCTGGTCTGTATTTGGGAACCAGTGGTCTAGCTGACAATGAGCTCAGCAGAGGTAAGCACCCAGGGCGTGGCCGGGTGTCACCTCCTCCTAGAAGCCCTCCTGTTGGAGCCCAGACTCCATCTACAGACACATCTGTTGAGACTCTGTCCCCTCTGCACAAGCTCCTCCCTCAGTCCCTGCCACCCCCTTTGGAGGCTGGAAGAGCAGGAGGTTAGCTGCCCATTTTACAGATCAGGGGAGAAGCTCAGAGACAATCAGTGACCCTCCTGGGGTGGCACAGTTAGATACGAACAGGGATGATGGATGCAGTTTCCCCAGAACCATATCCCCTTGATTTTGATTCAAATGAATTCATTCACACCCTGACTATTTCTAAAGGGGCTTTCAAAGCAGAGTGTTAATTAGCATATGGCAGCAAGATAATGTTCCTGCTGTGACCTGCTGGTCACAAAATCCTGAGGCCCTAGGCACTTGCTGGAGATGGCCACAGACTTGCCTTTAGGCCTCCTGGTCTACAGTGGAGAGGAGAACACATCACTTACCCTAGTCAGAGTGTTGCTGAAATAAATCCCCCACTGTGTGGTAGGAGAACCACAGCCATTTCTTTTCTTTTTTTTTTTTTTTAACATCTTTATTGGAGTATAATTGTTTTACAATAGTGTGTTAGTTTTCCCTCTACAACAAACTGAATCAGTTATACATACACACATGCTCCCACATCTCCTCCCTCTTGCATCACCCTCTCTCCCACCCTCCCTATCCCACCCCCCCAGGCGGTCACAAAGCACAGAGGTGATCTCCCTGTGCTATGCAGCAGCTTCCCACCAGCTATCTAATTTACATTTGGTAGTGTGTATATGTCCCTGCCACTCCCCCACTTCGTCACAGCCCACCCCTCCCCCTCCCCATATCCTCAAGTCCATGCTCGAGTAAGTCTGTGTTTTATTCCCGTCCTACCACTAATCTCTTCATGACATTTTTTTCCCTTAGAGTCCATATATATGTGTTAGCATACGGTATTTGTTTTTCTCCTTCTGACTTACTTCACTCTGTATGACAGACTCCAGGTCCATCCACCTCACTACAAATAACTCAGTTTCATTTCTTTTTATGGCTGAGTAATATTCCATTGTATATATGTGCCACATCTTCTTTATCCATTCATCTACTGATGGACACTTAGGTTGCTTCCATGTCCTGGCTATTGTAAATAGAGCAGCAATGAACATTGTGGTACATGAGTCTTTCTGAATGATGGTTTTCTCAGGGTATATGCCCAGTAGTGGGATTGCACAGCCATTTCTGATACTGGACCCAGAGAAAAATTTCTCCTGGAAGTGTCAGAAGGACACAGTGATGTGACAAATCCCCACAAGAATCACACATCTCATGCACGGATGTTTCGTGGGGCTGCTTCTCACACACTGTCGTGCGGGCTGAGGATGTCATCAAAGCCCAGTGCCTGAGGATGCCCAGAGGTCGCCCTGCAGGCCCCATGTCCACTGCTGGGGTGAGTTTTCCATCCAGAGCTCAGGTTGCAAATCGATAGCTGGTAGCTTTGTTTCCAAAACCTAAACATGGGGCGATTTCATGTACAAATTCAAATGTCTGGCTTCTCTTGAGAGAAGGAAGATGTGGCCACACAAGTGGCCTTCCTGTGAGCCCGCCTGTGGGGTGACCCTCTAGTGGCTCCAGTCCCCAGCCTAGCCCTCTCCACTCCTCCCTCTTGCCTCTCAGAGCCAGAGCAGTAGCTGTCTGCATGTCCCTCCTGCATTCTCTTTAAGTCTTTCTCACAGCAGGGATTTTGCTGGATAATGGGACAGCGATAAGACAGCCTGCCTTTCCTAGCAAGTCGCTGGGAGGCATCTAGTCTGGCTTGACAGTTAAGAAATGGCACCCATACTGGTGCCTCAACTGTCAGTCTGTTCAAGAGTGAGAGTGACATTCTTTGGTGACAGTTGGGGATCTTGACCAGGACTCACGGCTGAATGGAAGTCTGCGGTGCTTCCCCACAAGGTGGCCTGAGGGTGAACCCCTGGGTCTGCTCCAACCCCAGGCAGAGGCACCACCCCATCCCTTTTTATCCCTTGTTATGGCCATGACAATTTTAGCCCAGAAGGGCTTAAAGCAAATATGCATCTTGGCTATGAACAAAAGGGAAGTGTATGTGTGTCTTTGTGTATGTACACATATATATATACGGTTTTTGTTTATTTATTTATTTTATTTATTTGTTTTTGGCTGTGTTGGGTCTTTGTTGCTGCACGCGGGCTTCCTCTAGTTGCAGCGAGGGGGGACTACTCTTCTTTGCAGTGCAGGCTTCTCACTGCGGTGGCTTCTCTCATTGCGGAGCACGGGCTCTAGGCGCGTGGGCTTTGGTAGTTGCGACACGCGGGCTCAGTAGTTGTGGCTCATGGGCTCTAGAGCACAGGCTCAGTAGTTGTGGCGCACGGGCTTAGCTGCTCCGCAGCATGTGGTGTCTTCCCGGACCAGGGCCCGAACCCATGTCCCCGGCATTGGCAGGCGGATTCTTAACCACTGCGCCACCAGGGAAGCCCCACGTGTGGTTCTTGTTGGCTGTGGTTAAGAGCCTCTTCCAAGAGCCCAGGAAGCCGTCGGAGGGGGTTAAGGAGGGTGAGACTCTCTGAAAAAGCCCATTGCTCACTGGAATACTTTCTGATTTCAGGATAGAGGAGGGATTAGGAGTGTGGGCTTGGCAGAAGAAGTGAGTCCAGACATAGATGTTTGGAGGGCCAGGTGCCCGTGGGCAGCCAGGGAGCTGGGATGGGAAGGTGGGTGGAGGGCCACGATGAGGAGTCCACAGCAGGTGGGGGGGCCTGGGAGTCCGGGGAAGGCGTCGCTTGGAACAAAGCACTGAGGATTCCATGCGAGGTAGAGAGGCGCAGTGGCGTCTGGGTGCGGGGGCGGCGTCTGCTGAAATTGATGAGCTCCTCGCCTGCCCCCATGCGGTGAGCCAGGGCAGCCTTTGAACTCATGTGGTGCTGCTCCCTGAGGGATGCTGGGTCCAGGGATGGGCACCTGACCCCAGCTGGGCCAATTGGAATTACCTGTCCTGGAAACTTGGAACCGACAACAAGCATCTTTCTCTGCGGGGCTGGGAGCTGTGGGGAGGGCATTGAACACCTCCCCACAGAGGACAAGAGAAACTAAGGAAGCGGGTCTGTTGAAAGATGCAGGCCACCAGCTCTCAGGAACAGAGGCAAAGGAGAAGGAGCCTCAGGGTTTTCAGGCTGTGGGCCTCTCGAATCTTCCTAAGACCCAGCTGCGTCCCACCCTAGTCACCACGAGGAGGCCCCTTTCTGCCCACTTGCTGGTTATGTATCTTTGAGCTGCTTGACCTCTTTGTGCCTCAGCTTTCTCATATGTAAAATGGGGGTAACAATCACGCCACGGAGGGATGTTGTCAGGGTTCAATGGATTAATCCGTGTCAAACACTTGGCGCCTGCACGCAGGAAACTGACTAATGTTAGCTTGACGGTAACTATCACTGTTCCTTAACCAGGGGCCTGCAGCTAGTTCATGTAAAAAGGAGCTAGTTAAAAAGAAGTGAGAGACAGAACTGTTTTTTTGTTTGTTTGTTTTGTTTTGTTTTTTTGCGGTACGCGGGCCTCTCACTGTTGTGCCCTCTCCCGCCGCGGAGCACAGGCTCCGGACGCGCAGGCTCAGCGGCCATGGCTCACGGGCCCAGCCGCTCCCTCCGCGGCGTGTGGGATCTTCCCGGACCGGGGCACGAACCCGCGTCCCCCGCATCGGCAGGCGGACTCTCAACCACTGAGCCATCGGGGAAGCCCCAGAACTGTTTTTAACCGCTGGAAGTTGTTCACTACCTTGTGAAGAGACTTTCTGCTAATCCACCCGGGTTCTCACGCAGGTGCCACGTGGGGTTTTGTGATATCACTGGGTCCTGTCCACAGTCAAGAAAGATCCTGAGGGGTCCACACAGCATCTTCTGTTATTCCTGATGGAGTTCTCCACAAGGCGGTTTAGGGGCTAACGGTGGGCTAGGGCGGAAGCTGGGCTTCAAGCGCCATCATGACATTGGCCTAAGAAACTCGCCTGCTTGGAGTTCATGAAGCCGGGAACTGGCATGTGCTTTGGACGGATCAGGAAACTCACAGGTCTTTGATTTAGGGGAGTGAAGGGCTGGCCCTTTTGCAAATGGGCTGAGCACACATCTGTCCAGATGGAGCCCTGAGCAGCATGTGCAGGGTTGAGGGGGGTGGGGTGCCCAGGGCCCCTACTCTGAGGGTTCCGAAGATGGCCTGGGGCAGGGGTCACCCACAGAAACATCCTAGGGCCCCTGCAGCTGGATCAGCAACCAGAGGGCCCACACCTGGAGTGTCGACACAGCCTGGGGTTTGCAGGCTCTGCTGTGTGCCAGGTGTCAGCCCAGAGCGGCCCCCACGGCCTCGCTCACTGGGTCTCTGTAACCGCCCAGAGCCCAACCTCACCTGCAGCTCCGCCGGCCTCCGTGGCCACTGCAGCACCCGAATATTTTTCCAGACACTGGGATTTTGATAACCCCCTGGTGGGCACTTCTGGTTTTCATTTCCCATACCGCCTCACTGACCTGGCCACGTGTCATCCTTGGAGTCCTGGCATTTGGGGCCGTGGCGGCGTGAGGGCAGGAGCTCTGTTACCGGGATGTATTGCTGACTTGGGGTGTCCGCAGTCCACTGGGATTGGATGTGCTGAATAGAATGTCCCGGGTCCCCAGCTTCTCGGCCCCTGAGGGTCACAGGCCAATCTCAGGTATAGACAGGATACAGGTGACCATGCCGGGGTGGGGGTGGGGCACTTTGCACTCAGACCAGACCAGTGCTGCCCAGTAGAACTTTCTGAGATGATGGTGGAAATGTTCTGAATCTGCTCTGTTCTCTTCGGCAGCCACCAGCCCCATGTGGTTATTGAGCACATGAAACCTGGCTTGTGCCATTAGACAGGAAGGCTCTAAACAGTCCATTGGAAGACTTACAGGTGGCGAAGTGCTGATAATTATGGTGTAATAAATAGGTTGGGAAAGAAGTGGTGTTTCCCCTGCCTTGTTGCCCAGGCTGACGTTCAGCACTGCTGGGTTCTGTTTGTAAACATCTGTTGGGGTTCATCCCTTTTAGACACGTTAATCTGGGTCCCAAGCATGGGGCTCGAGAAGCAGTTGCTCTGTTCCTTTAGGGCCTTGTAGGGGGGGTGGTGAGAGAAATCCTGAGTGTTTCACAACGCAGTGCATCGCCTAGGGCCTCCCGTGGTGACAGCCCACCACCGAGCCTCAGACCAGACCCAGGTGTAAGGGCAGGAGCTATGCTGGAGGACTTTTCACCTGTGACCCCATTTTGGTCCTCCTCTCCATGCTTTCCCTGATGGGGAGACTTGGAGAAGGAAAGTCAGTTTACAGAAAGCTGCACAGCTAGTAGGGGGCAGAGCCGGCATTCGAACCTGTGTCTGACCAAAACATCCATGCTTTCCCTCAAAGACTGTTCTGTTCATACCTTTCTCCTGCACCGTGAACCCTCCAGAGCTCATCAGACAGCAGGTGCCCCTGTAACTCTCAAGGTGGAGAGGTCAGCGTGGGCCCGGGCAATTGGAGAAGGCATCCTGGGATTGGAGGGCAGAGAGCAAGTGGGCTGCAATGCCAGCTCTGAGCCCGGCTCCATCCCCACCTGCCCTGGCACCTCCCTCCTGGACAGTGACCTCACTCTTCTCTCTTTCAGCCCTTTGACCATGGACACAAGGTGGCCAAGTTCTGCTATGCAGACAAGGTGAGTCCCTGGCGACTTTGGGGTTGGGGTGCTACCCCGTCTTGTCCGGTTAGTTGCTGCCATGGGAGCAGAGGTCAGTCACTGCTCCCCTCCCGGGCCATGGAGGGTCGGGGCGTCCGGGGTGCGGCTGGCACTGAGGGCGTCCCCGGGCACGTGTCTTTGACTGGGCCAGGCGTGCCAGGGTTAACTTGTGCCTAATGAGAGCTGCTTTGGCCAGGGCTGGGACATCCCCACACATGCCCCTTGTGAGGCTACCCTGATTTAGGGAGGGGGAGGGGATTCTGGAAGGCTGAGTCAGGGAAATTGGAGGCATCATGCATGGAAAGCCAGGCAGAGAATTGGCATCAGGGAGGGCCAGCGAGAGGCCACGGGGTCAAGGCGCTGGTGTCACGTGGTGATGAGGGCAGTTGGCAGCTGGGATGTCAGCGGCAGGTGTCTGTCTCTGACTGCAGTTCTGGCCTGGCAAGGGCAAGGTCAGGCCCGGATCTCAAGGGCTGGAGGCTCTGGACAGCGTGTTCAGGAGCACCAGCCCCCAGGAGTAAGTGGAGGCCCTGATGAGACCATGAGAGAGAATGGAGCAAGTCCTTGGCATGTTGCCCTACCTGGCAGGCCCCTTGGACTCCTCCAGACTGTAGCAGGGCAGGCTCGGAGCCTGGGGCAACCCAGCTGGCCGTGGGGCAGAGCGTCTGCCGCTGCAGTGGGAGGGGGCTGAGGGCCGAGAGAGCCAGGGGTCTTCCCCGGGTGAAGAGTGACCTCCCGATCTCTCCTCCCTCCCTTGCTCCTCTGGGACCCTTCCTGCTGCAGGAGGAAGCCCCCAACCTTTCCCTCTTCATCAGGCCCTGCTCCACAGAGCCATCGAGGCCTCCTTGGCTGCCAGGAAAGAGTGGGACCTGAAGCCTGTTGCAGACCGGGCCCAGGTCTTCCTAAAGGCGGCAGATATGCTGAGTGGGCCGCGCAGGGCAGAGGTCCTGGCCAAGACCATGGTGGGACAGGTGAGATGCCGTCCGGCACGACCGGGGATGTAGGGGAGGCAGTCGTACCCCATCCAATTCAGCAGGCGTCAACTGAGCGGCTTCTGGGTGCCCAGACCTGCTCTGCGTGCGGGAGCCCAGGAGGTGTCCTTGAGGGACCAGGCCTCGGAGAGGGGACAGACCTATATACTTTGTAGACAAGGTGGATTGAACTACGCTTGCGTGTCCTACTCTGGAAATGGCCCCTCCCATCCACTCTGTCCCCGCCCTGGGCCAGGCCCTTGTCGTGCTTTGCCTGGACTGACAGTTGCCCTACGCGGTCCTCCAGGCTCCATCAGACCTATGCAGCCCTCAGAGTGGTTTCTGTGACACCTCCAGCAGGTGTCACAGCAGCCTTATGAACCACCGAGATCTCTCTCTCTGGCTGAGGGTCACGTCCCAAGTCCTGAGCCAGCCCCCAGAGCCCTTCCATTCCCACCTCTGTCCAGCTCACCAGCCGCTCTGCCCTTTCCTGCCAGGCCATCTGCCCATGATGTCACCAGCCTGGACCTAGCAAGGCTCCTGGACACCTCAAGCATCCCATCTCCTGCCTCCGCCCCGGGTCCCCTGCCTGGAATTGCTCCCTGTCTTCTCTGCCTCATGAACTCTTAACTGTCAAGGTCTAGCCCAGATAGCACCTCCTCTGTGAGGCTTCTAGAACCTTCTTAGTCCATAACGATCTGTCCTACCTCTGTGCCCGCCCCCCTTCTCCAACATGCTGTTCCTCTGTCGGTGATAGCTCAGATTCCATCGGGGTGTAATGACTTCCTTTGTGTTTGTTTCCTCTTTAAAAGGTTTTTGGGCACAGTAATCACATGCTAGTGTTCTGTCTTTCTGTGTCTTGCACCGTGTCTTCCTGGAGCCACAGAAGTGCCTGATAGATGTTTTTTGAGTTGAACGCATGTTGAGTCAGGGAGTGGCATTAGCAGTTGAGAGAGGGTTAATTTCGCCTTACGGGGGGGTTTGGGTGACCCCGGCGCTCTTCCGGTTCTCCATCACGTAGTGAGGGCGCCCTCTGCTGCACGGAGCTGGTATGACAGCTCCACACCCGGCTAAGTGTCTCCTGATTCAGCAGAGCCCCTGGGGTGGGTGTCGGGCTCCAGAGTGTCCCAGGTGAGCCACACCTGGGCAGGAAGAGGCGCACACACTCCAAGACCAGGTGAAGGTGCCTCTTTATTTGACTTAAGACTCAGGAGCTTGTAGGAAGCATGGTGGCCACGCCGAGCAGGAGGCAGTGCATCTTAGCTCAGCTTCCCCTGCTGTGCGTCCTGAGCAGGGTGAGCAGCTGCCAGTGTGACCCAAGGAGGGCCCGCCCGATCCGAGAAAGCCCGATTCTTGCTGCCCAGAGTCCTTTCCCCGCGGCTCACGTTCGCTGTCAGGAAGAACAGACAGTCTAAGGAAATGTTTACAGTCCTCAGGTCTCCTGGTTCTTGGCCCAAATGCACCTGCAACCCAATGTCACCGTGGGCTCAGGGTCCAGTGTCTTAAGAGGGCGATCGGGAGGCACGTCCTCCACCACTGACCCCCCCCGGCCCTCCCGCCTCGCAGGGGAAGACGGTGATCCAAGCAGAGATCGATGCCGCGGCCGAACTCATTGACTTCTTCCGATTCAACGCCAAGTTTGCCGTGGAGCTGGAGGGGGAGCAGCCCATCAGCGTACCGCCCAGCACCAACAGCGTGGTGTACCGGGGCCTGGAGGTACCCCCAGGTGGTGGAGCAGGGGTTGGGGGCTGCTGGAAGCCCTGGGCTTGGCCTCACCACCTCCTCCCTCCCCAGGGCTTCGTGGCAGCCATCTCCCCCTTTAACTTCACTGCAATTGGCGGCAACCTGGCGGGGGCGCCGGCCTTGATGGTGAGCTGTTGGCAGCGGGTGGGCGTGGCGGGAACGGGTCATCACTCCCCTGTCAACAGACAGGAGGCCACGCCAGAGCCTGTGGGGTCCCAGCCCTCGTCGTGGGGAGAAGCACGGAAAGTGGAGGCAGCTGGGGGCTGTGGAAAAGGCTTGGGGGTCAGAGGCTGGTCTGGGTCCCAGCTCTGCCCCACTCTGTCTGGGTGGCCCCAGGCAAGTCCCCGCCCTCCTCTGAGGCAGTTTCCTCATCTACAAAGTGGAAGTAAAAGAAAAGCTTACGTTACAGGGTCATGAGGAGCAAATGAGACCATGCTTGTGAAGCATCTAACGCCAGGCAGGTCTGGCCCGGTGCAGGCTTGGCATTATATAGGGGCTGCTACTAATGATGATACTTACAGCTCACCTTTGAGTGCTTGCTCTGTGCGTGGTGACTTATTTGTCAGGGTTGCAAGGCTAGCAAATGACGGAAAAGGCATGGATGTGGGCTTGGTCTGTCTCTGGGCAGGCGGTCTCGAAGTCGGTGGGCTCCACTGTCGTGATCAGGGTGAAGGTGGCCATCGGCTCCCAATCGATGGGGGAGATGCAGCCCTACCCTCGGAGGTCCTGGGTGGCTCGGGGCGCAGCAGGAGGAGGGCTGACAGCTGTCAGGGGCAGCTGGGCGATCTGGAAGGGTGCTCGTGCACAGGGCCATCCTCGTGCATCTGCACTCAGACAGACGCACACACACCCGGCACTCACGTGCCCTCGTCCGGGACACGTGCAGGCAGAGCCCCGTGAGCACTTGCCCAGCCTCGCCCCGTGAGCGCCCAGCGAGTTGGAAACTCCCAGAACAGACCTGCCTGAGGGGTGCTGGCAGGACCAGTGGGCACAGGCTTCCGGAGGAAGGGAGCCTTTCGTGGCCAGAGTGTGGGAGCAGACAGGGCAGGGTGTGAGCTCACTGACAAGGGCTTCTAGGGCCTGGTGTGCAGCACCTGGGCACCTGTAGGAATGGGGTTGGGTAGGGGACATCCTGGCCTGCATGGGGTCCTGGTGGCTCCAGGTAAGGGATGGCCATGCTTCAGGGTAGGGTGGGAGTCGGGGCTGGCGGCCCCTGACCTCATGAGTCGTCACCGTGCCTCCCGGGCAGGGCAACGTGGTCCTGTGGAAGCCCAGTGACACTGCCATGCTGGCCAGCTATGCCGTCTACCGCGTCCTCCGGGAGGCCGGTCTGCCCCCCAACATCATCCAGTTTGTGCCAGCTGACGGGCCCACGTTTGGGGACACTGTCACCAGCTCGGAGCACCTGTGTGGCATCAACTTCACAGGCAGCGTGCCGTAAGTCCCCGAGGTGGGGTGGGCAGGGTGGCCTGGGGGCGCTCACCAAACCTCGTGACCTCTGTCCGGGAGCCGGGGCTGTGAGCCCAGAGGTCAGGTACCGTGGGGCCCTGGGCGAGCTACTTCACCTCCCTGAGCCTGTTTCTTCACCTGTATGACAGCAGTCATGATTCTTACCTTGCAGAGTAATCATGAAGGCCAAACTAGTCAATGGACAGGAAGGAGTGTGACAGGCTGGAAGTGGCCTACGGGTGTTTGGTGATATGTATCTCGATGCCACCACTGTCCCTGGAAAGGGCACAAGGGAGCTTGGAATAAATTGGAGGAGGAGAGTCAGGAAGGCTTCCTGGAGGAGGTGGCATCTAAGCAGACGAGTAGGCCAGGCAGAGGTGGAGGAGAGCGTTCTAGGAGGGGGAAACAGCACATGTCGAGGCATAAGGCTGAAGCTGTTGGGCTCTGGGCGGTAGACGTGGTCCCGTGGGGTGGAGTGTTGGGCTGGGGGCCGAGGGTCAGAGGGTGGGGGCAGCACATGGTTCCATCACAACTGCTCATTCACTCACTCACTCAGCTGGTGTTGATCGAGCCCCCATGTGTACCAGGCTCTGCCGGTGCTAAGACTGCGCAGTGAACACGTGGAGTGGGCGAGGTCCTGCCTCTTGGGGGATTTAGTCTTGTGACTATAAGGCCCCATGAGCCTGCTAAGGTGTCTGGACTTTATCCCGAAGATGATGGCCGCCACGGAAAGTTACATGCAGGGGGCGTGGCTTAATCAGACTTCTTTTGTTTCAGGCAGGGATTGCAGATGGTAGCTCTCCAGCTGGCCCTGGCAGGTGGCCCTGTGTTCTTTGACTCCTAATAGGGATGGACCAACCTTGTACCATTGGGACAGTTTCATGTAAAAATCCAAATATTGGGCCTCTCTTAAGAACCCGGTCCCACTGGGCCTGCATTTCCATGTGGCACCATTGGCTGGAGGCGGGCGGGAGGTCTCTGGTTCCCCCCGTCCTGACAGGCCCTGGGTCTCTGCCTACGTGGACAGCCTCACTCATTCTCTGCCCGGCCCCTCCGGGCCCCTGCGTGTGCAGCCTCTGATCTAGATGATCGCTCTGGCTCTTCTGAGCACACGTCTCCAGTGGGTGGAAGCAGGAGACAGGTTAGGAGGTGTCCACGGCCGGGGAGGGATGGCGGGAGCCTAAACTCAGGTGGAGTCGTGGGAACGGGCTGAGGTGGGCTGATTCAAGTGAGGAAGTAGCAGGGAGACTCGATCACCTGTCCGTGGGGTCAAGGCCTCGGGGGGTTCAGTGGGAACATCGAGGCTCGGGGCAGGAGGTGGGCATCGTTCACCAAGGTGGGCAACCCAGATGGCTGGGCACCTGGGAGCCTTGGGAAGAAGATGAATCACACGCTGGTCACTTTGAGTTTGAGGTCCCCATGGGTCATCTGGGTGGAGATGTTGGGGTCTGCACTCCGGGCCTTCCAGGTGTCCTAGGGACACCTGCGGTGGCTTCTCGCCCCCTCTGCCTGGCCTCAGGCTCCCCTGCAACAACAACCCCCGCTAAGGTTTGCCGGGTGGCGATGGCAGCGTTAGAATCGCTGAGGAGGGCTGTTTTCCAGAAGGCACGCTCTGCCAGCCACGGGCCCCATGGGTCTCTGCCTATTAGCGGGCGGAGCGGGCCTGGCCCCCATTTGCCATGCTCTGATGAACAGCGGGCCTAAAGGTAGGAAAGTCATAAATTAGTATTAGCTACTGTGTCGCCAGCTCCCTGGTGATTAGCATTTTTATTGTTTTGTGGTGCTGAGGTTGGTCACACTTGGAGCCCCGGGAGGAGGTAGGGGCCTGAGCTGCCTCTCCCAGGACCCTCCTTGGTTCTCTGGAGCCTGGGCGTGAGCTTGTGGTGCCCCTCGCAGACCACGGTGGTGTCTGTCCCCCATCAGGCACCCATAGCACACCCAGCACTGTCCTAAGCACTTGACTCACATTAGAGCCAGCACAGAACAGCCCTGCCAGGTGGAATTGTCCTTTCCAGTTCCCAGATGTGGCACGGAATTTGAGGCTCACAGGTTAAGCGATGGGCGCAAGATCACACAACCATGTATGCCCGAGTCAGGACATGAACCCGGCATCGCCTGGCCTCAGAGCCTGGCCCTTCTCTGCACTATCTTGCCGCCAGGCCTCCCCTTGCTCCCTCCTTGTAGGCCCGGAATGCAGCCCATTTCCAGCTGCTACCACCTACTCAGTTCCTCATCACCACCACCACCACCGCCGCTGTGACCCCTGCCCGCCTCCCGCGGGGCTGCTGACCCTAGCGCTCCTCCCTGGGCTTTCCAGCCTCTTCCTCTGGTAGGGCCTGCTCCCTAACCCCCAGGACCCCTCACCCTCTCAGGTGCCTGAGCCCGGCTCCCTAGTCACTGCCCCATCCTCTGGTTTTTAGCACCTTCAAACACCTGTGGAAGCAGGTGGCCCAGAACCTGGACCGGTTCCGCACCTTCCCACGCCTGGCCGGAGGTAAGGGCCCCTCTCCCCGTGCCCTGCCCTACAGCCCTAGGGACCCCTCCCTGCCCTGGCCGCCATGAAAGAGGAGGAGGCGGAGGTGATGCCCCCAGAGGTGGGGCGGCCCTGCAGACGCAGAGAACTCCTTCAGGGTGGAGCCCCTGCCCTGGCACTTATACAGAGCATCTATGCCTCAAGGGTGTGGGTTTTTTCCTTCCTTCCTTCCTTCATCCATCCATCATTCAGCAAGTAAATTATTAAGTATGTTCGTAGGTACTTTTTGGACGCTGGGGATGCAAAGGCTGATGTGACCCAGAGACCCAGCCGATACGAACCTCTATTCCCACAGAGGGAGGCAGACAGTGAACAACTGGATAAATGATGTCAGGGAGTGAGAAGGGCTGTGGATAATTAAAGGAGGGCAAAGAGGTGACAGGCAGGGACCCTCAAGGGCTGGGCGTGGTGGGACTGTGACTTGGGGTGGCTGGTGGGGTGGGAGGCCTCTTCAGGGAGGGAACATTTGAGCTGAAACCTGAGCAATGAAAAGAAACCAGCTTCGCAAAGGTCCGGAGGATGGACCATCGTGGGCGCCCGCACTGTCCGGTAGAACTTTCTGCAGTAATGGACATGGGCTATATCTGTGCTGTCCAATAGTATAGCCACTTGCCATGTGTGGCCGCAGGGCACTTGAAACTTGGCCGGCATGGCAGAGGAAGTGAAAGTTTTGTTTCATTGAATTTTAATTAATTTAAACTTAAATAGCCACGTGTGGCTGGTGGCCGCCCTGTCGCACAGCCCAGATCTAGGCCAAGGAAATGGCAAACGCAGAGGCCATGAGGTGGGAATGAGCTTGTGTTTGAAGAAACAAGACCAGTGTAGCCGGGGAAGGGAGGGAGGCGGGTGGCAGGAGATGGGGCTGAGAGGTCAGCAGGGCCAGGTCTTGTCAAAATAATAATTTTCCCACAGAGAAACAGTTTCATGGTCAAGGACATTTGGCGGGCACTGTGTTTAAAGTAAAACGGATTGCTCACCTGCAGGACTTCTCAGAGGCTTTAATGCACTAATATATGCATTGCTTATCTTCAAGAGCAAGGGCTGATGTGCAATGTTTCCCAAACTCTTTGGACTGCACAACCCTGTTTTGACAGAGGACCCCCTGGACCATGTTTTTCATGGAACACACTCTGGGAAAATGCTGAGACCTCTCGAGAGGGAGGGCTGTCCAGGCTCACACAGTGCAGTAATGGCAGAGCTGGAGATGGTTCAACGTTCTTGCTCCTGGGGGTGACGTGGGGGTGGTCACGGGGAGACTGGACCCCACACCTGAGCGGGTGGGAGCTTTGTAAAATTTTGTTGAAGTGTAGTTGATTTTATAATACTGGGTTAATTTCCACTGTACAGCAAAGTGATTCAGTTATACATGTATATATTCTTTTTCATTATGATTTATCACAGGATACTGAATCTAGTTCCTTGTGCTATACAGTAGGACCTTATTGTTTATCCATCCTATATATAATAGTTTGCCTCTTAAGGTGGTGGGAGCTGTGATGGGGGTGTCGGGGCAGGTGCCCCTCCTCAGGGCCAGCTGTTGCATCTGCAGTTTCCCGTTCCCCAGTGTGCCCCAGTCCAGCCTTCACGAGATGGGGAACAGTGAGTCCCTTGTGTGAGCTGTCCATGGCTTTCTGTTCTGTCTGCTTCCCACCATCTCCCTGAGGGAGAGAGACTGCTACTTACTCTACCACTTCCCCCCTTGAGTATGAGGCTTTAATCTCTCGGTGCCTCAGTTTTCTTGTCTTTAAAATGGGATAATAATGGGAGGTTGCTGTGAGGCTTCAGTGAGACGGAGCTCAAAGTGCTTTGACCTGAGTCTGGCAGTTAGTGCTTTGCAACGTGAGCTGCTATTAGCTGATGTTTAACCGAGTGAGGAAACCGAGGCCCGGAGGATGGAGTGATCTCTGCCGAGGCTCCCTCACGCCAAGGAGATCGAGGAGGGGTGTCCCCACCGTGGATCAGGAAGAGGGGCCAGCCCTGGCCATGGACCTGGGGTGGCCCCCTCTCCTCTCGCTGGGTGGGGGTCAGGGGAAGGCTCAAAGGAAGCCGTGCCTACGGCAGGGAGTGGACCAGCTTCGGGGAGCCTTGGGTTCTGGTCCCTCCTCTGCCTTTATGTTGGGCAGCACCCCCAGGGCTCAGTTTTCTCCTCTGTGAGATGGGGGAGCTCGTCCTGATGCCCCCTGGTGCCCTTCGCCCTTGCCTGGGCCTCCGTTTTCTCCTCTGTGGGGTGGGAGGACAGGCCTGGCTGATCCGTTTCTGGGAGGCTGTCGGGCTCCGACTCTGCCTTCTCATGCCCTTGTCCTTCCAGTACTGGGGCTGGCCGCAGGGCCCTGCGGAAGGGTGCAGGCAGTGCGTTGGGCCCCCGGGCTGGCCTGGGGGGCCCACCCCCTACTCACGCTCCCCCACCTCCCCGCCGCGCCCCTGAAGAGTGTGGCGGGAAGAACTTCCACTTTGTTCACCGCTCGGCCGACGTGGACAGCGTGGTGAGCGGGACCCTGCGCTCAGCCTTTGAGTACGGCGGCCAGAAGTGCTCGGCCTGCTCCCGCCTCTACGTTCCCCGCTCGCTGTGGTCGCAGATCAAAGGGCGGCTGCTGGAGGAGCGCAGCAGGATCAAAGTGGGCAACGTGAGTGGCGCCGGCCCCCCCGCCACGGCCCAGCGGGGGGCTGATGGGATTGGAGGCTGGGGGGGGGGGGTGCGGGGAGGGCGCTCCCTTTGTCTCCGACTCTGTCTCCTCCCATGTCTCCCTTGCTTCCAGCCTGCAGAGGATTTTGGGAGCTTCTTGTCCGCCGTGATTGATGCCAAGGTATGAGCAGGAAGCAGCCCGTTCCCGGGGTCCCATGCCTGGACCGGGCGGGAGGGGTAGGAACAGCTATAGGGGCGACCCAGAACTGCTGCTTCCAGCAGGGCAGCCCGATAGCCACGCATACACCCGCACCACCCCTGCCAGCTCTGAAAAGGGCAGAGGCACCCGTACCCAGAGGGCAACTCGCCTCCCGCACACGCTGCCCCAGGCTCGACAAGCCCCCTCTAAAGTGCCTGTGTTCATACGCACACGTACAAATAGGCCTGCACACCGCATGCATCAGCCCGAACACGCACGTACACGCACAGCCGTGAACACGTTCATTTAGATCTCTGAGTGAGAGCGTGCCTGTAGATTCACCCACGTAAACACACGCACACCCACCTACACACATATCCTATACAGAAACATTCGTGTACAGGTTCATATGTGTATGTAGGCGCACTTGTGGGTCTGCACGCACAAACACACACGTAACAAACACATCCGTATAATGCAGGCATATGTGTGCCTACGTACGTAAACCTAAAAATTCATGGCCATACGTGTATATGTGTGTTTGTGATGTTTGTAGTTCTAACACGTACATACACACACACACACACACACACACACAAGCGTGCACATCTGCCCTTGTCTCTGCCCTGGCTCAGCCAGGCCCTGACTTTTGCTGTCAGGGCCCCCTCCCCTCCTCCCCCCCCTTCAGAATTTGGGCCCTTCAGGGATAGGTGTTTGGGGTGAGTGTGTCAGGGGGCTGCTGCTGGGAATGGCCTCCAGCCAGCCCTTGACGCCCCCTACCCCCCCACCCCCCAGTCCTTCAGCCGCATCAGGAAGTGGCTGGAGCACGCCCATTCCTCGCCCAGCCTCACCGTCTTGGCCGGGGGCCAGTGTGACGACTCCGTGGGCTACTTCGTGGAGCCCTGCATCATCGAGAGCAAGGACCCCCGGGATCCCATCATGAAGGAGGTGATGGGGCGGGCGGCCCGGGGCTGGGAGGAGGCAACTTCTCCCCCGAGCATGGCACACGCACGGGGCCCTGGTGCTTCACGGGGCGTCATCCCATCTCACAGATGTGGAAAGTGAGGCCCTACGAGGGGACCGTCTCACACCCAGTGAGAGCAGAGCCAGGCCCTGAGCCCGGGCCTCCTGACCCCAAATCCAGTGCTCTGTCTCCGACACTGTCGACCCGGGCTGGTGTCATGGCACTTGCGCTGTCCACAGCCACCGAGATCCCTGTGGCCATCTCAGTGGCTGACACTTGTAGACTCTTAACTGTGGGTCGGGCATTTGACAGAGATGAGGTGGGCATATCGTTCCCATTTTACAGATGAGAAACTGAGGCTCCGAGAGGTCAGGGCACTTGCCCAGGAGGACAGTGCAGGGGTGGGGGTCTTCCCCCAGACCCTCGATGGCAGAGGGGACAGGCAATTCCTGGGCCGGCTGTTGCCAGAAGTCTCTCCTTTCGAAGGGCCTGGGCCCTTGGCTCTGGGTCTGGGTCTGGCTGACAGGGAGGCCAGAGACTCCTTGGATCTTCTGCCAGGTTGGGGTGGGGTGGGCCGGGTGGAAGCCATCCCCGAGGGAACCCAGAGGGAGGCAACGCCTGGCCTTTCCTGCAGGGGCTGAGGAGGGGGATGGGGAGAGGCGGAGGCCAGAGTAGGGTGACGGGAGGCCTTAGGGTGTTGGTCCAGGTGGGGCCTGACCCTGGGGCTTCTCTCCCAGGAGATCTTCGGGCCTGTGCTGACCGTGTACGTCTACCCGGATGACAAGTACAAAGAGACGCTGAGGCTGGTCGACAGCACCACGAGCTATGGCCTCACGGGGGCAGTATTTGCCCAGGATAAGTGAGTGGCCGCAGCCCCTCCACTCTAGTCCCGGTGTCCTGTCCCCACAGGACACTGCTGTCCCCGGAGACTGCCCTCCTGGCCGCTGATTCTAGTAATAATGCTGCCCTTGCTTCTCTCCATTCTCCTCACCTCTGCCCTGACCGGCAGGTAGACACAGGCAGTGGGCTCTTTGTTAAAATGCAGATTCCGGGGCCCCACTATTGGCTGCTGGATGTAGGTGTCTAGGGGTGGGGCCGGGGAGTCAGTGCCTTTGACCTGCTCCCCGGGTCTGATGGGGCTGCAGAGTAGAAGACAGAGGCTCGGGCCCAGGGGCCCTGCTTGTCTGGCAGAGGCAGGATTCCAGCTTGAGCACCGGGACACTAAACCTGAGGCTTTGCCCTTTCCTTTCTCCGTGGTACTGCTTGTCTCCCCGTGTCTGCCTTTAAGAGTGGAGGCGGGGGCTTCCCTGGTGGAGCAGTGGTTAAGAATCCGCCCACCAATGCGCGGGACACAGGGTCAAGCCCTGGTCCGGGAAGATCCCACACGCCACGGAGCAGCTAAGCCCGTGCGCCACAACTACTGAGCCTGTGCTCTAGAGCCCGCGAGCCACAACTACTGAGCCCGCGTGCCACAACTACCGAAGCCCACGTGCCTAGAGCCCGTGCTCCGCAACAAGAGAAGCCACCGCAATGAGAAGCCCGTGCACCGCAACGAAGAGTAGCCCCCGCTCGACGCAACTAGAGAAAGCCCACGCGCAGCAATGAAGACCCAGTGCAGCCAAAAATAAATAAAATAAATTTTTTAAAAAAGAAAACATTGAATTGTTTAAAAGAAAAAGAGGAGGTGGGATTGGAACCTGAGGGGCAGGCTGGGGGTCTGGAGGTTCCCCAGCTCCCAAAGGCAGGAAAATTGGACCGAGATGGGCCACTCCTTCGAGTACGTACAGCCTGACCCTCATCCAGCCCTCACAGATGCCCTGCGAGGGAGGCATGCTAACCCGCTTTTCAGAGGAGGAGGCTGAGGCTCAGAGACTCCTGGGAGCCTGTCAAGGGCCCATAGCTGGCGGCTGGCCTCATGCTCACCAGGGTGGCCCATGTGGGCTGGGATGGGGTGTTGGAGGTTGGCCCTGGGTCTGGAACGAGGGTGAGCTGGCCGCCCTCTTACCGCTGCCCTGCCTTGTAGGGATGTTGTCCGGGAGGCCACAGAGATGCTGAGGAACGCTGCCGGCAACTTCTACATCAACGACAAGTCCACTGGCTCGGTGGTGGGCCAGCAGCCCTTCGGGGGGGCCCGAACCTCTGGTGAGTGGGGCCCCCTTTCCAGAGGGGGGCCGAGTTCCTGGCGGGAGACCCCCGGTCCTTCATCTCAAGGGTGTGTTTACAGGAACAGCAGTAGCACCATTTACTGAGCGCTGTGGGCCGGGCCCTGTGCTAACTCAGTCCTGCCAGCAGCCTCCTAAACTCAGGTGCTGCCATTCTTCTTCCCATTTTATAGAGGGGGAAACTGAGGCCCAGGGAAGTGAAGTGACTTGCCTAAGGGCACATGGCTAGAGCGTGCTGGAGCCGGGATCTGGGTCCCAGTGCCCACACCCTTTACTGTCCTATCCAGGCCACCGTAGTCCATCCCCTCCCGTTTACAAATAGGGAAACTGCGGGGCGGCGAGGGGCGGTGACTTGCCAGAGCTCCCAAGGGCCGGAAACCAGGTGTCCCGACTCCCAGTCCAGTGCCTCCACGGTGCTCCCCTGCCTCCCAGACCTCTTGCAGGTGGGGTGCAGGGACCTGGGGAGCATGGGCGTCCTGCCTGCTCGCCGGCCCCTGCCTGGCCCCACCTCCGGCTGAGTGCCCTCCGCACAGATGCGCTCGGGAAACCCTGGCCGCTGTGACTGTGTTAGGGTTAGTTCGGCAACGTGCGCTGCCCGTGCTGGTGCCCCTTTATTCCATCAGCTCCTCCCCGCTCCTTTTCCCTTGCCCAGAGCCGTTGTATCTTTTGGGAGATCAACAGAGCTGTCTTTTCCACAGGGACTAATGACAAGCCAGGAGGGCCCCACTACATCCTGCGGTGGACGTCACCCCAGGTCATCAAGGAGACCCACAAGCCTCTGGGGGATTGGCGCTACCCGTACATGCAGTGAGCCCCCCTCGGCGCCTCCGCCGTCCACTCGTCTGTGTCCAGACGCCTGACAGTGCACTGACCCCGCCCCAGGCCCTCCACCCCGCTCCCCACGGGACGACCCCCTTTCTAGGACTGAGGCCTGCCCCCTGCCCCCCACTGGCCTGTCCCACCCTTGGAGTCAGATGCCAGGCTCTGGTTTGAGATCACGCTGTGGGGAGAACAGGACCGCCACTCTTGACCCCATCCGCTGTCCTAGAAATTCCATCTGGTAGGTGTGACCTTGGTGCCCTGCTGGTTCTCCATCTGTCCCCTTCCCTTTCCTCTACGCTGTGGCCCAGTGGCTCAGGGACCTGAGGAATGGTGGTAGAGTAGCTCACGGATCCGTGGAGGAAAAGGAGGCAGCTCTGGGACCCCTGGCAAACCTCGCCACCCACAGAGGCCCCTGGCCTTGGCCCCGGCTTCTCCGGGTCTCCAGGATTTCGTGTGGCCACAATGGCCTACAGGGCTGGCAAGTTGTGGCTGCAGGGCGTGGGGCACCGGCTGCCCTTGCCCTCTTTAGCCCGGGCGGCTCACCAGCTCTTTGCCCAGATGCACCTGTACCAGCAGGTACCTGTGCCCAACCAAATGCCTTAGACCCCGTGTGCCTTGCTCCACAGTGCCTGGGCTCACCTGAGACCCACGGATTCCTGGCTATCTCCGTTTGGGGGTCTGGGGGGACTGCTGCAGGCCACCTGCCAAGGTGTGGGATGTGCTGGTCCATCCTGTTTGGGCTGTGAGATTGGCAGATTTTGGGGGCGGGCCCTTCCTGCTGCTTCTTAGCTCTCGGGTCCTGTTTCTAGAGCCTGGGGTTTCCTGCAGGAGCTTAGCACCCACTGGCTGTGGTTGAACAGGCCCGGGTACATGTTGCTTCCACCTTCCCCAGCACCCTGAGACCTCTCCTTGGGTCCCCGTCCAGCCCGGGCTGAGGCTTGCCTCTAGAATCATCCCTCCTTTGCATGTTAGTGGCTCTGTGTGGGCTGGCCCCTAGGAGGCCTGTTCCTTGACGCAGCCAATCGGTGGACACTTGCAAATGCATCCTGGGTAGACTCTGGGTGGCCAGGGAATGAGAAGTGGTGACTTTGGAGGACAGTTTTTAGGGGGCCCCGAAAGGGCTGGGCCCTCCTCGAGCACAGCTGGCACGGGGCCCCCGTGGGGCTGGAGTGGCCATTCCCCAAGTGCACGGTCACACACCTTGGCCCCCGGTCAGGGGTGGGTGCTGATGCCACCCGGGTTGTTTCCCACAAGGGGCCAGGTCAGGCGGCGGGGGGCCGGAGGTGTTCCTGATCCTACTGGCTGTACACTGTGAGGTGGCAATAGGATCTGCCTGATGCCACCTAATAAAATGCCTCTTACTTAACCAAGTCGGTGGTCTTTCTGGTGGGGTTGGTGGGACTGGTCACTTTCTACATCCGACGGAGTTGCCAGTGTGTCATTAGGTGTCAGGAGGGCAGTGCCCTTGGTGTGATGGAAGGAAAGGTGAGCACTGATGGCCGAATCCCTGCTGTGGGTGGCAGAAACTCTGGTGCCGGAGGGCCTGGGTTCAAATCCCGGCTCCAAAAAGTTGTGCAACCTCTCTGACCCTCTGTCTCCTCACGTCTTAGATGGAAATAAACACACACACACACACACACACACACACACATGTGCACACAGGTTGTCTTGAGAATTCAATGAGTTAATTCATATGAGTGCTCAGAGCAATGCCAGATAGGTTATTAATGATTCAACAATGTAACCCATTTATCCATTGTTATAACAACCACTGTTATGTGCTGTGATAGTTAAGTTTATGGGTCAACTTGGCTGGGCTGTGGTGCCCAGATATCTACTTAAGCATTATTCTGGATGTTTCCATGGGGGTGTTTTTTTTGGATGGGATTAACATTTAAATCAGTGGACTTTGAGGAAAGCAGATTACCCTCCATAATGTGAGTGGGCCATATCCAACCAGTTGAAGGCCTTAACAGAACAGAGACCGGTCTCCCCCAAGAAAGAAGGAATTCTGCCAGTGGCTGCCTTCGGACTCAACTGCAACTTCCTGCGTCTCTGGCCTGCTGGCCGACACTACAAATTCTGAACTTACCAACCTCCATGAGCACGTGAGCTACTTCCTTACAATAAATCTCTCGGGCTTCCCTGGTGGCGCAGTGGTTGAGAGTCCGCCTGCCGATGCAGGGGACATGGGTTCGTGCCCCGGTCCGGGAAGATCCCACATGGCTCGGAGCAGCTGGGCCCGTGAGCCATGGCAGCTGAGCCTGTGCGTCCGGAGCCTGTGCTCCGCAACGGGAGAGGCCACAGCAGTGAGAGGCCCGTGTACCGCAAAAAAAAAAAAAAAAAAATTAAAAAATAAAATAAAAATGGAAGTTCTCAATAAATAAATAAATAAATAAATAAATAAATCTCTCTCCCTGTGTCTGTCTCTCTCCGCGCCTCATAGAGGTCCCGCTTCTCTTCAGAACCCTGAGTCATACACGTGCCAAAGACCAGGCATATATTTTTTTTTACTCACAAGTCTTATGAAGGAAGTGCTGCTGTGCTCCCATTTTGCAGATGAGGGTACTGGGGTGTAGAAAGGTGAAGGGACTTGCCGAGGGTATGCTATCAGTGGGGTGGAAACCCAGGTCTGTCTGATTCCAAAACCCATTCTCTCTCTTCCACCCAGCTGTCCACACACGACTCGCAAAGATCTGCTCAGTTGGCCAGGTGACATGGCAGGGAGCAACTGTGGCCAGTTAGCTTGAGCCTGGAATCCGTGGGTCTAAACCCACCTGGGCCAGCTGACTTGGAGGGGAAGACACGTGTGTCCTGGCCTGTCTCCACCCACAGATAATGTAAACCGAGCTGCTCCTGAACCACACAGACGCCACCCTGTCCGAGGGTCCATTGGTTAGGGCTGTTGGCTGGAGGATCTCAGAGCTGTGGGGAGGGGAGGGGACTCATCCCCGGGCCGAGCCCCTGCCCTGGCTCACCCAGGGGCTGCTACTGATTTGTGCCAAAGGGGGCTTGAGTCAGGGACAGAGGGCAGCACCCAGAGTGCTCTGGCCGGAGCTCACGGAAGGGAAGGGAGGCAACTGCCTTTTGTCTTCGGGCGATACAGAGGCCCCGTTAACATTGCCGAATGGAGTGACTCATTCAAGGTCACACTGAGACAGCCGCAGGGATGGCTGATGACTGGTAGTGTTTTACCTACCTAGTCTCAGAGCCTTGACATTGACCTTGCCAGGTAACTATTACAGCATTCTATGGAAGGGCTAGTGGAGGTCAGAGGTAGAATGACGAGCCGAAGGTCACATAGCTGGTTAGTAAAGGGCTGGGTTAGAACCCAGGGCTATGGGTGCCACAGGCCACGCTCCTCGCCACCTGCTCCTTCAGGTCCCCGACTCCCGGCTATGCCTTTACCAGTGTCATTTTATCCTGGTGCCTCTGACTCCACTGAACAAGGTCAGGGGGTGGCTCAAAGCTGTCGTTCACTCCGTTCTGTCTGCCCTCCCTTGTCCCCCAGACTTGGGGCTGGTGGCTCCCGAAGGCCCAGTGCCCACTTGGTGCCCGAGGCCTCTCTGCATGGTCACTGCAGTAAGTCCCCATGTCCACGGTGGCCCAAGGAGCCTCTTCATTTCCCTGCTGTGGCCGGGGGCCCAGCCGCAGGCCTGGGCTGGAGTGTGAACCAGTTGACTGAGGCTGGATGTCTCTGCCACCGCGGTGCCGCCAGTGGGGCATGCACGCTAAGGAAATGAGGGGCCACCTGTGCCCTGGTCGCCAGGCAGACCTGGAGCTCCTGGGGGGCAAGAGGAAGCCGCAGGGTGCAGACCCACACTCTTCACAGAGTCACGCCTTCATTTTCATTAATTCCCCTACCGACACATTTCTTATCACAGCTCCTGTAGGTCCTTTGTCTAGAGGCGGCACAGGAAATAGTGTCACCATTACTTGAACGCGGGCTGTGTGCCAGGCGTTGTGCTAAATGCTTTAGACGTCACACCCTCGGATCCTCACCGCAACCCCCGAAGGTGCATTCCGTTAGTCCCATTTTACAGATGAGGAGACTGAGGCACACATGGGTGAAATAACCAGTGCACCAGTAGGAGATGACTGCCTGGGTTTCTGTTCCTCATGTCTGCCTGCCTGGGCACTGAGCACAGCCCTGATGTCCTGCCTTAACCCCTCTTACCTGTGCCTTGGCCTCCCCAATCTCAGAGTTGACGTTTCTGTGGGAGCTGAGGATCGAATGACATGAACACAAAGTGCCAGGTCCCGTGCCCTGCACAGAGTGAGATGCTCAGTGAATGAGAACTTACCTTCACCCACCCTCTCAATACCCTCATCCGGGATGCCTGTGCCCAGGAAGGAGATGAAGCTGGGCTTCCCTGAGCACCTATCCATGGGCAGGCGCTCCTGCTAATTAGCTTGGACCACACCAGCCTGGGAGGGAGGTAGTATTATTTTAGCCCCATTTCACAGATGAGGAAACTGAGGCTTAGGGAGCCTCGGGGAGACTTGTTCAGTAAGGGACAGGTACCGGGGCAAGAGCTGGCTATACCAGCACACCCTTGTCCTGGTCCCTCGAAGGAATGCAGCAGCTTCTGGGTGGGAGCCATCCAGCAGGTAGATGGGAGTAGGTGTGGCTGACACTGGCTCCAGACATGGCCAGCCTTGTCCCCCTCCCCCGGGTTGCCGCCCTGGATGGTGGAACAGGTACCATATGACCCTAGGTGCTGGGATACATGAGCATTCTGTTCTGGGGCTCTGCCATGCCCTCCCTCCAGGCCCCCGTGCCCGGCAGGTACTCCTCAGCCCCGTGGGCATTTGGCACACAGAGGCCGGGGCGAAACGAGGGAGCTGGTGTTCTGCTGGGCACCTGCTTGGTGAGGTGCATCCAGGCAGGTGTTGTCGGAAGGAGAGTGAGGCTTGTGGAGAGATCTGAGTCTTAGGAAGGAGAGTCATACGGGATCGTAGACCCTAGCCCTTTACTGGGCCTAGAATCGAGGGTCCCATGGCAGGTCCACACTAGGACAAAAGCCATCAACACTGTAACGTAATATTCACTATCATTTATTAAGTAGGTGCTTGATGTATTCCTCCCGTTTAATCAGCCTTGTTTGAGGTGGCTGTGTGCATTTTACAGGTGAGGAAGCTGAGCGGAGCCAGGGCCTGCAGGTTGGGCCCTGTCCGGTGGTGCAGGCGGGGCCCTCCAGAGCCGCACAGAACAGGACCAGCCCCCTTCCTCATCCCAGCCCTTAATGTTCCCTGTAGCGACGATCACCTTTTTGGCTCTTATTGGGCTTGTGGTCATTTGGAATCTTCAGATCTTTTTCTGAATGAGACACAGCGGGCTTGCGTGGATCTCTGGACTCAAGAAGGTGTCCCAACCACAGCAGAGTCCCTCCTTCAGGCCTTAGCTGACCCCTATGTCCCCAGCTTCTAGGGATCATCCTACCCACTACACTTTTGACATCTCAGAGGGGTGACCAATGAGGCTGGGTCCTCTGGAAACCAGCTCTGAGGCCTCCCCTGTGCCCTCTTCCAAGGTGTCTCTGAACCCAGCCAGCTGGCTTAGGGGCTGTGTAGCTCCCAGACCCTCCTTGGGGAAGCCCTGCCTGCCTACCCCTGCTCTACCCTCAGCTGGATTGGAGCTAGGTTTCCAGTGGCCCAATTTTGTCCTGGAGGAGGCAGTACAGGTAGGAAAGAGACAGGGAAAATGGGGTGGGGGCCGGCAGAGAAGCAAACAGAGGATGTACAAAGGTGGGGTAGGGGAGAGGAGCCCATGCAGCCCCCAGTCCCTGGGGTCATGCCCCTCTTGGGGGCTCCCCCCTGTGCTCCAGGCCCCTCCAACCACCATGGCAGGGGGAGGAAGGAAGTTCCGGGCAGCCCCCTCCAGCCCAAAGCAAACATGGCCTGTTCCTTTCTGTAAGCACCCAGGGAAGCAGATGTAAGGCAAATGGGCAGCATCTCCCGGGCCCCTATTTCCATGGCTCGCCCCTGCCCCATGAACTTTGCATAAGTCTGTCATGGTTCTCCATCACCTTGGCAACCAGTAGCCACACAGGTGTGATCATGGGGACCTCGGGCCCTGGACTGGGCCATGAGGATGGCGGTGTGTTCAGCCCGGGCCACCGTGGGGCATGTGCTCTGGGTACAGCCCTGAAGGAGAACCGCAGGGCCTTGGTGTTCCTGGATATTTGTTCTCAGGGCAGCCAGTGCCCTAGCCTCACCCACTTGCCCTTCTTAGGTGATGTCAAGGCTAGAGGGGACCGCAGAGATCATCCAGCCCAGGGCATCTCAAGGGTCACGGACTGAGCCTTGTGTCATCCTGGATCCGAGCGCACGGCTGCATTTGTCCGCGTGTGCATTAGTGTTCAGGGCTTTCATCAAAATTTCTAAAGGACCCTTGCCCATGAAATGTTAAGAAGCACTGAGTCCATTTTACACATGGGGAGACTGAGGCCCAGAGAATGGAAGCCACTTGTCTGAGGGCAGCCTTCAGGTTGGGGCAGAGCTGGACCAGAAGCCAAGACTTCTGACTTTCCATCCAGGGCTCCTTCTTCAGATTTGAGTCTTCAGAGAAGATCATCCATCTGGACTAGTAGCCCCCACTAAGCAGGGGGCCCCCATCATTCCTTCCTCATTGGAGCACCTTGGTCAACACCATTCCCATGAGCCCCCATTAGGGTCTTGGATTCCTCCAATCCACGTACTTGTCATGTGGCTTTGAATAAGTTACTGTCCCTCTCTGAACCTCAGTCTCCTCATCTGAAAAATGGAGAGATAATAACAGCGCCTCAAAAGATAGTGAGAGTAAAATGGGATGGCAGCCTGGCGTCGAATGAGCCCTCCAACCGTGTTAATGATAGAAATACCTTGTGCTCATTATCACCGTCTTCCTCCCATTCTTCGTGGCACAGACGCCGCCTGCCCCATGGAGCTCTTGGCTGGCCCACGCCTTCCCTCCTCCTTACCCCTTCTTGGCAGCCAGCACAGCGTGGGTCATCACAGAGCTGTCCCGACGTGCTTTTGACTTGATTGGAGTCCAGGGGAAATCCACCTGCTTTTCTGGCCCTTTGGCGACTGGCCCTCTCTGGGCCTCAGTTTCCCCTTCTGTATAATGGGTAGGTTTGTGGAGCTCTGCAGGCCCTCTCAGCTCTGATATAATACGCCACACTATGGATGGCCCTGGTGCCCCTGGCATCTTCCAGCGTGTGCTGCCTTCACGAGCGCATGGCCCTGCTTTCTGTCTCCAGACCGCGTGCCGTATCCCTTGTGTGTCCTGACTGTGTCCCTTGTGCCCCACCCAGCCCTGGCACATAGTGGGCTCTGCTAGTGCCCTCTGGATGCATGGCTTTCTCAGCCACTCTTGTCCTCCACCACGCCACACCCAGGGGGCTCCAGTTAACTTAGAGGATCTTTTTCTCTACCATCCCCTTACCCCCAAGCTTTGCTAAATAATCTGACTTGACTGGGAGTCTCCAGAACATTGCAGGGCCACCCAGCAACTGGCATCTTTATTCTCCCTCTTCAAACTGACGCACACACTCATTGTGCCTGGAACTGGTCCTTCACCAACACCTTGACCTTGAGGTGGGACCTGCATTGGGAGAGGGCGGCACCAGTCCCCTCCCCCGTGGTGGGTGTAGCGGTGACAGCTCCTGAGGGAGAACACACCCAAATCAGACAGTACAGGGTTGAGAGCTTGGCAGCCTGGGTCTAAATTCTAGTGTCATTAGGAACTCCCTGGCAGTCCAGTGGTTAGGACCCGGTGCTTTCACTGCTGTGGGCCCGGGTTCAGTCCCTCATCCGGGAACTAAGATCCCGCAAGCTGTGTGGTGCGGCCAAAAAAAATTAAAATAAATAAATAAATTCTAGCATCACTACCTATTAAATGTGTGCTTTTCGGCAAGTTGCTTAACTGTTCAGCCTCCGTTTCCTCACTTTAAACATGGGAGTAATAATGGCTGCTTTGCAGGGTAGCTAAACGATATGATGCATAAAAAGTGCTTGGCACTGTGCCTGGCATATAATACACCCCAGAAAAGAGCTATTTAGTTATTGTCCTCACGACTCCCTAAGTATCTGGCAGGGCAGAGGACAGTGGTCTCGGGGGCTCCTAGAACGCCACCAGGGACCGCGTTCCAAGGAGGGCAACGTGGCTGTAGTTTGGGGCACACAGTGCAGGAGAGGGCAGGTGGGGAAGGATGGGTGAGCTGGGGCCAAGCTGGGGAGGCCTTGAAAGCCAAGGCCAGGAGCTCAGCTGTGATCCTGCAGCAATGTGGAGTCCCAGGGGTTGTTAGAGCCAAGGTATGATAGACTCAGAGCTGTCCTTCAGGGATTTAAACTGTCAACCTGAGGCAGATGGGGAGGTCCAGACAGGAAGTTATAAGGGTCTGAGCTTGGGGTGTGGCAAAAGGGGGAGGAGTCTGGAGAGAACCAATAGACACTGTGAATTAGTGCTGGGGCTTTTGACCTGCTGACACGGGGGGTGAACAAGGGCAGTCCAAAGAGGACCTCCCCATTGTACAGATGAGGAAACTGAAGTCAGGAGAGGGGAGAGCTAGGACCAGAACCCCCACCTCCAGACACCCCGTGCAGGGCTCTTCCTTTCATTCTATGGGTTGGGTCTCCCCCACCCCCCACTGGTTTGCATACACCCAGAGAGGGCCAGGGCCACGCCCCAAATCACGCAGCAAATCCTGCATCTTTCTATAGCACCCAGAGGCCTCTCCCTGTTGTTTTCGATGTCTGTGGGTTGACTCCACCCCAGGGGAGGTCAGGATTGAGGGAGGGGGTGCTCCCTCTAGAGTTGCTAAAGACACAGCCAGTATCTTTCAGGGTAACTTCGAGAAGATTTGGGCTCTTTCAGCTGGGCTCAGAGCCCGGGGTGCCCCCCCGGGGGCAGTTCATTTCATTACAAGAAAGGACAATTTTGCACTCTGGCAAATTCACCTTTCTCCAGGATCTGCCCTGAACCCCGCAGCTCACACATGTCTTTTTATTTAATCCCCACACCGATCTCATGAGGCTAGAATTATTATTCCTATTTCAGTAGCAAAGAGAGGCTCAGAGAGGCTAAGTAACCTGCCCATTCTCACACAGCACCAGCTGATGTCCAGTCCAGGCCGGCTGGAGTCATGCTGCCTCAATGTTCCTCGAGTGTAGACACACACGTCAGCAGGAGCTGGTCAATGATGTAGGTCTGTTACCAGGGGCGCAGTGCTGATACGGATGGGAGAGTCACTGCAGCGCAGGGCAGAAGTGGTTCCCGTGAACTGGCACCAGGAAAGCGTTCTAGGAGGAGGTGAGGCTCCAACTGGCCCTTGAAGGAGGATCAGGGCTTGGCAGGGGTGGGTAGGGGTCAGTACTGGGTTTCCAATCCCCTTTTTGTCCCTTGGAGCCTCGTCCCCGCATGAGCCTGGGCCCCAGGAGCAGCATTCAGGCCTGTGACATATCCGCCCAGGCTGGGCATTTTATAGCAGGCCCCCAAGGCTCCTGCTAGGCCATATTGTTGGGGCATATTGTTCCGTGGACAAGGGTCTTTGACTAAAACAGGTCCCTGATTTGCTGGAGCCGTCTCCCTCCATTCCACTCCTTGGGGGTAGTCACCTTCGACATTAGAAATTGTCAACTTTCCTTTCTGCCAACACCCCTGCCCCTGGGTCCTGGATCCAAGGGGGGGTACCTAGAGGGGGCTCCCTCTGCAGAGGTGATGATGGATTATTGGGCTGACAGATGGCCCCCCTCCCCCACGCCCACTTCCCAATCTCTTTGCTGCTGTTCTGCTGCTTTTACCAAAAGCGAGGTGCTCGCGATGTAATATGGCATATGGAGGTTAAGAGCCAGGCCCTGAGGTCTGGCTGTGTGATTTGAATCGCAGCTCTGCTGGTTGTGCAACCGACACTGAGTTTCTTAACTTCTCTGTGCCTCAGTTTCCTCACCTGTGAAATGGGGTTAGCAATAGTCCCAGTTACTGTGAGTGTTAAATGAGAGCGTAAGTGACAAGCACTCAGCGTGATGCCTGGTTCTTAGTATCAGTGGCTGCTGTTTTGGAACAACTGCTGTGGGTCAGGGGCGGGACTCATGACCACGTGCCAGCCCCAACTTGGTCAGGCTCTGGAGTGTGGGCTCCATTTGCCCCCCTACTCTGTCTGCTGATGGGAGCCTCTATGTCCTTTACTCCCAAATGTCTGAAACATCAGGGAGATGTGACCTGACCTCATCTAAATGGCAGAAGGCATAGGTGTGGCCAGGTCAGCAGGACATGCTCTGTCTACTGCCAAATGGGGCTCTCCTGGACCTCCCAGGCTCTGCTGTGCCCTAAGAAGGGATCATCCTAATTCCAGCCTCCTCCCCTTCCTTCAGAGCCCTCAAACCTCTCTACCTGTCCCAGGTGCTTTCCTGCTCCACGGACAGCGACAGGACCCATATGTAAATGTCTGTGCAAATCCCCTGCTGTTAGGTTGCCAGCTCTCCAGGGAGGCAAAGCCACCTCTGGGACCCCCACTTCCCAGCCATGGGAGCCCAGGGCAGGGTGGTCTGCTCCCTGATCTTCCTGCTGCAGGCCCTGGCTGAGCTGACTGAGAACTCGGAGTTCTACTTGCTTGGGGATTACCTCCTGGGTGGCCTCTTCACCCTCCATGCCAACGTGAAGGGCATTGTCTACCTCAACTAGCTGCGGGTGCCCAAGTGCAAGGAGTGAGTCTCCAGTGTGAGGCTGGAAGTGACGGTGGGGGCGGGATGGGAGCCGAGGCTGGTCCTGTGGCCCTGGGGAGGCCAAGCCAAGACCAACAGGTCAGAATGCGTCTCCTCATTCATTGCCAAACCCCCATCCTGGATGCACCCCACTGGCTCTCAGGGAGGCCCGGCACAGTCCGTGTTATTAAAATCTATGGCGACTATGTCCTGAAATTTTGAAACCTGGTCTCAATGTCACGTCTCTTACTAAAGAGTTATGGGATGTTTGAGCCTAGAGGGGTCTTAGAGACCATCAAAACCAACCCCCTTCCCTCTGGCAGCAGTGGGACCCCCAGTGAGTCCATGCCAAGGCCCAGCTGTTATACCGTTAGGAGGCAGGTTCTCAGACTGGAAGGAAGGTTTGTATTTTCCCAGGGCCGTGGTTGGGTGAGCAGGGGTGTTTCCAGGACCGGGGCGGGGGGGGCGCTTTCCTCTGCACTCCATCCCCTGTGAACCCACTGGGGTGGCAGCATCATTCAGAGATTGAGTGGGCCACCTTCGGGCAGGCATGAAGGCTGGGATGCTGCAGCCAGCCTGGGATTATAAAATAGTGATCTTGTGCAGAGAGGGCGAGGCATTCTGAGAAAGAGAGAGAAAGGAAGGAGAGTGCAAAGATGATTAAAGCCTGACTATAAGAAATGAACCATTTATACGATGTTGGGGAAGATTATATGTTGGCTTGAGAATGGTGAGGGTGATGGTACTAAGCGTGATGTTGGATATCTTGATGCTTGTGATGATGGTGGAGAGTCTAGTGAAATGATGGTGGTGATAGAAGTGATGGTGATGTTGATAATGTCGGTAGTAGTAATATTGGTGATAAGGAAAACAGAGAAGGTGATGATGGTGGTGGCAGTGGTGATGGTGATGGTGGTGGTGATATTGAAGGTGGTGGTGGTAATGATACTGGTGGTGGTGGTGGTGGTGGTGATAGTAGTGATGGTAGTGGTGGTGGTGGTGGTGATGGTGACGGTGATGGTGGTGGTGGTGATGGTGGTGATTGTGATGGTGATAGTGATGGTGGTGGTGGTGGTGGTGATGGTGGTGGTGGTGGTGGTGGTGGTGATGGTAATGGTGGTGGTGGTGATGGTGGTGATTGTGATGGTGATAGTGATGGTGGTGGTGGTGGTGGTGGTGATGATGGTGGTGGTGGTGATAGTAGTGATGGTAGTGGTGGTGGTGGTGGTGGTGGTGATGGTGATGGTGGTGGTGATGGTGACAGTGATGGTGGTGGTGATGGTGACGGTGGTGGTGGTGATGGTGACGGTGATGGTGGTGGTGGTGATGGTGGTGATTGTGATGGTGGTGATGGTGATGGTGGTGGCAGTGGTATTGATAATGATGGTCACAGACATGGGGTGACTGTGATGGCAGTGGTGATGACACCCATAATAGGAATAGTAGGTGAGGATGGTCACAGTGATGATAGTGATGATGGTGGCCATGGTGGGTAATGGTGGTCACATTGGTGGACATTGATAGAGTGATGACGGAGGTCATAGGGCAGTGGTAGTGACTGATGGTGGCCACAGAGATCAAAGCATCAGAGGTGGTCATAGGGTCAATGGTGATTTCAGAGCGGTGGGATGGTGAAAATGATGTGGTAAAAATGCCAGAACCCTCTGGAGTGGTTCCTTCTCCGGTGGTGCCTTGGCTTTCTTACTGCAGGCAGGAGGGACAGGCTGGCTCTCCCCTCCCCTCCCCTCCCCTCCCTTCCCCTCCCCTCCTCTCCTCACTCTGGACCCGTTGCCCACTCCACCCTACTGCGGCCTCTCCAGGTACAAGATGAAGGTGCTGGGCTACCACCTCATGCAGGGCATGCACTTTGCAGTGGAGGAAATCAACAATGACGGCAGCCTGCTGCCCAGTGTGCTGCTGGGCTACGAGATGGTGGACACCTGCTACATGTCCAACAACGTCCATCCTGTGCTCTACTTCCTGTCACAGGATGACTATTTCCTGCCCATCCAGGAGGACTACAGCCACTACATACCCCGCGGGGCGGCCATCACCGGCCCTGACAACTCCAAGTCCCCTATGACCGTGGCCCACTTGCTCTCCCTCTTTCTCCTTCCACAGGTGAGGCCCCTGGGCCCTGGGAGAAGGGGCTGGGGAGGAGGGCAGCCAAGCGCTTTTCCTGAGGGGTCACCACCCCCACCCGTCCCGGGGGTGTTGGATTGGGTAGCAAAAGCGAGGTCAGGACAGCCACCCCAGCCCTGGCAAGGTAGCCGGCCTATTGGCTAAGAGCTCAGGCTTTGGAGGCAGAAGGACCTCGGCGTGCATCTGGCCTCTGAGTCTTGGCCATTGTGAGATCTTGAGCCAGACTCTTAACTTTCCCAAGCCTGTTTCTCCATCTCTAAAGTAGGATGATGAGAGTCCCATCCTTGGACTGTCTGAAGATTAAAGCATTCATTTAGGTAAGAATTTCTAGCACAATACGTAGTCAATAATGTTACTGCTGGGCTTCCCTGGTGGCGCAGTGGTTGAGGGTCCGCCTGCCGATGCAGGGGATGCGGGTTCATGCCCCGGTCTGGGAAGATCCCACATGCCGTGGAGCGGCTGGGCCTGTGAGCCATGGCCGCTGAGCCTGCGTGTCCGGAGCCTGTGCTCCGCAGCAGGAGAGGCCACAACGGTGAGAGGACCGCATACCACACACACACACACAAAATAATAATAATAATGTTACTGTTGTTACGTAAAGCATCTTGCACGAGAATAAAAACTCAGAAAGCGCTCAATATTATCCTATATAATTGCCTAGCACAGAATCTGCGTCACAGCAGGTCCTCAGAAAAGTACTATAGAATCACTACTGCTATTCTAATTATTTTCACCATCATGATCAAAAAGGCGTAGTCCAGAACTGGCGTAAAATATCTGCTCATTAAAGAACAGCTAGCCCAAGACTTGGCCCACAGCGGGTAGCTACAAATGCTGTAACTTTTGCTGTTGTTTTTATTATATCAAGCACCAAGGATCTGACTCAGAGTCGGTGCTCAATCAGTGTTAATATTCTTATGTGAAGAAACTAGTCCAGGACTGAAGTAATTCTTTCATTCATTTAACAAATAATTATTGAGCACCGACTGTGCCAGGTATTGCTGTAGGTGTTGGGGATGCAGCTGGGGAAATGCACAGAAATTTGCCCTCATAGAGTTTATCTTCCAGTGGGGAGAGACAGACAATCAATGTAAATAAGTATGTGATATAGGATGATAGGAAATGAGAAGTGAAATGGATACAAGGAAAAGTCAAGTCAAGGTTAAGGGAGGTGGGGCACGCCTGAGGGCAGGCGGAGTGGGTACAGGGAGATGGGATGGGGGCTTGAAGGAGGTAAAGGAGGAAGAAGAGCACCCACCATCCACGACAAGGGGTCAGCAAATGCAGAGGCTGGGAGGTGCCTGGTGTGTTCATGGAACTGGGTGAGCAGAACTGGGGCCCGTGGGAGAGAAGGAGGTGAAACCAGAGCGGTGAGGGCTGGGGTCGATGATGGAGCCCCTCAGGGACCACTGATGGGCTCTGGCTGCTCCTGAGTGGCAGCAGGAACTGCTGGAGGGTCTGGAATGTGTGACTGGTGTGTGTGTGAGCAGGATCGCCCTGGAGCCACGCTAAGTGTAGACTGTAGAGGGGAGAGGAGAGAGGATATTGGGGAAGCTCATAGCAGGAATGATGGTGGCTGGACTAGGATGGTGTGGGGAGGTGTGGGCACTGAGTGGACACACTTTGAAGGTAGATCCAATGGGATGTGCTGATGGCTTGAAGGTGGCTTTTTTTTTTTTTTTTTTTTTTTGCGATACGCGGGCCTCTCACTGCTGTGGCCTCTCCCGTTGCGGAGCACAGGCTCCGGACGCGCAGGCTCAGCGGCCATGGCTCACGGGCCCAGCCGCTCCGCGGCACGTGGGATCTTCCCGGACCGGGGCACGAACCCGCGTCCCCTGCATCGGCAGGCGGACTCTCAACCACTGCTCCACCAGGGAAGCCCAAAGGTGGCATGTTTGAGAGAGACAAGCCAATGAGAACTCTACAGTTTTGGCCTGAGTAACTGGAAGGATGGATTCACCCTCAGGGGAGATGGGGAGATTGTGGGTGAAGCAGGTTCGGGGGAGACAGGAGTTCAGTTTTGGCTACGTTAAGTTTGAAACATCAAGGAGGCAGTTGCAGGTCTGAGTCTGAAATGTAGCAGAGAGGTCCAGGGCGCGGCTATGGGCGTTGTCAGCGTGGATATGGTATTTAAAGCCAGGAGCCTGGATGAAGTCACCAAGGGGAGGGGAGCAGATGGAGAAGACACAAGGACTGAAGGCTGAGCCCCGGGGTCCTCCAAGGTCAAGGGGTCATAGAGAAGAGGGGAAGCAGCAGCCAGTGAAGGGGCAAGAGAACCGAGACTGTGCCGTCCCAGAGGCTGCGGAAGGAAATGTGACGAATCTGAGGAGGATGATGGTGAGGAGGAAAGCTTTATGCTCAGGGACACACAGTAGGCACTCAATAAATGTTAGTAGATCATGAGAATGATAATGATGGAAATCACCTAGCCTAGGGCTTGGCACACAGTAGGTGGTCAACAGTGTTGCTAAAGGATGAGGTGGGGCTGACGTCGATGAGAAGCATCTTGCCCGGGGCCTGGCATGTGGTGGGTGCTCACTAAAGGACCAGGCTGATGACCATCGTGAGATGGTGTACATCACTTAGCCCAGGGCATGGCACACAGTAGGTGCTTGGTAAGTGTTACTACAAGGATAATCATGAGGATGTTAACGTAAAGCACCTAGCCTAGGGCCAGGCACGTGATAGATTCTTTTTTTTTTTTTTAAGATGTTGGGGGTAGGAGTTAATTAATTAATTTTTGCTGCGTTGGGTCTTTTCTGTGCGAGGGCTTTCTCCAGTTGTGGCGAGTGGGGGCCACTCTTCATCGCCGTGCGCGGGCCTCTCACTGTCGCGGCCTCTCTTTTTGCGGAGCACAGGCTCCAGACGCGCAGGCTCAGGAGTTGCGGCTCACGGGCCCAGTTGCTCCGCGGCATGTGGGATCCTCCCGGACCAGGGCTCGAACCCGTGTCCCCTGCATTAGCAGGTAGATTCTCAACCACTGCGCCACCAGGGAAGCCCCATGGTAGATTCTTGTGAAATGTTATTTCTGTAATGACCACGGTGATGATGGAGTAAACCACCTAGTTCAGGGTCCAACACATAGTAGGTCCTCATTCATTGTCATTACTGTGATGTCTACGATGATGGTGGAGTAAACCACTTAGCCCTGGGCGTGGCTGGCGCTGTGTGCTCCTCAAATGCCGTAAGGATGATGGTGGTGGGTGGAACCCCCCCTGAGGGGGGGACCCTGTGAGGCCCTCGCTAATACGCGAGGGACGCGCTGGACGCGCCCCTTCGGCAGATCGCCTACGGTGCCGTCAATGACCAACTGCATTTCCCAGCGGTGCTGCGCACGGCGCCAGGTGCGCATCGTCAAATGGAGGCCACCGGGCAGCTGATGCTGCACTTCCGCTGGAACTGGATCCTTGCGTTGACAAGCAGCGATGACCATGGCCGCGGCAACAGCCAGCTGCTCAGCGAGCGCCTGGCCCACCATGACATCTGCATCGCCTTCCAGGAGACGCTGCCCATGCCGCAGCCCAACCCGGCAATGACGCAGCAGGAGCTGGAGCGCCTGGAGGCCATCACGGCAAGCTGCAGCGGAGCATGGCGCGCGTGGTGGCCGTGTTCTCGCCAGACCTGGCCCTGTTCAACTTCTTCTGCGAGGTTCTGCGCCAGAACTCCACGGGTGCAGTGTGGGTCGCCTCCGAACTCTGGGCCATCGAGCCGGTCCTGCACCACCTCACCCAGCTGCGGCGCACAGGCACCTTCCCGGGCATCACCACCCCTGGCAGAGCGGGCCCATCCCGGGCTTCAGCGGGTTCCGCGTGCGCCGCTTCCAGGTCCGCCGGCCCGCGCTCAACAGGAGCAGCCTGGGGGCCACCTGCAACCAGGAGTGTGACACCTGCATGGACACCACTGAGTCCTTCGACACCGTCCTCATGCTCTCCGGCGAACGCGTGGTCTGCAGCGTGTACTCCGCCGTCTACGCCGTGGCTCACGCGCTGCAGAGCCTCCTGGGCTGCAACCAGACCAGTTGCCACAAGGAGGTGGCCTACCCTTGGCAGGTGAGGTCTGGCCTGTGGAAAGCCAGGGCCCCACCGAGCAGGCGCAGAGTCCGTGGTTGCCATGGAGACCGCAGAGCTGCCCACTGCTCTGCTCTATCCTCCCCTTCCCTTGGTGGGTTCTGGGCAAATGGGTGGGAGACGCCATGGATCACGCCCTGCCTCCAGACACATAGGAGTCCTTTGTGGCGACAGAACAAAATTCCTTTAAAAAAACAAAGTAACTTAATCATCACCATCCACGATAGTCTGTCCTTGGAGATTTGGGTGAAATTCCTTAGAATGAAGCCCCGCAGGCCAGAGCCCCCAGTCTCCCCGCAGCCTCTCCAGGGTGGAGGCCCTGGGGATGAGCTTGTATATTCTCATCAGCTCTCAGGTTCATTGTCCCAGTCCTGCATCACCTAGATTCAGGCCTGGAATTTAAAGCTGTGTTTTCCTGGTTTATGCATAGGCACACACACACCCTCCCTTGGACCTATGGAAGGTGTAGAAGGTTTTTTTTTTTTTTTTTGCGGTACGCAGGCCTCTCACCGCTGTGGCCTCTTCCATGGCAGAGCACAGGCTCCGGACGCGCAGGCTCAGCAGCCATGGCTCACGGGCCCAGCCGCTCTGCGGCACGCGGGATCCTCCCGGACCGGGGCACGAACCCGCATCCCCTGCATCGGCAGGCGGATTCTCAACCACTGCGCCACCAGGGAAGCCCAGTGTAGAAGGTTTTACTGAGGATCCAGAAGAGCAGAGGAGATATACACCAGAGATGCATGCTTTCTACTCATCATTAGACATCTCTGCTTAAACAGTTCACTGACTTTTTCATAGTTTGGAACCAGCTGCCTACTCTATGGCTCAGCCACTCCCCATCCCTGTCTTTATCCTCCCCTGATGTCCCTCAGGCATCTCTGATACAGCCCGTCTGTTAGGAGGCAGGTGGTGATGATCTGAGCAGAGCTTTGGAATCAGGCAGCCTGGCTTCAAGTCCCAGTTCTGCCACCACTAGCTGTGCAACTTTGGGCAAGTTATTTAATATCTCTGAGCCTCAGTTTTCTCATTTATTAAACAGAAGGAGTAATATGTATGCTGCTGAGTTATTATGAGGATTAATAATAATGTATGTACATTACCTGGTGCAGAGTAGAAGCTGAGTGTCTCCTTCTCTGTTTCTGACACCAGTGTCAGGCCTTAGGAGAGAGGCTGGGGCTTGGGGGTAGAGCCACTGCTGGGGTTGGGGGTGGGGCTAGGTGAGGAAGGGAAATCAAGGCTCAGATCCAAAAGAGGAGCCCGGAGAGACCCAGGCCCCTGCCAATAATAGGCCCTGCCTACTCAGGAGAATTACAGGGAAATGCTTTCTGGCCCCATGTACTGGACCCCTGGAATCCAGGTTCCTCAGCCCAGCTTGGCCAGGTCGCTGCAGGGGTGTGACATGGGCACTAGTGCTGGCTCCTCAGGGGCGGTTGCCATCCCCATCCTCATCCTCAGGCTGACCACTGGCACGGAGCCTCCCCACTCTCAGCTCCCAGGACCACTGCTCCCAGACCCAGCAACCTGTGCACACGCGAAAGAGACTTCAGTCGGGTCCTCACTCTCCCGGCAGGGCAGGGAGAAAGCTAGAGATCAAATCCCGGGGCTATCTGTCTGTCAGTTCCTGAGGTGAGGCGAGCTCTGGGCCCCCAAGATGTAGTCCAATAGACTCTCTCATTTATGGAGGAAAGACCTAGGAGTCAGATTGATTTGATAAATAAGCAGGAAGCCCTTTTGAGATCAGTCCAGAGAGGTTCAGTGACTTGCCCAAAGTCACACAGCAAATTTAGGACAGAGCTAGGACTGGAATTCAGTCCAAAGGATGTCCTAGCATGCTCTTGTTCATACCAGCTTCTGCATAGTGAGAATGATGGGGGATGGGGTGGGGGAGAGACTGAAAAGAGAGTTGGCTCCAAAGTGTGGGGCAGCAGGCAGGACCAGGGGGCAGGGGAGACCCCAGTAGGTGGCAGAGACAGTGGACTCTGGACCCCCCGTATTGGATCCCAGAGGGATGGCCAAAGTGACTTCCAGGGAAAAGGAATAATATTGACATCTCAGTAGGAGGTGAGAGCTGACTATTTTCCAAGCACTGTTCTGAGCCCCTAATGGAGATTCACTCATTTATTGCTTCAGAGCCCAGAAGGTCAGGCCATTTTGGCCCCCACTTTGCAGAAGAGGAATCTGGGGTTTATAGAGGTTAAGTGCCAGGTCCAAGGCCTCACGGCAGGTGGTAGATCTGATGCCTAAACTCAGGTGCATCTGACTCTAAAGCCAGAGCTCTCAGCCACTTCCTCCAAACTGCCGCATTTTCCAGAGTTTTGGAAATCAAGGCCTGTGGGCTGGTAGCGTTGCTCCCAGGTCTGGGCCGACCTCTGATGCCCGCTCCACTTCCCTTCCCTCCACTCCTTTAGCTACTTCCGGAGATCTGGAAGGTCATCTTCACCGTCCTGGGCCACCCGATCTTCAGTGAGCAAGGGGACCTTCCCCTGCACCTGGAGGTCATCCAGTGGCAATGGGACCTGAGCCAGAACCCTTTCCAGAGCATCGCCTCCTGCCAACCGTCGAAGTGGCAGCTGAAGGACACTTGTGACATCTCCTGGCACACTCCTAACAGCATGGCCAGCTCTCAGGAGGGGGTAGGGGAGGGGGCTGGAGGCCGGGCCCCAGAGCTCATGCTGGGTTGGCAAGGACCGTTTTACCTGGGATTCGTTCTCGACAGCTGGTGGTGTCTCTGTTTGTGGGTGTACTGTCTGGGGGTACCAGCCTTTGTCCTCTGATGGAGAACTGTACAAGTTCAGGGCTTTCTGGCTTCTCAGGACCGAGGGGCTCAGGACATGTGTGTGTTAAAGACTTCAACTCTCATTCCAACCCTGGGAAGTAGATGCTACTCTGCTTCCTATTTTATGCGTTAGAAAACTGAAGGCACAGAGTGGTTGCGTGACCTGCCTAAGGGCACACAGCTTGTCTGTGTCTCTCTATACAGCACTCAGGCTACACCCTATCAAGGAATACTCACATTTGCGGGGATGATAGCTCTGCTTTCCACCGTGTCCGACAACTGTCAGTCTAAAGCTCCTTTGTTTTACCCTCTTTCTATAATAAGCTGTCAGAATGCTGCCGGGGAGGGGGGGGCGGAGGATAGAGACCCAGCCCTGTGGGGTGAGGGAGGGAATCTAAAAACTTTTCAGAGTCTTCATCACTTTCCCCACCCCCACTCGACCCCTGTTCCAGAGGCATTTGCTGCTGCTAGTTTCTGAGCTTCTTGGGGATTTTTATGGAGTACATTGGGTTGGTGTCTGTTCAGTTTGCTAAGGTGCCATCACAAAGGACCACAAACTGGGGGGCTTAACCAGCAGAAACATATTGTCTCACAGTTCTGGGGGCCAGAAGTCCAAGATCAAGGTGTTGGAGGGTTGATTCCTCCGGAGAGCTGTGAATGAGACTCTGCCCCAGGCCTTTCTTTTGGCTCCTGGTGATTTGCTGGTCCCTGTTGGCTTTCCCTGGCTCCTGCTGCATCACCTGATCTCTGCCTTCATCTTCACATGGTGTTCTCCCCGTGGGTGGGTCTGTCTCCAAATCTCCCCCTTTTATAAAGACATCAGTCACGTTGGAGTCGAGACCCACCCTCCTCCAGTGTGACTTCATCTTAACCAATTACACCTGCAGTGATCCTATTTACCAAGAAGATCACATTTTTAGGTCCTGGGGTTAGGACTCTAACATAGGAATTTTGAAGGGACACGAGTCAACAAATAAGTGTCTTAGCCTGGCTTTCCCCCAGGAAGCAGAGCCTGAGACAAGGGCTGATGTGCAGGTGGTTTATCTCAGGATATGGTCTGGGGGAACAAGAGTAGGAGGCTGGGGAGTATTCAGCAGGGAAAGAGGGAAAGTCAGTATGAGGGAATGTTCTCGAGCTGGACGCTGCTGGGAGCCATGGGACCTCAGTCTTACCTGAACCTTCTCAGAAGTCACTTTAGAACGGTCCCCAAGGGTGGGAAGAGGATGGCACTGGTCCACTGGCTCCGTATCTCCCAGTGGTCAAGGGTTGTGCCGGGGGTATGAATTCCCTGGCATTTCCAGCTCGCGCTCGTGGGATGCCCAGCAGCCCCCTGCGGGCGTCTCACCCTGCAGCCCCTGGGCAGAGAGCGGCCAGTTTGGTCTCTGCACGAGGGGAGTCGAGTGAACCCAGCCACGGACCCCGCTCCTGCCCCGGGCCCCGGGTGGACCTGATTCGTTCCTCTCTTTCTGCCACCGTCCATTCTGGATTCCTTCACCCTCAGCCATTGGCTGCTCTAGGTCACTGGCATGTGGGGGTGATCCAGACATTCAGCCCCAAGATGTCAGAGGCTGTTGTCACCTTGTCCCTGCCGGCGGTCCGGTGGCTGTCCAGTAGCCGTCATCACTGGGCTGGAAGCACCAAGTGCCATCTTGGGGCATCGCCTGGATCCTTCCTACCCCTGACAGCACTCCTAGCCCCTCCCGCTAATCCAAGTCTTTCACCTCTCCTTTCTTGGCTTTCTCGTTCGCTGGCATGAGACCCCCTAAATGACCAGGTGGCAACCATAGAGCCCTATTGTGTCTGCTGGTGGGAGGATTCCCCCTTTGGAGACCCTGCTCTATGCTAGCAGAATCTAAGGTTCTGGAGATGAGAAGCCCTGATTCTACAATGGGCCTCTGCAAAAAATGGTGAGTGTGGCCAATCCTTTTTCCACCCTGTGGTTGCTGGACCCACGTCTTCTAGAGCGATCAAGTTCCATGCGGATTCTGCCATGACAGACAGTAGCAGAGTACCTAACTCTGCAACAAGGTAGTGAATGTGATTTGAGATCTTTCTTTTGTCATGTGGGCATTGACAGCTAGACACTTCCCTCTAAGTACTGCTTTCATTGTATTTCATAAGTTTTGTTACTTAAAAAAATTATCTTTAACTATGGTAAAAAAAAAAACCATAAATGTTACCATCTTAAGAGATTTTTCCCAATGTTTTAATTGTGGTAAAATACACATAACGTAAACTTTACCGTCTTAACCGTTTTTAAGTTGACCGTTGAGTAACGTTAAGTACATTTATACTGTTGTACAACCATCACCGCCATCCATCTCTAGAATACTTTCATCTGGCAAAATTGAAACTCTATGCCCATTAAACAGTAACTCCTCCTTCATTCCTCTCCTCCAGCCCCTAGAAACCACCATTCTACTTTCTATCTCTGAATTTGACCGCACTAGATACCTCATATAAGTGGAATCGTACAGTATTTGTCTTTTTTATTACTGGTTTATCACTTAGCATAAGGTCCTCAAAGCTCATCCATGTTGTAACATGCATCATAATTTCCTTCCTTTGGGGGCTTCCCTGATGGCGCAGTGATTGAGAGTCCGCCTGCCGATGCAGGGGACGCGAGTTCGTGCCCCGGTCCGGGAAGATCCCACGTGCCGCGGAGCGGCTGGGCCCGTGAGCCATGGCCGCTGAGCCTGCGCGTCCGGAAAAAAATTTCCTTCCTTTTAAAGGCTGAATAATATTCCATTTTATGGATATATAATATTTTGCTCATCTATTCATCCATAAATGGACACTTGGGTTGCTTCCATATTTCAGCTATTGTGAAATTAATACTGTTATGAATAGGAGTATACCAATATCTCTTCAAGACTGCTTTCATTTCTTTTGAGTATATACCCAGAAATGTAATTGCTGGATCATAGGTTAATTCTATTGTTAATTTTTTGAGGAACTACCATGTTTTCCACAGTGGCTGTACCAGTTTACATTTCCAGCAGTGCACAAAAGCTCACCGTTCCAATTCCTCTACATCCTCGCCAACACTTGTTATTTTCTGTCTTTTCGATAGCAGCCACCCTAATGGGTGTGAAGTGTTCTCTCATTGTGGTTTAGAGTCTCACTTTCCTAATGATTACTGATATTGAGTACCTTCTCATGTGCTTATTATCCATTTGTATATCTTCTTTGAAGAAATGTTTGTTCAAGTCTATTTTTTTCATTTTTGAATCAGATTGGTTTTTTGGTTGTTGTTGAGTTTTAGGAGTTCTCTGTATTCTGTGTATTAATCACTTGTATATCTTATTTGCAAATATTTTCTCCCACTCTATAGGTTGTCTTTTTACTTGGTTGATAGTATTTTTTGATGCATAAATTGAACATTTCTCATTAAGTCCAATTTGACCATTTTTTTCTTTTGTTGCCTGCGCCTTTGGTGTCACCTCCAAGAAACCGTTGCCAAAGTCAGTGTCGTGAAACTTTTGCCCTGTGTTTTCTTCTAAGAGTTTTTATAGTTTTAAATCTTCCATTTAGGTCATGGATCTGTTTTCAGTTAATTTTTATATATGGTGTTAAGTACAGGCCACTTCATTCTCTTGCCTGTGGGTATCCAGTTTTCCCAGCATCACTGGCTTAAAAAACTATCTTTTCCCCATTGAATGGCCTAGAAACATTTGTCAAAATCATTTGACCATATATGTGAGGTTTTATTTTTAGACTTTATTTTATTCCATTTGTCTGTGTGTCTCTTTAGTCTGGTACCAGGCTGTATGATTACTGCCACTTTGTAGAAAGTTTTGAAATCAGGAAATGTGATTCCTCCAGCTTTGTTCTTTTTCAAGATTGTTTTGGCTATTCAAGGTCCCTTGAGATTCCATATGAATTTCAGTTTTTGTATTTCTGCAAAAACACCTCATTGGAATTTTTTTTCATTGGAATTTTGATAAGAACTACATTAAATCTGTAGATTGCTTTGGGTAGTATTGACATCATAACAATATTAAGTCTGCTAATCTGTAAACATGGGATGTCTTTCCATTTATTTATGTCTTCTTTAATTTCTTTTAGAAATGTTTTGTAGTGGTCATTGTACAAGTCTTTCCCTCCTTGGTTAATTCCTAAGTATTTTATTCTTTTTGATGCTATTGTAAATAGAATTATTTTCTTAATTTCCTTTTTGAATTATTCACTTTTAGTGTATAGAAAACAACTGATTTTTTTGTTTTTGTTTTTGTTTTTGTTTTTAATTCTTTATGGTATATACCCACAAGGGGAATTTCTGGGTCATATGGTAATTCTATTTTTTTTTAACATCTTTATTTGAGTATAACTGTTTTACAATAGTGTGTTAGTTTCTCCTTTACAACAAAGTGAATCAGTTATACATATACATATGTTCCCATATCTCTTCCCTCTTGCATCACCCTCCCTCCCACCCTCCCTATCCCACCCCTCTAGGTGGTCACAAAGCACAGAGGTGAACTCCCTGTGCTATGTGGCAGCTTCCCACTAGCTATCTAATTTGGTAGTGTGTATATGTCCCTGCCACTCTCTCACATCGTCACCGCTTACCCTTCCCCCTCCCCATATCCTCAAGCCCATGCTCTAGTAGGTCTGTGTTTTATTCCCGTCCTACCCCTAGTCTCTTCATGACATTTTTTTTTCTTAGATTCCATATATATGTGTTAGCATACAGTATTTGTTTTTCTCCTTCTGACTTACTTCACTCTGTATGACAGACTCCAGGTCTATCCACCTCATTACAAATAACTCAGTTTCATTTCTTTTTATGGCTGAGTAATATTCCATTGTATATATGTGCCACATCTTCTTTATCCATTCATCTGTTGATGGACACTTAGGTTGCTTCCATGTCCTGGCTATCGTAAATAGAGCTGCAATGAACATTTTGGTACATGACTCTTTTTGAATGATGGTTTTCTCAGGATATATGCCCAGTAGTGGGATTGCGGGGTCATAAAACAACTGATTTTTGTGTGTTGACTTTGTGTCTTGATACTTTGCAGAGTTCACTTATTGGTCCTAACAATTTTTTTGCAGAAACTTTAGGATATTTTACATATAAGATATCATCTGTGAGCAGGTAATTTTATTGATTACTTTCCAAGTTAGATGACTTTTTTTTTTCTTCTTGCCTAGTTGCTCTGGCTAGGACCTCCAGTACTGTGTTAATAGAAAGGGTGAAACTGCACATCTTTGCCTTGTTCTGATTTTAGAGGAAAAGCTTTCAGTCCTTCTCCATTGAATATGATATTCACTGTTGGCTTTTCACATAGAGCTTTTATTATGTTGAGGTAGTTTTCCTCCACTTCTTGTTTGTTGAGTGGTTTTTTATGATGAAAGAGTCAAACACTTTTCCTTCATCAATTGAGATGATCATGTGTTTTATTAAATTTATTTTATTTATTTATTTTTGATTGAAGTATACTTGATGTACAATATTATATAAGTTACAGGGGCACAATATAGTGATTCACAATTTTTAAAGGTTATACTCCATTTATAGTTATTATAAAATATTGGCTATATTCCCTATGGTGTACAATGTTTCCTTGTAGCTTATTTTATACATAGTAGTTTGTACCTCTTAATCCCCTACCCCTATATTGACCCTCTTCTCTTCCCCTTTCCCCATTGGTAACCACTAGTTTGTTCTCTATATCTGTGAGTCTGTTTCTTTTTTGTTATATTCACTAGCTTGTTGTATTTTTTAGATTTCACATATAAGTGATACTATACAGTATTTGCCTTTGTCTGACTTATTTCACTAGCATAATACCATCCAAGTCCATCAATGTTGATGCAAATGGCAAAATTTCATTCTTTCTTATGACTGAGGAACATGTGGGTTTTTTTCCCTTCATTTTGTTAATGTGGTGTATTACATTGATTGATTTTCATATGTTGAACTATCTTTGTATTACAGGAATAAATCCTATGTGATCATGGTATATAATCCTTTTAATATGCTGCTGAATTCAGTTTGCTAGTATTTTGTTGAGAATTTTTGCATCAATATTCATAAGGGATATTGGTTTGTAGTTTTCTTTTCTTGAAGTCTTTTTGACTGGCTTTGTTATCAGATTGATGCTCGCCTCACTGAATGAGTTAAGGAGAGTTCCTTCCTCTTTAGTTTTTGGTAGAATTCACCAGTGAAGCCATCAGATCCAGGACTTTTCTTTGTGGGGAGATTTTTTGATTACTGATTCAATCTCCTTACTAGTTATAGGTCTATTCGGATTTTCTATTTCTTTATGATTTAGTATTAGTAGATTTTGTGTTTCTAGGAATTTGTTTCATCTAGTTTATCCAATGTGTTGGTGTATAATTGCTCATAGTACTCTCTTATAATTGTTTTTATTTCTGTAGAATCAGTAGGAATGTCCTCACTTTCATTTCTGATTTTAGTAATTTGAAAACTCTCTTTTTTTCTTAGCCATTTTAGCTAGAGGTTTGTCAATTTTGCTGGTCTTTTCAAAGAACCAACTTTTGGCTTAATTGATTTTCTCTAATATTTTTCTATTTTCTAATTTGTTTCACTCTGCTTTAATCTTTATTATTTCCTTCCTTCTGCTAGTTTCGGGTTTAGTTTGATCTTCTTTTTCTAGTTCCTTAAGCTGTAAAGTTAGGTTGTTGATTGGAGATCTTTCTTGTTTCCCAATGTCAGTGTTTATAGCTTTAAATTCCCCCCTTAGCACTGCTTTGCTGTATCCCATGTTTTGGTTCATTGTGTTTTCATTTTCATTCATCTTTAAGTATTTTCTAATCCCACTTGTGAGTTCTTTGATTCGTTGGTTGTGTAAGAGCATTGTTTAATTTTCACAAATTTGTAAATTTTCCAGTTTTCATTCTGTTATTGATTTTTAACTTCATCCTATTGTGGTCAGAGAAGATACTTTGTGTGATATCTATCTTTTAAAATTTATTCACACTTAATTCATGGTTTAACATAAGGTCTGTCCTTATCTGGAAAATGTCCCATGTGCACTTGAGAAGATGTATATTCTGTTGTTGTTGGGTAGAGTGTCCTATGTATATCTGTTAAATCCTTGGTTTATTGTGTTGTTCAAGTCCTCTATTTCCTTACTTATTTTCTGTCTGGTTGTTCTATCCATTATTGAGAGTCAGGTATGGAAGTCTTCAATTATTACTGGGGAATATTATGTGTTGAATTGTCTTTTCTCCCTTTAATTCTGATGGTCTTTGCTCCATGTATTTTGTGGCTCTCTTGTTAGGTGCATATCTGTTTATAACTATTATATCTTCTTGATCTATTGACCCTTTTATTGTTATAAAGGTCCTCTCTTTCCCTAGTAAACTTTTTTATTGGTATTTCACACCCCCCCGGCTTCCTTTGAGACTTTATCTTTGTTTTTTTTTTTACATTTTGAATATTGTATACCTAAGAGTAATTTTTTAAAAGTATTTATCCCACTTGGTGTTCTCTGAACTTCCTGGATCTGTGATTTGGTATCTGTCATTAATAATTATAAAATTCTCAGCCTATATTCCTTCAAATATTTCTTCTGTTTCTTTCTTTCTTTTCCTTTGGGTATTCTCATTATATGTATGTTACATATTTTGCAATTGTTCTATAGCTCTTAGGTATTCTGTTCTCTTTTTTTCACTTTTTTTTCTCTTTGCTTTTCATTTTGGGATGTTTCTATAGCTATATCTTCAAGCTCACTGGCGTTTTCCTCAGCTGTGTCCAGTCTACTGATGAGCCCATCAAAGGCATTCTTTTTTTTTTTTTTTTTTTTTTTTTTTGCGGTACACGGGCCTCTCACTGTTGTGGCCCGTTGCGGAGCACAGGCTCCGGACGCGCAGGCCCAGCGGCCATGGCTCACGGGCCCAGCCGCCCCGCGGCACGTGGGATCTTCCCGGACCGGGGCACCAACCCTTGTACCCTGCATCGGCAGGCAGACTCTCAAGCACTGCGCCACCAGGGAAGCCCCAAAGGCATTCTTTATTTCTGTTACCATAGGTTTTTTAAAAAATGTGTTGCATTTCCTTTTGGTTCTTTCTTTCAGTTTCCATTTCTCTACTTACATTACCCATCTTTTCTTGAATGTTGATCACTTTTTCAGTTACAGCTCTTAGCATATTAATCATAGTTATTTTAAATTTCCTGTCTGATAATTGGAAAATCTCTACCATATATGAGTCTCATTCTGATGCTTGTTTTGTCTCTTCAGACTTTTTTTTTTGTCTTTTAACATGCCTTGTAATTTTTTGTTGAAAGCCAGACATGATGTATTTGTTAAAGGAACTGAGGTAAATAAATTTTAGCATGAGGTTTTATGTTTATTTGGGTAGGACTGAGGATATGTTTACTCTTTGCCATAGCTGTGGTGTCAGAGGCTAAAATTTCCTCTAATGTCTCCCTTTTTTGGTCTTCCCTGCTGGCTTTGGGTTTCCCTAGAGACTCCTTCTTAAACAGAATTTGAGCCTTGCAGTTCTTTTGGTTGTGATCCCCTGTTATTATACAGGAGCCTGAATGATATGGTGGTGAGATGTGGAAGGAGGGGAAGAATTCTGGAATCATCTGTGACCAGGTTTTATTCTTTTGGTAAGTCTGTGCCCTGGACTGTGCCCTTCACAATTGCCTCTCAGCTCTCCCCACCTTCGGTGAGACAGGAAGGCTAGAAGGGGGCTGCAGTTGGGTACTTCCTTTCCCCTATGTCAATTCAGCTGTGGTAAAATAGTTTCCCTTGAGGGCAGGCCTTTGTTAAGGAGAACAGAATGCTCTGGGTGTATTTCAGAATGGTTGCTTTTTCCTCTCCCCTTGCTGGAGAGCAGCCTTTACCCTGAGAAGCTGGTGGGGCTCCTGAGGTTAAGGATGCACCCCTAGAGGTCTCTCTCAAGCTAGTCTGAGCTCAGTCCTAGCAACTGGTCATTTGCTCTCTAGCTGCTCCTACCAGTTGCTGCCTCCAGCAGCATTTCCTCCTCCTGCTAAGCTGTGACTCTTTGTGTGCACCTGTGTCCCCAGTTTTGGGATCTGTAGTTTGCCCCATGACCCCAATTCTCTCATGGACCTAAGAAGGGTTGTTAATTTTTCGCTTGTTCAGCCTTTTTCTTGTTGTGAGGATGGAGGTGATGACTTCCAAGCTCCTTACATGCCAGACCAGAAACCAGAAGTTCCCCATTCTCTCCTGAATCTACACCAACAAGGCTTTCCACCACATCACTCTTCTGAAACCGCTTTTGTGAAGGTCACTGAGGTCTAGATATTGCCAATCCAACCATCATCATCGTAGTCAAACTGTGAACAGATGTGACACAGCTGATTACTTCCTCTCTTTGGAAACAATATCTTTACTCGAATTCTGGGCCAGTCTCTCTCTTGGTTCCCCTACAGCTATGACTACTCCTTCTAGGTCTCCTTTCCTGGTCCCTCCTTATCTCCTTGACCTTTAAACCCTGGAGGGTACAAGAGTTCAGCCAATGGGCTTATTCTCTTCTCCGTCTACATGGCTGGAAATATGATCCATAGGTTTATAACTTCCAATTTTATATCTTCAGACTGGACTTCTCCCCTCAACTTTAAGTCAAATATTCACCTGCTTATGCAAAGTTCCTCCCCCAAGGTCTTCCCATTCCAGTAGAAGGCAACACCATCTTTCTGTTGTTTGACCAAAAGCATTGAGTCATCCTTGACTCCTTTCTTTCTCATCCAACCCAGCAGTAAATCTCGTCCAGCCTACTTTCAAAACACATCCAGAATCTGACCATTTCTCACCTCTTCCATGGCTCTCTCTTTAGTCAGAACTGCCACCATTTCTCAGCTGGGCTATTACAATAACACCCTGCCTGGTCTCCTGTTGTGCCATTACCCCTCATGATCTATATTCAGACAGGGAAATACTGTTAAAAAGAAGGTCGGATCCTGTCACTTCTCTGCTTGGGATCCTCCAGTACCTTCTCATTTCATTCATAGTAAAAACCAAAGTATTTTGACTCCAACTCTTTGAACAGATCCACTGTTCTTCCTCTTGCTCATTGTGCTAGAGCCACGCTGGCTTTGCTGCTCCTCGACTATGCCAAGTCTCCCAACCGCAGGACCTTTGCACATGTTGTCCCTGCTGCCTAAACAGATATCTTCATGACCTGCTCCCTCCCAGCCTTTACATCTTTGCTCCGATGTCACCTGCTGGATGAGGCCTTCCTTCCCCTCTCACCCAATGCGAAAGTGAAATCAGCTCCTCCATCATTTTCCATATCCCTTGCATGGCTTTATTTTCCTTCACAATATTTATCACCATCTGTTGTATCACAAATTTATATGGGTGTTGTCTCTCTTCCCCATGAAAATATTCATTTCATAAGAACAGAGACTTTGTGTCATTTGGCTCACAGCTATATTTCCAGTGCCTGGCATCGGTATGTACTCAACAGCTTTTTGAATGAATGAATGTGTGAATATCAGGTTGAGACTCCATGGGTAAGAGGTAGGATTAATTTGGTTACTTAGGGGCTCAGAGTGAGTGAAGAGATGAATTTGGAGGAGGGGGAGAATACATGGCAAAGGAGTGGTGGGGTGTAGGTCTGGATAAGCGGTGTGTGTGTGTGTGTGTGTGTGTGTGTGTTGGTGTGCATATGACTGCACATGTGTGTGTGGTCCCACAGGAGGCAAAAAAGACCACAGAGGGAAGGCTGGCAGGGGATCAGACTTAACTTGGCTGATGGAGAGGCTCTTCCATGAGGTTTCAGGGAGCGAACAAGACATCCAGAAACATCATCTGATGCAAGTGCAAGAGAGACTAGAGGGGTGGAACAGGAAAGCAGGTGATCTCTGAGAGGCCAGGAGAGAAGGGCTCTGGGGTCGAGTGGTCCTACCATGGCTCCTCTTGTCTGGTCCTTGGTCCTTTATCTATGTACTCTTGCAACACCCTTCTCATTGGTTGTCAGAATGATTTTTATATGACCGAAATCTAATCAGGCCACTCCCCGCTCAAGAGCCATGGCTGCTTCCCACCGCCCCTACATTTTTAGTGTCATAGTTCAGTCTTCCACCCTCTCCCACCCTCTCCCCATGCAGCCTGACTTCAGCCAGGCTCAGACACACCCTCTTCCCCAAAATGCCATCCCCATCCTCTCCTCCACCTCATTGCTCTTACTGTTTCCTCTACTTGTCATTCATTCATTCATTCATTTAATAAACAATCATTGGAGGCCTCCTCTTTGCTGGGCACTCTTCTAGTTTCTAGAAATATAGCAGGGACTTCCCTGGTGACACAATAGTTAAGAATCTGCCTGCCAATGCAAGGGACATGGGTTCGATCCCTGGTCTGGGAAGATCCCACATGCTGTGGAGCAACTACTACTACTACTACTACTACTACTACTACTACATGTGCCACAACTACTGAGCCTGTGCTGTAGAGCCCGCGAGCCACAACTACTGAGCCCATGTGCCGCAACTACTGAAACCCGCATGCTTAGAGCCTGTGCTCCGCAACAAGAGAAGCCACCACAATGAGAAGCCTGTGCACCGCAATGAAGAGTAGCCCCTGCTCGCCACAACTAGAGAAAGCCCATGTGCAGCAATGAAGACCCAATGCAGCCAAAAATAAATAAATAAATAAGTAAATTTATTTTTTAAAAAAGGAAGAAAGAAATATAGCAGTAAAAGCAATAGACATGGCCACTGCCTACCTGCTCTTGCTCACCTGAAAACCCCGCCCCTCCATAAAAGTTGTGTTGATTAGGACTCTTGGTGGTAAGTGACAGAAAGCAATATAAGCAAAAAGTTAGTTTATTGCCCCACATCATTGAAAATTCCAGGAGTTGACCTGAAGGGGAAGCTTCAGGCAAGGCTGGATCCAGGGTCTCACTCTCTCCATCTCCCAGATCCTTCCTCAGGCATGTTCTCCCCCTGGAAACCAGTGGGCTGCTAGGAGCTCCAGAGTTATATCCTATTCACTCAGCAACCTCAGAAAGTCTCCATCTCAACAGCTGGGTGCTGTTACCCAAACAAGGTGGATTAGGTCTTTGCTGGGTGAAACTAAGAAGGTGCCTACAGAGGTCCAGTTCTAATGGCAATCCCAGCACCCCTCCCCCTCCCAGACAGAAGCCAGTTCCCCTCCCCTGAGCATCCTGCTGGGGATGAGTTAGAGAGGGTAAGGGAGCCCCCAGAGAGTGGGAAAGAGGACTCAGTGTCTTTTGCTCTCCTCCCTCCAGATCCCTGTGTCTATGTGTTCCAAGGACTGCCAGCCTGCGCAAAAGAAGAAGCCAGCTGGCATCCACCCCTGCTGCTTTGAGTGTATTGACTGCCTCTCTGGCACATTCCTCAACTGAGCTGCAGGTATGATTCATGGGCCCACATGCTTGCCTTGCCACTGCCCTGCCCTGGCAGGGGGGCGGTCTCCAGGGCCCTTCAACTTTGGCAGGATCTCTGGGGTCTCCCCCATGGTACACAAGCGTCCAAAGGCCAAGGATTATGTCCTTCCCACCAAAGGGTGAGGTCTTGGGAGGAAGGAATTATAGTTATTAGACTCTGAGTCAAGGAGTCCTCTGTTCACATCCTGCCTCTATAACTTCCTGGCTTTGTGACTTTCCCTGGCTGAGCCTCAGTTTCCTCATCTGTGAAATGGGGTTGCTGTGAGGAGTTGATGTAAGAGACTCAGTGAGCGTTGGTCGCCCTTAGCTCTCTTTCTCTCTTTCTCCTGCCGGGGCCTGGCCCAATGCAGGCCCAGTGGATGTAGATGCTGAGAAGGCAGGTTCGGCTGATGGGAGTTGCTGTGGGCTCTTGCAGGTGAATTTGACTGACAGCCCTGCCTAAGTTACGAGTGGTCCCGCAGGAAAGACACCTCCTGCTTCAAGCGGCAGCTGGCCTTCCTTGAATGACATGAGGCACCCACCGTCACTGTGGTCGTGCTGGCTGCCCTGGGCTTCCTCAGCACCCTGGCCATCTTGATAATCTTCTGGAGGCAGTTTCAGACGCCTATGGTTTGCCCGGCTGGGGGGCCCGTGTGCTTCCTGATGCTGACGCCGCAGCTGATGGCATACATGGTGGTCCCCGTGTACGTAGGGCCGCCCATGGTCTCCACGTGCCTCTGCCTCCGGGCCTTCTTCACGCTCTGCTTCACCGTCTGCATCCCCTGTATCACCGTGTGCTCTTTCCAGATCATCTGCATCTTCAAGGTGGCCAGACGCCTCCCTCGTGCCTACGGCTTCTGGGTCCGCTACCACGGGCCCTACGTCTTCGTGGCATTCATCACGGTGCTCGAGACGGTCATCGTGGGGAGCAGTATACCGGCCGTGGCCACCAACCCCGCTGCCCGCCCTGACCCCGATGACCCCAAGATCACGACCCTGTCCTGCAACCCCAGCTACCACCGGGGGTTGCTGCTCCACACCAGCCTGGAGCTGCTCGTCTCCATGCTGGGCTTTGGCTTCGCCTACATAGGCAAGGAGCTGCCCACCAACTACTACGAGGCCAAGTTCATCACCTTCTGCACGACCTTCTGCTTCACCTCCTCCGTCTTCCTCTGCACTTTCATGTCTGTCTACGAGGGGGTGCTGGTCACCATCCTGGACCTCTTGGTCCCTGTGCCTCACCTCCTGGGCATCACCCTGGGATACTTCGGCCCCAAGTGCTACATGATTCTCTTCTACCTGGAGCGCAACACGCCAGCCTACGTCAACAGCATGATTCAGGGCTACACCATGGGGAGGGACTAGCACTCCTATCATCTGCCCATGGGGATGAGGGCCTCAGCGTTGGGAGATGAGGCCGGGGGCTTGCTTGTTCAACCCCAGATGGATGCAAGGAAGCCACCCACGATTACCACCATGCCCTGGTATCTGATTTGGCGTTCCTCCGAGGTTCTCTGCGTCCTGGCCATTTTTACCCACCTAGCGATGGATGCCTAGAAACATTTGCCCTTCGTCCCTTTCCCTCGAGCTGTTTAGCTTGCCAGGCAATGCCACCCCATTCTAGAAAAACAACCCAAGGTGACCTATTGGTCTCCAAGGTCGTAGTCCAGTTTGGCAGCCTACAGGCGCCATCTGGTGGTCACTGTGGGTACCTGCAGGTTCACGGTGAAGGAACGCCTGCTGGAGGGCTGGGCTGGGGTTGGAGGATGTGAGCTCAAATAATGCTGCCCTGCCTCATTCACCCGCTGCCCGTGTGTCCGCGTCTCATCCCCGAGATTCCCCCAGAGCACGAATCCCTGGCTTCTCTGTTGTCTCTGAGTGCGGCTGAGCCCATAAATGCTCGAGAATAAACCTCGCTTGGGTGAAACGCATGAGTTTCCTTCTTGTTTTCCGGAGGTCCCCTAAGAAGATGTGGAATCGGAGACCTCGGTTTCAATCCCAGCATTGCCACTTCCGAGCTGTGTACCTTGGGCCAATTATTTACTGCCCTTGAGCCTACACTTCCCCGTCCCTAAAACGGGAACATTGAAGGATCAGAGATAAGGGGTGCAAAGTGTGTATATTAGGTACTCAGTATATGCCAGCCGTTGCAAATCCACATGTCCCTGGAACCATCAGGGGCAAAATAAGACTGTGTTTCCTTTTTACACCCTGGTGTCCATGGCATATCTTCTAGTCCATGGCACTAGCCTCTGTTGGAAACTGGCCCCCACCCAGTAAATTCTGGGTGTTGTTATGGGCGCTCGAGCCTCTCACGTGCTCCAGAGCCACTGTGTACCATGGCACTGCCAAACCCGGGAGAGGCTGCTCTGCTGGGTGTGGCCATATGCATGTCAACCACCCCGGATGGTGGGCTCCAGCTGCAGGAGGGGCGCTGTCTTCCCTGTTCAGGGGTCAGACCTGGCCTCTGACAGCTCACCAGGGAGCCACAACTTCCATACTGAGGCCTCCAAACTGCTGCCTGCCCAGAGAGGTTGAGTGACTGGCTCAGGGGCACCCAGCTCCAAGTTGGGAGAGGGAGTGTCAGAGCCTCAGTGCACTCAGGCAGAGAGATGGGGGCCCTGAAGAATCCATAACTGCGGTGACATGGTGGCCTTCTCAGAAATCCCCTGGGAGTGATCGAGAGCTTGGCCAGCGCCAACCCTGACAGGAACAACTGCCTAAGCTTATTTGCTGCTGGGGGGGCAGGACTGAGTCCTCCTTGTCCTGAATTTACCTCTTTCATGCTTCAAGGCGGTGGGTGGCAGGATCTTGGCTTGAACCATCTGGGATTTGGGGCAACAGCCTTCATATTTTGGGCCGCTTCTCCGTGGACGGTCCCTGTTTCTCTTCCCTAAGCCTCTTTCTGGAGCCTGGCATGGAGCAGGTGCTCCATGGATACTGATGAACCGCTAGGTCACTGTCGGCTTCCTCCACCGCCCACCGCCCCTTCCCCGAACCATCACATCATTCATTCAGTTCATCCTTCATGGCCTGGGGTACTGGAAGGACGCAACAAATACTTGAACTTACAGTTGATGGGGACAACAGCTAACATCCCTAACTGTAATTTTATCCATTTATTCCTCACCCAACTCTATGAGTTGGGTGCTGTTAGGGTCCTTATCTTACAGATGGGGAAAAAAAGAGACTCAAATGGGTTATGAAACGTCCCCAGCTCCACAGAGCTCACCCCCGGAACCACGGCCCTCTGTGGAGTGAGACCCAGACAGCCCCGCCTGGAAAGCTGGTGCAGGGGAATAGCGATCACGGTTGGGTGGAGGGGTTGCAGTGTCCCCACCAGGGCACTGTGGTGTGCTGCGGGCTTCAGAGTTTAGAGAGACGGCTGGTGGATGCAGTGACCAGGGAAGACTTTGGGGGAAGCTGGCATTTGAAAAGAGCCTTGAAGGACAGAGAAGCTTGGGAAGGCAGGAAGTATGAGTGATGGGGGAGGAGCGGGGGTGGGGGAGGGGCGGGGTGGGTGGGGCCGGCAGCGGAGCAAAGGCAGAGTGGAGGGAGGCCCGCAGGAGCAGGCGGCTGAGGGTGGCGGGGTTGTAGAACCGAGAGTGGAAGGATAGCTGGGGCTACATGTGGGGGACCCTGACCTGGGTATCGGGACCTTCTCTTCCCTGGTGGCCACCGTCGGCGTCCCCTGCACAGGCTGGCTTGCCCTGCTCCTGGGGTTGCCTGAGGTGCTGTCCCTGGAGGTCCCGGACCTCTGTGACCAGCCTCCTCTCTGGCTCCATCCTCTTCCCACAATCTTGGGTGTTGGCCTTGTGGGCTAGAGACTCGCTGGGACAAGACCCCAAGGACGGAATGTTGGTGTGACCATCCCTTTTCGGTCCCCTCCGCTTGCCTCGCAGGGGAGCCCAGAGCCTCGGCTGAGACCCCATCCAGCCCTGAGTTTCTGGGGAGCAGATCTGTGCAGTCTGTTCCTGGATGTGCCCGTGTTCCGTCCCCCTCGCCCTTGGGACCAGCTTGTCAGAGGCTCAGGGAGTTTTAAGCTCTTAATTCTCTTTTCTTGCAAGCTTCTGATGCCTTGGTTTAAACATTTTTTTTTTTTAAGAGATAATGACCTCATTTTCTTGCTTCTGCCTCACAGACCACCATTAGAGAGGGAATCCTGGAATCTCCCTGACCTCGGAGGCATCTGCTCCGCACCGTCTTCTATAGCCACCCCGAGCTGAGAGCTTAATCCCTTCTTGTTCCCCTCCAGTGACAGGAGGCTCACTGAGGACAATGCCAGTTACTATGTTGATAACATTCTTCTTAGACTGAATCAAAACCTAACTCCCCGGGATTTCAAAACATCTGTGGCCACTAGTTTTATTTTTGGGGACCACAAATTAAATCTCATTCCTCTTTCTCATGAAGCTCTTGTATATGTAATAACACAAAGCATATTGCCTTTGAAGGAGCGCCTACTGTGTGCCATGTGCTTCAGACACATTATCTCTAATCCCCATGATGACCCTGCCTGATGGGTACCTGTAACCCTCGGTGGCCACGTGCTGATACCTCCCAGCATCCCCTTCCTCCCTCCCTCCCTGGCAGCCCCTGCTATCCCAGAGGGAGATCTATGTGGTTATAGGGAAGCTGCCTCCCGTGTCCTGGCTCCAGGGGATGGAGCAGGTGACCCAGGCCAAGCCAATCCACACACACCCTTCCTATGGCTGCAGTGATTGGCTCAGGGGTGGGCACATGACCTGGGTTGGTCCAATCAGAGCGACTTTCAGGATGCTTGCTGGGATAGCTTCTTTCTGAGGAACCAGCAAGGCTGTTGACCCAGGAGCTGGGGGCAGCTCTTGCAGGACCACAAGGTAAGTCAGCCTTAGAGGCAACGTGGAAGGATGGAAAAACTGGGTCCTTGGAAACCTTTGAGATGATGGATCTTGCGGGCAGGCAGCCCCACCTCTGAAATCTCCCATTTCACGAGTCCGTTAGTGTCCACTATTGCTCAAGACAGTTTGACTTGGATTTTCTGCCCCTTGCAACCCAATGCGTCCTTACCCTAGGGAAGAGGAAACTGAAGCTCAGAGATGCTGATTAACTTGCCCAGGGTCACCAGCTCATAAGTGAGGGAGCTAGGATTTGGGCTCAAGGGGTAATTGGGGTGGGGTTCAGCTATTGTGCTCTCCTCGGAGCATTTCTTTTTTTGGTCTAAAGGTTCTCAGTTGCTCTTAGGACCTGATTGTGACCACCGACCCGGACCTCTCCTTTGGTCCTCTCCTTACTCTCTGACCCGTAACCATCTCTCCTAGAGCACCTCTCCAGCTTTCCTCTCCAAGGCTCCTGTCATCCTTCCCAAATCCACTCTGGCCAGCTGATTGACGTCCCCGTATTCCAATCGCAGTCACAGGTCTGCCCTGCTCAGTGCCTACCCCATCCCGCTCCACCCTCTCCGTGTGCCAATCAGATCCTTCAAAATCTGGACCCTGCTCGCCTCTCCAGCTTCATCTCCAGCAGCCCCCCGGCTAGTCCCCAAACACACTGCTTGGTTTCACACCTTTACTCAGGCCCTTCTGTCTTTTCCCCGGTGGACTTACATTTGTCCCCTAAGGCCCAGTTCAAATGCCTCCTCCCCTGGGAAGACTTCCCTGCCTTAGGCAGAGGGCTTCCTTTGTGCTCCCATAGCTGCTTGAGCTTAACCTTTGTTGGTCCAGCACTTGCGACATGGCTGCTGCCTTTCTGGTCTGCTACCACCTGCGGGGGAGGGCAGGAACTGTTCTCTGTGCAGCCTTTTTCTCCCCTGTGGGCTCATCTCCAATGCTTTCGTTGCTCAAGGCATTGTTGGCGGAGCAGTGAGATGCCCGGGGCCTTACGCGGAGCTGGAGTGGACCTGGTGGGAGCTGGCTGTGATCTGGGGCCGGGCCAGGAGAAAGGTGCTGCTTTCCCCGGTGGCAGGGGCTGCAGGGGGCATGGAAGGGGTGACAGAGAGGAGCCAGCAAGCTGGAACTGAGCCTCCCAGACAAGCACAAGTCTCTAGTGCTTCCTAGTCTCCAACAGTTTACTTACCTCAGGTATACTTTATATAACTCTTAACTTGGAAAGAGAAAATCCCAAAGACTAAATTCCATTGTTTTCAGAAAGAAAAAGCAAATATCTGTCTCAGTTTCACCAGTTAACAGTTTTACTTGGGAAATTTCATAGAAATGGTAGGATATCTTTCTCTAAATCTCACTTTTCGAAGAGAAACAAAATGGCAGCATCTCCATCACTCACACCGGAACCCTCTGCATCATCCTGACTTCTCTTTATCTCTCATCCTACATCCTATCTGTCAGCAAAACTGTTGGCTCTACCTTCAAAATATATCCTGGTTTAAACCTGTGTTCCAGCAACAGCCTTCTAATGGCTTCTGCCCTCGTCCCCATAGTGCCCCAAATGGTTCTCTAAAAACCTAAGTCAGGAGGCTTCCCTGGTGGCGCAGTGGTTGAGAGTCCGCCTGCCGATGCAGGGGACACGGGTTCGAGCCCCGGTCCGGGAAGATCCCACATGCCATGGAGCGGCTGGGCCCGTGAGCCATGGCCACTGAGCCTGCGCATCCAGAGCCGGTGCTCCGCAACGGGAGAGGCCACAACAGTGAGAGGCCCGCGTACCGCAAAAAAAAATCCCCAAAAAACAGAAAACCTAAGTCAGTTGATCGCCTTCCTCAGCTCAGTACCCCATGGCTCCCCAGCACCCTCAGAGGAAGAGCCAGAGTGCTTATGTGGGCATGTGTCAGACCCACAGGGCTCCCCGCCACCTCCCTCCTACACTTCTCTGCAGCCACAGTGCCCTCCTCACCATCCCCCAAACATGTCATGTTTCTGCCTCAGGGCCTTTGCACTGGCCGTTCCCGCCTCTTTATTTTTATTTTATAGTTTTGGCCGCGCCGTGCAGCATGCGGGATCTTAGTTCCCCGACCAGGGATCGAATCTGGGCCCCGTGCATTGGAAGAGCAGAGTCTTAACCACTGGACCGCCAGGGAAGTCCCTGTTCCCTCTTCTTGAAATGTCCTTCCTGATAGTCACATGGCTTGTTCTCTCATGTATTTTGTCTTCCTGTTTAAATTTTTTTCTTTAACACTGGCCACTAACACACTATATATTTTACTTCTTTGTCTTGTTTATTGTGTTTCTTCCCCAATAGATTATACATTGCACAGGGGCAGGGAATTTTGTCTGTTTTGTTAACGGACGTATCTCAAGCATCTAGGTAAGTGCCTGGTACAGAGTGGGTGCCGAACAAATGCTGATGGAATGAATGAGTGAAAGAAACAGAACTATAATGGGTTGTGAGGTCAGAAGCCAGAGAAGCAGGGGCAGGTGGGGAAGTGTGGATGGTGACGGTCAGGCTGAGGAGTTCAGGTCTGTGAGTGAGGTGCAGTCACTCGTGCACCCCCTCTCTCACTCCCTCGTTCATTTATTTACTCCACAACTGCTTACAAAACACCACTAGGGTCAGGTGCTGCGTGGCCCCGAGGAGACACCACCCCAGACATCAGTCCCTGCTCCCGGGCACTCCTGTTCCAGTGGGGGACCCAGGACTCCATGTGACACTGTGTGAGGGGTAGGCTCCAGGTGCTTCGGGGGCACCCAGAATAGACGCCTCGCCTTGGGAGGGGGAGGAAGGTGCCCCGAGAAGGTGACATCGGGCCAAGACCTGAAGGGTGTGCAGCCGTCGGCCCAGCAAGGGGGGCTCAGAGGGCGCACCAGGCAGGGGCCAGCCTGAGCAGAGGAGGACCCGGTAGGTCCAGAAAATAGAGAGAGGGGACGTGGAGCTGAGCTTGAGAGTGAGGGTGAGTTGTGGAGGGGGGAGGGGAGAGGAGGAGGGAAGGAGATGGAGAAAGAGAGAGAGGGAGAGGAAACTAAGAGGACAGAAGAGAGGAAGGGAGGAAGGGAGAGAGGGAAGGAGAGAGAGAGAGACAGAGACAGAGAGATAAAGATAGAGACAGAGATAGAGGGATAGAGAAAGACAGAGAGTGAGACAGAGACAGAAAAACAGAGAGACAGAGACAGAGAGACAGAGAGATAGAGGCAGAGGCAGAGAGACAGAGACAGAGAGAGAGACAGAGGCAGAGACAGAGACAGAGAGACAGAGACAGAGAGAGAGAGAGCACACCTATCCAGCTGTGTGGCTCTGGGAGAGTGAACTCCCCCCTCTGTGTTGCAGTTTCCTCTTCTGTGAAATGGGGGGATGGTCACAGGCCCTCTGTGAAGATGACCCGAGCTGCCCTCGTGAAGCACTCAGCAGGCTACCTGGCAGAGTGCCCGGCCGGGGTGAGCCGTTTGGTCCTAAGAGGGAAGTTAGAAGGGTTTCTGAAGGGAGAAAGCAGACCGTGTGGTGTGAGACGGGAGGCGGGGAGGGCCCTTGGGCATCAGGTCCAGGTGAGTGAGGACACAGGTGTGGACCTGCGGCCGCCGTGGACGTGGGGACAGCTTGGCGCTGGAGGGAGGAGGGGGCTCCTGATTTGGGCAGCCGCTGGCTGGGGAGGCTGTCAGGTGGGTGGGTCCGGCCTGCTTAAGAGTCAGAAGGGACCCCAGAGGGCATTCACAGCACCCCGTTGCTTCTGGGCAGGCCTGGGGCCCGGCCTGGTGGCCAGAGCTGACCCGCTTTACAAAGGTCTCCTGGGCAGGCTTAGAGCACTAGATGCAGAGAACTGGCAGAAAGAAGCTTGTAATATCCGGGAACTTGGGACCACTTGGGTGGGTCCCCACCCTGGCTCACTGCATAACCAGAAGCAATATTTCCTCCATCTCTCTGGGAGCAGGAGATGAGGTGGATTCTCCTTGGGCCTCAGATCTCCCCCATCAGACCCCCAAAGGAGACCCTCAGAGCAGCGGCCATGGGGGATGTCCGGGGTGGGCCGGGCCCCTGCTGCCCCTTCTGCAGGGAAGATGGAAGTGTGGGGTTTTCCATACAATAACGCATAGGCCCATCTGCTTCCAGTTAGCAGCTCCGGGGGGAGCCTAATTGGCAGATCAAACCATTCGATGTTCCACATTAGATAAGTAGTTAGAAGAGCCCCAGCAGAGTCTGATACTTTTTGGACAGAGCCCAAGCCCTGTGTTGACCACCATGGGGCCTGGGGTGCTGATGCAAACCAGATCCTCATGCGCAGAAGTGGCAGGATATTAACAAGTGTCAAAAGGCTTTGAAGAGCCTGGGCGGACGCGGCTGTGCCTCTGCCCCTGCGCTGAGAAGGGGCGCCTGGGCTCCTGAAACTTACGCTTGAACTTCAAGGAGGAGGGAAGGGCTCTTGGAGAGCGGCGTCCTGACCCTGGCTGTGGCAGGGATGTCCGAGAGCCAGTGGGTCCTGCCCTGGCAACGACACGTGGTGGAAGGCTACGGGCTCAAAGAGGGGAGACCTTGGTTCTCACTCCGTGCGTGACTTGCTGTGGGCCACAGGACATAAACGGACTGGCTCTAGCTGTGTGACTTTGGGCAGGTGGTGTTACCTCTCAGAGCCTCAGCTTCCAAATCTGTAAAATGGGAGAAAACCGTCTAGGCTTATCCAAGGTGGATGGATTCCATTCAGATCCCAGCTTTGCTTGTTACTACCTTGGACATGATACTTAACCTCTCAGAGCGTTACTACCCGCATCTGTAAAACAGGGTTAATGACCGGAACCATCTTATCAGGGTTGCTGTGAGGGTCAAATGAGATTTACACATGTAAAGTACTCAGACTGCGCCTGGCCCATGGTTACTGCTGTATAAATGCTCGCTGTTGTATCAGTCAGTGTGTGCTAGGTTATGCTAGCGTAACAAACATCCCTTGGATCTCAATGGTTTACAGAAGCAAAGATTTCTTTCTTTCTTGTGTGGGCTCACTGCAGCGCTTCTCCATGTGTCTTCTTTCCAGGATCCAGGCTGAAGGAGCAGGCCTGCCTTGAAACACCCTGCTCTCACAGCAGAGGGAACAGAGCGATGGTAAAGGCACGTCATGCCTCTGAGGCTTCTTCCTGGGGTGTCCTATGTCACTTGTGCTCACATTTCATGGGCCAAAGCAAGTCACATGACCCGGCCTGATGTTGATGGGCAGGGAGATAAATCCTCTCAGGGGGCGGGGCAGTGAAAGCGAGGACAGGCAATGTGATGGATCAGGGCCATGACTATGGTTAATTCAGGGGCCGTGGGGATGTGGAGGCGACGATTGTCATTACCCAGATAGTTTATCTCAGTTTGGTTCGAACTGTGGCAAAATGGTGAGTTTTTCAAACTTTGTTGTTAGCCTGCCTCCCCTCCCTTGCTGGTACACTCACCCAATCTGTCTGCTCCCTCCTGATCCCTCCTGCTGAAGGGAACACCTCACCGAATAAATTCACCAAAGGTGAAAGTCAGTATTCATCTGAGAGGAACACTGAGGGCGATGCTTGGCGTGCTGCTTATGGTGGAATTAGGCATCAGCCAGAAGGAAGATACTTCTGCCAAGGAGGCCTCTCAGCACATGGGCAGAAGGACGAGGCTGAAGAGGATGGATCGGGCTTGGCTACACCAGGCATCTGGCCTCAGAGCTGAGCCATCCGTAACACTGAGGCCTGATTGGAAGGGTCACCCCCTTGATTTTGCTTTGAACCATGAGCTGGACTGTCCCAACCAGAGACCTTTAAGACCTGCCTTTAGGGGGACCTCTGAAATGCACCTGTGCATTCTGTAGCTCCTTTCCTTATGGCTGGAATCACAGGCTCCTGGGGAGGGGCAGACTTGCCCACCCGTGGGCTCTGGACTGTGCTAGTCCTGCCTGGTGCCTGATCCCAGCCCTGGGGCTCCTGCCCAGCTGTGATGTCGGGGCAGGTTCCTTGAACATGAGTCATGAGCCCCCACGAGTCGGGTATCTTGCATCCCACCCAGCACATTTCCAGCCCCAGGGAGGATCTGGTTCATGGCTTTCTCGTGTTGGTGAACTGAAGGTGTTTGAGGAAGGTAAATGGCAACCATGATAGTGACAACAGGTGCCATTTATGGTGTTTCCTGTGACCCAAGAGCTGTGTGGAGCATTTTACACCCATCATCCCATTTCCTCCTCATAGTCACTACCTGGGGGTTGTTATTATTCCCATTTTACAGATGGGAGGACTGAGGCTCAAGGGAGTCTTGAGTCATTCATTTGATAAAGGATGGAGTTGGGATTGGGATCCAGGTCTTCTGACTCTAAAGTAAAAGTGGAAGTGACGCTTCTAGTGGGTAGGTTGGGGATAACATTGTAGTGGCCTTCGTATTGATGCTGTGTTAACAAGTAATGTAACAGCAGTACAAATCGCCACCGAGGAGACAGCTGTGGATTCAGAGCTGATGGGGAGGTGTGGAGGAGGGCAAACCTTGTATGTTAATACCTGGGGTTCCTTCACACATAACATCATTTTGTTTCATCCTTATGACACCATTGCAATGTAAACAAAATTATATATTATAAATTACATATTTTCTGAAGAGGAAATTGAGGTCCAGAAGGGTATAGTGACATGTCCAAGGTCTTAGAGCAAGTGGGCAGCAGAGCCAGGGTTGAACCTGGAGTTGAACTTGGTGTTGGTGATGGTGGACACAGTGGTTATACTGTTGTCAGAATAGTAATGTAGGTGGTTGTTACTCAACTGGGGTAAAGGAGAGTAGGCTACAACAGAGAGACCCCCCCAAATGCTTATACATGGCAGAAGTTGTTTCTCTGCCATGTAACAATCTGGAAGTGTGCGGGTGAGAACTGGTGGGCAACTCTGCCGCACTCCACATGTGGATCCAACTCTGGGCCCAGCGTGGCTGCTCCAGCTCCCACCATCACATCTGCATCTCAGCCAGTGAGAAGGTAAGTGGGAAGAGGATTACATGCTCATTCCTTTTCAGGCACAACCTGAAAGTGGCAGACATAATTTTCTCTTCCATGGCATTGACCAGAATTTAGCCATCTAGCCACACCCTGCTACAAGGGAGGGTGGGAACATGGTATTTAGTGGCATCTTTGGTGGACACGGAATGCATCACCCAGATCCCCTTTCAGGACTGAAGAACTTCTTCCCCCCGCGTCTCGGAGCGCTGCTGGCTGATAGTCCTCAGTCCTCCCTAGAAATGGCTCTTGGCTGGAGAGAGCTGTCTCGCCTAAAGTACATCCCCATCCAGTGGGGAGCTTACAGGCGACAACTGTAGGCTGTGGGAATCTCGAGGAATGCCAAGGCCAGTCTCTCAACTGTAGAAAACCATCCAGTCTTCAGAGGTCCTTGTGGGATCAGCCAAGGCCTTTGCTGAGCTGGCTCTGCACCCAGCTTCTCCCTCTGCTCAGTCCCATTTCTTTTGCTTCCTTCCCACAGGTGTCAACCTTGAGGTCACTCCCCAGTAAACCTGCCCACTAATCTCAGAGTCTGCTTCTGGGAGAACCCAACCTGCATCCATCCAACATACTTGGGAGCGCTGTTGTAAGGGAAGTGGGGGAGAAGGCCTACTGATGGGCCGCAGAAATCTGCTTCGGGGATGGTGACGTCACGGTGGGACTTTTTTTTTTTTTTTTTTTGTGGTACGCGGGCCTCTCACTGTTGTGGCCTCTCCTGTTGCGGAGCACAGGCTCCGGACGCACAGGCTCAGCGGCCATGGCTCACGGGCTTAGTCGCTCCGCGGCACGTGGGATCTTCCCGGACCGGGGCACGAACCCGTATCCCCTGCATCGGCAGGCGGATTCTCAACCACTGCGCCACCAGGGAAGCCCCACGGTGGGACTAATTGTGGGGATGTGAGAGTGTTGATAGCTATGATGGTGTCATTCATGAGGCTTGTTGCCATGGTGATGGAAGTCATGGCCATGATAGAGAGTGGGAAGCCATGGTGTTACAATGTTGATATTCATTCACATGGGGGTAGGCTTACCCACCTGCTGGACCCCAATTCTGAGAAGCTGCTCCCTCCTGGCCTTTACCTCACGAGCGGACTCCTGTAGGGGCTGCTCTCTTCCTCTCTCTGATGTTCCATGTAGATGACGCGGTCCACGTGCTTCCTGGCTCGTCAGACTCCCTAGTCCCTCTTTCTTCTAGCCGGCCTTGAGAACTACCCCGCCCTGGATGGGGCCCTGTCTACTGCTTCTAACCTCCCGCCCCACCTCTAGGTCCCCCCCCCGCCCCGTCCTCCCAGCTCTACCTCCCTGATGACTAACTGAGCCGTTTGGCCCTCTCTGGGGGCTGAGACTCAGCCTCACCCTCTTCAGCTAGATTTCTGAGTTCGGTGTCAGCTGCAGGGGATCCCCTTTCTTCCCTGGTGTAACCCAACCTAGATCTGGCTCAGTGGGGGTGGTAGAAAGGTTGGCGAGGGGTGGTAGGTAGTGATGGTGATGATGGTGGTAGTTACGGTGATGGTGGTGGTTTGCTTGTGATGGTGCTGTTGTTGACAGTGATAAAGATGTTCATTCTGGTCCTTTCCTTTCCAGCTGAATGCCTTCATTAAGTCTCTTTTTTTAGAGGCCAAACGCCAAGATCACTTGTCCTTTCTTATACCAGCAATAGGTAGGCCTCTCTCTTTGTCAGATCTGGGTCGTTAGGGGATCCATCGAGATTCTGGCTGAAGTGGAGCAGACCATGGGGTAGAATAGAGTGGGGGTGGAGTCTGGCAGATAGAGCTATGTTCCTCTTCAGCCCCTCGTCATCCACCCCCTTCTCTAGAAAAGGGTGGGCGGGTCTGACCGGGCCCCTGACCCTCTGTCACCACAGTCCTAAGGGGCAGGCCTTGGGCTTGTGGCACAATATAGAGAGAGCACTGGACAGGGAGTCAGGAGACTGGGTCCGCTTCTGAGTCCCTGAGTCACCGCGACCGAGTTTGCTGCTCTGAGCCTCAGTTTCCCCACTTGCATAACGAGGGGGTTGAACAGGAGCCAAGGGTTTCGGCTGTTTCTTACAGTGGCACAAGGACTGCTTCTGGGGCCGCAGTGAAGCAGGACGTCCATGCCGGGGTCCCTTAGTGACCCTGCCCGGGTGGGTCCAGCTGGCCCTCCGCCCTGTGTGCAGTTTAATCACCCAAGGGACCAGGTGGGAGAGCATGAATGGTTTGGTGTAGCTGACTCCTTTACAGCTGAGGGTGGGTTCACTCACAGCTTCGCGCGTGCACGTGCGCGCGCGCGCGTGTGTGTGTCTGTCTGCCTTCAAAACAGACCACAAATATGACCTCTTCCGGCCTGACCCATCCTGATCTTACCCTGGGTTCCTGGGTAGCCCCTCCCTGGTCTCCGACCTTCTGCCCACGCCGCCTGTATGGTTTATTAACTACATATTGTCCAAAGTGCCCTTCAAAACTTAAATCAGATCTTGCCACTTTCCTGCTCGAAATGACTCCCATCCCATCAGAGGTAAAGCCACAGTCCTGCCAGGGACCCACATGGCCCTGCCCGATCTCCTTGTTCCCTCCCTGACCTCCCTCCTCCTCCTCCCGCCTCTGCTCGGTCTGCCCCAGCCACACCGGCCGCCTCACTGTTTCTCCAACACGTTAACCTGCATGGCCCCACCTCAGGGCCTTTGCACAGGCTACTGGCTCAGCCTGGAAGACACATCCATGTACCTGGTTCCCTCACCTCTTTCAGGTCTCTGCTCAAACATTCCATCTCAGTTACACCTCCCGAGCCTCCTTCTCTTCCTAGCCGCACCCTCCATCCCATACACACACACTCCTTATCCTGCCTCTGTGCTCTCTTTCTCTCCACAGCCTGGTGAAATCTGGCGAGATGTGTCTTTTGCTAATTCACCTTATTTATCTGTTTCCTCAGTAAAAGGGAGTTTTATTTGTTTTATTCTCTGCTGTATCTTCAGCATTTGGGTGCTTGGCCTATAGTAAGTGCTTAGTAAATACTTGTTAATGAACTCCTGGGTGTTTTCGCATCCGTGTTGCTGTGGGCCGTCAACACTGCTGAATGGATTCAAGATGCAAACACTGCCCTGGCCAGTATCTGGTAGTGGGGGCAGAGGAGAGGGGCTTGGGCCGGGGGCCACCGTCCCAGGGGTGAGACCTGGGGCAGTCACTTGGGGGTGATGTGAAGTTGGGCAAATTAGGGCACTAAGCTGAGCCTTGTTTTCCTCATCTGTAGATGGGATAAAAAGGACCCACCCTGCAGGAGGATGGCCCCAGGCTCCTTAATAAACTGTTAATAGGGGCTTCCCTGGTGGTCCAGTGGTTAAGACTCCACGCTTCTACAGCAGGGGGCACGGGTTCAATCCCTGGTCGGGGAGCTAAGATCCCACATGCTGTGTGGCGCGGCCAAAAAACCCCAGAGAAAACCATGATTCAAAAAGACACACTAGGGACTTCCCTGGTGTCACAGTGGTTAAGAATCCACCAGCCAATTCAGGGGACACGGGTTCGAGCCTGGGTCCACAACTACTAAACCCACGTACCATAACTACTGAGCCCACGAGCCACAACTACTGAAGCCTGCGTGCCTAGAGCCCGTGCTCCACAAGAGAAGCCACCGCAATGAGAAGCCCGCACACCACAGTGAAGAGTAGCGCCCGCTCGCCGCAACTAGAGAAAGCCTGCAAGCAGCAATGAAGAACCAATGCAGCCAAAATAATAAAATAATAATAATAATTAATTAATTTTAAAAAAAGACACACGCACCCCAATGTTCATTGCAGCACTATTTACAATAGCCAGGACATGGAAGCAGCCTAAATATCCAACGACAGAGGAATGGATAAAGAAGATGTGGACATATATACAATGGATTATTACTCAGCCATAAAAAGTAAAGAAATTGGGTCATTTGTAGAGACGTGGATGGACCTAGAGAGTGTCATACAGAGTGAAGTAAGTCAGAAAGAGAAAAAAATATGACATATTAACACATACATGTGGAATCTAGAAACATGCTATAGCTGATCTTATTTGCAAAGCAGAAATAGAGACACAGACGCAGAGAACAAATGTATGGATACCAAGAAGGAAAGGGGGCAGGGTGGGATGAATGGGGAGATTGGGACTGACGTATATACACTATTGATACTATGTATAAAATAGATAACTAATGAAAACATACTGTATAGCACAGGGAACTCTACTCAGTGCTCTGTGGTGACCTAAATGGGAAGGAAATCCAAAAAAAGGGGATACGTATATATGTATAGCTGATTCACTTTGCCGTACAGTAGAAACTAACACAACATTGTAAAGCAACTATAATCCAATAAAAATTAATTAAAAAAATAAAATCTACCTCACTGCAAAAAAATATAAACAGTAGCTACTAGGATCTGACCATTACTATTATGAAGATCTATAACATCCATGACTTAAAGGGAGGGAGACAGGGGTAGGGGTTGGCCTTGGGCTTGGCTCAGGAACCTGGTAGAAGCCATGTTGCCCCAGGCATCCTGCGCCTCCTGCACTGCCCTCTGCTCTGGGAGGAAGGCCTGACAGACCCTTTCAAGGCCTAACTCAGCCACATCCACCAGGGATGTGAAAAGAGCCCCCCACCTTAGAAAGGGTAATTCTGGGCCCAAGGGGATGAAGGAGCCGGCCACGGGGGAGACGGGAGTGCTGGGCTGGGACACAGAGGACCTGGCCCAATTCCTAGTTGGCCATTGGCTCCTGTGACCTCGGAGATCCCCTCTCCTTCTGGGCCTCAGTCTCCCCATCTGTAAAATGGTGGACAGGTCACCTCCACTCTAAGGCTGCTTCCCTCCTGCATCGAGCAGGGGTCCGCCCGGTGGGACGGGAGCATGGTGGCCAAGCCAGCCAGGGACACCTTCCCAGCCCCCGGTGGTCTCACTCACAGCCCTCATGCCTTTGCAGTTTCTTGCCTGGGCCTCCCCGCCTCTGCAGCCCCCTTTCACAGGGGGTCAGGTGTGGGCATTCGTGTGGGAGGACACGCGATCTGTACAGTGGGCCTTCCCGTCCTGGGCAGGACTCAATGTGTCTCCCATTGCTTCGCCCCAAGAATTTGAGAAAAACACTCCATTTGTGAGATGGCCGTGCCCCTCTTCCTGGGGCACCCAGTGGATCTCATCACTCCCTGACTTGGGGCCCCAACTTGGGTACTAACCTTCCCAGGAGGTTCTGACCAGGAGTCCCATTCTGGACCACAGGACTGGGGTGTCCCTGTAGGCTCAGCTTGTTCTCAGGATCTCAGGTCCGTCGGGAAAGCCAGCTGAGGGCCAGGCACGCTCTCTGCGGGGCAGTTCCAGAAGCCGCCGGCAGGTGGTGCTGTTGACCCCGTTCCTGGGCAAGGGGAGGGCCAGGAGTCTCCCGGGCTCTCAGCTCCAGGGCCTGGCAGTGCTGCTGGGGCCTGGGGTCCCCTCTCCTAGGAGGCCGGACTCTCGGGGACACCCTCCATGGCCCGTCACTTGCCCTGGGGAAGCGCAGACTCACATAGACACACGCGCACACCTGACACACTGAGGCACACACAGGCTGCTCACCTCTGTCTGCCTGGCGCCCAATGCCCAGCCTGGCTGTCTTCACGGATCACACATGTGCTTCCGTGTAGCCCACGTGGCAGGGGGGCCTGCCTGGCTGGGGGTGTGTGAGGGGAGGAGGGCTCATGGCAGGGGACGCTTGTGTGGGCTCCTGTGGGTCAGCGTGAGTGCACGAGAGCTTGTGTCTGTGGTATGCGTGTCTGCATGTGCACACGTGAAAGGTGTAGCATGTGGGTGTGGGTGCACACGTGTGTGAGTGGGTGTTGTGTGTGTGTAAGCCCTCAAGTGCCCTGTCCCTCTGGGCACGACTATTCAGCTGTGTGTGGGGAGACGTGTGTGTCTACAGCTGCCCATACAGGTATCATGCACACATGTTTGGCTCCGTGTGTGTGCTTGGGTGGGCGAATCTCAAACTCCTGGCAACCTCTGGGCTGGGCTGATGGATGAGAAGGAATAATAAATGGTTTGAGGAACAGAGAGGGTATAGACAGACAGACTGCAAAGACGAATTAACCTCTTTGTTGGTGCCCAGAGACCCTGACCCGGCGGGGGGTGACCCAGCAGTTCTCAGGCTGGGAGCAGGCAGCGCTGCCACCATGATTAAGTGCACTGAATTATGTGTGATGCATTGCCAGGCTCTTCACACACTGTCTCACCTAACATTCTCCTAATGTCCCCCTTTTACAGATGAAGAAACTGAGGATCAGAGAGGGAGAGGAATTTGTCTGTGGTCAGACAGGGCTGGTGGAGCTGGGTCTTGAGCAAAAGTCCAGCCCTAAGACTTGTCATTAAATCTCCTCTATGCCAAGCAGGCCTGGGTGATGGGCCGTGACGCTGACGAGTGTCAGGCCCCAAGCCTGGGATGGGACCGGAGGACATTTTCAGGGTCAAGGGCGAGATGAAGGAAAAGAGCCATGACTCCTGATGTCGAAGGAGGCAACTCAGACAGTGGAAAATTCTCAGCTCTGTGGCAAGAGTGGCCTGGGAGTGTTGGCCTCTGCCTGCAGCGAGGGGTCAGCCTCTGGGAACCTCAGTTTCCCTGCGTGCTGAGCCCCAACCTGGTGCAAGAAGCCTTGTTGGGTACTGCCCGCCCCCATTCATTCAGCAAAAGTTTATTGAGTAGCTGCTATGTGCCACGCGTGGTTCTAGATGCTGGAGACACAGCAAGGAACAGGAAAGACATGGTCCCTGTGCTCGTGAAAGCTAAGTGCCATGAGAGACAGGGAAAACCCCCCCCAGCATAAACGAGACCTGTTCAGACCGAGGTAAGTGTCAGGAAGAATGGAAATGGCAACGTGGCAAGCAGTGGCCAGGCCGCTCTGCACAGTGTGATCAGGGAGGGTCTCCAGGGGACGGCCCTGGGGCTGAGGTGGTGGGGGCGGGGCGGGAGGGGCTGAGCCGTGGCAGCAGCAGGTACTTGACAGGGGCTGTTGGTATACTGGCCGGAGGATGGAGCAGACCTCGCAGGCCATGGTGAGCACTTGAGATTTTATTCTCAGAGCAACGGGGAAGCCGTGTAGAGGTTTAAGCAGGCGAGATCTGATTTGCCCTTTAAAGCTGGTCTGGATGCCATGCAGAGAATGTTCCATGGCGGCTGATGATTCTGCAGGAGGGGACTTGCATAGGTGCGGCAGAGACTCCCTAACCCCTTCCCTGGGCCCGCAGGTTTGGAACACAGGAGGCCTGGGAAGTTGTGGTTTGAAATTTGGATCCTGGAGCAAGCCCTCCTCCTGCTCTCTTCCTTCCCATAGGTCCTGTGTGTCCTGTGACTTCCAACTCTTTCCCTGAGCCGGGAATTTTCTTATGCCTGGAGATGTTTTCTTCGCCACTGTGGATCCTGGGAGTGAGGTCTCCAGGTGCAGACTCTCTATCCTGCACAGAGGTCAAATCCCAGCTCGTTTCTTATTGGCAGGATGACTTTGGCCAAGTTACTTCTATGAAAGCCTCAGTCTCCTCGTCTGTAAAATGGGGATGATGATGCTTCTTAGAGTATCAGACAGTGCTGAGGCTTAGATGTGATGCAGCACGCAAAGGGCTCAGTACAGGGCTGGCCCTGCACGTGGCCTTCAGAGCTCCGTTAGTGTTCGCTGTTGCTATGGTGTTGATTACTTAGTTAGCTGAATGCCTGGCGTGGGCCCCTTAACACTTTGAACTGCAGTTTCTCCACCTGTAGAATCAGACCCACTTTGAAGGTATAGCCAGAAATTCAAATGAGATGTGGCTTTCAGGTGCTGCCCAAGCTGGCCCAGCCTTCTTTGGGGGGCAGGCACCCGGCCACCTCTGCACAGAGGTGGCTTCCGGGGACAGGGGCACGGCCAGGAGGGCTCCACGGGCCCTCCTCTGACTCACCTGGGCTCTTCCTCTATCTGCCCTCCTTCCAGCCCCCTCCTTCATCCTCCAGTGTGTCCCTGGGAGTGAGCCTCTGGCAGTCTCCCTGAATCCCTTGCCTTCCCCCAATTTGCATGTTTAAAATATATCTGCAGACACACCTTGCAACTAAGGCCCGGTCTCCCTCCCTCCCTCCCTGCCGTGTCTCTGGGAACTGAGCTATCTGCGTGCACAAGACCCCAGAAAAGCACATGCACTTGCTTCTCCATGTCAGCATCTTCTGAGATGCCCTGCTCTTATTTGGGGGTGTCAGGTTTTCTTTAATCTCCCCGTCTTTGCCTGCACCCATGGGCCGTGCTCACTCATTGGCTGCTGGGTGATGCTTTCAGATCTCAGGCCTGACATTTCAGTGTTTGTGTCTCTGTGCTAGGCAGGCACAAGCCCGAGCAATCGATTCTCCCTGCATAATCGCCAAGCACCGTCCATAACACTTCATCAGCCCCCATCAGCCCTTTGGGCTGCTTCCTCTGGGCCTCACGCTGGGTTACCCATGCCCTCTCTGCTGTGACTGGGTGCTCTCTTTCCAAATTCCAGAAAGAACCACCCCCCCCCGCTCCCTACTCCATCCTCCTTCTACTCCCCATGAGGCAAGTAGGGATGCCTCAATTTCTGGTCACCTCCACCTTCTTCTGTGTCATCTTGCACCAGCCACATTGTGTTCCCTTTAATTCCTCTAAGAGGAGGTGCCATCCCACCTCAGGGCCTTTGCACATGCTGTGTCCTTCACCAGAACTCCTTCCCAGTAACCTCAACACAATCTCCTTTCTACCTAGCTCACTGCCACTTGGCATTCAGGTCTCAGCTTAACTGTTGCTTCCTTCAGGAAGCCCTCTTGGATTTCCCAGCCTAGGTTAGGTTATTCCATTCCACTCCTTTTTACACTCAGCCCGTTTCTTTCGTGCTCTGTCCCTCCTGTAATGATTTATTTGACATCTGTCCTCCTCACTCCATTTGAGGGGGCCTTGCCTCTATTTTGTTTGCTTGTGTATCCCTTTGGCTCACATGGTGGTGCTCAATAAATGCTGATTGAATTGAATGAATGATTAAATGAATGCTTATTGAATGTAGTCTATCAAAGGCCTGAATTTTTGACCAAGAAAAATTTCCTTCCGTAATCCTGGGGAAAATGCTCCTCTCCAGGCCATCCTTCATATAATGAGGTGGCAAGGCTGGGGCAGGAAGAAATGGTCCTGATGATGAATGTGATCATGGCTCCCGGGGCTTACTCCTCTGTCTTAGGCTAACGTTCGCTGAGCTGAATCTAAAAATGATGATGTGGCTGGTGGTGATGGTGGCGTCAGTGATGGGGAGGTTAATGGCAGTAGCGCTTGGCAGTGATGGTGCTGGTGCTGGCAGTAATGATAAGACTGATGCTGATGTTGGTTACTTTTTTGGTGGTGAAAACGATGACAATTTTGCTGTGGTTTTGGGGTGGTGATACAAAGCATGTTTTTTTTTTTTTTTTTTTTTTTTTTTTTGCGGTATGCGGGCCTCTCACTGTTGTGGCCTCTCCCGTTGCGGAGCACAGGCTCCGGACGCGCAGGCCCAGCGGCCATGGCTCACGGGCTTAGTTGCTCCGCGGCATGTGGGATCTTCCCGGACCAGGGCACGAACCCGTGTCTCCTGCATCGGCAGGCGGATTCTCAACCACTGCGCCACCAGGGAAGCCCCGAAGCATGTTTAAGAAGATGGACTTTGGAGTCAGACAAGCTTGGATTCCTCTCTTGTCTCTATCACTTTAAAGATTCAAGAAACCCTTCAGTGTCTCGGTTTCCTCATCTGTTAAATGCGTGCAACCAGAGTACCTACCCCATGGGTGCAGGGCTGGGACTAGGGTTGTCATGAGGATTAAATGAGGGGATTGCATGGAAAACTCTTAGCACAGAGCTCGGCCCACGTGAGGTTTTGGGTAAACATGTGTGGAAGGAAATCACGGGGACGAGAGCTCTGTGGTGACGGCCTCTGGACTGTTGCTGTTGCGGACGATGACGATGGTAGCATTTGTGACAAAGGCGATGAAGATGGCAGCGTTGGTGCCTTTCCTGCTGCCGGTGTAGTTGATGGTGGTGACGGTGACAGAGGGGATTACAGGGTATTAATTCAACCTGTCAGTTAAAGAAACAGCGATGTGTTTTGTGCCAGCACATTTTTGGGCCAGATGTCAAGTGGATGTTTTGCATCAGAGGAAAGCCAGGGGATGGAGGGTCAGAGAAGGCACCAAGCAGGAGGTGGTTTCAGGGCGGGAAAGGTGCGGTGCTCAGAGACTCAGGGCACAGTGACAGGCAGGGAGGAGAGGGAGTGGAGAGGGAGAAAGAGAGAAGGCTGGAGAGATAAGAGCCATGGCCAAGGTGTGAAGGGTGACAGTGCCTTGTGTCTCCCCCAACGTGCCAAGTGCCATGTGAGAACCCCAGTCTCTAGTCTGGAGCCCTGGTTCCAACCCCAGCTCTGCCACGACCCTCTGTGTGATCCTGGGCCAGCTCTTTCCCTCGAAATAGTCCCTGGGTTCCCCGTGACCCCTAGGGGATTTGGCTCCCATTTTAAAGATGTACACACTAGGTACACTTGGACTCTTGGTGTAGAAGGCAGGTGGTGACCTTGCAGAAGGCACCCTTGGGGTATCAGGGCCACACTTTTCATGGCAGGGTTGAGTCACCTTGTGAGGAATGTCTGAGTATCCTTCCCTCCCTCCCGTTTGCATGTACGAAAGGTATCTGCAGATGCATCTTGAGCTGCCAGCCCCCCTCCCCTCTCTGCCTGCGTCTCTGGGGGCTGAGCTTTCTGCACACGCAAGAGCCCCCAGAAGCGCTTCTGCTTCGCTCCTCCACACCAACGCCTCCCATTCTGATGTTCGCGTCCAAGATGTGAGTCACAACCAGAGAGGGCAGTGCCCTGCCCAGTGTCACACAGCTAGGGGAGGCAGAACAGTGGCTTAAGGGGCACAGGTGAAAGCCATTGCGTGACTCCCACCTTACCCAGGGCCCTCCCCACGCTGCATTGACCTCGAGGGTGGGGAGCAGGTGAGGAATGGGGAAACAGGGACGAGGGGAACTAACCCTTATCTGCCAGACACCGTAGTGTAATTAAGCCTGTGGACTTTGGAGCCAGAAAGGCCTGGGTTTGAATCCCAGCTCTGAATCCCATGGACTAGCTGTGTGACCTCAGATGATCCACTTAGCCTCTCTGTGCCTCAGTTTCCTTGTCTGTAGAATGGAGGTGATGACGATGGGACCTACCTATCTCTCTTGTGAGGATTAAATAAGTTTGTCCATAGCCCCTGGGATGGGACTGCCTGGTGGTGAAGGTGGCTGGTGTTATGTGCCCTGTACTTCCTAGATTCACACCTGCCTCTTTGGATGTCCCCCCTCTTTGACTACCCTTGTCTCTACTTTACAGGTGAGAAAACAGAGGCTCAGAGAGGGAGGTGGGACACTCGCCTGGCCAGGATTCATGCCCGGGCCTGACTGGCTCCACACCCCCTGAGCTGCCTTGGCAGAGGGACATGCAGGGGTGGGTCTGGAGAACTGGTGGTGGGTGGAGGGGTCTGGAGAGGGGAGTGGGAAGCATTGAGCCTGACATAAGGCCCTCAAGAATGTGATCCACTTCCTCTGGGGTCCCTGGGAGCCTGGTAATCCTGGGGCGGCTGGGATGTGGGGAAACAGCTGTGCTGGGTAGGGTGGAGGGCGGGGAGGCTCGAGGACCGTGGGCCCCGCTTCTCCGCTTTTCCTGCAGGGGTGGAGGCTACGGGACAATTGACTCTGGCAGAGCTAGAGCCAGGAGGTGGGAGAGGAAGCAGGGAGAGGAAGGCTCGAGGTGGTGGGGGAATCAGCCAGGTCTGAACTAGGCCAGTGGTGAGCCCACCCCGGGCAGCCTGGTCCCAGATGTGGCCAGCTGGCCCTCCCGGGGAGGCACTGGGAGACGGAACTTCTGAGCGTGACAAAGGAGGAGAGGAACAGGCTTTGAACAGTGTCTCAGCTGGAAGGGCCATTGGGAGTCCTCTAGCCCAATCCCCTTGCTTTACTGTAGGGGAAACTAAGGCCCAGAGAGGGACAGCAACTGGCTCAAGGTCACACAGGAGTCAGTGACTGAGCTGGGAATAGGCCCAAGGCCTCCTGGCTCCAAAGCTGAGAAATTCTCTGCTGCCCTGGAGGCGCCCTATCCCTCCAACCTGCCGCAGGGCAGGGGGTTAACTGGACGGTGGACGCGGAATCCTTGGATTCATCTGAGCTGCACCAAGGGTGCCTCCTGTAGGGTCACGTGTCCAGCACACTGAGCTGAGTCTCGAAGGAGGGAAATGTGTGGTCCAGCGGAAGTGGGCAGAGAGGGGGTTTCTGGCAGGAGGCTGGGTGAGCCCGGGCAGGGAGGCAGGGAAGAGTAGTCATGACAGTACTGAGAGTATTTCGCTGCTTTTTGATTTTATACTTGGTTTCTAGTTTTTCTAGTTTCTATTTTACCGTAGTTTCTAGTTGAGCAAGCCCTTCACATCCTTTGTCTCGTACAACCCTCGCCACACTCCGTGTGTGTAGACGTTCTCACTCCCATTTTACAGGTGTGGACACTGAGCTTCTGAACGGAAGTGCTTTCCTCAGTCACACGGCGACTGATAATAGCAGCGAGCCTTTACAGACGCTCGCTGAACACAGGCGCCCACCTGCGAACTCATCCACAGACCCCGTGGCTCCTAAGGGCCGTGGGCATTTGTCCTCTGTTCCTCCCTTCCCTGCGCCCTCACACCCCATCCAGCAGCCAGGGGATGGTGCCTCCTGCACGTTTCCCAAATCTCGGCCCCATCCCGTTAGTGCCGCCGCGTCCTTGCCCCTGGATGACACCTACGACCCCCTTGCTGGTCACTGCCTCTGTTCTTGACCCCTGCGGTCCATCCTCCACAAAGCAGCCAGGGGCAGCTTGCCAGAGTGGGAATTCGATCCTGTCCCTCACCCCCCGCCCCAACCCTGCTACAGCCCTTCAGGACTTCCCATCCTCTTAGAAGAAACTCCGTTTCCTGAACACAGTCTCCAATGAGGCCCTGCTTCCCACTGCTCTGATTTCATCTCCCAGGGGTCTCCCCCTCACTCTTTTCACCCGCTCCTTGCTTCAGACTCAGGGTCCTACTTCCTCTTCCTTGAACCCACCAAGGTTGTTCCGCCGCAGGACCTTTGCACATGCTCGTCCTCCTGCCTGAACTGCTTTGCCCACATCCAAACACGGTCGTCTCCTTGTCAGTTCAGCCGGCCTTTGCTCACTACCCTGGCTAATGCTGATCTCCAATAGCCTCACTGGGCTTGACTTTCTTAATAGCACTTTCCAGCATGTGAAATCATCTGGCTTGTTTCTTCTGTTTTGGGGTTTGTGATCTGTTTCCCTGACTTAGAATGTAAATATTCTGAGAGCAGGGACTTCATCTGTTCTGTTCACTGCTGTAACCCCACTTCCTAGAGTAAAGCCAGCACATAGTAGGTGCTTGATAAATCCATGATAATTGACTGACTAGGTGACCAAGGTTGTTGGGATCTGAAATGTAAGACATTTCCTCTCTATCAGCCTATCTGGCCTTCTGACCCTGATTCACTGTTGCTGTCAGAGAGCAGAGGATGCTTTGGGCCCAAACCCTGGTGCACTGGGACTCATGCTTCTTCATGTAGTATTCAAATTATGGACTCCTTGTTATACACCGGGTGGCCTGCGAGGCCCAGAGGCAAAAAAGGCAAACAAAAAATAAGACCCTGCCTTCAGGGAGCTTAAAACATAAAGCATAAGAGAGGTGGACACAAGAGTCTAACAAGCTGGAGGCCTTTAGTGAGCACTATGTGGTAGGTACATTGCAAACCTTGTTACATTGAATCCTCACGGAATGAATAGCTGTTCGAGGGAGGATGGGATAAATCCTCACAAAATCCCAGCACAGTGGGGACGCGCCTCCGGTGACAGCTGGGGAAGGGGAGGTGTGCTGCGGACAGTGACTTGCCCGAAGTCACTCAGCTGGTCAGCAGCAGAGCTGGATTCAAATTCAGCTCTACCGAAATCTCCTCTGAAATCTGTATCTACCAGAGAGCAGTAGGTCAAGCCTGATTACAATGGGGAGGATGCAGCTGAGCGGAGTCTAGGAGGGGAAGGTGTGGGCCAGGGGAAGTGGGCAGGCAGCGGATTTCTGGCTGGGGGCCCAGGAACTGCGTGGGGAGGCACGGAAGAGCAGGACAGTCATAGCAAAGGGAGTGGCTTTCCTGGGGCATTTAGGGGAGGAAGGAAGGGAGATGAGGGGGGAAGATGGCCTGGCCAGACCCTTGTCATTTGTCTTAGCATCATGGTGGCACCGTGGGGTGACAAAGGGAGTGCAGGATAGAAGTCAACCCCCAGAAACTTCCCAGCAAATTGGTCCTGAGGGTCAGGTGTGTTGGGGGGTGTCTTCTCTAAACTCAGCTCCACTCCAGGGGTTTGGGGGAATGGGGAGGACAGGAGAGGCCCACGAGAAAACGATGTGATCGGGAGAGAATTTGAGGCTTAAATCTGTAAGGCTGGGAAGCAGTAGCCTTGCTTGGTGCTTTGAACAAGAGGTGGTGGGCATTCTGGCTTTCGGAGTTGCCAGACCTGAGTTCTGTTCCTGCCATTTCTGGACTGTGGTCTTTGTGTGCCAGACGGCTCTGAGTCTGGAATCTTCATCAAGAGAATAACAGGAATTCCCATTGCCATGAGGACTAAAGATCTTAACAAATGTAATGTGTCCAGAACAATGGCTGGAGCAGCGTTTAAACACTCAATAAAGATTAGTTTCTAAGTCCAGCCCCCACCCCCTCCCCTGCACCATGGGAAACCCTAAAAGGGTCCAAAAGGGTCGCAAAAGGGTCCTCCTTGCCTGAGGAGGCCAGGTTGCTCCTGTAAAGGGGCAAAGTGGTTGGGTGGGGCTCTGGGGAACTATGTAGCCTGAACATTTTTTTCAAGAGAGGCTAGAAATATGGATTTTAAACCTCCCACAGCTGCGGTGCGAGAACACCCTCACCTCCCTAAATAAAACACCCATGGTCCCCGAGGCTGCCAGTCTGCAAACCCTCTCTGAACACCTGCTGAAGAGACTTGGGAGCACATTCTGAGATTGGGGTGGGGAGCACAGGGGGTGGGGGATGGATCGGTCCAGGGTGTTGGAGGCACAGTGGACTGTTAACTGATGAGTTAATGAGGGAGAAAAGCTTCATTGACCTGGTCAAGGTCACAGTCAGAGCAAGTCACGGAGTGAGATTGGAACTGAAAGATGATGAGGTCTGGGAGCAGCCAGAATCTGGCCTTGGCTCTGGACAAGATTGCTGTGTGAACTTGGGCAAGCCCCTTGCCCTCTCTGAGCTTCTGTGACATGAGCGAAGAGGCTCTATCAACCGTTCTGGCATTCTAGGCTTTGACGGGGTGGGCACCTGGTCTCTAGCCCTGAGCGGACGGTAGGGGAGGACTCCGGGGAGAGAGCCCCGCCTCTCTTCTTGGGTCCTGGGAACAGCAGGAGGTCTAATCTGCTGTTGACATTCCGCTGGGTCTAGGGGCTTGGGTTTCTTCTGGCCTGTGTGATCCTCCGGCCCCTCGCAGCAGGCGAATGCTGGGATGGAGCACTTGCTCCGTGTCACTCTGGGGTGGATTAGGGGCCCTGGGGCCAGGGGATTGGGGGTACTGAGAAGAGGGGAGTTGGGGGCAGGGCTGAGGGCCAGCTGCTGGCTGGGGGCTCTTCTTCCTTCTTTCTTAGTGTGTTTGTGGGGGATGTGCTCAGATAACCAGACGGGGCCTTGGAGATAATGATTGCTCATACAAGTCAACAGGTGCTAAATGAGCACCTACTATGTGCCAACTGAGCACCTACTATGTGCCAGGGTTAGTAGGAACTCAACAGTCTGCACTATCTCACCATTATTACCGCCATTTAACAGAGGGAGAAAATGAGGCTCAGAGAGGGGAGATGACTCACCCAAGGTTGTTAGGTGATGGTGGGGTTTGAATCCGGGTAGCCAGGCTCTCAAGCCCACACATTTAACTCACGCGTGCTCACGTGGACCAACGCTGAAGTCAGAACACAAGAGCAATGGACGCAGCCAGAGGGGCGTGGCCTGGGCTATGAGGTGGGCATGTGATGGGGTGGTCGGTGTAGCCCCGAGGGGCCCCCCGGGGAAGCTGGCACTGGAGTCCTGGTGAGCTTCAGCGAGGGGTGGGGGGCCCTGAGAGGTCTTCAGTGGGGTCTGGATTGTGCTTTAAACAGCTCTCTCCCAGCGTGGTTCCTCAGAGACAGACCTGAGTGGGGCTGTTCTGAAGGCCAAGTCTTGCTTTTTCAGGCGCTGACCCAGGTGTCCCCATGCTGGGCTCTGAGCATCCGTGGCTGGCATCTGCAGGGTGAAAAGAGGACCCGCAGTGGCCTGCAAAGACAGTTTCTCCTTGGGCTGCTGAGCTCCGCGGTGTCCTCCTTTTCTCTCCCCTCCTTCTTCCTCTCTCTTCCTTTCCCTTCATCCCTCCTCTGGTCTTGGTGATAAATGAGTGACCAGAGGGCCCAGACACAGATGGGCACCACCTCTGTCCCCAGGAAACTCATGATTGGCTGGGAGGGCAAAGGTGGGGACTTCAGTTACGGGGGTGCTAAGTCTCTAGTTGAGGCATTCAGGAGGCTGTGGAGGCTGCTGAATAGCCCGGGGCACGTTGCTTCCTGAGACTGAGTTTCTCCGCATCACACCTGCACGGTGGGAGTGAAATGAGATGTCCTGTAGAGAGCACCTCGTGCAGCCCGGCACGCCAGCTTCACGCATGCACTCGTTCACTCATTCAGTCATTCCCATAGAGGGCCAGGCACTCTTCCAGGATCTGAGAGCAGCACGGGTAACATTAGTTATTTAACTACTCGATGCCAGGCGTGATGTTAAGACGTTATATTCATTACCTCATTTGGTTTACACTGGTACTCCAAGCGGCAGGTACTATTTTCATGCCCATTCTATAGATGGGGCATGGAAAGGTTAGTTCCTAAGTGTCAGGGCTGGGGTTTGAGCCTAGGTCAGCCTGGAGGCAGAGCTGAAGCCCCAGTCCGTCCTTCAGCCTCGACCTGGCCCTCAATCCCACATGCCCTGTGTGGGAATGAAATCTCAGGGGTGGTCTTTCCCGGGCCTCTCGATTGAAAGCTCCATGAGGCCAAGGACTATGTCTGGTTCTGCTCAGCTCTGGAGCCTCTTGACCACAGCAGGTACTTGAGAAATGAATGGATGGATGGATGAATGGTCGTACAGGCCAAGCCTCTCGGGAGTCCTGGAGGGGACCCTGTGGGTCATTCTCGGGGCAGGCCCCGGGCCCGGGGACCCTCTGCCTTGTGGCTTGGCTGTGGAGGACGATCTGTCTGGCCTCTCCACTCCCCAGCCTCCTCCAGGACTTACGGGGCTTGTGGATATGGGCCCGTGGCGGGATCCAGAGGGCCTCGGATAGAATATCAGTGGCTGAGCCCTTGAAAATCTGATCTCACCCCAGCCCACCTCCCCAAGGTTCCCCCCAGACCATCAATCAGCAGCAAGACACGATCGTATTTTATAGCCATGCCGGGGGTGGGGGGGGGCCATGAAACCCAAGCCCCCACTCTGCCTGGGGTCCTGCTTGCTTATAAGGATCAAGGCAAACCCGGGCAGAGCCTTAACCCTTTGTGATCCTGTTCGTACCAGTGGTGGGCACAGCTCTCCCACAAACCCTGCCAAATTAGGTCCCTCGGGGTAAAGGAGGGACTTAACGGAAAGGTGGGTAGGTGCTCTGGTGTCTTGACTGCCCCCAGGGACTTTCAGGAAGGCCTCTGGATTAGAGGATGGTTTCTGGGTTAAGGTCTGCCCATTTGCAGCTGTGTGAACCCAGGTGGGTTGCCTCCCCTCTCTGGGCTCACTCGTCAGCTCTAATCTGGGAAACCCAACAGCTTCCTGCTTATCTTATTAGGGGTTATCCTACTGTCTTTAACAAGGGTGACAATTGATTCTCGGTCTTGGGGCCCACGGTCTTTACAACAGGGTCCTTCCTGGACCCCTGGAATAGTTTATCCATCGTAAGAGACTCTTACCTCTCTCAAGGATTAGTATTTCCGTTTTCCAGACAGGGAAGCTGAGGCCCAGATAACGGTTTCCATTACCCCGGATCACAGCCAGTTGCACAGCTGGTGGACTTGGGTTGAGGGAGTAGAGAAGCTTGAAGTTGGCCTGAAGGTGTTGCCCCAGCTTGGAACCCTCGGGAGTGACCTGGATGAACACCACATGGGCTTCTGGAGAGCCAAGGCTGGTGGGAGAAACCCCAGGGCGAAGGGACTTGTTAACATTACGAAGGAGGTCTGGTGACACCCCCCAGCTTTAGGGTGAACAAGTCCTCAGCTGGGAACCTTGCCTAGGTGACCTTGGAGCGTAATTTTACCGTCCTTGAATGAGAAGAATAATATCACCTTGCCTAGTTATCTTGAAGCTTAAAATAATGGCCACTCCCAATTGCTCCCTACTCAATGGACCCGCAGTTATCACGGGGCTATGCCAGTAGGGGCTGAGCGTCCTGTCACTGAGGGGTATTCAAGCAGACTATGGTTACGAGGTAGGGAGGCATCTTGGGGAAGGGGGTGAACGAGGTGACCCTGAAGACCCCTTTCAGTCCTGTTGGGGGCAGGGGGCTGAGTGGCTGGGGAGGTGCTTTCTCTGGTGTCCAGTTACGATCTCCTGGAATTGCAGAGGTCATTTTGGCAGCAGGGGGCGGGGAGGGCTCTAGGAGCAGTTTCCTCAGGTGAACGAGGCTCTGGGGACGCGAGTATCACACCAACAGCTGGACGTGCTGGGTTGATGGATGGCTGTTAGAAAATCAATTTTCTGAAGCCCAGTCAGTGGGGTGGGCGGCTGGCCTTGGGGAGACTTGGGCTGGCGTCGGGAGGGGCTCTGTGCCCTGCAGGTGGAGTTCAGCCCCCTCCCCAGCTCCAGAGGCCCTCCTAGGGGTCACCTCCCCTGCCTCTTCACTGGGCTGGGCCTCAGGCTTAGAGACCCTCCCCTGCCCCCTTTCTGGGCTCATGGGGAGGAAAAGAAACCAAGTCCTCGTGGGAGGGTCAAGCCACCTGGCACCTAGTTCTGGCTCCGCCTCTGATGGGCTGTGTGGGCTCTCTGGGCCTCAGTTTCCCCATCTGTAAGTAGAGGGAATAGGGCTAAATTTCCCCCACTTCCCAGGGACCAGTAAGCCAGATCCTCCTTATGCTTCAGTCTCAGTTTAAACATCATCTCTTCATTTTAATTTAATTTAATTTAATTTAATTTTTGACCACACCACGTGGCATGCAGGATCTTAGTTCCCCCACCAAGGATTGAACCCACACCCCCTGCAGTAGAAGTGCAGAGTCTTAGCCCCTGGACCACCAGGGAAGTCCCATAAACATCATCTCTTTAGAGAGATAGCCCCTCCCCTCCAACCACCCAAAGGCAACCATCCATAGCAGCCTGCTCGCTTTTCCCTGGCTCTCAGCACAGACCCAGGGACTTTATCCATGCCTGTCCCTCCCATGAGGAGATGAGCTCCATAAGGAAAGGAGCTATGTTGAAGGAGATGCTGTTGTGTCTGGCACATAATGGGTCCTCAATCAATGATTGTTGAAGGAATGAATCAGTGGCAGGCCCTCTGCTAGGCGCTCTGGAGGCCCAAGAAAACAATGGCAAGTTTCTGTCTTCAAGGAGCTAAGATGCGGCGGCGGGCGGGGGGGGGCGGTTTCCCAAAGTGCTTTGATTCTGAAGCAGTGAACAGGTCAAGGAGGGAGGTGACCTGGAGCGCGGTGTGGGATGAGGGCCAAGAGCTGACAGGGGTGGGCTGCGGGGGACCGCTGCATCTTGGCCCCTGGGGTTTAACAGGAGCATGGGCATTGCCGTGGCCAAGTGGAAGCTCAGCCCTGGATGCAGGGCCGGGAGTCATAGGTCCCTCCTGCTGGACCAGGTGCTCCTGGCTTTCTTCAGCTTTTGCTCAGAGCCTTTGGCATTGCTTGGGTTCCTTCTTTTGGGAGGCCACGGGATAGGGCAGAGCGTCTGGCCTGAAACTCCCAGGTTTCAATCCCACTCACTCTGGGTGACCCTGGGGCAAGCTGTTAATTTCCCTTTTACACCCCCTCTGTGACCCCACAGGGGGTTGTGAACAGAGATCCAGAGATCCGCGTGTAAACCATTGGCAGGCATTGTCTCTGGCACTTAACACTCAGCGGTCCAGTTCTCAAGGATCAAAAGCACATTCACACCCATATCTCAGCAGGGAAAAGTGAGTCCCGGGAAGAACTCCTGCATTCATGCGATATTTACCTGAATGCCCGACTCAGTGGCACATGAGTTGGGGAAAAGCCCTCCTCCCCCTCTGCCTAATTTCTCTGCTTTTGACTCGGTTTTTCAGCAACTCCACTGGAACCCCGCCTCCGCCCTTGATAAACCCAGGCTTGTAGAAAACAGACCTGGAAGGGGCCTAGCTTAGAGGTCTGTGGCCCATCGATCCATTTGGCAGATGAGCAAGTAAAGCTCGGAGAGTTCCGCCCGGCCAGAAGTGGACAGAGCCCGGGGGAAACAGAGCAGGTCACGATGTACCCTGAGCAGGAAGCCACCTCGGGGAGCTGTGGGTGTCTCCTGACCGTGCCTGGGGAACAGGCAAATGAAGAGGGGGACAGGCAAAAGGAACGGGGCCGGGGGCTGGATAGCACTGTGGAAGGTCTTTTCTTCTCTCTCCCTTTTGTCCTAAGAAAGAAAAAAAAGAAAGAAAGAAAAATTCCAGATCTCCCACGACTTGGAAAAATGGCCTGAATCCTGTGTCTGGCTCTGGAACATTTTATGGCTCTTTCCAGCCAGGGATGTGAAGCCCCTGGTGACATGAGCTCCCTTGTTCCACAGCCCTGGCCGGGGAGGGCCCATCCGTCTTCCCCAGCTGGCGGCGGCGTGTGGGAAAGGCCCCGCTGGCGGAGGGGGGGTGGGTGCCACCTGCTGCTCTCACTCTCCCTAAGCTGGCGGTTTCAGTCCTTCGTGGAGGCCGGGATGGGGGAGAGCCCTGGAGCGGCCCCAGAGGGGGAGGGAGCCAGCCCTGGCCGGGTAGGGGAGGCAGACATGTCGGTGGCACTGACAGTGCTTTGGGAAGCACAGGCAGCAAGGGAAGAGCAAACTAGGCTGAAGGAACAGCCTCTGTGAAGGCCCAGAGACCCAGCAGGGCGGTGTGTGTTTGGGGAACTTCGTACAGGGTGTGAGGCAGGGAGAGACGCAGTCTTGGCCGGGGTTGTAGGAATGGCCTTGATCACGGAGCCAGGACCATGCACTTGGACTAGTCCTGAAGACAATGGGAGTTACTGAGGGTTCTAAGAGCAGGAGAGAGACATGCTCAGATCTGCACCAAGAACCGCTCTGCTTCCAGGGTGGAGGAGGGAATGAAGATGGACGAGGCAGAGATGAAATGGAGCCAGATGCACGTGGGCTCACGCCCAGCCTGGACACCCCTAACCGCTGTCCCCTCAGCCAGCCACCTCTCCTGTTTCCCCACCATTGGAGTGAGGGGGTTGGACAGGCAAGATGTAGAAGACCTTGGACCAATGCAAGCTATTCCCCGGAGGTGCCGTCACTCGGCGCTGGGAACAAGTGTCTTGCCTCCCTGAGCCTCAGTTTCTCTGTTTATAAAGCATCAAACTCACAAGCAAGTTGGAAGCACCAGCTCACTGATTGGAAGGTACCTAGCACCGGGCTTGGCACATTCTAGGTGATCAAGGTTGGAGAATTTCTTCTGCTTTAAGCCCCTTCCAGGTTGAAATCGCTCTACTTCTGTGATGCCTGTTATTGGGGCTTTCCTAGGGAAACAAGGCAGGGGCGTTGAGGGAAAATGGTGCCCCAGGGAGCCCTGAGTGGGGTGGAGGGAGAGGGCCGGAGCTCTAGAAGGGCCACTCAAGTTTCAGAGATCCGGGGACCTGCAGAGCTCCTAGGAATTTTCCCAGGCCAGGAGGCAGGCAGCTGGAAGCCATCCGTCCCAGAAAAGGAGAGAGGATCAGGGGTTCTGCCAAGGTCTTTCTCTGGGAACAAGAACTCGGGAGGGGAGCAGGATTCTCCCGTCCAGCCTGGAAAGACGAAACCCTTCCGCCGGGGCAGCTGCTTGTGGGGATGCCAAAAACCCAACGGCCGGCCCCTGGGCTCTCCTGGGGCTGTGACCGAGTTAAGGGGGCTGTTTGGAGCCCTGACAGCCCTGACAGCCAGGGCAGCAGACCTGGAATCTGCTACCTTCTGAGTCTGCACAGCCTCTGGCCTAGACCTGCCCTGGGTGGAGGCCCAAGGACATTGCCCCTGGGATGCCGAGGTTTCTCTTGGGTAGCCAGGGTGCCAGAGACTGGGAGATGGGGAGGTGGGAGACAGTGGGGGTGAGAGTCCCACTTTGGAGCCGGCCAAAGTGGGGAGCCCAAGTTCAAAGTCATCACAGGGTCAGTATTCTCTACTCTGCAAGGTTGTTGTGAAGATTAGAGATAATACACGGGAAGCACCAGCACATAGTAGGTGTTCAACAGACGCTAATTATATTACCGGAGGGGATATAGACTAGTGATTAAGAGCGCAGGCTGAGACTGACTTTCTGGGTTCAAATCTCGCCCCTGCCACTTCCTCAGTCTGTTAATCAGTTATCATTCCTGAGCCTCAATTTCCTCATGGGATGCACTTGAGGCACTGCCTGGCAAGGCAGGGAGCCCTCCATCAGCCCTAGGCTGTTACTATTACGCCTGTTGCTACAAACGCCCTATGAACACTTTGGACCCAGATCTACAGAATGAGAACATTCTGTTTTTTTTCCCAACCCTAGTAACAATAACAGCTGCTACCCACTCCTTGCCTTCTGGGTACTGGGGGCCCTGCCTGATGACATACTTACCTTATCGCAGGGGTCTGCTTACCACTCAGGGATATAATGATTTACTGTCGCATTTGGACAGGGGAGGAAAGAGAGATCTTAGGTCTGGAGAGACTCACCTAAGGTCCCACAGCCAGGAAGTGCCAGGGAGAAGAGATTTCAGGCCAACCTCACACAGTACCGGAGCAGAGAGGATTTCCAGGCACGAAGCCGGTGGGGAGAGCACTGGGCTGGGAGTCAGGGGCCAACACTCTTTTTCAAACACACCGTTAACTTTCTTAGTCTCACAGTTAAAGAAGAGGTGAGAATAGTAGGTACTGCGTGGAGTCGGGCTGAACGTTGGTTAAAATCATGTGTTCAGAGGACCTGGCACAGCGCCTGGCACAAAGTGAGCGCTGCCAGTGGCGGCGTGGCGGTGGGGAGTTTGCACTGTTGATGTTAATGGCACTGTTGGCTTCTCTATTAGGGTTGACGTTTTTGCTGCTGGGCTGAGGGAGCAGGTGCGGCTGTTGTTGGGATAATCGTTGCTGTTGTTGACGGTGGAGATGGTGTTGGTGGCATAATTGGTGGTAGCGTTGGTAATGGTGGCGCTCTTGTTATTGGTGTTGCAGTTGGCAGTGATGGCGGTGTTGACGCTGATGGTGTTGGTGTTGATGTTGTTACTGGTGGCGGTGTTGTCAGGAATAGTATTGGTGTTGGCAACGTGGAATTGCTTGGTGTGGGTGCTGAGGTTGTCATTGTCGGTGGTGGTGGCGGTCATGTTCTGACTGGTGATACTGGGGTTGTAGGGACTCACTGTCGTTATAGGTGGCATTATTGCTATTGGTAATGTTGAAGTTGTTGGTGTTGAGGTTGTTCTTTCTGTTGTTACTGGGAGCAGTCAGGTTCATATTGGTGATGTTGGTGCCGATGCTGTTTCTGGTGGTATTGGCGTTGTTGGTGGTGATGCTACCATGATCGCTGGTGGTGTTAGTGGTGTTGGTGCTGATGATATTATTAGTGATATTGGTGTTGGAACTGGTGTTAACACTATTGCTGGTGGTATCAGTGTGGACGACGTTAGTCTTGGTAGTGTTGATGGTGGTGATACTAACATGATCAGTGGTGTTGGTGTTGGTGGTAGTGGTACTAACATTATTACTGGTGGTGTTGGTGTTGGATATTGATGGTGGTGATGCTAACGTTATTACTGGTGGTGTTGGTCTTGACATGATCACTGGTGTTAATGGTGGTGGTACTTACATGATTACTGGTGGTGTCAGTGTTGTTGTTGTTGGTGGTTCTAGAACGATTCCTGGTGTTTTGTTCGTACTCACATTGTTCCTGGTATTGGTGTTGGTGGTGCTGGTGGTGGGGCCGGCGTGATTACTGGTAGTGGTGGTGATGGGATGGTGCTCGTGCTAACATGTTTATTGGTCTGGGTGGTGTTGCTGGTGGTGCTAACATTGTCACTGGTGGTGTTGCTGGTGGTGCTGTTTGGGGGATGCTGTTGTTTTCTGGGTCCAGCGCTCACCCAGCCAGACTGAAACAATGCCAGGGCTCGTGACTCTTCCAGTGCTCCAACCAGACTTTCCTTAAGGAGTCCGTGCCCTGCAGACACATCTGTGTGCTTTGCCATCTGGCTTCCTCTGCCTTTCCTTGTTTTCCTTTTGAAAAACTCCAGCCTGGACTGAAAGAGACTTGCTCACTGCTCAGTTGGGTTAGGGAGGGGATGGGGGTATCTGGCAAGGCCTGAAGGAGAAAAGGGGGAACAACATGGGGTGGAGTTAGACTGGGGGAGGTGGGGCCCACAAAGCCTCTCCTACCGGGGCTTTCCTCTTTCCCCACTCCAGCCCTCAGACACTCCTTCTTTCCTTCCCTCTATCTACTCTCCTTCATTCTCAAATTCACTTATTCAGCAAAGACTCCCTGGGGTCCCTCCACGCCAAGCCCTGGGTGGGCCCCTGATGTACCGTGATGAACAAAACACATTCTAGACCATGAGTCCTCTGAGAGCAGGGGCCCCTCTGACTTGTTCATCACAGAGTTCCCGGCTCCTGTTGGATGAGTGAATGAGTGAATGAATGAATGATGAATGATGTGAGTGAATGAATGAATGCACAGATGAATCCCCATTTCTCAGGGGCCTCACAGACTGGCAGGTGATCAGCAGGTGTAGTGGGAGTCGCACCCCGGGTTCAGAGCCTGAGGGAAAGAGGGAGGGATTATTGTGCCTGGAGGGGCTTGAGGAAGCTTTACTAAGAGGTGACAATTGGTCTGGGAATTAAAGGACCAGGAAGATCACCAAGAGGAGGGAAGTGAGAAGCACTCCATAGTTGAAGGAGCAGCCTTTACTGGGGGCCACCCACCCTCACTTCTCCGGCCCTGCCTCCAGAGACTTGGAGGAGGTCTTGTGCCTGACGGCTGGTGAGCTGCCCCTCTGGGATGGAGCGGGCTGGGATGGGGGCTTAGTCAAAGCCTTGCTTGTGGGTGTTAGCAAGGGCCAGAATGCCACTTGGGGCTGTCTTAAAATCCTCACAGAACCTAGAATGTCAGTGAAGGAAGGGACCTTAGAGGACGGCCAGTCCAGCGGTTCCCAAACTGGGTTTCTTGGAACCCTGGGGTTCCACCGAAGCATCACTGGGAATGAGAGGGGGACAGAGGGGCACTAGCCTCAGGCCCAGCAGTACTTCTTTCATCGGATCTCTCCACTTGGGTTCTGGGTAGAAACTTTTCAAAATGCGGATCGTATTCCATCTTCACCTTCAGTGGCTCTTGTTGTTCTTAAAGATCAAAACTCTTACCTTGACCTACATACAGGCTTGGTATGCTTGGTATGCTCAGCCCCTGGCATCCTTTGATCCTCACCACACAGCAGCTGTCCCTGTCTCACTTTGTCCTCGATGGCGGCGTCCTCTGTCCCACCCCTGCTGCTCCATCCTCTGGGACACCTGGTCAACTCCCACTCCTCCAGGTCTTCCCCAGGGAAGCCCGCCCTGGTCCCCAGGGGCAGGGCTGACCCCTGTCACTCGTGCCTTCTCCTCGGTCCTTTTGCCGCTGATCCCACACTTCTCACCCAACTCCTGCGGTGTCTGACTTCCCCGCAGACCGTCAGCTTCCAGAGGGCAGGGAGGGGAGGGGGCCCGTTTCCTGTACTGCTCTGTCTCTGGGGCCCAGCACACAGTAGGTGCTCAGCAAACACTGTGAAGCAAACCATCTTTCCCAACCCTCTTGGGTGGCAGATGGAGCCCAGAGAGGGCTGTGCGGGACCTGGGGTCACACAGCAGGTCAGTGGTGGAGGCTGCCTGGGTCCTCCTTCCTTGTCTGTTCCATTGTTCCCTGCGGCCTCTCCAGGGCTCTCCCCCATCCTTCCTGGCCACATCTCCCCACCCTCCCCCCACCCCCGCCTTAATCCTTGTGCTTGCCCCGAACGCTCCCTTGAACATCTGTAAACTGGGATGGGCATGGGAAAGCTGGCAGTGGTCTCATCTCCCCTGTGAGGGCAGGAAGTCTCTCTCGCTGCCAGCATTGGCTGCTTGGCCCGGACCGCGCTCCTCTAAGCCCCAGCCTGGGAAAGACACTCCTGGCCTCAGTGTGGCATTCCTGGTCCAGCCTTGCCAAAGGCCTCAGCTGGTGAAGGCCAGGATATGGGGTGGGTGGCTGGGGTGCTAGCATCCAGACTCCCAGCAGGGTGGGCGCATTTACAGGAACCGGCCTTCTGCCCAGCTGCCCTTCCCCTTCCAGGCTTCAAATGCAAGAAGCAGTAAGAGGGGAGAGGATTTGGCCAGGAGGCGGCCAGCAGCCAGGGAACAATGAATAACGACACCAGAGAGGCCAGACTGCTTCTGGGAAACACCCTTGAAAATTGATTCTCAGTGTGGAAAACCAATGGGTGAAGCGGGGTCTTTTGGGGTCTTCTGAGCTTGTGGGCTGTGGCCTGCTCCCCTGAGTCCTCTGGGGTCTGCGATTCCCAGGGAGGCTCCATCCTGCCGGGGTCCACCCAATTCCCAAGGCACCACGCCCGTCTGGATACACAGGGCTACGGCCAGCTAGACTGAGACAATAACAGTAATAATCCCTGGTGTTGTTTGCTTAGCTCTCTCTACCCCATCGCGTTGCAGGCCGGATTTGAGGCAGATCATTAAATTCAGGCTCTACTTTTCAAACAACTGAATGCTCTCACATAGTAGGGACACAGTGAATGGTCTTATTCCACTGGGTCTTTATAACAATGCTGAGAAGTGGTAAGTGTTGTTGACTCCCATTTTACAGATGAGAAAACCGAGGTTCCCAGGTTACGGTCTTGCCCAGAGGCTCCTAGCTGGTGTAGAGCAGACCTAGGGCTCTGTCTGCAGACCCCACTGTCTCTAACTGGGAATTGCGTGGGACTCAGGCCAGAGCACCCTGGGGGTGGGTCTCATTGTGCCAGCAGCCAGGATAGAGTGTCCTTGAGACAGAAATTGTAGACTTGAGGTGTCACAGGCTCCAGAACAAGCAGGCAACCCACCAAGGAACACTTTCTAGTGTTTGCTTATTTTTGCTTCTGATTATTGCAGTAAGACACGCTTATTAGAGAAAATATAGAGATGTATAAAGAAGAAAATAAACCCCATCTAAGGTGGAGGCAGTGGGCGGACGTTGAAAGTCAGATATTCTGGGTTCATATCTCCATTCTGCCCCTGGGACAGGCACTCAAATTCTCTGTGACTCAGTTTCCTCTTCGTGAGATGGGGATAAGAATCCCTTTTACTTTCATGAGAAGATTATGGGAATAAGGTAATGTCTGAGCAGCGGTCAGAGCTCATCAAGTTTACCAGCTTATGGCAGGGGGGCTCCCGCTTCCCCACAGCTATTATTACATCACGAGGATCATGCTGTATATACTTTGAATCCTGCATTTAAAAAACCTTTCTAGTTTGAAATAATTATAGATCCTCAGAAAGTTGTAAAGATCGTACAGAGGTTCTGTGTACCCTTCACCCAGTCTCCCCCACCGGTTACATCTCCCATAGCATCAGTGGAATATCAAAACCAGGAAATTGACATTGACATTGAAACTGACATTGAATTGCCTAGTTCTCTGCCATCTTATCATGTGTAGGTGTGTGTAACCACCACTGTAATCAAGACACAGAACACAAGGGTCTCCCTTGTGCTCCACCCAATTTCTTCTCAGCCACCAGCCCTAACCTGACAACCAGGAATCTGCTCTCCATCTCTATGATTTTGTCATTTCAAGAATGTTATATAAATGGAATCATACAGTATGTGATCTTTTGAGGTCTTTTTTTTTTTTTAACTCAGCAAAATTCTCTAGAGGTTCATCCAGCTGTTGAATGTATCACTAGTTTATTCCTTTTTATCTCTAAGTAGTATTCCATGGTATGGATGTACCACTATTTGTTTAAATATTCACTTATTGAAGGATGTTTTGGTTGTTTTAAACTTTTGGCTATTACACATGAACATTGATGTGCAGGTTTTTGTGTGGACATCAGTTTTTATATCTCTGGGATAAATGCTGAGGATGGTAATTGCTAGGTTGTATGGTAAGTATATGCCTAGATTTTTTGAGAGACTGCCAAACTATTTTCCAGAGTGGCTGTATCCCTTTACATGCCCACATGAGAGCTCGTTTTTCCTCATCTTCACCAGCATTTGGTGTTGTCACTACTTTTTATTTTAGCTGTTTTAATAGGCACATTGCGATATCTCATCGTGGTATTAATTTGCATTTCTCTAATACCTGGTGATGCTGAACTTCTTTTTATGTGCTTCTGTGCCATCCTGAATCCTGATTTTTTTTTACCCAGCATTAAACGTTAGCCCTTGCTGCCTGTGTTATTGCAAACCCTTTATAAACATTATTCGTGATGACTGCATAACCCTTTATCATATTTAATTTCACCATTCTCCTATTCTCCCTGTTATAAATAATGCTGTGATGAACATCATTGTGCATAAATCATGGTCCACATAACACACCACTCACCTAGAACAGATTCCCAGAAGCAGAATTCCTTGATCAGAGAGTGTGGACCACTCTTAAGGCTTTGCTGCACATCACCGACTGTCCTAAGGGAGGTTTCTTCCCACTACCCTCCCCAATTTTCCCATAATTTCTTTGGCAACAACTAAATGTTTTAGAACACAGGGAAGCATATAACATTCTCAAAAGGAGATCATATCCTGGCCAGGCTTTTGGACGTTAAATCCTGGTTCTGCCATCCACTTGCTATGTGTCCTTGGGTGAGTTACTTAATTTCTCTGAGCCCCACTTGTCTCCTTTGTACAACGGGGGTAATTAAAGAACCTTCCTTTATAGGGTTATTGTGAAGGTCAAACGGAATACTCTCATAAAGAACACAATGTAGCGCCTGGCACATAGTAGATGCTCAACAAATTGATGGATACTACTGTGATCATCATCGTTGCCGTCGTCAGGCCCTTTGCCGGGGGCTGGGGACACAGAGATGAATGATGTGAAGATTGTGTCGTGCTCATGGTAACAATCAAGAGAAATGTGATGAAGTTACGTGGTTGGTGAAACAAAGTGCTCTGGGAGCCCAGAGTAGGGAGCGACTCCCTTTGTCTGGATCTGGGGAGCAGAAAGAAAGCTGAGGGGAGCTGGGGAAAGCATCACAGACAAACTAAGAGTGGAGGATGCTGAGGCGCCCACCGGGAGGAGGAGGGCATTCCTGGTGGAGGGAAGAGGGGGCACTGGTGGGTTGGTGGTGAGAGACGAGGCAGCAGAGGAGGCAGATTTTTTTTTTTTTTTTTTTTTGCGGTATGCGGGCCTCTCACTGTTGTGGCCTCTCCCGTTGCGGAGCACAGGCTCCGGACGCGCAGGCCTAGCGGCCATGGCTCACAGGCTTAGTTGCTCCGCGGCATGTGGGATCTTCCCGGACCAGGGCACGAACCCGTGTCTCCTGCATCGGCAGGCGGATTCTCAACCACTGCGAGGAGGCAGATTTTTGACTCTGGCTGCAGGGCGGAGGCTGGGTCAGAGAGATGGGAGAAGAGGCAGGGAGATGGTGGAGGCTCCTGAACATCCAGACAAGGTGTGAATCACAGCCAGACGCAACCTCAGCATCCCTCAGCTGGGAGATCCCCTAAAATGTCCAGGGACTTCCCTGGTGGTGCAGTGGTTAAGAATCCGCCTGCCAATGCAGGGGATATGGGTTAGATCCCTCGTCCTGGAAGCTCTCACAGGCCACAGAGCAACTAAGCCCATGCGCCACAGCTACTGAAGCCTGCGCTCTACAGCCTGCACACTGCAACTACTGAAGCCCGCGCGATTTAGGGCCTGCCTGCCGCAACTACTGAGCCCGCGGACTGCAACTGCTGAAGCCTGTGCGCCTAGAGCCCGTGCTCCGCAACAAGAGAAGCCACCGCAATGACAAGTCCGCGCACCGCAACGAAGAGTAGCCCCCGCTCGCCGCAACTAGAGAAAGCCCACGCACAGCAACGAAGACCCAATGCAGCCAAAAATAAGTAAAATAAAATAAAATATCTAGTCCTCTCACTTTGCAGTCGTGGAGGTTAGGCCCTGAGAAGGCAAGTGACCAGCCCAAGGTCACACAGCATGGTGGTGGCAGAGACAGAATTAGAGCAAGGAAGGGGGTGGGTGAGTGAGCTGCTCACCCTGTGACAGACTAGGTGACATCCCCGGCTGTGGACCCCACCTAGCCCCTAACCTTTGTACCCCTTCCCCACACTGTGCCCAGCCTTTCCGCTGGAGCTCAGATAATCACATCACTGAGACCTCCCAAGCTTCCTCCCTCACTGGCCTCTCTGGAGACCACCTTCTTGGCCATTAGCCAGACTTCGCAGCTAAAATCCGAGCGACTAATAGAAGTTGATGGCTGAAAGCCCTCTCCGCTAATTGGGGCCTAATCAGAGGTGGCTGCAGCCACAGCTGGGCTGTGGGAAGGGTGCAGCCTGCAGTGCCGGGCCCCTGGTATCCCTCCTGCCACCGTCACAGAAGAAGAGGACCAAGTCCCACGTGGCAGGGTCTTCATGGACCCCCATTCATTCATTCATTCCACAAAGATTTATTGGGGCGACTACATGCCAGGTGCTGATATAGCTGCCACCAAGAAGGACATGCGGCAGGCAGCCACGCCCTGCCTTCCCAGAGCTAACTGTCCAAAAGCAGAGTCAGACGGGAAGCAGGGAGATAAGACAATGTTGGCTGGTGACAAGTGCACTTGGAAAATAAAGCAGGGAAAGGGCTGGAAATTTCTGGGGAGTGGGGTGGGGCTGTGTTGGAGATGTGTGATCAAGGAAGGTGACATTTGAACTGAAACCTGAAGGATGAGGGGGAGGGAGCCAAACAGAGATCTGGGGGAAGAGCATATTCCAGGTAGAGGGAACAGCAAATGCAAAAGTAGAACTTGGAACCAGGAGTCAGAAATCCATGACTTGCTGGGTGGCCTTGGGTCAGGCTGTGGCTCTCCAGATAGGGTTGGACTTGCTTATCCTTCCAAGCCTTAGCTTTTGTATAAGTGGAAACTGTGAGGGCCGCAGGGTGTGGGGGGAGGGTGGAAGAGAAGCTGGGATTTCATATGGGAGCTGGGCAGCTCTGGCAGACGTGTGGAAAGTCCAGCCGAAGTCTGCTGGGCTGTGATTGCAGGCAGGCTGGAGGTCCCAGCTTCACACTCTCTGGCTAACTGAATTAACTCTAGCACTTTAGCAGCCAATGCCCCCAGCTCCAGGCTTTTCACATTTGCCCAACTCTGGCAGTAATTTAGGAAAGGGTATTTAATTTCTTCAAGGCGGCTGGAGAGGGTCACCCAGCAGGTGGGACACTTGAGGAGGTAGACCAGATGTCTCCAGGAATGACTGGCCCTCAGAAACTGGGGCAATTGAGGACAGTCAGGTGCAAAACTGGGGTGAGAACCAGTGCTCTCCTCCTATCCTCACCCCAGAAACTCCCAGAATGATGGGGAGAAATAGTCCCTGTTTTGAGGGACTCCCTGTCTGATGGGAGAGATATAGCACCTGCCCTGGGAAAATTGTCTAATGGGGGAGGCACAGCCCTGACCCCAGAAGAGTTCTTGGTCTGATTTAAACAAACAAACAAACAAACCAACAAATGTAAAAACACATACCAAGAAACTTACAAAAGAAATCGGACCTGGTTGCGGAGGACCTCAAAGGAGCACTGCAGGTGCCTTGTTTTATAAGAACTTTGTGGCAGGGGTAGGGGTGCCTGGTCATTTGGGCCAATTGCTTATGGACCTCAGATGTGGCTGGAGGTGAGAGGTGGTGGGGCACGAGGGGTGAAGAGAGCAGTCTCCGGGGCTTTGTACTTGGCTCCAGTACCTGCCACTGTGTGACCTTGAGCATGCCATCTGACCTCTTACGTCTCAGCTTCTTTCATTTGTAAAATGGGAGGTGGTGGGACTTCCATCATTTTCCACCTGTAAAGTGCTTGGCCCAGGCTCATAGTAGCAAATAACTCTTATTTTGATGATTTGTATCCTCCCCATTTTGCAGCTGAGCAGACAGGCTCAGGGAGGGGCAGAGATTTGCCCAAAGTTCATCAGTTAGCTGTGGCTGCCTGGGACTTGAACTCAGACCTCCTGAGTCCATGCTGGGTCTTCTTTGCGCTGCTCCCTCAGCATGGCCACATGAACAACGTCCCAGGATCGTCACAATTGCCCTGTGAAGTGGTCCAGGGAGGTATGGGTGTCCCATTCTGCAGATGAGGAAACTGAGGCCCAGAGAACTTTGACCACCTGGAGGTATGAACCGCGTCTTATCACTGGAGCATCCCCCGCCCTTGGCCCGCAGTGCATGATCAGACAACATTTGTTGAAATGAAAAAGAAAAGAGGTGGGGATTGGTGGAGGCAGTTGTTGGGATCTTAACGTTCCCCTGGGCTGGAGCTGAGACTCCAACTCAGAACTTCTGCCTCTCGGGTCAGCATCTCTCTCTCTCTCCATCTCACGGCCCATTCCAGATGCAGGCATTTGAATTAGCATCCTGTCCAAGGCCCCTCTTCTGGCTTAGTAAGTCTCACTTGCAGCCCATCTACTTGAGCTGGGGGAGGTCTATGTGAGGGCAGCGGTGGTGGCGGGGGTGCCTCTGGGCACAGATGCTGAGACCTCACGTCCAGGGCCTTGGGAAACCTCACACCTGCTGGGGAAGATGACAAACGCAGCAGAACAGTGTCTGTGACATCCTGTGAATTAATCTGAGCATCCTGGGCCTCGGGCAGTACAAGTAGTGGCAGCAGGGGAATCCTGTCTCCAGCCTTGATTAAATCAGAATGTTCTGCCAGCCTGTGCCTGTTAGTACACCCAGGAAGGGCGGTGAAAGTGGAGAAGATGTGGCTGACACGTGAGGGGAGAGGGGCGCCAGGGCTGTGGGTGCAGGGCTGGGCCCAGGCTCCGAGCAGCCTGGAGCAGAGAAGGCTTTGGGCCTTGGAATCCCCACTTGGTCAGTGGGGCTGCTCTCTCCTACACACCCTCACCTGGTGATGTGAGCTGCCTCTGGGGCTCCCAGGGGAGCACTGGCTGAGCAGGTCCACTTGGTCTCTGTGGATCCCGGAAGTATTCATTATTCTGTATGTGCAGAGGACAACTCTTGAACTGGGTATTGTCGGCTGAATAGGAGTTTTCTTGGCTCCTTCCCACCGCCCTCATCTCTAATCTCCCCATCCCCTGTGGCTGGCTGACTCACGCCTCTGTGCCTCTGCACATACTCCTCTCTGAGCCACCCAGCAAACTCCTGCACGTGGTGGAAATAAGCAAGTCCAACCAAAGGAGAAAAACAAAGGCTATTTATTCTGAGCTTGCTATATAGCAAGGAGTCAGCCACTGTCACTTGTGTTTTGGCAGAGTCTCAAAGGCAGGCAGAGAAGTGGGGAAGCTTTATAGCGGGAAAAAGTGAAGGCTTCAGGTGTGTCCTGATTGGAGGCCATTGGCACAGGGAATCTGCAGATGAACTAACCAGAAGCAGGGCATCCTATGTCATGGTCAGTGGAGCATATCTGGCTTTCTCTGGTTGCTCCCAAGTTGGAAGTGAGGGCAAAAATGAGGGAAGCTGCCAGTTATTAATCATGTCCTGGCCATTTGGGGCCGGCTATTATAAAGTTCTTGTTTAGTGTCGTGAATTGTCACTCAAGATGGCAGGCTGGCTCCCTGCAAGGCTGACTGATAGCAGGCTGATTTCCTGGGCTGTTTATTGTAGATAAGGAGTTGGCTTCCTGGGCAGGTTGCGGCAGGTTGTGGGTCAATGTTCTATTTTTATGTATGGTGTGGCCATTGTGCATTTGTATAATCAGTCTCTCAACATCTTTAAGAACAAGATCAAGGGCCGACCTCCAGGAGCCTTCCCTAGACTCCACCATGATCTGGGCAGATGTCCTTCCTCCACGCTTCCAGACTCCCCCACTCACATGGAGACGTCGAGGCTCTTAGTCCAGACAACTAAGGGTTTGAATCACTCCTTAGCTGTGTCTGCCCTGAGCAAAGTGACTTAATCTCTCAGCTTCCTCATTGGTAAAATGGAAGGTAATGATAGTATTAACAGGAAGATGAGGGCTTCCCTGGTGGTGCAGTGGTTGAGAATCCACCTGCCGATGCAGGGGACACGGGTTCGTGCCCCAGTCCGGGAAGATCCCACATGCAGCGGAGTGGCTGGGCCCGTGAGCCATGGCCGCTGAGCCTGCGCGTCCGGAGTCTGTGCTCCGCAACGGGAGAGGCCACGACAGTGAGAGGCCCGCGTACCACAAAAAAAAAAAAAAAAAAAAAAACAAAACAGGAAGATGAGTTGAGATAATAAATATACAGTGTTTAGAGCACGGCTGTTGTTATTCGTAGTATTATTATTAACTCCACTCCAGCAAGACTCAGCGCGGATGGGATCCTTTGTTTATGAATCTCTCTCCCTCTTAGACTTGTCATTTCCAGGTCCCCCCTCCCCTTCAATCACCCGACTCCCAGTGCAGCCAGGCACTACACAGGCATCTTTACCTGCTGGCCTCCTCCCTACTGAATTGTAAGCACCTTGAGGGCAAATCGATTTCTTATTCATCTCTGTTCTTTTTTTTTTTAACATCTTCATTGGAGTATACCTGCTTTACAATGGTGTGTTAGTTTCTGCTTTACAACAAAGTGAATCAGTCATACATATACATATGTTCCCATATCTCTTCCCTCTTGGATCTCCCTCCCTCCCAGCCTCCCTATCCCACACCTCTAGGTGGTCACACACCACCCAGCTGATCTCCCTGTGCCATGCGGCTGCTGCCCACTAGCTATCCACCCTACGTTTGGTAGTGTATGGGGAGGGGGAAGGGTAAGCTGTGACGAAGTGAGAGAGTGGCAGGGACATCTCTGTTCTTAAGGCCTCATGCAGCGTCTAGCCAGGAACGGGAGCCCAGAGGAGGTCTGCTGAATGAGTGACTACATGGGTGGGTGAATGAACACACAACATGGTCTCTGAACCACGCTGCCTTCCTTTTCCCACCCACCTGCCTGAGCAAGCCCTCCTCTTCCTTGGTTCTGACAGGTGGTGTGTGTGGGGAGGTGGCTGGGACCCCTGCCCCTGGGGGAGGTTTATGCTGGGGGGGGGGTTGGGGAAATGGGAGGAGGATGGGGAGAAAGGTGAGGGCTTCAGCCCAGGGCAGCCTTCTGACAACCAGAGCCCTGCAGTGGTCAAGCTCCCTCCAGAAGGAATGAGCTCCCACTGGGGATGTGTAACCAGCATCAGAGGTGCTACGGATGGAGCCTTTGTTTAACTCATTCACTTACTTTTATATGCATTTTTTCACTTATCAAGCACCTCTATATACCAGCTACTGGAGTGGGCTCTCAGGGCAGAAGGGTAAGTAACTCTGGATGCAAAACATCAGATTAGTGATTTCCAAAGTGCAGGGTATGTGGAACAAGAGCCCCACATACCCTTCCTTGGCCAGAAGTGTCCACAGCTTCCCACTAACGCCATGTCACAAGACATTTCTGATGCAGCCCTCCATCTCTCTCTCTCTCTCTCTCTCAAAAACCATAGAAAAAAAAAAAAAAGAAAGCCATTCTTGGAAAAATATACCCCTAACTACAGAGAAAGCCAGTTCTCGCTAAAAACTCAGCTACTAAGAGTGTTTGGAAAAGTAGATGTCACCTCAAGGTGCCAAGGAGCTGGTGAGCTGAGCCTGGCTGTAAGTGGCCAAATTGTGACTTTAAAGTGAAAAAAATTTTTTTTTTTATTGACACAGGACATAAACACAGAAAAGAGCACAAGTCATAAGCATATAGCTAGAAGGATTTTCTCCAGGTAAACACGCCTGTGTAGCCAGCACTCAGATCAAGGAACAGAACACCACCAGCTCCCAGAAGCCCCCCTCTTGCCCCTGCCAGTCACCCCCCCGCCCCCCGAAGGTAACCACTTTCATAGAAATGGAATCACACAGTGTACACCCTTTCTGTCTGGTTTCCACAGCTGTACTCTGTTCATTCATTCTCATGGCCCTGTGGTATTCTACCCCGTGGCATGCATAGATCTCAATTTATTTATCTGTTCTACTGTTGATGGACTTCTGGACAGTTTCCAGTTTGGGGCTGCTATGACTAGTATTGCCATGGGCATGCAGGCTTTCGGGGACCCTGAGCACTCGTGTTGGATGGGTATCGAGGAGGAGGAAGGCTGGATCCTAGGGACGGCGTGTGGGCAGCTCCATGGACACTGCCTTACAGTTTTCCAAAGTAGTTTTACCAATTTCCACCCCCGACAGCAGAGTAAGAGCGTCCCAGTTGGTCCCCATCCTCAACAAAGCTTGGTGTCTCCTTCCCGCTCCCAGGCTGCCATGTAGTTTTAATTTGCGTTTCCTTAATGATTAATGACATTGAGCACTTTTCATAGTTTTTAATTTAATTTTTATTTTATATTGGAGCATAGTTGATTTACAATGTTGTGTTAGTTTCAGGTGTACAGCAAAGCAATTCAGTTATACATATATCCATTCTTTTTCAGATTCTTTCCCCATATAGGTTATTACAGAATATTGAGTAGAGTTCCCTATGCTATACATTAAGTCCTTGTTGATTATCTATTTTATATATAGTAGTGTGTATATATATATATATATATATATATATATATATACTTTTTTTTTTTTTTTTTTTTTTTTTGGCTTTGCCACACGGCACGTGGGATCTTAGTTCCCTGACCAGGGATCGAACCCGTGCCCCTTGCATTGGAAGCGTGGATTCTTTTTTTTTTTTTTTTTTTTTTTTTTTTTGGTACGCGGGCCTCTCACTGTTGTGGCCTCTCCCGTTGCGGAGCACAGGCTCCAGACGCGCAGGCTCAGCGGCCATGGCTCATGGGACCAGCCGCTCCACGGCATGTGGGATCTTCCCGGACCGGGGCACGAACCCGTGTTCCCTGCATTGGCAGGCGGATTCTTAACCACTGCGCCACCAGGGAAGTCTCAGTAGTGTGTATATGTTAATCCCAAACTCCTAATTTTACCCCTCCCCCCTCACATTTCCCCTTTGGTAACCATAAATTTGTTTTCAAAAAAACAATATACACTTCCTGGTGGCCATTGTTGAAGTAGGTGTGAGTGTGTGTGTGTGTGTGTCAGAGAGAGAGAGAGAGAGAGAGAGAGAGGTATTGATTGGATCACGCAGTGATGGGAGAGGTTGGAGGAGGATTTCCTGGGTATTAGCCTCCCAACGTATCTCGGGATTGTCTTTCCCCTGAGTGGATTGACGGGGACTGGGCTAAGGGCTAAAGCAGGTCAGAGCTTAGGATTCTTCTTCCTGCATCTTAGCATGTGCTTTTGGTAACAATGATGAAGTTCAGGGTGAGCACAGACCCAAGTGCTAATTTTATGTGTTTTGCTTCAGTGACACTCTCTATCACGGGGTAGACTGCAATTACAGGAGGGCTTGGACACTTCACATATACTTCACTTAGCAAGCTAATGCTAATTGTCTTTGAATCAGAAATGAATGAGAACTTTTAAAAAGTCTTTAGTAGTGAAAAATATAGCATTTTAATTTAGTCTTTCTGGGAAAAAGGCAACTACCGTTGTCAGGACACATGGATATTTTCTGAAGTGTCTGTTCAAGTCTCTTGACCATTTTTCTATGGGTTTCTCTATTTCTTATTTATTGGTAGAAAAAAAATGTACTATTCTGGACATGAGTCTTTTGTCATATATAGGCAAATACCTTCTCCCTCTCTGTGGGTTGCATTTTCACCTTCTTAATGATGTCATTTGATGAACAGAAGTTCTTGATTTTAATATAGTCTAGTTTATAATTGTCTTCTTTCATGGTTAGTACTTTCTGTGACCAGTTGAAGAAATTATGCCTACGTCCAGGTCACAGAGATGGTCTTCTCTTTTCCTGTAAAAGTTTTATTATTTTATCTTTCACACTTAGACCTGCCGTCTATCCAGAATGACTGGATATGGTGTGAGGAAGGGTTTAAGAATCACGTTTTTTCCATGTGGCTTTCCAGTGATCCCAGTGCTATTTATTGTTGTTGGGGAGGGTGATGTGGGTGGAGGAGATGTTTGCAGAGACAGTGGGGTTGGGGGAACAGGGTGACCAGGTGGGGGCATCTTTTCCCCTAATTAGCAGAGCAGTTATCTTGGGGCGTATGTCCCATGATGTCTATCTCCTAGACCTTGGGACTTAGCATTTGTCCTCACTCTATCCTTGTCAGAAGCCCACGCAAGAGGCTGTTTTCAAGTAGTAACTGCCCCTGCCTCTCCCACATTGGAGGAGCTTGATTGCCCAAGGCTCTGAAGGGCTGGGTGGTTGAATGTCCGCTGTGAATACCCCTTTTTGAACAACACATGGCTTTTATTCACTCATTTCTTCATTAATTTATTCACCCATTTCTCTCTCCCTCCATCCTTCTCTCTTTTCATCTCCCTTCCTTCCCTTCCCTTCCTTCCTTCATTCCTCCCTTTCTCCTTTTTTCCTTCCTTCCTTCCACAGACATCCTGTGTAAAATCCCAATCTCCCACCCCCAATTTCCTTCTTTAGTTTCCTCTTAGCATTGAGAACCATCTGATACCATATATTTTTTTTTCCATACATATATATTTTACTTATTTTTTACTGAGGCTTAATTTATATACAGTAAAATGTGCAGATCTTACATGCATGGTTTGAAAAGTTTTGACAAATGTATACAATCATGTTATCACCTCCCCAGTCAAGATATATAACATTTCTATCACCCCAGAAAGCTCCCTCGTGCCCCTTCCAGCCAATCCTCCCTCTAGAGGCAACCATTGTTCAGATTCCTATCACCATAGATTAGTTTTGCCAGTTCTTAAGCTTCATACAAATGGAATCCTACAGCAACACTATGTGTTTTACTTATCTTGTTTATTGTCTGTCTCTCTGACTAGAACTGTAGGAGTGGATTTTTGTTTGTCTTGTTCATGGCTAAATTCCCAGCTTCTAGAATAGTGCCTGGCACATGCTTGGAACATATTTGTTGAATAAATGAATAAATGTATAAATAAAGCTATAGAGTTGCCCTTTCACTCACCCATTCACCCATTTACTCATTTTTTTTCTCTATTAAGAGTCAGAATGAAGTTAAGCAAGAGGGCCCCAGAGACAGCCTGCACCCTGGCTCCAGCACCTATCTGCTCTCTGAACTGGGAGAAGTTGCCTCAGTTTGTTCATTTGTGAAATGGGGATATGAATGTTCCTACCTCACAGGATAGGAATCTTACCCATAGGGTAGGGTCGTAGGAGTTGATATATATAAAATGATTTAGTAAGCTTTCATTAAATGTTAGTGATTGTAATTAATTGATTAATCAACTGTTTGTTAACATACACTTAGAGGTCATCCAGGTCATTCATTCATTATTTGTTCAACAAATATTTATCGATGACTTGACTGGTGACACACACTGGTATTATAACAGTGAATAAGTCTAAGTCCTTTCTTCATGGGGGCTGACATTTTGGTGAGAGAGTATTTTAGTATTACATATTAGTATAAGCTACTAGAAAAAATAAACCCAACAATACAGTTTCTTAAACAACTTAGAAGTTTTTTGTTTATTTAATTTTTTTCACCTTGAGTAATACTCCAGAAATAAGTGGTTCAGCCCTGCTAGGGCAACTCTGCCATCCTTAGCATATGGCTTCTACCTCTGGGTCCATAATGGTTGCTGCAGCTCCTGCTATCTCATCTGTAACTCAGCAAACAGGAAGTGGGAAAGGGCAAGAGAAGTGTCTATTGTTTCCTATATATATATATATTTTTTTGCGGTATGAGGGCTTCTCACTGTTGTGGCCTCTCCCGCTGCGGTGCACAGGCTCCGGACGCGCAGGCTCAGTGGCCATGGCTCACGGGCCCAGCAGCTCCGCGGCATGTGGGATCCTCCCAGACCGGGGCACGAACCTGCGTCCCCTGCATCGGCAGGCGGACCCTCAACCACTCCGCCACCAGGGAAGCCCTATTGTTTCCTTTTAAGGCATGACCCAGAAGGGTCCTATGTCACTTTTATTCACATCCCACTGACCAGAACTTACTCATGTGACCACACCTCATCACAAGGAGGTCTGGGAAATAGAATCTCTAGCTGAAACTTCTAAGAGCTTGGGAATTAGTGGTTTGGAGTCCTGACTTCATATCCCCAGGTGAGCCAGGCCCCTTGTGAGGTAGTTTGGGATACCTCAGAGCTAGGACTGCCAGATTTAGCAAATAAAAATACAGGATACCCAGTAAACTTAAATTTCAGATAAACTATATTTGGGACATATTAATACTAAAAAATTATTCATTGTTTATTTGAAATACTGTATTTTATCCATCAATCCTGTTCAAAGCTCTTCCTTGGATAGGGCCCAAACCAGTCTTCTCTGGCTCTCCCAGTCCATCCTAGTTCTGCCTCCGAAGCCTATGGGACGGTTAAGCCAAGACTTACCTGTGCACCTAAGGGGTGCTAAACGCTGCAGAAGGATGCAGATAACACAGCTGATGGGGCACCTTCTCCTTGGGGCATAGCTGTCAGGACAGGCAGCTGCATCTTTCCCATGGAGGTGCGTTAAACAGAAGTCCATGGTCTGTGCCGTGGGACAGCTGATCCTAGGTAACCTAGAGGTGCCCATCCCAGGAGTCTCATCACAGTGGGCTGAGGTCTGCCTGAGAAGGCTTCTTGGAGGAGCTGAGCTTTGAACTTGGTGCTTTCACGTGGGGCCAAGGCAAGGCCCAACTCCTAGAAGCACCTTAGCCCTGGTTCAAATCCCAGGTCTGCTCCTTCCTAGCTGTGTGACCTTGGGCAGGTCCCCTCACCTCTCCAAACCTGGGTTTTCTTACCTGTAAAGTGGGGATCAAAAGAGAGCCCACCTCAGAGCATGGTGGTGAGGATCAGGTGAGACAGTGTCCATGCAATGCTCCCGGTACACCCTTATCTTGCAAAATAAGATATGGACTAATGTTCCTTGTCTGTTGTAACTATTTTTGTTGAGGCTTTGAGGGAACAAAGGATTGGGATGGTTATGCAGGGGGCAGCAGGCCTCTCACAGCAGGATTGGGGGTGGGAGGGAGTGCAAAGGCATATATGTAAAAGGGGTGGGGTCGTCTTCTTGGCTGCCCAAGGGGATTTGGTACCCCAGGGCTGGGCTTGGTGTCGTGGGTGACCTGGTTGGGGACGGATCAGGGCCAGCAGGACCCCGAAGGCCAGCAGCACTATCCAGCCTCTTGTCCCCAAGCCCCTGCCCCTCGATACCCCCTCACTCAGTTCAGTGCACCTCTGGTTCCCACGGCCTGCTGCGTCCTAGCCCCACCAGAGCCACGGCCACGGCCACGCTGTGGAATTTCCAATTTTCAGCTAATGTGCAGGTCGTGACAGAGGCTCAGAGGCCCTGGTCGGACATAATGGCAGAAGAATTGTAAATGTCGCCCCAGTGAAGGGCAATGAGGAAGGGAGGGGAGGAGACACTTTCCATGGGCCGCGCGCAGAGCCCGGGAATACATTTGCTCTTCGAGTGTGTCGCATTAGATTTCCAGAGGTGCTGGGGCTCCAGGTACATGTCATTAGTAACAGTTTGGGTGATAATGAATCCTTTTATTTCTTTTCCTCACAGCTCATGAATACATAACGAGGCCCCGCTCCGGCGCGTCTGGCCTGGGCCCCAAGCCTCTGCCACCTAATCTCGTCCTGCTCCAATATCCAAGCAGCCCAGCTGGGGCCTGCCTTAAAGGAGCCGTGTGCCCTTTCCTGCCTGGGGAAGCCCAGCCAGGCTGGCCGAGGGGCTGAGCCCTAGCTGAGAGTTTAGCACCACTGAATACCAGGACGTGGAGGAGGGTGGCAGAGCCGGGCAAGGAAGGGACCCCCAGATTCTGACTCAGCTGTGAGCACCACGCAGTGCATCCAGCAGGCACTCAGCAATGCTGCTTAGTGCACAGCGCGTGCCTGGCTAGGGATGAACTGTCTTAAGGCTTTCTAGAGACCCCCTTGTTGAGCCTGACCGGCTGTTCTATCAGGTGGGGTTGTGAGGTTGTGGCCCCATTTTATAGCTAAAGAAACTGAGGCTTAGAAGGGTGGGGGGCTTCATCTTGGGCTTAGCAAGGCAGGCCAAAGCAGGGCTCAGCTCCTCCCCAGCTGGCCATAATTTAGGGAGGTTCCCAGGGAAGGGCATTCTATCAAGTGATTCTTGGTTTTATGAAATGTTCCCCACCAAGAATTTGGTTTCTGTATTCATCGTAAATCTGTGTAGTTTTATCACTTAACTGAGCAAATGCTTCCAGGAAGAACAAAGGGTTAGTTTTTTAAAATTGTTTTCCGAGATGTCTATAACCTTCTTTTCCAAAAACCTCCCTCCTCCCTCCTCTCCTCTTTGGCCCACCCTATTTTCTTCACTGCACCCCGTCAGGTCCTCACATGCACTCTTACACCCCACATTATATTTGTTTACTGTCCCACGGGGATGTGAGCCCTGTAAGAGCAGGGACTTCGTTCTCAACTGGATCTTCAGGACCAAGGACAGTGCCCACCGCACAGTAGGTGATCAGCCTACGGATGCAGAACAACTAACCAGGTTGCATTCCAGGCGTGGTCACCCCAAGGCTGGGCTCTGGACTCCACTGGCTCCAGGAGGAAAGACCTCCGTGGTGGCAGGCCTCCAGGTGAGTGTGTGGCCTCGCATCTGAGGCTCTCTGGGACTTTCAGGTGTGGCCAGACCTGGGTGGCCTGGACACTGTGGAGGGTGCAGAGGGAGCAGGCAAGCATGTCTCCTGGGTGTGAGGCTGTGGAGGGAAAGTTCAGATGCTGAGATGACAATGCCTTTGTGATGGCCTGGCTCTCAGCTCTCTGATGGTCCCTCCTCAGGCAGGAGGCACCCGGCCCCAGAGCCACAGGGATCTGATCATGTGAAGGCCACTCTGATGCTGGGACCCAGGCCAGGACGTCCATCTATTGACGGCTTGTTTTCTGCCAGGCAAAATTGCAAACACATTAAAAACATTAAAAGACACTTAACAACTTAACTCTTCTGAGAGGCAAGTAGGTATTTTCATGCACCCCATTTCCTCGTGTAAGGAAACAGAGGAAAGGGGGTGCATGACAAACTTAGACCACTTGCCCAAGGACACACAGCAGTAAACGGCAGAGGTAGGGTCTGAACCCAGACTGTTTGGATTCTGCATGCAGGTTCTCAACTACAAGACTATTCTGCTCTTCTGATATGACATTATAAAAAGGCAGATAGCATTTTGAGGACCCTCTCTGCAAAGCCAGCCAACCCGTCTTTCTGGATCCACTGAACGCTGAGAAACTCTCTACGATTCCACTCCTACATCTGAGCTGTGTTGGTGTGAAGTCCCTAAGGGACCAGGGCGTGGGAGGCAGTGTTACGGTGTTACGGTGTGTGGGCCCTGCAGTCAGACAGACCTGGGTTGGAACCTTGGATCTGCTACTTAGTGCTCTGTGATCTTGAGCAAGCCGCTTTGCCTCTCTGTGCCTCAGCTTCCTCATCTGTACAATGGGGCTGATACAGCACCACCTCGTAGGGATTCTGGGGGGATCGACGTGCCGATACATGTAACACTTTTAGAACAGTGCCCGTGATGCTCAAGGAGTGTTAGGTTTTTCTAGAAAAAGCTTGAGGGGGTGCAGGGGAGGCACTCTGGTTAGGGCTCCGCCGTGGCCTCGTCATGGTGATCACCTATCATGACCTCTTACCTCACCTTTCTTCCATCTTCCCATCTCTGCCTTCTCTGCCCTTGAACTTCCGCCCTGGCTAAGAAGCCTTCCCAGATTAAAGCACAGAGGGAGGATAAATGCCATCCCCTTGCCATCATCTGTACGCACTTGTCCATGGTCTGAGGTTTGTCTTGCTCAGACTTTGTGCCCTAACTTTCAGGGGCATGCCTTAGGGCTGAGCGTCTGGTGGGCAGGCTCGGCCCAGGGAGGCTCAGGAAGGCAGGAAACCGAGTATCAGAGCCTTGGTATCCAGCCCTGCTCCTTATGGGCCGGAGCCCTTGACCTAAACCTCACCACCCCGGCTTTGCCATCTCCACCATGCACTTGCGGGGAGGCAGTGTGATCTGGGGAAACTATACCCTGGGAGGAGGGAGAAGGCCTCGGTCCCAGCCCCAGCTCAGCCACTTACTAGCTTTGTGACCTCCTGGCCGATGGGCCCTCTGATACTCAGTTTCCTCATTTATAAAATAGGCGCAATAATGCTACTTCCTGTGTAGGTACTGCCTGCACTCAAGACAGCGGTCGGCACTTGGAAGTTCTCAGTAAACGTCAAGCTGTGATTATAAGGATTAATTTATTTCCTTCTCTTGGGATGTCTCTGTCCTGTGGCCCATTCATTCAGGGCCCTGTCCGCACAGCCCTTGCTTCCCTGTCTTGCTGTGTTCACTCTTTAACCCATTTTGTGAGAGTTGCCCTGATGAGTCTTCTGAGAACACCTCTCTGATCATGACAGTGCCACACCCAGGAATCTTCAGTGGCTCCCTATTGCCTCCAAGACAAAGACCAAAGCACTCACTCGGGCATTCACGGCCCTTCACACACAGTCCTCAGCCTCCCTCACAGGGCCCCAGGCAAACCCTTCACTCCCCACAGGCACCCACACCTCATGTGGCTGGTCCTGCCCCGTTCGTTCGTTGGCTTTCCTCTTGCTGTATCCTCCTCCTGGAATGCATGCCCCCTTCCGGCTGGAGTTTCACCTCCTGCAGTAAGTGGTCCCTTCACCTGACCTCCCCGAGCCTCTGTTTTCTCATCCGTCAAGTGGACGTCCACCGTGCCCATTTTGTGGAGTTTCCATGACAACCGAATGTTCTAAAAGCACAGTAAGGACTTTGAAAATTGTCACTATGGGACATCTTCTCACGATCCCGCCCGGCCCCTCTCCCGATTCCCCGCTACACAGCAGGGCGTGCCGAAGAGCAGCCCGGAGAGCAGTGCAGCCCCTCGCATGCTGTCTGGTGAGGACGGCCACCCATGCCCTGTGCAACCTCTCCCGGCCTCGCTGTTGACTTTGGCACACAGCCCTCACCTGAGCTGCCGTGACCAGCCTGGAATTTCAAGCTGAGTTTGATTTGACCTGTTCCACGGGTCTGGCCCCTAAACCAAACCATATTCCCGCTGAGGCCCCAGTGCCCAGTGTTCCCTAGGGAGCTGGGGATGGAGCCTGGCTGGGCTACCGCCTGGGGCCGCCTTCACCAACCCCTGCCCAGCTCTGCCTCCTGAACTAATTCCATAATCCTACCTCCTGCCTGGCCCCGGCGGCTCAGGAAGGCTTCTCTGGCAGGCTCTGATCCCACCTTCCTGCTCAGCCTGGGCTTGCAGCCCCTCGGCCCCTCGCCAGCCCACACTAGGGCCCTGCTGGGGCTCTGAAACTCATTTAGGCCCTGTGCTGTGCTGCCTTAACACCCCACCCTGGACCCCCAGCCAGGCCTTGTAACAGGATCCAGATGTTCCTTCCCCTGTCCCCAGGGTCCCTGGGATAATCCGTGACGGTTGGGGGGCCAGTGGGGGGCAGGCACAGCTGCTGGGATAGAGGGCAGAAACCGGGTATTAGGCCCAGGGCCCTGGGTCAGTGGAGGGATAAACATACACCCCTACCCAGGCACCCTCGGTCTACACAGCTCCACCCTCCTCCAGAAAGCATCCTCATCTCCCCAGCTGAGGGTGGAAGTGCTGTGTGACCTTGGGTGGGTTGTGGACCTCTCTGTGCCTCATCTGCCTCACCTGTTGGACCAGCTCTGACCTCACAGCATTGCTCTGCATAGGTGAAGGGCTGATTTGGTGCAGGAGCCTGGTACATAGTAGGTACTCACCGAACAGTCTTGGGGAAATCACCTCATCGCTTGGAACGTCTTTCTTTGCCTTTCAGTGTCTCAGGGAGAACTGGTACAGAGCAGGGGTTCAGCAAATGGCAGGTGCTCCCGTCTCGCCTTCCAGGGTCTCTGGCCAGCACACACGTGGCAGAAGGAGGGGCCAGCCATCTCCTGGAGTCTGCCTCAGAGGCCTAGACTAGCTCGGGGAGCCCCTCATCCAATGGGGAATCCAGGTCAGGAAGACCCGGGTTCCACTCCGAGGTCCACCCCCAGGTGAGTCCCTGCCCCTGAAGGCCTCAGTTTTCCCATCTGAAACATAAGTCCTTTCCCAAACATCTTCGAAACACAGTTGATGCTCCATGAATACCTGTTGAATGATACTCAGGATGCCCTCCATCCTTTTCTCTCTTGCACATTTCTGTGCCCACTGCTGCCCCCGCCCCCACAAATGGCTGAGGCACCCCTGGGCCTGACCCCCTTCTTGTCTGTGGCCCTTCTTGTCCCCAGTTCCTCTGAGGCATCCTTTAACAAGGCCACCCCTTCACCAGCAGGCCACAGGGAACTTTCGCTACTTTTCAGGGTCTCCACTGTTACCAACTGTGCTTTCTTCTGGTCTGGAATCAGCGGCTTTTTGCCACACACCTGTGAGGTCCCTGCAGGCAGATGCCTTGCTCCTCCCCCAGCGCATGCCTGGCTGCACATGTACTCCGGTCTTTGCGATGGGTGCGCTGCCAACCTACCTCTCTATACGTGGACAAATGCCTGGCAGCCATAAACAGACCACTCACCCTGTCCCCCTGCCCCATCACTGTGACCTAGTGAAATGAAGTGATTTAAAGCACTCACAGGGCTTCCCTGGTGGCGCAGCGGTTGAGAATCCGCCTGCCGATGCAGGAGACACGGGTTCGTGCCCTGGTCCGGGAAGATCCCACATGCCGCGGAGCAACTAAGCCCGTGAGCCATGGCCACTAGGCCTGCACGTCCAGAGCCTGTGCTCCGCAATGGGAGAGGCCACAACAGTGAGAGGCCCGCATACAGCAAAAAAAAAAAAAAAAAAAGCACTCACAGTCTGGGTTTGAACCCTGACTCCTTCACTTACTAGCAGTGTGTCCTCAGATTAGTTTCTCAACCTCTTTGTGTCTCATTTTCTCATATTTAAGCAGAGATAAGAATACCTATTTCTAGGATGGTTGTAAGAATTAAAGATGATAATATGGGCAAAGCTTAGGACAACACCTATCATGTAACATGTACCGCATATGTGCTAGAAATTATGGTTCACTGGGTCCTGTCCACACCCCGCCCCCCAGGCTTACCTGCTTCTCCTTCCCTCCATGTACCAGGTCCACCAGCCAGACTGGGCTACTGTGACTCCCTGAACCTGCCGTTCTTTTCCATGCCTCCCTTTGTATACGCTGTGATCTCTGTCTGGAGTGTTTCTTCCTCTTCACCTGGAAGACTCCCGCTTGCCCACCCTTCCTGTTCCTGTGACTGATGCTTCTCCATTCACAGCCTGACTGGCTTAGCTGCCTGCCCCACACCACCCCGCACCTCGCCCCCATCACCATACACTCTGATCCTTCCCTCCAAGCCCTCAGTTCCCGGGTGCTTAAATGCCTAATTGGATGTTTGGCTTTTCTCCTACCATGTAAGCTCCTTGAAAGCAGAGTTTGGGTCTTATTTCTCTCCATATTCTGGCTGGCTTTTAGTGGGTGTTTAATAAATGTTTATGGAGTAAAAATTAGGAGTGAATTTAAAAAGATGAATTAGAGTTACAGGGACTGACAAAGAAAGATCTTCAAGATATAGCGAGTGAAACTGGCGAAAAAGTAACGAACGATATGATCCCATGTAATCACCCACCCCAAACTGCATTTCTGTGTATATATTGAATGCCTAGAAAGGAATCTGGAAGAGTGAACCCCAAAGTGACAGCAGACATGGACTTGGACAGGGAGACTAATTTCAATGGTGGGTGAAGGGGTCTATGTCACCTTGTCTTATTTGAACTATTACAGAGAGAATAAATTGAAGTGTTATCTGTGACTTAAAAACAAATTAAATAGTTCTCCTCCTCCTGTAAAAGGTTGACATGGAACCCTTGCCTCACTCTGCTCCAGAGTCAAACTGGACATGGCAAGCCTTTTCTGCCACAGGGCATTTGCACTTGCTGTTCCTTCTGCCCGGAATGCCCTCCCCCAGCTTCTGGGTGGCTTCTCTGGATCATTCAGGTATCTGTAAATATAGCATCCTCAGAGGCATCTAATTCATCCTGTCATCCTCTGCTCTTTCACCATGCTTAGTACACCTGCAATTATTATTTTCAATCTTTATTTGTTCAGTTGCTTACTATCTGTCTCCACTTACTAGAACATAAGCCCTCTGAGGTCAGGAACTGTGACCATGTTGTCCCTGCCACACCCCAGTGCCCAACACAGCTCTGGGATATAGTACGAGCTCATGTAATATTTGTTGAATGAATAAAATCCTCTTTAATGGTCTTTTTTTGATTCAGTGTTCTTGAGCTTTTGGGCTGTGTGTGTGTGTGTCTCTCTCTCTTTCTGTGTGTGTGATATGTGTCTCTTTTTTCTTAGCTTCTCTAGTTCAAACCTTGACCAAGTAATACATTCCCTGCCCTTGGAACCCTGGGGCTCTCACTAACTTAGGCCCTTAAATAACTGCCCAATGGTCCAAATCAGCTTTTCAAGCAATGACAGTGAGGAAATGCAAGCCTAATCCTGTGAAACCCCAAAGCTTCTCAGAAGAGATGGTCCAGAGACTGTTCTGATGAACACATGTTTGGTGATGACAGCATATCTGTGCTTTCAAGACCAATGCATTCTTTGTTTTCCTTAAGTGTCAACATTTTTAGCTATTGACTCATACATCCACATGATTCAAAATTCGAAAGGACAAAGGCATCTCTCCCCGTCCCCCTTTCTACACGACGACCCATGCAACTAGCTTCTCATGTAGCTGCCAGACTTTTTTATATATGTTCAAGCAAGCAGACGTATACATGTTCTATTTTTCCTCTTTCATACACATGCAAATGGTGATGTACTATGCACGCAGTTCTGCATTTTTTTAACCTAACTGGATCTCTTGGAGTCCTTTCCATGATTAATAACTAAAGGGCATCCACATCTTTCCTCTGTATCGTTCCAATTTTAGTATATGTGCTGCCGAAGCGAGCACCACATATTTCCTTATGGCAGCAGAGAGAGGCAAATGCTTTCTTACATGCAGTGGTCCAGCTGATGTTTACCAGGCTCCTGCCTAGTGAGCCGAGCCTGGTGGTAAAGGTCAAGAAACCAGAGTTTGAGTGCCAGCTCCGCCACTGGCCCCTGACTGAGTAGCTTCAGTGGAACCTCCGTGCAGATCTGCAAAGGGGACAATCCCAGCACCTGCCTCGTGAGTAGTGGCCAGGACGAAGTAAGGTCATGCGTGTCGGGGTCTTAGTTCTCACACATAAGGTGCTCAATAAATGGGGGCTGCTTTGACAAGTATTATTAATTATAAAATAAGTATTATTGTTCAGTCCCAATTGCTCAGGGGGGTGAGGACTGTGCATACTGTGACATGAGTGTCCTGTTGAAACTGGAACCCTCTGTTTATTACTATTTTTTAAATTGAAGTGTAGTTGATTTACAATGTTCTGTTAGTTTGTGGTGTACAGCAAAGTGATTCAGTTATACACACACACACACACACACACACATATATTCTTTTTTCATATTCTTTTCCATTGTGGTTTATTACAAGATATTGAATATAGTTCCCTGTGCTATACAGTAGGACCTTGTTGTTTATCTATTTAATATTTTATATATACTTGTGTGTATCTGCTAATCCCAAACTTCTAATTTATCCCTCCTCCACCCCCTTGCCCCTTTGGTAACCATAAATTTGTTTTCTATGTCTGTGAGTCTGTTTCTGTTTTGTAAATAAGTTCATTTGCGTCATATTTTAGATTCCAAGTATAAGTGATATCACATGGTATTCGGCTTTCTCTGTCTGACTTACTTCACTTCGTATGATACTCTCTAGGTCCACCCATGCTGCTGCAAATGGCATTATTTCATTCTTTTTTGCAGCTGAGTATATGGACTCCTCTGTTTGGAAGAAGCCGTGCTGATGGCTCATGGGAGGTGGCCTTGGTGCATCTGGGCAAGAAGGGCCCTGGCAGGCCATCCACACTCCACCCCTTTCCTGTGAGAATGGGAAGAGGAGCAGAGACCACCAGATGAGCCCAGGAGCCCTCCTTGTGCATAAGGGACAAAGGGCTGAGAGCTTTCCTTTGCAGCCTCACAGCCTTGTTTTTTTCTTAGTCACTGGACACATTTCGGCTTGAAGCTTTTTGCATTCTGTTAAATTCCTTTGCTCCATTTTCCTTTCCCATGTAGAGGCAACTTCTGCTTTCCTTGGAGAGTCATTAACAAGAGGTGATAACCAAGAAGAGGGCATTTTTTTCCCCTCTTTCTCCCACTTACTCGTTGTCTGTCTTTTGTTTTATGAATTTCTAGTTATCAGAGGAATAGAGTGTTTTTTGGAGAGTAAAAAGCGAATCCCCATAATTCTGTCCTCGATGGCACTTTCTAGGAACACTTTCATACTGTCCCTTCCGGTCTACCTTCTACGCACTTCAACATACTCGAGATCACATCAGAAAGCCAGTTTTCTATCCTAAATTATTTGGATCATGTTGGAGCATCGCCTTTCCCCGTAGGGTTAAAAATGTCATAAATGTCCATTGTAATGGCTACAGAATAGCTTATTGAGTGGAAATACCATATTTCCCATAACTATCTTCCTGTTGTTGGACCTTTGGGTTGTTCTCATTTTATTTCAGTTTCCTAAGCATTCACTTAAAAGAGCTTTGCCCCCATCACAGGGTTTTTTTTCTCTGAGGCTTGGATTCCCAAGGGTGGAATCCCTTGGCCAATGATTATGAAGGAGTTTAAGGATCTTGATTCTCCCTGCCCCCATTATCCCCAATCAGTTTTATTTTAATATGTGGCTTAGCAATTCCTGCTTCCATAACAGACAGGGCTTTGACCTGACATAAATTTCACATTTGTTTCCCCGAAAGCATCTCCGAAATCCCTGAGTCCCAAACCATTAGAACCTGGTGCAAACGACTATCCAAGGCATCCATGATGGCCCTGCCCAACTGTCAAAGCAGCTGAGCTAAGGACAGAAAATTCTGCCACGTGCGGCAGACCTGTGTTCCAACCATTCCCGTCTACCACCCCATCCCTGTCACTTTGTAGCTGTGTGATCTTGCAAACAAGCTTAGCAACTCTGAGCATCTGTTATCTTTAACATAGAGTTAATCCTCCACTCGTCTGAATATTGGTTGGTGATTTCCTAAGGTTGCTACAGTTCTAAGGGGACTGAACATTCACTCATTCGTTTACTCAATACATATTGAATTAATGTTGTGTCAGGCTCTGGATTTGATTCCTCATTCCCCATCTATACTCATTGGGTCAACAGAGGCATGAGCTGAGGTCAGACAGTCATTGGTGTGGTACTTGGGCAAGTCATTGAACTTCTCTGAGTATCCATTTTCTTTCCTGTGAACTGGGAGCCATAATGGTAGCTGGAAGGTGGTTGTGAAGATTAAATGATGTACTGCATGGACTTAGTAAGCATCCAGCGAATGTCAGCTATAATAACAGTTGTGGGCTTCCCTGGTGGCGCAGTGGTTGAGAGTCCGCCTGCCGATGCAGGGGACGCGGGTTCGTGCCCCGGTCCGGGAAGATCCCACATGACGCGGAGCGGCTGGGCCCGTGAGCCATGGCTGCTGCGCCTGCGCGTCCGGAGCCTGTGCTCCGCAACGGGAGAGGCCACAACAGTGAGAGACCCACGTACCGCAAAAAAACAAAAAAACCCAGTTGTTAACCTGCTATTACATTGCGTAAGAGGGTTTCAAACAACTTATAAGACAGTCATCTTGCTCCATATTCAGGATGATCTACTGCCTTAACTCTGCTCCACTTGTGTGGCAGAAGAGGAGGGGGAGAGGCTGATATCGCCTGCGTACCTACCAGAAGGTTCTCCAGGGCTTGTTCATGGGGCTTCTTTGCACCCTCCCACCGAGGGTCCGGCCACCACCCTGTCCATGACAGAATCAGGCACAGGTGAACTGAGGATTAGAGGGCTTCAGTGGAGACCAGACAGATTGAATGTTTGAACGAGGCAGCGCCTGCATGTTAGAATAATGTTATAATAAGGGTGACAGTGTCATAACGTTAGGATGTTAAAATGACTCCGTGGGGCTTCCCTGGTGGCGCAGTGGTTGAGAGGATGCCTGTTAATGCAGGGGACACGGGTTCGAGCCCTGGTCTGGGAGGATCCCACAGGCCAGGGAGCAACCAGGCCCGTGAGTCACAACTACTGAGCCTGTGCTCCGCAACAAGAGAGGTCGCGATAGTGAGAGGCCCACGCACCGCGATGAAGAGTGGCGCCGCTTGCCGCAACTAGAGAAAGCCCTCGCACAGAAACGAAGACCCAACACAGCCAAAAATACATAAATTAATTTTTAAAAAAATGACTCAATGTGTGGGTGTTATAATAACCGATAGAACGTTATACTAGAAGAACTTTGGCTTTGGAAGGGCTTATTGAAGAGGATCTGGTCTTTTGCTGAATCTGTACATAGGCAAAGCATAGCAAAAAGGCAGTATAACTTTTTGGGGGCTTAGTAGTAGTAATTATAGACAGAATTGTGAGGGGGAAAATTCAGAAGTGAACTGGCACCATTTTTATATTACAGCATGCACGTGGGAACAGAATGCAAAATTAGAATGCATTTTCAAAATTAGTTATTTATTTGGTTCCACTGGGTCTTAGCTGAGGCTCACCAGCTCCTTAGTTGCGGCACTCGGAGTCCTTAGTAGTGGCATGTGAAATCTTAGCTGCGACATGCATGTGGGATCTAGTTCCCTGACCAGGGATTGAACCCAGGCCCCCTGCATTGGGAGTGTGGAGTCTTATCCACTGCACCACCAGAAAAGTCCCTAGAATGCATTTTTAAGATTAAAAAATGTGACCATTTAAACGAATGTTGGTTTGGGGTGGGCTGTTTGGGGTTATTTGCCTTTTCCAAATGCCCTGGGCACAGCACCCAAGGTCCCTCTTCTGTACCTTGGGAGGCTTGTGGAAATATGGGCAGACCATTGATTTCAGGTCAGACCTTCATACTATAGATGAAGATGAAGAGGCCTAGAGTTACCCAGTGGTCTGGTCAAGCCACATGGGAGGCTGTGCAGAACCACAAGTGGAATCTGACCTCCTCCTGACTATGCATCCCTTATCCCCCCCACACCTACTGCCTCAGCTGCTCCCGGGGTCATAGTCTGACCAGAGTGCCGCAGGGGTGCTTGGTAACACTGCCTCCTATACTTGGCATCAGTGAATTCTGTCTTGGAATAAAGCTAATTGTGCACATGTCATTCTCAACCCACTAGCTGTTGACATGCCTTTGTTTCCTGGGACAACCACAATATTCACTGTAGCTCTATTTACAATAACCAGGACATGGAAGCAACCTAAGTGTCCATCGACAGAGGAATGGATAAAGAAGATGTGGCACATATATACAATGGAATATTACTCAGCCATAAAAAGAAATGAAATTGAGTTATTTGTAGTGAGGCGGATGGACCTAGAGTCTGTCATACACAGTGAAGTAAGTAAGAAAGAGAAAAACAAATACTGTACGCTAACACATATATATGGAATCTTAAAAAAAAAGGATATTTGGTCATATCTTTTTACTGACAAAAATAAATAGTTGGGAAAATACAGTCATCTGGTCTACCTAGAACACTTGACTATGGCAGTTTTTAAGAGTCAGGTCTCCAGTTCTGCCACTTCCTAGCTGTGTGATCTTGGGCAAGTAGCATAACCTCTCTGTGGCTCAGTTTTTCCATTTTGTTAAATGGGGCTAAAAGTAGCCTCATAATATTTTTTTGTGCAGATTAAATGAGAAAATGACCCTTGCGCAGTGCCTGTAACAGAGAGCAGATACTTAATAAACATTATTCTATTTATAGCGATAATTTGTAATAATTTAAAATAATAATCTTTCCTTTCTGCTTCCCCTCAGCTCCTACCACCCCTTCCTGGACTTTCACACATTCATCTTTCAATACCCTGGTGTCTGCTTCACGCATAGTAGCTTGACTCACTCCCAAATTCCAACGTGTTTCTAAGTGATAGACCTTATGGGGCTTGGGGTTTCTTGATGAACTGGAAAGATTTTTTGTTTAATATCTCAAAATCCCTTAGCAAGCTGGGAGCCACTGCATGAGGGGAGGAAGTTCACACCTGCTGAAAGCCTGCCACGTGCTCTCAAAGTTAGTTCTCACGGTCCCATGTAGAAGTATCATTACCTCCATCTTCTAGGTGAGAAAACAGAGGCACAGAAACCAATTTATTTGGCCAAGGTCGGAGAGCAAGAAACAGATGGAGGTTAGATTCTGAAACTCTGAATGCTTGACCCTAAAACCCATTTGGTTTCCACTAGGACAGCCCATTTTGCTTTCTGAGCTGGAGTATGACCCAGTTTTCATCTGGCCCTGGGGTCAGAAGGTAGGTGAGTGGGTGGAGCATAAGGTAGGATGGAGTCAGAGGAAGAGGATATGGTCCAAGTTCACAAAGTTCCATGAAGTATCTTCCAGACAAACAGCTGGGAGACGTGGCAATGGGTATGGAATTGCTTTGGCAATTTCCTGCATGGGTCTAGAATACCTGGTTCCTTCCTCGGTAAACCACTCTGTGTGTTCCTTGTGGTTGAGGTCCTCCACGCAGGGCAGTTGCAAGATGGGATGGAGCTGAAGCAAGTGAAAGTGCTTGGAAAACAAAAGCAAACATGCTAAGAAAAAGCCAGGGGCTCTAAGCCCTGCATCTTATCATCTGTGTTTCTCCTCAGGCTCCTTTTATATCTCAAAGAGAAGGTAGAAGGATGACCATGCTGAATGGAGGACACTCGGGCCAGGCTCTTGACTAGCCCAGGATGGACTGCTGCTGAGCCAGAATTACCATCAAGGAGGGAAAGGCAGGATGCAGCTGGCAGAGAGAGTGAAGTGAGAACACACAACTGATATGAACCAAGTCTTGAGGGCAATGGCGGGGTTTTGGGGGTGCTAAAGCCCCCACAGCAGACGATGGGTCAGGGCAGGAGGCTCAGAACCAAGACTGAGAACCAGGTGAAAGGTTGGAGGTCTGCTCTTAGGTGATTTGGATGCACACCTAATGGTCCAAGAGGTCCATCCACCCAAAGCTCAGACCAAAGGGATGGGTTGTTCAAGATGGCGGGTTTACAGACACAGGGAAAGGACAGATTAGTGTAGGAATGACCTTCATCAAAGTTACCCAGCTTGGGCATTGAACAGAGAGCCCCACCCAGGAACTAAGATCCTCTGGCCACCTCCCTCCTTCACTCCTGCTGAACCCCAAAGTTCTTTATCTAACCCATGGGGGCTGGAGCAAGCCACAGGCAGCGGCTCCTCATCCTTTCGTCTTCAGCCATAAAGAGACAACAGGATGGAAAAATAATTAAAAAATAAGACTGGAGGTTGCGGGGGTGGGGTGCATTGGTAGGGGAGAGTGGGGGGCTGGGGAAGCGATTTCCAGAGAAGAGAGGGATGGAGGGTCGGAGTGACTGGCGTTGAGATAACCAACAGATGCGATTCTTCAGATAAGCGTAGCAATTTAGATAAATCTCAGGCTTTGGAGCGGGTCGCCTGCGTCCCCTCTCCTCCGTCTGCCTTTTTTCAATTTTATCTCTGAACCAAGGCAGGGGGAAGGGGAGGGCAGGGAACTCTGAGGGGTGTGGAGATGGGAGATGGGGGGGCAGCGAGGGGGGCCAACTTCATCTTCAGGGACTTTGGCTTTTCTTTTTAATGTGTTTTTCCCAGAAGGTGGGAAATGCCAACACACACTCGGAGACCTAGAAGGCGGCCTATGTTTTTTAAAAAGCGGCGGACAAAAATCAAAATATTTGAAAATGTATTTCATGGTAATTATGTCATATTTCATGGGCTGGTGCCACTACTGAAAGAGAGGCTGAATGCCTTAATTTGTATAGAAATTGTAATCATTTGTTCATTTCAAGGTGAAAATTGCATTTTTTAATTTAAATTGTATCCTGCATGATAGTCTATTATCTAGTAAAATTGTCTCCATGTCTGAATGCCTTATATGCAGCTGCAATGCTTGTTACAAATCCACTTATATTCATAAAAGCAGGTGGACATCTCAGGAAATGGAAGCCGTTGTGTGTGTGTGCGTGTGGATGTGTGTGTGTGCGTGTGGATGTGTGTGCGTGCGTGTGGATGTGTGTGGATGCGTGTGGATGCCGTAGCTTCTCTTGCCAGTCTCACTTCTGCCCCCTCTCGCCCCCCCACCTACGACTCTCATGTCAGCATTTCCAGATCTGCTTAACAAATGATAATTAGTTGGAATAAATGAGGAAGCTACACAATGTGGAGGAACAAGCCCGGGACTGAGTCAGGGGGCCGGGCAGGGCTCTCTCTCCACCTTACTTTGCACCCCTGAGCAGGTTGCAGCCTTGATCCCCACCCTGGGCCTCAGTTTCCCCGTCTGTAAAATCGGAAGCTTGACTTCCCCCGAGTGAAGTTTCTGTGCTCACATGGCAGCAAGGTGGTTAAGAGTCTGGTTGTCTTTGCCTGATTGTCTTTGCCACTAGCAAGCTGTGTGATCTGACACAAATTCTTTAACCTCTCTGAAACTCAGTTTCCTTATCTTTAAAATGGGATAAAACCAAAATCTACTTCATCTGGTTGTTATCAACAAACAATGGCCGGTGGAACAAATCTGTCCATCACTTGTCAACACAGCCTGCCGGCTTAGAATGGTTTCTGCATTTTTTTAATGGTTGAAAAATAAATCAGAAACAGAACAATATATTGTGACATAAGATTATATAGATTCAAATTTGTGTCTATAAATAAAGTGTTACTGGAACACGGACACGCTCCTGGGTTTATATATGGCTGCTGTCACCCTGTATCAGATTGAGTAGTTGTGACAAAGCCCACATGGCCTGTAAAGGCTAAAATATTTACTGGTGGCCCTTTATAGGAAAAGTTTTCCAACCCTTGAAATAGCATAGGTAAAGTGCTCAGCCCAGTGTTTGGGATGTCAGAAGCACTAATTCTTGGTAGCAGTTACTACAGGGTGGGAGATTTAAGGAAGTTTGGGTGTCAGGAAAAAAATCAATCAACCAGTATTTATACAATAGTTAGCAACAGTTTACCATCTGCCTTATAGACACAGAATTTCTCTTTGGGGCCAAAACCAGAACTGGGGTCTTGTTTTTTCAGAGGAATTTTACCCAGAGTTACAAAAAAAAAAAAAAAAAAAAAATTCTATAGCATTTAAAATAAAAAACGGAAGTATCAGAAGGGGCTCTGGACCAGACGTTAGATGCTCTTTTCCATTCACCTACTCTGGGCCTTAATTTTCCATGTAAAATGGATCCCTTCTGGCAAAGGTACAACTTCAAGTGCCCCATGCCACGTGTAAAGGGTTAGCATGTTCCTGGGCATATATTAGCTGCCCAGATTAATTCCTTGCTCTCCTTTCACTGGGACATATTCCTTGGTCATTGGAGGACCCTGTTTAGAACTGCCTACTCCCATCTTTTAGCCCAGCTCCTTCATTCCATTCTCCCTCCCTCCCTCCCTCCTCCCCTCCCACCTTCCCTTTTTTCCTCCCTCCTTCCCTTCCTTCCTTTCTTCCTTCCCTCCTTCATTCAACAATTTCCAAGCATGTCTATGTCCCACGCACTGTCTTGGAGGAGACTATATGTGGTTCCTCTTAATTCCAGGCTCCCTTTGGCAAAGGAGAAAGACACCTGTACTCAAACCCAAGCTGAGTGCCCTTTGGTGAGTGACTTTGTCTCTGGGCCTTGTTTCCCCAACCAGGAAATCAAACTAATAATTTCCCTCTCCCTCACAGGATTATGGGGGAGAATTCAAGGAGATGGTGTGTGTCAAAATGCCTTGTCAACTGTAAAGAGTCATGCAATTGCTATTTAAGGATTTTCCTTTTCTAGGACTCAGGTTGTGGTTGAGTTGCCCAAGGCCACACAGCTAAAAAGTAACCTAGATGGGTTTTTCATCAATGCTTCAGTTATGGACTGAACGTTTTTGTGTCCCCCCAAATTCATATGCTGAAGTCCTAACTCCCAATGTGATGGTATTTGGAGATGGGGTCTTTGGATAATTAGGGTTAGATGAGGTCATGAGGGTGGGGCCCCATGATGGGATTAGTGCCCTTATAAGTAGAGGAAGAGGCCAGAGCTCCAAGTGCACAGGGGACAGGCCATGTGAGCACACAGTGAGAAGGCAGCTGTCTGCAAGCCAGGAAGAGAGTCCTCACCAGAACCTGACCGTGCTGGCACCCTGACCTCAGACTCCCAACTTTTGGAACTGCGTGCAAGTAAATGTCTATTGGTAAAACCCCAGTCTATAGTAATTTGTTATAGCAGCCTGAGCAAACGAAGCCACTTGGGCTCTCACCACCCAACACACTTCCTCCCTGGACATTAATTTATGAAGGGAAGAGAATGCCATCCTTCCATTTGTAACCTGGGGGAATTTCGGGTAGGAGAGAATTAGGGTTAGAGTTCCAGTGTCTCAGTTTCCCCACTGATTGTCAATATTGGCTGTGTGACAGAATCAACTGGGGAGTTAAAAAAAAATCATAATAATAGCAGCAGCAGCAGCAGTAGTAGTAGTAGTAGTAGTAGTAGTAGTAGTAGTAGTAGTAATAATGATGCCTGAGCTTCATTCCCAGAGGTTCTGATTTAATGGGTCCAGGGGGTGCCTAGACATTGGTATGTTTTATCGCCCCGCCCCACTCACCCATCCCTCTGTGATCCACACAGAATAGTTGTTGGGTGGAGGCCCTTCCCCAAGCAGCAGCCGTCTGAACATGTGATGATCCTCATACTCTCTCATCGGCCCAGGGGAAGTGAACAAGTTCTGGGGTGGTGGGACCTGTTCATATGGCAAGTACATCCATGTCTCATCTACATCCAGAATTCCTGTAGGGCTCCCAATGCTCTGTGCCAACTCCTGAGAGTCCGAGAATGTTGAAATGATTCAACCAGAGTGGATCCTGGGGCTGGAGGGCTGGGGCCTCAAGCCTGCCTGCCTGGGGAGCATCTGCATCGTTGAAGAGGGGCTAATAGTGGACTGATGGGCAGTGGTGAGGAATTTGCAGATGGGGCACCTTCTTGGCAATCTTCCAAGCGTGTTTAAGCATTAATGACGGTATTTACCAATTACTGCCAGCCTGGAATCTTCTAGAGGCTTTGCTTACATCATCTCACTGAGGACCTACTATGTGCCAGTGTGTTGCCTCATCCCCTGCCTCTCCTCTTGGCTTCCGGCACCATCCTCCCCTGTTTGTCCTCTTGTTCCCAGCTGCTCCTTCACTGATTCTTTCCCTGAATTCTTCTTCTTCTTTTTTCTTTTTGAACTCTAAAGGCTGGAGTAACTGCAGCCCAGTCCTTGGCTCTCTTTTCTTTTCTTTTCTACCTCACTCACTCCCTAAGTGGTCTCAGCCAAACTTTAATACCAACCAAACTTCCAAAGTCACCCGTGGAACATCACCCTCTCCTCCAGATACAGGATTGTCAGGCAGTGTTTTCTCCACCTGGGAATTCTCAGCTCTAGAGTGGCTGAACAGGCCTGTTGAATCTCTACTCCGTAATTTATTAAAATAAAATCCAAACTCTTTGCCAGAGTCTACAAGGCCTCCCATTATCTGGCCCCAGCCCATTTCACCCAATTGGCCAACTGAACAAAAGAATGAATGAATTTTTTGGGAAGGGCCTGGACTGAGATATAAGACATGGACTCAAGCTCTGGTTACTCTGGAACTTTGGACAGCCACCCTTGTCCTCTCTGAGCCTTTGCTTTTAATATTTGTTGGAATAAATTCTCCTATGAAGTAGGTATTGTTATACCCATTTTATAGATGGAAAAAAATCATCTTGGAGGGCTTAAGTCCCATGTCAAGGTCACCCAGTGGTAACTGAGGGGGCTAGGATTTGAACATAGGTCCATCTGGTTCCAAAGCCCTCGCACAGTTTTCACTGTGCTTCTGCTCTGGTTGAGTCTCCCATCCCAGACCCCTCCCCTGGTCTCCAGGTTGGGACCAGGGACACATACAGCTGCTAATGGAACTTCTCCTCCCCCTTCCTTCCAGCTGGGAGCTGGGGCCCCTCATTCGGCAGCATCCTCCATCCTCCAGGACGTGGCCACTCCCAGACCAGCTGCACAAGCGTGGAGAAGACACTTTATAAGCCACAGCATACCCGACTGAAAATGGACACGTAGCCCCGTCCATCTGCCTTCCGGGAAGAACCAGATCAACTGCTACTCTATCTGGTAAAGATGGAAAAATTCCGTTAATTTAGTGAGTCTGGACACAGTGTGGGATGACTGAAGTCTCAGGCTCCCAGCTTCTGTGTGATGGAGCTAACCCCCTCCTGATCCTCCTCTAATCCTGGATTTCTCAACTTTGGCACTATTGACATTTGGGTCACATAATTCTTTGCTGTAGGGGCTGTTCTGTGCATAGTAGGAGGTTTAGCAGCCTCCCTGGTCTCCGCTCACTAGATGCCAGTAGCAGGCCACTCACCCAATTGTGGCAACAAAAATGATCTCCAGGCTGCTAAACGCCTCCTGGGAGGACACAAACTGCCCCTGGTTGAGAATCACTAATCCTAAGCATAGCCTGATCCCTATCTGTTCTATCTTACAGGATGATGACCATTATCCTAAATGGTTATTTTCCATGCATCAGGCTTCCAATGCTTGATAGCTCATGTTGAGCAGCTACTAAGTGCTAGGCATACACAAACTCAATCCTCACCGCAGCCCTTTGGAATGGGTATTGTTATTATCCCATTTCACAGATGACGAGACAGGCACAGAGAAATTAGGTGAGTCACTTGACCTCTGTTCCTGCAGACCACCTGCTTCAGCTAGGCTGTCTGCTGGGCATGTGCCCACATTCATGTTCTCGTTCATGCCTTGCAACTTTGCAAGTCACTTTGTCATGATGCTCAGATTCCGAGGAGGAAACTGAGGTTCATGTGGTTTCCATGAGCTCACCCAGTGTCCCGTAGCCATTGCAATGGACAGAGCTGGGTCTAAACCCAAACTTTATGGTAAAGCCCATTATCTTCCCACCTCTCCCAGCTGCCTTTTAGAGACTTGTAGATATATTTTCAGCTTGATGGGCCCTTAGATATAATTCACTTACTCAACAAATATTTATTGATGCCCATTCCGTGCCAGGCCCTGTGGTTAAGAATGTGGGCTCTTCCTCGTCTATTAGAGACACTTGCTGAAATATCTAAGGATAAGATGAGGTGGGATCTGGGCTTTGCTCCAAAGTGTGGATGTGGAGGGGAAGTGGGCGAGGGTACAAATAAAATGAGTTTGGTGGTGAGTTGATAATTATTGAAGCCAGGTGATGGCTACATCTTTACTCTTGTAGAATTTCCCATCATACAATGCGTTTAGAAGTGTGGATACTGATTCCTTGTCTGGGTTCAAATCCTAGCTTCACTACCTTTGGTATGATCTTGGGTAATTTTCTCTGCCTCTCTAGACCTCAGTTTCCTCATCTGCAAAGTGAAGGGATAATAATTTGTAGCTTGTAGGGTTGTTGTGAGGATTGAATGAAATAATACCGAGTATATGTGATAGTTCCTGAACAGAGTAAGGACCTGGCTGAGAGCAGGGCTCCTCTGGGGTCATAGAAGCTTGTCTTTCTTCACTGCAAGGACCTCAGTGTCTGCAAGGGGATAGGGAGACCCAGCTTCATCACAGAACTCCTCCTAGCAGTATCCTTGGTCCACCTCCAGCCCTGGTCACCAGTGAAGCTCTACGCCCTATGATGGCCCTGGAGGGACTCTAACCCCAGGTTGCCCACAGAGCTAGGTGAGGACAAAACTCCTAATCTCCACGAAGGACTCTGAGTCCATGCAAGTCCCCTCTTGGCCTCAGCTGTGACAAAGCCTCATCTGGAATTCCTAATGGCCAAACTGCCAGCAAGATCCTTGCAGAAGCCACAGTTGAAAGGCCACTCCTGCCCACTCAGCCCTCTCCCCTCACTCCCTCTGTTCTCCTGGGGGGACAGCCCCGTTCCTTCATCTTGAGCTGTCTGCGCTGGTTGAATTATTTCGATGTTCTCAGTCTCTCAGGAGTTGGCAAGGGGTGTTGGGAGCTCTCCAGGAATTCTGGCCGGTTACAGGGCATGGATGGACTGACTCCATGAGAACTGTTTCCCAATCAGTGCCCATCTACTTCCCCTGGGTTGATGGGAAAGGATGCGGATCACCTCAGGCTCAGAAGGCTGCTGCTTGGGGAAGGGCCTCCACCCAACAAATATCCCACGTGTGGCCCTGCATCTCCCAGACTGCCTTACAGCAGTAAGTTGGAGCCACGTGGCCAATTCCAGGAGAGGAGACGATGGGTAGCTTCTGGGCTGAGGACATTAAGAGCCAGTGTGCCCCAGCCCCACTTCCCTTCTCAACTACAGTGACCTGGGGGCCCGTGCTTTCCAAATGGTGTAGGAACACGAAGGAGAAAGCAAACCTTTATTGTGTAGGGCCACCAACCTTTGGGGATTGTCTGCCTCTGCACAGAGCCATGTCTCTCCTGGCAAATATAACAGGGGCTGTCTAAAGGATCAGCCCCACCTCCAGTGTCTGGAGACTGCAGGTAAGCCACGTGGGCAGTCAGCCTCAGCTTCCCCAAAAAAACTCTGCACAGCAAGGCTCAGGTGAGCTTTCCTGGTTGGCAATAGCCTGTGTGCACAGGTATTGTCCTACCTATTTTCCGGAAGGAGTTAACATGATCTGTGACTCCACAGGGCAAGAAGCTCTGTGTTTGGAGCCCTCCTGGATTCTGTCCGAGCATCTCTTTCCTAGGCTGTTTTTAATCTGCGTCCTTGAACTGTCCTAAACCATAATCGTGGGTGGAACCACTTTCAATGAGTTCTGTGAGTCCTTCCAGCAAATTATTGAGCCTAAGCATGGTCTTGACCCCCAAAGTCTGAAAGGAGTGAGTCAAAAGCAAGGGTGATCTTGTGGACTGTACCCCTAACTTCACAGTGTTTGTTCTTCTGTCATGGAGGAACTATAGTTGAATGTGACACTGTGTGAATGGACTTTGTGCGCTCCGGAGATGGGATTCATGGGCCATTCTGTCCTCCTGGGACACAATCACCAATGTGGAAAATGGCAATGAGATCCCCCCTTGGGCAGCCTTGGGCTATCCAGCAGTGCTTGATGGCTTCACAGTCCCACTGCTGGGTGCCAGGCCAGGTCTGCAAGGGGACTGGTACTGCGATGTTCATTTAGCACTGTCCGTGGAGTTGTGGGGTGTGTGGAGCTGGAGGCCACCCGGGCGTGCACCCCTCAGGGGTTGGAGAGGTCACGTCGGATGGAATGCTACATAGCACACAGAGCTGATGCTCCGGCACGAGCACGTGAATGAAGTTCAGTGTCACCTGAGGACGGAAGAAACAGAAGACAATCCACAGCACAAAGATATTTATGTAAATTCATAACGCACACAAAGCTATTTTTCAAAAATCTGTCTAAGGATGTACATTCAACATGGGGGATGCTAATGGATGAAGAAAATGATAAAAGAAGACAATGAAAATGAACATCTGATTGGAGATTATAGAACAATAAACCATAGTTTATAAAATTACTCTTGCAAATGTGTGGCTTATTTGTCTTGGCCTCTTTGGGGGTCTTTGCATTGCACTGCCCCCCCTTCTTGACTTTCATTTCAAGCACGCATGGCAGCCAGCATGGATTTCACTGAAGTTCCTATGTCTTATGTTTCCCTGGTTTCCCACCTGCCTGCAGCACCCCATGAGCCTAGATACACTGTTGGGTAGACCTCAGGCCTCCTCCCAGAGAGTCAGGGGGTCTCAGTCCTGATTGCAACTCAGAATCTCTTGGGACACTTCAAAAATTACCCACCCCACCCCACCGCGATGTTGATGTAATTGGCTGGGGTGGGGTCTGGTATTGGCCCTTTAAATGGCCTCCAGGTTGCATCCAGGGATGGGAACCGCTCATCCCCGGGCTTCCCTCAGTCAGAGCCCCACTCATCGCCAGTGAAGTTTTCTATGTGTCTCTTCCCAGCTTCCCAACTGTTTCTGAACCACCTTGAACAGGACCTGCCATAGACCAGCCTCTCAGGAAAATGTTTCTTTGAGATGAACTGTTTTTAAGCTGTTCAAACAGATGGGACCCATATGTCCTTATTCAGTTCAGCCTGGCACTGCAGTCAAAATTTTTTTCAGCCACCCCAGATTCAGCTTCTAATTCCCACTTGGATCCTGGTCCTCTTTCTTACAGAGAAAGAAATGTCTTCTCTTTTGTTTTAAAAGTTTTAAACAGCTAGGATCCACTGCCTTGTCAGTCCACTGCTTCATTGGGAGGCCATGGGTTTGAAGTGGTAAACCCAGTGGTTCAGGACAGGCTCTCTGGGATCATTTGGATCATTTGGTGATCTCTGGCATCACCACCACTCCCTAGGGGTGAGAGCCAGAGCAGCATTCCAAGCTCTCGTCATAAAACGGGGTGCCTCGAGAATGAAGAGCGATAGTATATGCAGAATGTTTAGTGCAGTATCTAGCACATATAAATTTGTCATTAGCACAATCCATAAAAATATTGAGTCACGATGTTGTACACCTGAAACTAATACAATAGCTTAAATCAACTATACTTCAATTTTTAAAAAGCTATATGAGTCCCCTACCCCCAAAAAGCATGATTAAAAAACCACTATTTTTAGCAGCTTCTTTTGGTGATGTTAGGCACTTCCAAGCATGAAAACTGCCTGCAGAACTTGGGGTCCAAGAAGGCACAGAAGCCTGGGGTCCATGGGCAGAAGGTTTATGGACCAGTGGCCACAGGGATCCCATTCACCTGCAGGTGAAAAGCTCTAAAGCCTTGTCTTTCTGGCCATAGGACCAGGAAAAAATGTTCCTGTGAGCCAGAGCGTATGAGAGAAATCTCTATTTTTTTCTTATTGTTTTAAAAAACTGTGCCCTGAGGCCAAGCCTTGCAGAGGAGCTGCACCACCACGAGGGCAGTGGTGGCAAGTGGATGCCTAAGAGTACAGAAAATCTACCCCTCTGGACAGAGAAACCAGGCAAAGGGACCTCATGTTGTGAAGAGCATGGAAAAATCCCAGGGTTTTATTATTTGAAAATCTTTTGTTCTGTCTCCCTGAAGGTGGGTGAAGTCACATGCAACTATGTGACATCATGGGAGGCGAAAACACTGAGAGAACCCTGTTTTTCTGGTCGGAAGGACCAGAAAAGGGGGCCCCTGGGAGTCAGAAGATATGGTGGAAATCTCCAAGAGGAGAGAAATGGGGACGGGGAAAACCTAATTCTGTGTGTGAACTGACACGAGCACCTGTTCAGGCTGCGTGTGCATGGAACACAGATGAAAACACAAAACAACATGAAAACACAAAACAACAAGGACCTACTGTATAGCACATGCAACTCTATTCAATATCTTGTAATAACTTATAATGGAAAAGAATCTGAAAAAGAATATATCTATATCTAGATTGATAGATACTTATATCTGAATCACTTTTCTGTACACCTGAAACTAACACAACTTGTAAATTAACAATACTTCAATTTAAAAAATGGTTAAAAAACCTACAAAAAGGTATACTTTTCGATCTGTTCAAATCTTATTCTGTCTTCCAGTAAGACTTCGGTTTTCTTCACGTAACTTCTGTGGCTTTCTTTAAAATTTATTCCTAAATAATTTAATAATTTTTTCATTACTGAGAATGGAATATGTGTTGCTACTTCTGCTTTTAGGCAATCACTGCTTAGAATAAAGAAAATCTATTGTCTGTTGTATAGTTATCTTATGTAGCCACATTAACACATTTTTTTGTCTAGTTGATTTTTTTTGTTTTGTTTTGCGGTACGTGGGCCTCTCTGTTGTGGCCTCTCCCGTTGCGGAACACAGGCTCCGGACGCGCAGGCTCAGTGGCCATGGCTCACGGGCCCAGCCGCTCCGCGACATGTGGGATCTTCCCAGACCGGGGCACGAACCCGTGTCCCCTGCATCGGCAGGCGGACTCTCAACCACTGCGCCACCAGGGAAGCCCAGTCCAGCTGATTTTTTATGAGACTCTTTGACTTTAGATTTTTCTGTCAGCAACCAAAATACAGCTCTATGTTCAATTTTCTCATCTTTATAGTAAGTCTTTTCTTAGTGCTTTTATTAGCATTTGTTTAATAATAAAAAGCATAGTTCTGACTGTAAAACAAAACAAAATATAGCAAAGACTTTGAAGACTGAGGATGATATAAACCACTATTCAAGCCCCAGACCAACCTGTGAATGGCACGTGAATAGGGCAGACCCAAACTACATAGCAAAGGCTTTGAACACTGGAGTGAGGTTGAAACCACCATTCACAGAAGACAAGACAGACATTGAGATCTGAATTTAAATGGGTTGATTGTCTGCTAAATTAAAACAGCAAAACAAACAAACAAACCAAGAAACCCTATTCTCCAGAGGATTTTTAACAGGATCCAGAGACTCAGAATGTAATATTCAAAAAGTTCAAAATTACTTGACATATCAAGAACCAGAAAACTCTAAACCAGTTCTCAAGGGAAAAGACAACAGATGCTAACTTCTAGATGACCCAAATATTGGAATTATTGAAGACTTTATATTTATTATCATACCTCATGAGGTAAAGTAAGCATTCTTGAAATAAAGGGAAAGGTACAATAGAAATTCTAAGCAGAGAAATAGAAACTACAAAAAACAACCAAATGGAAATTTTATAAAATACAATATCAGAAAATATTTTAAAACTCACTGGGTGCGTTTAATAGCAGAATAAAAATAACAGGGAAAACAGTCATTGAAGTTGAGGACAGATCAATAGAAATTATCTAATCCAAAGAGCAGAGAAAAAAATTTTAAAAAATGAACAGAGCCACAAAGGCCTGTGGGACTATAAGAAAAGATCTAATATCTATCAGTGGAATCCCTGAATGTGAGGAGTAAGAGATAATAGGAAAAATATGAAATAAAATATAATGGCTGAAAATTTCCCAAACTTAGGTGAAAAACGTACATTTACAGGTTCAAGAGGTTAGTGAGTCACAAAGAGGATAAGCCCAAAGAAAACCATGCCCAAATACAACCTAATCAAACTTCTGCAAATAAAAGATAAAGAAAAGTCATTAGAGCAGTCATAGAAAAACTACATGTTATGTAAACGAGAACAGCAGTGTGAATGTTCCATCAGAAACCACAGAGACCAGAAGACATTGAGACAACATCTTTACAGAAAGAAAATAACCATCAACCCAGAATTCTATATCCAGCAAAAATATCCTTCAGATATGAAGATGAATTAAAGATATTAGATGAAGGAAAACTAAGAGAATTCTTAACCAGCAGACAGGGCAGTGCTAAAAGAAAGACTAAAGGAAGTCCTGGCTGAAGGAAACTGATATAAAAGGGAAATTTGGAACTTCAGGAATAAAAGAAGAGCAGCAGACATGGTAGATATCTGGGTAAATATAACAGACCATTTTTTTTCCTCTTAAGTTCTTTAATATATATGCTTGTTTAAAAAAAGTATTACATTATTTGGGAAGGTTCAATGTATGTACATGTAACACATACAACTATAATATCATGGGTTGTAGCTATCTATGTTTTATAAGAAGTTGTGAAATATTAATGCTAAATAGACTGTGAAGAAGTTAGGTATGTATATTATAATCCCTAGACCATTCACTAAGAACTAATATAAAGAGGTAGAGGGACTTCCCTGGTGGTCCTGTGGTTGGGACTCTGTGCTTCCAATGCTGGGGCAAGGGTTCGCTCTCTGGTCTGGGAACTAAGATCTCACATGCTGCACAGCACAGCCAAAATATTTTTTAAAAATAATAAAATAAAATGAACCTTTTGAATAAACAGTTCGCTGTGTGGGGAAAGACCATTAAAAAAAAGAGAGAGAGCCAAAAAGCCAAGAGATAAACGAAAATGAAACACTAAAATATATTTTAAAAATCCAAGGGCTTCCCTGGTGGTGCAGTGGATGAGAGTCCGCCTGCTGATGCGGGGGATACGGGTTCATGCCCCGGTCTGGGAGGGTCCCACATGCCACGGAGCTCCTGGGTCCATGGGCCATGGCCGTTGAGCCTGTGTGTCCGGAGCCTGTGTTCCGCGACGGGAGAGACCACAACAGTGAGAGGCCCGCGTACCCCACACACACACACACACACAAAAAAAAAAAAAAAAAAAAAAAAAATCCAAAATAAGGCAGGAAGAAAGGAATAGATAAATTAAAAATGAGGTTACAAGCAGAAAAATAATGAAATAGCAGACCTAAATGCAACGACATCAATCATTACATTAAATGCATTTCAGGAGTTTATTCTTGAGTTGTTATTTATTATATCACACTGTCCTATTTAGGAAGATACCAGGGAGAACCTTCCTTTAGCAAGTCTCTTAGTTCTCATTGACATTGGTACTTGGGTAACTTACCAGGTTTCCCAGGTTCCATTGGCTGTTAGGAAGCTACAGGAACCTCCCCATAATGGTTTTTTTTTTGTGTGTGTGTGGTACGCGGGCCTCTCACTGTTGTGGCCTCTCCCATTGCGGAGCACAGGCTCCGGACGCGCAGGCTCAGCGGCCATGGCTCACGGGCCCAGCTGTTCCGCGGCATGTGGGATCTTCCCGGACCAGGGCACGAACCCGTGTCCCCTGCATAGGCAGGCGGATTCTCAACCACTGCGCCACCAGGGAAGCCCCTCCCCATAATGTTAATAAGCACTCCTACAATAAAAGATTCTGTGGTCACATAAGTCTGTGAAACACAGGGCTAAAGAAATTAAATACATTTCTTTATTCTGTGTCATTTAGTCTTCGTAACTACCTTGGGAGTTGATATCATCATTATGCCAGTTTTATAAATGACAAGAAAACTGAGTCTTCAGAGAAGTTTAGACTACTTTCCCAAGATTAGCTGGTTGTGACATTATGATGGGAACATAGGATGTCTGACTTCAGAGTCTGCCCTCTTAAAAATGTAGAAAAATTATGTATATAAAGTCCCTGGCACGTAGGAAATGCTTATCCTTATGGCATGGGTAGCTCAAGGGCTGGCCTCAAGCCTGGCTTCACAAAAGGAGGAAGTTCTATAGGGTCAGACAGGTGTCACCCAGCCCAGAGAATCAAGGAATCCAGCCATCCCTACCCCACCACTTACCTAAGTCCTTCTGCTTGGGGGTGCTTGTGCCAACACCAGTCTTATCCAAAGCTGCCCCTGATGACCCACAAACCTCATACTGATCCCCTAATCCTCACCCTAAGTTCTCCTAGATCCTACTTTCCTCTCTTTGTGGTTTTCTTCAAGAGATAAATTTGCAGGGCTGGGGAAGGGGGCTTTACGGACTTCAAATACATGGAGGTAACTGCTTATTGGTCACCTGTGTAGCCATGGAAGTAGAGGAGGTAGAACCAAGCAGACAATTTTTGTGTGTGCTAAGTTTCTTGTATGATGGGTCCCAGTTCTTAACTCCCCTGTGATAGAATTCAGCATCCATACCCTTTCTGTGCTTCAAGATGTGTGGAATGGACCGCCCCAGCCCTTGACTTTGGGCTTGCCCATGAAACTTGCCATGGCCAATGGGTTGTTAGTAGATCTGATAAGAAAGAAGCTTGAAGTGGGGCTTGAAATGGGACCCCTCCCACCCACAATGCCCTTAGAACTCTGGTGATCTGTAATCATGGCTCAGTATCTGCCTTCTTCATGGTCCTCCCAGAACAGTTATTGTCAGACTTAGAGCCTGAAGCCCAGCTGCCCATCTGTATTATTTTTCTATTGTTGCATAAAAACTTACTACAGACTTAATGGCTTAAGGCAACTCATTTATTATCTCATAGAGACCCTGGGCATCCACCCTCAGACAAGACCCCAGCTCTTTCTCTCCTGCACTTTACTTTTAAATTATGTTGAAATGTGACATGGAAGCCCTCTTTTGGAGAGCTCGGTTTCTTCCACTAACGAACGGTGTGAGCTTGGGCAGATGATCTTAACTTCCTGACACTTGGTTTCTTCCCCAAACATTAAGGGTGAGATCCCCACCTCACAATGTTTTTATGCTGATGATATGACAAAAATTGTGTGCCTGGGCGCACCACAGAAGCTTCGTAGACCGTGTACCCATTCCCGCAGAGCAGAGACTGTCGATGTCTGTCCTTTTCGTGCTACTCCCTGCCCCTCCCTACTTCCAGGAGAAGAGCACAGAGCAGGTGCTTAAGGAAATGCTTGCTTTCACTGTCTCATCTTTAGCTCCATTTGATCCTAGTGTAAACCCTCCGTGGCAGGTAGAGGTGGTGGTCCTGAGGGTTGCTTCCAATAGTTCTGCTTCCCACCTCCCAGGCACAGGGTGGACTATGCTTCCCTGCTCCCTTTCAAGTTCATGTGGCCAGAGGACTTGCTTCATCAATGGAGGGTGAGAAGAAGTGTCCTGTGTCACTTGGGTGGAAGCTTTAGGAGGCAGAGCATGGTTCAATACCTCTCTCTTTCCTTCTGGTACCAGCGACAGGTAACACTCAAGATAATGCCCATTCTCTATCAGGCTGACTCATCAGAGTCTTGAATGTGCATGTGAACAAGAAAAAAAGTAAACCTTGGGTATTTTAAGCCACCGAGACTTGGGGTCGTTGGTTACTGCCTTCCAACCTGATATAGTGGGACAGACTTTAGCTCTGTTCAAAGGATGATGGGAAGTGGTTTGCCCACAGTCACCCAGAGGGCACCTGGGACCAAGGGCAGGGCTTTACCTGAGAAAGCACATTTGACTCATTCCGGGGGAGAGAGTGGAGGTGACTGGAGGCTTGGATGCACTGTCCCCGATGCCTCCGGGAAGTGACTCTCTGCTCCCTGCCGTAGCTGTTGACGTGATCAGGGGCAGGAGTGACTCTCTGCTCCGTGTAAGTCAGTGACAGCCTGGGGCGTGGACAGAGCAGAGTTCCGGAAGCTGTATTCTTGGCAGGACTAGACATTCTAGACTTAACTTTGTAACAGACAGGATTATACTCAGAAGCCCCAGTCTCTGTTCTCTGTTTCCCTCCCCATCTCAATGGCTCCATTTATCTCCTGTCTAAGGAGACTCTTTCCTTCACTAGTAAACTTTCTCAAGGAAAGGCAGTGAAACTCACCCACCATAAGGTGTGCCTGACAGATGAGACCAGGAACAGAGATGGCTATGTTATGTAGCATTGCTGCGGCAGTAGCTGACTGATACACTTATCTGATTAATACCCATTCTTCTCTTTTCTCTTAGGTACAGAAAACTGACTTTATTCTGGATAGTAGCGTGCCTGGGCAGGGGACTATGTTTCTCAGCTTTCCTTGGAGTTATAAACAAAGCTTGTTGAGTGGGATCCATAGGAAAGCTCCGTAAGAGGGGGTCAGAGAACTCTCTGGGGGTCCCCAGGGGCAGGTCTGTGTCTGGAGCAACTTGGCATCCTACACTCAGCACTCGGCACATTGTGTTGCTTCCCTAGCACCAGTGATGGACAGCTCCAGCCACCTGGGCACTCTGGGCTGCTTCAAGACCAGCCTTTGGCTCAGTTTATTGTCTTGGTAACCTGGAAGGTCCTTAGATATCATCTAGCCTGCTTTTAAAAAAGTGTACTGAAATAAGGCCTGAGAAGGGAAGAAAATGGTCTCAGGACCCACAGAGAGTCATATGCAGAGGTCAGGATAGAACTTGACTAGTTCTTAACTCTCCCCCATATCTTCCTGATTTCCTGAATGACAATTGCTTGGTTGGGGTGGTAGGTAGGGAGACAGACCTGGGGTGAAAGGTAGTTGGGAGCCCTGGTTCTGACATAAACAGCCTGGATTCCATAGGGGGCTGGTACAGAGCTCATTCTGCAGGGATTCTATGTGGAAAGGATGCTTGGCAAGCCTTCCAATCGGTCTGAACTTGGGAAGAGAACTTGGCTGGATTGGATGGACTCAGGTCCTTCCTTCCCATCCACCTTACCAATGTTTCACGTACACTTTCTCCCCAGAACTCCTCCACCTCGCTGCTGCCCAGTTCAGATTACCCACTGGGATGACACAGGTGCCCTGGTGTAGAGCCAGGGGGACACACGTGGAGTAGATGGTGCTGGTCCTGCCCAGAGGCCCTTTTACTGGGCCAGCGCACCTGTCCCCTAATTGATGTGAATGTTGTTGCTAAGGGCTCACTTCCACACTTTTCTCTGGAGAACTGCCTTCAGCCCATAGGAGCCACTTTAACCAGAGGTGCTTAGCCACATAAGCCCCTTAGCCACCTTCCACATCCCCGGGGGCAGCCAGCAGCCAATGAATGACTGAACTGCACAACAAGAGTCCCCCGGTCTTAAGGTGAGACCAACTCCATGCTATGATTCACACTCCAGCGCTCCCCGCAGCATCAGGTCGGGGCCAGATGCCAAGCAAGACCTCTTCTTTGCCAGCTCCTTCCCCTGCCCTATCTTGCTTCCTTTACTCCCTTATGGATTCTTCTTGAGGGCTTTCCCTCAATAATTCACCTGCCCAGAATCTCCACATCAGGCCCTGTTTCTAAGGCAACAGGTAAGCTTCTGAGCTCTCTCCCACCTTCCAAATTTTACATACTGGGACGTGACCACAGAGGGTTCTAAGTTTAGTGGCAGGAAAATTTGTCCCGGTGAAGAGAACTGAGGCTTCCCCAGAGAGATACTTGAGAATGGCATCCATTAATCAAATACTGATGACGCTTTCGCTATGTGTCCAGCATCTGCTTAGCACTGGGGGACCTGGTGGGGTGCAAGAGAAATGCAGTTCTGACTGCTCCACACCCTCTAAACTAGGTCAAAGCTCTTGACCGCCCCCAGCCTCTTTTAAGGGCAGCTGCACCATGACAATCAATTGAGTACACGGAATCTTGGAGATGCTTTTAATTTCTTTTTAATGTATATGTAACAGTTACGCCTGAGTTACAGAGGAAGCGCTTACAAGCAGGTAGTTAAAGCGAATGCCAGTTTCTCTTTCTAGTCTACTACTTCATATAGCTGAATAAATTATGGTGTGATTATATTTAAACACACACCTTCGCGCCCACACACGCCCACGCGGACACACCACTCACACTCTCATGCACACACACTCACTCCCACATGGAGGAAAATGGCTGTGAGTCAAACACGGAAGCAACCAGTTACTAGGAAGCAGGAATGATCTAGAGTGCTATGCAGATAGTTCCCAGGTAGGGGATTGGCCTTGTTAGAGCTGGCAGAGAAAGCATTCGATACACAGATGTCTCTGAGCGTTTCAAGATGGCAGCTGAAGGACCCCATTTGGCCTTGGTTTGGTGTCTCTGCAGGAGGGGAGAAGACGTGTCGACCTCAAAAAGCATCCAATAGTGAAGGGCACATTTGGGAGCTTGAGGAGAATATCAGCCTGAGAGAGGCCCCAGAGCATGTCTTTTGGGGGCCATCATGGAGTTTCCCAAGTCCCAGGATCCAAATCTCAGAATTCTTCACCCGTTCCATCTCAAACAGCATAGAATTTCGGTGGAGTGATCGGTGTCTGGGACCCACGGTGTTCTCAAGCCATTGTCAGATTGGAAATCTGACCTTCTCGTTTTTCTTCTGGGCAAACCTCTCTCGATTCTTCTCTCCTTCTCTCTCATTCCTCTAACTCTCTTCTCCTTCATGTTCCTCTGGCAAAAGAACGGCAAATGTAAATCAAGGAAAACGTAAGAGTATAAAAGCATAGCTTGGTTCTTACATATCACTTCTTTTTTTTTTTTTTTTTCCAATAGCAAGAGAGAAATACCAAATGAAAAACAAAGCAATAAAAATGAAAGAACCCAAGAGAGCCCGGAATGTATAATTTGAAACACACGATATGCAGATATATCCCTACAGATGGTCCCTGGCACTAACACGACACGCACTGTGGGGGGTTTCGTTCCTTTTTAGTGTATATATATATATATATATATATATATATATATATATATATATATATGTATATATATATATATATAAAGTCAACTTCCTATAAACGAACAGCACATCACCACATTTCCAACTAATGTACAATGAGTTCAGAAGAGGGGCCCCCATAGATAGGACCAACCAACAGCTACTTGTGATAAGTTGGGGGAAATATCTTTTATTTTGCTATGGAATCTATTTACAGGGATGGATGGGGATTGTTTCCGGACTGGCCTAGCCACTGGGATTCAGGCCTTCTTCCTCAGCCTGTGGTCAACCCTCAAGAGTTTGAGACCTTGTAACTCTCATCCAATATCTTCTTTCTGGTGATGTTGCAAGCTGCCAACACAAGACTGAATTTTATAGACTGAGTTCGCTAGACACATTAATACACTGGGTTTTAGGAAAACCTGTCAGGGTCAGGGTCTCTTTCTGAGGAGGGTGGAGCCCCTGGGGGAATAAGACCCATTTTCTACCAAGATGGTGGCTTGGGAGAACTCCAGAGACAGTGGACGTAATGAGAAATCATTTGGTTTATTCCCATTTCGCCATGGGGGGCAGATACTTGTCATTGGTCCTAGCATTGGAATGTCACTTCCTGGGGGGTAGGGCTGGGTGGTTTTGATGTCACCTGCCTGAGGTCCCTGCTCCTGGGTAACCTAAGGAGGCTCAAAGGATTTCTGAGACAGGTCTCCAGGGGGAAAGATTGACCATTTAAGGAATGTGGATGAAGATTGTGGTTGATCTTAAGGAAGAACTGCTTCCTGGCTGTGACAACTACAAAAGCATGGACCGGGTCACCAAAACACAATACGCCCTTCCTTTTTGTCCAGAGCGTGAAGAACCCAAAGTCTCCTGCCATGGATGCTCCCACTGAAACCTTGGCTGAACTTGATGGGCCATACATGTCTGGGTGTCCACGGCTACCAAAGAGTCTGTTCGTCCCCAATTAATAATAGGTTCCTCAAAACCAGAGATACAAGCCACCTTGGTCATGGTCCAGGACAGGCTTGATATTACTGAGTCTGAAGATGAGAAGCAGGTGAGCATTTGTCACAGAGGTGAGGTCCATGCAGGAAAGTGTCCTAGTATCTTGCCAACCCAGCTCCCCAGTAGGGAGGAACTCAGGTTGATTCTCAAAGCAGCAGCCCTTCCCTCTGGGAGTGTCTTGTTGGCTGAGGGCAAGAGGCATGGGTTGAGCAAAGAGGTGGCCTCGGGTGCCCAGGTAGGGCCAAGCAATTTGGTCCGGTCTTCGTGGATTCAGTGCTGTGTCTCCCATCTCAAGTGCCTTTGACCCAGCAACACTTGATACAGGTGATCTAAGTGTAGACTAAAATGATGGCGATGGAGAAGATGAATATAATTTTGCTCAACAGGTGAAGGTGGTGAAAAGTTCAAGGGAGGCCGCAGTCAGGGGCTGGAACCATTCCCCAAAGGTCTCAACTTGTAAAGAGAGGGGAGCTTGGGAGAGCAACTGGAGTGGCCAAGGAAGGCAACTTTGCCCTCTTCTCCAGAACCTTTGGTGTCCCCCTCTGCCCAGGGGTGGTGGCTCAAAGATTGACCACATCTCTGCACCCAGCTGTGCTGGATCAGAAGACAGAGGCATCTTGGCTGAGAATGTGTCAACACTGAAAGATGCACACTTCTGGGTGGGAGAGGGACATGCCCCCCCTCCCAAATGCCAAGGAGAATCTGATCTCGTCTGTGGGGCAGGCAGTCCCTGATGATCCAAGAACCCTCCTCCAGAGCTCCAAGGGAAGCTGTCTGCACCCCCAGCAGCTTAAAGGGACTCCCGGACAGATGGAGGCCCCATTCCTAGAGGGTAGGGCATGCAGGGGATAGGCCTGGGTCTCTGAGGGAGGCTCTGGTCTCTGAGGGAGGCTCTGTGAGAAATCGAAGCTCCATGGGCTGTGGACTTGGAGGCGTAGAGCCGAAGCCTTTGGCAACAAAGGTTTGCCGCCCACAAGCAGAGGGGCCCCAGTTACAGAAACCCCTTCTGAGCCTGCCTCTTCACCTATGTGTCCTCAAGACTTGATCCCCTCTCCCTGCCATCTGATTCAGTGAATGAGAAAACTGGAGGTTCTGTAGGCTCCCCAGGACCTAAGTGGGGTGGGCAAAATTGAAACTGGGGCTTCAGTCTAAGAGCCCAAAGCTGCTTCCAGATGCCTGGCTTGGGTCCTGGTACCCTGGCTGGCCCACTGCCGACAAGCCCCACCCACATGGCTCCGCCCCCTGGCTAAGCCCGTTCCTGGTGGTCCCAGTCCCCCTGCCTGGGCTAGATTCCCCCCTCCACCCAGCAGAGGTGTGTGGAGAGGGTCCTGAAGTCCTCAGAATTCCTGGGTGATTCCCTGGGAATGCCCCAGGGCTAGGATCCCCCCTTCTGCTAAAGTCCCAGTGTTCAGAGGAGGAATGACTGCGGTTCTGGCCCTGAGCTGGAGACCCACCCGGGAGGGCCGGGTCCCAGCACTCCCAGCCAAGAGCGGCCCTGTGAGCTCCACCTCCTCCTCTGGCCAGGGGACCAACTGGAGTTGGGTCCAAAGGGCTCCGGGACGCCATCCCAGACATCAACCTCCTTTGGGTGCTCAAGGTACTCTATTCAGGGTGAGGCCACGACAGGATGTGGCTGGGGGAAGACTGCAGGCTGACTAGAGACCCTCCTGGGGGGACAGTGAGGGAGTGGACTCCAAGGGGGTCACTCCAGGTCCCTAATCACAGGCAAATGGTGGATGGGCTGTGTGTCTCCAGAGCACTGGCCGTGAGAAGGGAATGGGCTCCTTTCCTGGCCTCCTGGGACCCCAGGGCGATGGAGGGACTGAGTCTGGGAGGCTCAGGGATCAGTAAGAGTTAGGCTGGGACTTGGGCTGGGGCAAGTCGCCCCAGGGGCCCTAGTAGGCCTGGCCAGTTTCCACAGGCAGGAGTCCCAGCACAGCCGAGTGCTCCCCGAGCTTCATGCGACGCTGTGTGGAGAGGCTCACGTTTTTGGCCAGGTAATCAACAGCAGCTGGAAAAAAAAAAAAAAAAAACAACAGATAAACTCCTAGAAATTGAGGTTCTTTTTGCCTATTATTCAATCTGCCCCAACATCCATCCATCCATCCATCCATCCATCCATTTCTTCATCAAGCTCTTTCTCTCACTTCCTCTCCAATCATTCAGCACATATTTGCTTAACACATTATTTACCCAGCTCTTTCGTGGATTCTGTAGGGAAGTACAGAGGGTATCACATTGTTTAGTGCAGAATTAGTTCCTCTTTCCAACAGGTCTCCACCTATCCCTGCTCTGGGGGACATCCAGGGAGTCCCCTGGCATCCAGGTAGTCATGAGAGCAAGGTCCTTCTGCCTGTTGGACCCTAAGCCCAGCTCATGGATGAGGCAAAGCAAGACCTCGTACTCAAAAATCAAAGGAGATTTTGCTGGGGAGCTGAGGGGTCCACGCAGGAGGAGGAGCGAGGAGCCTGTAACGCAGGGAGTTGAGACCTTCAGCCTTGTCATTTCTGGTCACCCAGAGGACAGGGATGAGAGTCTGAGGGTGTGTACTTGCGTGTGGTGAACCGTGGAAACAAGAATCTCTGGGATGTAGCAATGGGCACGAACAATACTTGCACACGTACGTGTGCCCCGATGTGGGTGAATGGTGTGCACCTGCGTGTGTAGAAAAACAGTGAGAACACCTGTGCGTGTACAGGTAACTGCACAGGTGAGTTCTACCTAAGCCAGGTCCATGTGTCCGGGTGAGTGCGTGTGTGTGTGTGTGTGCAGGTATGTCTACATGTGTTCTGTCTTGACTGTCCTAATTGTGCCTGCCTGGGGCTGCAGCAGAAATCATCCCTGACCAAATGACTTGACTGGCATGTGACCAAGGCCTCTTGAAAGGCACAGAGATGCCACCTCCCAAACCAGAATCTGTGGCTGTGGTCAATCCAACCCCCTGGACCCCTCGGATCCAGAGGCGAGAGGAAGATGGAGGGGGGACTACAGTAGGAATCACGAGGCCTGGCCCGACACCCTCTCTGTCACTTGCCCACTGAGGGGCCCTGTGACACTCCACATGTCTCCCCAAAGTTGGGGGCTCCTGCCTAGGATGGGTGGGTAGAGCCAGGAGGTGACGGGCATGGCTGCAGGGCAACAGGGGAGGTGAGATGGGCTGTAGCAATAATTGAGCTCCAGTGGGACTTCCCTGGCGGTCCAGTGGTTAAGACTCCACGCTTCCACTGCAGGGGGCTCAGGTTCACTTCCTGGCTGGGGAACTAAGACCCCGCATGCCACCCGGCATGGACAAAAAAAAAAAAAAAATTCTAAAAAATAATGGAGCTCCGGGAGGCTGTATTGCCTAGGGGCTCAAATGACCTAGATGCAAACTCTGCTCCTGTCAACTCTCAGTGTGTGATTTGGGACATACCATCTCACCTTTCCAAGCCTCAGTTTCCTTGAAAGATAATAATAGCACCTCGGCTGAAGGGTCATTGGGATTAAATGAGAAAATGTATATAAAGTGGTTAGCTAGTACTGTGCCTGGCACATAGTGAGATGGATAGATGTGGGCTCCTGGGATTGGGGCTTAGTAAGCAGACATGCCCTTTAATGGTGGCAAGAAGGAAAGGAACAATGAATGGGGCAATTCAGAGGCCCAGTTACCTCCTGCTCATGTGGCTTTGGGCAAATCACTTTGCCTCTCCAGTCCTGTTTCCTTGTCTGTAAAATGGGGAGAACAAATTCCAGCCTCCTCAAGGGCTGTTATGAGAATCAAATGAGATAATGGTCTTTAAGATGCCAGGCACAGAGGGCTCAGGGCAGGGCCCCCTAGATTCCTAAAGGATATGCAAGAGCCCTGGGGTCTTTCTGGAGTGTCTGGACCCTGTGCCCCTCAGCTTCGCAGGCTCTAGGGCCTGAATCGGGCCCCCTGGGTGCTGCCTCTGAGGTCATCCAGCCTCCAGGCTCCCGGCAGGTAGGACAGAGTGGTGGTGGCCTGCCTTGCCCTGCCTTGGATCTGGCCCTTACTCTGGGTGAGGGTGGGAAAATCTCCCATCTCTGGCCTCAGGGGGACCCGGCAGCTGTGGCCACACCATCTCAGCTACTTGGAGCCAGTTTCGTCTGGGCTCCAGGTCCTGCCCACGAGGAGGCCTCACTGTCAGGGTGATAATAGGAAGGGGAGGAGGGGAAGCTAACATTTCCCCAGAGCTGGCTCTCTGCCAGTCCTGTTTTAAGCACTTTATGTGCGTCGTCTCATTTAAAATTCTCACAACAACTCTGTGAGGATCATCCCCATTTTGCATATGACAAAACTGAGGCCCTGCCCTGAGAGACTGCATAACTTGAAAGATCCCAGGGCTCCTAAATTATGGAATCATAATTCAAACGCAGGCAGTCTGATGCCAGCTGCTAATCACCCCCCACAACCGACCCCTCCCAGCAGCCTCCTATAGCATCACCCTTGTTCGTGTACAGGACTTCAGAGGGTATGGAACACTCTATACCCCAAAGCCTGCAATGGCCCCATTTTCTACTTCAGGAAATGTTAAGTGACTTGTCTAAGGGCACAGCTCTTCGTGCAGGTGGAGCAGAAAGGTCTGGCTTTGAATAACAATGATGGATGGGAACCACTAGGTACTAGGCGGACAGAATCTCATCTGATTCTTTCAACAGTCCCACGCTTTAGATACGGTCGTTCCCAATTTTACAAACATGGAAACCAAGGCTCAGAAAGATGGCTGGCCCAGAGGCACGCGCACGGCACGTGAGCTGGAGGAGCCTGAATTTGTCCTGCTTGTGCCTCTGGCCTCTCTGTCTCTTCCTCTTTAGCCTCTCCCTGTCACCAGCCACGGCCCTGCGCACAGTAGGTGCTCGTTGTCAAGATGAGCAAGGAAACACCAAGCCAAAATTTACCTACGACCCAGCCTCCTTCAAGGGCACCCGCCATCGCGCAGAGTCTGCCTCTCCGTGGGGTCAAGCCGGGGTCCGGCGAGGGGCAGGGCTGTGACATTTCTCATTATGGCCTCTGTCAGTGGCCCTTCCTGTCCTTCTGTCTCTCCGCTTCTCCCCTCCTTTGCCTTGCGCCTGAGCCTGGGCTCTAAATGGCTCAAATTAGATTAATCGGGAGTTGGCAGGAGAGGTGGCAGCGATGCCACAACCAGTAAACAAATCTCAGCCGTCAGCGTCTCGTCAGCCCGCGGCCCCAGAGGAGGACCCTTCTAGACACAAATTCTTATTAGACTTGTCAGATCTATTAAAATTCTTTTCACACTTCTGCGTTCTATCAGCCCTGGCCTCTGGGAACACCAGGGCTGTATTAATCTGCCATGTGCCCCGTCTCTGCCCCCCTGCCCCCACCCCCTTTAGGGACGGGGAGAGACGGATGGATGGACGATGGCAGGGAGCAGGAAAGGAAGGTGTGAAGGTGTCCCTGGGAAGATGAGAGGCCCGGGAAGAGGAGGTGGACTCCGCTGCTTAAGAGCTTGGCCCACGTGACTCCAGGCACACCCGAAAGTGAGGCTTTCCGCGGCTAAAGGTGTGGCCGTGTGCACGTCGATACATACCACCGGGTGATCTCAGCAGCCCATCTCTCTGGGATCCCATTTCCTCATCTGCCCAATGGGCATAATCCTACACCCTGCACAGGGTGGCCGTCAGGATGGAATGCCAGACCCATAGTAGGTGCTCAAGAAACCATCATTTCTCCTTTCTTTATACACGTACATCTTGTACAGTTCTACCTTGAAGCTATGTATAGACATACATTAGTGAATACCCACAGAGGAATAAATCTCTGTCCATGCATAGGTGCATGGGAAGTTGTGCACATGAATCCACAGCCAGGTGGGTCAAGGTGTGCATTATTACTCAGGATCTTATACAGGTTTGTGGTTTGGCCCAAAGAGAACTAGGTTTGAAGTTCGATGACCTGGAGTCCATCGTTCACTTTCTGTGTGGCCTTGGGGAAAGTTCCTAGTCGCTCTGAGCCATAGCTTTTGCATCTGTAACCTGAGGGCAAATAACCTGGGCTATTTGAGGATTACACGAAATGAGGAACATGCATTTCGCCCAGTGGGCTAGCCTCATGCATGGGACAGATGTGAGAAGATGACAGGTGGCCCTGGGCATACACAGCACGGCTTGGAACATGAGGCTCTCGCACGTGGGCTGTGGGAGCCCAGTCATTGGTGGGTTCGGCCACCCGTGAACATGGGGCAGTGGTCTGTGGGAACACCGTGTGTCCCTGGGCTGTCCCAGGATGTCAGAGGTGAGGGGGATGGTACCAGGGGGGAAACATCAAGACGATGGGGTCTAAGCCCTGGGCCCCCATTTCACAGATGGCAAAACTGAGGCTCAGAGAGGCAGGTGACTTGCCCATGCCGTGGTGGTGGAGGGGAAGACTCTCCCTCAGACCCCTCCCAGCCTGCCCCTGGAGCCTCTGTGGGGTGGGTGGAGGGGCATGGGGTCTGAGTTGGGAGGGCAGGAGAAGGTGTCCCAGGAGGCGCTCTGAGCGAGCCTGGAGGAGCCAGGGGAGCAAGGGTGGAGCTAGAGGGGGAGTGAGTGGGAGGAGGGGGGCCGGAGGGGGGATGGGGGAGTGAGTGGGAGGGTGAGAGGGGACAGGGGAGGAAATCACTGGCCAGCTTTTCCCCAGCAAAGGGGAACAGAACTCCTTTCTCGCCTCCTGGGCCCTTTTCCTTTTGATCCCCCCTCCTTCGCGGCCCCCGTGCTGACTTTGGGGTTAATTTTATTTCCGAGTTGGGCAGGCGCCCCTGGAGTGGGGCACAGGGCTCCGGGTGTGACTAACGCCTGCCCCAGGCCAGGGCTGCCGCCGCCGCCGCCACTGGAGCTGCTCTAAACTCTTTATCAAGAGCATGTGTGTCCCGCTCCGTGCCCGGGAACACGGGCTGGGGCAGGGGGTCACCCTGGCCCCTCTGGAAACACTCCCGTGCACATGTAGGCACCCCGCTCTCAGATATACAAGCACATGTGTGTTCTGTGACCCCATGCACACACATTCACACAGACACAGTTATACACACAGACAGAATCATGGGTTCACACCCAGATGCACAACTGGACACCAGTACACACAGCCACACCTCTGCACACGCTCAAGCAGACCCACACCCGTATGAATACTCTGCACATGCTCCCCAATACACACGCTTACACACGCCAGCGTATGTACCTGCTGAACACACATGTACATACTGCCCCACATATTTGTACACTTACACACACCCCTACACACATGCACACATATTTGTTATACATTCCACATAGCGACATAGGTCAAACACAGGCACCTACATAGACGCTGAGCCACATGTACACACTCCAACACACATACATATGTGTTGTAGCCACATATACTCACATGACCAAATGTGTGCAGGAGTGTTCACATACAAACCCACATGCAACCACGTGGCACGTGATATGCTCATTTACACTCACACGTGTGTCATATACACATACACCCACATGTGCCACTCACACAGTCACATATATACATGTAAACGTACTCACCTATACGCAAGATGTGTGCGCTTACACGTGCGTGCCGAAACACCTCCCCACCCCACCCCCCACACACGCTGTAAGGTATCCATGATGCATGTATTCGCACTCGCCCAGATACACGTATGTGAACACGCACATATACAGGGAAGGGGCTGGGAGGCGGAGGCCGGCACAGCTGGCCCTCATTTAGCCATGGAGGCCAAGGCTGCGTGAGGAGGGGCGGGTGGGTGTGGGCTTAGGAAGCGGAGGTCAGCGGGGCGGGTCAGGGCTACCGTGAGGGCAGAGAAGCCCAGAGAAGCCCTGGGGCTGGAAGGTCACACCCTCTTGTCACATGCCCTTCTGATTGGTTTGACACCAGCAGGTGATGCCTTTGCTGGGGGGCGGGGCAGGAGGAGCAGCCTGTGATCTCGGCTCCCCGGGCTGTCTTGACCGGCCCTGCTGCTGCCCCATCCGTCCGTCCGTCCATCCCTGTCCAGCTGGAGGCTGTGACGCAGCCTACCTTTTGCAGCCTTTGGTCTGAGCGTCTGCCGTCTCTGCCCCCAGGCCAGGTGCCAAGGGTGTGGCAGCTGGGATGGGTACCTGAGACCAGCTCACGGTTTGGGGAAACCAAGGCTGAGGATGGGGGCAGGGGAGAGAACTCACGACACTGCTTTGCCCTATAGCGGGGGAGGGGCGGGGAGAAAGGGGCAGGATCTCTCACACGGGTGGCGTCGTCTGACACGGCCGCCACCTGCACACCTGGCTCTCTCGGAGCACTGGGAATGTGCCTGGGGCAACCGGGGAACTGAATGTTACCTTTTGATTTCATTTAATCCAACTTAAATTTAAAAACTGAAATTTGCTTTAATTTAGTGGTTGGGAAACTTTTCAGTATATCTGGAACAACTTGGGTGTGTAAATCTACTTCCTCAGTTGTAAATTTGATGCAACTTAAATGCAGATCAAGTATTTCCAGTGAAAACAGCATCTGAATGAAAATAGGCTGGATCTCAAAGACAGTGTATGAAAAAAAAGAATGTAAAAAAAACCCTTATTACTAATTTTGTACGGATTACGCATCGAAATGATGACCTCTTGGATATACTGGGTTACGTAAAAAATGTTAGTAGAAATCATTCCACTTGTAAGACGTGGCTACTAGGGAATTTTAATGACATTGGGGGCTCGTATTAGGTTCCTATGGGGCAGCGCGGCTCTAAGACAGTAGTAGTGTCTCAGCATCATCTTAGGACAGCCGTTCCGCCTTCTTGGAGCTCAACTTCCTCACCTATGAAACGGGCACCAGCACCCCAGCACCACCTTGCTGTTCTCTACAAATAAGCGGGAGGTCCTTGGAGGCAGGCAGGGCAGGGAGAGGGAGGGGGACGCCCAGGGCGCCAGGCACTCACTCTGGCCATACTGGCCGTACTGGTAGCCAGCCACGGGGTCCACGCTGTAGCCGGTGGTGCTGTAGGTGGGCGGGCAGTAGGACTGGGAGGTGGGCAGGCTGTCTCCCGGCTTGATGGAGTCAGCCCGCTGGCTGCAGCTGGCCGAGATGGAGGCGGCGGAGTCCAGGCCGCCGTGCAGCGGAGAGATGGAGAAGTCGGCCTGGGGCTGCGGCGGCACCGCGCTGGGGTTGCTCAGGATGCTCATCACCTGCGGGGAGACACCGTCAGGGCCGGCGCCACGGCAGCCACGGGGGGGCTCAGAGGAAGGACCTGGCGGGCGCGAGTGTGAGGTCCCTGCAGCCTCGACATCCGCCATTTACCTGGCTGGCTTGCCTTTGTGGGTAAGACGGTTAGAGGTTCCTCCGGTCAAGTCCTGGCCCACGGAGCCTCCCTCCACTGAGAGCTTTTGGGGACAGGGCAGGCATAGCTCCCCTCTCTATTCCTGGGCCTGGCTCTGAGGGGCACCTTATTTCTGTCTGCTGAATGCATACATGCATAAATGAATGACTGAATGAATAACTGAATGAATGAACCAGCTAACGATGTCTCTCCCATCAGACTGGGTTGCCCCCATCTTCCAACACAAAGGTTAAAGACTCTGGATCTGTCCAGCTTTACTCCCCCATCCTGTGCTAGGCCTACTATGCTCTTGACTTTGAGCTGTTGCCCCTGCATGGCCAATGCTTTCAAATAGCATTGATTCTGGCAGCTCCCGGATGTCTGTGACCATCACGCCCTTCCTGCTTGGCCTGGTTTAGCAAACAGGAACTCACCATCAGGGCTGGCAATCCCAGCTGACAGGGTGCGGCTTGTCTCTAGAAACTCAGCTTAAAAACCTGGTGTTGGTTCATTGGCGTGTTCACTTATTCATTCAACAAACGTGCATTATGATGACTATGGCTCTAGGCCTCAGGCCGGGCCCTGGGACTTCAGAGGATGAAGAGCCATGGTCCCTGACCTTGACCGGAGGAGTCTCTGGGTCTAGTGGGGTGGCAACTAGCAACAGATCATCAGGATATGGGGTGATGAGGAGCATGGTAGAGGCAGCCGAGGAGGCTGTGGGAGCCCAGAGGGCACGCAGGCATCCTGGTGGCCCAGTTACTGGAGGGAGAGTGGGAAAGGCGGCGCAGGCAGCAGGTGCAGGCGGGGTGAGGTGCAGGTGGGGTGTCCTGGTCAATCCAGGAGAGATGAGGGGGCGGCGGAGAGAGAGGCAGCCCTCGTGGACCTGACTAGCAGGGCCCGGGATCCTGATGACCTCCTGGTAATGCCACCCTTTATGGGGAGGGAGGACCTAGGGCCGGGTGGTCAGTCTTGCTGATAATCTGCTCAGCACGGAGCCGAAGGGCCATGCTGCAATCCATGCTGGGCACACGGTGTGTGCTCTCTGATGTCCCCACCCAGCCCCCTGGGGAGAAAGCAGGCTTCGGGCATTGGAGCAATGATCTTTTTGCCAACTAGACACCTTGTGAAAATTTTCACCTTCCCATTTTTGACCCATCTCTGCCACAGGCATGAGGCATGGGCGGGGTGGAGGACATGGTGTGGAATCCTCAGGCCAGGGGCAGACACTGAGCTCCTCCACTTACTGGCTGTGCAGCTGCCAGGGGTGACCTGTAACCCCTGTGACCGTCCCCATCCTTAGAGTGTGACTGGGTGGTTGAGACGGGCTCTGTGTGTGGGACGTGCTCAGGTATCAGCAGCCCCAGATCCTCTAATCCTCCTCTTCCCCTTCTCCTTACCTTTCCCTCCTCTTAGCAACAAACTCGTGTGACTCTCCCGGTGCAGAGCCCTGCAGGGAGGTGTGGGGTGGAGCCACGAGGCCCATTTCTCGGATGGAGAAACTGAGGCCAGCGAAGGGCTGCGGCTTCCCCAGATCTCACAGCCGTTCTGCCAGGGAGCAGTCCAGGCCTGACCCCACTCCCCTGATAATGGCAAGTCTGACTCTCCAAGATGGGTTTTAACCATGGTAGGGGTTCTCACTCCAGATGTCTGTTCCGTGGCAGCTGCTGGTGGGGGTGTGCAGGAGGGTCCCTCACCCCTGGGGGGCCTGGTTCCTCCGGAATGCCATGAGCACAGCTTCCCCCTGACTCTTCCCACAATGTACCCAGAATGCTCCCCTCAGCCCTGGGGCTCACCCCTCTTCTGTCCTTTCTTTCTCCACCCTCTCCCAGAGCCAAAGTCCAGGGCACCAGGCCCGCTGGGGCCAGACTTTGTCTCCACCGCAGCTGGTGGGGTTTAGGTGGGACTTCATGGGGTGTCAATCCAGTGAGATGACAAAGACACACGGGGATGGGTCTGAGAGAAGGAGACCCCTGGACTAGTCTGGGTGTTTTTAGGGAGCTGAGTTCTCCCAAACTCACTCTTTGTTGAACATACTTCCGAGGCCTCTTTCATGGCAGGGTCCACCCAGGGGTGCTGGGGTGCTGGTGAGAGGGACCCGGTGAAGGGGGTGGTGTGTGAGGACGTCTGACACCGCTGAGCTGGGTTTGTTGCTCTCTGACTGTTGAGATGGGGTCCTGGGTCTGAGGAATTTGCTGGTATGTGTGTTTGGTGGGCCTGGCCGGGGGGGTGGGCGCGGTACTCAGGAATCGCACCCTGCCCTGGGGTTCGGAGACCCGATTCTCTTCCAGGTTGCCTGTCAGTTTCCCAATCTAGACCTCACCTTCCATCTAAATTAAGAAAATCACCATCACTTCATTCCCTACCCCATATAAACACTAACCCTGCTCTTCCCTTCAAGGAGGCCTGGGCCCCAGGAATAAACTTAGAGGCCCAGGGAAAACACAGAGGCCCCCATTTCTCTTCCTTCGAAACGACAATTGTGGGGCTGGGAGACTCTTGTGAGGGTTTGTCAGCTCTGGTGAGACCCCAGTTTAATCCTTATCTCCTGCCCAGCACCCAGATGCCACCCCCAGAAAGGATGGGATGGAGGGGACAAAGCAGGAGTGGTTAGGGAGAGGAGACGGGTGCTTTGGGGGATGGGCTGGGAGCTGTGCATAGACCCAGTACTCATCCTGCAAGGCAGAGCCCTATAGCCAACTGCCACCAAATCTGACGACATGGCTTGAATTATCCGTGGCTCCTCAGACCTCCCAGATAAACAGGGCAAAGGCTCCTTGTGACTGGACCTCTACCTGCCTGTCCCAACTCCTCCCACCCATTCCTACCTTGCACTTTATGGCCCAGCTATCCCAAACCATACAGTGTTTCCTGAAGACATCCTTCATTCATTCACTTATTCGTTGATCAAACGTTTCACAGACTGCTACTATGTGCCAGGCTAGAGATAGGGCTGGACTGTAAACTCTTTGAGGGCAGGACGGAACTGTGTTTCATCCGTCATTGCAGCCTCAGTGCCTACATTGTACCTGCTACATACTATAAGCTCAGAAAATCCTGTTGAATTCATGCATAGTCACTTAGCAAATATTTACTGAGCACCTAATATGTGCCAGACACTAAGGCAGGCACTGAGATACAGTAATAAACAGTAGCAGCTCCATGACCTCCTGGAGCTGCCAGTCGAGTGAAGGAGGCTGACAACAAATAAATGAACAAAAACTCTCATTTATGATACTGATAAACACTATGGAAGAAAAATAGAGGATGTGGAGTAGTCAGGCAAGACCTCCCCAGAGAGGTGAGATTCAGCAAGACCAAAAAGAACCAGCCAAGGGAAGACAGAGCAGAGAGTTTTCCAGGCAGAAGAGTCAGCAAGTGCAAAGGCCCTGAGGTTGGAACTTGCCTAGCAGGTTTGAGACATAGCAAGGAGGTCAACGATAAGAGTGAAGATCCTCGGAGCTGCAAGACTTCCTGGAATGCTTTGTCAGAAGGAGCCCATGTGGTGCCCACTGGCTTGCGGGGCTTGGACCCTGGGTCATTAACAGACAGCTCAGAATCAGCTCAGACCCAGGGAGCTCTCCCTGTGATGGGATTTGTTCAATGGGATTTGCCCTGGAACAGCAAATCAAATCCACATCTGGGATAGGTGTGAATGGGGGACGTGCAGCATCTGCCTGCTCTCTTCCCGAGTGCCTGGAGGCCTGGGGGATGAGGGCTTCCCTTGCATCCAACCCCTGTCTCAAGGCATGACCACTTCCAAGCCGATGGGCTTGGACCCATCTAAAGAGAGGTGGGAGAGGGGAGCACTGAATGACTTCTCCAGCAAATGGGCTATTACCCGTATTCTGCAGATGGGGAAATCAAAGCACAGGAATGTGAAAAGGAGTGCCTGAGATCACACCGCCAGTAAGTGGCAGATCTAGGATTTGAAGCTGGGTCTCCCTGACCCCTAGCCGTGTTCCTTCCCCCCAGCAAGCTGTGTTGGAGAGCACGAGAGAGAGAGGCCCTCAGCAGCCCCGACGCACAGAGCCCCGCAGGCCTATGTGGCCCTCGCCGGCCTGTGGCTGGCCCATGGGCCCCCGGGAGTCCCTCTTTGCCCGAGGAAGCAGGAAGCATTTGCCCAGAGTTAGGGGCCCGGCTGAGGTCTGGGGCCTGCAAACTTTTGAACTTGAGGAAGTCCTGGTCTGATGCGGTAATCCACCCCCTCAAGTATGCTAAGGCCTCTCCCCCGGTGGGTTTTACTTTTTTCCCCGGTGACCTTGCTTTCACTAATGTATTACTTCTTGGTACGTTACCGTTACTAACTCAAAATCAATACCGACCTCCACATCTGTAAGGTTTTATCTGAAGGCAAATCTCTGGGCTGTCTGTCAGGCTGAGTGACAGCCATCCCTTCCTCTCCCCCTCTACCCGCCATGCGCCCCCCCCAAGCCCCTTCCTCTCCCTCTGCTCTAAATCAGTCCCAGCCTCCACCAGACTAAATCAATAAGGGGCCGGCCTCACCCAGCCACCTTCTGCCGCCGCCGGGGAGAGGCTTCTAGGTTTGGGGGGTTGGGGGCCGCGAGAACCAAGCAGCAGCCCCCCTTCCACATCCTCTGCTCACCGCCCCCTCCCCCCGGGACGCGCCGGCGCTCCCCTACTTTAAAAGAAGGGGATGGGAAAAATGTAATTAATTCCCTCCGTTCCTGAGCTGGCCCCGAGGGCCTGGGACAGAGGAGGCTGAGCTGTGAGATCTGCACCCTCTGTGATAACCGAACGTGGCTTTGGGAGCGAGGCTGCAATTAGAAGGGGTGATCACCATCATCGGGGCTCCATGGCCAGGTTCAGGGTGGGCGAGTGGGCCCGTGGCGGGATGCAGAGCGGGGAGGGAGGGGCAGGGGCCGAGACTGCTGAGGTCAGGACGGTGGACCTGGAGATGAGACTGGGGTTAGAATGAGGCCGAGGACCATGGGCCCAGCGAGCAGGCAGCAGGTGGGGAGCCCCGCCTCTGCAATGCCAGAAGGGGACGCTGAGGCCTCAGAGGGACAGTAGTTTCACCAAAGGCACTCGGCCAGTGAGTGCTCTGAGGGGCTTCCTTGTAGCATTGGGGGCCAGGATATCTGCATGAGCATCCATGCTCTGCCGCTGACTAGCTGTGACCCTGGGCAATTTCTTTAACCTTCTGGACCTCAGTTTTCTCATCTGTATAATGGGAATGATAGTAATTGGAGCTACCTATAGGGTTATTGGAAGGATTAAATGAGTAAATGCACGTAGGACGCTTACGCAGTGCCGGGCACGTTATTTGTTCTCGGTAAATGTAAGCTCTCCCCCTCCTCTTCCTCTCCCCCCACCTTCCACATGGATTAGATGGGACATGGCTTGAGACAAGGCAGACCCAGGGACCTCCTCCCTGTCAGGGACCCTGTCTTTTCTATCCCTTCTCCCCCATGGGGCCTGGCACACAGTGGGTGCTTTCTGAATGGAGCATCACCCTGCCTGCACTCTGGCAAGGGAGCAAGGTGTGTGTCAGGTGGACAGGTCATACCCCTCTGGGGGATGGTCTGGGGAGGCCCAGTTCATGGCCAGCCTCGGTCCCCAAGGGTCCCTGAACGTGCTTATTTGTAGAGAGTGGCGAATCTATGAAGCCTCCAGCTAAGAACTAGTGAGGCCCAGAATTCACACACCTGCACAACACACACACCGCCCAGAGCAGCCCACACCGCGCCCCGACAGGGACACACACCTGCATCCCAGAAGGCGAGACAACTCAAAACACCTCTTCTCCAGATCACCACATGGCTTTTCACCAAAACTCCAATAAACTGTCATGATAAACTTCACGTACGCCCACCTACCCTTCTTAGACTCATCGGTGCACTTTTGTGCACACACCTGCATGTAAGCACATCTAAATACACACATGAAAGCTGGGAGGCACCTCGGAGATTGGCACATCTTCAGAGGTGGCGAAACGGAGGCTCAAAGAGGGCCAATGGTTTGCACTCGGGCAGAGTTGTACCCGCGAACTAGCAGCAGTGTAGCCGTTCCTGGGGTTCACTGTTATCCCTCCTGCCGGCAGGCTCCAGTTTGGCCCCCAAATGACTGGCTGGCTTGGCACACCAAGTGCCTTGATCTCCAGGCCTCAGGTCTGACTGCAGCTCTGCTTGGTCCACCCGCTTACTAACTCATCCCCCTGACTTCCAAAAGAGCTGAGAGGGGCATGTTTGCGGGGGTGGGGGGGACAGCCTGTTCCCATTGTCAGGGAGAGAAGGTAAGGGCACAGCTTGCCAGGAATGGAACACAATTTCCGTCTGCGTTACATGAACTATGTCTCTTTGGACCACAGGCTGTCCCAGGCTGAGGATGAGCTGGGGAAGCCCAGCTCAAGACTTGCCCTGGTCTCTCAGGGTCTGGGGTCCGAAGTCCATCTCTGTGTGCAGATAAACCCCGTAAGTGCAGGCTAAGAGCTGGGGAGAAGGCACAGGGCGGCTCCCCGGGGGTTTCTCTGCTCAGAGACTGCTTCCCCATGTTGGCTGCAAAGTGAAATCACCTGGAGAGTCTTTTAAAATGTTGATGCCAGGACCCCACCCCTTAGAGCTGCTGATTCGTTGGTCTGAGGGTCTGGGAATCGAGATGTTTAAAAGCTCATTCCTCCAATGATTCTAGTATGCTGCCAACTATGAGAACCACTGCTCTCAGACCATCACCATTATTGCTACACACACAATATGACCACACCTCCGCACCCACGTGGGTGAAATCACGGGCACACACACAGAATACACACAGACACTCCTACCGGGATAAGCACAGCATTATACAGACAAGCCAACCTGGACACACAAAGAATGAGACATGTGAACAACTGCCCGCCCCTACGCCATCCACACACTTCACAGATGCACACGGGCAAACAGACCTACACACGCCGCACACCACAGAGACACGTCACACAAACGCACACCCGCCCATCCCGCTGCCTGTTCCCAGCTCCACGCTGGGATTAGTGCAAGCGAGAAATCACCCACCCGGATAGCCGCCCACCACCGCTGCTCCCCCTGTCTCGCGCTCAATCCTCTACTAAGAGGATCTGGGCCCCCTCCCCTCTCCCTGCCTCCTGCGGACAGCGGTAATGGGCTTCGGGTGCCGACTTTGAGCATCCGAACAAGATTTCCAGCAGGTCTCCCTGTCGCCGCCCCCGACTTCGCCTTCCATCTTTCTGCTTGTGGCCCTCGCCTGCCACACCCTCCACCAGCCACATCTCACACAGCAGCCCCGCGCCAGCCAGGAGAGCTGGTGCCCAAGCAAGCACCCCTCCCCTGCCCGACCCCAACCCCAGCCCCCTGATTCCTGTTCCCCTCACACTTGTCCCCACCCAGTCTCCCATGAAGGCCATTCTCGTGCATGAGCACAGCACCTTACAGTTTCCGAAGCCATCTCCCTTTAAGCCTCAGAACCATTCTACGAAGCGCTGTTACCCCATTTCTCAGATGAAGAAACTGAGGCTTAGGAGGGCTCACCCAGAATCACCTAGGGGATTAGTGGCAGCATTGGGGCAAGAACCCTTGACCCCTGACTTTTAGTCCAGTACTCTTGCCCTGCACTGGCTGTGGTCTTCACTTACCATGTGTGGCTCTGGGGCATTCTTTTTTTTTTTCTTTTTTTTTTTTTTTTCAGTATGCGGGCCTCTCACTGTTGTGGCCTCTCCCGTTGCGGAGCACAGGCTCCGGACGCGCAGGCCTAGCGGCCATGGCTCACGGGCTTAGTTGCTCCACGGCATGTGGGATCTTCCCGGACCAGGGCACGAACCCATGTCTCCTGCATCGGCAGGCGGATTCTCAACCACTGCGCCACCAGGGAAGCCCTGGGGCATTCTTAACTCGGTGTGTGTGTGTGTGTGTGTGTGTGTGTGTGTATTATATGGGAGCATATGGGGGATACTGCATGTGTGAGACTAGTGTGGGTGTGTATGCATGCAGGTGCACATGAAAGTATTGTGTGTATGTATATTTGAATTTTGCATGTGTTTGTGAGTCTGTGTGTGCATGTGTGTGAATATGGTGTGTGCATGTGTGAGTCTCATAAGTGCACGCATGTACACATGAGAGTACGTGTGCAGGTGTGAGTTCTGTATGTGTGCTCCTGAGTTCGTGTGAGAGTACTGTGTGTGCGTGTGTGTGAGTATCGTTTGTGAGTCTCATGTGTGAGTGTTGCGAATGGGTACAGCACATATGTCTGGGCATATGTCCAGTCTGCCCCTCTAGCTGATCTCGCCCAGGGCACACACTGGGGCTTGGGGACCTCAGAAGCTCAGGGGGCACTCGGGAAACAGCTGGTCACTGACTGTCATGTCTGGCCAGGAGGGCCCTCCCCACCGCCAGAGTCCGCCAGCTTCTCTCCTCCCTCCACGTGAGAGTTCCACAGACTGGACCCGAAAAGACTCAGGAGTCAGGCTCTGTTTGATTGGAGAGGAAAGCAGGGAGGATAATTTCCACAGAGGAAGGATTCAGCCAAGACTGTGGTAAGAACCTCCTGGTGTGTGAAGGGAGACACTCTGAGAGATGGAGCCAAAAAAGGGCATCACTGAGAGAAAACTGTCAGCCCTGCCATGGTCCCCCTTTCTGCCCTGGGCACAGACCGACCTTGACCTTGGATTTGACCAAGAGCTGCTAGAGGCACATTTGCTGTGCTCTTCACACAGTAGATGTCTAACAGATAGTTTTTGAGTGAGTAAATCCATGAATGAATGAATTTACTTATCTTTTATCCCCAGCACAGGGCCTGGCACAGAGTTGGGTGGATGAAAATAAACGGAAGGTCCCTCCTCTCCCCTCAACTCAGTGGCTTTCAGAGCCCCCTCCTCACCCCAGGGGTCCTTGCCGGCTTAGTTAAAGGCTGTTTTGAAAATGGGGGGGTACACAGAATGACTTCCCACTCATTGTCCAAGAAGCTAAGACTCTCTCTCTCTCTCTCTCTCTCTCTCTCTCACACACACACACACACACACACACACACACACATTTCCAGTGTTTGGTCTACAAGATGTCAACCTCCAAATATCTGGAAACATCTAGAAGCATCTAGAAACACTGGTGGGGCAGGGGCTGACTTTGGCTTCCCCCTCCCTAGGCAGATCCTGGGTTGGCCCAAGTCTGAAGGGGTCTGTGCCAGGATGGGTCCAAGGGCTCCTGGTCCCTGGCGGGTGCTGGAGCTGATGGGGTGTGGTGGGATTCAGAGACCATTTCTCATGGCGTGAAAATGGCGGATGGGGATTAGCGCAACTCCGCTCTCAGAGCGGCGGTGGGGTTGGAGAAGGAAGGGGCCGATCGCCGGGAAAGATATGACTATTTAAAGATAATGATTGCATAAATTTAATTAGCACACTTTCACGCGGCAAATGGCCGTTTTGTAATTAATGTATCTGGCCTTACTAAGCATGAAAGATCCCATCTCCTCCCCCTCCCCTCCAGCTCCCCCTCCGCTGCGGCCCTAATGAAAGACAGAGAGCAAGTGACAGAAACAGTTTGTCAGCGGCTCCAGGTGTCAGGGGCCTAATTGGCTGAGCTGAAGGGAGGAGGGGGAGCCCGGAGGGCTGAGAGGGGGAGGGAGGGGGGGGCCTCCTTGACTTTGGCCGGGCCCAGGTTGGGAGAGGAGGAGGGCGACAGGGTGGCCTGGGCTCTCGGGCCCCGTGGTGTGGTGGGAGCCCTCCCCCTTGGTAATTACTGGAGACGAGGATGCAGATTGGCCATGGCAGGGAGTGAGTGGTGGCAGGGAGGCCTCGTTAGTACCTGGGCAGACAAGCTGGCACGTATCACAACGCGTTAGGGACCCACGGCCATGATGGCTCAGGCCCTGCTGGTCCTCTCCAAGGAGCAAAGTCCCTTCAGTGGAAAGAACGAGCGAAAAAAAGGAACAAAGCTCAGTGTCCTCTTGTATAAAACAGCCCCTGGTTATCAAGAGGCTCACAAGGAAACCTGATCATAGCCTTCCATAATTAAGCACCTACTACGTGCCGAGCACCTACTATGGGCGGGCAGCACTGCCATTCACTCCTTACCACAGCTGTCAGAACAATGTGGATTTTCATCTTTCTAGAATTGGAATGCATTTCACCATCCACAGCACCTTGCTACGGCTGTGGTAGCAACGACACCAGCTGTGTGCAAAGGTTTGGTTGAGGTCTTCTGAGAAGATCAAGAAAGGCCCAGCAACAAATCATCTTAGGTTCAATGAAATATGGGTATTGGCTGTTCCATGTTACAGATCAGGAAACTGAGGCTCAGGGGAGCTAAAAAAACCTCACCCAAGTCTGTACAATCAGGAAGTGGTAGACTGGGACTTGAACTCGGAAGGTGTAACTCCAAAGTCGATTCTCTTTCCAGCATCTATCTCCGGGACCCACTGCAGGGCCAGCTCGGCACCTTTCCTACACACATGATACCACCCCCTGCAGGCTACCTAAGGTGCTTGCCCAGGCCCCACAGGGAAGTCTCTTTGTTAGGCGGGTATAGCAGTCAATGGCAATAACGCCCCCCAAAGCTAGAGCTGCCTGGTTTTCTTGTAGGGTGAGCAGGTAACGGGGTCAAGAGGGTTCCAGCCGCCATGCCTGACCCTTATGCCGTGGCCGCCTTGGTGGCTGTGTCCTCTCCCACCTCTCTGAAAATGACCCTCCACCGGCTTCACCAGCTGCCCTCTGCCAGCCTCAGCCGCCAGCCCCTGCCCCAGCCAGCCCAGCCCCTGCCCAGTTTTCTTGCAGGAAGGCAGGGCAGGGAGGCCTTGAGCCAGCCTCGGCCGGGTGGAGCAGGGCCCAGCCAGCCCTCGCCCGGACCAAATTCAATTTCGAAGTTTAATGAGTTTGCAGAGGAGCCGGGTGAGCTCGCTGACGCCACTCCTTGCCGGCTGGGTGGTTCCGGCCCGGCCACCGAGCGAGCAGCGGCCCCGGGCCGGGAGAGCCCTGGGCTCCATCGAGAGTGGCGGGGGCAATGAGTGAGTGAAAAATGTCAGAGCAAATTGCTCTTGACAGCGTTAATATCTGCACCTCATAGCAATAATTACATGTAAATAAATAGCAAAATCACACTCAGCTGGAGGCAGCTTGGCGAGGACAGACGATGTTAAGGACCAGCTGGGGACCCGGGATGCTCTGCTCCATCCTTTTCTTTCCTTCTTAGAGTCTCTGCTCCCCCCTCACCCTCAACCAGATTCTTGCTGTAGCACAGAGCAGGGACCTCAAGATCCCGGCCACCCGTAGTAGAAATGGAGGGGGAAAAGAAAACATGTGGGTCCCCCTGTGTTCTCATCCAGCCTGGAGGAACAGCTGGACCAAGCACCCTCCCAGCTGCTTTCTCTCCTCTCCCCCTGAGCATATTATTTCGTCTCCGGGTCTCTATAGAGAGAGGCCTCTGAAATCCACATCTCTGCCCTGAGCTCTCTCCTGGGAAGCCCCCTGGCCTTGACCTCCACCCATCTACCCTGATCCAATCCTCCTCCTGCACTCCCTGTATCTGTCCACGATTACATCAGCCTCTTGGTCACCCAAACTCCACACGTCCAGTCATCTTTGCCTCTCCCTCAGTTTCAACATCCATGATGTCGCATGGCGTCACGTACCATGCCAAGTCACGAGAGAACACGGCACAGCTTCCTGGAGTGTCGACTTGCCCTGATGCCAATTAATTTTATTGTGATGGTCAACAAATGTAGCTCCACAGTGGCAAAGCATGCAAAATGAGCCTGCATTTTAAAGCTACTACAGAAAAATCTGGTACAACCCCACCCCCAGGGCCTTGGGGGAACACACTTCGGACTTTGGAGAGAACTTTGAGAAGCCCTGTGTGCAACCAGAGTTGCCTCTTGCCGCCATGTGTGGAGGCTGCTGGGTTCGGTTTTGTTCTTTTGCCTGTAAAAGCAAGGACCACGTCTCATCCATGTCTGGGTTCACAATACTTAGCAAAAAGCCTTCGGAGGTATTTGAGGGAGGAAAGAAAAGAAACAAAAGGGAAGCAAAGGGCTAGGAGGAAGGGGAGGAGGGAGGACAAAGGCATCGGAAGGTGGGAGATAGGGGGGAAGCTGTCGCCCAGGGAGCTGACACTCTCCAAATGACCCCAGGGATGACAGGTAGCTGGATTGAACTCGGGGTTCCACTCTCTCCTCCCCAGAGGGACCCTGTTCTCCGGGGATCCAGCCTCCCTCCCACTTCCTGTTGGCCCTGTAGGGAGTTCCCAAGAGTCAGGGCTCCTCTTCCCCGGGAGAAGGAGCTCAGAGGGCCGGCCCTCCAGCTACTTCACCACCGGGCCTGCCTGGCCTCTGCACAGGGAAGGCAACGCAGGCTCCATTCTTTGCGAAACAAATATCTTCTCCGGAGCAGCCCCTGCATCCCACACCACCTTGTTTAGCTCACCGACTAATCCACTTATCGAGGATAAAGCGCCTGTGAATCCCCATTTGATAAAGGCGCCACAAAATTAGCAGAAACGTGCCCACGGCTCCGATGTACCAAACAACAAGAGTCTGGGGGACGGTCACGGAGAGATGCCGTCTCTCTGCAGGCCCCAGGCTGGGAGAGATGCGGGAGGAGACAGCAGCTTTCTGCTGGCGCTGCCGGCTGGGAAGGCGATGCCCTGGGTTATTTGAGAAGGGGGTTGGGCAAGGTGGGGTAGGAGCCAGAATGGAGTGCCCACCCCATCCTCTAGCGCATGCACCCCAGTGCAGCCGGTTTCCCAACTCCCAGTACAATCCAACTCCGTGACCCTGTGCTGACTGCGCTTCCAAAGGTAACCATCTGTAATCCCAGCTAACAGGCTTCAGTGCTTACTCCATGCCAAGCAGGGTCCTAAGCATTTCCCGTGTTAACCGGTTTTCTCCTCACAACAGCCCTGTGAAACAGGCACTGCTGTCATCCACATTTTATAGATGAAGACACTGAGGCCCAGAGAGGTCAAGTCATTTGCTCAAGATCACACAGCTGGTAACCACCCATCCCAACTGGAGAGTTATTATCTAAAGCTCGCCCATTCGACCACGACCAATTTGAACTCAACCTGCATCTCCAGCTGTGGTCCCCAACTCCGACAGAAGTCCCCAAGACCACCTGGCAGTACTGCCAATGATCCACGGTCCCCTCCCCTGCCACTATGTATAAGAGTCTTCAAATGGCTGAAGCCTGTATGCCCCCTCCATGGTTTGATGACTGTCTAATTCACCTCCCGGGGTCGCTGTCAGAGCCAAAGTTGTTCTTCTATGCCCTATGTCCACCTTTAGTGCTTCTGCTATCAGGGCTGTAGGGCCCTCCCAGCAGGCTCCCAGAGGTCTCTCTGCTTTGCCCCAAGGGGTTCCAGGCCCTTTGCTGACACAACCTCCTAACCATGGCTGCAGGATTATGAATATCACACAGATGAGAAAACGGGGACTTGCATGAAAACTCAGCTCATCTGAGTTTAACTGGCTCCTCTGAGGGTGGCTTTGAGGAAGGGTCAAGGAAGAGGGAAAAGCAGGAGGGGATTCTGGAAGGTTCGGTCCCTATGCTGCCCACACACCCACCAGCTCTGGCTTGGGGAAGAGGGGCAGGTCCCAGGCCTTGGGGGTGGGGACATTAATCACAGGGGAGCCCCTGTCAGGGTGGCATCTGGAACTAAAGGGAAACACTCATCGAAAGGCCAAGACTTTTCACCCTGGGCTCTGGGGGCTTGGAGACCAAGCACTGCCACACCAGGAGTCCAGGGCTGGGAGGAGGGCATCTGGGGTTCAGGCCTGGGCTTGAGAAAAGGTCCCTGCCATGGACACCTGGACCATAGGGGAGAGAAGGAGCATGGAGAGTAGCTGGGCTCTGGCAGGTTCCCATGTCCCACTGGTCCTTGGCAGGAACCCAAGGGAAAGATCCTTCCCTCCCCAAGGCCACACAGCTAGGAGGAGGTGGGGCTGGCGTTCAAACTTGAGTCTGACTGCAGAGCTGGGTATGTGTCTCCCTCAAGCCCTCTGCACCTTCCCTCCTCCAGCTCTGGGGTTCTCCCTCCTGTCTCGGGTCCCTGTCCCCGCCCCATTTCTGTGAGTTCACCTCCCTCCAACTGTGCCTCTGACTCTCCATCACCACCGTCAGCCCGGCCTCTCCCCGTTTCTGCCTTTTGCTTCTTGTCCCAGTCCTTGTCTGCACACTCTCTCTGGGTTGCTCTGTCTCCTTTCCTTTCTCTCTGTCTTTCTTCCCATTTCTGTCTCTTGGTCTCTGGGTGTCTCTCTGTTTCTCTCTGTCTCTCCCCTCGTCCTGCCTCTCTTGCTCTGCCTCCGCCATTCTGCATATCTGTCTGGACTGACCTCCCTTCTCTCCACCAGCATCTCACACCCTGATTCTCTTTATGGGTCTGGGGGTCTGTCTGTGCACTTTCATGCCTCTCTGCCCTCCACTCCTACGTACCTCCAACAGGGGGCGCCTCCCAAATCAGCCCTGGAGCCTAGTGTGCCAGAACTGAGGCCACTAGGCCGGGAGGCCAGGCCAGCACCCTGGTCCAGCTGGCTGTCAGCCTAGCACTGGACTGCAGGCTGGAGGAGCCCTCAGCCGACCTCCTCTGCTCCCCTGTTTCTTCCTCTGAGGGATTTTGGCGGCTTCTCTCCAAGGCCCCTTCCTCTCCCCTTCCTCTGCTGCCCAGGGTGGCCCATTCTGAGTCACTCAAGGAGCTTATGGGGCATCTGAGAGCTGGGAGGGCATAACGAGGTCATTTCAGCCAGTGCTGCTCAAGCTTTCTTCAACATGGGAATCTCCTGGGAGCTTGTTCAAGTGCAGACCAGACCTGGAGAGGTAAGGGTTCTGTTCTGGCAGCCTGGCACAGAGGACGGAATTTAATCTCTGGCCTTGGGCAGACCTGGGTTTGGGATTCCAACATTGTCCCTTGCTGCTGACCTTGAACTTTGCCCCTCTGACAATTCCAGGCCCTCAGGGCTCAGCGAGGACCAAATAGCTAATGGGGGCAAAAGCACCCCGTTGACTCCTCTGGTTCTGAACAAATCGGGCATTTGTTGTAATTATTATGAACAGTGAAGGTGCGAGAGAAGTAGCCCCATTTCTTTGGGAGCCAGAGCAGGGTGGGACCCCAGTTGGGACAGCCGCTTCCTCCAGACGCCTAGAGAGGGAGATTGGAGTTGGCTGGGGTGGGAGTCAGCATCCAGGGGGCTCAGGGAAGGATGCCTGGGCAGTTAGGAGTGGTGGGGGGGCGTTATCTGTGATAGGGAAGGGAAGGCAGCCCCTGGAGGAGGCTCAGGAACATCTGCCCCCAGGCATCATGTCTCAATTTCAGCCTGGACCATCCCCTTTGTGCAAGGCACTTGCCAGGGCTCTCATGGGACCTTAATCCTCCGATGCCGCAGGTCACACCCCGGTCTGGCAAGAGGGTCGCCCGCATGCTGAGCCTCTATGCTCTCTGCTGGCCCCCAACAAACGAGCAGGGTGGAGGGACAGAAGCCAGGCAGGGATGGGTCTCCCTCTCCTTTCCTGGTGCTTGATCCTTGGAAAGGTTGCCCAGGGCTTTGTGTCAAAGCAGGGATTGCCCGTGCCACTTGGAGCAGAGGCAGAGATGACTGTAAATGCTGTCCACGGACCCTCTGGAAGGATCCGGCCATCGCCACACCCACCGTGCCCGCGGAAAAGCCCGCCTAATCCCTGAGTCTTTCTAGGCAGTGAGAAGTGTGGAGGGCTACCGCAGGTGTCTCTATTATAAAAGGAGGCAGCCTTCCAGCCCGGAGATTGCTGGAGAGGAGTCTCAGTTCAGTTCAAACAGCCCTGCCCCTGAGTCACTTCCTAAAGAAAGGGGGTGGAGGGTCAAGGTGCTGATGCGACATTGACAAGGTGAAGGGTCGCTAAGGCTCGCTAATCCGGTGCTTTGGATGTGCCAGACCAGCTGCCTCGGATGGTGCCTTCTTTAAAATACAGATTCCCCCTCTCCCACAGCAGAGCTACTACTGTATTGACCTATCAGGGTGGAGCCTGGGAATTTTGATTTTTAACAGGCATTCCAGATCATTTTGATGCACAGCTTTGGGAACCACTGACTCTAATTGAATCCCCTACCGTTCTAAGAACCCACTCTCCAATAGTCTTGACAAAACCAGATCCTGCCTGCACCCCCAGAGATGGGGATTCTGCCTCCCCATGACCTCTGGCCCCTGCCATCACCCGGATCATGCTGGCTCTCTCTGTCCCAAACAGACAGCGCCCTGGGGCTTTAGGCTGGGATTGTGAAGGTTCCCTTTTGCTCTCCCTTTACATAATCTGACCTCTTGTCACCTCCTGAACCTCCAAGGTAGACTCTAGCTTGCCAAGGAAGGTGGTGGGAAAGCAAAGGTGGACCTCCAGGCGGTCAGCCCAGTCCAGCCTAGCCTGGCATCCCCGAGAAACATATTTCTCTTGTCAGGGGGGTACGGAGGCCACAGATACTTCCCTACCTCCCCACACCCTCTTGTCTGGGGCATCCCCTCCTCTCTGGAGGCTTCTGGCTCCTGGTTTCCTTGCTTTCTTTAGCCAAACTAACTGGAAGGTCTTTGAAGGCAGGGACCGTGGGACCGGGCATACGAAGGATGCTGTGTCCAATGCAGGCCCACCGCTGTTTACCAGACCCCTGCTATGAGCCAGGCTTTGTGCTGGGGCCACGCGCCCCCAGAGCCTCTATGCTCTCTGCTGGCCCCCAACAAACGCGGTTAATTTCCCCTTGCTTTAAGGGGAGAGAGCAGTATCCAGAAAGTTAGAATTCAGAGGCGAAACTGCTACCCTGGGAAGGAGTGGGTCACCCAGACTGGAGGACGGGAAGCTTCTGAGAGGAAGTGAGGAGGGCTTGCCTAAGCGATGAGAAGGGAGGGTGAGAACATCGCAGCAAGTGCATCATTGGCTAAGAGGAGCCACTGAACGGAGGATGGGAATGAGGGAGGAAGCCCTCGCTGGAGGCGCTACCAAGCAAGGAGGTGCCTGTCTGCGGAGCGCACTCGCTCCCCTGGCCCTCGGCCACTGGCCACCAGCCACCAGGCACCGTGCGCGCGTCGGCCGGGCCGGCGGAGGCAGAACCCGCAACCGCAGGCCCCGCGCCGGCCCCGGCGTCCCGGGCGGCGGCCAGGCTCGCTGCTGCTTGCCGATCTCAGGCCCGGGCCGCAGGAATTAAGCAGGCCGCCGAGCCCGAGCGCGTCCTTATCTCGGGGAGACAGTTGTTGGGAATCACTCTGACTGAGTGGTTTTGTCTCCCCGCATTTTCCACTGTCAGGCGGCCTCGGGCCATGGATCAAAGGCGCGCGGCGGCGGCGGTGGAGGCGACGGAGCGCGGGGAGGGGCGGCCGCGCGGATCCGGCCCGATCCCCCCACCTCGACGCCCCCGCCCCGACCCGGGTCGGGGTCCGCGCCCAGTCCCGGCCTGGAGCCCATCATCAGCGGGCTGGGGAGGAGAGAAGGGGAGGAGAGGGAAGACAGAACGGGAGGGGCTGGCGGGAGGGGCAGAGGGTGAGGGGGCGGGGAGGGGCTGGAGAGGGAGAAAGAAGAGGTGTTTTCGGGAGAAGCCGGGAGAAGAATGAGAGAGATTAGGGGGAAGAGAGTGGGGGAGGGGGACTGGATTTGAGAGAAGGAAGGATGGAGCAAAAGAGGGTCGCATGCAGACGGGGGCTAAAAGGGGAAAAGGAGCAGGAGAGCTGGGGACTGGGGGGAGGAAACGGGAAAAGGAGAGAACAAGGAAGCAGAAGAAAATCAGTGCAGAAAAGAAAGCAGCGGTTAATTTCCCATCAGCTGGGCCCAAGAGAAAGTTCTGGGCTGAGGGAGGGCACATGGAGAGGAGACTGGCTGGAGGAGGTCGGGGGAGGGCAGTCTGGCTGCGCAGGGCTTGGGGTGGAGACTGTCCTCCCTCCAAAGAAAGTGCTGGCCCTCGTCACCGAGAAGGAAAGGGAAGCGGAGAGTGGTGGTGACCGGCCGAATCACCCCACAGGAGCTGGGCTGGCACTCAGGCCTAACCCTCCAAAGGTCGCTCGCGGTGCCTGGGGGACACTAGCTCAGGTCTCGGATACTCCCAGAAGCCCCCGGAGAGGAGCCTCCTCTGCCTGTTTCCTCCCCATCAGCCCCACCCCCACAGCAGAACTCCCAGGGGCAGCTCGAGAAATACCTGTCCCAAGCCCTTGAAGGTGTTGGAGAAATGTTCCCAGCTGGGGCGAGGGCCAGCAGAGAGAAGGGACTGGTGGGAGGGTCTGGAGAGAGCGGGGAGCCCTGGGGCTGAGGCTGGGGCAGGGCAGGAAGGTAGACAGGGAGGCAGGAAGGAGCAGGGGAAATCGAAGGTGCTGAGAAGAATTAGTTGGGGGCCTGGCCCTGCACCAGCTCACTGTGTGGCCTTGGGGGCCCCCATCTGCAAACAACTACCCGGCATTGCGCCAGATGCCAACCCGCTCTGCATCTATGGGCACGCTTACTCCTCAGGCTGGTTCTATGAGATGGGAACTATTTATTAGCCCCACTTTACAGAGGGGGAAACTGAGGCAGAGAAGAACCTGTTTGGAAGCACCCAGCTAGGAAGTGATGGTCCTGGGGATTGGGCACAGGCCCAGGGGTTCCAGAGCTGGCATCCTGACGCCTCTCCTCTCCTGCCTCTTAGGGAACTGGGAAGAGCCGAGATCAAAGAGTCCGGGGCCCTCAAAGATCTCACCAGCGAGTGGGAAACAGACCATTTTTGTGACATGTACTGGCTAAGAGCATGATCACTGGGGTCAGGCAGTCTGAGTTCAAGTCCAGGCCCTGACACTTGTTGGTTCCTGACCTTGGACAAATTGTTTACACTGCATGCTGCCACTGTCCACGTAAGACAGAAATAATTCCAGGCCCTCCCCTTGCAAAGGAGATGTTATGAAGATTGAATGGAACAATCCATATAACGGGCTTAGCACAGCAGCTGGCCTGTGGTATAAGGGCTCAAAAAATTGAACCATTATTATTAGTAGTTAATATTTGTCTAGCAATACAGGTACTTTTAATATACTGAGAAAATGTGATAAATGCACAGGGAAAGCACAACTAACCCAGCATAAGGGGGTGCAGGAAGGCTTCCTGGAAGGGACCAAGTCTTTAAAAGTAAGTAAGAGTGAGTCTGAGATGATGCCAGGATGGTGGAGGAGACGCAGGCAGAGAGAGCAGCAGGTACACAGGCTTGGAGGCAGGGGACAGTATGGCCCTCTGGGGACCCTCAAAGTCACCCCTGCCTCTCCTATCTGGGTACATGCCTGGCCTCCCAGGTCCGGCTGCCCTGCCATCCCAGAGGCCTCCCTCCTGCTGGGGACCCCAGGGATGGGCCTGAGCAGTTCTGAGTCAGCCTGCTGTATTAAATGCTAATCTCTCTCGTTTTCTTCCCCTCTATCTGCCGGACTGTCTCGTTCAGAGACCCCAGCCCCGTGCTAATCAGAAAGAAGGACAAATCCGCTATTTGCATTCTTTCCCACCAAGCCAGGCAGTCTGGTTGGCTAAACCCCCAGCCTGTTGGGAAGCTCACCAGGCCTAGGCTGGGGCCCCAGGAGGGTGGAGAGGAAGGCTGGCCCTCACCCAGAGACCTAGAGGCTGTGACTCATGTGCTCATACAAAGGACCCACGGGAAGCATGGACTCTAAGCAGGAAGGTTCCTGACTAGAAGTTGGTCTCTCACGTTCATTGCACCGATAGGGAAACTGAGGCCCAGAGTGGAGAGGCATCTACCAAGGTCGCACAGTGCGTTAGAAGCAAAGTCTGGAGGGAACTCAGATCGCCTGACTTTCCAGCCAGTGACCAGGCCTGGCCTGGGCTGGCCGGACCTCCAGTCCCAGAAAAGAATGGCTAATTCAATTTTTCCCTTTTTCCATTATGGTTTATTACAGGATAGAATGTAGTTCCCTGTGCTCCACAGTAGGACCGTGTTGTTTATCCATCCTATATATAATAGTTTGTATCTGCTAATCCCAAACTCCCGATCCATCTCTCCTCTCTCCCCTCACCCCCAATTTCTAATTAGGGCAGGGATAAGCAAAGAGGGAAAAACTGTCACTTATTAAGCTCTTCCTCTATGCCAGACATAGTTTTAGGTATTTCACATGAATAGTCTCATTTATTTCTCAAAATCCTACAAGGTGACCAGTATTGGCCCCATCTTCCAGATGAGGAAACTGAGGCTCAGAGAGCTCATGTAACTTGCCTGTGGTCACATAGCAAGTAAGTATAGAAGACCTGGGATCCAAAACCTGGTCTGTATGATCATTTCACTCAGCCCATGATGTATCTGAATTAGACACTGTTTTAGCATTTGCCATATTATTTGCTCCTGTCCAGTCTGCACCAACCTCTTACCCCTTCCCTTATTTTCCACTGAGCAAATGCTACCTTGCTCTTTGAGACTCCTCCTCCAGGAAGCCTTCTTTGACAATGCCCTCCCTTTTCCAAACTCCTCTGCTCTTCCTATCCTGTCTGACCAGAAATCCCTCTAAACTGTCAATAACTGATTCTCTCATTGCTCTTTGGTGGTGAGCGGGGGTAGTACTGTCTCCCCTAAAACATACTTGGTAAGAGCAGAGACAGCCATGTGTTATTTCTTTTTTTGCACCTCCCTATACATTGTGTTCATAACAGGAGCTAGACAAATGAATCTGAAGGCAATTGAACATACCAACATTCAAACTAACTGATCAGCTGCCTCAAAAATCTCTTGGGGGCTTCCCTGGTGGCGCAGTGGTTGAGAATCCGCCTGCCGATGCAAGGGACACGGGTTCATGCCCCGGTCCGGGAAGATCCCACATGCCATGGAGCGGCTGGGCCCGTGAGCCATGGCCGCTGAGCCTGCGCGTCCGGAGCCTGTGCTCCGCAACGGGAGAAGCCACAACAGTGAGAGGCCCGCGTACCACACACACACAAAAAAAAATCTCTTGGGTACGGACCACAGCTGTGTGTAGTCAAGCCTGCTATACTTCTGGGGGTTCACCAACACTTGCTGGAGGCCTACTATGGGCCAGACACTGAGTTCTGGGTGTCACTAGAATGAATCACCATGCACAGAGTACCACTGCCTCGCCTGTGGTCCTACTGAAGACCTTGGTCCCTGACATCAAATGGTGCGTGGAAACATCTAGGTCTCCTCTTTCCCACTTGTTTATGCCAGGCCTTACTCTGCTCATGCGGAGGGGCAGAGGTCAGCTCCTGCCCACATCTTCTCAAGGTATAGGGTCTTGATTGTTATAGATGTATCAGTAGTGGACAAAAAAGAGGCCCAGAGCATCCCTTGAGGGCAGCCCTCAATCCACAGCCCTTGTCCAGACACAGGGAGATGGGCTCAAAATGCCATCTTCCCAGAATCCCACTCAGTCCTCTAAGGAGAAAAAGCCAGGGTTACCCTCAGTGGTAAAATGACCCCAAAGTTGGGGACTTCTCTGGCCGTCCAGCAGTTAAGACTTCTCCTTCCAATGCAGGGGGTGCAGGTTCGATCCCTGGTTGGGGAGCTAAGACCCCACATGCCTTGGAGCCAAAAAACCAAAACATAAAAAGCAGAAGCAATACTGAAATAAATTCAATAAGGACTTTAAAAATGGTCCACATCAAAAAAATCTTAAAAAAAAAAAAAAAGACCCTAAAGTCACCCAGAAGGCAGGCAATAAGCCAGGCCCCCCAATTCCTAGCAGGTCCTGCCCATAGGCATGACCCGCCTCCATCACCAGTATTCTGGAAAGTTCCTGATCCCGGTCTCATCTTTCTGTCCACCACCCCCTCAGTCCCCTCCACCCAGGAAAAAGGAGTGAGAAAGGCAGAGACATAAACACGAGTCTGTTTTCGCAGGAGACGAGGCTCTGCCCAGGCCTCTCCCTGTGGGCTGGAGCTGGGCCTCTGATTGATGTGAGCAGGTGACTTTGTTTGGCCAGCCGCCAGCAGGGAAATAACTCAGCTTCTCCCACTGAGGCAGGTTAACCATGGACAAAGGCAGAGCTGGATATGAGAGCAGGCTCTTGGCAGGTCTGTCCGCCCAGGGGCTGGAAGGACTGAGGGTGCCTGGGACCCCATGGCTGATTCTCTGAGCCTATAGCTCATCCTCGTCCTGGGGTGGGCCTGGCGGGGAGTTATGGGGGAGGGGCACTGGGGGTGTGCGGAGGCCTGATGAGGTAAGTGGACGCTCCTCACGACCTCCAATTGGTACCCTGATCAGGGCTGTGACTCAGGCTGGCAGATGTGGCTGGTTGACGTGGGGGAGGTGTGGGAGCTGGGCTGTTACTGGTGCAGTGAAAGCCAGTCAGGGAGGGCAGATACTGCCAAAGGGCATTTGGCTTCAAGTCCAGGAAAATCTGGCCACAGGTTCTTGGTCCTTTCCACAAGCTGACCCCTGACCCCACACCATCACCAATGGTCACCATGAGCAATGGGTAGGTGGGTGTTTCCCCTAATCCTGGGAAAAACCAGCGTCAGAGCCTGTTATTCCAACTGGAGCCAGTCACTCCTTCCATCCCAGCTCATCTTTCCCCGGGACCTGAGGGCCGAGGGAGGAAGATGGCCTTTCCTGTGCTTTCTGCAGAGAGGGGTGCTACCTGCACCGTGTCATCCTCTCTTCCCAAGACTGGAAACCAACTCAGGCATTTTCCAGGTGGGAAGGATAGGGGGAAAGAGATAGAAGAAATGAGGTGGCAGTAAAACAGAGTTGGGAGGCCAGGGTACAGACGGGGGAGGTGGGTGGAGAATTTAGTAAGCACCTACTATGTGCCAGGCACTGTACTCAAATCTCCCTTAGTCCTCACAGCACCCCCTGAGAGGTAGGGATTATCACTCCCTTTTACAGATGAGGGAAAGGAAGCCCAGAGAGGTTAGGCAAGCTGCCCCAGGGCCACACAGCAACTTAGATGGTGGCAGAACCAGAACTCCAACTCAGGGCTGCTTGTTGGCAGAGGCCAGGCAGCTTCTCTTGCCCCAGGCCTCCCAGGAGAGACTACCGGGGAAAGGTCGAGCCTGGAAGAGACCCTGAGAAGGTGAAGGGAAGGAAGCTGGAGGCAAAGGGGCCGCTGGGAAGGGAGGAAAAGGAAGGGCTGGGCGGGGCCCAGAGGCACGCTCATTCGGCTGGGGTTAAAGCCTCATGTTCCTACAACCCGCTAAGCCGGAGAAATGAATTCTGATCCTTCCAAAACCCAACCTTGGAAAATGTGCGAGAGAAGGGTCTCCTTTCAGGGGAGCAGGAAATCCTCCACACCTCCTCCCGACGCCCCAGTAATGCCAGGATGTCCCCAATCTGCTTTGAGGAATGGAGAGATTAAGAATAATAAAAAAAATTGCAATAAAATATGTGTGAAGGAGGGGGTAATTGTGGACAAACGCAGCATTCAAATTCATTTTTCAGCTCTTTTACACACCATTTCAATCTTATTTTCTGCTTGTTAATGAGATCTTGTTGCCTGGGCTAGGCAAAACCTTCCAATATCAGGACGTAATTGCACATAATTTTCTCTCCTACCAGTGATTTGCATCAGTTTTTTAAAAATTCTGGGCTATTTAACACCCCACGATGCCCCTCCCCGTCTGCTTGCCGACAAATCTCTTATGCCCTCCTCCTTCCCTGTCCCTGGTCCAGCAAGACTCATTTTAAATGCTTATTATAAACGCAGTGTCGCCAATAAAGGGGAAAAAAACACACAGAGAAAGTGAGGGGAGAAAAAGGCAAAGGGAGTTTGCAGTGGCCGCCGTGTGAAGGGCCCTGGTTCAGTTCCCCAGCGCGAGAGGTTTCTCCATCTTATCCCGCTGAGGGTGACGAGAAGGTGAGGTGCGTGGGTCAGGCGCACCTGCCTTGGAATTGCATCGCCACCACTCACCCGATCTGTGGCCTTCAGCAAGTTGCTTAACCACTCTGAGCCTCTCTTCCCAAGTTCTGCGGGGCCAGAGTAACTTCACAGAAGCAAAGGGCTGACAGGGCACGGGGCATCCCCTAGGGGATCAGCTGATGGAGTGTCCTTCCTTGCTGGACTGGCTCCCCTGGAGGCCTCAAAGGATGCCAGGAGGGCAGTGGTGGGACTCTACCATGGCGAGGCATTCTGGAGACCCCGTTCATAAACAACTGAAAAGCCCTCAGCTTGATTCCTACTGATCTAGGGAGCAAGGGGAAGCTTGACCTTTAAAGGTGTAGACCGTGAACCTGACCGTGCCATTAACTGCCCCTGTGGCCTCAGAGCTCAGTGTCCGCATATGGACCACGGGGCCAATCTTACGGGGCAGATACAAGAGAACAACAGCGTAGTGGGCTCTGGAGCCAGACCATCTGAATCCTAGCTTTGTCACTTTCCAGAACCTACCACGGGGCCTGGCATGCGGTAGGGCTTAATTAATATTTGTTAGATGGGCGGATGGATGGATGGCCCTGGACAAATCCATTTCCTCATCTGTAAACCAAGGTGACAAGGTGAGCGCCAAGAGTGGCCGAGCGCAAGCTGGTGTAACAGCCAGCCCACTCACGGCCGGCCAACGGTAAGCGTTCATTCTACGTAAGCCGTCGCTGTAACTATTACAGGAGGGAAGGGACAACGAGGCTTGGTGAACTGTGATCACGGCCGTGTGATTAACTTCACACTTAAGAGAAGATCTTTCATTAATTCCACACGGGGGAAGTTGTAAATATGTAAATCCCTTTACAGGTTCCTCCACGTTAAGCTCCAGGGAGGAGCAAAGGGGACAATGCGTGAGGGACATCATGAAGAAGCAAGAGGAGGGGTGGTGGCAGGAGAGGAACGCCCCCTTCCCGTGAGGCAGCGGCGGGAGCTGTGGGGGAGGTGTCTGGAGCCCTGCGTGCGGGTCCCAGCTCAGCTGCCAACCTGACAGTGTGATCTGGGTTCTCCCCCTCTCTGGGCCTCAGTTTCCACTGGCAACTCTGATAGTCCGCATCTAAGAAAGCCTGGGGGAGAAGGCACTTCCAGCCTCGGGCCGCCCCTGGGAACACATCTGCACAGGGCCCCGTAGAAGACCCCAGCACGGGGCAGCCTGCCTGTGGCCTTCAGCTCAAATGACCCTGGAAACAGCAGAACCTTGCTCCTGATGCTTTGCTTGGGAGCTTTGACTGGTCAGTGCTGCAGCTATGCATGGCCTCCGTGGCCTGTCTCCCCCATCACATTGGGAACTCTCCAAGCCAGGGCTGTGCTTCCACCGTCAGACTGGGGCGTCTAAGGACAAGGGGTTTCTCTCCCATCAGACTATGGGTTCCTGAGGACAGAGGTGTGTCCCTCCTCCCAGACTGAGAGCTCCTCAGGTTGGGGGCTGTGTCTCCCCCATCACACCGGGGAATCTCTAAGGACCTGAGTGTCCCCTTTCTACCTCTGCCCACCGCCCTTAAAACTGTGCCCTGCTCGTGATTCTTACACGTGGGCTGGTACGAACTGATCCACCTGCAGGAATCAGATCACTCGAAGTGACGTCACAAAAGGGTCCTTTTGTCCTAAGCTGTCCTGAGCTGGTTTCTAAGAGTTGTTTCCAAGCAAAGCCAGGGCCGTCCACGTGCTGAGTCCCTAATCCTACCAGGCTGGGTTCTTGGGGTGGGTGAGGGCCTGGGCCCCGAGGTAACCAAGCCTCAAGGTCATCTAGGCCTCTCATATGACTCAGCCCTGCCTGTTGGCCCCTAACCTGAGTTAGGCCTCAGTGTTCTCACCCATGACACGGGCTGACGGAGCTTTCCCTTCCATTGAGCAGGAGGGACTGGCTCCCGAGATGATTTCTCCTCGCCGCCAGCCAGTCTCTCAAAAAGAGGGCATGTGTGGGCGTTTCTGAGAGGCAGGAGGGCAGTGTGAGTGGGTAAAATCTCAGGTTCTGGAAACGAAGGGTGAACCCAGGCTTCGACGCTCAAGTAGATTAGTATATAGGAAACACTGAGAACGGGGTCAGAACGTCACAGAGGCTCAGAAAGTTTAGCTGTCCTCACCCACATTGTTATTAAACGTGTTGCATGCCTTGCTGTTTTATTATGTTTATTGTCTGTCTGTCCTGTTAACACTGCCAGCTCCACTAGAGCAGGGACCTTCGTCCCTATGTCCGCTGATTTATCCCAAGTGCCGAGAGCCGGCACTCCGTAACTATGTGTTATATCAGAGCCAGAGGACAGGCCCAGAGCTGAGATGAGTAAATGGCTTTTCTGTGAGATTCTGCCGGGCAGACTCTCCGTGGAGGCTCTGAGGCTTGGAAGCACCCACTTCCCAGGCTGGGTCTGAGGCCAGGACCCGGGTCAACCCGCGGGGAGGAGGCAGGTCCTCTCCAGGCGGCGGCAAGCCGGTCGGTGTGACAAGCAGGTGCTCAGGAGAGCCCCAGCTGGGTCCCCGACTGCATCCCCTTGGGCTTCTCTAAGAACAAGGGCCGGGCTTCCCTGGTGGCGCCGTGGTTGAGAGTCCGCCTGCCGATGCAGGGCACACGGGTTCGCGCCCCGGTCTGGGAAGATCCCACGTGCCGCGGAGCGGCTGGGCCCGTGAGCCATGGCCGCTGACCTGCGCGTCCGGAGCCTGTGCTCCGCAACAGGAGAGGCCACAAGAGTGAGAGGCCCGCGTACCACAAAAAAAAAAAAAAAAAAAAAAGAACAAGGGCCGAGGCTAATCTGGGTGACCGTGGACCTGCGATCCTGGATGAGGGAGGGGTATTCTGGCCCCGCAGCCCAAGTGGGGCCCATCCTCCCCCTGTTGCCCAGGTGAGCTATGGAGAAACCCCTCCTGCTGGGAAGACAGACATGGTAATGAACCTCTCTTGGTGGAGAACTCGCACGACCCCCAGGACCACAGAGACTGCTGACCATGTGTAGCTGGCCTGGCAGGTGGGGGAGGGAGTACAGGGAATCAGAGCTCAGAAATGCCAGGGACTTCCGTATAAGACCCTAAACACCCCCTCGCCGCCCCCTTCCTTCTGGAAGTGTCTGTAGCCTAACCCGGAGGTTCACACACACAGACTGACCCTGCCCTCGCGTCCGCCCTGCACGCAGCCCTCTCCCTGCCCTCCAGCAGCTGTGCACCTCCTGGTCCCCTCGGCCCCTGTCAGACCCTCCATCTGTCTTCACACCTTTGGTGGGAACCTCCCGACGAGTCTCCGAAGTTCACTCAATCCGTCACGCCCCGCACAGCCTCTCTGCCCTGAGGAATGGCATGGAAGCCTTGAGGGTCTCTCAGAGGAGGGGTGAGGGTCCAACTCAAGTGGGGAGAAGGTCGGGTTTGGTCTGGCTGCTCACGGTAGTGGCTCAGGCTCTCTTTCCTCTTCTCCTTCCCTCTCTGAGGTTCAATTCTGGGCTCAGACAGTGCGTGGAACAACCTCTCTTTAACACCATTGCTGAACCATGCTCCAGAAGCCAGGGGCCCCTTCATTTGCTAGTTCCTCCTCTGTCTTGTGACAGAAGTGCTGCTCTGGGGATAAACCTCAGCCCACATGGAGATGGGTGGACATGAAAGAGCAGTGGTCAGGGAGCCAGGTGCCCTGGACTCTCAGGCCTGGCCCAGCCAACATGTCCTAGCCCTCCATCTGTAAAGTGAGCTGGAGGGCCCACTTGATCTCAACACCCCTCTTCAGATTTCCTCCAATTTGTTTTGTACCATAAGGCCAGGCCTGGACCACATTCTCGAGTGTGGACACTGTGGGTCTCTGCAGCCATCCTTACCCAGCCGGCTCTGGATCCTGTCACGTCGAAACCTGGCTCTGGAAGGTTAGCTTGGCCAGTTAGTCCTCGGCACTAATGAGATGGAGGTGGTGACCTTGAACCTCAAAGAGGCCAGTTAGGTTCTACCGGAAATCATTCTGGTCTACGGGCTGCATCACCCTCACAGTGTGAGGCCCACGAGGACTTGCTGCTTTACCACTGGGAGCTCTGCCTTCAGCTGCTTCCATTCGCTGGGCATTCAACTCTGCACTGGACCTGGCCTGAGTGCTTTACCTAGGTCCTCTCATTCAATCCTCAGCACCCCTATGAGGTAGGGGCTAACATCGTCCCATTTCACGGATGAGAAAACTGAGGTGTAGAGAGGGAAAGGGATCTTACCCATAAGTAAATGATGGAACTGAAATGCAATTAGTCCTCAACGACACACATTAATTGAGGCAAATAGGAATGACCCCCAAACATGCAGAAAATTAACATTTGGGGGAATATTTTAGACCACCGCTGGCCAGTTTTTTCTATAAGGGCCAGATAGTAAATGTTTCAGGCTTTACAGGCCATGTGATCTCTTTTGAAACTACTCAACTCTGCTGTTGTAGCACAAAGGCAGCCATAAATAAATAAATACGTAAATGAACGGACATGGCTGTGTTCCAATAAAACTTTACTTACAAAAACAGGTAGCTGGGTGGAAGTGGTCTGGGGGGATGTAGCTGACCTTCTCTTTGGTCCTTTTCTTTAGGTAACACGTTTCTCATACTAACTATATTGTCCTGGCAATGGCGGGGGTGGGGCAGGGGTGGGGGAGAGAGCTAATGTTTATTTGGCCCCCATTCTGTGCCAGGCTCTGTGCTAAGTGTTTTGACCTGCTAGCACGTTGAATGCAGAGAACACCCCTCTTAGGAGGTTAGCAGCTCTCTGTTTAATTACTCTTTTGTTTAATGGGGGATAAACTAAGGCTCAAAGATGCTCACTAGCCTAACACCCTGAGCGGTGGAGCTGGGATTCAAACCCCCTCCAAGCCTCACCTTTTCTACCACGTTACAGCTGTTCAGATAAGTTTGCATCCCATGTGTTCTCACCACAGACACGACAGAGGTGTCTCAGAAAATGGGAGGCAAGGTAAAACGAGACTTGGATTCAATTCTTTCCCCCACGGATATTTGAGAGCCTGTTATAGCGACAAAAATACGCTCAGCAGTTCTTCCAATTTACTAGGATTTCAAGCATCACTGAGTCCCCCAAACCCACCAACAACCACATCAGCCTCAGCCTTGTCTTTCTGGCTTCATCTAAAGACGGTCCCACCACTTCTAATGGCACCATCAGGCAATGAGTGACTTAACCAGCAACCAATCACATGTGAGTAAACAGAGTTCCAAGACCCAATGAGAGTAGAGTTCCCGGGCTAGAACCATCCCTCCCCTCCCCACCCATTGCCACAGTTCTCTCCACCAGTAGTACGCGGTCCTTCCTTTCACTCATTGGTCACTCCTAGTGACCAAGGTGGGAGATGGAGCCCAGGATGGAATCCAGGAAAGACTCCCGATTCTAGAACAAAGCCCCAACCAGTCAGCATCCCATAGGAAATGGTGCAAGGCTTCCATCAAGGCTCTGAAGATGCCTGACTTTTATGGACTGAACAGCCATGAGGGGGGTGATGGGCCAGTTTAATAAGCTCTGGGTGGTGAGAAATATGGAAACCTGTGATGGAAACCTTTTCTCTGCATCTGCCCGCTGGGTCACCCAGGTCTGTGGCTTGAAGAAGATAAACCCAGGGTGAAGGGTCACAGAACAGTGACAAGTGAAGGTGGAAGGAGCATCCCCGCCTCCCACTTAAACTCTCTCATCGTGTCCAACAGCCACTCTTCCCCAAGGGAGAGTCAGCCTGTGTCCCCCAGAGCCCTCGCTGGCTGGGCTGGCGATCATCTGGTGATGGGACCCTGGGCGGGGGGCGGGGACACCTACCTGAGGAGACAGGCCATTGCTGACAGGGTTCATGTGGTTGGAGGGCGCTGCCGGGTTCATGAAGCTCTCGGAGTAGCTGGTGAAGCTGTGGCGAGCTCCGTAAGCAGAGCTGGTGTCCGCGGCTGCAGCGGCCGCAGCCAGGCCCCCCTGGTGCATGGTGGACGGTGGGAGGGGCTGGGGCCGGTGCACCGTGCTGCCCCCATCTGTGGAGAGACCCAGGAGAGGGCTTGAGCAAGTGGCCTCACCCCAGAGGGCGAGGGAGGGCAAGTACTTCCTGTTTGGAAGGCAAGACCTGAGCCTCCTCCTTCTCCCAGACTCCGTCCATCGGACGGAGCGGGGAGGGCACCACCTTCTCTTGCTACCTGGGATGGGACGACTGGCTTCTGGGCAGGACACTACAGACTGGCAAGTCTTGACTGACTGCCAGTCAACATTCCAGACCACCTCTAGGCACCTACTACGTGCTGGCCTTGTTCTCAGTGATTGGCACATAGTAGGTGCTCAATAAACATCATCTGGACTGAAAGTCAGATCTCCTTGAGGACTGTGTCACTCTGCCCAGGCCTGTCCCGATAGCACTTTGTGAGCGCCGATCACTCACCGGGTGCTTTCACAAATAGTGTCTAAGGGTATGAAGCAATAGTGATTCCCATTTTACAGATGCAGAAACTAAGGCTCAGTGGGCTCAGGGCCCTTGTGCACGGTGACAAGGCTAGTGAGTGGGGGGTCAGAGTTCGAACTGCCGTTCAGTTCCTAGCTGCTGGCCTGCTCTTCCTCTCTGTCACGGCCCCTCCACGTAGCCTTCCAGCAGATGGGACCGTCGCCGTTGGCAACGGTTCCATTTCTCATAAAAAATCACAAGGAGGCCTCTCCTCAGCTTCTAGAACTCTAGCCTGCCAGTCCTTTCAGAGGAGGCCACGGGGCTCCATGAGGCAGAAGTCAAGTAGCAGGATTCTTAATGTGTGCTGGGGGCGGAGGGGAGGCAGAGGGAGGGGAGGGCAGACTGGGGGCCAGGAGCCAGGGAGGGAGGGGAGTTACTCTTCTCTGCCCACCACCATCTCTTCTGCATTTTAATAAGACCCAGGAGATGCATGTGACTTTACAGTTTGAGAAGGTCTGTTCTACACGTGCGCATGGAGGCGACCTTGCTTATCTTCACCTGGATGCAGAACCAAGTAGTTCAAGGGCAGGACCCCATCTCTTTTGTCTTAATAATCTGTCCACATGAAAGCAGACAAACAGCCATTAAAAAGAAACCAAATACCCTCCTATTCTTTCTTTGTTAAGGAAGGAAGGAGTGGGTGGGGGTGGGGGGGAATGAAAAGGTGTGGCTGAGATGCCAGGATGGGGCTGGACACTCACCTTGGGAGATGGTGGTGGTGGGGTAGGTGGAGTCTGGCAGCTGGTAGGGGGGCAGCGTGGGCATGCCGGTGGGCGGGAAGCCGCCTGGCAGAAGGTGGTTGAATGCTGCCAGCTGGTTGGCTCCTGCCTGTTTTCGCCAGCGGGCACGGCGGTTACTGAACCAGACCTGGGGGACGGAGAGCGGAGCATGGAGAGCCCTCAGCTTGGCTCCTGGCAGGGAGCCGAGGCACGGCTATACCCTCCATCCAGCCAGCATCCTCTTCCGTGGGAGGAGGTCCCCACCTCCCTGCAACTCGGAACGGTGTGCAAAGTGATTTCACAGGTACAATCCCATTCTGTCCCCCCGACCGCCCAGTGAGGAGATCTTTAGCATGATCCCCGTTTTACAGATGAGCAAACTGAGACCCAGAGAGAGTGGGGGACTTGTCCACGTGACAGGGTGGGTCGGAGTGGCACAGCCAGGTCTGAGTGACTCTCAGTCCAGTGCTCTTTCCCTGCAGCTGCTCCCGCCCCTAAAGATGTATGACCATCCTTGTTCATACACGTGCTCACTCCTCACCTCCTCCAGGGAGCCCCCAGGGAGGAGGCCACATATCCGGAACCCACCTGAATTGAGACCCACCTGCCACACTCAGATGTGAAAGCTAGTTCTTTGTCTGGAGGTTGAGGCCCTGCTTGGCTTTTGCTGCATGGGCCCCCTTGATTAGGAAAGCCCACCTTCCACAGACACAGGGATTGATTAAGCACCAGTGGGAAGGTAACTTAACATCTTTGAGTCTCCCTTTCCTCCGAGACCTGTGCTAGCTCTTCGTACGTCTGTCCATACATAGACCCATGAGGCCCGCCCTCCTAGTCCCATTTACAGAAGGGGAAACTGAGGCTCAAAGAGGTCAAATCACTTGCCCAAGGCCACACTGCTAGTCTGTAATAGATGTGAGGTTCAAACTTCAATCAGTCTGACTTCCTGGAACCTTCTTGTCTGGATCTGCAGCAAATTCCCCGGGACAAGCCAGAGAAATATTAATACAAGAATGAGTGTGCAAAACGGGGCTGCTGTGAGAGAATGCTTCTCCACCTCTGGACTTTGCAAATGATGTTCCCTCCAACCCAAACACTCTTCCAGGGCTGGCTCTTTGGCCTGCGGGGCTCAGCAGAAATGCCTCCCCCTTGCTCCAATGAGGAACCCCTGCCTCAAAAGTAAGTCCAGGCAGGTCCCCACCCCCTTCTATCAGGAGGCCTCCAGCTGTGAGCTGCCTCATACAAACAATTATTGTCTTTACCTGTTTCTTTGTTTCCCCTTCAGGCCCTAAGCCTCACAGGCAGAGGCCCACGGCTCACAGCTCTATAGGAATACTTGTTGAATGAATGAATAAACGAACAAACAAATGAACAGTGGAAGGTGGAGATGGCTCTGGTGTGCCTTTGCTGGCGCTTGGTCACAAGGCTCAGTGGGGAGTCCCCCCGTGGTGGGTGAAGACATGGATCCCCTGGCATGGATCACTTAAGACACCCAAACCTCTGGACGATGTCTGCTGACCTGAGAGCAGTCTCAGCAGGGATAGAGGGGTGTTCATGGCCCCTACTATCGGTTGTCCTTTCTCCGAGGGGAGAACCGGTGTCCAGCTTACCAAGCTGGATGAACGGAGCAGCTGGCTCTTACCAGTTAAGGAGTCACGGAAAAGGGAGGTACGGCAGCCAAATCAAGATCAGAAACTGGCTCCCAAATAAAAGGAAGGGCCTGGCTTTTCCCCACCTCCCCAAGGCAGCGAGGGCTTCCCCAGGGGCGTCCTGGGTGGGATGGAGGCCTGCCAGTCCGACTGAGGCTGCCTCTGAACTGGCGAGGCATGGGCAGTGTTACCTGCTCCCTGCTTCAGAGGGAGGGTGTGGGGAACAGCTTTGTTTTAAATCGGCATTTCCCAAAGGGTGGGGCTCCTGCACTCCGAGGTGGAGAGACAGCCCCAAAGGCGAGTGACACAGATATTAAATAACCCTGAACCACTCCCATGTTTTCTGGTCCTGGGGTGTGTGGAAGAGAAAGTCTCAGCTTGGCGCTCAGCGACCTTCGTGCCTTCCTAACACTTGGCAATCTCCCTGTTTGAAGCACAGAGAGGACGCCCTGGCAGGTGATGTTTTCCGGCAGGACTTTCCCATGTTGTCTTGTTTTCCCTTGTGTGAGTGTTTCCAGTTGCCTTCCTTTTTAAGAGAGTGTTATGCATGTTTATTTTAAAATACACTGATTGGGACTTCTCTGGTGGTGCAGTGGTTAGGAATCTGCCTGCCAATGCAGGAGACAAGGGTTCGAGCCCTGGTCTGGGAAGATCCCACATGCTGTGGAGCAAATAAGCCCATGCGCCACAGCTCCTGAGCCTGAGCTCTAGAGCCCACAAGCCACAACTGCCGAGCCTGAGTGCCACAACTACTGAAGCCTGTGTGCCTAGAGCCTGTGCTCCGCAACAAGAGCAGCCACCACAATGAGAAGCCCGTGCACCGCAACAAAGAGTAGCCCCTGTTTGCCACAACTAGAGAAAGCCTGCATGCAGCAACGAAGACCCAATGCAGCCAATAAATAAATAAAAATTAAAAAAAAAATACACTGATTTTATTTTTAAAAGTAAATGACAATACAGATAATATGCAAATGTGGCCAAAATCCTGAAGATGGTCAGAGAAAGACTTAAGTTTGGGACACCGTGCTCTAGTTTTGCTGCATGCAGCTGTTTCTTTGGCATATGGGTCATCTGTTCCTCAAACAAAGAGGACTCAACCAGTTGGAAGCGTTCTCCCCCTTTCCCTTCCCTCCTCCTTCCCGCCCTCCTTACTTCCCTCCTTCCCATCTCAAACTGTTCCTAGGACTCCACTCTGTGTCAAGCAGGACAGTAAGGATAGAAGGTGAGCGGGACACAGTCCCAGCCCTCAAGCTGCCCTTGGCCTGGGCACACAACAGATAAGTCAAAGGACAGCTGCTCTCTGGTGCAGTCAGCTCAGATGAGGTGGCATGCAAGGTGCTATAAGGAGGTCTGAGGAGGGGTTTCCAACTCCTCTCAGCATCCAGGAGGACTTCCTGGAGGAGAGGACATGTCTTTTGCTTTTTTTTTCCTCTCCTCGCTTCTTCCTCACTGTCCTGTCTCCTCAGGGCTGCCTCCACCACAGCAGGCACCTTCGTCCTCACAAAGTGTGACATGATGGTTAAGAGCAGGGACTCTGGAGCCCAACTGCCTGGCTTTGAATCCTGCTTCTCACTCCTAGCTAAGATGGGCAAATTCCGTTATTCCTCTGGGCCTCACTTTCTTTGTTGCTAATAACCACCTACCTTCTTGGTGGTTCTGGACCTCAAAGGAGTTAACACAGGCAAAGTGTTTACTTAGAACAGCATCTACAACTCTTCTTCTGCTGGAAAGCCTCCGATGGCTGAGCTGGAAAGGCTCTTAGCCACTATGTACTGCCAGCTTCCTGTTTACGTATGGGGAAATGGAGGCTCCAGGAGGGACAATGGGGGCCCCAGTGTCCCACCCAGAATCCCTGCTCAGGGTTGAGTTCTTTAAAAGTAGAGGCTGCATTTTATTATTTACTTTTGGTCCTTCCCTCAACACCTAGCCCTGGCAGCAGGACACCGTAGGAAGCATCAGTTTACCGAGTTGAACATTTCACCTGGCCCTTCTTTCAATGTAGCACCGAGGAAAAGAACACGACAGACAGACTTGGGCTCGGGTCCCAGGACAGTCACTTATTACGTGTGTCTTTAGGAAGTCGCTTCTCTTAGTGAAATCTCAGGTTTCTCACCTACGAAATGGAGAGGATAGCAGGGTTCTGAATTGGGGCCCTATGTAAAGAGTTGCACACAGCCCTGGTCTCTTGGTGCTGGTCATCTGAAGGATGAGACGTTTTCATAGGCGGGTGTGGGAGACACCTGGGCTGGCCTCGGGACCTATCAGAACTGCAGCCTCTGTTTCTAGAAGAAACACACAGGCTCAGGGATCTTGGAGCTCAGGACGAAACAGATTTGTTTACGCTGCAAGGAAGATGTATGCAAGGTTGGTTTCGGGACCCCAGTTGTTTAGAAATGAGGATTCTTCCAGGGAAAGGAGTCACTGGTCCCTAGGCATGCGTCCTCCTGCTTCACGCCCCTTTCCTACCCTTCATGGTGGTTGGGCTTTCTGCGGGCTGAGATGGAGCGTCTCCCCCAGCCATCGGGGGTACCATATAACACCATATAACACCATATAATGCCCTGCAGGCTTCACAAGGAGGCTCCCGACCCTCTGCTGGGGAGCAGGGCTGGAAGGGAGGCAGAGGGGGTGACACACTTGACTGATAGAACCCCGTCTGACCTATATTCACCTGCTTCCTTGCTTATTTGGACATCAGCCCCATGAGAGCCGGGATTTCTTGTCTGCTGAATCCCCTGTGCTTAGAACAGTGTCTGGCACATAGTAGGTACCCGATATGACTGCCAGATGAATGAACCTGGAGTTTCAAGGGTGGCCAGAATTGGAACCACTAAGAATAGGGGGTGTTAATAATAATGGCCCTTACTCGGGGCACTTCTGTGTGCCAAGCACTTCCTGACTCTGTGTCTGTGTGTTTACATGCAATCATTTAATCCTCAGAACAAAGTGGACCCTATTTTTGTCATCTCCATTTTGCAGATGAGGGAACTGAGGGCCGAGGGAGTAAGTGATGGAGCTGGAATTCACACATGGGCCTCTGGCTCCGAGACCACTCTGAACCACTCCAGTGTCCCATCCCCCGGCACCATTGAAATGTGATGGCATAGGACTGCAAAATCCCCGAATCATAGACTCCTAGAATCAGAGGCCAAGACCTTAAAAGTATACAGCCCTAAAATCAAAGCAGTGCTCAGAGGGCTTCAAAGTCCCTGCCCCCTTGTCCACAGCAGGAACCCTCTCACCAGGGTCTCCGATCCACTGGACATTGCACTCTTCCTTGAACACTTCCGCTTACGGGGATCTCATCACCTCACATGACAGCTTTGATTGTCAATAAGTTAGGATCCTAGAACTTTAAGAAGGCTTAGCGCTCATTTAGTTTGATCCCTTTATTTATAGATGGGAGACTAAGTCTCAGGAAAGGAAGCTGACCTGATGAAGGTGACACAGCTGATCAGAGGCAGAAACCAATGGGAACCCGGCCTGTGGCTCCCAATCTTGTGTTTTTATCCCTGCAGACCTTTATATGGGATTGAGGACATTGTCCTATCGGCCCTGGTCTCCCCCCAACTCCGAGGGGCCTCTCAGAGCGGCCGTGTCCTCCAAGCCTTCTCTAGGACAAATATTCTGTTATTCCTGTCTTGATTTTGGGGTCTGCCTTTGTTCTTTTTTTTTTTTTTTTTTTTTTTTTTTTTTTTTTTGCGGTACGCGGGCCTCTCACTGTTGTGGCCTCTGCCGTTGCGGAGCACAGGCTCCGGACGCGCAGGCGCAGCGGCCACGGCTCACGGGCCCAGCCGCTCCGCGGCATGTGGGATCTTCCCGGACCGGGGCACGAACCTGTGTCCCCTGCATCGGTGGGTGGACTCACAACCACTGCGCCACCAGGGAAGCCCTGCCTTTGTTCATTTTTTAAAAACTCAACATGTATTGATCCCTCCTCTGCTGGGATCAGGCCCAGTTCTCAGGCTAAGGGTTGTGGGGAGACCCCGTCCCACCCTGGGGGAGCTCAGAGCCTGAGGGGGGAGACCCCGTCCTGCCCTGGGGGAACTCAGAGTCTGATAGAATAGTCAGCACATGGAGGACGGTGGCCTTGGTCCCCTCACCGTGAGTTTGCCTGGGCTCTGGCTGCACCCCCTGTTCCCAGGCTGCCCTCCATCCTTGGACCTTGAGTGACACCTGTTTCTGAGTCCCCTGGGCCAATAAAAGCACTGCCCTGACAGCCAGGAAATTTTACAAGGAGCGGTCAGGCTTCCAGGTGGTGGGAAGCAGCCGTGGCCACCAGACGTGGGAATGAGAAAGCACCCAGGAATGTGCCCAGGAAAACAGCTGCAGGAGGATCAGAGGCGGGGGAGGGAGGCTGAGGGCTGGGGCGCAGGCTCGGGTATCACCCCGGAGAGGAGGGGAAGGACTGAGATGAGCTGGCTGCTGCCGCCTGCCCCCTTCCCCTCAGGATCGCCCGCAGTGGCAGCCAAGGGTCCCCCCACTCCGGGATGGGGGTGGGGAAGGCAGAGGAAAGTACGCTGGTCCCCGGATCGCTTAAATGCCAGTTTGCTTCTAGAACTTTATTGCTTTCAAATCCCAGGCTCTGAGTCCATTTCTTCCTTCTGGATGGCTAGAACCTGGGCCTGGCATCCATCAGGCTTGAGCTCCAGGCCCAGCTCAGCCTCTGCTGAGCTCTGTATCCCCCCCATGTCGCTTCTCTGAGCCTCAGTTTCTGTGCCTGCGGCTTGGGGAGTGGCCATCCCGACCTGAGAAGGCGGTCTGCGCTTCCACCAGGTCACGTGGGAGTAGCCCCCAGCACTGCAGCTGGCAGAAGGTAGCTGCCCAACCAAGGCTGGTCCCCCTTGGATAAGATAGAAGCGTCCCCAGTGAGCAGTTGGGGGCGGGAGCTCTGTAGACCCGCCTCCCCCCCCCCATTCACGGAGAAACCAGGCCAAGAATGGGCTCCCACAGGAGCTGTTCATCAGACACCCCTCTTCCTCCTCTGCACCCTCCCCGACCCACCCAGCCTGAGCCCGTCCCAGCCGGGCCCCTAGAGACTCTGACTTAGAGAACTGTAGACCTCGTGGAATCCGAGAGCTCACCTTGGGGAGCGGAGTCAAGTCCCCCCACCCCACTGCAGGCCTTGAACCCCAGACAAACTCTGCTCTTTCCATGCCCTCCCTTCCCCCAGGCCCACTGATGGCGGGCGTGTTCTAGGTCTGCCCACCCTCCCCCGCGTGCTTCTAACTCACCAGGAACATGCTCCCAGTCGGCTTGCATGCTTCCCATAACAGGAAGCTCATTACCCATCTTAGGAAGCTACGTCTGTTCTGGAATTTTTGTCCTGATTACTTCCTCCCCTCCTCAGAGATTTGGAGATTTTTCTACTCCCCGAGTTCCCTCTCTTGTGGCTGAACCCATGTCCTTCCTTCCTCCCTCCGTCCCCCTTTTCTCCTCTCCCTTTCTGTCTCTCCCTCCATCCCTCCTTCCCCCCATTCCCACCCCCACCCCCCCCCCGGAAGTTCTTGTCGGCAGGAGTATGAAGGCCATCCAAGCCCTCACTGCCGCTCCGGGCTTCCCTGGACTGTCTAGGGATTAGTTAATCAGTCAACATTTGCTGCCCATTTACTCTGTACCAAGTGCCAGGGCAATACTTGTCTACACGGTTCCTGGATCACTTGCTGCAGAACCTCCATCCCCACCCTGGGGGGTGCCCACTCAACCCTCTGACCCTGGCCACTCCCACCTTCCCAATCCTGGTCTCCGGATGATACCCACGGCACAAGCGCCCAGGCGCCCCCTCACCTGCACTCGTGCCTCCGTCAGCTTGGTCCTCTGCGCCAGCTCCTCCCGGGTGTAGATGTCCGGGTAGTGAGTCCTCTCGAAGGCCTTCTCCAGCTCCTCCAGCTGCTCGGCTGTGAACGTGGTCCGACTGCGGCGCTGCTTACGTTTCAGAGGAAGGTCGGGTTCTGACTCCACGTCCGAGCCCTCATCCAGACGGTTGCCTACAGCCAGGTGAGAGGGAGGAAGGGGGGGGCAGTGAGATGGAGGGGTGCTTTGTGCACACCTTCAGGCCACCACGGCCCCGAGGCTCAGCTCCCTCCTGAGCACAGGAAGGATGTTCCTCCGGCACTATTTATCAGCGTGAAAGCTGGGAAGCAACCTCTCCGCCCAGCCTTAGAGGATTGGTTAGATACCTTATGGCCCAGCCATTCCTTTAAAAAAGGAACCCCTGTGGTTGGGCATTTAGGTTATTTCTACTGACACGGAAGGATGTCCATCACAGAGCACTCAGGGGATGGTTTCATGATGAAACACACTTGTCAAAATTCCTAGAACTATATTCTCCAAAAGGGGGAGAATTTTACCGAATATTCACTGAAACCTCAATAAACCTGACTTTAAGAAGAAGGCAAGGTACAAACCAGCGTGCGGAGATCGATCCCACTATTGGAAAAAGCATGCATAATACATTATGGAACGCTACACTCAAAAGACTAACAAATGTTAACCTTCGGGGTGACAGAATTTTCGTTTTCTTTTTAAAACTTATTTATAGTTTAGTATTTCTTAAATGATGATCATTTAAACAATGACACTTTTGCATTTTTGGAAAATATTGCAAAAACTAACGAAAGGAAGAAGTAGGAAGAAAGGAAAGGACGGAGGAAGGGAGCAAATGCTTGTGCCCAGGGCTGGCAGTCAGGAAGCTGAGATTCCAGGCTTGGTTCTCTCCCAAATGCCCCGAACTGTGACCCTAGGAAGGCTACCTTCCCTCCTTGGGTCTCAGTTTCCCCATTAACAGTATGAAGCTTTTGGACTATGTGACTTCCACACCCAGGTCCTTCCTGGGATGTTCCAGGATCACTAAGTGATCTTACGGGCTGGAGGAGACCTCATCTGATGACCTTGGCCATAGCCATGACTCCCACCACATCATCCCCATTAATTTCCACCCTGGAGCCTAGGCGTAGGTGAAGGCCTTTGTTTCCTGTGCAGAGAGAGTCCAGGAGTCTGGCCCTAGATGGGCTGTCAGGACAGGAATTTACTTCTGTCCCAGGTCCAGGTGATGGAGGCTGCAGGAAGGGCTTGATCAAGCTCTTCAGCAGTCAGAGCTGAAGACACCCTGGGGGCAGAGCTGACTCTCCACCCCCATCAAGCTTGGGCCTCTTGCCCATCCCTGATCTGGCAGAAGGAACGCTAGCAAGGAGCTCCCTAGCCAGGGCTCTGAAGCTGCACCCTCAGGAGCCCTGGGGAGTTGTAGGGAGCATAGAGGAGGGGGCTGGTGAGAAGAGGAAACCAAGGAAGGGAAAAGAGAAAGCGGGCAGAGATGATCTTCCTCCTCCCCACTCCTGCCTTCTCCCCTTTCTTGTTTCATTTCTCTCTCCCCTCCCTTTCCATCTCCATCTTTGGTACCTTCTGGAAGTACATCTATGTTTTGTCATTCATTCATTCCCCAGAGCATTGACAGAGCACCTGCTATGTGTCAGGCACAGACCACGTAAGCTGTGTTCTGGAAGCTCACCTGAGTCAAGCTGGACGAGCCTCAGAGATCATGTGCTCACACTACAGATGGGAGAACCTGAGTCACAGAGAAGTAACATCACACACCCAAAGTCCTTCAGCAAGTGTCCACACCCACACTCAGACCCTGCTCTCCTGTCCACCATCTTGTTCTTACCCAGTGGCTTCAAATGTTGGTTATACAGATAGGTCTAGGCTCCTCCCACAAGGGACAACTGTCCCCCACCCCTGAAAAACACAAAACACCTAGTGCAACCTCTTAGATGTCAAGTGGAGGTGAAGGGAAAGGCATTCCGGCGGGGGGAAGAGCATGTGCAAAGGCCTGGCGTGTCAAAGGGCATGATGCGTGAGGCGATCATGGGGCTGCATCCCCCAGAGGCAATGCTCCTCTGCCCCGGGTCCCCTTCCCCCATCCTGCTAACACGGCCATTGGGAGGTCGTCCCTGCTTTTCATTGGCCGCTGATTGTGACGCCACACAACAAGGGAACCAATAGCAAGGAGACGCGCCTTCATCGCTGCCTGCCTCACCCCTAAAGGCAGAGACCCGGGGTCGGATCCAGGCACCCCCCTGCCCCTTCCCAGCTGCCCAGCTCCCTGTCACTAAGAGGAAGCCAGAACGGTCACAGCTGGCATGCTGGGGTGCTTTCCCCAGCAAGTCTGGGGCTCAGAGCCAAATACATCTAATCCCAAGGATTCACTTCCTGAAACGCACTGCATAACTTAGATTTTCTGACGTTGACAAGGAGAGAGCCCTTGGGGCCTCAGAAGGAGAAAGCTGAGATTGGCAGGCAGGAAGGGAGGCCAGCCTGTAGATGGGGAATGGGACACCGGGCTCTGTCCTCCAGTGGGGACCCTTGGGCTCGGACAGGAGCTGAGGTGGGGAGCAGGGCTGTTGGGGGCAAAACCTATGGGTAGAGATCGTACTCAGAGCTGTGAGGTCAGATTGGGGAGGAGATGGAGAGCCCCAGCCTGATGGAGAAGGCACAGCCCTGTCCTGGGAGAAACCCCAGCCTGATTAAGTCTCAGTTCAGTTTAGAGCAGTGCCGTCCAATAGAACTTTCTGTGATGATGGAAATGTTCGAGGTCTGTGCAGTTCAATATGGTAGTATCAGCCACGTGTAGTACCAAGCCCTTGAAATGTGTCTAGTGCAGCTGAAGATCCGAGTTTTTCATTTTATTTCATTTTCCTTCGAATTTACTTAGCTGCACGGGGCTGGTGGCTACCCCACAGGACAGCGTGTCTTTAGCACCGCTGGTCTCTCTTTTTAGCAAGGGGAGGACAGGCCTCAAGATCTTTCTGCATGCATTAGTCTCCAGGTAGAATTTAATGACACTGTTTGTTTTTAGGATATTTGTTTTTATGGTTCCCATCTGTTTATAGGACATGACAGGCGTATTTCATTTACAAGAGAATTCGTTTCCTCGAATTCAGTTGTTTTATTTTTTATTTTTTTTTATTTTTTATTTTTTTTTTATTTTTGTGATACGCGGGCCTCTCACTGTTGTGGCCCCTCCCGTTGCGGAGCACAGGCTCCGGACGCGCAGGCTCAGCGGCCATGGCTCACGGACCCAGCCGCTCCGCCGCATGTGGGATCTTCCCGGACCGGGGCACAAACCCGTGTCCCCTGCATCGGCAGGCGGATTCTCAACCACTGCGCCACCAGGGAAGCCCTCGAATTCAGTTTTTAAAGATACTTTTGTACCAAGTAAAATATTAGGGAAATAATAGAATAGGCTGTAGGACTGTAACCAAAATCATGAGCACAGTTAGCAAATGACTGACTGGAGATAAGTTCAAGGTGCTTCTGTTACCAGACCTTGCCCAGCCTCAGTGCCCACTCAGGCCCCACGTGCATCGGATGCTCTCGCCATCCCAAGTACTTCTGGCTTTCTAGGTGCCTCATGGAATTCTGTGTTTATTTCTTCCTCATCTCCCTGTCCCTCCTGCCCCTTATTGAGCACAGATCTGGGATCTCCTCAAGCCCAGAGAGACACCCAGATGGAAACCCAGACTAGAAAAGGCAGAGCAGGGCCCACAAGTCCCTGTTGATTGAAAAGATCTGGAATGATCCACGAGGATGATGGTGGTTGCCATAACAACCTTCTGGCTGCTGAGTGGGGAGAGCAGGGCCGTGTCCCAGTAGCTGGGAGATCCAGAGAGATCTCAAGAGAGCTGGACTACAGTCTGTGACTTCAGGCCCCTGGAAAAGATCTCCCGCCTCCATCCTGGCCCATCCCAGGGGAAGAGACCCCCCCATGCTAGGTTGGAGCCATTCTTTGGTGTGCCATCCTCATGGCAGGTCTATGAAGCTGGCACTATTGGTTCTTTTACAAATAGGGAAACAAAGCTCAGAAAGGTTCAGTAACTTGAGAGAGGCCACATAGCCAGTAAGCCCACGCTCACTCCTGGAGAGGGATGGGGAGGAAGGACAGACTGAGAGGGAGTTTCAGGGGCCTCTGGGGCAGCTCTGATCTAGTCAAGAGGCCTTTTCTGGGAGGCCTGACACCTGGATTCTGAGCTCTGTCTCCACCCTTGCTGTGCAGCCTTGGACAAGTTGCATCCTCTCTCTGGACCTCCACTGTCTCAGAGGTAAAAATGAGGATAATGATACATCCCTGCATGCCTTACTGGATTGCTCTGAGAACAGCATGAAATGAAGACTATGGAGTAATTTGGAACTTGTAAAGGGCACATGAAGGATTATTATTATTATTATTGATGAGGATAATGATGATAATAACAGAAAAAAGCATCAACGCACTCCTGCTCATCCAGCAGAACCCAGATGGTGGGTGTCCTCCTCCAGGAAGCCCTCCTGGGCCCATACAGGCCAGGCTGGTTTCACTGCTCATTCCTGGAGCTCTCAAAGCTCATCAGGAGACATCAAACTTGCCTGTTTATGAGTCTCTTGGTCCCACTGGACTGGGAGAAGGGACACAAAGAGCCCTGATGCCACCACATCACCTTCACTTTGGTTTCCCCTGTGCCGCCTCTCCCCCTCCCCACCCCTGGGAACCCTTTAGCCTCCGAGTTAAATTAATAGGATTAGGTGGACTTGGCCACAGAGAGGCCCTGCTGTCTGGGACTGAGTCCTCCATGCATTGAAAGCTGGTTGCCTCTTGGGGAGGCCTCGGCAGCTGGCACAGGGTGGGGGACACCTAGGGAGGGGGACATGGGCTCACATCCATTAAACAGAGGCTGGATTTGGGGTGACCAGCAGGGGAGCAGCCTCCTGGCCATCTGCAGCCCCTGCCTTCCTGCTCCGAAGCAGCTCTGGATAGAAAGGTCCCTGTGGGGGTGGGACAGAGCCTGGCGCTGGTCTGGATAGTCCCAGGAGAGGAATATGATGAGGGACCCTCTCTCTGGGTTCCCAGATCCTGTCTTGCTTAGGGATGTGAGGAGTCCAATACAGAGCATGGAAGAAACAGGCCCTCCCTTGGGGCCCTCCCAATCATACGGGGGGAAAACAGCCTCTGGCTTAGGAAGCTCCCAATCTGATGGAGGAGGCCTCACCTCTGTGATAGGAATTTCCCGGTCTGATGGAGGAAACATTACTTCCAGATGAACCGGGGCCAGGACAGGCATAAAAGAGGAAGACAGCTCCATGATTTGAGAGCAGCCTGAGGATGGAATAAGGGATGAGAGGGTGACAGGAGCTGTCTGGCTTGTCAAAGCTTTAGGGTGGACAGGAGCAGGTCTGCTCAGGTCAGAGTCCAGCTCAGGTCAGGTTGATGGAAGTGGAGAGAAAATCGCTGGGGGGCAACTCTCCTGCTCTTTACCCCAGCCTCTGGCCCCTCCTTTGAAGTGTGCTGAATTTCACAGCCACTGACATGGGAGGCCTCAGTTACGCCAGCGAGGGCCCACGATCATTGGCCCTGCCCACATGTCCAGACTCACCCCACCACGCCCTGTCCAGCTCTCAGAGTCCTAAATGACCCAGCTGGGCTGTCTCACACCTCCCTGCCTTTGAACTCCAGCCTCCTCTGCTCGGAATGCCTCACCCTTTCATCGGTGCACTCCTGTTCATCCTGCAGAACCCAGCTGGTGGGTGTCCTGGGGCCATCCAGGCCAGGCCGGTTTCACTTCTCATCCTCGGAGCTCTCAGAGCTCATCAGGAGACATCAAACTGGCCTGCTTCTGGTCTCTTGGTCCCACTGGACAGGGAGATCCTTGAGTCCGGCAGAGACTCTGCCTGGCACACAGCAGGGGCCTAATAAAGCCTCCTTAAACGAACAGAGCTTGGCAGGGTGCTCGGAAAGCTCCTTTCAAACTCTGACACGCTGCAGTAATCACGACCCTATACTTGTGTGTGCACTCTACAGTTTACAGGCCCTTTCACAGTTCCAACACTAATCTCTCCCAATGGAGGGTCAAGCAGGCAGGATTAGCCCTGTTTTACGGATGGTCGGTGAAGTCTCAGGCCAGGGAGGCCGGGAAGAAAACCCAGGACTTGGGACTCCCAGCCCAGTGAAAGCCAACTTTGCTATAATTCCCAGGTGATGGAGAATTCCATTTCTGGTCATGAAAACCCAGGTGGCTTCTTCTCCATCCCACCCTCCCAAACTTTCTCTGCTCTCCCTTTTGGCAAAGAAAAGCATGGAAATGAGACGGTCACAATTTCTGGACCTACCCACCTCTCCCTCAGAAGGCGGGAGGGAGCGGAGCCATCTCCAAACCAAGTCCTTGTCATCGAAGATCCGTGGAAGCCAGCAGTGGCCCTGAGGTTTGGGGTCCTTATCTCAGCCCCCCAACTCAGAGACGCCCTCCCACCCCGCCCCTGAGCTCCCCCGTCCCCACAGCCTCCCAGCCCAGCCTTTATTACAGTTTAACATAGGCCGGCTCAGAGCCGCAGCAGAGAAATGAATCACATAATAGTTGATATGCGTTTTAATCAAGTAATTCGGGCAGAGCCGAGAGCCAGCGAGTGTGGGCTGGGTGTCCCTGAATACCAAACAGGCCTGGGCGCAGGTCTTGGAAAATGGAAAAGTCATTTACAGCTCAGCTGGGGGCCCAGCGAGCAGGGGCCGTGGCGGGCGCCCTCCCAGCCCCTCCACAGGAACTGCTCAGCTGTAACCAGCGTGGGGTTCGTGCAGCTCGGTAGGGTCGGTAGGAGCCAGACCAGACGGCACACCAGGCCTGGGTGAAGGGGATGGACGGAGAGGAGGGAATCAGGCCCCTAGTTACACCTCCCTGGAAGCGGCCCCTCCCACTCACCTTCTCTGCCCAAACTCTTGGGTACCCATCTCAGCACCAGCACGCAGGCATCCAGGTCACAGACCTTAGGGGCCCTTCATGACCCCTGTGCTCCCCCATCACGCCTCACAGGCAGTCAGCCCAGCACCAGAAGCAGGCGATTCAGCATCCCGGTTAGCTGCGAACCCACCCCGCCACCCCACGCTGGCCCTGCCCCAGAACCTGTCCATCTCTCCCGGGACTCCAGCAGTTGTCTCTGGCCCCAGCAATCGTGGGCCTTTGCACAGGCTGTGCCCTCCGCCTGGAACACCCTTCCCATTCCCCTCTTGGCCTGCAGTTTGCTGCTGGCTGGAGCAGGGTATTGAAAAGCACTGCTGGGACTTCCCTGGTGGTCCAGTGGTTAAACTCTGCTTCCACTGCAGCGGGTGCGGTTTGATCCTGGTCCTGGAACTAAGATCCTGCAAGCCTAGCGGCGCGACAGAAAAAAAAAAAAAAAGAAGCCCATAGGCTCCCGACACAGTTTGCCTGGATTCTGTAGACTCCACACGTGTAAAATACGGATGATGGGAATTCCCTCCCCCCAAGAACCACTTTCCTTGCTTTGCAGTTTTTCCACAGCACATAGCACAGTCAGATATGCTAAATACTCCATTTTATTGCCCCGTCCGTCCCTACCCCCCTCCCCGCATCATCCTGGCCCTCAAGACAGTGCAAGCTCCAAGCAGCTGGGCGTTTTTGTCTCTTTTGTTCACTGCTGAATCTCCAGCGCTTGGCGTAAAGTGGACACCCAAATATTTGTTGAATAACGGAAGGAATGAGTAAATGAGTGAGTGTGTTAAGGCCAGGAAAGAGTGCCAGGGACAAGCGAGTGCTCAGCAAGTGTGAGCTGCCATCAAGCCTCGTCATTTTCCCACTCAGTTTGGGACCATTCCTCCAGGAAGCCTTCTGGAGGACGGCACCCTCTCCATCTGGGTCTGGGGTGTCCACCTCTGTGCCCTCACGGCTGGGGCTCAGCCAAACTGTCCCCGTGGATTCGTTTCAGTCCTGCCCTCCAAGTGGCCTGTCCTCCAAGGACTGCCCACCCGTCAGTCCTGCCCTCCGAGGGCTCGGGAGGCATTGGTGAGCTAGGGGTCCAAATAGGTTCTGTCTGACTCCAAATCCTATGCTATTTCTCAGCGACTGACTGGAGACCCAACTTCACTCTGCCAACTCCAGGAGGAGAGGGAGGGGAGGGGAGTGTCTTTAGGACGCCTGGGTGGAGCTCTCGCTTTGTGCATAACCTAAACGTGAGAAAACTTTTCCTTCTCCCGGAAGTCCCCATCAAACCCCAGCAGGCTGCCTTTTTTAAAAAACTCTGAACCTTTGGTAGCTGATTTGCATTACAAAATACGAGGCCCACCACATGGGGTATTCTCTGATTGGGGCTTCTATGCTCACAGTGTGGTCCTGTCCTCAGGCACTAGAGGGCACTCTTTCTACATTCCTGCCAGGAAGGGGAGTATCTAGGAAGAAGGAAGCAGTACTGTTTGAAATGGTACTGTGTGGTTGCATGTCCAGAATTCAGAGCCATGTTTTCTCATGATGGATCCAGAGCTCTGTCTGCACCAGACTGTGAACCAAGCCCAAGTCACGTGTGGGAGAGAAGAGTGGATTGGTAGAGGGCTGGAACTGTCTGAGCCATCACTCAGTCAGGGAAGACTTCCTGGGGACAGAGTTCAAAACTAATGTTTGACTGCTTAGGGCAAGAGGTTGAAGCTGAAGAGTGGTGATGAGTGCTGGGTAGACAGCAGAGCCCGTTCTGTCAGCTCCTGAAAGGGGGCTTGCCAACGGGGCTCCGCCTCACAGAGCGTGGCCGAGCCTGTCACTGGCAGACACTGGGAAGAGGTGGGCAGAACAGAAGCTGTGGGATCAAAAGCACCTGAGTTTGAATTCTGGATCTGCCCCCGACCGCTGCAGATGCTGAATGTGGGATTGAATTCCAAGCCTCATTCTCGTCCTTTCTAAACTGGGGGCAGTGATAGGAGTCAAGCAGGAAAGGAAGAGAGAAAACTATGTCCAGAGGCTGAGCTCCAAGAGTGGGGGTGTTGGGCCCCCCCAGCCCTGGCTGAGCTGACCCCGTGTCTCTTCTCATGCCGGCAGAATCCTGGCAGGCGGGGAGCCGGCACTCTGGGCTCAGTCCCCGACCAGCTGTGTGACCCTGAACGTGTCCCTCGTCCTCGTGGCATCTCCATTTCCCCATCCACCCAAAGGGAAGTAAGAACCGCCATCCGCCTGCCCCTCAGGGTGTTGGTGTAGCTGCACAGATGGAAACCTTGAGAAATCACCAAGGGGCGCCTCTGATGCAGTGATCACAGCCTGCTGCCCTACTCACTCAGGAAAGTTAACTTCGCTCCTCTGGGCCACGATTTCCTCATCTGTAAAAGGAGGAAAATCACATAGCGCTGACCTCACAGAGTCGTCATCCATGAAAATTAAATGAACTACTGCAAGACAAGGCTTACAACACTGCCACGTATACAGTAAGTGCTCGACATATGTCAGTTGTTATTATTATTGCTATTACGATTGATGCCCGAATACAATGAGAACTTCACCTACCTCTGGAGCAAGCGCATTTGCCTGGCACAAAACCCGAAAGCAAGCAATGCACGCATGCATGAACAAAGGAATGAATCCTCCTTTGTCATTCCTTCCTTATTCTCCTATGGTGGAGGCTTTGCACAAACGCAGCCACACCCACAGACCCTGCCTCCCATCCCCAGGGGGAGCCGTCCCAGGAGCAAGTGGTGCCCATGGAGAGGAGAGGTGCAAGGGTCTGAAGTAAGCCATCCAGCTGGGGCACCAATGCTGGCAGGCACTCAGAAAGCTGGGCTGGGAGGGGCCTGGGGTGAGGCCTCCAAATCAGTGAAGGAGAAATGGCAGCAGCTGGAGCCCCAGTGGCCAGACGAAGCCACCCTGCGTGGCGGCAAGGAAGAGGCAGCCTGGCCACCCGTCAGAGCCCCACAAAGCCACTGTGAAAGGACCACATGCCTGGGAAGTCAAGCCTGCCCAGACCCTCCGTCCTCCACCTCCCGACCCCCACTCCCCCTCCTCAAAGCTGGAGCCTGGAAGGCTGCAGCCACTGGAAAGTCATCACAGAAGGTGGGATGGAAAATGGTTTCAGGACCCCAGCTCCATCCATCAACCCTCCTGCCTCCAGGCTCGGCTCTGAGGAAGGGCTTAAACCTGCGGCTCGCTGAACCCCGAAGACTGGGCTCTGTGAACACACAAAGTCTCCTACAGCGTGACCGGGCAGGAAGGCCACAGGAGAATAAACATAAAAAGAGCTGCTGATGTGCTTTGAGCTATGTGCCTTTCCCATGGTAAGTCATGTAGTCCCATGATAACTCTAAGAGGTGTTACTATGGGCCCCATGTTACAGATGAGGAAACTGAGGCTCAGGAGGACTAACTTAGTGGCAGACTGACAATTAAACCCGGGCAGCTTGCCCCTGAGTCCCTGTCTTCACCATCAAGGTGACCCCTGTGAGCCTGGCATTCAGGGTCCTCCCTGCCCTGCCCCAAATGTGCCTCCCCTGAAGGTCACCGCCAGGCCTTTGTACCCTGCGGTGGCCTGGGATGGTGCCCGCACACTACTTCCTACTGTCTCACTTCCCCCATCCTTCAAGTCTGGACTTGAAGTCCGCCTAGTCCAGGAAGCCCTCCATGACTGCCACACCCTGAGCGCTCTCCTAGACTCCCTGTGGCATTTGCCCCCTGTGCCACCCTCTCAGCACATGGCCTCGACTCCTGCTGGGGGCTGACAATTAAGTTTGTGGGGTTTTTGTTTGTTTGTTTGTTTTTAGTTTTTCGTCACACCTCACGGCATGCGGAATCTTAGTTCCCGATCAGGGATCGAACCCGTGCCCCCTGAATTGGAAGCATGTAGTCTTAACCACTGGACCACCAGGGAAGTCCCAATGTTTTAAGGCTTGTGCTTTGTTTACCTTATGATCCAGTTCACAAAAGGTTCATTTGAACTTCTCGAGGATGGGAGCTAGGTCACCCCCATCAAGCTGGGGACACTCCGGAGTAGAAGCTTCACCTTCACAATAAGACTGGCAGCTTCTTAAAGTTGGAAACTGTATTTCTTCTGTTATAACTGGGCATTACCCCAGGGTGGGGTGACTGGGCATAGCTCTGAGTTCCTATCATTCTAGAATGTTCTTAAAAACAGTCTCCCATGGGAACTGCAGCTGTCAGTTAAATGAAGAAACCATGGACCTTGCCCTCTCAAACACAACAAGGAGAAATGACTCAAGCTTCCTCAAAGTCATAGGTTCTCTCTCGGGACTCTGGGCTGATTCCTTTTCCCTTGGGAGCCATTTCTAACCATCCAACTTCCATCCAGCCCCACCTCCATCTTTCTTTAAATGGGCCTCCCAGAAAACTCTGAAACCTAACATCACATTGCATATCAAGGTGCACCTACTGGGTGCCCCACAGACCCACACGGACAAAAGCCATAGCAGTTACTGTCCGCCACCACGGAAACAAGCGGATTTCTCAGAACCCTACCGCGTTCGAAGAGAACCACTCATACGGGTGGAGAGTGCTGTGAGCGTGGGTTTGAAAGTGAAGCAGGACCACTGGAAAAACAAGTCAGACTTTTCATGTCGCTTAATGGAGGCCAGCCTTCCTCCTTAGGAACAGAAAGCTTTACCTGGGAAGCCCACCTAACAGAACAGACTTCCCCTCTGTAGACCATCACCAAAGCCTTCAACTTGAGTTACTTCTCCACCTATTGCTGCCTCCGGGAACTCCAGATTAAAATACAGATAGTCACTGCAGCCGTGACACCCCTGGGCCTGCTACAGGCAGCTGCCACCCCGGCCAGAGGAGGAGACTATATTACCTTGCCCAGAGGAGGGTCTCCAGGGAGCCTGTGGGCTGCTTGGAAAGACTAGGGGATTCCAGAGTGGAACCCTGAAGTTTGTTCCTGACTTTGTCTCCAATTCGCTGTGTGACTTTGGCAAGTCGAAACCCCTCTCTGGGCCCCCTTTTCCCCATCCCTGAAAACCAGAGGTCCTCCTGGGTCTCTAACAATGACCCTGAGAAGGGGGCCTGGGCTGCATCTGATTTATTCATTACTTCACACTCCAGAACCCAGTATAGTCACTGGCATACGTAGGGCTTTGGATAAATGTCTGTTGTTGGATGAAAGAATGCTGATGGATGGGGCTAGTGAGGCGCTCCAGAAGGGACTGGGATTCTAAGCTGGGAGGAGTGCAGTGTGGGCTACAAGACACCCCAAGATCATCTGATTCTGGTGAAGAAGGATGGATTTCAGGACCCTTGTATTCTGCCCAGGGCCAACCCTGCTGGCCAGTAGTCCCCAACCCTTCTTCCTCTCTTAGGGGAAGGCGGTGGGGGAAGGCTTTTCCCCTCCCTGCCCCTCCCCCTCCCCTCCCTGCCCCTCCCTCCTCCCCTCACCTCTCCCCAGCCAGTCGTGGGCCCCTTGCGTCTATGGCTGGTCGCTGGGCAGCCCGGCCTTTCACGGTGCATTCTCCTGCTGCCCGCTCCCCACCCTCGCCCCCCAGCAACCCCATCCTGTCGTGCCCCCATCAATCTACGGCAACCCACCCTCTCCAGCTGGCCTGGATGGGCTGTTCCCAGGCAGAGCAGGTCCACAGTGGAAGGTGGTGGAAAAATGTGGACAAATTTCTGATTTGCAACACTCTGGGAAAGAGTTTATTGCCATTGTTTGAGGACGAATGTATAAATAAAGCAAGGCGAAGAATGCAGGGGGAGGCTGATGAAAGGCAGAAAACGAGAAATTTTATGGCCATAAGGAGCGTACTCTAATGGTGATTTTTGAGGCACTGGACCATGGTAGTTACTTAGCCAAATGATCGCTGTGAAGCTGGGCAAGGCAGCTTATTTCTTAATTACTGTTACGTATTATGTCAGGCGGACGCCCCAGCCCTGGAAAACTTGGTCTTGAAGCAGACACCAGCTCGGAGCCAGGTCCCAGTGCTGGGATGCTGACGGGTCCACGGCAGGCCATCGCCTGCACCCATCAAGGGCAGGGGGTTCCCAGGGCCCGATGACCTCTCCTCCTGTCCAGGCTCCTGCCCCCAGATATTAATTCATCCACTCAACACATAGGTGTAGGTTCTGAGCCAGCTATGGGTGATAGAGCAGAGGATGAAATGGACAAGACGTCCAGTTTGAAAATGTATTCGCAAAAGGCAGCTAGGGCCTCATTGGGGGCTCCTCCTGCAAAACACGTGAGCAGGCAGGACAGAAGGGGGAAGGAGGCAGGCTGTGTGATCGGAAGGGGGTGGAGAGAGAAGAGGGATGGCTCTGGTGTGCTGTGTCACCTGGGCTAGGTACACAGCCTCTGTGAACCTCTGTTTCTTCACCTGTGAAAAGAGAGGCAGGACTAAATTATCCCCTTTTGGCTCTAACATAGCATGGTTCTGAAATTCTAAGATGCTGTGATGCTGTTGCTGTTGGAGTTGGTGAGGTTTTTTTCAACGGTGATCAGCACTTGTCCTGTTAAATATTTTCATCTTCTTTTGTTTGTTTCTGTCACGTGATGCAGTAATAGAAGAGGGGTGGGTTACAGTTTATTTAGGGTCTGCTAGGTGCCAGGAACTCAACACGCATTGTGTCCTTTCATGAGGTCCTCACAAGCATCTCTTAGGGCCAGTGCTCTTTGGTCAATGCTCAGAAAGGTGTGGAGACCTGTCGGATGCTCAGTGGCAAAACCTTCCTTCAGCCGAGGTGGGTTCCAGGCCAAAGCCAGTGAATGCATTTCAAGTCAATCAAGCTGCCTCCCCAGCATCTCCTACACCGAGTGGTTCTTAGGGCATCGGGATGCCTGGGAGGGCTTGTGGAAACACAGATTGCTGGGCACCCCCCGCGGGGGGGAGTTTCTGATTCAGTAGGTGGAGGCTAAGAAGTTGCATTTCCAACAAGTACCCCAGTGATACCGCCTCTGCTTCTGGGGGCCACACTTTGAGAACCACTGTTCCATAGAAATTCAAAGAAAAGTAGCAACAGCTAACAAACAAAAACCACGCTGCTCCAGGGAAAGGGAAAAGCATACAACTTTTCTTGCTATTATCAGAATGGAGGTAGAGGGGCTGAGAGTGTCAAGCCCACAGCCCTTCACCCCACCAAAACCCTAGATCTTTTTCACAATGATGGGGGAGAAGACACTCGCCCAGGGGGACCCAGCGGGGGGCCAGTTTGGCAGGTGAACTTTCTTCTCTGCCGTCCTTGCTCCTGCAGCTTGCCATGGTGGCTGGGTCATCAGACTCAGGACAGACCACCTGGGTGTCTGCAACGCTGACCGGGGCGCAGCCTGTCCCTGCCCTGCCCCAGTCTCTGGACCCACCTCTTTCCACTCATATCCACCCTGGCTTCTGTCCTAAGCCCTCTTCCTTCTCCTACCATCTTTCCCTCTACGATCAGCAATCAGATGTGCACCGGTATTAACAGGGGAAAGAGCTGCCACAGCATCAAAACAGTGACTTCAAAAGGCTGAAGTCAGGGCCCTCGCCTGACACATGCCTCCTCCCTGACCCATCTTCCAGCCTCCCAGATGGAGTTATTTGAAGAGGTGATGTTTCCGCTCCAGAAGAAGGAGGACCTTTATCTGTTCTGTTTACTGCTTTATTCCCACCGTCCAGAAGAGGGCCTGGCCCATGGGAAGAGCTCAACAGAGATTTGCTGAATGAATGAATGACTGAATAAATGCACATTTATGGAATGAATGCACCGCCCCCTGCCCCCATATGCTGAGATCTCGGCAACAACTTGCAACGTTCCAACAGATGCTGACGAAGGTTTGCTCTTCAGGCCAACGTGCTTATTGGCAAGTAGAATCATCCTGCACAATGATCTCATTAGAAATGTATTTATGCATCGCCAGATACCTGGCACCACGCTGAAAGCCCCAGCTAGCCAGCTGAACAGTTCCAAGAGGTCTGGAGGATTGACGCTCTGTAAACCAACACACAGGTACTCCACCGAATCCCCTCATCCACATCCAGATGTTTGGTCCACTCAGAGGCGGCCCAAATGCTAATGCGGTGTCTGAATGATGGTCGCAAAACAGCCTCTGCTGCCGTGGAACCCCTCAGGCACCCTGGGTTGCGAGCACCTCCCTTCAAAGCATCAGACATATTTGGAAGTGGGTTGTTGGAGGAGCCCGGGGTTTTTTTGTTTTTGTTTTTGTTTTTTTTTTGGCGGTACACGGGCCTCTCACTGCTGTGGCCTCTCCCGCTGCGGAGCACAGGCCCCGGACGCGCAGGCTCAGCGGCCATGGCTCACGGGCCCAGCCGCTCCGCGGCATGTGGGATCCTCCTGGACCGGGGCACGAACCCGCGTCCCCTGCATCGGCAGGCGGATTCTCAACCACTACGCCACCAGGGAAGCCCCGAGGAGCCTGTTTTGAAAGGAGTTAAAATCCAATTTGATCCTGCTGCTTACGCCTTTTCTAGTTTGATGTGTTTTTGATAAAAAAAATTTTTTTTGATCAATAAAAATAAAATCTGTCACTCACACCCTGGGGCAATTATTGCCCTGGGCCCAGTTTGCTGGATCTTGATAGAATAAATAATGTTATTTTCCCCAAATGTGGCCAGCTACAGATTAGTTATGTTAAACCAGCAGGGAGGGGGTGGACTCTGAAAACATAGTGGTTCTCAGAGGGCAAAATCATGCTTCGAGATGGTGAGGGACTGGGCTTCCCAGTTCTGGGGACCAAGTGGGGATAAAACTCCATAGGGATAAAACAGTGCTAATAGGCATTTGTGATGCTCTTACTGGTGCCAGGTGCTATGCCTGGCACGCATAACTGGCCTCATCCCGCAACACTCAGAGCTGGCAGGCACTGACATTGAACTGGTTCTAAGAATGAGGCTCAGAGGAGGGGCAATGACTTATCCAAGGTCACACAGCTCTATGTGGCTGTATCAGGACTTGAACCCAGGTCCATCAGGAGTCGGAACCTATGGTCAGACCCCTTTGCCCCTCCATCTGCCTTTCCCTAAGTGAGGGTAATGACAAGGCCTTGGAAACTATAGAACATTCACAATCCAAGGCCCCTTTCTCTCCACTCCTTTGCTTTCTTCCCCTCTTCTTGCAGTGCCATACTGTGCTTGCCCCAAATCACCCTGATAGGGTTGCTGAAAAGACCAGTGCTCTCTGGCAGGGGGTGGCATTGGTAGGAAGGGATGCAGCCCTCGATAAGCGGATGAACATCATGGGAAGGTCTGGATCCTGTGCGTTGCGAAATACACGTGGAAGGACCCACATCTACTGTTAGCCGTGGTCCCTCTGGGTGTGTGCACGTGTGCTTACAATTCATGGGACTTTTACTTTCCGTTATATATTTCTGAACAGAAAAGTTGATCTTACACTAAAAGAATCTGAAGTATCCTGCAAGAGGTCGAGGGAGGAGGTGAAGGAGCGGGGGATGGCTTGGCGACCTCAGAGGCTGAGCTAGACGCGCGATACCGGGAGCCTAGGGGACCTGGAGGCTAGATTCAGAGGGTCAGTGGTGAAAGAGAGGGAGATGGTGGAGGGAGATTCTGAAAGTCAAGGGAATGATCAAAGTGCCTGGAGATTCGGAAGGTGTCAGTGACGGAGGCGTGGAGACGGGTAAGGCGGTGGATGACAAAGGACAGAAATACACAAACCCAGAGGGCACAGTGTGGGTCCAGCTCAGATCATACGTTCCCTCACTTCATCCTGACAACTACAGCAATAATGAATTTTATCATCCCCCTTGTTTTTTAACCACACCACGCAGCATGCGGGATCCCTGTTCGCTGACCAGGGATCGAACCCGTGACCTCTGCAGTGGAAACACAGAGTTTTAACCACTGGACCACCAGGGAAGTCCTTTCATTCCCATTTTTAAACGAAGAAACAGATGATCATATCAAGCCTCTAACTCAAAGACATACGTCAGAGCCAAGATGCAAGATTCGAATCCAAGCAAGCCAAGCCTCCCGTGATGCTGGGAAGGGAAATGCATCCCCCAAACCCCAACTTTTACCCTCGCAGCCCTCCTCCCACACAGCCCATGGGGCCTCGCAGACCCAGCCTCCAGCTTTCATTCCCCCCACAGGCTGGGCTGCCTGCCCTCTAATTAGATTCCCCTGGAAATAAGAGTGCATTGTACCGTTCTGCTGAAGGCAAACTGATTTTACAATTTCTTTTCTTTCCTCCTCTTTAATAACTCACAATGTCTCAAGGAGGTTTTACTTAGGGCCTGCACACTGGAAAATTATTCTGTCTCTCGTGCACTCGTTTTTCTCTTGAGGAAAATTGAAAACTGGATTCTCCTCCATCACCGGCCCCCTCTCTTGGCCTATCTTGTGCCCAGAATATGCTAGTCCATTCCCAAATCCCTCCTTGGCCCTTCTCTACCTCGAAAGCAAGGCCCCCTGCCTTCCTGCCCCACAGCTTGGAAAGGCTGGCAGCCCCTGTGATCTTGGGAACAGTGAAGAGTCTTTCAAAAGTTGAGAGAGCAGCCAGGCGGGCAGGCAGGGGGAGGGGCGGGGCGGGGCGGGGCGGGGGGAGCAAAGCCGTTCGCTCCACTTTGAGATACTTTTGCCTCCAGAGAACTGGACCGGCTCCAGCACTTTTGAGGTGGGAGTTGGGTGAGGGCAGGGCCTTTATTGGTCCCATCGGGTTCCCGTTAAGTGTCAGAGAGTAAATTATAAACAAATGGGTCCCATTTCCATTTCTGAAAGCATCCCCGGCTCTGCCTTCGCCCTCCACATTTAAGGGTACATCCCTTTAAGTGGAGCCTGCTGGGACCAGGAGCCAGGTGGATGGTGTCACACAGGCGTGGGCTGCAGCCCACACCGGCTGCTGGGCACCCACTCTTCAGGCACTGGAACCAGACCAGCGATGACGTGTGACGGACGGACAGACTGACGGATGGCTGGACGCCCCCGGGGGGCTGCAGATCTGGGCTCTGAGTGGACAGGTTTCATAAATTAGGGTTTGAGAGCTCTGGCCCAAGGGGAAGCAAGAGGGCGGAGTCGGGGAGCTGGCTGCAGAAAGAGGCCCGGGCTGGGGCTGCGCTGAGGGCGCGGCTGGCGTGGCTAAGAGGGCGGTGGAGCACAGCAGGTCCCCGGGGCCTGGGCCCTCAGGACATGTGGGACGGAGTGTCTCTGGCACCCTGAGCAGGGCTACACCCCCTATGTCCCCCCACTTTCCCAGCTCCTACCGCCCCTGCCCCCATTATGGGGGTTGTAAATGGGAGAAAGTCTCAGCTGCGCCCGTACACATAATTCCTTTTACAATAACTGGGACCATGTGCCAGGCACTGAGGTCCAGGCACCTATTATCTCATTTAATCCTGGCAATATCCCCACCAGGTAGGCACTGTTATCCCCACTTTACAGAGGAGGGCTCTGGAATGCAGAGAAACCATTCCAGGGGTCATTACCGCTCCCAGGAAGTGCTTTCCATGCGCCAGGCGCTGTTCAGAGCCTTTTTGCGGATTAGTGAACTCACCAAACTACGGCAACGTGTTGCGATGATCATTAATCCATTTACAGGTGAAGAAACCAAGGCTCAGAGAGGCAGAATGTGAGTTGATCTCAGGTCTGGTGCGGGCACCGACCTCCCTGTTTGGGAAGGGGAGGCTTCCCCACATGAACCTGGTCTCTAAATGTTTGAAATCTCCTTTTTGTTTCAAGAGAGTCCGTTGGCTCAAGCTAGGAGCAACCTGAGAGATCATTGAGTCCCAACTCATTGGGATTCAACTTACAGTTGAAAAAACTGAGACCAGAGACGCTGTGTGACTTGCGTGAGGTCACACAGCAAGTCAGTAGGAGAGCCGGGACTGGTGTCAGGCCCCCCTCTAGTCCCAGAGACCGGCAGATACTCTCAGGGTATGTCAGCAACGGGAGGAGGAGTGGTCGACAGCAGGCCTCCCGGACAGGGCTCTGGAGAGGGTGCTGCCAGTATGGCCATTGTTTTAGTTAAGTCCTGGGGCCACTGCCTCGGGATGCAGGCTCTGTGTTCTAACGATGCCCTGAATTCCTCCTGGCCCTCCCCTGCAAACCCGGAAGCAATGCCATCGGCTGCCCCCCACCCCCGCTGAGGGTGCTCCAGGACTGGGAGGAGGGAAGGAAAAAAAAGGAGAGTGAGGCCAAGTGCCAGGAACTGAGTGGTGTCAGCCAGGGTGGGGATCAGAGCATCATCCTTTGTTCCCCAGGTGGAACTACAGGCTGCCAGCAAGATACGGCTTTGGAGACCGAGAACTGGGAGTCTGAATCCTGGGTGAGCTCGGGCTGGTACTTAGCCTCTCTGAGCCCCAGCATATAGGAGGGAGGTGGGTGATCAGGTAAAGTAAGTGTCTGAGGATGGGAAGGCAAAGGAGAGACCCGCTGTCCTTCAGCCCCATCCCTCCCAAGGGCCCCCAAGGAAAACAGACACAGGCGCTTGCTACATCCTCATGGGCCCTGACATGTTGCAGGAAGAAACGTGAGGAAGACAGGTCTGGCTGGGGAAGGGACTCGGCTACAGCTGAGTCACTATTTGCCGAAGGTTACCTAAGATGTGTCCAAACGAGAACCAGCCAGGGTCCTCCTCCTCCAGGGCCTCCAGACATACCCGCCTGTCCAAAATCAGGACAAAGGCAACCCTCCCCCTGGGAAAAGACGTGCCAACCCAGGAATCATCCAGGTCCAGAGAAAAGCTTATGTAAATGCATGCAAAATACCTGGCACTGAATGTGTGCTCCATGATTGGGAGCCGTTATTATCTTAACAAGCATTTAATGAGCACCTACTAGGTACCACGTGCTTTCTCACACGCTCTCCCTTCTAAGCTGCCTTCCGGCCTAAGAGGGTTCTGATGGTGTCTGGTTTTTGCGGGTGAGGAGGTTGAACCTGGGAGGGTGTGGCTCAGGCATCCATGTGGCTGGAATGCCCACAGCTCTGATTCTGGGCCAGGGGTTTTCAACCTGGGCCGCTCATAAGAATCCCCTGGGGAGCTTTTAAAAATGCTGCCCCCCTTCTGATGTAATGGTCTGGGGTGCAACTTGGGCACTGAGATTTTTTTAAAGCTCCCCCATTGACTCTCCTCTGCAGCTAAGGCTCCTGGGCTTTGCTCCAGAATTTCCCATCTCCTATTGAGCTCCTGAGGTGGCATGGTTGAGAGATGGATGGTTAAGAGATTTCAGAGGAAAGGGGAGAATCAGGACCATGTGTCCCAGTGACCTTGGCTGGGGGAAGAGAAGAGCAAAGGTTGGACCCTTCCCAAGCCCTGGTGCTGGCTGGGCTGGCTCAGGGGTCCCAGCTGAAGGTGACAGGTGGGCAGGAGCCCCTGGGCTGGGCTGGGGAGGTCATTCATACCATTCCCCTGCCTCTACCACATCCTCAGAGTAAATCCCACCCCTGTCCCCCAGCTAATCTTCCTGCTCAGCCCCAGAACCTCATGACTTGTAGAGACTAATGAGCGTGCATTTCCCTAAATCTAACCTCAGTCCCTCCAGTCGCATCCTCCAGAATCTATCTCCTGGGATTCGTCCTCCTTGTACTCCGTTATTGTGTGAGGATCTAGGCTTCTTGGGAGAAGGACTTCCCTTTATTGGGCTGCTGCAAAGTCAGGGGTGTGTGTAGTCCCAAGCATCCTTCCTTCCCCTGCAAGTCTCTGAAGGATGTGGATGAAGCCTGGCCACAGAACAAACTTCTCCCTAGCCCTTCCCTTTCTGTAGGACTTTACCCTTGACCAAGAACCTTAGAGTGGGTATTATTCTTCTCCTCCATTTTACGGATGTGTAACAGGCACAGGGAGGTAAAGCAGCTTGCCTGACAGCACACGCCTCTAGCTCTGATCTGCAGCAGGAGGGAATAAAGTCAGACCAAAGGAAGAACTGCCCGACCTTAGCAGTCCCAAGCCCTAGAACCAGCTGTTAGGGGGAAGCTGTAGGATGTCTCGGGGGCTTTTCTGGATGACTCCAAAGCACCCCTGGCCCCTAAGCCTACCACTGGAGCCAGGCTCCCAGGTACTCCCACCACCAAGCAGTCTGAATTTTCCCCCAGGTGAGTCGGAGGGGAAATTCAATCCTGTTTCCTTTTCTCTGAACTTGCCAAAAGCTTGTTTGCTCTGAGAGGCCCGTGAGGCCTTGGCTTCCTCGGTTTCAAATAATTGACTTTCAAAGCCTGTCTTCAGGTGGAACGCTGCCATGCACCGCCTGGGCAAAGGGTTGAACTCCGAGGACTTTGCCACGGAATGAATGGGGAGGTATCCGAGCTCCGAGATTGGCTGGATGCCCCCCGGAGCCATCTCAGGGCCCCACCAACCCCTTCCTCCACCCCAAAGCCTTGCCCACAGTCACCGGCTGCCGTGGAGTTGACTCTGATTGGGAGCCAAGATGGGCAGGCAGGCTGCAAGCCCCGGCGCACCCTGGAGCATCTTGCTGGGCCGCTATTAGAGGGAATGCGGCACTTGCCGGGGTGTCCACCTGTGCCCTTAGCCCTTCTGGGGCTGGACACCCGACAACATCTTTACTGGAGGGCGCATGAGGTCCCCACAGGCCAGCGTGCTCAGGGTCCCCCTGGACTGAAACCAGACCACTGTGTGGGGAACGGCTGGGGACAGGCCCAAGGTTTGGAGCTGCAGATTAAATGATTATTCTGAAACAGAATGAGTCGAATTAGCACAGTCTCTGGATAAAGGACGTGCAGGAAACTTCACCAGTTCTGCGGGGGTTCCCCTCCCCAACCCCGAGCCTGCGCATGCCCGCATCTGTTTAGCTCCAGGCAAAAGACACGTGGTCCCTTGGCCTTCTGTGTTGGCTGGAGACCTGGGAAGGGCATGTACCACACACAGGTGTGTTGTCAAGGCCACTGGGGCCAAGAGCTGGGCCAATCTCAACCCCTCTCAGTCTGTCCTGGAAGTAAAAATAATCAGCGGCCACGTTTATCAAGAGGTGTGTCGAGGCTCTCTGCTGAGCTGTGTGCATAAATCACATCGTGTAAACCACTCAGCCGTGATCTGTAATGAAACGCCACAGTGAGGGAAGTAAGGATCAGAGAGAGGAGGTCGTTTCCCCAAGGACACACAGCACAGAACAGTCAGGATTGGAATTCGGGGTCTAGCTGACTCTGGAGCCTGGGAGCTTAGCCACCACTTTACACTGCTGTGTTTCGAATCACTGGAAGTAAAGGATGGTATCTCAGGCTGGGCCTCATCAGGAAGCTGGCATGGTTCCTGGGGAAGGTAATGCATTGCCCTGCTTCCCCACGGGATTTGGGGTTCACCTGTCATATGTCTAGGGGAACAGTATGAGTCGAGGGGAGCAGGTCCTAGAATAGTGAGCTCCTGGCCTCCCCTCCTCTGGGCCTTACCTTTCTCATCTGTAAAATGGGGGCAGAGAGCTAGATGATCCCAAAGCTCCATGCCCCCCCAGCCCTGGACTGACACTCCATCACTTACTGTGTGGTTCTGAGCTACTGATGTCACCCTTTGGGCCTCAATGTCCCCATCGGTAAAACAGGGTGACGAGGCTACTCCACAGAGGGTTGTAAAGATCACAGCCTTGGAAGAGCTTTGTAAACTGTAAAGTAATGGCCAAAGGAGAGGGCTGTGATAACTTCGTAAATGGACTCCCAGCATGGCTGCCTCACCCTCAGCCCTGGGAGCAGCTCCTCTCCCCCACCCTCCCCCAAACAGGCTTTGTCTTCCCTTTTCCAGGTCACTAGCTCCCCATTTGTTATGCCTCCTGCCCTCCTCTGGGTCTGGAATACTCTCAACAGTTGGGAAGGAAAAACCCAGATGTGGCTATAGGCCGTGAGGGGGCCAGGACAGAGGTCACCACTGCCTCAGAGGAATGAGATCATCTTTCCAGGAAGATGGAATAGGTCCCGGTGCTGTCACTAATTAGCTGTGTGACCTTGGGCAAGTCACTAAAAGTTTCTGGGGCCTTTGCCCCTCCATCTGTGAAAGTGGAGCATCTGGAAACTAGATGCTCCCAGAGCTGATATATGAGATGGATCTGATACAGGAGAAGCTTCTTTCAGCTCGAAATCGCAATCTTAGTGCAAGGATCTGGGGGGACTGTGAGTTTCACGATCCTAGATGGGAAAGGGAATTGTGGCCCCACGATCCCACGTTCTTAATGCCAATGGATGAGATGTGGGTTGACATCTTGTTTTCTCCCTGCTCTCTCTTAATAAGAGGGAGAAGGGAAGGCTGTGGCATTAGTGAGCCATCTTGGATGGGCTGGTACCAGCCGGCCTTAACTTCAAGGCCACGTTAAAGTCTCGTAACAGTTCCTGGCCTGTCAGGTGAATGTCAGTACTCCTTATCTTTTGCCATGGGGCCAGGCAGTTCTTATCTGGAGTCTGTCCTCAGAACTTGGCAGTTGTGTTTTAGGATGGGACCAACTCCTCCGCACACCCCAGAATATTCCAGAGGACTTAGAATCAGAAAACCCAAATTCAAATTCCAGCTCAGCTGCATTCTAGCAAAGGGGCTTGAAGGAACATTCTAGTTCTCTGGTCCTCAGTCTCGACCATCTGTAAAATAGGGGCAGCAATGGCTCCTGGAGTTAACAGGTGAGAATGACAGGCACAGGGCCAAAAGTACATCAGTTCTCACTTGTCAGATCAACAGTGACAAAACAACTGACAAAGCCCATGGCTCGTGAGGCATCACAGAGGAAGCAGCTTCTTGTACCAGTCTCCAGAAAATGATGTTTGACATTTTCTTGACACCCGAACTGTTTAAGCCTAGAACGGTGCCTATTGCCCACTTCGTCAAAATAAATATATGTGGGCTTCCCTGGTGGCGCAGTGGTTGAGAATCCGCCTGCCGATGCAGGAGACACGGGTTCGTGCCCCGATCCGGGAAGATCCCACATGCCGCGGAGCAACTAAGCCCGTGAGCCATGGCCGCTAGGCCTGCGCGTCCGGAGCCTGTGCTCCGCAACGGGAGAGGCCACAACAGTGAGAGGCCTGCATACCGAAAAAAAAAAAAAAAAAAAAAAAAAAATATATATATATATGTATGGGTGTGCCCATTTCCCTGCAGAGAAACATCTAGAAGATCTGACTCCCAAATTATTCACAGTATTTAACTCTATAGGAAAGAAAGAAAGGGAAGACAATTTTCTTTACTTTCTATATTCTTTTCCGGTGTTTGACTTTTGTATTCACATGAAGTATGTTAGTTCTTCTATAATAAAGAACTAATAGGATGTTAGAAACAGCTTTCTTTTTTCTAATTCTAAGCAGAAGTCTGACCTGCAGCTGTAGCCTCTCTTACAGGGCAAGAGAATAAGTGAATGAATGATTGAACTAAAGAAAGAACAAAGAAGCCACTACAAACTCCACGACTTCATAAAGATTACCTAATTTTTTCCCGTCACTGAGCAGCGCGCAGCCCGTCCTGCGAGGGTGCTGGGGCAGGGGCATCACGTTTAGGGCAGTTTTGAGGACAAGGTCACTGAAGCTCAGAGAGAATGAATGACTTGGCCAGGGCCCCGGTCACACGATTCAGAAATGCTTACTTCAGGCTCTGGGAAGCCAAGGCTCCTGCCCCCCACGCCCGACTCAGTGTCCTCCCCAGCCTGCCAGCAGCTCACGGAAGAGAGGTTGCCCCCCTGGCCCTTGAGTGCCCACCCTGTCCCTGGCAAACACCCACCCCTGTTGTCCAGCCCCAGAGCAGCCTCTGAGGACACCGGTGCAGGCCGAGACCAGGCTGTGCTCAACCGGGGACCAAAAAATAAATAACACCACTCTCTGGGCTCCGGGAGGCTGGCTTCTACCCCCTCCCTGGAAACGTCCTTTGATTTCAAAACAGGCTGGAGTGTAAAACCAATAAAGCTTCCTGTGCCCATAAACAAACAGGCAGCGCTTAACCACCCCCTCCCGTAGCGTAGCCCTCCGCCTACCCCCTGCCACTGGAAGGCTGGGGCAGAGGGCAGGTCTCAGCGCCATTGTCCTGGGTAATTAATTGCGGTAATAAGGAGCTGCACTGAGCTTCAAAGGCTGGCCCGGCCACGGGAGCGGGAGCCCTGGCTCCTGTGTGCAGCTGGTAGGCAGCTTGGGCTCCAGGCCCACCTCTGCACCTGCACCCTGAGGACCCACTGTGTGCAGGCCTGGCACCAGGCACTTGGCTTTTTCCAACACTGTACTTCGGGTGTCATTCACCCTATTTTACAGATGAGAAGACTGAGACTCAGAAAGTTTCAGAAAGATGCACAGGAAATGTGAAAAAAGAAAAACAAATTCACTTGCACCTCTTTTTTTCTTAGTCTACCGTTTTGTTTTTTTTGTTTGTTTGTTTTTTTTTTTTTGCAGTACGCGGGCCTCTCACTGTTGCGGAGCACAGGCTCCGGACGTGCAGGCTCAGCGGCCATGGCTCACGGGCCCAGCCGCTCTGTGGCATGTGGGACCCTCCTTGACTGGGCCACGAACCCGTGTCCCCTGCATCGGCAGGCGGACTCTCAACCACTGCGCCACCAGGGAAGCCCTACCGTTTTTTAAAATTAACTTTTATTGGAGTATAGTTGCTTTACAACGTTGCATTCATTTTTGCAGTACAGCAAAGTGAATCAGTTATATGTATACATATATCCCCTCTTTTTAAGATTTCCTTCCCATTTAGGTCACCATAGATCATTGAGTAGAGGTCCCTGTGCGGAACAGTAGGTTCTCATTAGTTATCTATTTTATCCTAGTACTGTACGTATGTCAATCCCAATCTCCCCATTTGTCCCTCCCCCTTCCCCCCTTGGTAACCATAAGTTTGTTCTCTACACCTGTGACTCTATTTCTGCTTTGCCAATAAGTTCATTTCCACCTCATGAAACTCAAAGCCTGAATCTCTCACGGCCCCAGTGCCCCACCCCAAGCACCTCTCACACTGAATGGGGGGGGCATATCTGTATGTCTGCCTGTCCCCCACACCAAACAAGGGGCCCCTGAGGGCACGGATGTTCCCAAGTTGTTCCCTGCTTCAGCCCAGCTCCTGGCATTTAGTTAGAGCTCAACAAAGACTAATTGATGGACTGACAACCGAGTGTCAACTACTTCAATCCTCAGTCATCCCCCACCCCCATTCTGTGCTCCTGCTTTATCACATTTTTCTTTTCATCTTTCCCTTCTAGCACTCTTGAGTCCCTATTGTGCTCCAGGCTCATGCAAGCTCCTTTCACCCACGTTATTTCACCGAATCCTTACAAAAACCCTATGAGGACAATATTTTCAGCCCCATTTTACAGGTGAGAAAACTGAGGGTCAGAGAGAAGAAATACCTTCCCATCTGGGGAGTCGGCTGCCCACTACTCCTTCCCTAACTCTCTCCACCTCCCGATTATCCTCCCACCCCTCCACCCTCACCTCTCCATCCCCACACCCGCTCCCTCGGCCACCACGTGCTCACAGCCTGGGTCCTGCCCCACCTCTGAGCTCCCTTCTGTTTTTTCACTCAGGATTCCTGAGCCCAAGGAGCCCGTGCTTGTTTATAGCCCTGCCTGCCCCGTTGCCTGGGTCCCAGCCCAGGTCAGCTCTCTGGGGCTAGTAGGGACTTTTGAACGTGCTAAATACAGGTTACAGGGGTCAGGGGGTCATGGCCCTTCCTTGGTGGAAGTTTGACTTGAACCATCCATGGAATAGTGACTCTTATCTTGGGGCGGGGGGGGGTAGGAGAGGCAGATTTCTTAAATATGATGATACTTCAACAGTTTCCCCACCCCACCCCCACCATGCCTCAGTCAACCCCACCCGCTTTGGTCTCTGGATAGATTCGGCATCTGGATTTCCCGTTTTCTTCCCTCTAATTCTGTCCTTAAGCCAGAAAAAAATAAGGGGTCTGGGGGGACATGCGGAGCAGCAGTGAAGGGGAGGGGTTAACATTCATTGGAGGCCTGCTTTGTTCTGAGCAAACTGGGACTTGAGGGCTTCTCACCGCCCCTGCACAGGCTGGGTGATGGCTCGGCTGAAACCATCCAGGTGGCAAGTGGCAGAGCCCGGACTGGAACGCAGTCGGAAGCTAAGGGCCAAATCACCAAATAAGAGTCAGGCCCACCCCGGGGGCCCCTCCCCGGGAAGAGGCTCCCCCCGCCCAGGCTCTAGCCCCAAGCTCCACTTCCACGCACCTAGGACGCCCCTCAGCCACCCAGCACAAGGGCTCATGCCCGAGAAGCACACTTGAGATACAGCCTCACGAGCGCACAGCTCTCCATGCTTTTCCGGGTCCCTCTGCGGTTCCTCGTCTCTTCCCGCCCAGCCCTTTCTCAAAGCTGGGATGAGGCTGAGATAACCTACTTGATGGTGACATATCTGAGCCTCAAGGCCAAAGCGACTCGTCCCCTGCACCCCAGGAAGCAGGGCGAGCAACCAACCCAATTTGCTTAGGACTGAGGGTTTCCTGGGAATATGGGACTCTCAGTGCTAAGACCAGGACAGTCCCAGGCAAACCAGGGCAGGCTGTCACCGCACCAGGGAGGAAAGGCCCGATGCAGAGGCCAGGCTCCTAGCTCCCAGGCAACAGTAGTTTCCTTCCACCTGCTACTTGCCTAAGCCCCCTTCCCTTCCCCTGTCTATCCCCTTCTCCGGGGAAAAACCATCAGAGAGGATGACTGCAAACACCGTCACTGGCATTGCTGCAAGGGAAGCTGTTCAGAAAGGAAAGGCAAATAATCCAGGTCCAGTTCTCTAGCCTATGATCGTAAGGGATGCTCCCTTTTCAGGCCTCTCAGTACTGCCAATTAGGACAGGTGTGGGATGGGGAGAAAGGGAGGAGGAGAAGGGCAGGGGGAGGAGAGGGAGGGGCGGGCCTCACCCTCAGCAGAGGCCTGGTTGCCCCTTTCCCCTCCGACTGCTCACGTGTCTGAGGAAAGTTCCAGATTTAGGAAGCATGTATGGAGCACTTACTCCGTCTACAGTATTGTACCGACCAGAGGGTATCAAAACAGAATAACACACAGTTAACCAGTCCTTGTCGCCCAAGAAAGTTCTAATCTGGCACAGGAGACAGAAGCATGGAACGAAACCCACTAGGACAGCGACTCTGCGGGACGTACACACATACACATGCACACACACATACGCACAAAGGCACACACACTACTGCACACGTGTACCCGCATATATACACACATGCACACACAGCCAGACCCATACACAGACACATACACGCATACACACTCCCCATCCTAGTTAGAGGGAATCTGGAATTTTTCCCTTACAGTGGCTTATCTGAGTGATAATCAGGAAAGGATTCTCCCGAGGCCACTTCCGGCCCAGCACCCCCGCCAGATCTTCTCCCACAGCCCTGTGTCCTGGGGCTCGGGCCTCTTCCAGACAACTGCTCTCTCAAAACACACTGATTCTCTCTGAGCTGAGCTATAGCCTCCTGTTCGCAAGCCCGCTGCCGTCTCACTGGGACTAAGATTTGCTTGGGGCCTCAACCCCTGTCCTGAGTGCAGCCCCTGAAAAACAGGGCAAGGCCTCAGGCATCAGTCAGGCCTGGAGCGCACCCCCAGCTGGATTCTTCCTTCTCTCTTGCCTCACTTTCCCGTCCACAACTTGGGGGAAATAATACCGTCATCGACGTGAAAGCTCACCTGAGTGATGACACACATCCATCCCCCCTCCAGCCACCGGGACATAGTAAGTGCTCAATAAAAGTGGTTAGGATGATGGGGACAGACGGGAAGAGACCCCAGTCTCTCGCTCTTCTCCAGAAACACCCACCCTGGGGTCCCTCGAAGACTCCAGCAGGCTGTGCTGGGCAACATATGGCCGGGGGGAGGGGCTGGAAGGTTGGGGGAGGAGGGGCAGGTGGGGGCAGGGAAGAGGAGGAGGAAGGGTGTACTTAGGAAAAAAGAAAAACCCACACAAAAACGACAGAATTCCAGCCGATTATTTCTCCTGCTGCAGATGTACATTAATGCAGGAGAAGCGGGGACGGAGCTCTGGGCCGGGGAAAGAGAAACAGTTCCTTTTAACAAGCCGTTGTCTGGCTTGATCTTGTCACTCTAAAGAGGGCCATTGAGGGGTATTCATGCGTCGGCCCTGGGGGGACAAAAGGGCCCAGTATATATACTGACTGCTCAGTTGCCTGCGGGCCTTGGGGCCTTTGTCTAACCTTCTCTTAATAAACTTTTGGGAAGAGTTCATCAATCCGCTTCAATAGCTGATGTTCTCATTTTCAGAGAGAGAAGAAAAATAGCAGAAGGCTGGTGTGGCTTTTTTTTTTTTTTTTTTTTTTTAAGGAGGCATTCTCAATAAGAAGGGGAATGGGAAAGAGAGAGAAAAGGAGAAAGCCCGCAGACACCCCACTTTAAAGGGAAAAAGAACACATCACAACTACAGCCACAAATCCTAGACGGGAGCCCAGACAAAACCGCTATTCATGGGGCCCCAGGTCTGCCTCCTCTGAGCGTCTCCGGGCCGCTGGCCCTGGGTCCCCTTGGTGGAGGCAAGAAAGGCTGAGTTCGTCGCTGGTAGGGCGTCGGGGTGAGAGAAGAAATTTCTTATAAGGGAAGTGTGGCTTAGAAGGGACAGCAGGCAGGAGCCTTCCGTCCAGTTTCTGGGTTAGATCTGGGGTCACCTGGTTTCCTTCCCATCAGGCAGTTTTTAAAAGCTGGAGGTGATGTTTTTTCAGTCAAGGGGGTGGCGGGGCAAGGTGGGTGGGCAGCTTTTTCTCCTCTAAGCAGTTTTTCCTCCTGCGGTTTCAATCCCCAGCCCCAGCCCCCGCCCCCTGAAAAGCTCTGCTTTAGGTTGTAGGAAGTACCCTAGATTTCTAGTACCTAGAAATCCACCCCCCCATTCCACGCTGCATGGTGAGGTCGGGGGGAGTGGGTTGAATTGGGGGTGGGCAAGAAGGAAAGAATATTCCTCATATTCCTACCGTGCCAGACACTGTACTAGTTTTGACTCTATATGTGTTAACTCACTTCTCACCACTATCCTATTTTCTAACACACATTTTTTTCCTCACATTTTCTCATTTTACTTGGGGAAACCAAGGCTCAGAGAAATGATCCCTGATCCCGAGTCCCATAACAGGAAGCTGAGGTCCAAACTCAAGTCTTATCAAATCCATGTTTTCAAGTTCTAAACTAAGCTGCCTCTCACATTTTAAGGTATTATTAATAGTCGTAATAGCCACCAAAGTCGTGCTTTTAAAATGTGCCGGACATTGTCATAAGACTTTATGGACACTGTTTTCCCAAGAGCCCAGTGATATGGGTCCTATTATGATAACACCCATAATACAGATGGGGCGACTGAGGCACGGAGGAGAAGGAACTGTCAGACAGCCAGATGGGCAAAGGCAGATTCGAACTCAAGTCTGTTCTGACTCTGGGGCTCTGCCTCGGTCCCTACTCTGCTCTGCTTTCCATGAAAGGCAAACGCAGCAGGAGGGAAACAGATGAACAAACAAATCTGACTTCTACCCCAACAAGCCTGGAAGTGGGTCTCCCAGGTCCTGGTTCAGCTTTGCAGTGCAGGCTCCCAGACACACACACACACACACACACACACACACACACACACACACACACACACACACACATACACACAAACCCTCCAAGTCTCCCCAGTGGCTCTAGTTCAATGTTTTACAGGCCTAATGAGTGTTGACAAGTTTAATGAGTTTGTTTTAAAGAGGGGAGGGGGGACCTGGTCAAACTGAGATTTCCGAGTCAAATGAATTAGTGGAGGCCGCCAGACTTCAGCTGACAGGCCTGGAAACCCTCCTGCCAACTGCAGCCTTGAGCCACGGACCCCGGCCCCCTCAATGGGAGCAGGGCCCCATGCCAGAGACACTGTGGGCTCCGGGGGCCTCGGAGCGGTCCACGGGTGCCTGGGTCCCAGTCAAAGCCCACGTCTTCATCCCGCAGCCCCCCTCCCTGCCAGCCCACCCCGGTGGGCCACCTTTCTGCTGGACTCTCCTCCCGCACTGCGTCCCCAACGAGAAATGTGATTCAAACCCAGTTTGGCACTTGTTTGCATATTGATTGCGTGGTAATTAAATGGCTTCATCTGAGGAGGGGGTGCGCCACCTGCATTTCTAAGCTTCCCAGTCATGGGCCGGGACAGGGCGCAGCCCTTGTGTCTGACCGCGCGCAAACCGGAATCCAGGGAGACCGGCTTCTGGCTGCTAGAAGGGACTTTCGTTGTCCTTTAAAATAGTATTGTTTCATTTGTTGTGGTGTGGAGATGAATTGGGAAGGAGCTTGCACAAACCTGACCAGCTGCAGATGAAAGAGCAGAGTTAAAATGAAATCATAATTATGCCACAAAGAAAGGAATACATATGTGCTTCTGATGTCACTGTGTCATGACAGTCACGTGCAAAGCAAGATCAGTTCTCCCTTTCGCTAGCCCCTCCTGAGCCACGGGGGGCGCTGACCTGAGTCCTGGACCCAAAGCCACAGAGACCAGGATCCAAACTCCTTCTGCATCTTTCTCTAGATCTGATCTTGGGCAAGTGACTTTACCTCTCTGACTCTCAGTTTCCTCATCCGTAAAATGGGTTTAATAAAGCCTGTGATGTTCTCAGCGTTGTGGGCTTAAAGGGGGCTATTGCCCCCAGCACACAGTAGGTCCTCCACCATCCCAAGTTTGCTTTCCAGAGCTGCATCCCAGCTAGAAATGACCATGATCTGTTCATCTCGAATGATCACAGCCTTGCAAATTAGCACAGGCTCACTTCCAGCCTATCCAATGTTTTTTTTCTCCCCCCACCCTCCACTAGCCCCAGTAGCCCCTGAAATTCTCAGGGGGCATCTGTCACCCTCATTGCTCTCCAAGAAGAAGTGGGTGAGCGGAGATTCAGGAAGGAGAAAGGCTTTGCATCCCTGTGTGTTGGTTTTGCTTTATTATACTGTGTTTTGTCGTCCGTTGAGGAGAACAGAGTTGGAGCTGACATGTACATCCCAGGCTGGGTCACAGCGTCCAGCTGGGATTCCAGACCCACCCCGCCCCGCCCTCATCCAGCTCGCTCTCTCTCTCTCCCCAACATGTGATTATTTATTGGATATTTCCCTCTGGGAAGGGGATGCCCCTCCCCTTCTTTAACTGTCCCCTAATCTCTGGTCTAAGGCTGTGAACTTGTGAGAAGTGTTCTTTCCAGTGAGAATTTCTTTACAGACTGTTTTCCCTTTCCAGCTGGGAGCATGGCGCTGGGCTGGGTTGGGGGGTGGAAGGAGGGGAGCGGGGAGAGGAGGGAGGGGAGGGGGGATGGGTCACTCCACGTCAAGTGGGCAGACGCTGTGAACCGCCTCTCTGGACAGCGGCTGTGGTGCCTCTCTGGCGATTTCTTCACTTCCTAGGTCTTGCCATTGTTCAGTGCTACAGCCAGCTGCGGGCGTTAAGCTCTGGCGTATTTGCAGTCCCAGGAAAGAAAGGCCCTGCGTGCAACAGGGCTGGGCTGGGGGCCCAGGGACTGGGCAGAGGCCGCGACGCCAGAGTGAAGAGGGGGACACGCATGTGACCGCACACACGTCCATCCGCCAGGCCCCGGGACAGAAGGCAGCATCTATGCTCGCTGGCATGTGAACCTTTATGTTGTCACTTAAACCCTTCCTGGGGAGCAGAGGAAAGAGGCTGGAACTCAAGGCGGCCCTGGTTTTCCTTCCTGGCTCAGCCACTTACTAGCTAGGTGATTTCAGGCAGATGACTTGGGCTCCCTTAGCCTCGGTTGCTGTCTGTAAAATGGGGGCAAGTGCATTCGGACCACAGAGAAACGCACTGACCTGCGCCCGCGCACGGTGGAAATGGTGTGGCCCCACATAAACACCCAGTGCCAACAGACGCACACCCGTATCTCCACAACCACACAGCCCTGAACACGTTCGCACTTGGTCCTTACACTTCATATCACAAGGACATACCCACACATACCAATAACCCAAGACAAAGCCCCCCACCCAATCTAACCAGGACCCACTCTACCTCTGCCCTGACTCCCAAAATACGATCCATCAGCAACCATGTAAACACAGTACACTGTACACAGTGTACACAGTACAAAATACACACAAGAAAAAACACTCCCTTAACAGCAATCCCAGCATCTACCTTCCAACACACTCCCAAGGCCACTGGGGATTTCTCAGTTCATAATCCCAAATGCAAATCAGACATGTGGGCACGGTAGCCCATGAAAAAAAAATCATCAAGCCCTCCTGGTGAATCTTCTGTTAATGACAAGCTCTTTGCTCTAGAGACAGGGGAAGCCACTCCCCAGGGACACAGGATCCCGTGAGTCAGTGGAAGGCATTCCAACGTCAGATGCCTGCCAAAAGTCGGTGCATCATGGCAGGAAGAGTTTGTGGTGCCCGGATTCTATTTCTGTCTCTGCCATTTGCTGGCTGTGTGACTCTAGGGAATTGAGCAAACCTCTCTGAGCTCTTCTTTCAACTGCAAAATTGGGATAACAAACACCTACGGGGCAGGGCTGGGGGTTAGGTGAGATGAGACACCTGACACAGTGTCAAGACGTGGACGGGCTGAGAGCACAGGCATCCAATCTTCCAATGAGACATCCCTGCCTGTTTGTGCCCAAAGAGCTGAGCACCTCCTTGTGCCTCAATTTCTGTATCTATAAATGAGCATCTTAATAATCCCTCCTTCAAGGTGCTCTTGGGAGGGTTTCATGCATTCATTCCTGTAAAGAGCTTAACCCAATACCTGACCCACAGTTAGCTCTCTGTGGGCTATTCTCCTAAGTAGATACTCAATAAATGGCTGCCTCTTTCCTGCCACCCAGGTCTCAGGTCAAATATCACCTCCTCCAGGCAGGCCTCCCTGATAACCCACCTACCATCACTTCCCTGGTCAGCCACTTTCTATTAGCACTCTGCTTTATCTTCTTCAAACCCTTGTCCACCTTCTGAAAGTATTTCCTTACTTGAGGACATGCTCATTGCCTCCCTTCCCCCAGGTGCCAGCCCCGGGAAACCAGGGCCTTGTGTGTTCCAGGCTGTTCTCCCAGACCATGGAACAATGTCTGGCACATAGTGGGTGCTCAGTACATCACTGTGAGAATAAAGTGGTAGTTCCAGCTCCACTCTCCTGGGGCACTGGTGGTGGGGGAGGGGAAGAAGGATGGTGGAGGTTGCAGGTGGAGGGGCCCTCCTTCTCCTCCCCCCCCCCCGGGGAATGTGATTCCAGGCTGCTGGCCCAGCCTTTCTGCTGCCTGCTGCCAAGGGGCCGGTGCGCCTTGATGGGTTTACCTGGGTGTTAATCCCCCAACAATCCCCCCTGGCCTGACCCGAGAGCCAGCCTCCATTCTTGTCCTGGGTCTAATTAAGTGCCTGAAATGCCACGTCCCCCTTTCAAGCCAGGCTGCTTTTCTCCGAGGTGAGTCAGGTAAAGCCCAGCCTGCCGCTTTGAAGCAGAGAAGGCCGGAAGCCCAGGCAGGTGCATGAAGGGGAGGGGGAGGCACTGAGGGGCCTGGGGGGAGGGGGGACTTCTGCCTGCCCCATCTCAGAGAGGACAGACACCTGCAAATCTCCTAACTCGGGATGCTTAACCTTTTGAGGACCCTGAGCCCTAGGAGACCCAGGAAAACTAAGGATTCCTCCCTAGGGAAATGCATACATACATACATACATACATACACATACCCACGACTGAGAATTCAATTCTGGGGCTTCATGGTCACCCCTGAAGCCTCTATAATGCCTGGGTTAAGTTGACACAACGCCACTTTCCTTTAAATATATATCTGTATCTAGATGGATGGAGAGATGGATACTGATATAATCTAGATATATATATATATGAGACAGCTATACCCCCTATCTCAACAAGATTATCTCTGGGGAAGGAGAGGATTCTCAGTTTTTATTTTATATACTTTTTTTTCTGATTTGAAATTTTACAAGTATATATTACGTTTATAATATATCTTTCAAATTCACATGAAAAAATATATGCATATCTATTTTAGAGCCTCTGATAAAACAATGTGTGTTTGGCTTGGGAAACTCTCAGCAAACTTTATGGATCCCCTATTGCACACAAATTACTTTCAGGTCTTTTATCTCATTTTAATCACATTCTCCCTATGTGCCAGCCATCTTTTCTGTGTTTTAACTCCTTCACTCCTTCTGTAATTTTTAATGTCCATTGGACGGATGGGAAAACTAAGGTTCAAAGATGTGAAGTAAATTGCTCAGGGGACACAGCAGGGAGGCAGCACCTGAGTCTCACTGATTCCATGTCCAGTGTTCTTTTTGTGGCCCAGCAGCGTCTGTCTTTGGATGTAAGGGCTGAGGGCCCAGAGCTGAGATGAAAGTGCGTGTCTGAAGGCCATCCCTATGGTGTGGGCAGGAGTTGGGGAGAGCAGGACAGGCAGGGGGCTTTCCCTGTCAGCCCCACGGTTCCTAGCATGGTGCCCTGGCAGATTATACCCTCAATCGGGGCAGGTGACCCTAATAAAAGGTGAGGGACCCAGAGACTTTGGAAGATGCTCCACTCATGGTGCCTGGTCTAACAGTGTGGAGACTGGGTCCCTGTTCTGACTGTGTTCTCGATTTGCTGTGCAACAAGGAACAAGTCTCTTCCCTTCTCTGGGCCTCAATTTCTCCATCTGTATACAGGGCGTTGCACTAGACCAGTGGCTCTCAGGTGGGGTGGCCAACAGAGTGACCTGGGCAGCTTACCCAAAAGCCACTTCCCTCAGATGTCCCAAATCGAGAAAGCGCCCAGGTGCATAGGCTTGGCAAAAACACCTGGGAGACTCTGGGGCACACCCTTCTGCCCTCCCGGCTCACGGGTCTTTCCATCTCTCCCACCCTGCATTGAATCCTGCCAGGACCAAGCCAAGATGACACTGCAACCCAGCCACACCACCAGTACAGAGAGGGTAACTGCCCATCAAGCACAGAGAGGGTAACTGCCTCCCCCTGACCCAGCGGCAAGTTGGTCAGGGACTCAAGAGGTAAACCCCACTGTCTGGAGACCGGTCCAGCTCTGCCTGTTCTCCCAGAGAGACCTCCCAGCCAGGAGAGAAAGTTCTCTAATCGGGGGGATGGAAGAGGAGGGGAACCATTTGTCACCAGATAAGCAATATCAGCTTATCTCTGAAGACCAATAACCACAGCCCCCGGGCTCCGATTCCAGGCATAAACAGAGCTTGTCCCTCCTCCCCGCCAGAGTAGCTGAGGATAGCAGTCTCAGCTCCTCCCTAGGACAAAGCCCCGTCTCACCAGAGTTTCCTCTATCAATGGGAAGCAACGCTGGTTTTGACTTCTTCCCCTCCAACGCAATCATGCCCAGAGCATCAGAGCCTGAAGGATCCTCACGGGCCGCGTCATGCCTGAAGCTCTTGTTTGGAACCCCAAGGCTCCATGGAACACAGTCTGAAAACCACTAGGCTGATTGCGTCTTGCCGTTGTTCAGACAACAGAGCAAAGACCAGAGAAATGGTGTCCAGAGTTACACAGCAGTTAAGTGTTGAAGCCAGGGCCTCTTCATGGGAGGATCTGAATTCTAACCCTAGTCAAGATACTGTGGTTACTTTTCCTTGGGGGCTTTGTTTTCTCTTGCTGCTAAAAGGACTCTTCTCAGGAAGATGAATAGACCCTCAGAGGACCAAATCTTCAGCATCTGCCAAGTCTCCAGATCCCAGTAGGCGCTCATGGGTGGCAGTGGGGAGTACTGACTTAAGCTATAGTCTCCCTGGGGCCTGAGGATCTAGGGTTCCTGAAGGACGGCGAGGGTGCTGGGGGCTGCATTGTTCAGGTGGGGCAAGAAGCACAGCTGGATCTGTGCCCTTCAGGCTTCTTAGGGTAAAGGCATCAGGGTCCTGAAGACCCTGTTAGGGAAGAACGCCCCTCTCCCTCCTTCCTTGGGCTAATTTCTCTGTGCCTCAGTTTTGCCCTCTGAAATAGAACTTGAAAGCGTGTATCATATTATACACAAAGAATGACGTACTGTAGAGATGGGAAAGGGTTGCATTCGCCCTCACCCCAAGCCTTCAAATTCCTAGAAACAAGACGTCCACCAGCTTATTTTTCTCCTTTACCAGTGCAACTGCCAGCAGACAGGGGTTACTTCTCCCTCCTTTGGGCTCACTCAGGCCACACTCTCTGGACCTCAGCTTTTCAATCTGTAAAATGCCCCGATGACCTCTAAGGCCTATACAACTCTGTCTTCCTCTTTGGGATCTCAGCGTAGAGAGGAATCCCAAGGTCCCTTTAACTGACCTAGCCAGCCATGGGCTCAGTACACCTGGGCATCAGGTGGAAAAATCTGGAAACAACTGCTTCTCTCCTTTCCTCTCCATCTCAGGCTGGGGCCGCCCGCCCTCTTCTAAAGTCTCTCCACTCATCCTCTGCTCTCCATCCCCTCTGTATCTCTCTCTCTCTCTCATTAACCTTCTAGATGGTCTCTCCACACCTTCCAGTACATTCTCTCCTCAGTCCATCGCTTCCCTGCCTTGGCTTCCCACTACCCTTGGAATAAGTCCTAACTCCTTCACTCAGCCTTGAGAAGTCCACAGCTGAGGCTCTGGTGGTATCATCCCCAGAACAGCTCACAGAAAGACGGGTTTCATCAATACTTCTGAGATGAACGGATGAACAGCCTTCGAGGCGTTTCCAAGTCATTTGGGTCAGGGCCTGGACCTAGCCTATTTGGGAAAGAGGCAGCTATGATGGGAGACGGGATGTGATTGGGGGCCTGTGTCACATACCCGCACCTGCCTCCTTTACACCTGGAGGATGCTTCCACCGTGCCCTCAATCAGCACACGGTGCCCACCTTCCCAACCTGCCCGCCAAAGCTGCCCAGCCTTTATCTGGGAGTGAGGGTGGGGCAGAACTCATTAGGTGAGGAAAGTTCCTCCATGCACCTAACACATCTGTTGGGCTCTGTTTCTGCCTTCTTCCCTTGGCCTCTGTTGAATGAGGAGCTGCCCACAGGGCCCACTGATTTCTTCTCGTTAAGGAAGAACACTATTTATCGCCACCGGCTGAGCACCTGCCCTCACCCCCCTCCCCCACTGCCCCACCCCGGTCCAGATATGGTGGTCACTTACAGATTTCCATCCCCTATTGTTTCTGAAGCCATAGGGGGGTGGGTTCTAGATCGAAAGAGGCCTTGGAGAAGAGGAGGTGGAAGGGATTGCGGAGGAATATTTATTCAGTCTCCCGATCGGTCCCGTGTTTTATGGAGTTCTACTGTCGGCCCTTCCCAATGCACTGTGAAGTTGTCATGCATGGGACAGTTTTGCAGATGGGAGCACGGAGGCTCTCAGGGGACTGTCACTCAAAGATACCCAGATCTTTCAGGCTCCAGGACTTCCCCTTCTCCTTCATTCTTCCCCCTCCCCACCTCCCACTCAGGTACCTCCTCTAGAGCATCTCACAGGCCACAGGGGTGGCCTCTGCCCATCAGACCTCACTGATCACAGGCCCGCAGGTGGACGCAGCTGGGGGTGACTTTTGGAGGCCTCTGGACCCGACTCCGCGGGTTCAGGAGGAGGAAAGCAAGGCCTGAGAGCCAGAGGCGCGTGCCCTGGCCACGCAGCACTTTGCGACGGACACCTTTCTCGCTCCCTGCACCACCCACTCCCAAGAGAGCCAGCGACTCCAGGCTGTTTTGCGACACTCCCGTCTCCGGGGGGCCCGCCGGGGGACAGCTGACCCAGCAGAGGCTCCGCAGCCCACCGGGCTCTGGCTTCCCCCCGGCCCGGGGCTCGGTTTTGTTGTGGGGTTTTGTGCATCCTGTTTTGTTCGGTCTCCCCGCCCCTTCCCGCGCGGGGCCAGTCCCCACCCCGTCCCCTCCCCGTCCCTGTCCCCTCCCCGTCCCCCTCCCGGGCTCCCAGCGTGCCCGCTCTTGACTTCATCCACTAAGTCAATAGCCCGGGCGCGGGCGGGCCGCTCCCCCCGCTCCCCCGCCCCGCGCCGCCCCCCGGTTTTCTTCTCGGGATAATGGGGGCTCTTTGTGGCCTAATCGGCCTCCTGAGGGGCCGGGAGGCCGGGAGCGCTTCCCCCGCGGCCGTCGGTGAAAATGAAAGCGGGATTAGGCCGGGGCCTCGGCCCACACCATAGGAAAGCGCCACCAGGCATTCGCCCCTTCAAAGCCCCTTTCGGGGGTTTGGTTACTTTATTTCTAAAGTTGTTTGTATTTCTAAAGTGGCCATTGAGGCGCGAGCGGGGACAGTGCCGGGAGGGCGTCGAGAGGAGGGGGCGGCCCCAGCGGAGGAGAAACTCTCGGAGCCTCCCTCTCCCCCTCCTCGGACCCGCTGACCGGTTTCCAAAGAGCCTCTCCAGGCCCTGATTTCCTCCCGCCCTGGGAGGTGGGGAGAGGCTCTTATCCCCACTAATCAGATCGGGAAACTGAGGCTCCGGCACTGATGCCAGGCTCCACACTAGAAGATGGGCTCCCGGGATGCAAACCCACCGCGCAGCCAGAAGGGGGAAGGGGCTTTGGGTTTTGTTTTTGGGGTTTTCTTAGGGGGAGACGCCAAGGGGCATTGATCGCGTTAATCGCCCACGGTGCACAGCTCTGAGCGCACCAGCTAAACCTCTTGTTGTCGCCTGCCTGTACAGACCATCGAGAGGAACGTCCAACCCGAACACGATTCGACGCCCCGAGGGAGGGAAGTTTAGCCCCACTTATTAAAGAAAGTCCCAGAGCCCCTTTTCTTAGGGTTCACTCTCAACACCTCCAGTAAATCCCAGAAATGCCGGCGCAATAATTCAGAATCTTCTCCCACCGCCAAAGATGGGAGGGAGAGAGAAGAGATTTTGAATTTCGGCATTTGCAGGCAGCTGGAGAGGAAGGGGTACGGGGGGGGGGGGTGGGTGCGGTGCAACAAGCAGCACCAGAAGAGGGTCTCTCCTAGCTGCGCCCCTTCTCCCGTACGCGTACATTGGAATTTCTTTTTTTCTGTCGTACTTTTTAACCCTCCGAAGGGTGGATCCGAGCTCAAAGAGTCCAGACGTGGAGGTAAACTGTGAAGAAGAGGATCGCAAGGGCAGGGCAGGGCGGGGCGGGGCGGGGCGGGGCAGGGGTGGGACTTAGTGCAAATTCGGGGGTCAGATTCTGGTCCTGCGGCTGGACCAGCTTTGTCGGTTGTATCCGTGGTTACAACTCCGGGTTACAAGAGAGCTCCGGGAGATAGAGGCTCTTCTGCAGCCTTTCACTGGGAACGAGACAGTTCCAGAAGGTTCCTTAAGACACCCCCTGACCCCTCCCAACCCCAAAGTCGTCGCTCTGCAGAGAAACTCGAGCTTCAATCAGACGCTCTTGTCTACACAGCCCAGATAAATTCGCTGCGGACTTCCTGGACGAGTTTCCAGGCAACAGGAGGGTTTGATTCCATCTCCACGCAAAAGTATAAACAACACACCGGGCAAACACATGCCCACCCCACAAAACCTCGGCCTAATGTTGCCCTCTCTTCACCTTCCTCAGTCACCTAGAGACCCGCGGTCTGAATTCGAACCCGAAGCCATAACACCCTCTTCACCTGTCACCCCGCGCGACCGTGGAGAGGGGCCCGAGGAAAGGTGGCCGCCCACTCGTCCGGGGCTCTGTCGGGTCTGGGTCCCACGGAAAGGACCCCAGAAAAGTTCAGGGGATGGTTTTCCAAGCTACTTCTCGTGCGGACGCCCCACCCCCTTTTCTGTCCGATCCCGGGGCCTCTTTGATCTTTGGTCAGACAAAGAGCGCAGTGAAGGCCAGAGGCTCCGGAGCCCCGCGGCCCGGCTGCCCCTCCCTCCTCCTCCCGCTGGAACCCGCGGCGCTTCGAGGCCCTGGTTGACGCCTGAGATTCCCGAGATCAGGTTGGAGGCTGCCTGCCAAACTCAGCAAGGGCTCCCAAACACATCCTGCTGTTGTGCTCACTCGGAGATTTACCCAAACACACACACTCGGACACTTCATTTTCCCCTTCCCCAACATTCACAAACACCCAGACACACACAGGTAGTCTGGCAAGGAGGCAGGCGCACAGGGGCACATAATGGGTTAACACACACAAACACATGCACTGAAGCACAGTCTGTTTATTTTCTGTCTCCACCACCTGGCTCAGAGCGCCACGAAGGCAGGGACCTTCTTGATGTCTCAGGTGTTCCTGGGCACTTAACCCAATGCCCGTGTACATAGTAGGTGCTCAACGATATTTCTACAGAATGAATGAAGGAATTGACCCCCTGAGAAAATGTCTTTTTTTCTTCTTCTTTTCCCTTTTCTTTTCTCTCTCCATCTCTTTCTTTCGGACATACAAAAGGGGAGCATAGCATTTGTGCTTATCTCTGCATATAACAACCTCATAAGGGACCCCTCCAACAACCAAATGGGGATGGGAGGGTGGGATTCACTGCCTCTGTTTTGGAAAGAGAAGGAAGCAGCAAGGGCCAGACAGAGGTCAGGCTCTCGGCCTCACCTCTTCTCCCACCCCACCCCACCCCACCCCATCCACCATCTATCTCCGCCTCCTGGGCTCGGATTCCTGCTCCTGGACTCAGATGCTCCCTCAAGGATACCAGAGTAACCAGAAAACATGTGTATGTGAAGTTCTTAATGGGGTGTGGCCTCTAGAAGCCCACACACCCCTTTGTACGGTCTGTAAAATTCCTCCTGTATGAACCTCTGTGAATAGCCAATTTCTTAGGTTTTATCCCATTCTCAAAGGGGTCCAGGTTCCCCCCAAAGGATAAGAATCTTTGTCTTAGTGCAATTCTCTGGTTTTTCGTGGAAGGAAACTGAGACCCAGAGGGGCTAAGAGAGTTGTTCAAGATTGCATTGTTAGTGAGTTGGGGGCAGGACGGATGGTATACTTCCTTCCGGGGGCCCAGCGCAGTGCACTTTGCCCCTCCCGGATTCGTCCTGTTGGGCTCAGCTGGAGATTGGGAGAGCAGGCCATCAGAGGCAGGGATCGAACACTCAGCCAGGAACTGGATCCAGAGCAGCATGAAGCGTCAGCTCCTCCAGTGTTGTAACCTCCTTGCCCTCCAGTCTGCAGCGTCCCGAAGCTGGGGAGTGGGGATGGTGGCCTGCGCGCCACCCCTTCTCCAAACTGGGAACTTAGAAGGGGCGGCTGCTACAAACCGGAGGGCGGTGAGCCTCACTCTCCCGGCAGTGAAACCCGGACTGGGATATTTATTTAGCGGCGCTCTGAGTAAGGGTTCTCCGCCCCTCTCGCCGCTAGTCCCGACGGGGCCAGGCTCACAGGCCGGCCCCTTTCCAGCACCCCGGTCGGAGCGCGGACCCCGGGTCTCCGCCTCGGGCTCGGCCTCCCGCCCGTCCCGCCGGCCCGACTGGCTCTCCTCTAATTAAGCGGCGGGATCGCAGCGAGCCGCCCGGCCGCGCTGTAATATGATGAACTGCCTTTGTGACGGTGTCACCGAAAGCGCTTCTGATAAGGGGAAAAGCAGCGGAGGATCAAAAGCACGACAGCGGCTCGCCCGCCTCCCGCCGCCACCCGGCTCTGCGCGCTCGCCCTCTCCGCTCGCGCTCTCCCGCGGGCCGTCTCGAGGTCCCGAGGTCTCTCCTGACCTCCCCGTCCCAGGCCAGCCTTTCGGTGCCTCTGCGTCTCTTTGTCTTTCCTGCTGCTCTGCGCCTCCCTCGGCCCCGGCGCGTTTCTCAGCGTCCTCAAACGCTCTAGGCAAGGCTCTCGCGTCCCGCACGGGGTCTTTCTCTGAATTTTCTCGTGCACGCGCGCGCTCTCTCTCCTGAAGCTCTCCTCCTCCTTTCTGACTCTCTCTCTCGTCCCTCCTCCGTGGCTCTGGGTCTCCCAGGCCTCTGCCCATCCCTGCCTTGCCCTCGACCCGGGCTCGGGCCCAGCACACCTCCAGAGCCCGGGCAACCGAATCTTGGAAGGGTTCACGAGCTGACCCGCGGTCTCAGAAAGTCGAACCAGTTCATCCTCAGCAGGCTCGCAGGGCTCCCCGGCCCAGGCAACCCACGCTCACTCAGCTGCCGAATAGAGGGCTGGGCACGAGGGCCCAAGGCGCCCTGGCCTGCCCTCGGGGCCTCTTTGGAGCGAGACTTGGGGGGCACACAACTTCCCCTCATCCCTCTAGAGGCTGCTGCGGCTCGCGACGCTTTTCCTCTCCCCCGGGGCTGAAGTTCCAAGTGCAGCCCACCCCTCTTTGGCATCCCCTTCCCTATACCCCTTCCTTTGGCCCTCACCTCCCCTTTGCCCTCGACCCCTTCTCTTCCTTCTTCAGGCCCCTCCCCTTTGCTCGCTCCTAGGTCCCCCCTGCGCTCTCTCCAGACTCCCTCCCTGCCTCGCCTCTCCCTTCCCCCCACTTTGTTTGAAGTTCTGGAGAGATCTATCTACTAATGGGGAAGTTTCCCCCTTAGGTCACCGTTCTGCCTTGATTCGATTTGGGAAGGCAAGGTCCCTCCCTCCCCCGCCCGACCCCAGCCGGGGCCAATCGCTCCAGAGCAGGTCAGAAAGCGCTGACCCCATTTCCACCTTTCCTCTTTCAGCCAGAGTTGGGGGAAGGGGGAAAGGAGAAGAAAGGCCAACGACAGCAAAAAATTGGGGGGTGGGTGTCCCAACCTTCCAGTCCCTCTCTCATCCCCATCCCCAACTGGGTTTCCTAATTACCTCATTAGTCTGGAGTGGGAGAGGAAGACGAGCTATTTTTCTGGAATTCCTGGAATGTGCCCCCCCTTAGTCATGGCCTTCAAGGCCCCAAAGCCCCTGGAGAACCTCCCCTTTGGGGTGTCTCTTCTGTGTTCTTCTTGGTAGCAGGAAGGCTCCCCCTCACCTGGCACTGTCTATTATGTGGTGTGAGTTCTATCTGCCTTTAGACTATGCGCTTCCAGGACAGAGCCAGGGGTCTTGGACATTTCATGCTTATATCCTTAGGTGCCCATTACGAATGAAGCCTCATCAACTTTGCGGATGATGGTAAATAGAAACTCCAAAGAAGCAACCTAGAAGGAAATCTCATTTGCTCAGTCCTCTTTCCCTATATTAAAAAAAATGTTTGTATAGATTATTTATATAAAATGTAGTGTGTGACAACTATCATTTTCAGAAAGACATTCTTTAAAAAAAAAAAAAAGCCCCAATAATCACCATACTGCTTTAAGGCTAGTGTTATATGTGCTTTTAAATCCCTCCATGTAAATTCCACTGAAAAATTTGGAAAGCTGTGACAGGGGAGGGGGCCGCGGGGGTAGGAGGGGGGAGGTTAATCCGGGTTTAACGCTGCGATGCCGTCTTAGGACCAGGGTTAGCCTGATTGCGTTATCTCTTCCCAACATTTGAGACGCCCATATTTCACCCAGCCAAATAGCTCGGAGAGCAGCGCAGATGGCTGCCGTGGTCGCGCCTCAGGAAAATGTGTTATTAATATCTAAATAACTTCCCAATACTGTCTGGTAAATCTCCCCTCCACCATTCCAAATGATGAATTCGTTTGAAGTCTTCCCCCAGCCTCATCTTTTCAATGTCCCTCTCTCTTCTCTCTTCTTAGCCAGGCTTATTTCAAACTGGTAAATATCTAATTCCTTTAACGGCTGTGCCGTGCACACGAGTCTTTTAGACGCCTGGAAACAGCCGGTGTGTGGCAGTGCGTGCCCGGAGGTGAACAGAAAACCCGCATGCCCTCGCAGCGGGGGACCCCACCCTGTTTAGAAATGCGTTTGGGAGACTGGGGCTGCGCGGGCACCTCAATCTGGGAGCTGAGCCCTTCCTTTGCGCGCCCCGGACACCCTCTCCTGGTCCCCCGCGGAGTCCCAAAGGCATCCCCCCTCCCTAACGCGCAGCTCTTCCGCGGCTCCGGTCTCCGAGACCCCACCCGCAGCCCTCCGAAGGCGTCCCTCGCTCTCTGGGGCGGATAATTACCCTCCGCTCGCCTGTTCTCCCTTGTTTAAAGTTTGTTTTCTAAATGTCTTCTATTAGATTATGTTCGTTCATTCCCCCTCCAACCTTATCTCCTTCTGTCTCTTCTCTCCTTGCCCGTCACACTCGATTTAGGCACGAGTTTATCTGGCAAACAGTTTGCCGACTTTGTTTATTTACCGCGGGTTCTGGGGCTGCGAGCGCGCGCGCGCCAGTGTTCGCCTTTGTAATAGTTATCTCATTGTTGTTCTTCGTTAGTCCCAGCTCCCTGCAACCCTCTCTCTCTTCTTCGGTTGGAGGGATGGAGGAGAGAAAGGGGGGAGTCTTGTCAGCCCAGTGTGGGTTCGCCCCCTCGCCCGGAGCCCCCTCCCCCGGGATATCTGCCTCCGACCCCCGCACCCCTCCTCTCCGCTCACCCCATCCCCCCACCACCCTGGCGCGGCGAAGCCCTCACCCCCTCCCTCTCCCCCTCTGGTCTCACTGAATATCCACCGCCGAGCTCTGCCTAAAGCCGGGGAATTGCCTGACACCCTCCCATCTTCCTCCGAGCCCCCATTATGCGAAGCTGATCCCACTCTGAACAGCCTCAAATCCCGCCTGGACTCTGTTTGATTAGATTGCCAACCCGGGGTAATCCTTTGATTTGGTGGAGTGTCAATTACCTTTCTGTAAACACACATTTACAGAGCAGGGAACTTGTTGGTATAAATCAATGCAGATTGTTTCTTGATAAATGGACTATCTTCGACCCCTCCCTCGTTCCCTCTTCCAAGGCCCCTCTCCCTGGAGGCCCCTCCCCTCCCCTCTCCCGTTCTCGCCCAGCCAGTAAACAATGCCCCTTCCAGGTGTGAAGCCGAAAAAAAAAACGGTGTGGGCTGAGGGGAGCTGTGCCCCCCTTCCCCTATTCATTCGCTCCCCCGGAGCCTAATTAAATTTGGCAGGTCCTTGTACACACAATCAAAACAGCTTCCTCCAGTGTAGCAAACGACCGAAAACCGCATTAGCAGCTATCGCAGCTCTGCCAAATTAAATTGTTTCCCACCTCCTTTTACAAGTGTCTAAAACCGACACTTCGGGCTCTCCCCTCCTTTCCGATCCTTCTCCGTCATTTCTCACTCCACACCTGTAAGTCTGCTGCTTTAAAAACAAATTAAGGGAAAATGCAAACAAATACAAATCTGCCTTTCACGCACGCACCCCCTTGGCCTCCACCTCGGATGGTCTCTCAGAGCGGGAAGTCAGCATATTCCCGGATGGACTTTGACGTCGCCACTCCACCCCTCCGAAAATGCACACTCTTCTTTTTAATCTTGTGAATTTCCACCTTATTTCATATTAATTGTGACCTGGCTGGGCTTCTACCCTAGAGACCAGAGTGGTCTGATCTGGTCAGTTTCAGCCTAAACTTGAGCCTTGTCAGATGCAAGAGGCACTGGCGCTCTTACTCGTTAGTACTGTTGTTACTGCTTTTCTAAATTATTGCTTATTTCTTCACACTCACTCCCTCAGCTCCCACGGAGGAATGGTTTGACTCTTTGCAAACCCCATCAAATTTCCCACAAGAGTCTCCCTGGACTCAGGTTGGGAAGATCTTTTTCTTTCCCCATCCCTCCTCAAATCCTTTACCAGTCGAGTCCCTGCCTGTCTCTCCCCTGATCCTCGGAGAAGGGGTGAGGAGAGAGAGTCCACGGGGACGAGGGCAAGGAACCTTTCCAGGTGTGCAGAGCATGGCCGGAGCCCCTATCCAAAGCGGTCTGAAAATTCTCACAACCAACAATCCTAATAACTCAGTCTTAACAAGGATAAGAGCAAAAAAAAAAAAAAATATATGAACAGCCTCATGAATATCAGCCCAAGGGGAGCAGGAGTGAGCTGTTCAGAGATGAAAGTGCACAGAAATAAAAGCTCAATTTAATCTGCTTTAAAACCCTTCAACTTAACGTTTGTGCTTCAAACTCTGAGAGTGAGGACTGATTGCGGATAAATAGTTTCTTACCATGCCTGGAAGCTATTACACCCCTCTCCAACACAGTTTCCTATTCAGCAGTCCCAGTTTTCATTACCAGCTCTAATAAGTCTTAACATTATTAAATGCCAAGCGGACGATAGGAAAAAACGGACTCAGGGAGGGATCTCTCTTTAGCGCTTAAAGAGGAGAGCTCTTAAACCCCTTCTTCGGCGGCTCCCCGCCTTGAGAGAGGCAACCCCCGGAGAAGGCATTTGTCAAGAGCAAGAAGCCAAAACAAAGTTTGTGGGTGTGCACCCCTCCCCCTGCTCTGCCCAGGGGTATCTCTGCCTCTCCCCATCTGGCCCACTCGGGTGGAGGCTGGGAGGTCTTTTCACCTTTAACTTGGCCATGAAACTGACATCCAGGGCCTGGGAGAGAGATGAGAGTTTCCAACTGGGTGGTTCACCGGGATGCCAGCCACTGGCCAAGGTACTCAAATCCGGAGCTGATACCATTTGTCCACAGATGAAAAGATAACCCTCTCTCATGCCCCCGTCATACTACCCATCACACCCATCTACAATCATACTGCATATCCCCACAGAATCCACGGCTCCGATCCAAAGGCCCGTGGGCAGACCGCCACACCGAGAGACATGCGCTCACACCGCCATCCAGCTCCCAATCCCAGGGCCCAACATGCCCTCTGTCACTCAAAAACCACGGGGCTTTCTGGACATCAGGCCCACCGCTTTCATTTCATTTCTGCAACTCCTGTCCAGACTCAGCGCCAGTACTTTCAGCCTTCCCATCTGGAACCTCCAGCCTCCTCCTTAAACCCTTGGAGACTTGGAAGTTCCTGGTTCTACTGCAGGGAAAACCTCTATCCAGCGAAGTTGCCTTTCTGCTGGTTGTATAAGCCCAGATCAGCACCGGAAAACGCTGGACTCCTTTGAGCCAAAGGGATTTCCAAACCGAACTTGCTACCCTTTTCCTTTCCTTTCCTTCCCTTCCCATCCCTTCCCTTCCCTTTCCTTCTTCCTCAGAAGAAATGTATCTATTGTGCTTCCTTACAGACTGAATTGGACATACCTCTGCCACACGCGCGCGCACACACACGCACACACAGCCTCTCCAAATGAAACCAAACTTCCTTCGCTTCTCCTGGGGTACCTCTCAGAAGCTGCGTCTGCTGCGCTGTATTTCGCAGGGAAAGATTATTCAAGTTCTCTCCCCGCCTCCAAGAAAAAAAAGTTCAACTAAGTCCCTTTCCAATCTGAACTGAAATAAGGAGGGGGTCTCCCCCCAACCCCCGCCAGGGATCCCCGGGCTCTAGGCTGCCTCTGCCGAGCCAGGGCTTACTTGGAAGCCCCAGGCCGCCTCCCACTGCAGCCCCGAGGCCCTCGGCAGGCCCGAACAGCAGGGTGCCAGGGACAGCTTGCTCACTTTCTTCCCTGCCCTTTTGTCCCCGGTGGGACTGGACTCCACTTGGGGCCCTGAATGTCAATAGCCCGCTTCTTCCGCAGCTCCAGACTGCTCCCACAATGGGCTGCCCGTACCCCCCCCCCCAGCCTTCCCCCTCAGACCAGGCCTGTGAGGGCTGGGCCTCGCTGGGAGTTGTCTTTGGAAGCGGGCTTTGTCTGTGAAGTTCATCTTCAAGGTTGGGAGAGACCACTGAAAGCTGGAGGGAGACCTAGGCTAGAAGTTCCAGGGAGGTGAGGAGAGGAGAACCCCCTGGAAGGAAACTCAAATGAAACTGTGCTCTTTCACAAGTTTCAGGGTTCAGAACTCTCCCCCACTTTTGCCAAATCCACCACCGTTTTTTGCACGTTAGAGTGGCCACTGCCTTTCCTGTCTGCCTGCTGCCTCCCTGCGTGTGTGTTTGGAGGCTTAGCTTCTTTTCCCGTCAGTCTATGTGACTTTGGGTCTTCCGTTTTACTTTCTTTACCCGCGTCCCCCCCTGAAGCACCACTTACCAAGTCTCAAAGAGACCTGCGAGGGAAGTGGTAACGAGGAAGGGCTTTCCCTTCTCTTGAAACTTACCCTGTCTGTCAATAAACAAAAGCACAATCCCCTTTCCTGGGCGCGCAGGCGCTTGAAACATAAACGCCTTCCCTAGTTCATCTCCAGAAAAAGCGCGGCTCAGACTCCAGACCCGTTCGGCAACGACGCTAACAGCGGGGAGAGGGCGTGGGGAGCCTGAATCTCTCTCCCGCGCTGGGATCCTCCGACCTGACCCTGGGCGTCTGAGAACTCGGCCTCAACTCCGGGCCCCGCCTGCGCGTGCCCAAGAGGAAAGCACCTAAAAGGTGCACCCTTCGGCCCCCTCCCCCGCTACCTCCGCGATGTCTCGGTTCAGCCCTGGCGTCACAGGACGGAGAATTAGGCGGCGGCCCACGCGGCCCTCGCTAATTTTTATTGATTGCAGCGGTCAGTCAACTGTCAGGCGGGGTTTCAAGGGACCGTTTAGAGAGCGTGTGCGGGTCTGCTTAACAAATTCATTTAGGGAGCCGCGGGGCCGGCTCCTCTTTCCTCGCCCCCCGCCCCCTTGCCCAAGTTTCCTATAAATAATAGATCGACACCGACACCGGGACTAGCAGCCAAAACGCCAGCCCCGAAGGACACACGGCCCGGAGTCTTCAACGGGGTGCGCAGTCCCCGGAGCCCTAACCCGCCGCCGGGCTCCCCGGGGACGCAGAGGCCGTCAGGGCCCCGCTCCGCCGCGCACCTGAGTCGCGGGCTCCGCACCCAACCCGGCCTGGGGGCGCACGGAGGGGGTGCTCTCCGCACACACCGACGGGCTCCCGGCTGCTCCGGGGGCCGCGAGTCCTCCCGCTAAACATCTGTCCGCCAGTCCGGGTGGCGGAGGCGCCACCACTGGCCCGCACCCTGGTGAGCGGGGAGACGCGGGCTCGGGCGTCGCCGGCCCCGGGCGTCGCCGGCCCAGGGACGGCTCCCTACCTTTGTCGCCCAAGATGCCGTCGATGCTGTGCTTGGCTTTCTTCTCGCCGTCGTCCTCCTTCTTGTCCGCTTCGTCTTCCTCCTCCTTCTTCCCGAACTTGATTCTGAGCACGCGGCTAATCGAACTCACTAAACCTCAGAAATTCAAAGGCAAAAGAGCGAGTATAAGTCGTTGGGGCCGCGGAGCGGGGCCGCCTGGGGCCCTGGGAGAAGTAGCGGAGCCCATTTCCCCCCTAGATACACTCAGGAGGATTCACACCCATTCCCGACCCACCCACCCCCCCCCCCCCGCCGCCGTTGAACATTTACACCTACTGGGAGGCACAAGTACAGTCACTCACGTAGACTCACACCTGGGGCACTCACAGGGCGGCAAGGCGGTGGCAGAGGAACCCACCTAGAACATTCCTATCACATCCTTGCCCACACTTCTGCTTTCCACTGTCACGTACCCTAGATGCACTCACACCCACACCCACCTCCCCAGGACCTCCCCGGAGGCCCTCCAGCCCCCGACGCTCTAGTCCTCACACTCAGGTGTGCATCCCAGCCCTGCACACGTGAATGTTCAGGTACACACACAGACACCTGGGGCCACTTTCTCCCACACAGGCAGCAAGATTCAGGGCCTCCATATCTGGGACCCACTGGTGGCTGGGGGCAGCAACAGAATAGAAATGGTGACTTGGAAAAAGAGATCCGGGGAGATCACAATCTACCCTCCTAGGATGGACTCATCTCTCTAGGCCACTTCTCTGAGAAGGCGCCAAGGGAGCTTCCCTTACCACCCAACTTTATAGGATAACTTTTTCCCCATTTCCCTCCCCCTTCCCTCCCTCCCTCCCTCCCTTCCTTCCTTCCTTCCTTCCATCCTTCCTTCCATCCTTCCTTCCTCCTCTCTCCCTTTCTCCCTCCCTCCCTTCTTCCCTTCCTCCTCCCTCCCTCCCTTCCTTCTCCCTTCCTTCCTTCCTTCTCCTCCTCTCTCCTTCTTTCCTAACTCCTTTTCTTTCCTTCTTCCCTCTTTCCATCTTCCTTTCAGTGCTGATTCCCTCCTGTGCCCTCACCCTCTTTGCGCTCTGGTTCTTTTCCTTCTCACTTTTCTCTGAGTTCCCCATGATCCATCATCTCCCCTCCTCTCCCGCTTCCGGCCCCACACGACCTGAGCCCTGGCCCGACTCCGGGCAAGTTCTGCTGGCTCAGCTGCCTTCTCACCTGAGGGCACGGTGCTGCGGTCACAGTGGCCGTCCTTCAGCAGCCGGTCTCGGATCTCCCAGCTGAACATGCCTGGGTTTTCCCTCTTGTACTCCTCTATCTTTTTCTCCACATCCGGAGTCGCCACCTGCTTCAGGGGTGGAGGTGGGAGAGTAGGAGTGGAAAGATGGGGTAGGGGGAGGGAGATACTTTTAATATCAACCTCCCAAGAGCCCCAGGCCAGGCTGGTGGCTCTGGTCACCATGCCTCCATTCTGAGAGTGGCTTTATCCTTTCAAGAAACCTGTTACTGGCTCCCAGGAAGGCGGCCAGGACTGGGGGATGTGGAATAGGGTAGTGATAGGTAATACAATAGAAACCTAATTAGGACTGGGGTCCCCCTTCACGGTTCCAGGCAGGACTGGAGAAAGATTTCCCCTGGTCTGGGATGGTGATAGGGGGTCTGGGAAGATGTAGGGACAGCACAGGAATGACTCATTGGCCTCTCAGGCAATCTGGACATCAGTTATCCCCATCCCTGAGAAATTCAAATAATGGAGGATGTCTGGGGGTGGGGACCCTCTTCCACTGTCCTTCCCATAGGAAGCATATAGACCCCCTCCCCGGTTCTACTGGATGACACAGGGTAGAGAGAGGGGCTACAGCCAGGATACCCCAACCACGGGAAGGCTGGCTGCCAGCTATGTAGCAAAGACACTCACTCTGGGTTTGCTGCCACCAATGGCCCCAGGCCGGATGGACCCGGTCTCCTGGTAGCGGCAGAGAATCTTGGAGACGCAGCCATGGGAGACACGCAGCTGGCGGGAGATGACACAGGGCCGGATGCCATGGTGGGCCATCTCTACTATCTTGTGGCGGATGTGGTTAGGAAGGGGCCGCCCGTTGATGAAGACCCCACCAAGCTGATTGACCCGGCCTTGGCCAAGTGGGGTGGACACTGGAGAAGGAAGGGGAAGATGAGGAAAAAGAGAGGCACAGGGTGAGGATGGGGAGGAGACACTGAGTACAGCCCTTTTGACTCCAGTTTTGTTTGAGCCCCAAGACCCCTGAAAGCAGATCTCAGTTCCCCACATTTGAAGCTGTGGCAGTTCGGAGGTCAGGAATAAAACCTGTCATGAAGCCAAGGGAAGGTCTGGCAGAGATGGAGAGAGGGGTCAGGGTTGGCTGCTAGAGTCTCCACAGATGCTGTGTGTCCCCAGTCCTGCCACACTACGGGGAATGCGGACACACCTGGGGGATCCGAATGCCTCTGAGAAGGAGAGGGAGAGGGACAGAGGTGAGAGGGCAGAGCTAGAGACTGGCGGAGCGTGGGGACTCTGGGACCAATGGTTCTCTGGACCCACAGCTTGGGCGGCAGGTCCACTTGCCTTTTATAGAGGCCGATAATGGGTGAGATGTGGCCCATCTGGTCAGTTCCGTGCTCTAAGTGGTCAAGTCTGATCCATTTTACTGGGGCCCAGAAGGGGTTGGTTGATTACTAGGAGTTACAGCCCTGGCTTGGGCAGCAGAATTGTCCTACCCATAACTGAACAGACAAGGCACAGCAGAGGGACCAGCAACAGAATGCCGTTGGCTGCTTCTTCTGGGGACACCTGGCTGTCCCTTGAGGGACTCTCCTTCCTTCCAACCCCTCTCAGAGTTCGAATTTCGTTTGGGGATGATTTGGGGACATGCCCCATCGTCGGCAAGCTTCTAATCAAATACTCATTTGGCCTCAAAAACCCATGAACTGTCCCTGCAGGTTCAGAGAGGCTGGTGCACAGATGGATCAGAGTCCCTGGGTGTGGGTGACTTTGGGAACCAGGACGACAGACCCGCCTGATGTGGGCTAGGGAGGGGAGAATGCCTGGGAAGCTTTAATGCAAAGTCCACACAATTTCCTCCCAGAAGGTTGGAGGACACCCGGTGCACTAATCCGGCCTCGATCCCCCCAGTTTGGGGACTCGGCGGCTGCGGAGATCTGGCAGATTAGAACGATTTCACAGCCGCCCGAGTGGAGGGAGCTGACAGTATAATTGGAAGGGAGGAGGCGAGAAGAGGCTCCGTTGCTGAGCTGTTCCTACCGCCTCCTCCCTGGCTCTGCCGGTCCCCACACTCCTCTTCGTAAAAGTAGGTGTCTGAAGCCACCCTCGGATTTAATCAGAAATCGTGCGTCGCCAAGTCAGAGTCACTCGGTCTCCGTGGCGGGATATGCCATTAGCGCTGGAGAGCTCTCCAGCGCACAACTTTATATTCAAGAGCCTCTTTAGCGACCGGCACTCGGCTCTCCTCAGTATTCTCCGTCATGTTGGGCAAATATTGTCCTAATCCGCTGCGCGTCCTCGGCCGCCTGTTTTACTTGCATTCGCTACAGGAGAGTGCTACGGCAAATCCCCGGGCTTGTGCGCTCTCCCGCCTGCGTGGTTGCTCGAGCGCACTTGATCACGGAACCACTCTCCTCGCCTCTGTCTAATTCAGGGACCCGCGCCGTCTAGCTGCTGGAGGGACACCCCCCTCCCCAGATCTCAGGCTGCCTGTCCATCCGTCCCCTCCTTGCCTTCTCTCTCCTTCACGCACAAGGGGCTCATATAATTATAAGAAGAGTAATTTAAAAATAAAAGTCGCACCTCTCTCTAACCATTTCTGACATCCTGGGCTACCTACCCCCAGAAGCCAAGTGATCCCTCAGTTGACAGGTTGAAGGCCTTCTATTAGTTTAAAAAGAAAACAAAACAAAAACGCAGGAAAGGTGCGCTCCCAGCCCTTGCTGGAGCCCGGAGCCGGTTCACCCCGGATGCTGGATGTTTAGGGAGTACACATTACAAAACTAACACTTTTCCCTTGTCTGGACATTTCCCTGCCCTCTCGCTGTCTTGAGGTCTCCCCCGAGAGATTTCCAGAGTTCGCAAGCCCGAGTGGAAACTTTTGGGGGAAAATCGTTACTATTTATTGTTTCAAATTAGTTTGTTTCCAGATCCAAAAGCAGAGTCCTAGTTTAGGCATGAAATATCACACATTGTTGGTATTTCGAAATAGAAGGGGATGGAAGACCATCCCAGAGGTGAAAAGAACAATTCAAAACAAGAGTAGAAAGCACGTAGCTGGCGAACGCAGAGAGCCGAGAAAGTATTAGGTGGAAAGTATCTAAAAATAGTGGACAGAGTTGAAACTCACTAGGACTTGAAATTGACTAGGAGCCGAAATCTACTCGGAGTTCAGCCCCGCGGGTAAAGGCCAGAATCCTGGACCTGTGAAGCTAAGGCCGCCGGTGGGTGAAACGCACGCGTAAACGGACAAGTGTCTGTCCCAGAAACTTCCTGGGTCCTGCGCCCGGACTTGGATCCAGAAGGGAAGGGGACTCCCCTGCTGCCGCTGGCGCCGCCACCACCCCGTGAAGATCGCCACCTCTCCAAGGACCTCGAGGTCCTGGCGGAGGAAGGAAGCGAGGCAAGTCCAGACGCTCTTACCTTCCAGAGGAAATCCCGTGCGGGGATAGTTCTGCCCGGGAGCCGGCCGCATCATCCTCGGTACAGTGCCGGGAAGGGCCGCCATTCTTGCGCACGCCGGGGACGAATCCAGAGTCGGCGAAAATCGCTTCCCGTCCGCTCCCTTTACCCCTGCTGCGATCTCTTTCTTTCCTTCTTTTTTTTTTTTTTTTTTTAAACCTCTTCCCCCTCCCCTCCGCGAACACTCCCTACCCCCATCCCCCCACCCCCGGCTGCGGTCGCTCGCGTCCAGAAGCTGGGGAGGGGAGCGAGGTAGGGGCGGAGGTTGGGGGGGTGTGTGTGGGGGGAGGGAAGGTGGCGACAACGAAGTTCAAACAAACAAACACACCAACCCCAAGGCCTCCTCTGCCCGCTCCGCTGGGCCAGAAGTTGTGCAGGCGGATGCGCCGGGTTGGAGCGGGAGACGAGGCCGCGCCGCGGAGCGGGGCTGGGGGGGACGCGGCCGGAGTCAGAGCCCCCAGCCTCGCACTGTCGAGCAACGCGCTCTCGCGCTCCGGGCCAAAGTTTCTGAGCCGAGAGGCTGCGGAGTGGATTTCTTTTTCGTATTTATTTATATATTTATTCCCTCGCTCTCGCTCCCCTCCCTCCCTGCCCTCTCCCACTCCTCTCCACGCCTTCTTTCTCAGACCACACTCGCTACTCCCTTAAACACCAGCTTTCACACCCCCGCCCCACAGAAGACTTGGGGAGGGAAGAAGGTGCCTCTCGGGTTTCTGGGCTTGAGGGCAGGCGATAACGGGTGACGAGGTTGGGAGGAGAAGAGGGAAAGCGAGGGGGCGAGCGATCCGCCGGGTAAGTTGTGCAGAAGTGCTCACTGGAGTACGAGGAGGAGGAGGAGGAGGAGGAGGAGGAGGAGGAGGAGGAGGAGGAGGAGGAGGAGGAGGCAGCGAATGAGATCTGATAGGTTCGGACTTTTCTTTTATTCATGAGGAGGGAAGGGGGCCAGGGCGGAAGGCAGCCGAGGACCAATAACGAAAAGAAATCTTCAACGAATATTTTTTTCCTCTTTTCGGATCCCCGGCTCACCTCGCTTTTGGGGGAGAATTTGAACTGCCGGTTGAAACAGAGGGAGCAACGGCGGGGCGTGGGGGCTGGGGGAGGGGGGAGCGGGGAGGGAGGGAGGGGGCCAGCCAACTCAGTCCCAGTGTCTTCCTTTGACGAATGGGCCGGGTCCGCGGAGTCCCCAGCCCCCGGTCGCCCACGGCTCCGCTCTGCAGTCCGGCTGCATGGGAATGCCCGCCTCCCGTTGGTGGCTCCCTTGGATTCTCGCGTCTTCTCTAGCCTCCCAGAATCAGAGTCCGCTGTGTTTCAAGTCTTCACCCTCATCTCACTCACATACTCTGAAATTTCCGCCGGTGGGGCCCACCGGGAATTGGCCTAAGTGGCTTCATGGCAGAGGTTTATGACTTTCTCTGGGAAATAGCCTCTGAGCCCCGGTGTCCCATTCTTGCCTGGCCCCCTGCAGTCTGAGAAGCCCAGAATGATGGCCGGGCCTAGTGCTTAGAAAGAGGTCCGCGGAGTGTTAGGGACCCATTTCTTTATTTCCTCCCCTCCCCTCACCCATCCCCAGCCGGGATTAAACCCGTGCTCCTCTTCAGGACCCCAGCCCGCATCCAGAGCCCCTCTCCAGCAGGTAGCCCGGTGCCCTGAGGCGGAACAGCAAGTGGGTGCCCAGGATCTGGGGGTCCAGAGGGGTGGGAAGTTGGGGGGACGGGGCGGTCAGGACTTGGTACCACCCTGAGCTCCTCAATTCGGAGCTCCTCCGCTGTTGGACTGAGGGGGAGGGTGCCCCAGTTAATCGGTGGGGTGTGGAAGTGGGGTGATGGGACGTCCTGCAGTTCTCCGCTCTCCCCCTCGCTCTCCCCGTGCCAGAGTGACCAGACGTCCCTGCCTGGGGATACCGAGTCCTGGGGGCGAAACGCCCTCCCAGCGGGGCAGGACGCCATGACTGCAGGTCTTTTGTCTCCCCCGGGAAAGAGTGTCTCCGGCCCAGCGCTGGAGGCAAAATACAATAAAATAGACCCAGCCCTCAAACTCGCCCCCAACCCCGCAGCCTGCCCCCTGCCCGCCCTCTCCCGGTGCTGGGGTCAGCCTCTTCTTGGCCTGGGAGCGCTCCTCAGGCTGGCCCCTGCGTGCCCCTCTCCCCTCCCATTTTCCTCACCTGTGACCTTTGCCCCTCTCAGAATGTGACAAACTCCCTCCTCTCCCCTCTATCCCAGTACCAGGGGCTCCTCCGGCTGGGGGTGGGGATGGAGGCGTGGGGGAGGCCTTCTGGAAATGGGGGCCTGCTGAAGAGCTGTTAAACTCACGCCCCCAGTGGCCCCAGAATTGAGGTGGGGGAGGCCAAGTCGCTTTAGAATTGGAAAGGAGGACATCCGAGTGCCTTTCCCAAACCTGGGTGCCAGGCTACCTGAGTTATAGGGACTCTACAAGGTTTTCTGGGACACTTTCCTTTTGGGAGGTGCTACCCCACTGCATCCACTGGCCCCAAGGGAGATTGGAAGATGATATTTAAGCTCTAATGTGTATGTCTGCGGAAGATGAGTCAGCCTTGAGTCCCTTTTACATCTCATCTTGCTGGAGGGTCTGGCCTGTCTTGACCTCCAGAGGTGGCTATATATATACACACAGATACACACACACAAACCTAAGTGTCTAATATACACACACACATGTATATTGTTCATTTATTCATTCATCCATCAGTAATTTCTGTTTTGGCGAGTAAGAATTTAAGGCACCTCTTCTCTGTATCTGTGGGTGGAATGGGCCAGTGTGTTTGTGTGTGAATACAGGTTTATGCCCACGTCTGTCTGTATCCAGGTGAAGGTGGGTTGTGTGTGTAGGTCTGCTGTTGGCTTGTGTGCCAGTCCGAGGAAGTGTGTGCTTCTAAGTGACGGTCTGTGTCTGCATTTAGATTTTGGAGTCTCTTCCTTGTTGCCTTAGCAAAGCTCTATGCGCCCATCGGAAGGTGTGAGCTGTGACTTGGTCCGTTCTCCGGGCTGAGAGAAGCCCTCTGGGGCGTGCCGGAAGCGGCCGCTGAAGACTCAGTCCCTCCTGGAGGACTTGGCCGCTGGCGCGGGCTCATCTGCCGAGCCCAGTGGGGCTAGCGCAAAGCCGGACCCCTCGGTTCAGGGCCACCACCGATCGGCTGCTGCCGGGGACACTGGAACCGCAGGCGACCCGCGCGGGGGCCACCTAACCTTTGACCTGGTCCCCGCCCTCCGCTGCTGAAGAAGACTCAGAGCGGCGGTTGTGAGGGAGACTCCCCCCCCCCACCCAGCAGGCTCCCCTAAACCCCGCGCTGGCAGCACCAAGCCTGCGTTTCCGCTGCTGGGGGATTCCGTGGCCTCCCGCTGGGCAGGCAGAGGGGGAGGGAAAGGGGGGTGTCTGTCGGAATGCGCTTGGCCGTTCTCGCCTGTTGGAGACCAATTTCACAAATGATTTTTGCAACAATTAAGAAGTGTGTCGGAGTGAAATGGCGATTTCACATCCAGCAGGGGAAAGGGGGGTTCACCTGGGAGCTGGGGCGGCTGCAGCGGGAGGGGGGATCTTTTCCCCTCCTCTCAGTTCCCTTCGCTAACCTCCTTGCCCCATCTCACTCCCCACAGGACGTTAATCAACTCCTAAGACCTCCGATCGTTGCTGTAAGCGCGATGGGTGTGTGTTGGGGTGGACATGGCTGGGAAAGTTTTCCCTTCATCCCCTCACCCCAATCTCTCTCTCTCCCTGTTTCTTTCCCCCTCCCTCTCCTTCTCTCTCCCTTTCTCCATCTGTCTGTCTGCCTCTCACGCACACTTTTCTGTCCCTCTCTGTCCCCCTACAGTCAGTTTCATGGGCTCCTCCATCATTTTGTCACCCACTGTCTCATTTCCTCCTTGCCTTTCTGACGTCTCCCCGGAGGTTTCCTCTCCTCCACTGCCCATTTTGTCCGCCGTATCCCCCAACTGCATCGTTTCCTGAGGTACGTATGGGCCTCCCTTGCTCTCCGTGCTGTAACTCAGACCTGAATCCCTGGGGAGCCCTTTGGTCAGATGGGGCTGGACAAAGACCTTTGGGAAGGGACCCTGCTGTGTTTGGCATCTACCTCAAGCTCTTGAGAGGAGATTGTCCAGGCCCAGCCCGGTCTGATTCCAGCACGCACACACACCCCACACCCCACCACCACCCACTTCTTGCAGAAATCAGTCCGCCCTAGTGCTCTAAAGGCTTGGACCACGGCCCCTACCTCCACCTGTCCCTGTCTGGTCTGAGATCTCCCCCCACCTCTTTTGTAAGGGTCACGACAATGCTAAAAATAGGAATTCTTTCCCCAAGTTCCCAAATGGAACCCTCCAACCCCAATTAAAATGGGAGAGAAAGACATAGGCCCAAGGGTCGGGGCAAGACCCCAGGTTGACTTCAGCTTGGGGAAGTTGGCCTTCCTCTGGCTGTAAAGTGATGGGAACATGAGACCAGTAAGGGCCACCACTGGGGCTCCTTTTCCAGCCTCCCAGTGGCCAGTGGTCCCTTCCCCCGCCCAAGGGAGAGAACACTCCTTCTTTCAGATCCCTGTGCTGTGAGCACTTTTTGAAAGCGATTACCCAATAAATCTTCCTTTAAAGAGTGATAAATCCACCTTGAAAACCAGCGGTTTTGATTTCGGCGGGGCCTTTTGCATTTTCAGAGGCTGTGGCCAAAGACATCGACAAATGGAATTATTCAGTCTTCAAATGTTTGATAATGAGAGAGGTGGGGGTGGGGAGAGAAATGGGATATCCGTGAACAAAGGCCCCTCTGGAGGCTCCCTCCAGGCGCTCCAGGTTCCGGAAGCCAGAATTCCTCAGGGCCGCATTGGAAGAGGCACCCTTGAGAAAGAACACCTTCCTCTCCCCACTCCCCAGCATCTTTGATTATTTCTTCCTCTTAAGAAGTAGCACTATTCTCAGAGTGACCTTGAAATATTTGCCCAAACCCCAATAGGAAGAAATGGAAAACTGGGATGTGTCCCTGCTTGACATTTTAATTTTCCCCAGAAGAATAGAATCGTATGCATTGGATTCCAGTTCCCGAAGTAAATAAAAACAAGAATCATAATCAGGCTTCTCCCGGGGCCCACAGTTCATCAGGATCTCAGGCAGCCGCCTCCTCCTCCCCTTCTTCTTCCTGGCCCTCCATCCTCCTTTTCCACCTCCCTTTCCTTCTCCTCCCTCGCCACCTATTCCTTTTCCTCCCTCTCTTCCTCCTTCCCCTCCCGCCACTTCTTCTTTCTCCTCCTTCTCAGGCCGGTCCTGGGAACCTCTTACCTCCTGAAATTCTGGGAGGTAAGACAGGCTGAAGCCTAGAGGTGCCAAGATGCCTCTGTCACTGACCTTGATGTGACCGACTGCTATGGCCTCCCCCCATCCCCAGCCTTCCCCCACCTTCTCCTCAGCGCCTCTGGACTCCCCTCTCTTGCTAACTGCTTTTCCACTGGCTTTCAGAAATGTAGTCAAGGCCATCTTTACAGTGTGTTCCCCAATATCTGCAAACACCTTTCCTCTGCCCATCAACCCCTCTTTCCTTTCCATTTCTGGCTTGGACAAAGGGCCTCCCCAGCAACAGGAGCATGCCCTTCCAATCTGGCCCCCAGTGGCCTAAGGGGAATGGAATGGGTTGGAGGTGACTGTGTATCGGAGTGTGTATGTGGGCACATGTGAGGCTGAGAGCATGTGGGTACCCATATAAGAGTGTATGAGAGCAAATGACTGTGTACATGGGCATGTGTGCGTGTTATGTGTGTGAGGCGCACACGCAGATCTGAGGAGAAGGATGTGTGTGTGCAACAGAAATCTCTGTTTGCTGGATCCATCGAGGAGCCTGGGGAGGGAAATCTCCTAAGCTCCCAGCTGCCTGAACAAAAGCCCAAGTGTTAGATCACACTGGGCTGCCTTCTCCGGCCCCTTTAGATCATTTCTCCAAGTTCAATTGCGCTGAGTCCAGTGTTAATGGGTTGTAGACTGCGCCCTCAGACAATTACCTTATCACAGCTGAGCATCTATGGAACCGGCAAAGCATTTTCATTAAACAAATCAAAAAGGGTTGGCGGCTCCCAGCTCCGGCTGGCCCGGAGCTCGTGGCTGTGCACACATTCCAGGGAAGCCCACAAGCCCAGGCGAACTTTCCCTCCAGGCCTCCAGGCTTTTGGGGGGTAGAGTCGGACTGGAATGAGGATGAAAAGATCAAACACTGCCGGGTTCCCACCTCAGACGGGCTTTCTGCTAAGGGGAAGCTGATGGAATTGGGTTCCTTTGGTCCCTAGGGCTCCTCTGTCCTCCTCTCCTTGGGAAGCCCCCTCCTCCGTCATGGCCTACTCAGTGAGGAGGGGTCTTTCTTCTCCTGGACGCAGGAGCACTTGTTCTGTGTATTCACGGCTGTCACCTAATTTCCCTAGTAGATGCTCAATAAATATCCATTGGATGAATGCATGAATGAATGAAAGAATGAATGAGTCTAGCTCAAGCAGGATATCTGGACTTGGGAAGAGGCTGGGAGACCTAGGCTTGAATCTTATGAGGCCAGTGACTTGTAGGGATATTGAACATTTGGTGTGCCTTCTGTGTGCGAAGACTTTCGCAATCTCTTGGAGCATGAGGAGGGTGAAAGCCGTGTATGCGTAGAGAAAGATGCTCAAATGGAACTCAAAACATGCCAGTCTGTACCATCTTGAGTAGCAGTGGCGAGCTGGGTGCAAACACCTAGGCTGAGGTTTGGTCTGCAGTTGGCACTCAGTGCGTGCTGGCTCCCTTGCTTCCTGCTTCCTCTATATAGTTGGCCACTGGGTTCCTTTTGTATTTATCTCTGTAGTTCTGGGGCTGAGCTAGAACACAGGCGTGCTCGAGAAAGGGCTAAGTTGAATGGTCACATTACTCTTTGACCTTGGGCACCAATGTTAATAGCTACTGTTTTTGAATGGCAACCCTGCACCTGGCCTTCAGGCAAGCCCGTTTAATCTTAAAGCCACTGGGGGGGTGGATATCAGCATCTTTGTTTTACAGAGTGGGAAACTGAGATTCAGGGACGTCCAAGGTCAAAATGAGACCGGTCCAAGGTCAAAGAGCTGTCAGGTGGTAGAGAAGGGATTTTAACTTAGGCCTCCTTGACTCTAAAGCCTGCCTTATTTCCTGCTCCTGTTTCATCTCTGGCTGTCTCTGTTTCCCCTTTTTGTAAACTGGGTAATCACAAGCACTGAACATAGAGACCGGTACATGGCAGGTGCTCAGAAGGTGCTGTTGAATGAATGAATGAAGCTGAAACATCCTAACGACCAGAGGATATTATATCTTGTATGGGAGTCCATGCGGGTGGGTTGGGTTGGGCGACAGGGACAGCAGGACGAGAGCATGCCAGAGCTGGGAGGGAGCTTTTGAGGTGACCTTGTCCTGGGATGCAGGTTCAGGAGCCCAGCCCCCTCCTGGGGGCTCTGGGGAAGTCAGAAGGTGCCTAGCCTGAGGGAGGAGGTGGCCAGTCTGTGGGGTACTCTGGAGCCCCCGGCAGGTGCCAGGTCTTCATTGGAATGTATAGATGGAAGGGAGAGAGCACTTCATATTTGTCTAGGTGAATTAAAAGCACAATCCCCATTTCCCAGAGGGAGCAGTTGGTTCATATTTATACATTTAGTCTTACAGGTGTAAAATAGGTTTCCTTTATGCTTATATAATAATTTTTCATTTGAATTTCAAGGCTTTATTCCCTTCTTTGGATTCAAGTCTTCCACCTGAACCCGATTCTCTCCATAACCATTAATTCCTTCATCATAAAAATGAATTCCATCTAATTCTCTATAGCGGCAGTTAGAGCAGATCAAAAAGTGCCTTTGCAAAGCCCCCCCACCCCCCACCCCCCGCTTCCGCCATTGTCGTTTTCAGCTCGCCTGTCCACCTCCCTACCAATGCTGAGTTTCAGAAACCAGAGCTTGGAGCAGAAAAACTTATTTCTCTCACTCAGGAAGTATGTGTGTGTGCGTGTGCGTGTGCGTGTGCACGCACACACGTGCCCACACGCGTGCATAGGTGTGCTGTAGAAGATTCTCCTCCATTTCAGAAAGGCAACAACAACAATAATAATAATGATGACTTCTGATGAGCCAGACACCTGCCAGGCACTTTATAAACATTATACTATTGAATGCTCCTGCACACTCACGAAGTAGGTTTCAGTATCCTCATATTACAGAGGAGGAGATGAAAGTCCAGAAATGTGAAATGAGTTGCCCAGGGCCACACTGCTAGGAGGTGGCAGGGTTTAAAACTTCTTTTAAAATGATTAAGTATTTCACACAGACATTAAACAGAATTGGCAGCGACAGACATGGTTGGTGTCTTCATGCTCTCCTCCGCTCCCTCATTCTCTTTCTTTTCCCCTAGAAGAAACTACAGTCACGAATTTGATGTGTATCATTTCTATACATGCTGAAGGAGGCTAATAACAGCCCCCAGAGGGATCAGGTCCTAATCCCTGGAACCTGTCAACGTTACCTTAAAGTCAAAAAGGATTTTTGCAGATGGGACTAAGTTAAGAATCTTGAGATGGGGAAGTTATCCTGGATTATCTGGGAGGGTCCTAAATATTATCCCAAGTACCCTTATAAGAGAGGAGAAAAAAGAGATTTGACACAGACAGAGGACACAGCGCTATGACTGTGGAGGCAGAGATAAGAGTGAAGTGGCCGTAAGCCAAGGAATGCTGGCAGCCACCAGAAACTGAAGGAAGTAAGGGATAGATTTGGCTTTGTGACTCCTTGGTTTTAGCCCAGTGATAGTTTGAGCCCCAGAACTGTGAGAGAATAAGTTCCTTTTTTTTTTTTTTTTTTCTTTTGCGGTACGCGGGCCTCTCACTGTCGTGGCCTCTCCCGTTGCGGAGCACAGGTTCTGGATGCGCAGGCTCAGGGGCCGTGGCTCACGGGCCCAGCCGCTCCACGGCATGTGGGATCTTCCCGGACTGGGGCACGAACCCGTGTCCCCTGCCTCGGCAGGTGGACTGTCAACCACTGCGCCACCAGGGAAGACCCCCTATTGTTTTAAGCCACCAAGTTTGTAGTAATTTGTTACTGCAGTCACAGGAAAGTAATATACATGCTTTTATAATTTTACTATCTTTTTACATTGACATATGTGGGTTTTACACTTTATGTAATGGTATACTGTGAGTTTCACCCTGAAAATTGCTTTTCTTGCCCCACATAATGTTTCTGAGATTTATCCTTATTGACACAAGTCGTGTCGGTTTAAAGGCAGAGAAGAATCTAATCTGCAGGGCAGGCACAGTTGGATCTTGAAGGGCCTCATTTTTGCCTCTGTGGGATGCTCTGCTGGGTAGAAGCTGAGTTGCCTCTGGCCGCCACGTCTCGAAGGGCAGGGCCACACTTGCCCTCCCTGTACCCCCAGGTATGGGGACTCAGATGAACACGGATTTGCCATGTGCCGGGAAGGCTGGGCTCATTGGAGGAGGGGGAGGATGTGGGGACCTGGTTTCAAGTGAACTCAGGGATTCCATGTCTGTGAGACCTCAGAAGAGTCAAGGTTCCCAGCCATGAAGAGAAAGACACTCAAAAGGAAAACTCAAATGGAGATGAGAATGTGTGTGCACGTGTGCGTGTGTGTATGGTGTATGCATGAGTACGTGTGCATGTGCGTGCGTTAGTTCTGTTCCCTAAAGTTACAGACCCAGTTTGCCTCTCCCCCAAGGACCTGGAAAACAGTGATTATTTGTTGAATGAATGATTGAGTGTGATTATGAGGGTGAGAAGGGGGTTGGTGATCTGTCCTGTAAATATAAGTATCCGGCTATATATGATGGAGTCAAGTTGATACAAGTTGATATAAATTATAAGGTTGTGAGTGAATGAGTGATTCTGTGGAATTCGTCTAGCATTTACACCTTTGTTGAACACTTTCACAGTTTTTTGAGTTTTCATGTCCATGTTTTAAAAACTTGATTCTCACCTCAGTATGGTGTGGTACAGAGGCAGGCTATTATGCTCCCCAGATAAAGGAAAGCTGAAGATGAGGGGGTGAAGCAACTTTCCTGGTGTCATAGAGCAATCAGGTGGCAAACTGGGGGTAAATCCAGGTAGGTCCAGTGAGTGGGGCTCTGCAAGAGGACACAGGCTTTAAATCCTGAGGAGCTCTATTTTAATCTTGGTCTTAGTCCTCAGGAGCTGGGTTTCCTGGGGCAAGTGACTTAACTTCTCTGAACTTCCATTTTCTCGTTTGAAAAATGAGCACAGAAACACTTAGCTTGTAGGGATTGATGGAGAGAGAAGGCACATACAGCGAATGACACTCAGTGGGGGTCAGTAAAGGCAGCTCTCATTGCTCTCCTCAACTGGATAGTATTTTTCCTCTTGCGGTCCTGGGCTATAACCTACATTCCACCAAAAGTTATCAGGGAAATTTAGAAATGCAAGCTGCCAAACCAGTTGGCTGGCATCAACTGCTATCACCAGGGGGCCTGAGTTATCCTTTTTGGGGGTCATTGGGGCGTGATGACCTGTGACCTGTGCAGCAGCAGGGGTAGGAGCCCAGCAGATTTGGGGTCATCTCAGACTTCTGGAGAGATCTGAGAGACCACTTTCCAATCTGGGGTTTTTCATTATGTAGGGGGCAGTAAGTCCAAGGAACAGCCCCAGGCTACAAAGTTAAAAGGGCCCTAGGCTGATGGAACTGGGAAGGAAAGATGCTGATGGGGGAGGAAGCTATGGCTACCCTGATTGGTTACCAAATGGACCTGAGCAGAATGAAGTAACACACAAGGTGGAAAAACCCACCCAAAATGGAATTGAGAAGCAAATGACAAACTGGAGAAAATACTTTCAACATCTCTGCTGCAAAGGGTTAATGTCTTTCCTATATAAAGAGCTCTTGCAAATCACTAAGGATGATGAACAACACCTGGTCAATGGACATGGACAGGCAATTTATTGAAGACATATGTGAGGGCTGGAAGCATATAAAGAATTGTCTGTCTTACCAGGTACCTAAGAAAAGAAATTAATGAGTTACCATGCTCATCTATCACAGTGGCAGTTGTGAGGGGGAAAATGATACTATCCAGGGTTGCTGAGGGTTCTGGAAGCTGGGACTCTCGTATACTGTTTGTGGCAGAGTACATTGGTATCAGCTTTCTGAAGGACAACTTGGAAAGTATGTTTCAGAAGCTCTGGAAATGTTTAGAACCATCCTCGGGCCATCACTTTGTACTTCTAGGAATTTATCATGCATAGGGGCAAAGATCTAAGCATGTTCATCACATTTTTTTTTTTTACTGTAGGGAAAACAGGAAAAAATCTTTAATAAGAGGATATTGCCAGTATGTTATGAAACTTCCACATAGTGGAGTACTCTGGAACCATGACAAAGACATGTAGTAAAAGAAGTAACATTTGGGTAATGTTTCTTTCGCTCCATGCTAGCAACCATTCTAAATGCTTAGCTCATTTCATTCTTACAACTGTTTGAGATAAAATCTAACATTATCATCCCAATTGGGGAAGAATAGGAGGCACTGAGAGGTTAACTTTTCCTTGGTCTCTTACCTAGTCAATGACAGACCTCCGTGTGAACTCAGGTTGTCTAGATCCAAGGTCTGTCTTTTTTTTTTTTTTCAGCCGCACTGCGTGGCTTGCTGGGATCTTAGTTCCCTGCCGGACCAGAGATCAAACCCGGGCCCCAACAGTGAAAATGCTGAGTCCTAACCACTGGACTGCCAGGGAATTCCCCCAAGGTCTGTTTTCTTAACTGAACTATACTACTTCTCAGAATTTTTAATGACTTGGCAAAATGTTCATGAAACACTGAGTGAAAAAAAAGCAGCGTCCAAAACAGCATGATCCTACTTTAAAAAACAAACAAACAAAAAACCCAAAAAACTTATGTGTAGAAAAATAACCCCAGGACTTCCCTGGTGGCGCAGTGGTTAAGAATGCGCCTGCCAATGCAGGGGATATGGGTCTGAGCCCTGGTCTGGGAAGATCCTACATGCCGCAGAGCAATTAAGCCTGTGCGCCACAACTACTGAGCCTGGGCTCTACAGCCCTCGAGCCACAACTACTGAGCCAGGGTGCCACAACTACTGAAGCCCGCGCACCTAGAGCCCGTGCTCCGCAACAAGAGAAGCCACCGCACCGAGAAGCCTGCACACCGCAACGAAGAGTAGCCCCTGCCCGCCGCAGCTAGGGAAAGCCGGCGCACGGCAATGAAGACCCAGCACAGCCAAAAATAAATAAAATAAAATAAATAAATTTTAATAAAGAAAAATAACCCCAGAATAATGTTAATAATGTTGACCAAAGTGATGAGTAAGTACAACTAAGGGGTGAGATTACGGGTGATATTTTTCTTTTTTTGGCCTCCAGGGATTTTCTAAATGTTCTATAATGAGGGTAATAACTTTAAAGAATAAGGACATCCGCATGAAAGTTATTACAAATGAAAAGAAACAGACTTGGGGCCCATGTTGGTGCCTCAGCACCTAATTACCCCCCAAGCCAGTATCAAGGCAAAGAAATGAGATTCATGGGGTCATTCTTGATGTTCTTCTCCTAGACTCTTGTCCCTTCCTTTCCACTTAGGGAGTGGAGAAGCGCTGGCATAGTTTACGCGTGATTTACCTCCACCCAACAACCAAGACAGCATCCAGAAACACACCTTTACCCTACACCCATGATATGCCAGCCCCAGGGCTGGCACTCCTACAGTTTATGGCCGAGCTCGGGCACCAATACCTCTGCTTGACTTGGAGTCTTATGCCTGACCACTGTGTTATTCACCTCCCAGATGAATAAAGTCGTTTTTTTCACTCTTTTGTCTGGACCATTCCAATGGCTTCAATGGCAGAGAACACTGATTCTCAAAGTGTGGTTCCCTGGACAGGCGGCATCAGCTCATCGGGGACCTTGTTAGAAATGCAACTCCTCAGGACCCACTCCAGACCTTCTCAATCAGAAACTCTGGGTGGGTGGGTGGGGGGCAGTGATCTGTGTTTTAACAAGCCTTCCAGATGATTCTGATTTATGTAAAGGGTGAGGGTCACTAAATCAGAGGGATCATGGTGCTGGGTTAGAGTATTTGACGGCGTGAGAGGCATTTCTCATTTTTTTTCAGATGCCCCCAAAGTGACTGGCTCTGCTAAACTCGTTTTTGAAATCCGGAAGACAGGCTCTGGGAAATGCGTTAGGCTCCCCTCCCCTCCCCTCCCTTAGAACGCTGCTGACAGCTGATTACTGGGGAATGCTCTCCAAAGATTTCTTTACATATATTAGGTTAGGAAAATCTTTGAAAACTTTTTGTGGCAACTGTGCCTGCGAAGATTCCCTCCACTGGCTTTCCTCGGGGATGGAGAAGTGTATTCATCTCCTTGCAGTTTAGACAATGACCTTGATTCTTGTACCTCTCTGGGCAGTGCTGGACTGGGAGCCAGGGGACCTGGGACCCACTTGGGCTCCAGCACAGATTCACTAGATGACCTTGGGCAAGTCAGTTCCCCTCTGGGCCTCAGTGTGCGCCTCTGTTTAATTATAGGGTCTGAGGGTCCCTAAGCCTGCATCTGTAATTTGGAACCTGAACATTTCCTTCTGTTCTGAATTTCCGGAGCTCGGTTTGATTGAGAAGGTTCCCAGAGCTGTGTTTCATATATTGATTAATTTTAGGGAAGAGACTCACGGAATTGTAAAGAGAGAATGTGTGTGGGTACACACTTGTGCATGTCTGTGCCCTAAAGACTGATGTGGGCTGAAATCCATAGAAGATGCAGACGGATACAGATAAAAGAAGTGGACTTCAGTTGTCTTTATTCCCTGAAAGATATGTTAACCAAAAAGTGTTGACTGATCCTGGGTTGGTTGCTGTGAGTTGCGAAATATGGACCATTCAGCCTCCACGTATTTGTGTTTTTCAGTTTTTATCTTGTAGTTGATTTCTATATCTCATAGCATTGTGGTTGGAAAAGATGCTTGATGTGAATTATGGGCTATTCAGATGTGTTCATTGGAAAGTCAAACATTTCTTCAAGTGCTCATGGACACCGAAGCTTTTACACTAAAGCTAGGAATCTGCATGAAAGCAGAGCGTCCTTGGAATGACCTGGGAGTCCTTTAAAAACCCTCCAGAGGCAAATTCTTTATTTTTCCTTCAACTGAAAAGTAAGTCCTAGAGGGTAGGGGTAGGAGAGGGCAGTGGAGGCATGCTCCTGAACCAAGCCTCCCACTTGGTGTGCCAAGATCTGATCCCCCAAACTTGGGGTGCGAGTTGGGGGCTGAGCCAGTTGCCTCCAGCTGCACGTCTGATTTATCCCAAGTATTATCAGTTTCTGTACGTGCCACGGTGTGTGAAAAGTTGGGAAGCGAACACCTACACTTTGTCGGTGGGCCATGTGCTCGGGCTGCAAGGTAAAGAGCGTCGTACCTTGTCTTCTTCAGGTAGGTGATGTCTTCTGACCTACAGCGGGGTCACGGTGTCCACCAGTCCATGCCTGGCTAGTGGTCCCTGCCCCTACAACCTCTGCTGAGTGATGGGAGACCCAGGGTACCAACGGCTTTAGGCCCAGGGCACTGCTGCCCACCTGTAAGCCAGAGCCTTGGATCAAGATTTCCGGTGGCCTGATTGGCTGAACCAACCCAGGGCAGTCGGTTGAGAACCCATTACCCCCAGTCCTGTATAGATCCCAGCTGTAAGTCCCAAGCCATAGAGCTAATAATCTTAATCTTCTACACATCCGACCCTCTTGGGTTCAGATCCCCTGACTCTCCAGCTGTGTGATACTGGGTGACTGTCTGTGCCTTCATCTCTTCATCTGTAAAATGGGGATGGTAATGCCCACTGATGAAAGGTTAAATGAAGTGATATGTGAAAAGCACTTAGCACAGTGGCTGACACTCAGTAGTTGCCTAATCAATGTTTATTATTATTAAAGATTTGTCACAAATGTTTACGGAAACAGATGTGACATTTATCGCCAAGCCACAGCATAGCCAGAGGGACAATGTAGACACAAAACTGAGAAACAATTCAAAGGGGCTTTGGCCCTGGGTCCAGGGATCTGGGTTCAAATCTCGCTCTGCCATCTTCCAGCTGTGTGGCTTTGGGCAGCTGTTTCTCGTCGGTAGAGGTGCACCTGCCTCAGAGTGTTGTCCGGATAGGTGACTAAGTAGACCAGAGTGGCCTGAATGCAGGGTTAAAGTCACAGGCAAGACTGGAGTTCTGAGGACTTGCTCATTTGAATCTTTACTGGAACAACTACGTTTGCCCCTCTTCAGCATCCACGGGGGATTGGTTCCAGGAACCCTTATGGGTACAAAAATCACGGAGGCTTGAGCCCCTTATATAAAATGGCACAGCACACAGAGTACAGCCCACCCTCTGTATCTGCGGGTCCATATCTGTGGGTTCGGCATCCGTGACGACAGAGGGCAGACTGTATTTCTTTTTAACAGTGGTGATTCCAATGACTTGCCCAAGGACACCCGACCAGTTGAGTAGCTGAAGCAAGAGTGGAAAACAGTAGATGGAAAGCGGCATGGGGTGGGGGTGGAGAACCACCTACACTCAGGTTGAAAAGGATGGTCTTGATTCTCTCTGAGAAAGAATTCCATCATGGGTGGAACCAGAGAATGGAGAGGACCATGTTCTCCCAGAGGGAGGCTATGTGTCCCCCCCAAAACTCCATTGCCCTCTAGGACTGGGTTTGTCTGCTGTTCTCTGCTGAGGCAGCATCTTTGGGAGGTGGCCAGGAGCAGCCTGCAGCTAAATGGTTTCTCTGCCTGTGATCTGGATTTCCCCCACTGTGGCTGCCATGACAGGCATAGAGCAAAGAGTTTAGTCCATTTGCAAGCTGGAAGCCATTGCAAAGGGAAGGCTGGTCCTTGATAGCCCCTGAAAAGATTTGAAAACAATGTTTTTGGATTATAAAAGCAACACTTGCTCTTTGCAAAGTACGTAGAATGAAATAGACTGCCTACCACAAAATCATTCTCTGCCTTTTCTTGTTTTCATGTATTTGCTTCTAATACTTTCCCTGTACCTACATCTGCAATCCTACTATGGGTTCAAGTGCTATTTTACTCAAATCTATAGGAAAATATATCTTCATGTTCTCAGTTGTTTTATTCTTTGTTTTAATCCAGACAGCATATTTAATAGCTGCATCATGTTCCATCGTATGGATATAGTGCAGTGTCATTAGCTATCCCAGTTGAGACTTCTGTGGTTGCTTTCCCCTTCCCCCAGGATAAATAATGCTGTGATGAGCCCCCTGGCACACCTGTTATATAAAACCCTCCTCTCTTGGCCCCAGGGAACAATGAAGCCCCATGGGCTCTCCTTGCATCATTTTCCCATCGCTTGGAGTGTGACCAAAACTCACTCTGGCTTCAAATGCCTGAGGCCAAATCCTTCAAAGAAAGGACTTTCCCTCTTCTATTAATTGGGCAATTTGGAAACCTGGGCTTCAGTAAAAATATTATTTTTCCTTAGTCATTCTCAAATTGCTTATTCACCACGTTAGAGCAGCCAGTCAAAGCGAGGGAAAAGAAAACAAAACCCCAAACTTCGAACCAGCTGTGCCGTGTTGTGTAGACAAAATAACCCTTTGACAGACCGATCGCATCACCTTTTTGACCTGTTGATTCCCCACAACGTCAGCGAGACTTCAGCTGTTCCAGTGGTTTGGGCTGTTGTTTTTTTCGTCTTTCTCCTTCTCCCCCCGCCCCCACTCCTTTTTTGATTGGTTTGTTGTGCAAACAATATTCCAAAATGGAGAGATCGAAGAAAAAGAAAGAAAAAGATATTCACATACACTCCTGACCCAGAGGAGTCAAACTGGTTTTTCTCTCCCTCCCTCTCTCCCTTCTTTTCTTCCTTTCTCTCTCTTCCTTCCTTCCTCCCTTCCTTTTTCCTTGTTTCCTTTTTTTTCTTCTCCTTCCTTCCTCCCTCCCTCCCTTCCTCCCTTCCTCTTCCTTCCTTCCTTCCTTCCTTTTTTCTTCCTTTCTTTTTTCCTCCTTCCTTCCTTCCCTCCTTCCCTCCTTCCTTCCTTCCTTCCTTCCTTCCTTCCTTCCTTCCTTCCTTCCTTCCTTCCTTCCTTCCTTTCTTTCTTTCTTTCTTTCTTTCTTTCTTTCTTTCTTTCTTTCTTTCTTTCTTTCTTTCTTTCTTTTTCTTTCCTTCCTTCCTTCCTTTCTTTTCTTTCTTTCTTTCTTTTTTTCCTTCTCTGTCTCTTATTCTTTATTTACATTTAAAACAATTGTGGGAAAACACACACACACACATATATAAAACACACCATGTTTTAACCATTTTAAACTGTACTATATGGTGGCATTTAGTACCTTCACAGTGCTGTGTAACCATTACCACTATGTAGTTCTGGAACATTCTCACCCCTCCAAAAGGAAACCACATACCCATTAGTAGTCACTCCCCATTCCTCACCTGACCCCAGCCCTTAGCAATCACTCATTTACTTTCTGTCTCTGTAGATTTCCCTACTGTGAATATTTCCTATCAATGGAACCATAAAATACGTGTCCTTTAATGTCTGGCCTCCCTTGCTCAGCATAACTCTTTCCTGCTTTGTCTGTGTTGTAGCAGGAATCAGCTCCTCATTCCGTTTTATGGCTGAATAATATTCTATTGTACGCATATACCTATATCTGCGGTTTTGAGGCTGGTGTTCTCATCAGGCAGCCTGGCGGCTCGGATGGGAGGGCAGGGAGCACCGTGAAGACAGGGCTGGCTGAAACATGGGCCGACAGCATCAGATGTACTAATCATCCGGGGCCCTTAGGTATGTTGGGTTTCCTCCTCTTAAAAAAGGAAATAATGTAATAATGTCATTTTTTTTAAAAGGGTTGCTGTGAAAATTAATTGGTTAAGTCAGATAATGCCTTAAGAGTTATTACTATTCCCTGTCTAAGAAAATCAATACGATTTAGTCTCCAACAACTCACTTAATGCAGGTCTAAGTCCCAGCTTCATCATTTACTCATAAAGTCACCTGGCTGAGCCTGTTTCCTCACCTGCTTGCTTTACACAGCTGTTGAGGGAATGAAATGTTATAAATGAAACTGCAAACCATAAACAACTTTAAAAATCACTTAAAAAACTAATAGAGTTTAGTTTTGGCTTGGTTTATACACCCTCTTTGCCCTAGAACAATAAAGCACAATTAAATGAGACAAAAATCTTGTAGGCCTATTGAAGGAAGGATAAAAGGAGATTGAAGGTGGGAGGAGAGGAAGGAATTGAATCAGAAACCTAGGCTGAGAGAAGCTATGGCAATTGAGAACTTTGCTCTGAGCTTCCTAGTGGACAAGGCAAAAAGGGAAAGCAAGTGGTTTAATCAATCTGATGCAGGGTCTCTCAACCTAGTTACCAGTGATATATTGGGCTGGATGACTCTTCGTTGTGGAGGGCTGTCCTGTGTCCTGTGGCATGTTTAGCAGCAACCCTAGCTTCTGTCCACTAGATGCCAGAAGCATCTCCCAGCTCCTTCCCTGCTCAGTTGTCATGATTAACAATGTCTCCAGACAATGCCAAATGTCCTCTGAGGCTGAAAACTGCCCTGGTTGAGAACTGATGATCTAGTGAAAGGAAACCATCCTCGATGTGGGGTCTTCTGATAAAGGACTGGACAATGGGACCAGCAAGGTCTTCAGGATTAGATCTCAAAGTCCACACATTTTTCAGCCTGTGCTGTTCCCAGCCCACGAAGACATCAGACCCAGCTCCGGTGACTTCTGTCATTGATGTTAATCTTCTCTGGGTGACACTACCTGTTCCTCTCATCCCAGGACCGTTTCCTTGGTTAAGCATGTTTGCCAGGTGCTGGGCTGAGCACCTCGTGTGCCACTCACAGGCTTTATCTCATGGACCCTTTAGACCATGTCTTTGCATATTATTTCCATCCCCATTTTACAGATGTGGAGACTGAGCTTTAGAGAGGTAGAGTGGCTCACCAAATGCTATCCTCTAAGTGGCAGACGGACTTTTGAACCAGGGTAACCTGGTCCCTGTACTCTTAGCTACTAGAGCAATGGGGGGGGGATAATTTTGTCCCCCAAAGGACCTTCAGCAATACCTGAAAACAAGTGTGGTTGTCACAGTTCTGGGGGTAGGAGGGGGAAGCTACTGGCATTTAGTGGGTAGAGGCCAGAGATGCTACTCAGTGTCCTACAGTGCACAGGACAGGCTCCCACAACATAGCATTACCTGCCCAACAGGTCAGCGGTGCTTAAGCTGAGAAGCCCTGCCTCGGATGCTGGTGCAGTGGGAGGAGAGAGGTGAGCCTGGTGGGACTGGGGGTGGGGTGGGGGGGTCCTGGAGAGAAGATGGGGAGCATTATAATAGGGTCCGTGGGCAGGTGGGGCCTCCACCAACTGCATTTGGTGGCCTTCTCCACACCCTCCCCACCTCCTAGAATCAAGATCCAGACCTGGATTTCCCCATCTTTCAGCTGACGTTTGCATAGGCGCGGGAGAGTACTACCAACACAGAAAATTCTCGGAAGTCTTAAGAGTCTAGACACATTTCTTTCTCTGTTTTTAATTGATGAGGGAAAGTTGGAAGATAAATGGATAATCCTAGACCCGCAGAACCATCCAAGGTGGTTACACGGAGAGGCATGAGAGGAGGACTTGGAGTCAGGCAGGACAGAGGTCTGGGTACTGTCACTGCCGGCCCGATGACAAGGCTTGTTCCGCCTCCTGGGGCCGCTGCACCTGCTATTTCTGCTCCCTCATCTGCACAGTGAGGATAATAATACCCAGCCCACGGTATTCTTGGGAGAATTCAATGAGATAATATATATGACAGCACGGCGCCAGCCACCCTTCAGCTCTCACCATGTGGTAGTTCTTATGGCTGTGGCTATTATTACTATTTAATGATTGTTATGATCAGAATCAGGAATGTCTCTAGAGTTGATCTAATCCAACCGCTTGGTTGCCAGATGGGGAAAAGCGAGGCCCAGAGAGGGCCTGGACCCACTCGACCTCACCCAGCGAACAAATGGTTATGCTGGCTCTTGCTCCCAGCTCAGGGCTCGCTCTGGGGCCCATCCTGTCCAGAGCAGGAATTTCCACCTGAAGTTGGAGCGGGGATGTGTAAATAGTGTCTCCAGCCTTGCCTTCCCTGAACCAATTTGTAATTAATGGCTTGTGGCCATGTTTCTCCCTGCGGCAGACCTGTAAAACCTGTATGGGAAGCTGCTGTGGGCAGGGCAGCTGGCTGGGCGGCCAGCCTCTCTGTTCTGGCCCCTTTTGTCCCTCTGCTCCTGTGGAAAGGGGAGGACGGGCCACCTCCCCATCCTGCCTCCGCCCGCCCCCCCCCCCCAGCCCTTTCCTGTTGGCCAGTAATCCACGCTTGTCTGGGCTGTAATTTGTGACTGGTGCTGAGGCCATTCTGGGGTGTGGGGCTCTGCTGGGGGCGTGGGGAGACCCCGAGGGGCAGGGGCTCCTTGCCGCCCTCTGAAGAATTTGGGATGGCGATGCTGGGGGTTGGACGGTGGCCCAGAGGAATGAGGACAGCAGTGGCTGCCAGGTCCAGCCAGGGCCGCCTCCCCTGCTCTCCAAGGTCCCACGGGTGATGCCACCGCAGCCGGAGTTCCGGGAGCTGGGGTGTCTCTGCCGTAGCTGCTGACTTTGGCAAAAAAGGAATCCGCCTACTTAATACACTCTCCTTCCAGATACACCGGGGTTTGAAGTCAGCTGTGGAAAGGGAAGACAATCTCGTTACTAATGTTCCATAAAGTACAATAAATATTCTGCTGACAGACTCCAAACCCAGGAAACAATTCTGAAGCTCTAAAAAAAAAAGTAATAATAAAGAAAAAGAACCCAAACCTTCCTGAAGCCTTTCTCTTCTGGGAAAATTTTATGAAGATGGGAAGTGAAGTCACACCCCCTCCCTGCCCACCCCTCCACCCGGCATCTCTCTTCTGGGTCAAGATCTTCCTCCTGGGCTGAGAACTGATGTCTGATTTTACAACTTTGAGGTCAGAGCACCGGCAAGTGGGTTGGGACGCGGTGCCCTTGTCCCCAACCCTCCTGATGGAGGGGAGTCTCCTCAGAGCTGACCCAGTAACTACCTCCCAGCCCTCTTCTCTCTCCCTCAACACCCCACAAGCACACCTAGCTTCAAAACCATCTCCATTTTTTCATTAAATCCGAGAGTCATAGGCAGGGAATGACCTGGCTACTTCAATTAATTTTTTTTCCCCTTTCAAGTCATAAGGTTCAATTTCCTTTGGAGGAGGTGGTATCTTACAGGGGGAAGGAGGGTTTAAAACGTAGGGCTGCATTTGAATGTTTGGTCTTGATAGGAGATAGGGACCAGCATGGAAAATCATCTTTATCACCCCAATATGGAAGAGAGAGCGTGTGGCCTGGGCTGGCATACCAAACGGGCTGCCAGCCCTTATCGTAATCCCAGTGGGCGGCCGCCCCCCCCCCCCCCCCCCCCCCCCCCGTCACCTCTGCTATTCCAGGCAAGTGGCAGACGTCTTCCCTGCTGTAGGGAGCCAGATAGCACCGAGCTGGGCCGGCGCAGCGGGCATTATAAGAAGTGGAAATTGCTCCCAAGGAAAGTTTCCCGAGGAATTAACTTCTGATGGGTGGGAGAGGTGGTGTGGGGTTGGGCGGGCAGGGAGGGGGTGGGGGAGCAGGAGGAGGAAGATGGGGAGCTGGGCAAAGGCACCGGGAACACCGGCAGCATCCGAGGAAGGAAGGGGGGGGGGACTTGGATTTATCCGGAAGGGACGCGTTGCGTCCATAGGAAAGACAGTGGGCCGGCCGTGCCCCCCCGGGGAAAGGGCAGCCGAATGGCCGATGGCAAGGGCTCTGGGACCCCGGGACCCCCAGCTGCCTGAGGGGAGGGGATCTGAGTTCCTCCTCTGGGTGCCAATCGTGCCGCCCGTCTGTCCCAGAAGTCGTGCAGCTTTGGGTGGGAGGGATCGTTGCCCTGATGCTTTTACTGACTCTCCTTCTCTGAGCAGCTTCCACCCCAGCCTCCTTCCCTCGTTCAGGCTAAGTCGAAGATTCCCACCCCTGTGCGGAGGGCTCCTAGGCCTACAAAATGCTTCCTTGCAACCTTTATTCATAAATATTTGTTGAGCACCTACTGTGTACCTGTCACGGTTCCAGGCACTGGGGACCCAGCCAAGAATAGGACCGGCGGGGCCGGATGAGGATGCAAAATCGGGGCCAGCCAAAATAAACACCTTCTTGCACACAAACACGCGGAAAGATAAACCGAGAGGAAAGCCCTGTAAAGGATATGAAATCTGGTGGGGCCGTAGGTGGTGGAGCGGCCACCTTGCAGCCATGAGACCCGGGGCAAAGGACTGCTCCCCACACCTCAAATTCTTCACCTGTAAACTGGGGACGAAACACTCCGTTTTCCGGGAGGTGAGCTAGGTATAAAGGACCAGCACCCGGCACAGAGCCTGGTGTGTAGTAAATGCTCAATAAAGCTTTGTTCACTTTTAATAAGCAAGGGCAAATGCAAAGCTGGCAGATGCCCACATTGGGAAGTTCTGAGTATGAGAACATGGGGGAAGGAGCTAGACTTCCTCGATCTGAATCCTGGGTCGCCTGCGTCCTCGCTGTGGGACCTTGGACGAGGACGTGGCCTCTGGCCTCAGTTTCCTCATCCATAGATTGGGGATGATACTGGTAGGTACGTTACAGAGCTGTGGTAAGGATTAAATGCCTTGCTACGGAAGGTACTCAGCTGCAGTGCGTTAAGTGGGAGCCATTCTGTCACAGATTCTGATACGCACTTGACCATGTGTGCACAGGGGATGTCTAAGATGGGGGTGGGGGTGGGGAAGGAGCTTGGGCTGGGAGCCAGCTCCCTGTCTTCCGTTCTGGGTGGACACCCAAGCATGATTGATGTAGCCCTGGTGTAGCGCCGTGGGCCACGCAGGGGCAGAGGGGCAGGAGCGGTGCGTTACTGGCCTGTTGATTTGCAGGGGCCCTCAGGACAGCTAATGAGGCTAGACACCCAGAGAGGGTGTGGGAACTTCCTAAGGCCACACAGCAGGCAGATGGCACCTACCTGCCCCAGCCTGGTCCTGGCAGGGGTGATGGAGGAGGTCACAAGGAGAGGACGGCTCTTCAGTTTTAGCTCGGGGGAGCTGGAGTGATGATCCTCGAGTAATTGGGTGCTAATACCATTATGCCTCCTATTTCATACTTTCCATGTCCCCAGGGCTCTCTCTCCAAGGATCTCAAAGCCCTTTACAAGACAATGCCGCTGTTAACTCATAAATCCTCCCCGGCCTGCTGGGAGGAGAGGTGGGTGGTATGTGTGAGACGCTGAGGAATTAACCTCAATTATTTTCCTCTGATTCAGACTTCACGGAGTTGTCAGGTTGGCTCTGGGGTTTGGTGGGCCCCAGTCAGCGCTTGTGGGGCAGAGGCCAGAGGCTGGGTGGGACTGGTGGGGTTTGCTGAGCAGAGGTCTGTTCTCTGACTGAGCTGGTTGTCCGTGGTTTCACTTCCTAATTTTCAGAACAGCCCCTGGGGGGTCAGGAGCAGTATTCCCATTTTACAGTGGGAGAGGTTCAGAGAGGGCAATGATGCACTTAAGGTCACACAGCGAAGAGCAAGGCTGGAATTTAACCCCCAGCCGCTGCTCTGTCACCAAGCACAGGGTGGTCTCAGAGCTGTGGGGCAGGGCTGGGATCCAGGGCCTGGGCCTGCAGGATGGGATGTCTGGCCTCCAATCACCGAGCCGTGGGCCTGCAGGACCTTTGCTGCCCATCTCTGAGTGGGACCCGTGAGCTGATGTTCCAAGGTCAGGGTCTTAGGTCTCGTGCTTGCTTCCAGATTGGAAGGGGTTGCTTTGCTCCACACTGATGGAGCAACACAGGCCCCTAAGGGGACTGGGGGAGAAAGGAGGGTGCTGCAATCATGCATGCATTCATTCATTTATAAGTGCATGTATTCATCAATTATACTTCGTGCTCCCACTGTATGGGGTGGAGTTTAATCGAATGGGCTCTGGAGTTGGGCTGCTGGGGTTCAAAATATCCTCCCTATGGGACCTTGGGCAACTGACTTTATCTCTCTAAGCCTCTGTTTCCTCACCCGTAGAAGGGGGCAATAACGGGGACTAGGTTCCCTCCCCACCCAGGTCCTGAGCACCTGCTCTGAGCCAGGCCTGTTCCCCCACCGGGAAGACGGCAGTGAGCCGGGCAGACAGGATGGTTGGCGGCCGCAGGCCCCGTGGGACCCGGTGGGGGAGGCAGACAAGCCCCGCACAAGTAACTCTCTAACCATCCGGTGATGGACGCACCCGGGGGTGTGAGACGATTGTGGGGATTAGACCAGGCAATGCACAGAGAACGCTTTACGTGGGGTTTGGTGCATGGACAGCGTTTAATGAGTGTTAGCGGGAATTTCGTCGCTCTGGGCCCTACGCTGGGGGCTGGGGACACGTGACACACACAGCCGTGTCCATCAGAGCCTACCTGCTCACCGGAAGTGAGGCAGAAGCAGCATCTCCTGGTGGCAGGTGGCAGGGGCTCTCCTCCCGCCTTCAACCCTCCTCCATCTGACCTGGGAGGAGGGGACGTGAGGCCGTCACAGGGACCAAAGCCAGGGCCCCGGATGCACAGTGACCTGTCCTTGGGCGGGGGGCATGGAGATGTTTCCGGAGCTAAGACTCTTTTGGCTAAGGCTGCAGGGAAAGGGGGAACCGGCTCCCATTTCACAAATGTGGAAACTGAGGCCCAGAGGGGTGATAAGACTTGCTCAAGGTCACAAGGTGAGGCCTTGGCTGAGTCCAAGAGCCACTGGCTGCCCCATCGTGGAGGCCTGGAGAAATTCTGGGGTTTGGAAGAGCATTTGGACTCCCTCCTCTGACGACCCCAGAGAGTTGGGGTGTATGTTAAAGGTGGCTGGGATTCAACGCTTTGTGGAAAATAATAGTTTCCTGAGTGTTCATTCAAATGTTTATTCACTGCAGGGCCCAGATTTCCAGGTGAGTATAGCCCAGATTGGGAAGGGGGTGACCCCGATTCTGGGTTCGTGTCACCCCACCTATTCTAATCCTAAAGGATGGGGGAAGTGTGGGCGGTGTCCCACGTAGGGTGGCCAGATTTAGCAAATAAAAATGCAGGATGCCCGGGTAAATCTGGATTTCAGATACACCATGCACCATTTTTTAGGGTAAATATGCCCCAATATTGTCCTGGATTTTATTTGGCAACTCTAATCATATGCGTGGAGCAGAAAGGAAGCTCAGAGTTACGGAGCCTCTTCTGGGCCTTAGTTTTTCTGTCTCTCCAAGAGATTTTTTCTTTCTTGGCCGCAGTGCGGCGCGGCTTGCGGGATCTTAGTTCCCCCATCGGGATCGAACCTAGGCCCCCTGCAGTGGGACACAGCGTCCTAACTACAGGACCTCCAGGGAATTCCCCAAGAAATCTTTTTCTATAAGAGAGATTAGGAACAAGACATTCCCTGGAATTTCCAAAAGACTGCCTAAGTGCAGGGGAGGGGTCAGAGGTTCCCAGGGAGGGTGTGTGACCTTCCCTTTCCTTCCTCTGCATTTCTTCCCGTCCCTGCTCAGGTACTGCCCTGTGCATAGAACAGGGATGAGCCCCGGGGCTGTGGAGTCAGGCAGACTTGCATCCATCTGACCCCTCCTGGCTCTGATACTTCTGAGCTGAGTCACTGTTGTCCGGTCCTCAGTTTTCTCATCTGTATAACGGGCACCATTGTAAAGTCTAACCCACAGGGCTGTGGGGAAAAGCTCAAATGCAATAGTGGCTGAGAGATTATAGAGCTTTTGTTTTAACCAGGGTTGCTGGCTCCAAGTGAGCCTGCCGGGTGAGGCTGGAGTGAAGGCCATGGTGTTTCACCTGGTGCTTTCTTTTCTGGAGGCAAATGTTCACTCTGTATGAGGCATTACAGCACGATGGGGAAATGGTGACGGCTCCCAGGGGTGAGAACAAGGGGATCGCAGCAACAGATGGAAACAGAGGAAGTGTGGGAATGTGTGGCCTCTGCACGCCTGTCCTCAATGATCAGTAGATTCCCTCTTCCTGACAAGGGGACCCTGAGAACAGCATTTAGCACTGGCTCAGGTATCCTGTCCTGAAGTCCCTGGACCTGCCAGAAGGTTTGCTGTGTGACCTTGGGCAAACATCTTCCCCAATCTGGGATTTGGTACTCAGGGCTATTAGGACCATCAGTCTCGTCTTCCAGGGAGAGACACTGATATGTTCCCCTTGGCACTTACGATCTGGAAAGTAGACACAAGAAGTAAGAGGCGCTGTGCTCACAGACCTGCCTGTGCAGGTGTCTTAGCCACCCCTCCATTGCCTTCTCTGTTGCCCAGGTCCTGCTCTGTGACTCTGGTCCTCATCTCTCTGGTTGCTCTGTCTCTCTCTGTCTTTGGTCTCTCTGCCTTTCTCTCTCTCTCCCCCTTTGCTCTCTCCCAACTTGCCTCTCTCTCTTCTCCCTTTCCCATCTCTCCTCCCTTCTCTCCTCCCCTCCTTCTCCCCTTCCCTTTCACTGCTGCATCTGTTGATCCCTGAACCACTTTTCCTGCCGAGAGACATTGGAAAGCCGTGGCTCCAAACCACTGCAATCCTAATCTTCCCAGCAGACTGCCTGAAATGTAATTTATAAGCAAGGCTGTCCCGGCTTCTCTATCCTGCAGCCTGGGCAGGACTCCCAGCCATTGATGGGGCCGGGGCTACAGGAGTAGAGACGGGGGCTGGTGTCACTGGGTCATCTCCCATTCTGCTCTATCTAACCATCAGCGGGGGAACAGGTCCAAACCTGGCTGGGGAAGATTTTGACATGGAACAAACTTCAGTTCTGGCTTCATAGAATACAGTCACCCCTGAAGCAGCAACAAATTGCTCCTCTCCTAGGGGCTCTGCAAAGCTTGGGGGCAGGGGAACCTCGTGGAGGCCACAGGATTAGGCCAAGACATTCATGCACGCCATCATTCATTCATGCATGCATTCATTCATGTTTTTTGAGCTTCCGCTACATGCTACACATCAGTGCTGGGAGATGAGGATATAACTTGGAGCACAAAGAGACCAGCTCCTTTCTTTCTGGAGTTGACACTCTGGTGGGGGAGAGAGACATTAATCCAATAGTTACTTAAGAGAATGTTAAGTGGGTCTCCTTCAGATGATTGATAAAGGAGAAGTATGTGGTGCCCTATAATATAGGGTTTGATTGGGTCTGTAGGGGGAGGCATATAGGGAACCACACCCTCTTTTGGGAGTGATTAAAAAAGTACCATTAATTGAGCATTTATAGACAACTAGGCAATCACAAATATAATTCCTCCTGCTTTGCCATCACTTTTGATCCTGTTTTAATTTAGCTTGACTTTAGCTACCCCTCCGAGCAGATGTGCTGGGGTTCTGATGGCACCTAAAAGAGTCCCCAAGAATGTGCACTGCTCTCAACTCCTCTCCCTCCTCATCCTCAGAAGTGCTTATGCCTCCTGGACCCGTAAACCAGGACAGGTAAAGGCAACTTTCCTCCGCTACCTCTGCCCCCACTGCTCTCCCTGCCACTGCTTTAGGTTCAGGGAGGCCTGGAAAGATCGGAGAAGAGACTGAGGCTCTGCTGTTGGTGGATTTTGTGCCTGCCATACTCCCCTCTTTGGAACCTTGTTCTCACTTGTAAAATGGGCTACCAGGTCCCAATATGGTGATCTCATAGAATTTTCTGTTGTCCCAATTGAAGTGGAAGGTATTTATTGTCTTGGAACCCTCTGGAATAATCCTCACACTGCCATCATCCCTGTCAGTGAAGGGTCCCTTGGAGACAAGGGGCAGGGAGAGTTTCAGCTCCCTTCTCTCTGGGACTGAAACTCCCAGCTTCTGGAAGCTCAGTGCCACCTTCTCAGCAGAGCAATGCTGCCACCTAGTGGTCACCCTGTGTCTTTCTCTTCTGGAAGCTGAGGCTCAGCCAGACTTGAGAGCTGCCATTACTCCCCCGCCCCTCAAAGTTCCTAATAGTCAGGGATTCCGTATCTGGTCATTGGAGGGTAAATATTGCAGTGGGGAAAGAAGGGAGTGAGGATATAGGGTCCCTGCTCTCATCAGCTGAGATTCCATGGGGAGGGGAGTGTGAAAGTAGAGGTCTGAGAGGCTCACAGACCTCAGCTGGACCTCAGCAGCTGGATACCTGTCAGTGTCAAAGGCAAGAAACTCATGTGAGCGAGTCCGATCCTGTTTCTACATCCTGCCTTTCTATAGTCTGTTCTCTACATGGCTTCTGGGCTGATTCGTTTAAAAATAAGTCAGATTAGGTCACTTCTCTGCTCAAAATCCCACAGTGGCTCCACTTACAGCAAAGCCAAAGACAGCATCCTGGCCCATGATAACCCTCCCTACCCATGTTTATCTCTCACGCCTCACCTTCCCCTTGCTGGCCTCCTTGCCATTGCTCAAACAGACATGACTCCCCCTGCCCCAGGGCCTTTGCACTCGCTGTTCCTGCTGCTTGGAATGCGCTTCCCCCAGACATCCAGCTGGACTGCCCCTCGTGTTACTCAGCTCTCTGCTTAAATGTCACTTGCTCAGAGAAATCTGCCGTAACTACAAGAGTAGCCTCCATTACTTTTATTTCCCTTTTCCTTTCTTTATAGGACTCATAACAGACTATAAGTTTGTATGTTTATGGGGGACAACAGGAGAAGACATAGCTTCTACTTTGGGGAGTTTTCTGATCGGAAGAGGGAGACATCACTAGGGTCCTTTAAGAAGTCCCAGTCTGATGGGGGAGAAACAGCTTCTGCCGATGGAGGTCTGCTCTGGGAGGAGACTGACGGCGTCTTGTTGAAGGAGGGAGTTGTAACCCCAGAACACGGCCCCTGGAGTGTAGCAGGTGGGGAAAGGCAGGTGCCGGGATGACTCCACAGAATGCTGGTGTGTGCTTGTCAGCATGAGACGGCAACTTTCATTTGTCCTCCTGGAGACCATACAAAAGGTGAACAAAAGTCCCCACAAACAACAACTTCAGCAAAACTAGAAATCAGAAAGTGCAGACTCAAAAATAATACACAAAGGCTGCCCATAACAGCCATGATTGGTATAAAATCTGCATAAGGTGAAGGGTCACAGAAACCACGCAGGAAGATCTAGATGGCAAGATTGTCAGCCACTGGAGGGCTCAGAAAACACGAGCAAAAACATACTTCCTGTCAGCTAGGGGCTCGCCCTGCAGTGAGAACATCTCTCTCTTGAATATCACAGGAGTAGGAGTTGCCTACAGACAGCCAGACTAGGAGAACACGACCTTCCCCCAATCTGTAATAAAGAGGGCACTGGACCCCAGCGATATTAAGATATGGTAAGACTGTTGAGATGGAAGTGAGGAAAGAAAGTGTGAGGCAGGGTTTTACACTGAGCTGAGCCATCCTTCAAGTCCAAGGGTCCCCAACACAATTCTGACCATTTCAGCCAGTGCTGTTCCCATGGAGTCCGTCTTGAGGAAACTCAAGGTGAAGATGAACTTCAGCCACTGAGAAGCGACTGACAGGGAGCTGGGGGTGTGTTGACTGTGATTGAGCTTGGAAAGAAGACGCCACAGGTGTGGGGAATAGAGGGGCAGATAGGAGTGTGAACGATCGTTCTCTTGACGGTGTGAGGAACGGTGCGAGGGCTGGGAGAGAGAAGCACGTGTCCGCTGAATGCCTGGTCTGTAGCTGCTGGGAGCCAAAGACCGTCACTCAAAGCTGACAAATCAAAAATGAAATATGAAAACATGGAACAGAACACAGGGCATCACTAAGATAGGAAACTTTAGTGCCTAAAAAGGGGATGGGGGTGAGCAAGAAGAAGAAACGCCTTGATTTTCTCACATTCTGAGAAATGGTGGACCAAAAATATTACGTAAAGTTATAATAATAAACAAATGTATGAAACTCCTTGTATAGTGGAAAAACCACATACAAAAGCAAAGGGAAGGGCTTTCCTGGTGGCGCAGAGGTTGAAAGTCCGCCTGCCGATGCAGGGGACACGGGTTCGTGCCCCGGTCCGGGAAGATCCCACGTGCCGCGGAGCGGCTGGGCCCGTGAGCCATGGCCGCTGAGCCTGCGCGTCCGGGGCCTGTGCTCCGCAACGGGAGAGGCCCGCGTACCGCAAAACAAACAAACAAACAAAAAAAAACAAATAAAAGCTGGGCAAAGGCAGCCTAGGCAAATGCAAAACAAAATCTTAATATATCATCATCTTAATATTAGCGTGGAGTTCAGACTAGAAAAGTAGTAAGATAAAGAAAGGTCCTTTAGAACATATGAGTGTGTAATCCACAAAGGAGATAATAAGAGTTATGAACATCAATGCCCTAAATAACATAGCAGGTGTACTTATAAAGGAGAAGTTACATGAGCTACAAGGAGAGGACACTTCAATTCACTTTCTTCGCTACAAGACAGAGAAAGGGTATAGAACGTCTCCGTCACGTGATTAATCACACTTATCCACTGACTGACCCTCAGGACCACGTCACATATTGGTACCCAACCTCAGGTACCAATTCCTGGATTATTGAGGATAAAAGGTCTAACTCTTATAACCAAAAGGCCCCAAAATAATTGGCTTGAAGAACAAGGAAGACCTCCTGTCTCACAGCTGCTTGGTTGGTGGGGGCAGCTCTACTCCAGAGAGGTTTTCAGGAAGCCAGATCCCACCCAACATGCTTCTCTGCCCTCCCACTGGGCATTGCCATCGTTTGCATGGTTGACGTGGGTCACTGTGGGTTCCAGAGAGAGGGAAGGGAGAGGGGAGTGTGGAGGAGGTGCACTCTCTGTGAAGCATGGAAGGGGCACACAGGGCCATTGGTGAGGACTTGGCGTCATATGTCATTTAACTGCAAGGGAGGCTGGGAAATGTAGTCTCACTGTGTACCTGGGAAGAAGCGAAGAAGGGATTTGAGAAGACAACTCATGGAGTGGAAATGAGTCCCAGGACTTTAGAAAACTATTAGGTGGTATCTGGCAAAGCTCTCAAACACACACCCCATGACCCAGCTATGCTACTCCTCAGAGGGCCCAACAGAAATGAGCTCATATGTGCACCAAAAAACATGCTCTAGAATATTCAAAGCATCACTCTTTTCCTAATAGCCCTAAACTGGAAACAATCCAAATATCCACCAGGAGTAGAATGCTTGGACACGATGAAAAATGATACAGTAATGGAACCAAGCAAAGTACTGCCACGCAGAACAGCATGAATAAATCCTGCCAACACACTGTTGCGTGAAAGAAGGTACCAAAGAGGACAGACAGTGTGATCTAAATGGCAACGTTCAAAACCAGGAAACACTCCTGAGGGTAGAATTGGGGAAAGTGCCTCCTTTTGGGGAGGATGGGCTTGGAGGAAGTACTAATCATTTTCTATTTCTCAATCTGGGTGGAAATTTCATGGGATATTCTCTTTGTGAAAATTCACCCAGCTGTATCCTTAATGATTTGTGACTTTTCTGTATTCATGTTATATTTCAATACATATTTTAATTAACACAACTATTAAGAGACAAGAAGATGTGATGCATCATGGAAAGATGGATCATGTTTGAGGAAGGAGAGTCAGCACCATGAAATTCTAATTCTCTCAAAGCCCGTTGATAAATATACTTTGAATCTGGGAAAAATGTCAGCAGTTTTCAGTGACCTGGATGTTTATACTAAAGTTCACATGAAAAATTAACCAGTGAGCAGAGCCAGGAAAACTCTGGAAAAAAGAGGGCACTGGGGCTTCCCTGGTGGCGCAGTGGTTGAGAGTCCGCCTGCCGACGCAGGGGACACGGGTTCGTGCCCCGGTCCGGGAGGATCCCACATGCTCACGGGCCCATGGCCTCTGGGCCTGCGCGTCCGGAGCCTGTGCTCCGCAACGGGAGAGGCCACAACAGTGAGAGGCCCGCGTACCATTAAAAAAAAAAAAAAAAGAGGGCACTGAAGGAAAGAACTGTATTATGTATGATGCTTCAATCATTAAAACAATGTGGTTTTGGCTCATGAATTCTCAAATGGACCAATGAAGAAATAGAATAGAAACCCAGAAATTGGCTTCAATTCAGATAGGTATTTAACATTTGATAATGTTACTACATCACTGATGGAGAAAAGCTGAATTATTCAATAAATGGTGCTGGGACAACTGAATGGCCATCTGGAAAAAAAGTTTTGCATCTCTACTCTTTCCCTGAACTAAATTACAAAGGATGCCATTTGCAGCAACAAGGATGGACCTAGAGATTATCATACTGAGTGAAGTAAGTCAAAGACAAATATCATATGCTATCACTTATGTGTGGACTCTAAAAGGCAGTACAGACAAACTTGTTTACAAAATAGAAACAGGCTCACAGGCATAGAAAACAAATGTACGGTTACCAAAGGGGAAGGGAAGGAGGGATAAATTAGGTGTATGGGATTAATCAATACACACTATCTTATATAAAATAGAGGAACAACAAGGATTTACTGTACAGCACAGGGAACTGTGCAAGATCTTGTAATAACCTATAATGGAAAATAATGGAGAAAAGAATATATATATATGTATATATACATGTATAACTGAATCACTTTGCTGTACACTTGAAACTGACACACTATTGTAAATCAACTATACTTCAATTAAAGTTTTTAAATAAAACAAAAAACCCCAAAGGAATCAAATATTTAAATGTGAAAACGAAACCATAAACATTTTAAAAGGAAACATGGAAGAATTCCTTTGTGATTTTAAAGTGCAGGGACTTTCTTTTGTATTTTTTTTCTTTTTATACTTAATTTTTTTTCTTGTGATGAGAACTTTTAAGATCTACTCTCTTAGCGACTTTCAAATATGCAATACGGTATTATTAACTATGGTCACCATGCTATACATTACGTCCCCATGATTTATTTATAACTGGAAGTTTGTACCTTTTGACCCACCTTCACCCGTTTTGCCTGCTGCCCACCTGTCTGCTCTCTGTATGAGCTCAGTGTTGCTGTTGCTTATAAGATGCCACATATAAGTGAGATCATATGGTATTTGTCTGATTTATTTCACTTAGCATAATGCCCTCGGGTCCATCCTTGTTGTCGCAAACGACAAGATTTCCTTCTTTTTTATGGCTGAGTACTATTCCATTGTTATATATACCACATTTTCTTGATCCGTTCATCCATCGATGGACACTCAGGTCGCTTCCATGTCTTGACTATTGTAAATAATGCAGCATTGAACATGGTGGGAGAGACGGGGTGCAAGGAGACTTCCTAATTATGACTCAAAAATCTAGAAGCCATTAAAAAAGACTGGTGAATTTACTTACATAAAAACAAAAACTATTCTGCCTGCTGAAAAAACTCTTATTATGAGCGAAGTCAAATGACAAACTGGGAAAAAAAATGTTTGCAATTCATATCAGAGGCAAAGGGATAATCTCTCTCCGAAGAACCTATATAGAGAGATTGATTTGAGAAAGTCAAACAACCCGGTATATCATTGGACAAAGGTATGAACAGACAGTTCAGAAAAGGAAGAAAAGGCAGAAAAGGAAGTCTGGATATGCTTAAATGTACAAAAAAGAAGTTCAGCTTACTCGTAGTAGAATCAGTGTCCATGGAAACTACAGCCACGGGTCATTTTCCCTCATAAAACTAGCAAAACTCTGAAGGTAAATGCTCCCTTCTGTCTGTGAGTCTGTGGGAGAAATAGACCCTCTCCTGCTTTGCTGGTGGGACAATGTCTGAGTGTCTGGGCTCTGGGAGAGCGAGGAGGAGGGCAGCTTGGCAATAACCATCAAAACTTCAAATGCATGTCCTTTCTGACCTAGCAGTGCCCTTTTGGGAATTCATCTTACAGAAATACTCGGACACATGAGAGATGACAACTGTATTCAAAGTTACTCACCACTGCATTATTTATCCTAGCAGATAATTGGAAACAACCCACACACAGCAAGAAGGGACTGGTTAATAAGATTATGGTCCATCCACAAGATGGAATGCCAAGGTCAAGAGAAAACATTAAGGGAAAAGACAGTGCGTTCAACATTTTACATTTTGTGTCCAAAGAGTCACGACTGAGAACGTATATTCTTATTTGCCTGGATATGCGGAAGCAATGTTGGAAAGATACATAAGAAACTGTGAACAGTGGTTATCTGTGGGGGAGGGGTGCTGAGAATTGACAGATGGGGGACAGAGTGTACTGTGTACATTTTTATGTCTTTTGGTTTTTGAAGCAAGTTAATGCATTAGTTATTCAAAAATTAAAATGAAATGAAATTTAAAATAAAACTGCCCAAGGATGCACATTATGCTTCATACACGAGTCTCTGTTCTCAAACGCACCCTCTCAGACGCATTTAAAAACATGAACCTGGAGAGTGGCTTCCGTCTGGCTCGGCCACCCTCCTCGCACAAATTGGAAAACTCCATTTCTTCCAAAGAATCTTCGTGGATTAGCCAGAGACCTGGCTGTGTGGCCAGTTATGGCAGCTGCTGCAGCTCGCCCTCCCGACTTCCCTCCCCGGTTCCTCAGGACTCCCACCCCCACTGTCTCTTTCCCCTGCCTCCCATTCCTAGAACTCCACCCTTTAGTTCCCAGGGGATATGGATACCTCAGGCCTGCACTTGCTCAGGTAATGGCGTTGCTCATCAGAGAATGCTAGCACCTTCCCTCTTGCTCTGGGGATGCCGGGGCAAAGATGCCCTCTTGTTCCCACAGGGTATGACCAAGGATGCCTACAGCTGCTGGCCTATTGCCAGCCACTATATGGTACCACGTAAGTTGCCAGCTTTGTGGGGAAATCCACCCTGCAAAAGGCAGAGAGCAAAGATGGAAAGAAACCAGTGTCTTGGTCATATCTCTGAGCTGCTGCTGGATCAAACCTTACCCGATCAGACAATGCTGGGCTGCAGTTATGTGAGCCAACGGATTCCCTTTGTGGTTTAAGGCAGATGGAAGTGGGTTTCCTGAAAGCATCCTCAGAAAGCATCCAGCTTTCTCACCCTCATTTACACACGAAGAACTGAAGCACAGAGTGATAGATGCACATTGGTCACCGGAGTGGCCCTGGACCAGGCTTGTGCCCAGCTCTGGGGCATGTAGTGTTTTACCACCAATGTGAAAGGTGGGGATGCCAGTAGGATGCACTTCCCACTGTGCTGAACCTGGAGACAGCTGTGGTGCAGTGGACAGGGCCTCAGTGCCCCCTTTGGTACCATAATTAGCTCCTTTGCCTGAAGGCCTCCTGAAATCCCAGGCTTTGTGGTGGAGGCTGGGGTTATGTGGGTCACTGAGGGTCTGTAGGTGCCTTCCTCAGACCACTCTGGTCCGGGGGGAGGTGTCTTTCTGTCCCTCTGGGCTCATTAACACCCGACTATCTTCTTTTTTTAAAAAAAATCAATTAATTAATTTTGGCTGTGTTGGGTCTTCGTTGCTGCGCGCGGGCTTTCTCTAGTTGCGGCGAGTGGGGGCTGCTCTTCGTTGCGGTGTGTGGGCGTCTCATCGCGGTGGCTTCTCTTGCTGTGGAGCACGGGCTCTAAGCGCTAGGGCTTCAGTAGTTGTGGCACGTGGGCTCAGTAGCTGTGGCAGGTGGGCTCAGTAGTTGTGGCTCGCGGGCTCTAGAGCACAGGCTCAGTAGCTGTGGCGCACGGGCTTAGTTGCTCCGCGGCACGTGGGATCTTCCCGGACCAGGGCTCGAACCTGTGTCCCCTGCATCGGCAGGCGGATTCTTAACCGCTGCGCCACCAGGGAAGTCCAACACCAGACTATTTTCTAAGAGAGGTTTATCGAGATACAGTTGACATACAATGAGCTGCACATATTTAAAGCGTGTCATTCAACAAGTTTTGCTCTTCATATGCACTGTTGAAACTATCACCAAACTGAAGATGATGAGCACATGCGTCACCTCTGAAAGTTTCCTTGGGCTCCAACCATCCCCAAGGCAACCCCTGCTCTGCTCTCTGTCACTGTAGAGTAGCTTGCATTCCTCATAATTTTATATAAATGGAATCATCCGGGTCGTACTCATTTTGTCTAGCTTTTCTGTAACATAATTATTTTGAAATTCATCATGTACATTGTGGTTTGTATCTTTTTGTTGCCAAGTATTCCATTGTATAGATACATCACAGTTCATCTGTCACCTGTTGATGGATATTTGGGTTGTTTCCAGTTTGGGGCCAGTTAAATAAAGCTTCAATGAACATTTGCTTTAATTTCTCTTAGGTAAATAGCTAGGAATGAAATGGCTTTATCACATAGTAGGTGCTAAATTAACTTTTAAGAAACTGCCAAGTGTTTTCAAAGTGGGTGCGCCATTTTGCCTTCCCACCAGCAGTGTCTGAGTGTCCCACCTCCTTACCAGCACTGGGTATGGTCAGTCTTTTGAATTGTAGCTATTCTCATAGGTGTACAGTGGTATCTCATTGTGGTTGTAATTGGCATTTCCTTAATGGCTAATGAGGTTGAGCATCTTCTCATGTGCTTGTTTGTTGTCTAAATACCTTCTCTGGTGAAATGTCATCTAAATCCTTTGCCTGTTTTAAGCACTTAATACGAGATGATGTTAAACTTCTGGCAGACAGCTGCTGTAGAGGTCCGAGACTTCCTCACCAACGCTGCCTTTTCCCTTCCTGCTGACGACAATCCTTCCGCATCTTTCTTGCCAACCTACCCCACCTCCACCCGCTCCCTGGATCAATCAGGTCTAGAGAAGATTGAACTCCATGTGTTGATGTCCCTTCCTGGGGTCCAGGAAACCACAGCTTCAGCCCCCAGTCTGGCCCTGCTTCCCACTCACTGTATGACACTAAGCAAGTTGCTGCCCCTCTCGCAGCATGCGGGATCTTAGTTCCCCGACCAAAGATCGAACCCACGCCCCTTGCAGTGGAAGCGCCGCACCCTAACCACGGGACCACCAGGGAGTCCCCCCTCTCTGGGTCTTAGGCTTCATTTGTAACAGAGAGATTAAATGGGGTCATTCTTTAGAACCTTCCCAGCTTCACCACCTACCAGTTTGTGACCTTAGGCAAGTTACTTAACTTCTCTGTGCTTCAACTTCCTCATCTTAACCCCGGGATGATAATACTGACATGTTAGCATCTGGCTTACAGGGTTGCTGCGAGGACCAGATGAAATGATACCCGTGGAGACCTTAGAACAGAGCTGGAACATAGTTAAGTGCTTAGTAAAACTTGGCTCTTCTTTGACAGTCTAAGATCTACCCCTCAACTCCTCAACTGCCAGCCTTTGCACAGTCTATACAGTTCATTCCAGGTTTTTAGCTTTTGCATGGGTATTCCTTTCTCAGGATGCTTGCCCTCATATTTTTGGCCAGTCCATAGTTTCCCTTGCTCAAAATATGGTGTTATGTTTGCCTCCCCCTTGGAGCCAGCCATGATTGATTCCAAACCCTTGTCAAACTCTTAGCTCAGATGGTCCAGCCTCCATTTCCTGGGCATCTATTTGCCTTTGTCTATTTGTAGCTTTGCTTTAATGCCGTTTTCATCTTGGGGTCTTGCCTTCTTTGAGGCTGAAGCTACCAAAGGCGGAAGCTTGGTTTCCCCCATCCGACTGGGGTTCCCTAAAGGCAGAAGCTAGGCCTCTCCCATCTGACTGGGGCTCTTATAGTGGAGGATCCAGGACCTCATATTTCATAAAGGGCCTCAGCCAATTCCTGGTGCTGGCTGAAGGGTTCGCATACCCTGTTCCTGGTGGCCTTGTTAGAGCTTGTGTTGCCTCAATCCCCACGGGCCCCAGGGGAGGCCCCAGCCAGAACTGCACTCACGGCCCTGGCTCTGCCCCTTCCTGCCAGGCCAGCCTGGCCCTGTGCTAGAGAAAGTCAGTCGAGATGCCTCAGGGCTCCCAAAGGAGCCGGGCTGTGTCTGGGACTGAAGGCGGCTTTGACACAGTGCTGCAGGGCCGGCAATTAAATGTTTTCCGATCCACGAACAAACCTATGTATTGACTGGAGATCAGAAGAATGAGATTCCCCCAGAAAGAGCAAAGGCTTGTCCCAGAGACTCTAAATGGGTCAATACATCTCTGTGATGGTGGCTGCATGGGTGGCCTGGGAAGCTGTGATGGGCTTTGCCAGAACCTCAGGGACCTGGCTCAGCCTGCTATGGACCTGGCGATGTGAGGCAGGTGGCACCCTGGGCCTCCACCTCTTTGGAGATAGAAGTCTCAAACCCACAGATAGCAGGGAGTGAACTAAATGGGCACGTAGCGCTGCGTTAGGGATCAGAGGTTGGTTGACATTCCAGGGACAAGCTGGGATTCCTTGGGAAAATCAGGCTGAGAACATTATTATCAGAAAAGACCTTGGAAATGATTCCATGCTGCTCTGCTACTTACCAGCTGTGTGACTTTGGACAAGTCACTAAACCTCTCTGAGCTTGTTTCCTCATCTGCAATATGGGAATAACACTAGTGCTTACTGTAAAGGGTGGATGTGAGGAACAACACGCGTTAGCTATTATTGTGCACCCTTATTATTTTACAGATGAGGAGGCTGAGGTTCAGAGAGGAGCAATGACCTGCTCAAATTTGCTCAGCAAGTCTGTGCTCAGTCAAGCATTGCTCCCAGGTCTCCTGATTTGAAGTCCACAATAGTAAGAGTTGGGACATCAGTCAGAGAGCACAGCCTCTGACTCCCATCAGATTGGTGGTTGAGGGGCAAATCCTGGCTCTGCCAAGCTGTGTGACCATGGGAAAGTAACTTGACATCTCTGAAATTCAGTTTCCTTGACTTGGAAATGGGGATCCTGAGAGTAAAACTGCAGGGTTACAAGGATGAAAAGGGAAGAGGTACAAAGTGCCTAGCACTTCTGAAGATGTGGATGAGTGAGTTAGGCTGGAGCTGAGGGTAAGGAAGGAGGCTACACAGGCAGAATTCCCGCTCTGGCTGTGGGCAGGGAGCCAAGTTCCAAGGCAGAGACTAAGCACTCATGGAAAGGCTCCTTCCTGCCTTGGGGATCTTGAAAATGCTGGTCCTTCTGCCCAGAACATTCTCTCTTTCCCTCTTTATCAACTTAGCTTTTGCTCTTCCTTCAGGTCTCAGCTCAAGTACCACCTCTTCCAGGAAGCCCTCCCTGACTCCCCCAATCAGGTCAAATCCCTTCAGTGGGGACTTATCCAGTGTTTCCTACTTCCTGATAGCAAACCAATTTTATAATTTAATAACATTTTCCTAATTCTATCTTTATTTTTGCAATTCTTTGATTAATGGCTCTGCCACTGGGCTGTAAGTTGGGAGAGGACAAGGGCCATGTCAGTCTCCCTGGGCATAGGGGAGGGGATCCACCCTCACTGAATGACCCAGAGAAAGGAGTGGTCAGCTCTTGAGTGGGGAGCGTTGTCCAAAGTGCGAGTAGCGGGGGAGATTTTATGAGGCACATGAATACAATTTTTGAAGCTGTGGATTTAGTATTTCTTTTAAAATGTATTAGGAAAAATGCAACTAACACATCAGACTTGGGATTTGATGGATGAAGCTAAGTAAAACATGTGAGTTGATTTAAACAGCAATGTATGGAGTACATAATAATTCAGATGGTATGCAGACAGAGCAGAAAGGGAAGGCGGGCGAGGAAGGATCTGAAGGCTGTGTTTCAAAGGCCAGCCCGTTTCTGAACCGGCTCCGCAGCCACCTTGTAGCGGCGGAAGGACACAGGTGGTGCTAGGGCCCCGCTGAGAGTTGGTGTGGGCTGAATCGCGCCTTCTCGGGCCGGGGATACCTGTGCCCCTCAGGACGTCCCTCCAGGTACCCTGGGGTGGGCTCCTGAGGGGAGAGGGCTCCGTTGGTTGCTTCGCTGGGGGTGGGAGCAGAGCCTTACCAGTCCTTGGGGGTGGGGGTGGGGACATCCCCTGCCACCACCTCTCCAGTCGCTGCAGGCGTCACCCTGTCGCCCCCCCATTGACATTACCGGGAAGCTGTGATGATCACAGGTAGTGCCTGGGACCTGGTAGGTGTTGTCAGGTGTAAATTTCCTTCCCTTGTCCTCTCCCCTACCCCCACCAGGGGGCTTCCTTTTAGAGTGAGGAAGGGGAGACAGAGCCAGGAGGCAGGGTTGGGAAATGGGGACGTGGCCACAAGCAGGCCCCTCTGGAGGGGAAGTAAGAAGTGACATGAGAGCTCAGTCATGCCCCAGCTCAGAGACACCCCAGCAGCCTGTGGGCTCTTTCACCCCAGGAAAGCCCATTCATTCTCAGCTACAGGAGGCAGGGATGTGTGGCCACGACCGCGGCGTTTTCATGAGTTTATAAACTGCTGAGGACATGACCGCTCTGAGCTCTGGGCCATTAAATGGCCCATCGATTCATGCTCCGGCTTGCTTTATGGGGTGCTGGGCAAGCGGGTGTCGGCCCCCTTCACCGCACCCTGTCCGAGGCCCCAAGCTCATCTCTGGGGCTTCTGGACACAAGCAGCACCACTTACTGCAAGAGCTTCACTGGGCCACCCTTGACCTGAGTAAGCCGAGGAGAGACACTTGAGTCCTCTGCCTCAGTCGACTCAGCTCTAAAATGGGAATAATCACACATCCTCTCAGAGGGGCTGGGAAGCTGAAATAAAGCAATGTCCAGCCTGTTATGGAGTCCTGGCTCAGCGCTCCGCCTGCAGAACCTATCCAGACTCTGACTGCTTCTCCCACCTACACCCTCACTCAGCCACCGTCGTCTCGCCCTGTGTTGCTGGGCAGCCTCCTCACTGGTCTCCTTGCTTCCACCTTACAAGTCTGCTCTCCGAGAAGCAGCCAGAGGGACTTTTTTAAGACATGAATCAGATCTTGGTACAGCTCTGCTCAACACCCAGCGGTGGCTCCAGTGTAGAGCCAAAGGCTCTCCCGTTGCGGAGCACAGGCTCCGGGGACGCGCAGGCTCAGCGGCCATGGCTCACGGGCCCAGCCGCTCCGCGGCATGTGGGATCTTCCCGGACTGGGGCACGAACCCGTGTCCCCTGCATCGGCAGGCGGACTCTCAACCACTGAGCCACCAGGGAAGCCCTACAAGACTCTTCTTTACGAGGTTCTGTCACCGCTAATTCCCCCTGCCCCAGACACTCTGGCCTTCTTGCTGTTCTGGAACATGGCAGTTCCTTCTTGCCAGTTTCCTGTGGACACACAGCGTAATGTTGATGATGATAGTGATGCTGGAGATGGTGATGATCATGATGATACTGGTGATGCTGATGAGATGATAACAGAGATGATGATGATGATGATGATGATGGAGATGATGATGAGGAGGAGGATGGTGGTGGTGATGATGATGATGGTGATGCTGGAGATGCTGGAGATGAGGATGGTGATGGTGATGCTGGCAGTGGTGATGGTGGAGAAGGTGATGATAATGCTAGTGGTGCTGGTGACGATGATGATAGCTGTCCTCTATTTTGTGCTTACTATGTGGATTCGAATCCCGGCTCTTTCTACCAGCTAAGGATTTGGGGCAAGTTACTTATCCCCTCTATACCTTAGCTTCCTCACTGTGAGTTGGGAGTGTTTACTTGAGAAACCTGCCTCCCCAGCTGTAAAATTGAGTGTCTCCAGTGGCTGTTGTGGGGTTTAATAAGATGATGTGCACAGGGTGCCGATCAGGCTGCCCGGCCCCTGGGGTGTGCTCGGTACCTCAGTTATTAGTGGGTTCCGGGTACTCAGAGCATTGCACACACCATCTCATTTAATCTCCACAACTACTCTGGGCACAGTGACGCCACGCAGAGACTGAGGCACAGAGAGGCTAAGTGACAAGCCCAAGGTCACACAGCTGCTAAGGGTGGGGGAGCTCTGTTTTGTGTATCTATTCCTACGTAACGAGCCACTCCGAACTCAGTGGCTTCAAAAAGCACTGTCACTTGTTATCTGTCATGATTGAGGTGGTTCTGCTCTGCACAGTGTCAGCTGGCCCTGCCATTGTGTGGAAGCTGTGCTGGGGCTGGAATATCCAAGATGGCTCACCCCTGTGGTGCCCTCGGTGCTGGATTGGCTGGGGGCTCAGCTGATTTTCTTGTACGTGGCCTCCTTACTGGGTAACATGCCACTGGACTCCAAGGAGTTTTCTCCAAGGGGAAAGCTACGGCCCAGTCTTGGGACTTACACAGTATTACTTCTGCTGCATTCTATTGGTCAAAACCGGTCCAGGGATGGCCAGAGTCAAGGGGAGGGAAGTAGACTCCACCCCTGGGTGTCAGGAGCTCCAAGGATTTGCTGCCGTTTGTAATCCCCCAACAGGCATTGTCCTGACCTCCACACTGACTGGCTTCTGCTCTTTCCACAGGAGCGTTTGTGTGTGTGTGTGTGTGTGTGTGTGTGTGTCCCCGTCCAAACCTCATCTCTTTCCGTGGTTCTCTCACCTCCCTCTCACCATCTCCGCCATCCCTGGTTCCTCATTTCCCCATATTCTTGTTCCCGTGGACCCATTCCTGGACCAGCCAACAGCCAAATCAGGGACCTGGAGCTGGAAACTGAAGCCAGTGACCACCTGGGGGCAGCAGAGTCCAAGGTTTGGACTCTGCCGTGTCCCAAGTCTCGGGTCCACTGCCGGGTGGGGGGAGATGGACGCCCGGGGAATGCAGAAGCTGGGAGAGGTGGGGACCCCGTGATTGCCAGACTGTGCACTCCCAGCCATTCATTCAGAGCGTAGTGCTGTGCCCTGTATTTTGGGGGGTCCCCGTGGGTGTCAGGAGACTTGAGTGCCAGTCCTGTCTCTCTGTGTTCCCTTGGGTGTCACCCCTCCCTAGGCCTCCTGGGACTCAGTTTCCCCGTTTGTGCAGGAGGTGGTAGATTGATTAGTTTCTGAACCTCGCTAGTCTCTGAGGCTGCCGAGGGGAGATGAGGCTGTCTGGCGCCCCCTCCCCTTGTAGGGCCATGCCCCTGCCCGCCTCTGTTATTATGTGGGACCTTAAAACAAGGAACTCCCGAACAAGCTCCCTCAGGCCCTAGGTGGCCCTGCCTCTGTAGGATGGAACCCTTCCCCAGCCAAGCCTGGTAAGTCCCACGTGTGGGGGGCTGGATGGAGGCTTCTCCCATCTCTCTTGCCTTTACCCAGGAGACCCCTGCCGCTCTCTGAGGAGACCCTGGACCTTCAGCAGACAGGGGAGGGCAGGCTTCTGCCCTTGGAGGAGGCCTCAGAGCGCCTGGGGGCCACTGGCAGGGAGGGAATGAGCCAACAATGTCAGCTCTCAGGAAAGATGTTTTTAAGGCAGAAAAATGAGATGGGGATGTGGGCGGGGAGATTGACAGGTCAGGGCACTTGTGCTGGGCCCCAGGGTGAGCCTGGGGTCCTCAGCTCTGTCCACTGTGACACGCAGCACACTCATCGTGGCTCTCTTGTTCTGTTGTGTGTCCGAGAGTATCCCGCAGGGAGCATCCAGGTCCTCTCTGTACGCCCAGGGCCCAGTTGGCACCTTGCAGGGGGCTGGTGATAGCGGGCAGCGCTCACACACATCAGGGACCGTGGTGTCCCCTGCTGTGTTAACTCCTCCTCATGGCGGCCTGCCAGGGGAGACACCATTGTTGCCTCCGTTTGCTGATGGGTGAACTGAGGCCCAGAGAACAAGGAGAGCTTTTGAGAACCATGCTTCCAGTGTGTAGCAGAGGCAGGATTTAAACCAAGGTCCACAGGGTTAATCATTTCACCCCTTCCAGTGAGCAGAAGTTGAATGAATGCATGGGTTCCCTGGCCTGGTGCCTCAGAGTCTGGCAAAAGCTAGACACAGTGCAGAGATGGTCAAGATGCCAGCTCTCTTGGAGCCAGAGGTGCTATGGACTCTTCATCCCCTGCTGTTTATCTTCTCTTCTCTCTTGGATTCCAAGCTCAGGGGACAGGGTGAGTGTTTGTTGACTGACTATTTGACCGACTGAGTGATACCCATCAGCTCTCTGGGATAGTGACTTTGGCTCTTCATGTGGCTCTGGAACCAGTGCCTCTTCAAAACAAATAGAACCTTCCTTTGTGATTAACTTTTCAATTGATTGGTTGATTTATTCAACGAATATTTATTGAGGGCCTGCTCTGGGCCAGAAGAATTCAGTGAAGAAGAGAAACAAGGTCCCCACCCTGTGGATCATACCTCAAGGGAGCCAGATGAACAAGAAGCAAGGAAACACACAGATCTCTGGGGGCTGGGGGACATAAATGTAATCTGAGGGACAAGATAGGGAGTAACCTTGGGGAGGATGAGCAGTCAGCTAAGGCCTTGAATTATGACATTTCCAAGCAAACCACTAGAAACGTTGGGCTTCAGGCAGAGGGAACAGAAGGTGCAAAGGCCCTGGGGCAGAAATGGCATGATGGGCTAGAAACACAGAAAGCAGGCCTGTGTGGCTGAGGTGGTCGGAGTCGTCCCAGTGAGAGGTGATGGTGGCTTGGAGTAGGGTGGGGGCTGAAGAAATAGGGAGGCGTGACAGAGGCAAGAAATGCAGAGGAAGTGGAGCCACAGCTTTGTGGGTGCAGCCTCTCCTCACTGCAGAGCTCCCCAAAGAGAGAGATAGAAGGAGGGCTGCCTGAAGGAGGAGGGTTTCCACCGGCTGGAGGATGGTGAGGCCTTGTAGCACAAGGGAGAGCAGAGAGGGCACTGCCAGGAACCACATGGGCATGTGTGGGCGAGGAGGACAGGAGATGAAGGGGTGAGTGGGCAGCATCATGCAGGGGTTCAGATGGGCAGCTTCAATGGCAGGCACATCTGGCCCTGTCACTTGCTGTCTCTATAGCCTCAGGCAAGTTATTTAACCTGGTCAAGCCTCAGTTTTCTCACCTGTAAAATGGGCACGCAAATCCCTCTTGCTCAAGTTCGTGTGGGGACCGAATGGGATCGTGGGTGTAAAGCCTGGTGCAGGGATGAGGATTCTAGACCTCATCATCACTCTGTCCTCATTCCAGCACTTGGGTTTCTCTGCAGAGTGGGAAGGGTGGGTCTGAGTCCGCAGGACTGTGCGTACCACCCAGAGACCTCAGAGCACCCGGACCGACTGGGGTCAGGGCCAACGTCATAACCTGGCCCCTGGCCCACGCTGCCTCCTCTAGGCTTCTCCCACCCCCAGCTGCCACCTGGAGGGAGCCAGTTTACAGCAGAGCTTGCCACAGACAAGCGGCTCCCAGAGAGTTCTCCCAGAGGCCAGACGTCATGGAAGAAGCCCTGTGATATTTGCGTGGTTATTTGCGTTTGATTTGCAGGCACCAGTTTATACCACACTCCCTTCTCAAGCGAGGTCCCTGAGAAGACATGAGTCCTGGCATCCGAGAGGAAGAACAATACAGGGCTTGCAGTTCCCAGGTCCTGGGTTCAAATGCTCTTCCCTGGAGCTTTGATTCCTGTTTGCAAATGGGAAGACCCCCTTCCTCCTTCACCGAGGCACTCTCTCATTCAGCAAATATTTATTGAGTTTCTACCACCAGGCAGGGGTGGATCTGTGCCCTAGGGACCCAGTTTGATGAGGCACGCCCTGGGGCCTGCTCTCATGGAACCTGTCTCCTGGGGGGCAGACAGACACTAAACACATCAGCCAATCTATAAATAAGATAACCGCGGATTACAGGATGCGCTAGGATGGAAAGGAACAGTGCCATGGGCAAGTCTGGCCCTCAGCAATGCTAGCTTACCATCGTCACCCCTGGACCAGGTTGGCAGCAGGTGGCCGAACCCACAGACCTGTCAGCCCACAAGAGGTGGAGCCCTGCCCACTCCCAGGGGTCCCTCAAGATGATAGGAGTGGTCTTAGTCCCTGTCACCGAGGCCTTGAGCCCTGGGCCAGGAGTAGAGGTGGCCAGTTAGAGCACCAGGGGAGGAACCCCAGCCAGTCCAGAGGTGGGGGAATGTGGGGATGGGGATGGGTGTGGAAGGACCCACAGCACAGGGCTGCCCTGCACGTTCCCCAGGGAAGCAAGCCGAGCCAGCAAAGGGGAACACACTGTTAAGGAATGATTACAGCTGTGGAATCACTGGACGCCCGGCTCAGATCTGGACTCTGCCCCTTCTGGGCTGGGGACCTTGGCAATGGAGAGACCCAGCTTTGGGGAGCTGACACCCATCTCCTCCCATGAGGACACCTAGGGTAACAATGAACCTTAAGACCCTCAGGGAACACAGTGCCCAGCGTCCAGTAAGCACTTAGTAAATAATGGGAGCTGCCCCACCATCGTTCCTCAGGCCACACTTCTGGGCCACAGGGTGAGACTGAGAGAGGATGAAATGGATTACATTCAAGGAGGCTCTCACTGCACAGTTGGCGAGAAAGTGCCTCCTTAAAATTTACATCCCAGGTGCCTCACTTGCTCAGCCTAGTTCCTGGATAATTTGTATCACAAGATAGCAGTGACCCTCACCTGCTGATATCTATTAGGTGCCAGATGCCCAGTGGCAAGTGCTTAACAGGTATCTGCCTCTCACCAGTGATGTTCCGCAATAGCCCCATTGGACAGATGAGGAGACTGAGGCCCAGAGGGGAGAAAGGACCTGTCCAGCTCACAAGGCTGGAGAATGGAGGCACTGAGATTTCGCTGCTGCCTGGCCTCATTCCAAATGTGGGGGTCTGCCCCTGACACAGTGGGGCAGGGAGTGGAGGCACTGAAATCTTTTGAGGACGCTCAGGAGCAATATTGTCTCAGGGTATCAGCTTGGACGGTTGGCCAAACATTACCTGGCCACCGATTAACAAAACTCGCCACCCCCCCGGCCCCACCACATCCCAGTGACAGGGGAGGGCCTGGGGTGACCCCACCTGTTTTATGGATGTGGCAACTAGGACCGTGGGTGGGCCTGTTGGGGTCACATGGCCAGGACATGACAGAAGAGCCCTCACGCATGTGGCCTGGGATCCTCCCCTCCCCTGGCCTCCCCTGCACCCCTTGCAAGGGCTTCTTCCACATGGAGGGCCTGGAGCCCAGGCTGGGCCATTTCCTCCCCCACCCCAGCCGGGCTCCTCGCTTCCGGGTCCAGAACTCAGGGCTCAGACGTCGATAAGCCACTCAAGACACTTCAAGTCTCTATCAGCAGATGGGAGCAACTTGCCGGAACCCTTGTCTTTCAAGCTTCAGAGAGAAATAAAAATCGATGGGGGGCGGGGAAAGCTCTCACATCCTTCCTGCTGTCATTCCAGCAGCCGAGCTCCCAATACGTCATATTGTCACTAGGCTCCAGAGAGCTGCTGGCTGTTGGGGCACCTGTCTGGTGCCACGTGCAGATTGTGGAAGTTATAGAAGGGGCCGGCTCTCACTCTGGCCGGAGGTGGACTGGAGGGGGGTCCAGGAGCAGGGAATCCTACTTGCAGGAGGTGGAGAAAACACTCAGCTCTCGCTTTTGAAGCTTCTGTCTGCAACTTCCCACCTGCACTTCAAGAGTCACTCAGAGGCACCAAAGCTTGCTTATTCTCATTCATTCACTCACTCACTCATTCACTCACTCATTCATTCGCTTACTCATTCATTTACTCATTCATTCATTATCAGGGGCTCAATCAACTCATCTGTTAGATAGGGATAACTGGTCTACCCTCTCCACTTGAACGTAAGCTTTACCGAGATAGTAGGGTTGTTGCGAATGTAAAATACGCGAGTGAGCTGATACACATATGTCCCTTGCAACCGTGTCTGAGCACTCCAGGAAGACGTTTTACAAACCTCTCATCCCTATCCCTCCCAGACAACCACTCCAATTCACCGAGGTCCATCTTTATTTGGTATGCATTCTTGCAAAAAGTGCATTGCTGTTTCCTGTGCACCTAAGTTTTTAATTTCAGTAAACATTTTATTGAGGAATAATATACCCATGGAAAGGTGCACAGATCCTACACTGTGCCTTGAAGACTTTCCTAGAAGTGGACTCACCCATGTAACCAGCCTGGGATCAGGAAACTGAGTGTGGCGAACAGCCCAGCAGCCCCACCATGCCCCCTTCCAGAACGTGCATGTAGTGCTGATTTCCCAGTGGCGACTGAGTTAAAGCTCTCATTCTGTCTCTTACCTGGGTCTCCTGGCACTATGTGCATCTGTGTTGCTGTTCTGACAAAACCCCCAGCTGTGGAGTCTTCTGCTGTGTGTGTCTGCCATGTGTCACCTCCCCATTCCCTCTCTGCCTGTTTCGATTCCCGAAAGGGCCAGGGCTGTGCTGACACCAGGGCCTTTGCACTTGCTGTTCCCCCAGCCTTCCCATGGTTAACTCCTGTTCTCAGATAACCTCTTCTCCCTTGTCTCCCAACCTACTCTTCTTTTCTTTTTCTTTCTTTCTTTCTTTCTTTTTTTTTTTTTGCGGTACGCGGGCCTCTCACTGCTGTGGCCTCTCCCGTTGAGGAGCACAGGCTCCGGACGCGCAGGCTCAGCGGCCACGGCTCACGGGCCCAGCCGCCCTGCGGCATGTGGGATCCTCCCGGACCGGGGTAGGAACCCACGTCCCCTGCATCGGCAGGCGGATTCTCAACCACTGCGCCACCAGGGAAGGCCCCCCAACCTACTCTTGAATCACATCACTGTGTTTCTTTCCTTAATAGCACTATTAAGCTCTGAAATTACCTCGATGAGCGACCTGCCTCCCTATTAATTGTTCCTTCACCTGAATGCTTCCGGAGGGCAAGATGTGTGGCTTCCGTCCTCATCACTGCATCCCCAATACCCTGGGCAGTACCTGGCCCATCATAGGGGCTCTGTCAATATTTGCTAAGTGAGAGAACCACACACAGCAAGCTGCCCTCTCAGCACGCCCTGGCTTGTGCTGGTCCGCACCAATGATAACCCATCTCTCCATGTATCTCTTTCTTTATCCAGCTTATAAGCTCCCCGGGGCCCGAGCCAGGGCTGTCTTCAGCCCCTGCTAAGTCAGACCTGCCTCACAGGTGTTTTGCTAACCTTATTTTGAACCAGACGCACCAGAGGGAAATAGATTTTAAAACCACGTGCAATTTAAAGAGAATTTAATCCTTATGTCTGGGATTCATTAACACATAGATCATCAAATTAGGGTTTGCTCACAGCTGTTTGACATTCGAAGGGTCTTCTGGGTATCTTTAATAAGTGCCTTGATGTATTATTTTTTCTCGTAATCTCAGGGCTGGGCTTTCAGCCTGCTGCTCTTTGAGTGGAAATGTGACCCAGGAGATCTGGGAATGGCAGGATCTGGTCCTGCAGGAGCGTTGCTGGCCACTGGGGATGTTGGCATGAAGCCATCCACACTCTCCTGCCCTTTTCTGCTCACCGGAGGGCTCTGGTCCAAGAGCCATGTGTTCAAAACGTCCTCTTGTGCCTGTGGTGGGCTCTCTGGCCCCATCACTCTTCTATGGGAATTGCAGTCTGATGCCCATCCTGGCCCTGCTCCAGGGCTCCACTTGGACTCGGGCTCAACCAATTAAAACATGGCCTTCCTTGGCCACTAAAACCAGCCTCAGTGTGGCTACACAGCCCAATCCCAGGAAATGAGATGGGAGAAGACTCACGCTGCGGCTGTTGAGAGAGAGGCAGATTTCTTTTCTGCTGGTACTTCAGACTTTGAGCTGCAGGCCTGGAGCATCTTTTCATCACATGGAGCCTGAGAATGACTCAAACATAGAAAAGCAAGCTGAGCAGTAAGAGGCTGGTAGCAGCCATGAAAGCTTGGACCTGGTCACGACTGAATTAACCCTGTAATGGGTTGGATTGGGCCCCCAAATTCAAATATTGAAGTCCTAACCTCTAGAACCTCAGAACGTGACCTTATCTGGAAAGAGGGTTGTTGCAGATATAACTAGCTGAGGTCATGCTGGAGTAGCGTGGACCCTGAATCAATCCAGTAGGACTGGTGTCCTTATAAAAGGGGGACATTTGGACATGGAGATGCACATAGAGGGAAGATGATGTGAGGACACAGGGAGACATCAGCCATGTACAAGCCAAGGACAAAGGTCTGGAACACATCCTCCTTCACTGCCCTGAGAAGGAACCAGCCGTGCCATTGGACTTCCAGACTCCAGAGCTGTGAGACGACAGATTTCTGTTGTTTAAGCTCCTGGTCTGTGGTACTTTGTTACGGCAGCCCAAGCAAACTCATACAAACCCCCCTTTGAACTCTTTAGTGATGAGGACCGTTATACCTTTCTTCTTTCTTTTTTTCCTTAAGCCAATTTGTGTTGAGTCTTTCATTGTATATAAGGGTAAAAGACTTATTTGAACATTTGAACATTTGAACTGTTCTGCTAAAAACCTTTTTATGGAACAGATTTCAAGTATCTGTTGCTGTATAATAAATCACTCCAGACTTAATGGCATAAAACAAAAACACGTGTTTAATTTGCTCACAAGATGCCGTTTACGCAAAACATGGTGGGGGGTGGCTTGCCTCTGCTCCACAAGGCATCTATGGGTAGCACAACTGGACCACTCACATGGCTGCCAGGTTGGTGCTGGCTGTTGGCTGGGAGCTCAGCCAGTGCTATGAGTCCTCTCATATGAGCTTCTCCACAGGCTACTTGAGCTTCCTCCTGGCATGGTGGCTGGGTTCCAAGAGCAAGTGTCCCAAGAGAGCATGAGCATGGCATTTTCGTGATCTACTCAGGAGTCAGATGACATCATTCCCACCATACTCTTTTAGTCAAGGCTGTCATAGTGTCCACTCAGAATCAAGTGGGGGGAACACAGACCCCACTACTCTATGGGAGTAGGGTCAGTGTCACATGGCAAGAAGAGGAATGGGAGATATTATTGCAACCATGTCTGAAAAACGCCATCTGCCACAGGCCACATACTTTATGACCCCTTTTGTATGAACGTCAAAAAAGGCAAAACTGACTGATGGTGACAGAAGTCAGAATAGTGTTACATCTTGGGGAAGTTAGTTTTGACTGAAAAAGGACACACAGGATGCTTCCAGGGTGCCGGAAATGAGCTATGCCTGGATAGAGGTGGAAATTACATGGATGAAGATATGTGAGTTCACTGAGCTGTTCACTTAAATTCCACACCCACCTTTATGCATTTTATATCTCAAAACTATTTTAGAGAAAATTCAACTTCAATAACACAGAAGGAAAATGTCCTCGGCTGGTTCCCAATTGCCCGAGCAGCTTGGCCCATCCAGACCCATCCCCCTCATCTTCTCTGGTTCAAGTTCTTGCTCTTCTTTTTTAAAAAAAATAATTTATTTTATTTTTATTTATTTTTGGCTGCATTGGGTCTTTGTTGCTGCGAGCGGGCTTTCTCTAGTTGCAGTGAGTGGGGGCTACTCTTCGTCGTGGTGCACAGGCTTCTCACTGCGGTGGCTTCTTTTTGTTGTGGAGCACGGGCTCTAGGCGTGCAGGCTTCAGTAGTTGTGGCCTGCGGGCTCAGTAGTTGTGGCACTTGGACTCAGTAGTTGTGGCTTGAGGGCTCTAGAGCACAGGCTCAGGAGTTGCGGCGCACGGGCTCAGTTGCTCTGTGGCATGTGGGATCTTCCCAGACCAGGGCTCGAACCCGTAGCCCCTGCACTGGCAGGAGGATGCTTAACCACTGCGCTACCAGGGAAACCCAAGTTCTTGCTCTTCTTGCCCTAAACGTTGCAAATTCATGGATGTCTCCAGCTGTGTGGAGGGAAGATGGTGGAAGAGAGTTCCAGAAGGAGGGAACAGCAAGTGTAAATCCCCCGAGTGAGGTGAGGGTGGTGGGCCAGCTTGAGGGCGGGAGCGAGGGAAGGTGAGGCAGGAGAGATGGGTGGTGCTCAGGGAAAGGCTCTGAGGAGGGATGTGACACCACCAGGCTTCCCTTTTTGAAAGCTCAGAATCCCGGAGCTGCTACTCTGGCTGGGTGGCCTTGGACAAGTCTCTGTTTCCTCATCTGTGAAATGGGTCCCAAGGGTCCTGGACTTGCACGGTTGCCAAGAAGAGTCAGGGACATGGATGCTGGTGAAACTCTTGGCCCTGGACATCTGGCCGTCTCTCCATCGGGGCCACTCAGCTTCCCTCCCAGTCCTCCATAGGCCCCCAGTTCTGGCAGGCAAGGCCTCCTGTGTCTGGGACACCCTCCCAGTTCTCCCTTAGCCCCAGGCCCCTTCGGGACCCAACTCACATCCCCTGTCAGGCCTCTGGAGCCTGTTGGGTGGAAGACGGATGGAACTCTTCATCTGCACCGTGTGAAGGTTAATTCAAAGGGCAGCCGTGGCTGGAGATGGTGCCTCTACCTGGCGCCGGCTCCCAGGCCAAAGGGAGTGGGGGTGAGTCACCAGCCAGAGGCTCCTGATCCACCTAGCCAAGTAGCTAAGTAGCCGTCTCTCAGGTAGACTTTCGGGCCCCCTTCCCACCCCTAGCCTGGTATCCTGTGACTTCATTCCTGTCCTGTTTGTGTCACAGCTTACTGCATGGCCTCGGGCAAGTTCCTCCTGTCTCTGAGCCTTTATTTTCCTGTCTGTGTATTGGGATTATGGGACCAAGTGATCCATAGGAGTCCTTTTGGCTTAGATGTTCCAGGGCTGCGTCTCTCCACTCTCTACCTTGCTCTGCTCTGCCTCTGGGTTTCTGCATCTGCCATGTTCCCCATGTGGGACGCTCTCCCCTGCCAACACACTCCTCCTCCATCCTATGGCTCCCTGCTGCCCGTGGTTTTAGTGTGCCTGAAATTCATCTGTACATTTTTGTGGATTGCTCTGGAAGGATCTGGAATGCTTGTCTCTTTCTGCTTCTCCCATCAGAACCAGGAGATTCCCTAGGGCAGAGCTGTGTCTCCACCATCAGACTGACGGGTCCCTTAGGGCAAGGACCGAGTCTTCTCCCTTTGAAAAGGTTTGTCTTCACGACCCGTTGGACCTCAGAAGCCTGGCTCAATCTAGCCTGCAGAATGTTCTGTTTGCCTCATCCGGCATTAAAAAAAAATCGTTGAATTAGTTACTGACACTTAAAAATCAGGCAATTCACATAAGAATTTAGATTTTCATTTCTAAAAAATATAAGCGCTGGCTGCACCGACCTTGCATTTCCTGCAGCGGTGATTGCCTGATGGGAAAGGCCCCGTGGCGGGGTGGATGCTGATCGGTCCGGCCCAGAGGTCACCTCGCGCCACTCCCTCCCGTTACCTGCCCAGTCTTGGAGGTGTGTGGGCTTGCAGTCCTGGCTTTGGGGACCGAGGAACTTTCTGGCTGCGGTAGCTGTCAGACCCACCATGGCCGAGGAGGAAGAGCAAGTCCGGAGAGTGGTACAGGAGCCAAGGCTTCTCTCATGTCTCTGCCTCATTAATCGAAATGTGCTAGATCAATGCTTTTCAAAATCAGCTGCATACTGACTGCTTCTCGCATCAGGAACAGTCTGTACCCACCTAGAACTCTTCTCTAATTAGAAGCTTGCCTATGGGAAAATTACATGAAGAAGGGATGGAGGGAGAGGCGTCTTCATTCAGTAATTATTTATGGGGGGCTTACTGTGTGCCAGGCATTGAGCTGGGTGCCATGGATACAGCAGTGAAAAAAGCCGAGTTATCTCATATGACTTGCAGTTGTGTCAACTCTCTGTTTCTCAGATAAGGTAGAAAAGGCCCAGAGAGGGCCAACAGGGTACTGAAGATCACACAGCAGAGGTGGAAAGAAAACCTACACTGCTTCCCAGGCCTCCTGCTTTGTCCCTCTCCTAGCCACATCAGTCCCTCCCGGCCACCCCTCTTCCCCCCACCCCTGCAATGAAGCCCTAAGCATACTGGCCTCCTTCCTCTCCTCTTCATCTCCTCTCCAAGTTCTGTTGCTCTATCCTTGCTTTTAACTGATGGCCAGAAGTTGGGACACACTCAGGTGGGGTTGGGTGCTGCTCAGAGCAGAGAATTGATCCTTCTTCGGCTGTTTCCACGCTGCCCTGCCTACCTATCAAGGATGATTCCAGGATGGGTTATGGAATTTAGCAGCATCTCGCACCCGATCACCCCAACGGAACGTTCTACGGGAAGGTCACAGCTCAGCTGGCTGACAGCTCTTTTAAGAGGGACAGGTTTGGAGCAGGGCCCCGAGCTGTCAGCACCAACCTGACCTTTCTGCAGATGTAGGCTGAGTGCCACTTTAGCTGCCTCTGGGGCTTAGCCGGGCTTGGTTTTTGACTGTGGCCACAGACCCGTGTTTTGAAAAGGAAGAGCTGAAATTCCATCGTACACCTGGCTGCTCTGTAGATGTGCAAGAAACAGCTGGCTTCTTGCACACAGCTTGTACCCTTCAGTCCAGAGACTGGTCCCTGAAGAACCAGCCATCTGGGCTGGGTTTGAGCCTCCAGACACTTTGCAAATAACTAGCAGTGAAACGCCACCAACTCTCCGAAAAGCCTTTGGTGGCCTTCAGACTCCTGAGTATATTGAAACCAGCCAGCCAGATTTTGGCTAACAGCTGCTGAGTTTGAAGCAGGCTGACCACAATTGGCTCAGAAACAGTGGCTTGCCTAAATAAAATAATAAGTGTTGACAGCCATGGTGTCTTGAGCATATGCTATGTGCTAGGTGCTTTTTGCATCAGAACTTTGTAAGGGGGACATTAACATCCCCATTTTCCCGAGGATGAAGCAGAGGCCCAGAGAGGTCAACTCATCTGTTCAAGGTCACACAGCTGGCCAGTGGAGAGCCCAGATTTGATCCCAAGTCTCTCTGATGCACCCCCACCCCTGCTCTTCTCTCCAGTGGGTGCTTAGGGGACCAGGCTGAGGCTCTACATATCAGCCTTACCTGTTGCTACCCCCTCCCTCCACTGCTTCCTTCCCTGGGTCTCTGCACAGCCCCAAATATCCCCAACACAGTGAAGCCCCAAACTATACCTGGCTAAGGGCAAACAGGTCAGAGGACAGCAAGGTTGTGTCTGATCAAGAGACAGTTTTGATCTGCTTCAGTTTTTGATCTACTTCAAAAGAGATGGGTGAATTCCTTTTCCTTCGCAGACTTGATCCAAAAGCCCCAAGGCATAGCCCTGGAGGAAATGTCCCAGTTCAGTGGGTAGGTATCCCACTACCTAGAGGGGTGGGATAGGAAGTGTGGGAGGGTGACGCAAGAGGGAGGGGATATGGGAACATATGTATATGTATAACTGATTCACTTTGTTGTAAAGGAGAAACTGACACACTATTGTAAAGCAGTTATACTCCAATAAAGATGTTAAAAAAATTAATGACGATTAGCCAGTAATTGATGTGGACAACATCTATTGTATGTCAGGGATCTTACATCTATTATTGGTGTGACAGTGGGTGAGCCCATAGCCTCTGGAGCCAGACTGCCTGGGTTCAAATCCCTATTTTGCTACTTGCCAGCTGTGTGCCTTGGGCTCATCACTTAACCTCCTAGAGCCTCAGTTTCCTCCTCTGTAAAGTGGGCAGAATAATAGTACCTACTTCACAGGGGTATTATAGAAAGAAATGAGATAATATATAACGTTTATGGCACAGAGCCTGGCATGTAACCACTGCACTAAAAATGGCAGATGTCATCTTTATGTTATTTTAAAAAATCAGTATGAGAATCTCAGGGCAGGTGGGGCAGGTATTACTATCCTCATTTTACTGATGAGGAAACTGAGATTAAGAGAGGTTTGGTAAATTGCCCAAAGTCACACAGATAGTAAGTCCTATAGCTGGGGTTTGAATCTGTGTGTGTTCCTTAACACCAGCTAGGGAGGCAAGAATCCTGAGGGCTGATTTCTGTCAAGGGCAGAGTTGCAATCTCTCTGTCTATGGCTGGATCACCCAGAGGCAGGTTTCTCTGGCTGGCAGGGTTTGGTTTTCTTTTCTTTTTGTTTGAGTTGATTTTTTTAGCACCTTTAGACTAAACGTACGGAAGAGAAACCAAGGACCAGAGGGGCAATGGACCTGCTCAGGGACACCGGCCACACTGAGACCCAGGGCCCCTTCTGGTGTCCACGCGGTCTCCTTCCCATCGAAAGACTCCTTCCGGCCCTTCCCCTGAGGGAGTTTGCTGGAAGGAGATGGGTGAGCAGGGAATCGATGATGGATTCTCTCAGGGATGAGTGCTGGTTACCGCTCTGTTGATTGATGGTCGAGGGAGGTCATCGCGCAGCCAGACACGGTGCCGCGGCTGGGACATCTGTCAGCTGGCGCCACATCGCTCTTTAACTGGGAGGCAGGGGGAAGAGATGAGGATCAGAAAAAGTGCTGCTTCCCTCATGGGAGAGTCTGTTTCTGCAGGCAAAGCTCTCTGGAGATCTTCTGGAGCCCTCCGGACTGGGGCCACTGGATGCCCAGGGCCGATTGGAAGTGGGGCTGTGCTGGAGGGGCCGGCACAGACCTGAGTGTCCCCTTGGAGGCCTCACCTGGGTTTGGCTCTGGGCTCTCTCCTCCCATGGTCCCCTCAGCGGCTCTGGAACGGGGTCTTAGTGCCCTCACATTTCCAGTAGGGAAACAGAGGCTCAGAGAGGGCAAGCCATTGGCCTGGAGTCACACAGCTTGTAAGTGGTAGGGTTGTTCCTGGACCCCCAGTCTCCTCTCTGACTCTCTGTCTGGGATGTTTTCTAATGATCACACATACACAAATACATACGTATATACTTTTATAGCCATGTGAAATTGCCGTTTTTTGACCAAAAGAGTTGAATAACAGCAATTTCATAAGGTTCAGCCAAATATAAATTATAAATATATACAAATATATATATTTATGTTTGTCTATTTATCTATCATATAAACATAATCCATCTACCTTGCACATAAAACCTCCCTTATATGTGTGTGTGTATATGCATGAATATATATATTTTTATGTATATTATATATATATTATATATGTTACACAAACACACACACACACACACACATATATATAAAATCTAACTGAGATATATGCAACTGGCCAACTCATCATATACCATGTATAATGAATGGTGTGCTAGTAAATCAACTCTCTGAAAAAAAGTAAGACCTGATTTGTAGTGTGTATTTCTATGGTGTAAACACTCCCACTAAAGCTGATTTCAAGTAACCAACATATTATCACTGAACAGAGTTAGAGAGAAATGTGTATAATTGGTTCCTTCTAGCTGGTTGGAACTGGCTCTAGCCTGCATTTATCCACCTACCTGAAACATATAATCTGTGAATCTCGAAAATATCCTGAGAGACACGATATATAAATACATATATAAGGATATATAATCTATTCCCTCTCTCTGATAGTTACAACATCTATCATAATATGTAGCTCCCTATTTGAAATCCACCCACTTGTCCATTCAGCTCTCTGTCTGTTCCATCTGTTTCTTGACTCAAACCCAGGCTGTTTTGTCCAGTGACTTTCACTGCTGTGTTGCACCCTTTCCTCTCTGTGTGGGGTGGGAGTGGAGGCGTTGGGGTGGCGGTATGGCTGGACACCGTGCCTGCCTTCTCTCCTCTGGGACATTTGCACGGTTCCTCTCCGGGCGGGGGTGCCGTGTTGACGTTACAACCATAGGTTCAGAGTCCCTGGTTCTGGGTGAGGTCTTCCTGATCAGATACCACGTGATGCTGGCCAGCAGAAGTGGATTTTAGCCTCTTCTGTCTGTCCTGGGTGTGCTATCGGAGCCAACAAACAGTCAGTGCAGGTGGGCTAGTGTCTGCCGTCTTCTTTCCTGCTTCACTGATCACAAGGTCTCAGATTCACTGATCACCAGGTCTCAGGGTCTTAGGGGCCAGCCTCCTGCCTTGGGAGACAGCCCTGGGGGTGAATCATCTCTGTTCTCTGGGCTGGGCCTCAGTTGGCTCATCTGTATAATGGCATGTCGCTCTCAGGCAATTAGAAGAAGCTGACAATTTTTGTCAAAGTAATGACAAAATTTTTCCCTGAAAAATGCATGCACATTTTGCCTGGTGCTCCTGTCATCAACTCATGTTTGTTTGGGTACAAAAATAATGTGTTGGGGAACTTATCAGTTAAATTGCTTAGCATCTTTCTCCCAAATCATCAAGCAAAATGGGAGCTCCGGGAAGAAGTGTCATTTTTCAAATCCCCTGGCTCCATCAGAGGAGGCAGTGGTTAATAGTTCCACGTGGATTCAGGAAGCAGATGGCCTGGATTTGAATCCTGGCCTGCTACTTAACCACTGGATCTCCTGGGACAAGGTATTTCTCAGCTCTGAGACTCAGTTTCCTCATCGGTAAAATGGGAGACTAAACTCTCTTATGGGGCTGTCGTGGGGATAAAATGAGTTGAGAGTTTCATTGTGCAAAACAGTGCCTGGTCCAGAGTCAGCTTTCAGCGGCTGTGAGCCAGCATCACCCCAGCACCCAGCTGTGTACCCGCACCTTGATTTGAAAATCTGGAAAGCAGTTTCTAAGCCATTCCTTCACACTATGATTCTAGGATACACTCAGGCTGCGTGATGCCCATGTCTGCTCAAAACAAAGTCCCCCAGTCACCCAATCCACTCTTGTAGTCCTTTGAGGTCTAAGAAATTCTCCCTGAGTTTTCATAGCACAGGGGCATGCCTCCAGTTACTCTGGCATGCTTTCTCTTCTTTGAAAATGCCAAGCGAGAGCTAGTTCCTGGGATTTTGCCCCCGCTGTGCCCTCTGCTTGGAATGCCTCTCTGGATTGGTCTGGTGGTTGACCCTTGCATGGCTGGGCTCAGCACAAATATTCTCCCTCCAAAGGGGCTTTCCCTGATCGCCTTGCCCCACTCCCCTCAGACACTCTCTCTGTCATTCTATTTTATTTTCTTCACTGCATTTATCACCCACTGGAACTATTTGATGCATGAAATTATTAGAATCTTGCCAGTTTCCCCATAAGCTCCATGAGGGCAGGAGTCTGTTGTCTTGTTTGCTGCGGATCTCCCGTGCCCAGAACGTACTTGGCACGTACATGGCATGAATGAGTGCAAGGATGTGTGAGGTGTGACTCAACGATGTAAAAAATGCATGGAGTAAAGAAGGGAGGAAAAGGTCACCTAAACCGACTTCTTTGTTATCTATATTTTGGACTCTGGGAGGAGCGTGTCTTAATTTCATAATTAGAAAAAAGGCCAGACCTTATGAAGACACAGCTCGGCTGCAAGTCTGTCCAAGATCACTCTGGGTTTGGCTGAGGCTCATTTTATTTCTGCTCCTTGGAATTTAGAAACAAACCACGATCGTCCCCTTAGGAGAAACTTCTGGAGAAGTCAGCAACCAGCCGCTACCTTCCACTTGTGCTTTATTTGCTTCTTGGCCTTGATTTCACTCAAGATATTTTATTTTGACTGTTCACTTTGGGAAGCTCTCCCTGCTCTGGAAGTCTCCTGGGATATATTCATGAAGGAGGGCAGGTGATGATGGCGGTGGCAGTGATGGTGGCGGTGAGCCTCCACCATCAGATTGGAGCTGCCCAGGACACGGGCTGGGTCTCCGCCATCAGACTGCCACATGCCTCTTGCTCTGGAAGCAGCCCCTTCCTTCTTTCTCTCCCTCTTCTCATCTCCCTTTTTCTTCTCCTCCTTTCCCCCATCCTGCTTTTGGGAGCCCTTCCCCTCTGTCCTGGGTGAAGGTCAGCCCTGGCACGTGGGGGTCCAGCTGACTCCTTGGCAGAAGCCTCCACAGCCTGTATGCACGGGAATATGGGAGCAGTGACCCCCTGGCTGTCCTTACCCACACGTCCCCCTCCTTCCACCTCACCCAGCCCTTCCAGGCACAGGTGGAGCCACACTCGCCCTTGAGGATCGCAGCCCCAGACACGTCCCTGGGGGCTCCAGACCCTCACCCTGCGTTCTGCCTGCCAGGGCATATGATGAGGCTGAGTCCACCCAGCCAGCCCCCCCGGTCACCAGCAGAGTCTTTGAAGGAGGTAGAAAGACTTCTGTGTTCTCACCTCGACATATGGTTGTTTGTCCTTCAAAGAAGCCCCCTCCGAGGGCCGAGGGCTCCTTCAACAGAAGCTGGCAGAACATTTCTGGAAAGTGCCATCAGAACCAGGTAACATTCACGCCTTAATAATCAGGATGATCATGATGATGTGAGCACCCACAGCCAATGCCTGTCGGGCGATTTCTGGGTGCCAGGCACGGTGCTAGGTGCTTCTGTGTCTGCTCTCTGTCCTTCTGGCGATCAGGTCACGCCACTCGGCTGCTCGGACTGGTTTCCCATCAAACTCTGAGTAAAAGGTTCATCGCCTTGGTCCAACGTTTTCTCCCTACCCTCCTTCCCTTACTTGTCTGACCTGCTCTCACAAGGCACGTTCCCACCTCAGGGCCTTTGCACACGCTCTTCCTGCTGCTGAGACTGCACTTCACCAAGATACTGTGTGGTTCATTCCCCACCTCCACCAGGACTTTACTCAACTCTCATTTTTCCCAGGGAAGACTTTTCTGACCAAACTATTTAAAATGGCTACGTTGCTCCACCCTTCCTATTTTATTTTCATCGTTGCCATATGACATTCTATATATTGTACTTATTTTATGTCTTGTTTGTCTCCCTCTGCAGGAATGTCAGTTCCAGCTGAGAGGCTTTGTTCTCAGCTGTGAACGCGGGGCTAGATTCGAGCCTAGTGCATGCTAGGAGCTCAGCAAATGAAGGAACATGCTTATGTGGTAGGTATAAATAATTATGTTTTACAGATGAGGAGACTAAATGACCAGCCTATAACTGCATCTCCAAAGTCTATTTAGCACTTACTATGTGCTAGGTCCGGGACACAGAGATGGGTCCCTGCCTTCGAGAAGTTTCCTGATGGTGCAGGAGACAGATCAGCAGACATGTATAACCCAGTGGGTTGTGTGCAGTGCTGGAGACAAGCATAGTGCCCTGTGGGAACATACAACCCAACCTGGATCATCAGGGAAGGCTTCCTGGAGGAGGTGACACCTGAGCTGTGTCTTAGGGGTGAGTAGGAGTTTGTCAGGTCGGGGGAGGTAGTAGCTGAGGAGGGAGGTGTTGTCCAAGCTACATAAAGTAACAAGACAGGCAATGCCATTCCTATAGGAGAATGTGGCACTTTTGTTTGCCTGGAAATTGTTCAGTCTGGCTGGGGTGGGGAGGAGAGTGCCTGGGATGTGGGGAGCTGGGGAGAGTGAGATAAATGAGGTTGAAAGATCAGTAGTGAGAGGGTGGGGAGAAGGTAGATCCCCCCTTTGAGGGCCATAGTAAGGAATTTGGGCGTCATACCCCGGGGGTGTGGGAAGCTTGTGATAAGGGATGGGCCTGTCAGGTTTGGGGTGTAGACTGAGCTCCCTGGTGACTGTGGAGAGGTCAAACCAGACTGGGGACGGGGTAGGCAGGTGGACCAAGAGGGTGGGTAACTTGGGTGAGTGAGGCCAAGGCCTGAACGAAGGTGGGACAGGGGCCCAGCAGATGGGGACAAACTTCAGAACCAGGAAGGAGGAACACGGTGGAAACCTGGGTGCCCAGGAGGGCCAGGGGCTCACTGCTTACAGCTGCAGCTCATTTTTTCTTAAATTTTTTCTTAAATTGGTTCACAATGTTTTGTTAGTTTCAGTTGCACAACACAGGGATTCAGTTCTATCTATGTATGTATAAATATATACAATTTTTTCAGATTATTTTCCATTATAGGTTATTACAAGATATTGAATATTGTTCCCTGTGTTATACAGTAAAACTTGTTGCTTATCTATTTTGTATATAGCAGTGTGTATCTGTTAATCCCATACTCCTAATTTATCCCTCCCCCTCTCTCTTTCCCCTTTGGTAACTCTAAGTTTGTTTTTTATGTCTGTGATTCTGTCATGAGATGAATGTGTGAGAAGATGTGGTGCATATGTGGTACGTGTACACAATGGAATACTACTCAGCCATAAAAAATGAAATAATGCCATTTGCAGCAACATGGATGGACCTAGATATTATCATACTAAGTAAGTCAGACACAGAAAGACCAATATTATATGATATCACTTATATGTGGAATCTAAAAAATAATACAGATGAATCTATTTACAAAACAGAAACAGATTCACACAGAAACAGATTCATTTTTGACTCAAGGCAGCTTTTTCCAGCTTGCCAGCCCTTGTGGCCCATAAGATTCTAGCTTCAGTGACTGCTGGGTGACTCTGCAAATCAGCCTCACTCCCCTTAGAGGATGAAGATATGGTTGTCCAAAGGCATAAGGTGCTGTCTCTCGGGCCTCTCCCAAAATACAGGCCAGGCTGTCCCAGGCACTGCCAACATCACTACGACACATGAAGTGACGCGAGGGTAGAGATGGTGCTGGTCTGAGACCAGGTTTCTCTATCTCGGTCTCTGAACCTCTGCTCCCTGGGTGTAAACTGGACACCATAGGGGTAGCATGGGGATCAAATGAGGTGACACGTAAAGCTCTTGGCACAGTGCCTGGCACATAGTAAGTGATCAATAAATGATGGCTTTAATCTCTCCTGTTAGCTACTACGATGACCATGATTAGTATTCTTTGGGGAAGGATATTTAATTTTTTAAAAATGTCGATTACGGAGACTTTTGAATTTCCACGGAAAAGGGCTCTAAGGAAGCCTCGTATACCTCATGCCGACCCCTCCGGCCGCCAATCCCTGACTAGTCCTGCCCCACCCTCACCCCCACCCACTCCCCCCTGCACCTCATCCCTTATTCATTTAAAGCAAATCTCAACCAGCACATCATTCTCCCATAAATATTTCACCACTCTCACTATTAATAATATACAAGGTGACTGCTCTGAAAGTAAGTACTCCATCCTGGAAGCACTAACGGATGATCGGCTTCCTCTGGTCCAGGCTTGTGTAGGGCTCCTTCAATACCAGGGAAAACACACTCCCTGACCCCCAGGAGCTCTCACTGGGAGGCTGTGTGCAGGAGCAGGGAACAGAGGCAAACGATTCCGAATACACAGTAAGTGCTATGATCTCCATACATATAAAGAGAAGCTTATATTCTGGAATTAGGATGGAGGGAGATGGTAAATTTCAGAGAAGCTTTATATGTTTGCTAAAAAAAAAAAAGACCCCCAAAAAACAACCAGCCAGGGCTTCCCTGGTGGCGCAGTGGTTGAGAGTCCGCCTGCCGATGCAAGGGACGCGGGTTCGTGCCCCGGTTTGGGAAGATCCCACATGCCGCGGAGCGGCTGGGCCCGTGAGCCATGGCCGCTGAGCCTGAGCGTCCAGAGCCTGTGCTCCGCAACGGGAGAGGCCACAGCAGTGAGAGGCCCGCGTACTGCAAAAAAAAAAAACCAACAAAAAAACCCCCAGCCACATGTAGTGTACGGAACGCAGTGGGGAAGGCATGGGGGGTGAGATCAGAGAGGCACGGACTGAATTCCAGTTGTAGCCCAGCACCTACCGGGGGTGTGGCTTAGAGTAAGTCCCTCCCCTTCTGTGCCTCAGTTTCCTCCTCTGTCAAATACTCGCCCCTGGGAAGGGCTGATGAACCCACCGCATCGCGTGATGCTGGAGAATCAGTTGGTATTCACAGCCAGGCTGCCGCCCGTGACTTTAGGCGGAACTGCTGACCCGGCAAATTAAGTTGTAACGGAATGGCAAAGGAAAATGTGTCTTATGAGGCCAATTACACAATAGATGGCTTGGGACATGGTTTGCTTAATGAAATCTATAACCAATTGTGGATCTATCGCTGCTTACGAAGCCACTCTAATTGGAGCTGGTCATCAATGTCAGACGGTAGGGGTGTCACTAGGATACCCTCTGCCCTGGGCAGTCTTGGTGGAACACCGAGGGCCTGCTGCATGGACCTGAGTCAGAGACTTGACCCCCTCACATCCTAGTTGTGTCTCTGAGGGCAAGTCACTGGTCCTCCCTGGGTCTCGGTTTCCCCAGATAATTCCTGCCCAGCTTCTTCACATGGCCTTGTAGGTTGCCCCAAGGCAGTCCTCAGAGAGATCCGAGGGTTGTCCTAACTCGTTTATTCACCCAGCAAGGATTCAGTGGGCGCCTACTATGTGCTAAGTGCTGGGTACCACATTGAGGAAGAAGACAGTTGGAGCTCTTGACCTTATGGAGCCCTCAGTCTAGGGAGGAAGGCAGGCATTGCTTGAATTAATTCATGGGGAAGGAAAGCCTTGGAGAAGTTGAAAGACAGGGCCATTTAACTGGGTCTGGAGGTGAGAGCCCCCCTCCGCCAAGGATAAGTGGCAGTGAGCCAGTGAAGCTGGAGCTGGGGGCAGGAAGCGGGGTGGGGGGGTTAGCTTGTGCAAAGGCCCTGAGGCAAGAGAAAATGTGGCTGAAGGGTTTCATGTATAGACAACAAATGGGAGAGTGACTTAGGACAAGCCCAGGGATGTGGATGCTGACCCATCAGCAGGGCCTCAGAAACCACATTGTGGGGTCAGGGAGCCACTGAAGTAGGAAGAAGCTGACTAGACCTTTGTTTCCATAACAGCCCTCGGACTGCTCTGTGGAGAAGGGGCTGGCGGCGGGGAGAGTGGGGAGCAGAGAGAGGAGCTGGGGGGTCTTTGCAGTATCTGAGTGACCGAGGATGGTGGCTTGGCCAGGGGTGGGGACAGTAGCAATGGAGCAGATGACTCCAGCACACTTTTGGAGGCAGAGATGGCGGGGCCAGCTGAAGGGGTGAGCAGGGCATGCCAAGGGCATGGGGACATCAAGCATGACTCCCAGGTTTCTGGACAGAGTTGTAGGTGGTGGGAGGAGCTGTCCTTGAGATGAGGAGCCTGAGGGGTCAGGGAGAAGATCAAGAGCTCCATGGCGGACAAGCCAGCTGGAGGCGCCTTGGAGACATCCAGGAGGAAATGGGAAGTAGGTTGAAGACTTGAGCCTGTGGCTCAGAAGAGATGAGGCAGACGTGAAATTGTGGTGTCACCAGTCAGCAGGTGGCATTGAAAGCCACACGGGTGGAAGAAAACGTCTAAAGGGAAAGTGTAGTGGGGGCAGAGAAGACACTCCAGACCCAGTCCTGAGGGCCTCTCCTTAGGAGCTGGGGAGGGAAGGAGCAACGAGCGAGGCAGGGGCAACCAGAAGACTTTAATGTCACAGAAACCCAGGAAAGAACTTCTCCAGGAGAAAGAGAGTCAACTGGGCTGGAGATCCATAGGCACAGAAGGGTGCCTGTTGGATTTGGCAACATGGAGGCCATTTAGGCTTTGCCAAGAGCTGCTTGTTGGAAAGATGGGGATGGAAGACAGAAGAGGAGAGGTGAGGAGAGGCAAAGAGAAGGTCTACGGGGTTCCAGGAAGCTAATTTTTGAATGAGAGAGAGTAGAGCATTTCTGAATGCTAATGCGAAGGGTCCAGGAAAGAGAGAGACTGGAGATGCAGGAGACAGATGAGATATGGCACAGAGCTGGATCCCTGCGGAGACCCAGGGTCCAGGCAGACAGACTGGCCTGCAGTGTGGGTGTGGGTGTGTGTGGCGGGGGTGCTTCCTCTTCTGAGTAGGAAGGATTAGAGGAGGGGGCAAATGCCAGGGGGCAGGAGGAAGAAATGATGGTGAGAAGATGAGAGAGTTTGAATCTGATGGCTTCTATATTCTTTGAGATGTAAGAGGCAAGGTCACCAGCTGAGAGCCAGTGGGGAGGGAGAGTCAAAAGGAGGAGGAGAGAAAATACAAAAAGGTCTTTGGGGAGAAGGTACTCTGTAGATGAAATAAGGTGCACAATTTTGGGGTAGTAGATGTCCTGAGGCTTAACATCCTCAGAGGCCACCCTGGTCTCTCCCTGGAGCAGTGGTGCCTTGGCTTTCAGATTTTTCCTTAAGCAGCAAACCATCTCTTCAAATAAAATCTGACATGGAGCCTCAACATATGTACAGAAGAAAGTAGAGCTATTCTGATGGTGAAACTTACCTGTTGGGTATCACTGTCTGGGGTGACCCTGTAGCATCTCTGTGAAGTCTGGGTCTCCTCTGGACCCATGGTGGAGCCCACTGGTATAGGAGCCAGATTCTAGTCCCCTCTTTGCCATGTGCTAGGGCAAAGCTCTGGGCCTTCAATTCCTTGTCTGTTAAATGGGGATAATCTTACCAAAGTGGAGATAGAAGACAGGACCAGGTGACCTATATGTGTGTATGTGTGTGTGTGTGTGTATGTATGTATGTGTGTGTGTGTGTAAGAGTGTGTGTGTGTTAAACCCCCTTCCGAAACTTCTATGATTTTATGAACTTCCAGAGCATTGCTTTTTGGTTCTCTATTTGGCAGTCACTCATCAGCTATCTTAGGTTATTTCAGAATTGAGATTTAACCTTAGTCTGACTCTAAAGCCTGTGCCACCTAGATGATACCAAGCATTTTACTTTCCATCCAGGTGCAGGGGCCCATGGAGCTGGATTCTGGTGCTGTCTGTTGGGACAGATGGATGGGAAAGGGCACAAGGGGTGGATTTGCACAGGTGGCTCCTTGTATTAATGGAGGCGGGTCGGGTAGACCAGTTGCCTGGCAATGTCTGGGTACCAACCTCCCACCGTGGAGTGTTGTGTGAGAACAGGGCTATTATGAGAGCATATCAGCTGAATTTGTCACAGTATGGATTTGACAACCTGTCTCCACCCAGGCTTGCCCTGAGATGGGTACCCCTTGGAGACGTGGGACATGGGCTTTGGAGCCCGACAGACTTTGGTTCAAGTCCAAGCTTGGCCTTTTACCAGCTGGGTAACCTTCTTCGGATGGTAGTTCCTCACCTGTAAAATGGTGGTAAAAAGGTTGTTAAGTGCCCAGCTGGTGCCTGGCCCATGGCAGGGGCCCTGTAAAGGCTAGTCCTCTGGCTTTTGCCCTTTCTTCCAACACCAAACCCAAGTGCATCCCTGCCCCTTCAGGCCTGTGTGGGTGTCCTCCAGGGTCTTATTTGCTGAGGAGATTCTTCTGCTTTGTGGTTTCTTTGTTGTTAGTGGGTGTGGATTTTGGACGGGGTGACAGGGTACCCAGGTAAGCACCAGCATTGACCTCAGACACACAGAGCTGCCTTTGAACCCCGGTTCTCCCACCTACTCACTTGGTGACCTTGGACAAGTCACCTCACTCCTTTGGGCCTCAATTTCCTCATCTTAAAATGGCAAGAACCACACCACGACCTCAACTGGTTCTTGTGAGGATTAGATACATGTTTGGAAAACAAAAGGTGCCTTCACTCTCCTGAAGCCAGCAGTAGTCACTTCGGTGGTGAAATTGTGTCTGGGGGAGACTAAGTCTCTGCACTGAAGCCTTCCCCTCTATGGAGCTTTGCAGACCAGGAGCCAAGCTCAAGAATTTCATGTCCAAGAAGAAACCACAGATTCAGGGTTTTCCTCCTGGGCTCTGGGCTGCTAGGGGTAAAGACACGAGTTGTTTAGCCGAGCACTAGAGTGGCTTTTTGGATACACCAAGGCAGGCCTGAGAGAATTCTAGGAAGGGCCAGGAAGAGACTTGAGCAGGCGGCTCCTGGGGGTTGGAGACCATTGAGCAGGAGAGGGGATGAGTTGGGGGAGAGGCTAAGGTGGAGGGAATGATGATGGGAGGGGTGCTGAGAGCTGCCAGAGAGCTTCCATCCCTGGGAGGAATTCACAGCAGAAGTGTTTTATTTTCCATTTTAAGGCAATGAAATTTTCCTCCATTACCACTCCCCCAAACCTTCAGCAAATGTCGGGTACACGCGTGTGTCCTGTCCCCGTGGAACCTGGGAGGAACCAAGGCAAAGGACTCGCCATGTCCCACATTCAGGCTGACATGAGGCAGGGAAGAGGGAAAGGACCCATGGGAGGAAATTTGAGTGAAATCAAGACTTTCCCAGCATGGGGACTCAGAGAGAGAAGAGTCACTTGTCTGCACCTGGAGCCACTTTATTTGAATAAGAAAGGGCAGGCTTCGGTGCTTTGAGACCACCTAGAGGGGTGGGATAGCGAGGGTGGGAGGGAGACGCAAGAGGGAGGGGTTAGGGAGATATATGTATACTATAGCTGATTCACTCTGTTATACAGCAGAAACAGACACAACATTGTGAAGCAATTATACTCCAATAAAGGTGTTTAAAAAAAAAAAAAAAAAAAGGCTGGCGAATCCATAAAGCTGGAAACTCGGCCACATCATTCACTTATCTCCGGACATCTATTGAGCACCTAGTACATGGCCTGCACTCTGCCAGGGATACAGGTGAGCAAAACGGAGGAGGCAGGTGTCCAGGCCGGTACGCCAGGTTACACACGTGAGGCTTCCACAGTGCTTGGCACGTTGAGAGTCCTGCAAGTTTGTCTTTTTAAAAGGGTGGGGTCCGTTTTGTGAGGAGTGGTGGCCGTGGGGTGTTCATTCCACTGGACAAATGTGACGACGGAACAGGGGCTCAGGGGCTCCCTGATAATTGCATCCATGTTTCTTCAGCTGTGGGTATTGGCCATGATGCAATTAACGCTGAGAGCTCGTTCAGAGCTTTCATTTCTCCAGCTGGCTCGCCTCGTCCCACTTACGAAGACAGCATGACTCTGGACTTTACACCTTTCTTTTCCAATAAAAACACCTGGAAAGTGTATGGCACTTTTCTTCTCACCACATGCACGACTTGACAGTTTTTAAGATCAAATCCACTCTCATCATCTATTCCCCCGAGAGCTGGGGATGGAGCTGACTGCAGCCTTCAGGAAAATTACAGCTGGACACAGGAAAGACAGCAGTGTGCTTGGGCCTACCGGGCGAGGCTGCTCCTTGAACTCCTCCTCTGGGTAGTTCAGCCTCTTTGCTGGTCCCCCAAAGGGAGAAACTCTGGGTTCAAACCCAAGATCCACTTCTTAGCAGTTCGGTCTTGGCCGAGACACATCACCTCTCTGAGCCATGACGCCCTTGACTGTCAGCTGGGCCCAACATGAGCTTTACGAGGAGGGTGCAAGGATGGGCTGGGTGGTGCTGGGGGACATGCAGCATGCTGCCCAGCACTGAGTCCGACCTGGTAGGAGTGACCCAGGCTGCTCAGCCCCAAATATCAGTGCAGTCCCCAAACATTCCCAGCTTGTTCTCCTTCTGGGCACGTACAGGACCGCACGTCTGGTCCCCTTGGGGTTGGGTGGAGCCATGGGTTGCTTCTAGCCAATGAGTTGGGAAGTGACCCAGTGTCATGATTGCCCCTGTGAGACCCTCCAGGGGCTTTTTCTGCCTTTGCCATCAAGACTGGTTGCTCGGGCAGCTTGGGTCCTGGAGCAGGAGGAAGGAGATGCAGAGCAGACCCCCAGAGTACCTGCCACGGACAAGTTAAAGCAGTAAGAAATAAGTGTTGTGGCTTGCATCCACTGATATGTTGGAATTGTTTGTTACTGCAGCAAACATCACTTTTGCTGACTGATGCAGAGAATTCCATCCTGTCTCTGGACCTCAGTTTCCTTATCTGGAAGATGACAGGTTGGACTAGACAGTCAATCTCCTTCAGGTTCCCTTCATCCCAAAGAGGAATCAAGGGGGATGTCCACATCCATCCAGGGGCCCCTGCCTCATTCCCCTCCCTGCTCTCCCCAAGCCAATAGGTTCCATCCTTCTTCCAGTTGGGCAGAGCTCAGGGGATGGGGTGAGCTGGTGGTGGGGGGTTGTTCCACAGGCATTTCAAGCTCAGCACACCCAGAATAGAATTCCTCCTCCCATTGGCTCCCGCTTCTGGGTTCCCTAGCTCAGTGGGGGCCCCGGGACCCATCCAGTTGCCCAGAAGAGAACCCTGGAGGCCATCCTGGGCTCCTCCATCTCCCTCACCCCCAGCCCTTTCCCTTCTACCCCTTGATATCTCTCAGATCCATACCTTCCTCTTATCCCTCCTCCCATCGTACATCCGGCAACAGCTGCCTCCTAACAGTTCTCTCTGCCAATCATGCCAAGCCCCTCCCTCCCATCTGCTGCCGCCACTGCTGCTGAGAAATCTTCCTGCAAGGCAGCTGGGACACATCACGCTCTTCTGTGCTGGAAACACACCAAGCAACGTGTAGTTCCCCCAAGCGCTCCCCATCAGGACCTTTACCTGTGCGATTCCCTTTTCCTGGAATCTTCTTTATCCCACAGCTGCCTGAAAAATTCTTATTCCTCCTTCAAAACTCACCTCAAATGCCACTTCCTACAGAAAGGCTTCTCTGATGCCCCCGGGCTCTCCGAGTGCTGTGTTCATGTCTGTTATGATGCTTAAAACTAGGGACCCAAATGACCGGTTACTTCTGGCCTGTGAGCTACTGGGTGGGGAAACCATGTCATTCTATTTTCCCTAGGGATTTCTAGCACAGGGCCTGGCACACAGTCGGTGCTCAGCATATGTTTCTCTCCATCACCCACCCGCTCACTCATCCACTTTTGCACCCGGCGGTATTCTAGGCTTGCAGCAGTAAGTATGATGCTTGCTTTCTACAAGAGGGGAGATTACACAGTAAGCAAGGAATAAAGCAAATACAGATGATTTTAGATAGAAGCAAGGGCTAAGAAGGCCATTAAACCTGGGGGTGCAGGAGGGGAGCTGCTCTAAATAGACTGTCAGGAAAGATCTCTTTAAAGAGGTAGCATTTGAGTTGGGACCTGAATGATGAAAAGGGTCCTCCGTGTGGGCACCTGAAGGGAAAGGTATTCCAGCCAGTGGGGACAGCATGGGCAAAGGCCCCAAGGAGAGCAAACCTCAGTGCTTATTGAACTGATGGATGGATGGATGGATGGATGATATCCACTCTCTCTTCTTCTCCCTCTTGGGGTCTGGATGCTGAATTGCTTAAGTGGCCAGAGCCAATAGTCCCCACTTTCCAAGATGATAGCCTTGTTTTTCACAGAAGGTGCTGGAACCTTCCCCTGGGTCTTTATAGTCAGGAGAAGTCAGGAGCTGACACTGGCTCCTGGAAGCCCCTCAAGGACAGTGCAGAGATATGTTGGTGACATAGGCTGCTGGTCCCCCAGGAAGACACACTTTGTCTGGCTGGCCTGCATCTTCTTGAGCCATGGCTCTGTGGATGCTGAAGGCACCTGCTTCAGAACAAACATCTCTGTTTTTAATCCTTTTGAATACCTTTTAATGAGAATTTCTCATTCGGAACCACCCCAGCTGGAGGGGATACACTTGACCAGACCAAATGCTGGTGAGGCGCTGCCTTCTCCCCTTCTCCCCTCTCCCCCATTACTGTCTTCCATTCTTGCAGCTCTCTGGAGGAGTTGGCACCATTCATTTGATATTTCGGTCTTCCTCGCTGATCCGCACCACGTACATACACATATATGTTTTTCGTCTCAGTGAAATGGCTTTAATGAGGACGTGCTAATTAGTGAGTCAGAGGGCAGGTGTGGAGCTCGCAGCAATCAGCCTGCAGCGCGGCAGCCATTGCTTCCATCATCTGCACTGGGGGAGGCTGCACCGCGGTGCACGATCGCTGAAGCTGAGACTAGGTTTCCATCCCCCAGGCCTCCCTCTCCTGCTCTCAACCCATCAGTTAACCTGAGACTGGTGACTTTCCCCGGGGAAAGGAGAGACACAGCTAGAGGTCCTGCAGTCAGGCTGGTGGTTTCTACAGCAAGGGTTCAGGACTGCCTGGGAGTAGGGTGTGAATGCTGGAATCTCACTGCCAAAGTGCCACGTGCTGTGGTGGGGCACAGGCTTCCTGCGTGGGGACACCTGTAGGGGCTTCCTTGCAAAGCTCTGGAAGACTGAGCTTGTCTCCACGTTGGGGCTTTTCTAGTGATGTGCTGGTAAAATGTTTAACAACCAGCTTTTCAGGGAAAAAAAAAAGGTTAATTCTGATTTGTAGCATGTGCTCATTTCCACCCAGGAAAGCCGCTTTTATGCTACTATGGAACTGGGGAGAGATGTATACCATTGGCTCTCAGGATCAGGTGTGGACCTTCTCCGGCACAGCCCTGGGCTTCTCCCTGGCCTTCGGGTGCTCCGGAGCCACCCTTACCCCCTTGCAGTTTCCCTGCATCCAGCCCTGCACTCGCAGCTCAGGGAAGCCAAATTTTTGCACCCTGTTTCCCAGAGTCTTGCCTTCAGGCAGCAGCCAGGGGTGACCTCACGGCTGGCGTCTGGGGCTGGCTGCACCCGGAGATGTGGGAGGCTGCTTGTTCCAGGGACTATACCTTTTTCCCAAAGGTTACAGACCCTCTTTGAGAATCTGAAAATGATTGAACATTTAACCAGGGAAGGGTACAAAGGTACATTGCAGAGCATTTTGTCACAATTACAGGGGATTCCTGGACCCCCAAAGCAGCCAAAGGACACTTTCAGGGTCTAAGGGGGTGGAGTAGGGAGGGGGTAAGTGAAGAGAGTCTCACATGAGGTCAGGATGGCTGATTAGGGTCTCTGGACAGCGTTTTAGTTTCCAAAACTCTCTCCTCTCCATCCCTGGATATTCACTGCATGGCCAGTCCTTGGGGGCTGTGCTATCCTGGTCATCATTCCCCAGATTAGGGAATGGAGGCCCAGAGAGGAAAGATATCACTCTAAGAGCCTTTTGTCAATGACAACAGAGCCACCATCTTCTGGCATCTCCTGTGTGTCAGTTTTTTTGGTATTATTATTTAGAACTGTTTACTGAGCACTTACTATGTGCCAGGCAGTGAACAAAAGAAAGAAGCCCATCCTCGTGGGACTTACATCCTAGCCAAAGGAAACAAATAATTTGCTCAATAGATCTGCTGGAGAAGTTTCAGATGCTTCACAAAGAAATTCAAGACCTTTCCTTAAAGAGGGGCTCCAGGTTTCTAACACGGCAAATGCTGCTCCTTTGAGGTTTGTGCCATCTGAACTCTGAAGTCTGTTCTGTGCCAGGTGTTTTAATAAATACTTCTAATCTTTCCAACTTTTCAAAGCTGACACATTCATTTCCTGCAGCCGCTGTAACAAATGACCACAGCTTGGTGGTTTAAACAAGAGAAGCTCATTCTCTCACAGTTTTGGAGGCTGAAATCAGTATCACTGGGACAAAATCAAGGTGTCAGCACGCCCACGCTCCCTTCAGATGTTCTGGGAGAGAATCTTTTTTTGTTGTTTACAAAAGTAAATTAATGTTTATTTACAGAAAGGAAATCACAGAGAGAAATCATCCAAGGGCTAATAATCATTTGGCATATTCTACTGCAATCATTTTTCAAAGATACATTCGTACATAAATGAAATTATACTTAACTATACTTTCATATCTTGCTTTTGTATTTATTATCAAAACCTAGGCAACTCCCCATAAAATTCAAAACCATCTGTAGCTATGATTTCAAATGTGTGTATATTTTTCAGTGGTACTGAGGGAGTGTGGTGTGGTGGAACTATGTGTACTCAATATATATACACAACTATGTATGTGAGTCAGCAAGGAACTTTTGGTACTCAATGCATATACACAGCAGTGTACATACTATGTTTCCACAAAGTTTCTTTGCGTACACAGTGCATATACACAACTCTTTACCACAAGGAGTGAGTGGGCACGCCACAGCGCACCCAAGTGCCCCCCTCCATGGACAGCACCCCCTATATAGAGAGAGATATAACTGAATCACTTTGCTGCACACCAGAAACCAACACATCACTATAAATCAACCACACCTCAATAAAACATTTTTTTTAACATCTTTATTTGAGTATAACTGTTTTACAATAGTGTGTTAGTTTCTCCTTTACAACAAAGTGAATCAGTTATACATATACATATGTTCCCATATCTCTTCCCTCTTGTGTCACCCTCCCTCCCACCCTCCCTATCCCACCCCTCTAGGTGGTCACAAAGCACAGAGGTGATCTCCCTGTGCTATGCGGCAGCTTCCCACTAGCTATCTATTTTACATTTGGTAGTGTGTATATGTCTCTGCCACGGGAGAGAATCTTTCTGAGCGCTGGCGGCCACATCACTCCAGTCTTCAAGGCCAGCATCTCTGCTCCCTCCTCACCTCACGTTCACCTCTGTGTGTCACATCTCCATCTGCCTTGCTCTTATCTGCTTATGGCGGCATGTAGGGCCCACCCAGATAATCCGGGATAACTTCCCCATCTCAACGTCCATCACTGAAGCACATCTGCAAAGACCATTTCCTGTTTGGCCATACACGGCAGCATTCACAAGCTCCAGGGATTGGGATGTGGATAGGCTTCAGAGGCTGCATTTTTCAGACTACCATAGCTGGACATCATAATTCCCCTTTTCTAGATGAGGCTAAGCCACCCGCCTGTCCAGTGTCTCACAGTGAGGAGGTGGCACGCCGGGGACTCAAACCCGGATCTTCATGTCCTTTCCGCCGCTCAACGCTATGTTCCATCAGAAGGTACACGATCTACAGATGAACAAAATGAAGCTCAGGGAGCTGATGTGATAGCTCTAAGTTCGTGGGCTACTGAGGGCTTTCCGTGCCCTGAATCCTTTCTCGGGGGGCTAAATTAGGGTCTGTCTGCTCCATTCTCAGCCAAGCCTGCGCGCTCTGAGCTGGCACGGGACCTCCACTTGCCATCAGAAAACTCGTTGACAGAAGGGGCAGCTGAGCATTCCCTTCTGTTTCCGCATTTACCAGCTTTTAGCTTTCAAACCGCGTCAGCCTGCAGGCTCATTTTCTGCAGCTTCCAGTAGCTCAGCTCCATTTATTGAGCTTGACGCTGTGAAAGTTTTCTCTACCGATTCTGGGATATGTTAAATTTATTCCCCCTCTCCCCCCAGCCCCAGCCCCAGCCCCAGCTCTCCAGCAGTTTTTGGTCCAGCAATTAGGTATTGGTGGGAACAACGTGGGGTGGCTGCCGCTGCGTTTCAATGACCGCCACGGTACATACAACTTCCTCTCCATCCCCGGAGTCGCTGCCACAGTCAGAAAGAGGAGAAGACGCTTAAGTGACTCCTCTCTCCTGCGCCACACCCTGCCCCTCGAGCGGATCAATAAGCCTATCACCTTGTGGGGCTCCCCTGAGACCACCCAGCTTCACTAATTGGCTCTGGGAGATGGTGGGCTGGTGAGGAGTGTGTGTGTGTGTGTGTGTGAATGTGGGTGTCTGTGTGTGTCTGGGGGAAGGTGTGGTTTCTCCACTCCACCCCACTCTCCCAGGTCCCTAGGGATGGGAGCACCCCCTTCAGCATAGATTGAATTGGAAGGGTCTCTGGCTTTGGATGAAGACTTTTGTGTGTGTGTGTGTGTGGTACGCGGGCTTCTCACTGTTGTGGCCTCTCCCGTTGAGGAGCACAGGCTCCGGACGCGCAGGCTCAGCGGCCATGGCTCACGGGCCCAGCCGCTCCGCGGCATGTGGGATCTTCCCGGACCGGGGCACGAACCCGCGTCCCCTGCATCGGCAGGTGGACTCTCAACCGCTGCGCCATCAGGGAAGCCCTGGATGAAGCCTTTTTTAAAAGTAAGTTTATTTATTTATTTTTGGCTGCGTTGGGTCTTCATTGCAGTGGCTTCTCTTGTTGCCAAGCACAGGCTCTAGGCATGCGGGCTTCAGTAGTTGTGGCACGCGGGCTCAGTAGTTGAGGTGCACGGACTTAGTTACTCCATGGCATGTGGGATCTTCCTGGACCAGGGCTCGAACCCGTGTCCCCTGCATTGGCAGGCGGATTCTTAATCACTGTGCCACCAGGGAAGTCCTGGATGAAGGCGTTTGAGTTGCAGGTTTGTGATTCGTCCAGATTCAAGTTGTTAGGAAGCAACAGGACACAGAGAGGCATTTTCAGGTAGTGGTTAATCATACATGTTTGAATCAGACCAATGTGAGTTCTAATCCAGGCCCTTTCACTAACTTGCTGTGTGGCCTTGGGCAAGTCCCTTAGCCTCTCTAAGCCTTGGTGTCCTCATCTGTAAAACGGGTACAATGTCCCAGCCCTAGCCTAGAAGGCTGGTATGAGGCCTAAATGAAATGACAGGGGTAAAATAGTCCACCAGTAAGTGACAGCCATGGTCACATTCTTCAGAGGACCTGGGGTGCTGAGCTGATAGGGTGGGGTCTGGAAGTGAGGCAGACCAGAGTTTGGCTCCTGGACCTGCCCCTTGAGTAGCCATATGACCTTGAGTAAGTCAGTCTCTGTGCCTCATTTTCCTCTTCTATGAAATGGGGGAGTAGTACCTGCTGTATTTGGTTAACTAGTATGTCCCCCAAATCTATGTCCACTTGGAACCTCGGGATGTGACTTTATTTGGAAATAATGTCTTTGCAGATGTAATCGAGTTCAGAGGAGGTCATACTGGATTGGGTGGGCCCTATATCTGATGATTGGTGTCTTTGTAAGAGTGCTATGTGAAGATACACACAGGGAAGAAGGCTGTGTGACGAAGGAGGTCAGGATTGGGGTGATGCAGCCACAAGCCAAGGATTGCTGGCCACTATCAGAAGCTGGGAAGAAGCTGCCGCTTTCCAGGGGTAGCCTGCCTCCTAGTATAACCGAGTATGGGCTCTAGGCGCGGTTTCCCATGGGTGGAACTTTCTCATACCCACATTAGCTGGCTCCTGGCCCCCTGAGACAGTGGTGGGGTTTGTCTCTGTTCTTTACCAGAGGCCCCAGGCAGTGAAGTGGGCCTTGCTGGGGCAGGAACATGAGAAGTCGCAGAGACAGCATGTGAGGTGGCATCAGCCCCTGGGGAGCCTGAATGCCGGACTGAGGAGGGTGGCCTTTATCATGGGGGCTCAGAGAGGTTTTGCCTCAGAAGAGACATGATCCTGAGTCAGTCCGCCACTAGGGGTGGGTCATCCTGGTGGGCGAGTTGCAGATGGATTGGAGGGTACGTTGCTTTGTTCAGGGTGCCATAACAAAGCACCCCAGGGCTTCCCTGGTGGCGCAGTGGTTAAGAATCCGCCTGCCAATGCAGGGGACACGGGTTCGAGCCCTAGTTTGGGAAGATCCCACATGCTGCGGAGCAACTAAGCCCGTGCACCACAACTACTGAGCCTGTGCTCTAGAGCCCTTGAGCCACAACAGCTGAGCCCATGTGCCACAACTACTGAAGTCCATGTACGCAACAAGAGAAGCCACCGCAGTGAGAAGCCCACGCACCAGAACGAAGAGTAGCCCCTGCTCGCTGCAACCAGAGAAAAGCCCGCTCACAGCAAAGAAGACCCAATGCAGCCAAAAATTTAAAAAAAAAATCAAATCAAAAAAAAAAAAAAAAAAAAGCACCCCAGACTGAGGGGCTGAAACAGCAGAAATTTATTTTCTCACAGTTCTGGAAGCCAGAAGTCCAAGGTGCCAGCAGGGATGGTTTCCTCTGAGGCCTCTCTCCTTGGCTCAGAGGTGGGTCATCTTCTCCCTGTGTCCCCCACATGGTCTTCCCTTGGTGTCTGTCTATGTTCTAATCTCCTCTTCTTATTAGGACACCAACCAGATTGGATTAGGGCTCAATGGAATGACTTCATTTCCCCCTAATTCCTGCTTTAAAGGCCCTCTCTCTAAATACATCCCATTCGGTGCTCAACATCATTAATCATTAGAGAAATGCAAATCAAAACTACAATGAGATATCATCTCACACCGGCCAGATTGGCCATCATCAAAAACTCTAGAAACAATAAAGGCTGGAGAGGGTGTGGAGAAAAGGGAACCCTCTTGCACTGCTGGTGGGAATATAAATTGATGCAGCCGCTATAGAGAACAGTATGGAGGTTCCTTAAAAAACTACAAATAGAACTACCATACGACCCCGCAATCCCACTACTGGGCATATACCCTGAGAAAACCATCATTCAAAAAGAGTCATGTACCAAAATGTTCATTGCAGCTCTATTTACGATAGCCAGGACATGGAAGCAACCTAAGTGTCCATCGACAGATGAATGGATAAAGAAGATGTGGCACATATATACAATGGAATATTACTCAGCCATAAAAAGAAATGAAACTGAGTTATTTGTAGTGAGGTGGGTAGACCTGGAGTCTGTCATACAGAGTGAAGTAAGTCAGAAGGAGAAAAACAAATACCGTATGCTAACACATATATATGGAATAAAAGAAAAAATAATGTCATGAAGAGATTAGTGGTAGGACGGGAATAAAACACAGACCTACTAGAGCATGCACTTGAGGATATGGGGAGGGGGAAGGGTAAGCGGTGACAATGTGAGAGAGTGGCAGGGACATATACACACTACCAAATGTAAATTAGATAGCTAGTGGGAAGCTGCCGCATAGTACAGGGAGATCAGCTCTGTGGTTTGTGACCACCTAGAGGGGTGGGATAGGGCGGGTGGGAGGGAGGGTGACGCAAGAGGGAAGAGATATGGGAACGTATGTATATGTATAACTGATTCACTTTGTTGTAAAGGAGAAACTAACACACTATTGTAAAACAGTTATACTCAGATAAAGATGTTAAAAATAAATAAATAAATAAATAAATAAATAAATAAATAAATACGTCCCATTCGGAGGTACTGGGTGTTAGGACTTCAGCATATGAATTCGGTGGGGGGACACATTCAGCCCATAACAGAGGGGAAGAGGCCAGAGGTCAGGAGGCTGTTAGGAGGCTGGGGCACAATTCCACATGAGAGATGACAAGGCTGAGGTGGGCCCACAGTGGGGAGGATGGAAAAGAGGGGGAAGGCAACACATCCCAGTTCCTTTCCCACCTCTAAGTGCTGTTCGAACCCCCTGTTCTGTGGGACTCGGAGAAAAGCCATCCCAACAGGAGTCGCCGCCATGTACTGGGCACTCACAGCGAACCAGGCGCTATGCTGGGACCCTGACCTGCAGGACCCCATCTCATCCCCACCAAAGCCAGCCAGGGAGGAGCTAATATCACCTTCGGTTTACATTGAGGAAACTGAGGAGGAGAGAGGGTAGGCAGCGTGCCCAAGGCCACACAGTTAGGGAAGTAGCCAAGAGGGCTTCGTACCCAGGCCTGGATCTTAACCGCTCACCCACGCTTTCATCCAGAGGAGACTGGGGTTTAGCACACGGTATGTTGGCCATCACAGTAAGTCCCCGAAATATGAACCTTCACGTTGCGAACTTTCAAAGATGTGAATGTGCATGTCCAGTCACATAAGTTAGTTCACGTGTCTGGCGTACATTTTCACGTGTATATAGCCTCTACAAGTGGTTGTGCTTTTGTGTACTTTACTGTACAGTACTGTATAGACTATAGTAGCACAGTCTCTTTACTTCAAGCCCAGCATGTCCGGAAGCGAGCGTAAAAGCAGCGGTGACGTAGCTGGTACTGTTAAGAAGGGCCAAGCGATAACGATGGAAACAAAAGTGGAGGAAGAAGAAGTAACTGAAGAACCGAAGAGATTCACGATGAAGGAAATGGCAGAAAGAAAATAAAGAAAATGGGCTTTTCTTTATTTGAGGAGGCCCTGTTCGTTTTTGAGGCACAGGACTGGAAGGTAGAACGGTGCATGACGTTTGCAGCAGCCGTTCAGAATGCAATCCGGTGCTACCGTGTCATCTATGATGAGAAGAAAAGAGCTACTACCCAGACATCGCTGGATCACTCTTTTAAGCAGGTGGATAGAACTGAATCCAGCAAGGAGCCAGAGCCTGTGCCATCGACGTCAGGCGAGAGTGAAATTGCAGCTCGCCCTCCGCCTCCTGTTGCTGACGATCCTTCAGCTCTACCATCTCCCACGTCCTCTCCCTCCTGCAGTCAGTCATTCTTCTTGCCTGTGCACTCAATGCCAGCCCCTGTATGCCAGCTGTTATGCTGTACTACCGTACTTTTCAAGGTACTGTACTGTAAGACTAAAAATGTTTTCTTTATTTTTTGTGTTTGTTTCTTATGTATTATTTGTGTGAAAAGTATTACAAACCTATTACAGTACAGCACTGTATAGCCGATTGTGTTAGTTGGGTACCTAGGCTAGAACAAACCGGACTTACGAAAGTGCTCTCTGAAAGGAGCTCGTTCGTATGTAGGGGACTTACTCTATTATGGTTTTGTTGTCCTTGTTTTTACCGTTATTTGCTTCCCACAACAGCCTGAAGACCCAGCACAGAGCCTGGCACATGGTAAGTGCTGAATAAGTGTTTGTTGAACAAAGAAAGAAAGACAGGGAATTGCACTCTTGTTTTCATGAAGAGCAAAGAGAGATGCTGGAAGGTCGGGGGGCTTGACCATGGCTGCACGTGTGGGGGGCGGGGCCTGGCATGGGCCTCGCTCCCCCGGCTCGGGGTCCGGGGCCCCCCCGCGCTCTCTGTGGTGGGGGACGGAGAGCGGCGAGGTGACTTACCCAAGGTGGCAGCATGGGGCGTATCTCTCCCTGGTCACCCAGCTAAGGAGGTGGCAGAGTGTCAGTCCCCACAGGGGGCCGTCCTAACCGCTCAGCCCTACTTTCCTCTGGAGGAGGAGGTTTCTCCCACGGGCCTCGGGTCTCCTGCCGGGCCTCTAGGGCCGGGGTGCTTCCCACAGCACATTCCCCAGTGCGACCGCTCTCTCCATGGGGTGGGGTCCGCGGACGTGGCACCACTGTTCATGCCTTGGTGGCCCCGGGATGGGGAGTCGGCAGGTGCCCCCGAAAGGGGCTGAGGCCTTGAGGGTCTGAGGCCCTTTTTCCTGCCCAGGTGGGCATTTGCGGCTCAGAGCTACATTTCAGCATCTCGGAGGCCTGGTCTGGGTGCCGCAATTCTATTCAGCCGTAGCCAGGCCACGAGGCTGCCCAGCTCCGTGGCTCATCACGCTGTGTCCCCCCACCTCCTGCTGCCACGTGAAGCGCCTTCGGATTTCTGCACCTCGATACCTAGAGACTGCGCGCCCTTGGGTGAGTCACGTGGCCTCTCGGAGGCTTGGCTTTCTCGTCTGCGATATAAGGATCCTAAGAGTATATCTCTCATAGCTCTGCCGTGTTGATAAAAGAACTAAAACCCACAATCAACGTTGTGCAGTGGCTAGCACGTGGCAGACACCTGGTGTCAGCCAGGTAGATGGTGATGGTGATGAAGACGGTGAAAGGGGAGGAGAAATGTTTAGCGCTGTGTCTGGCATGTGGAAGGTTGGTTATTATTATTGTTGTTACTATTCTCTTATAACGGCCTTATGGTGTGGAAGCCTGGTACAGAGCCTAGCACGTAGTAGCTGCTCATTAAATATCCAATGCCTAAGAAATGAGCAGGAAGGAAATTGCACCCTCGTTTCAAAGAGGAACCAAACGAGATGCTGAAAGTTGGGGAGACTGGGCCAGGCTGCATGGCACAGTAGCAGGGCATGGAGGCGGTTAAGGAGAAGGGCCTATGGTCATCTGGGGAAGCACTTTTAAAACCAAAGACCCTGGAAACAGGAAGAGGGAAATCGAGCCAGGAGGAGGGCTGGCCTCTCCCCGCAGGTCTCTGCACCGCTGCTCCTGGAGCAGGGTGAAGGCGAAGACGCTGATGAGCTCCAGGCTCCCTGGATGAGGCCAGGCTTCCAAGAGTCCCAGCCTAATGCTTTCTCAGCCTCTGCGCATCGGATTCTGAATCCTCCTGGGCAATCCGCTCGGGGCGTCATCTCGGCTCTGCTGCAGTTATCAGGGGGACGTGATGGCAGTCGAGCCCCATGATCGAGGCAGAGTAGTGAGGCCTCCCAGGGGCTGTTCAGGAAAACAAAACACAGAGCAAACATAATTTGGGGAATATTAGGCCAATATATCAAAGCACAGCCAGAGAGCATGGCTATAGCACCAGGAGGCCGACGTGGGTCACGTTTCCCCTAGGGAAGCGAAGGAAGGATGTAGGGTTAGTGAAGCAGGGCTCAGGGCAGGCGAGGCGCTGCCCCCATGAGGGCTGGAAGGAGCAGGGGCCGGGGGTTTCTGGGTCCAGAGACCCCCACTGACCCTGAGGACCAATATGAGGAAAGGCAGGGATGGGAGGGTGAAGCCAGCGTGCTCTCAGCACCCACCGGGCTCTTAGATGAAGGAGGATGCTGAGTAATGTCTAAGCTGCCATTTGCTGCAACTGTAGCTTCCGGTTGGCCCCCAGATGCAGAGCCCAGGATGTGGAGGGAGGAAATGGTGATCTCATCTTGCCTCTGCTGCCCTCTCTCAAAGGTTTCCCCTCATTCTCTCCTCCATTACAAGTGTTGAGGTACGGGATAGCCCCCCCTGCGCGCCCCAACCCCCAATAACTGTGACCAACTACCCCAGTGTGCCTGAGACTAGGGAGTCTCCCAGGACAATTTTAAAGGCCAGACCATCCCAGGGAAACTGGGCTGAGGGCTCAGGCTTGGCAGGTAGGGTCTCCCCTTAGCCCATTTCAGCAGAACACACCTCCTGAGCCCCGTTACAGCCCTCACTGCACCAGATTAGAATTCTGTGTTTCAGTATTTGTTTTTACTTTTAGACGGTGGGCTTCTGGAACATCTTATTCATGTCAGCGTCTCTCGCACCCAGCATAGGGTCTGGCACAAGGCCGGGGCCCACTTGAGTCTGATGGATTATCGTCCATCTGTCTGATTCACAGGAATGAATGAGAGAATGAGTGAGGGAGTGAACGAGTCAGGAAACGCAGACCCCTTCTGGTTCCCTGGTATCTTAGAGCAGAAAGTTCCTTGTCCTTTGTTTATTCATGTTTTCTTCCTCTCGCTCCTGATGATCTGGGGGTTTTCCGCTCACATCCTCTTGGGGTGGGGCCCTGGCGGTGCCCTTCAAGGACAGAGTGGCCCCGGGGGTCTCAGTGCACCGCGTGAAGGAGCCGGGCCTGGGCTCTGGCAGGAGTCTCTGTCCGGTCCCTGAAGTGCAGCCCATTCCCAGATCCCAGCTGTCAGAGCTGCGGGGACCTTCAGAGGTCATCCTGCTCAATTGCCTATTCTGAAGATGGAGAAATTGAGGCACAGGGCGGGCTCAGGGCTGCACGGCGAGGCAGCGTCAGAGGCTCCAGACTCCAAACCCCCCTGCTCTCTCCCTGGTCCAAGCAACCCTGCTTCTGGGGGCAATCAGACTCACCCTCAGCTGACTGGAGAGGGTCTTGCTGTAGGACTCAGTCCTCTCTGGCTTAGAACGCCCCCAAATTGCTGGGCTTGATCTCTGTCCCCTCCCATGTCCGTCCACCTCTGTCCCCCACGGACATGACCCCTCTCCACACCCCCAGGAGTCCTCTGCAGCTTGGTGGCTCCCCCAGCATTAAGTCCTCTTTTCAGGGAGCCTGGGGCAGCTCAGAGCTGCCCATGTCACTTCTGGGTCTGTCACCCGTGGCTGTCTGTCCATCTCTCCTTCCGTGACCCTTCATTGTCACCTGGTCTGTGTCAGACCCGGGAGGTACTGAGATAAACCCCCAGTCAAGTGAGACGGTGAACTTGTAGACAAATCCTAACACATCGGGAGGAAGAGAAGGGTCTGAGCAGGGGTCAGGAACACCTGAGACCGAGCCGAGTGCTGGGTTCCAAGGAGGGACATCCCCGTGCCCCACCCCCACTCTTCCCCATCCCTGCTGCTGCTGACTTCACCCCAGAGCCCAGGCAGGACACCCTCTGCTGAGTGACCATCATGCACTTGGTCTCCTTACTGCTTCCAGCACTGAAACTACCTCCTTGAGGGAAGCACAGTGATGCAAGTGTTTATTGAGCGCTTACTGTGAGTTGGCAGCGGATGCTCTGTGCCCACTGTCTCAAGCACGTGATGGTGTAAGATGGAGTGATTAATATCATCATTTCATCAACAAGAAAACTGAGGCTTGTGGAGGAAATAGTGTGCCCTCCTGGGGTTATTCGCTTCCTCCGTGGCTGAGCTGGGACAGGAGCCAGGTATGAGGACCTGCATCTTCCCAGCTGCTCCCCAAGGGCTCCGCCTGTCCGCCAAGGGCCCAGACAAACGCACCTCCTCCAGGCCACCCCAAAGTGAAGCCACTGCTCTAAGCCTGCTCTCTGCTCACTCCTCATCCTCCGAGTTCAGCCACCACACGTTTGTTCCACTGATGAACACCAGGGTCCGCTCTGTGCCGGGTGTGTCACCGGGAGGACAGACTTGCATAGACACATCATCTCCACCCTCAGCAGGGTCAGGCTAGGACCACTCTGAGATGAGACTGAGGTTCCCATCTGTTCTTCACTTACAGACGATTCTCGAACCTTGCAGGTGATATGACTTGAACGCTTTTTTTTTTTTTTTGCGGTACGCGGGCCTCTCACTGCTGTGGCCTCTCCCGTTGCGGAGCGCAGGCTCCGGACGCGCCAGCCCAGCGGCCATGGCTCACGGGCCCAGCCGCTCCGCGGCACGTGGGATCTTCCCGGACCGGGGCACGAACCCGTGTCCCCTGCATCGGCAGGCGGACCCTCAACCACTGCGCCACCAGGGAAGCCCTTGAACACTTTTAATTGCCATCATTGCTGACTTTGTTTAATATCTATTCTGTGGTTGACATCGTCATCTATTTACCTGAAGCAGCAGCAGTTAAAGGAAAGGGTTTTGAAATCAAGATGCAATTACTTATTGAATCAGGTAAGATTGCATTCAGATGCAAGAGGTAGGAAACCCAAGAAACGGGGGTTTAGTTTTTGCAGTGAACATGGAGTCCAGAATTCAGCCGTCCAGGTGCAGCTGAAGGAAGTCACTGAGAGTGCAGGCTCGTTCTGTCTTTCCGCTTGCCATCCTGGGCACGTGACTTTCATCTTCTTGGTTGCAAGACGGCTGCTGCATCACCAGACATTGTGTTCACTTTCTAGGCAGGAAGATGCGGGAGGAGGGGGCAGTGCTTATATTAGGAAAGGATAAACATTCCCGTAAATCCCCAGCAGACTTCTATTTGCATCTCAAGGGCTGTAGTTATGTCTCATGTCTACTCTGATTTGCAAAGGAGGCTGGAGAATTAACTGTCCTGAATAAAATTAAGAAGAAAGAAAAGCACAGATATTGGTTGGACAACTTGAAGTGTCCTCCCTCACTTATATAGCAGAATTAAAAAGTGCAACTATTAGCTTAACATCTGGCCTCAGAGTCCTCTTAGGGAAAAAACAATTTTTGCTTTGGCAAATACTTCGACAATCTTCTGAGGGTGGAAGATAAGGCTCAGAGAGCATGTCTATCTGGAAGTGGCAGATAGCTAAACTAGCAGCCTATGATGTGCATGGGAATCTTGGAGATGTGAGAATTTGGAAAAGAGCGCTCAGGTAGAGGGAGAGGGAAATTGGCAGTAGATTAAAGCTAAGGAAAAATGCTTTTGGTGGGATGACCAAATATATATATTATATATATTATATATATAGTATATATATATATATTATATATATATTATATATATATAATATATATAATATATATATACACATTTTGCGGTACGCGGGCCTCACTGCTGTGGCCTCTCCCGTTGTGGAGCACAGGTTCCGGACGCGCAGGCTCAGCGGCCATGGCTCACGGGCCCAGCCGCTCCACGGCATGTGGGATCTTCCCAGACCGGGGCACGAACCCGTGTCCCCTGCATCGGCAGGCTGACTCTCAACCACTGCGCCACCAGGGAAGCCCCAAATACTTTTTAAGAACAGAGATTTCTATCATCCAAATGTAAGTCATTTGAGATCCTGTGATATGAAAACCCTTTTTGCCTCCAGACTCCTTCAGACCTTCAGTCAAGTCTGTCCCATGCACAAAAGCCTTGTAAGTTATTTGGAGGATATCAGGAGAAAGAGATGGCTTTCAGGTCTGGGAAGGGAACGGTGAGGGAGGAAAGATGGGGGTCAGATGGAGGGATTAGAAGAAGCAGGAAGTTGGACCCCAAGGTGAACAGGAATTCACAGGAAACTTAGAGGTGTCACAGACCTCCTTAGGAACATGTATCCGATGTCTATTGCGACATAACAAACCCTTCTCAAATGTAGTGGTTAAAACAACAAAAATCACTTATTTTGAAGCTCTGCTAGGCTGGGTGCTTTTGCATCCATGATGGAGGTGACAGTTTTCATCTTCAGCAGAAACAGGGAGACCAGCTGGGGCTGAGTATGGGATGGCTTTCTGGTTTTTCTCAAGGCAGGTGTGTCTGTAATTCTCTTTCTCTCTCTTCTTTTTTTTTTTGCAGGATTATGAAGTCACACTGGTTTCCTGGAATATCAGACCCTCCCATACCCAAACACGAGAAGAAAAATGTGTTCTGATGCCCCCAAAAGTGCATTTTTAAATTATCTGCACCACCGTTCCCTCCCATTAATATGGGAAATCAAGAGTTGAGTGTACAGTATTTACAATAATAATCCCAGGCATGACGCTTTTACTTTCAAACAGCTCCTCATCTACTCTTGTGTTTGCTGCACACGAGTGTGCTTTGAGAGTGCTTGGGCTAGTTCGGGCGGCCTCTTCATTTTGGGGATGACAAATGGAAATTCAGACAGGGAGGAAGGCTTGGTGGAGTTGGAGTAGGGGAGCGGTGGAGACAGGCTGCAAAGGCTGGTTCCCTGGGTGCCCTCCTTATTAAGGGGAGGAACAGGCTCTCCTGAGCTAGGACTGGGGGTCAGGGTGTGGGTGGGGACAGCACTTGCAGCCAGCAGACCTGGTCGAATCCCAACTTGGTCACTTGCTAGCTGGGTAACCTTGAGCAAAGCTCTTAGCCTCTCCGAGCCTCAGTTTCCCAGACAGCAAAATGGGGATAGGACCACGTGTCTTGCAGGGATATTGTGGGGCTTGCCGGGGTGTCCCATGTGGCAGCACCCAGCCTGTGCGTGGTATGTGGTAGGGCTGTAACACTGTCCTCCCTGTCTCTGCTCTCCTGGCTAGTCCAGATGGCAGGGTGATGTCCTCTCGCGCGTCATCCTCTGCACGGCCCCAAGACTGTCCCTCTTCACAACCCTCCTACGGGAGCAGCGAGAAGGGAAGGAGGAAACAAGAGGCAGGAGCCTGGAGCTTCCCGAAGTGACATGTTAGCAGGCAGTCTGCATGCCCGGGATCACGGTGGCCATGAAGCCTGTAGCTTTCGGATAACTCCTTGCTGTCACTTGCGGCTTTCTCAAGGGGGCTGTGCAGGGGAAGAATCCACTCCTGAGCAGGGTTCCCTCCTGGAAGCGGCTAACGGGGAATGTTCCAGGATCTTCTGTGGCCCCAGAGCAGGAGGTGTAGGCAGGCCAGGCCAAGAACTTGCTCAGGTGGCCTGAGGGTGACTGGTTTCCCCTCGCCCACTGCAGGCTGCACAGCCTCATTGCTCCCGGATGACCTCAGCCTCCTTGGGTTTTTCATTGTGGGGGTCAGCTTTGTCTTCCAGGAGAGGGTTGAGGACCGGGATGGGCTGGCTGTTTGACTCTGGCAAATTACTTCGCTTCTCTGAGCCTCAGTCTCATCAGTGATGACTCTGTATTAGATTCCTGCAGCTGATGTAACAAATCATCACAAACCCCATGCCTTAGAAAAGCACACATTTAGTCTCTCACAGTTTTGGAGTCCAGAAGTCCAAAAATCAGTATCACTGGGCTGAAATCAAGGTGTCACTGGGGCTGCACTCCCTCCAGAGGCTCAGGGGAGAATCTGTTCCTTGACTCTTGCAGTTCCTGGTGGCTGACGGTATTCCTTGGCTTGTGGCCGCGTCGCTCCAGTCTCCAAGGCCAGCATCTTTAAATCTCTCTCTGCTCCGTCCTCGTATCACCTTCTCCTCTATGTATCAAAGCTCCCTCTCCCTCACTCTTATAAGGATAGTTGTGATGGCATGTAGGTCCCACCCAGATAATCCAGGTTAGTCTGACCATCTCAAAATCCTTAACTTAATCACACCCTTTTCCAAAGAAGGTAACATTTAGAGGTTCCAGAGATTATGAGCTGACATCATTGGGAGCCATTCTTCTGCCTCCTAGACGCCTATAAACCATTTATACAATACTCAAAAAACGGTATCAAGGGCTACAAGCGCAGACTCTGAAGCCAGCCTGCTGGGCTTCCATCCTCCCAACTGCAATATAGGCCTCAAGAGGGAGGAAGGGACATTAGGAAAGCTTGAGCAGGATTTGACTAGCGACGGAGATCAGGGAAGGCTCCCTGGAGGAGGTGATGGCTGGGACATCAGGAGTTGACAGGGCAGAATGGTGTGATGAGTGTCCTGGCCAGAAGGGACAGGCTGGCCAGGTGGAGGAATGGTAAGGTTGTTCATAAGAGTGGAGAAGAGCTAGGTAGGGGGACTCGAGGAGCAGCTGGGAGGTGGTTAGGGGCAAGCTTTGCTCTCTACCCTGAGCACTGCTGTCTCCATCTTAAGAGCAAGGGAAGCCAGTGAGGGATTTTAAGCGGGACTGACATAATCTGATGTGTTTCGTGTCTTGACAAGATGGTTCTGTGCAGGGTGAAGGAAGAGCTAGAGGAACCAGAGTTGATGTAAGGAGATGAGATGGGAATTTCTTGGAGTCACACGAGAGGAAGAGGCCGATTAAGGAGGATGGAGTAGATAGAAGTGAGGACTTCAAGAGTCCGTTAGGCGGTAAATTGACAGCGCCTGGTGGTGAATTTGTTATGGGGATGAGCTTGCCGGAGGGGTAAGTGTGACTCATCAGGTTCTGACCTGAGTGTCTGGGTGATGGTGCTATTTCCTGAGACTGGAAACAGGAGGATTGGATGGGGGGATGGAGGAGACTGCAGTAAGGGTCATCTCGGAAACACTGAGTTTGAGTGCCCAATAGCTTCCGGAAGAGTTTGGGCTCCAAGGGGCTGTACGTGAGCTCAGGAAGATGAGCGTCCACCCACCCCGTCCACTGGCCCTGCCCGCTCAGGAAGGGTGGGCTGGGGCAGGGCCAGCCTAGATCAGGCTTTTCAGGCAGCATCAGGATCTGATCTTGGGACAGTCTTTATCCAGTGAGTGCATTGCTTTGGGGATTATGTTCAGACCAGATCAGGTTGGGTTTGGGGCTCCCCTCTGCACTCCCCCCAAACCTTGGCCAAATCCGATGTGTGATGAACACATCCCAGGACCAGAAACCCTGTACTGCTGTTGCTGCTGTTTCTCCTCGTCTTCCTCCTCCTCCTCCTCCTCCTTCCTTCTTCCCCTCCTCTTTCTTTTACCTCCTCCTCCTTTGAGCAACTGTTTTGTTTTTCCTTCACAAGCCCTGGAAATCTGATTATTGAATACATTTTCCCTTCTTGCATTGGCTACTAGGAAGCTCGAACTCAGGAAGTGACTCAACTCAGGCAGACTGAGTTGTCTGTAAAGGACATGACTTTTTATAACTTAGTAAAACTCCTTGCTTTACTCTTGCTTTTCCTTTGTCCTGTCTCCACATCAATGTTTTGCATCTGGTTAAATGTATTTACAAAGTTGCCTCAAGCCTTTGTTCTTTTGGGTGGAATGAGACAGTATATACAAACAAATCAATAAAACCAATAGGACAAACATTTGTGGGTTGATTTTAAAATAGAACGTTTCTGTATTGCGCTGGCATTGAAAAGGAGAGTCTGTTTGGAGAGTTTTGTGGTTCATCCCTCTGCTAGGGGAACAGTTGTCTCTTAATTTATCTGCTGAGCGAGTTTGGATTTTGGTCCAGTGCTTAGCAAATCAGCCAGATGTGATTTTAGGGCATATATGAAAAGATCCCACAAAGGGCATGCGTAAACTGGGCAAATGCATTACGGATAACAGACCAGGCAGGGGTCAGAGCAGTGAGTGAGGAGCAGGAGGGGAATCCTGCCGGGTGCGTTGGGTGATCTCCACTCTCCTAATTAGCCAGGGAAAGTTTTACAGAGGCTGGGACTAGGGTGAAGGCTGGGGATGGCATCAGGGTCAGGTCTTTGGGGATGGGGTCTATGGGCCCAGCCGTCAATCAGCCAGGACATAGAGAGCTGACCATGCTTTCACAGAGGCTGAATGATCAGGCTGCTGTCACCCCACCCAGGGGTTGTCTCAGTGAACAAGCGCTCATCCTGCTGACTCCAGCCTCACCGCAATTGATCGGCTGCCCCTGGGTGGGCCCTGTTGTTGGCGCCTGGACTTTGCACCTGCTTCAGGGAGCACTCTTCAACATGTGTGGAGGCAGTGTGTCCAGAAGCTGGAACCAGATCCTTGCTCCACCACTACTGTCTCTATGATCTCACGTAAGTTCTTCAGCCTCCCTGTGCTCCAGTTTCTTCTCTGTTAAATGGGGATGACAGGTGTACCTACCTTGTTGGGTTGTTTTGAGTCCTGGGGAGTTAACTTCGGTAATGTTGACAAAAGTGCCTGCCACAGTGTTTGCTGCTGTTTTATTATCTCTCCTGAAGGCTTCCCCTGGCTGGACTCTGTTCTGCGAGCTTTCGGCATCTCCCTGAAGCCTCCCCTGACCATCCCCTGCCCAAGGCTGGGTAAGAGGTTTCCCTCTGGGCTTCTGCAGACAATCTTGCAAACATCTGTCTTTGTTGGCTGTTTCTGCATCCTCCCCTAGACCTTGAGCCCTTCAAGGGCTGAGGTTGACTCTGGTATATCTCTGTGTGTGTCTGGTGCCCAGCCCTGCAGCGTGGCCTGGGGATGCAGGATGCCAACAACAATAGAGAAGAAATACTGCCAAGAGCTGAGGGTACCACGGACATCACTTGGGCCCACGCCCTTCTGCCCCCAGCCCCCGGAGGTACAGAGTGGAGTATATCCCTCCTCTGAGGGGCTGCCGGGACATGTGGCTGTGATGATGCTTTTCTGGCTGCTCCTCTTGGTGGGACTATTTCCAAATCCAGTTTCATCTGGATATTCTCCAGGTGAGCGAATGGCTCCTGCCATATGGAGACTGTGAGTAAGAAGGATGCTTCTCATCTATCCTAGGGAGGTCACGTGACATAGTGGTGAGGGCTCAGGTTCCAGAGCTAGGGGCTGGGGTTCAAGTTTGCAACCTCTCCGTGCCTCAGTTTCTTCAACTGAAACATAAAGTTAGTAATTGTACCCATCTCCTAGGATTTCTATGACAATTAGAGTTAATATTATAAATCTCTGGCATAGTTCCAGCCACAGAGTAATCATTCAATAAACGATAGGCTGTATTATCATTCTTGTTATTATCAGTCTATATTGTTTTAACGGTGATGGCCTTCAGAAGGAATTGAAACTCTGAATGATGATGATTCCTGTGGTCCTTCCCCCGCAGCAGTAAGATCCCAACTATTTTCTGTGGTGCCAAGTGGGAAAGCCTCCGATGAAAACATACATTCACTACCTCCTCCTTGGCACCTCTCGGTGCCGTCTTCATGTCATTTTCATCAATTCTCATCCATTGAATGAGCGTACGTCCTGTGCCTTTTATATGTTATCTTACTAGGTCTTCGTGATCACCCTGTAATAATAAAAGTAAGGCTCAGAGAGGTGAAGTGACTTGCCCGGGGTCACACAGGTTGAAAATAGAAAGGTTCGAAGACCATTTGGTTTGGCTCCAAATCTCACACTCTTTCCACCAGGCCATACTGGTTCAATGCCTGTTGTGGCATGTGATACATAGCAGGCACTTGGGAAAGAATCCCTGTGTTGAACGACGGTATTTACTGTGTTACACACTGAGTAGAGAAAGGGGAATAGGATGTGGGTCAATGGTCTTACAGTGCAGCAGGCTTGAATGTGTTGGCCATTCAGTGCTCCCAGAATCCAGTGGGCATTTATCTCTGAAGGATGCTGTGGTGCATTGTCGTGGTTGCTTGCCCTTGAGCTATCACTGCCTTTTTTCTTTGACAGCAGGACTTCCCTGCCTGTCTAGTTCTGGCTAATGAGCTGGAAGGGGAAATCTGCTGGGGGAGGGAGCTTCCTCTTTGACAAGAGAGGGAAAAGTCAGGGAAAAGCTCTGCCTCTTGCCTGCGCCCGTGTGCTACTTTAACATGGTCATGGGGTGTCTTTTACCTGAATGATGTCCGCAGTCTTGTGATCCTGAGAGCAAGGTCAAAGAATTGCAGAGGTTCCCTGCACTCTGATTGTTAGTGAACCCCTGATCCATTCTCACAGTGTCTCACCTCTGGACTTCTGAGAAACTACATGAGAATGCCTAGGAAAAATATACCTCCCTGGGCTTCGGCCACCATTAGTCAGGGATTCTATTACTTGCAGCCCAAACATTCCCAACAGATACAGAAGCCACCTGGAAATGAGAAGAGTAGGGCATCTGACATCATAAGACCTGGTCAGATACTCATCTCTATCATGCAGCCAGCATTTTGGACTAGTCATTAAGTGATATGCATTTCAGTTTCCTGATGCATAAAATAAAGCTTGTTCTGAGGCTACAGGGAGACCAAAACAAGTGTCCCCTGGCTGGGCATAGAAGAAGTGCCCTTTAGTTGTGCTTGGTTGTGTAATGAGCACCCAGTGTGGACAGAGGGCCCCTCTGAGTATTTAGAATGAGGCATGTAAAGGAGCTTTTAAAAAGCAAAAGGACCCATGAGAACCGGAGGCAGGGCTGTCCTCCCGGGGCAGTGCCGGATCAGGAGAGTCATTAGCTAGGGCACTGCTGGTGGCACGGATGCACCAGAGCCTAGAGGAACCAAGGGCTTGGGTAGGAAGACTAGGTCAAAAGTTAAGTCAGGAGAAATGTAAGAAAGCAGAAATGAAAGGATTTGGAGGACAATCAAGAAGATCCAAAGTACAACAAGATAAGGTTGGAGGACAAGTGAAGGCAGTGATTCTCAAAGTGAGGGCACAGGATCAGCAGCGGCAGCATTACCTGGTGACTTGCTAGGAATGCAGGTTCTCAGGCTCCACCCCAGACCTGCTAAATCACAGTCCCTGAGGGTGGGGCCCACAGTCTGTTTTAACAGGACCTCCAGGTGGTTCTGATGCCCCCTGAAGTTTCAGAACAGCTGAGGTTGTTCAAGCCTTGGGCTGTGATCCGTAGGTGGGTACTCAAATGCCCCCTTGGCAAAGTGCCTCTATTGGGGGGCGGACAGCGAGGTAGGTTTAAGGAAGTCACACCAGTTTGGGGAGGGTATTAAGTTAATTTGTAGGTGGGGCACAGGAAGCCCATATCCCTGTGTTCTTTCTGCTGTGTAGGGTGCTGAGCCCAGGGATTTGGAATAGAACTTGAGCCAGTGAATGCTGATCCAGCTTTCTAGGAAAGAATAGGAGAAAGGAATGTGTGTGTGTGTGTGTGTGTGTGTGTGTGTGTGTGTGTGTGTGTGTGTGTCTGTGCTGCGTAGAGGTAGCTGGAGAGACCTGCCGACATCCTGCCACAGCTTGAGGCAGCCCTTAATTGGGATCCATTTCTCTCTCTCCCCAGCTGCTGGCTCAGCTCAGTGGAGTCGCGACATGCTGACAGCAGCCAGCAGTCCTGGTTGTGTCCCCCCTCCGGTTGAGGCAGGGGCTCTATGTAGGACATCCATGCCAGCTGGGCAGCCTGCCCGCTGATGGAGGAAGCTGTAAGGAACATCCTTATTGGGGGCCAGCTCCCTGCCCCCCTGCCTGGCTCTGGAGTTCCAGAATGCCTGTGTTGCTGCTCTAGAATGGGGCGCCTCTCCTGGGAACTCATTTGGCAGCTATATGCTTAGAATACAGCAAGTTCCTAAATGTTAACTGTTATGGATGCTTCGTTCCCAAGTGGGGCAGTCCCATTGGTGGGATGCAGAAGCAGCTCCATTTAGGTTGCAAACCGTTCCAATTAGCTTCCTTTCCTCTGTCTTCATTTATATTGCATGAGATGTGGGAGGCAGAGAGGAGCATGCCGGGAGGCAGAGGCACTTCTCTGGTTGCCTGGTCTCTGCCTCCTCCTCCCCTCCCCTTCATCCTTATCCTTCCGTGAGGATTGTCTGTGTTCACTCTGGTCCTGGCTCCCCAACATCCTTCTCACCTGCCCCAGACCTCTCATCACCCTGGCGACCGCATCAGTACCCACCCCAGTGACTGTTGTGATGCCTCCTGCATGGTCTCCCTGTGTCTCTTCCCCAGGGCTGACTTCTCCATTAGGCACAGTGCCTAGGACTCCCCGTACTTCTGGGGGGCCCACGAAGATACTTTAATTTCTTTCAAAATCAGAAGAAAACAGTTAACTTTTAGGGCAAAGAAAATGTTTTAATGTGTAATACTAATATATTTGCCTTTACACCGACACAGTGGTAAAACAGTTTTAAATATTCTTTATGGAGGAAGGGGCCCGTGAAGGCAAGAGTGAGAGTCATAAGGTGGCTCTGCTCCCTCCCCCCAATCCATCTTTTACTTTATGCTAGGCTTTAAAAATCCAAGCCTGGCGATGTCCCTTTGCTGCTTGTAGTGTGATATGCAGAAAGACCCAAGGTGACCCTGGTGACAGACTCTGAGCTAGCTGGAAAGTAAACCAGAGAGGACTGAGTCCCTCCCTCCCCACTATTTCTGGTGGGGATCTGCACCCTATCTCAGCTTTCTATGGGACTAGGGACTTTCTCCTTCTTGGTAGAGGAGTTGCAATACCTCCTGGGCACTGCGGTCTTCAGGCACTGGACAGCTGGTATTCCTGGGCAACTCCTGCAAGCTGCTGACCCCTTTATCTGGTCACTCAGTGCTAAGTGGTCTACTGTAGTTCCCACCGATATGGTTTCTCAAGCTGCACTTTAAGAAGGGAGAGTGACAAGAGGGAGAGTCCCTCCACTGGAACGGCAGACCCAGCTTAAACTACTCCAAGTGGTGTGGAATTTGTTCCGTGTCTTGCCAAATGTCAGGCAGAGGCCAAAGGGCCCTGCCTTGTAGGACACTTTAACCCCGAGTCTCTAGTGCCCACAAGGTCAGATCTGCGCTCCTTAGCCTCACCAGGATCTGGCCCTGGAGAATTCTCTTGCTTCTCTCCACCTTCTTGCCCATTTTGGGTATCAGCCCTGAAGCTACAGGCCGTTTTAGGTTTCTGAGCTTTCGCACACAGTCTTCTCCCTGTCTGGAGAGTCATCCTCCGTCTTTCTTCCTGGTCCACAGAGGGGAACTTCCACTCATCCATCAGAACCCCATTAAAGTGTGACCTTTTCATTGAAGGCTTTCTGGAGCCTCATTATCCTTATTCCAAAATATATGTAAGAGAAGGAGTTCAGAACAAAATAAATTACTTTTAGCTTTTCATTCTCCTCCCCCACCTGGAGGCTGGAGAGGCCAGTATTATTTATTTATTATTAGAAAGAAAAGATGGAAGGGAGGAGGGGAGGGAGGGAGGAAGAAAGGGAGAGAGGGAAAGAAGGGACTCCCTTCTACCTACCTCTCTGAATTCATGAATGTTAACATTGCCCTGTATGAGTCACATCCTTTTGTAACATAAGAGAATTTAAAAATGACTAATAAAGCCCCCTCCTAGTCCCGATTCTCCTTCCTTATTCCTCAGAGACAATTATGATCATGACTTTGTTTTAGTTCTTGCTGTTCATGATTTTACATTTTTACTGTATGTGTTTGTATTTTAAACAATATGTAGTGGCTTTTGTGTGTTTAAACATATTGTATGAGTGATACATTGTATTTAACCTTCTGAAGTTTGTTTTGTTCACCCAGTACCATGTGAGTGCTCTATCTATGCTGATACCCACAGGTCTAGTTCATTCATGTTAACAGTCCATCCCATGTATTGATATACAACATATTAAAGATGCTCCCCTATTGAAGAACATTGTTTCCTTTTCTTTTCAGTTACAATCAATACCGTGAATGGATTTCTAGGTTTATATATACCTAGCAGTAGACGTGCTGGGTCATAGAATAGGTGCATGTTTAACTTGTCTAGTTACAACACCACTGTTTTCCAGGATGATTTTCCCAATCACAGTCCCAATAGCATGAGAGATCCTGCCTGGACAAGGAGGGTGGGACTAAATTTGGGGTGAAGGGGCAATATGATCTGTATGCAATATAATTCAATTTTATTTTTAGAATATTACTCCTTAGATTAGTAGTGAAGTTGTATGTTTAGCATACATTTGTTGGCCCTTTAAGTATTCTTTTGTATTTCCTCTTTGTACTTCTTTAATAATTTTTTATTCAGTTTTTAAAAATCAGGTTGTTTGCCATTTTGAATCTTAGGCGTATTATGTATTCTGAATATTATTTTTATCCTGTTGCAACTATCTTCTCCAAACGTGTTGCTGGGCTTTAACTTTGTTTTGTGATGGTTTTAGCATACAGAAATTTGAGTATCTGATGTAGTCAAATTTAATTTTTTTCCATTATAATCTCTATCTTTTGCTATTGGTTTAGGAAATATTTTCCTAACTCCAGATCATGAAGATATTCAACTGTATTTCCTCATACTAGTTTTAAAGTTTTGTTTTTGATCCACATGGAATTTATTTTTAGGTATGGTGTGAGGTAAGGATCCAATTTAAAATGTATCCTGTAGAGGTACCAATTGTCCAACACCATTTGTGGGATAATCCTCCTTTCTTCAATGATGTATAAAGCTACCTCTGACATATACCAAGTCCTCATTAATACCTGGAACTGCCTCAGAGCTCTGGTCTGTTCCACTGATAGATTATTTATCCTGCATGCCTCTCCCATTATTTTAATTTCACATGGCTTTATAGTTAGTCTTCACATCTAGTTGGGAAAGTTCCTTTCCCGTGTTCTTTTTCTTGACTCTTCTTTGCCCTTAACCATTTCAGATTAATGTTAGAGTCAGTTTGTCAAGCTCTGTGAAAAACTCCCTTGGGATCTGGATTGGAATTGCAATGAATTTATAGATTCATTTTGGGGAGAGCTGACATCTGTATAATACTGAATCTTCCCATGCATGAGCATGTTCTACTTCTCCATTTTTTTTTACATCTTCTCTTGTGTCCTTCAGTAACTTTTCATAATTTTGTCCATAAAGGTCTCTCACATCTTTTGTTAGATTTATTCTCAAGTAACTTGTAGATTTTCTTACCGTTATGACTGGGAACTTTCTTTCAGTACATTTTCTAATTGATTGTTGCAGACATATAGGCACACTATTGAGTTTCATGTCCAGAAACTTTTGCTGTCTTGCTAGTTCCAGTTGTTTGTAGATTATCTTGGATTTACTATGTAAACAATCATACCATCCACCAAAAATCCTCCCTCCCTCCCTCCCTTAAACAGATATAGCAAACGTATTTATTTTATATTTGACTGGAATGATAATATTTTTACAGTGTTTTAATTACACATATGATGCTTACTTTAGATTAAACATTATAGAATGTAGATATCAATAGATAAAATGTTATCAAGTTAAGGAAGTTTCCTCTATTTCTAGTTTACTATTTGTTTACATAATAGGTTTACTGAGATAAAAATGATATACCTAAAATCCACCATTTTAAAGAACACAATTCAGTAGGTTTTAGTATATTCTAAGTGGTGTACAACCATCACCATTATCTAATCTCAGAACATTTTCATTACTCCTCAGAGACATCGCATACATCCTCTCTCTCCAACCCCTGGCAACCACTAATTTACTTTCTGTCTCTGTGAGTTGTCTATCCTGGACTTTTCACATATGTGGAATCATACAATATGTGTGATCTTTTGTGACTGGCTTCTTTCAATTACCATAATGTCTTTCAAGCTTCATCTATGTTGTTGTGTGTATCAGTACTTCATTCCGTTTTATAGCTGAATAATATTGCATCATATAAGTATATCACATTTTGTTTATCCATTCACCTGTTGACGGACATTTGGGTTGTTTCCACTTTTTAGCTATTGTGAATATTGCTGTCATGAACATTTGTGTACAAGTTTGAGTATTAACATAGGTTTTCAATTCTCTTGAGTATATACCTCAAGTGGAATTCTATGTTAACTTTTTGAGGAACTGCCAAACTGTTTTCCAAAACGGCTGCACCATTTTACATTCCCACCAGCAGTGTATGAAGGTTCCAATTTTTAAAAAAATTACAGCCATTCTAGTGGGTGTGAAGTGGTATCTCACTGTGGTTTTGATTTGCATTTTCCTAATGACTAATGGTGTTGAGCATCTTTTCGTACTCTTATTGGTTACATCTATATCTTTTCTGGAGAAATGTCTACTTGAATCCTTTTTGTTTGTTTATTTTTGACTGCATCGGGTCTTAGTTGCGGCACGCGGGCTCTTTGTTGTGGTACACGGGCTTCTCTCTTGTTGTGGCATTCGGATTTTCTCTTCTCTAGTTGTGGCGCGCAGGCTCCAGGGCGTGTGGGCTCTGTAGTTTGCAGCACACAGGCTCTAGTTGAGGAGTGAGAGCTCAGTAGTTGTGGCATGTGGGCTTAGTTGCCCCGTGGCATGTGGGATCTTAGTTCCCTGACCAGGTATTGAACCCGAGTCCCCTGCATGGTAAGGCGGATTCTTTACCACTGGACCATCAGGGAAGTCCCTCTAACTCGAATCCTTTGTCTATTAAAAAGAAATTGGTTATTTGCCTTTTTACTGTTGAGTTGTAAGAGTTCTTCATATACTCTGGATGTAAGTCCCTTAATAGACATATGATTTTCAAATATTGTCTCCTATTTGGACATTCTTGATGGTGTCTTTGGTGCATACAAAAATTAATTCTGAAGTATATTTTTTCTTGTTCTTTAGGTGTAATATCTAATAAACCAATGCCTAATCCAAGGTCCTGTTTCCTCCTAAAATTTGCATAGTTTAAGCTTTTATATTTAGACCTTTGACCAATTTTGGGTTAATTTTGTATATTGTGTGAGTCCAAGTTCATTATTTTGCATGTGGATACCAAAACCATTTGTTGAAATGACTGTTATTGTCCACTCAATTGTCTTGCCTCTTCATCGAAAATCAATTGATGATAGATGTTTATTTCTGACTTCTCAATTCTCTTCCATTATTCTACATGTCTATTTTTATACCAGTACCACACTGGTTTGACAAATGTAGCCTTATGGTAAATGTTGAAACTGGAATGAGTGAGTCTTCAAACTTTGTTCTTCTTTACCAAGATTGTTTTGGCGATTTTGGATCCCTTGTATTGCCATACAGATTTTAGAATCGGTTTGTCAATATCTGTTAAAAATGCAGCTAGGATTTTGATAGGGATTGCATTCAATCTGTAAATCAATTTGGAGAGTATTACTATCTTAACAATTAAATTAAATCTTTCAATCCAACATGGGATGTCTTTCCATTGATTTAGGTCTTCTTTAATTCATTTCAACAATGTTTTCTAGTTTTCATTATACAAGTCTTGCACTTCTTTTGTTTAGTTTATTCCTAAGCATTTTATTCTGTCTGATGCTATTGTAAATGGAATCGTTTATGTGATTTCATTTATGTATTTGAATCTAAACCTTGTCTCTCATAGGCAGCATATGGTTAAATCATTAAAACATTATTTTTCTAATATTTGCCTTTTGATTGGAGTATTTAATCTATGTTTAATAGAATTACTGATAAGGTAGGATTTACATCTCCCATTTTGCTATTTGTTTTTTATATGTTTTATGTCTTTTTGTTCCTCTTTTTCTCCATTAATGCCTTATTTTGTGTTAAATAGATATTATCTATGTATCACTTTCATTCCATTGTTGTTTTTTTAACTTATATTTTTTAGTTATTTTCTCAGTAGTTGCTCTAGGTATTACAATTAACATCTTAATTAAAATTATCTGGTTTAGATTAATATCAATCTAATTTAAAAACTTTGCCCCAATATAGTTCCATTCTCTCCTTTCTCCTTTGTGCTATTATTGTTATACAAATTACATATTTATACATTGTAATCTCTTCAACACAGTTTTTTAGGTATTTCTTTATGCAGTTGACTTTTATTTTTATTTTATTTATTTATTTAGTTTTTTGTGGTACGCAGGCCTCTCACTGTTGTGGCCTCTCCCGTTGCGGATCACAGACTCTGGATGCGCAGACTCAGTGGCCAAGGCTCACGGGCCCAGCTGCTCCGCGGCATGTGGGATCTTCCCGGACCGGGGCACGAACCCGTGTCCCCTGCATCGGCAGGCGGATTCTCAACCACTGCGCCACCAGGGAAGCCCTACAGTTGACTTTTAAACCAGATAGGAGGAAAAGGTAAAAGGAAAGGAGAATTACCAAAAAATACATTTATACTGTCTCTTATGTTTACTTACCTTTATCAGTTCTCTTTATATCTTCATATGGAGTTTAGTTACTAACTAATATCCTTCTAGTTTACCCTGAAGTATTCCCTTCCTTTAGTATTTCTTTGGTCTGCTAGTGACAAATTCTCTCAATTTACATTTATCTGGAAATGTATTAATTTCACCTTCATTTTTGAAGGGTAGTTTTCTGAGTATAGAATTTTTGGTTGACAGTCTTTTTCTGTCAGCAATTTGAACATGTCATCCCAGTGCCTTCTGACCTCCACAGTTTCTGATGAGAATCCAGCTGTTAATCTTATTGGGGATCATTGTATGTGATGAGTTGCTTCTCTCTTGCTGCTTTCAAGATTCCCCTTTTTATATTTGTCTTTTGATAGTTTGACTATGATGTATTTAGCTGTGGATCTCTTTTTTTTTTTTTTTTTTGCGGTATCCGGGCCTCTCACTGTTGTGGCCTCTCCCGTTGCGGAGCACAGGCTCCGGACGCGCAGGCTCAGCGGCCATGGCTCACGGGCTTAGTTGCTCCGCGGCATGTGGGATCTTCCCGGACCAGGGCACGAACCCGTGTCTCCTGCATCGGCAGGCGGATTCTCAACCACTGCGCCACCAGGGAAGCCCTAGCTGTGGATCTCTTTATATTGCTTGTAGTTGCTGAGCTTCTTAGGTGTGTAGATAACTGTTTTTAAAAAAATCAAATTTGGGATATTTTCTATCATTATTTCTTTAAATAGTCTGTCTGCTCCTTTCTCTCCCCTCGTGTTTCAGATTCCCATTATTCATATATTGATATGTTTAATGGTGTCCCATAGGTCTCTGATGCTCTGCTCATATATCTTCTTCATTTTTATTCTTTCTGTTCCATAGACAGAATAAGTTCAATTGAACTATCTTGAAGTTTGCTGCTTCTTTCTTCTGTCAATGCAAATCTGTTGCTAAGCCCTTCTAGTAAATTCTTCTATGTGGGCTGTGTGTGCCCTTTTCTTGTGGCAGGGGTCACTGCTGCAGGTGTGCTGGTGGTCAGGACAGGACCCTGGCACTAATAGACTAGAGGAAGGATTCCTAAATGGTGCCTGCTAGTGCCAGTGTCAGCATGGTAGATCAAGATCACAAAAATGACTGCCACCAGTGTCTCAGTCCCCAAAGGGAATCTCAGCTGTCTCCTGCCTCTCCAGCAGGCTCTCCAAGATCAGCAAGTAGGTCTGATCCAGATGTCTTTCAAACTGCTGTGTCTGTGCTAGGAGTTAAAGTGAGTGAGGTTTTATGTGTGCCCGTTAAGAGCAGAGTCTCAGTTTTCTATAGCCCCCTGGCTCTCCCAAACATAAGCCCCACTGGTTTTCAAAGACAGATATTTGGTGGGCTTGTCTTCTCAGTGCAGGACTCCCAGGTTGGGGATCCTGATGCAGGGCTCAGACCCCTTGCTCCTTGGGAGAACCTCCATGGTTGTGATTTCCCTCCAACCTGTAGGTTGCCACACTGAGAGTGTGGGGGCCTGACTAGACCACATCTCTGCTCCCCCTTCTCCCCCCAACCTGTGTCATTGTGGCTTCTTCTTTACCTCTTTAGTTATGGAAAGTCTTTTCTACTAGTCTTTAGTTTGTTCTCAGAGATAGTTGCTCTGTAAAATGTTGTAATTTTGCTGTGTACATAGGAGGAGGTGAGCTCAGGATCTTCCTATTCTACTCTCTTGATCTCAGTTCCCTCCTTTAATTATTTAGACATAATTTCATTTAATTTTTAAAACATTTATATTAGCTGATTTAAAGGTTTCTTTTAGTAAGTCCAACATCTAGGTATCTTCAAGGACAGTTTCTATTGAATTTTTCCCTATGTATGGGCCATACTTTCCTGTTTCTTTGTGTCTTGAAATTTTGTGTTGAATACTGGACATTTTAAATAATATAATGTGGCAACTTTAAAAATCAGATTCCCCCTCCTCCTCAGAGTTTATTGTTGTTGCTGTCTCTCCCCACTTCTCCCATCTGTTTGTTTAGTGACTTTTCTGGACTAACTATGTAAAATCTGTTCCCTGTCATGTCTAACTAAAGTCTCTGCTTGTTTAGCTTAGTGTCCAGATAATAATTAGGCAGAGATTTTCTTAAATGCCTTGAACCAATAAATCTTCTATTTGCCAAGGAACCCTTTGCCAAGGGACCCTTTGGGTGTCTTCAGTGCTCTGGCATTTTACAACTCTGCATTAGCTTTGACCTTCTGCTTGTTCAGGGTCTCAAGGTCATCCAGAAGTGAGAGGTAAGGATCTTCTCTGGTCTTTTCTGGGCATGTGCACAGCCATGCACATGTGTGTACAGGTCTTCTAGATTCTTAGGAATATACTGGAAGTTTCCAAAGCTCCTTATGGGCATCTCATTCCTCAGATTTTCCTTTTAAGTTTTTTGGTCAGGCTCTTATTTGCTTCAATTTGTGTCTCAACCTCAGGCAGCTGTGATGTTAAACAATTGCCACTAAATTTTTTTGACAAATTCTCTGGCTTAAGGCTTTTTCCACTGAGCAGACTCTGAGTCAGGTCAAATAATGACAAGCATTGCAAATAGGACTTTTCCAGGGAGCTGCAAGACAAGTGAAATAGTGACATTTTTCTGGGTATGGGAGTTTTTGAGGTGTTCCAAACCCATTCTGCCCCCTCCAGTGACTGGTTTTTATAGCTACTGTGGTTCTGTGGCTGCCAGTTTTCAAAGATATGGAGGTAGGAAGAAAAAAATAGGAATAGAGAAAGTTAAAATGCCACAAACCTCACTGATCTTTTCAAGAGTCAGCTTTTTTTCTTGAATAAATGCTCCTTTTGTTATCATAAACTTTGGTTAATTTGCAGTTCTGAAGAAGTTCATTTGGACACATTTTTGCCCGTGTTCCCATTGCTTTTATGGACGAACTGATTCTGAGTCAAAATGTGTGTTTTTTTTTTTTTAATCGTGAATTAGTTTTAAATGTTTTTCAGATGATTTTCTGCATCTATTGGGATGAGAAAGAGATTATTCTTCTTAAACTGTTATTGTGATAAATTACTTGATAGATTTTCTGTTGTTGAAGGAATTAACAGAGTTCCTAGGGTAAGTTACTTAACTTCTCTGTATTTCAATTTACTTTCAAAATGGAGAACATGAGAGTATATTCTCATTGATTCTAAGTATTAGAAAGGAATGTATAGTGTCTGGCATGTAGTGACTCTCTTTAAAAAATTTATCTTAGGGCTTCTGTGGTGGCGCACTGGTTGAGAATCCGCCTGCCGATGCAGGGGACACGGGTTCGTGCCCCGGTCCGGGAAGATCCCACGTGCCGAGGAGCGGCTGGGCCCGTGAGCCATGGCCGCTGAGCCTGCGTGTCCGGAGCCTGCGTTCCACAATGGGAGAGGCTACAACAGTGAGAGGCCCACATCAGAAAGAAAAAAAGTTATTTTATATTGGAGCATAGTTGATTAACAATGTTTTGTTAGTTTCAGGTGTATAGCAAAGTGATTCAGCTATACATATACATGTATCTATTCTTTTTCGAATTATTTCCCATTTAGGTTATTACAGAATACTGAGCAGAGTTCCCTGTGCTATACAGTAGGTCCTTGTTGGTTATCTATTTTAAATATAGTAGTGTGTACATGTCAGTCCCAAATTCCCAATCTATCCCTCCCCCATCCACCCTTCCGAACCTTTAATGAAGGTCAGCTATTATTATTTTCTTTACATTTCAAGGATAAAGCCTACTTAGTTATGGTATATTGTTATTTAAAATATACTGCTAGATTCCATTTACCAACATTTTATTTAGACTTTTTTGCATCCATGATCATAAATGTGAGATTGATTTAAAGTTTCCTATCTTTTACTGTCCTTGTCTGGTTCTGGTATCAGGGTTATTCTTGCCTCAAAAAAAAAAAAAAAGGTTTATTATATTTCTAATGCCCCAGGGTGGGGATATCATCATCAAGGGAAAGGTGATAAGTGGATTAGAGAGAGGAGGTGGCAATGGCCTGGTAGGAGAAGTTTGGAGAACTTCCCTCAGGGCTGGGAATGGCACAGAGTTTGTTACTGAAACACAAGTAGTGAGTACCAGAGCCCCAACCTCTTACAGTCACCCCAGCAAGATGGCAGACCCATACAGAATGACCGCATGGAGAATCTGTCTTACCCACTTCATCAAGGTCACCATGCCCAGGTTTGGTCTGGAAACAGAGTAGCCACCTAACTTTAAAGACATTTCTTCAAAGAAGATATACAGATTGCCAACAAACACATGAAAGAATGCTCAACATCATTAATCATTAGAGAAGTGCAAATCAAAACTACAATGAGATACCATTTCACACTGGTCAGAACGGCCATCATCAAAAACTCTAGAAACAATAAATGCTGGAGAGGCTGTGGAGAAAAGGGAACCCTCTTGCTCTCTTGGTGGGAATGTAAATTGTTACAGGCACTATGGAGAACAGTATGGACGTTCCTTCAAAAACTACAAAGAGAACTAACATACAACCTAGCAATCCCACTACTGGGCATATACCCTGAGAAAACCATAATTCAAAAAGAGTCATGTACCAAAATGTTCATTGCAGCTCTATTTACAATAGCCAGGAGATGGAAGCAACCTAAGTGTCCATCAATAGATGAGTGGATAAAGAAGATGTGGCACATATATACAATGGAATATTACTCAGCCATAAAAAGAAACGAAATTGAGTTATTCGCAGTGAGGTGGATGGACCTAGAGTCTGTCGTACATAGTGAAGTAAGTCAGAAAGAGAATGACAAATACCGTATGCTAACACATATATATGGAATCTAAGAAAAAAAAAAGGTCATGAAGAACCTAGGGGTAAGATGGGAATGGAGATGCAGACCTGCCAGAGAATGGACTTGAGGATGTGGGGAGGGGGAAGGGTAAGCTGTGACAAAGTGAGAGAGTGGCATGGACATATATACACTACCAAATGTAGAATAGATAGCTAGTGGGAAGCAGCCGCATAGCACAGGGAGATCAGCTCAGTGCTTTGTGGGTGGGATAGGGAGGGTGGGAGGGAGGGTGACGCAAGAGGGAAGAGATATGGGAACATGTGTATATGTATAACTGATTCACTTTGTTGTAAAGCAGAAACTAACACACCATTGTAAAGCAGTTATACTCCAATAAAGATGTTAAAAAAAAAAAAAGGATGGTATGGGTTTGGATAGGAATATGCAGTCAGTTACTTCGCCACACGTTCTGGGCTGTTAATACTCTGGGACCTTGACTGAACCCTTGGGTATAAGCAAGAGGGTTTCAATAATGGTTGAAATTGAATCTCTTGCTCACCCAGCAGTGTAGAGACTTGAAAAAGTTTTCTGATTTATAAAGATATAAAAACTGTAACGTGTCATACACCCCATGATATGGAATCAACTTCATTCCCGCTGCCTCTGTTCTCGGTCCTCTCCAGCTTATTTTCTGTTTATTTGCATCCCTCTTTAGACTGTGAACTCTGAGGAGACTGGAACCTGGCTTTATTCTTCTCCATAGCTACAACTCTTAGCATGGGGCTAGCATAGAGCAGTTCTCTCTAAGTTCTTGGTGGAACTGAATTGACATAGAGATAAATGTTCCCTCGATGAGTTGAAAACTTATTTCTGAGTGAGGTTTTCAGGAAAAGAATTTGAATAATTCTTTTTTCTGAAGAAATTGGCTGTGTGGTGGGTGATATGCATTTGCTTCTTCAACATCTATTCCAACATCCTTCTAGTGTGTTCCTGTACTAAGGAGGCTGGAAAAATAAAAAATATTTCTCTAGACTCCCTTGAAGCCAGCATTTCAGATGTGGTTTAGGTTCCTTCAATCAAAATCTCCTGTGCAAGACTTGGATTTGGAACTGAGTTAAAAGGGAAAGAGGTAGGGCACGAGACATCTCGTTTTGCTAGCATGGGTTACGAAGAGACAGTGTCGTTAAGCAGCTTCCTAAATTGTTGGTTTCCTTGGCAATGGAGGAGGAAGATTTTCTGATCACATCAGAGACTGAACGATTCTGGAAACTGGAGGTTTGTTCCTCTGAGCTCACCCCAGAGCCTGCTTCTCTTGCTTTTCCATAAGCCTCTTAGTACTTGCTGATAGATGCCCTCCTGCCTAACTTAGTATGAGTGACTTCTATTATCTGTAACTGAATCCCAGGGTACAATCCTGGGTTGTACACTGCAGATTGTCAAGGAAATGGAAATCTATGGCTGGTTGCCTGACACGTTGTATTTGAAGATGGTGAGGATCCAGTTGGCAGGAAGGATAGGAACCTAGAGTGAATGGTCTACTAAAGGCAAGTCTCGGCAGGGGAACGGTAATGCTGTGACAGTCTAGCAGAGCAAGAATGAGGAACATAAGTACTTTGGAGTATGTTAACTATTTCTAACTGTACCACAGTACAGTTTACAGAAAGAAAATGGTAAGCTCAGGTTTCTTTCTTTACGTCTCAAGTTCTGGCAAGAGGACAAGGGAACTTTTATGGTTGCCTTAAAAGTAATTTCTCATCTCTCTTAGCCACAGGTGAAACAGCTGAAAATAGTTGCATTGCTTAAACCTGCAGGTTGTTGAATTATAATACATAGGGGTTGAATTCACAGCCTCAATAGGTCTCTTAAGTGTGAGCTAGGGCATGTTTAAAAGAGTGGGGATTGAGATTCCCACCCTTAAAAGATTCCTGGAATTGAGTTTTTTAAAATGCCTTTTAAGGACTGATCTACCATCGATCCTGAAATTCACTGAGCATCCCCTGTCAGTGAATCCTGCCTTGTTTGGACATCCTGGAATGACCTCCACTTTACAAAGGGAGGCCATGTTTCCTCCGGACCACCTCTATCACACCACTGCCTCTAGAGCAGTGATTAAAGTTAGCTACAAGCATCTCATGCACCTAAAGAATGGAAAAGTTTTAGTAATTTACATTGGCAGAAAATGTGGAGATCGGTGGGCATGGACTCTGAAGGCATTAAACCCGGGAGGGAGAAATGTAATTTTAAATCACCTCTCTGATTTAACAGTGGATTGAATGCATCGAGGTGAACTCACCACAGAACCTGGATTCAGTGTATTAGCTTGAGCAGCTGGATGTTCTACTATTTTATGTGTGTGGTCAATAGTCTTTGAAGATGGCCGTCATGAACCACAGCTCCCTGTATTCAAAGCCTTGTGTAATCTCACCCCGTGTTGGATTGAGGCCAGCCCAATGATGGACTTTAGCCAATAGAAGGACAGGAAGTTTCTGCTTTTGTGTTCTTTTGAACCCTGAGCAGACATGTACGATGTCCCACTATCCTGCTGGAGAGAGAGGTCACATGGAGGAGCTTGATGTGCCAGGCATGTGCAAGAAGAAGCCAGCTTGGATGTTACAGCCCACCTGGTTTGGCTCTTTAGGTATCCAGAGCCCCTGCTCAAACTGAGACTTCTCTCCCAAGAGCTATAATTAGGAGGTCTGAATTTGATCTCATGGAAGAAGGAGGTATGTCCTTCAAGATATGTACCGTTGCTCAGACACTACAGAGAAAAGCTATGGATGGACCAGACGCCAGGCAGAGGGTTTCAGAACAACATGCGCCCACCACATTCCACCTGTCTCTATTCAGTCCAAACCCACTCAAAGCACAGGCCAGCAGGAGAGCAATTTCTTCTAGCCTCTCAGGAGGCTGTGCTGTGTGTTTTGCTCTCAGTTACCCACCACAGTGGACCCGTGGATACAAAGGCACAGGGAACACATCCCACGCAAGTGTCTGATGAGCATTACCGAGTCAGCAGCATGAACAGCAAAGGCAAGAAGCTGGAGATTTCTTTCTCATTGCATCTGTTCTGAGATGCGGTAGAGTAATGGAAAGGACCTGGGCTTTGGAATGGAAAGAGATGGGGTTTGGTCCTGGTTTTGCCCCTTTCTAGCCAGAGTGTTCTTTGTGGTTGATTCTCCAGCATCCATGTCTCCACTTCTACCCCAAGTGATTATCTAAGCTGAGAGAACAAACCCCTTTAGCATTCAAGATAGCTAGGTGTGGGGCGGGGTCATTAGGACCCTCAGAATGGCCCCCCAGAGCGGTGTAGAAATATCAATTTTTGTGTGGCGAAGTACCAGCTTATACCAGGTGCTCTCATTAGTGACTTTCTTAGGAATGGACATACAGTTCAATCTTGGCCAAGGAGGAGTGAGAGGAAATCTGCTGGGGAGAGAGGGGGCTGCCACAAAAAGTTTTCACTCTTCTAGAAAGGCCATCCAGGCAGAGGTGGCTCTTTTCCTTCCTCTGAGTGTTGTATCTAGGTGTCATGCCTTGGACAAATCACTTAATCTCTATAATCCCCGCCTCTGGTGAGAATAGAGATGACGCATCACCTGTGCATAGCACTCACTCAGTAAGTGACAGTTATTATTGCTTTTATTACTCTAATGGGATAATAGTACATAAGTTCAGTGTAATTCATACTTGAACATGATACAACTTGCTTCTTGTCTCAAAGATGGCTGTCATCAAGTCCTCCCCTCCCCGCCAACACATGCCTCCTCTCACATCAAACGGTGAAGCTTATTTCCATTCTCTCTGAACGTGGGCTGGCTTTGTGACTGCTTTGATCAATAGAATGTAGTAGACGTGATGTTCTGGGACTTCTGATTCCAGGTCTCAAGACAACTGTTAGCTTCCCCTTCCTCTCTTTTGTAACGCTCGCCTTTGAGAGTCTCCCTTTTATTTTTTATTTATTTATTTATTTATTTATTTATTTTTTTTGTGGTATGCGGGCCTCTCACTGCTGTGGCCTCTCCCGTTGCGGAGCATAGGCTCCGGACGCGCAGGCCTAGCGGCCATGGCTCACGGGCTTAGTTGCTCCGCGGCATGTGGGATCTTCCCGGACCAGGGCACGAACCCGTGACCCCTGCATCAGCAGGCGGATTCTCAACCACCGCGCCACCAGGGAAGCCCGAGAGTCTCCCTTTTAGAGCCCAGCTGCCCCACTGTGAGAAGCCCAAGCCACGTGGAGAGGCCATGTAGAGGAGACCCAAGGCTCTCCAGCTGAGATATCCACCAGCAGCCAACTGCCCGCAATGGAGTGCGCCATCTTGGATGTTTCTGCTTAGTCTGCACCCAGATGATTGCAGCCCAGTTGACATAGTATGGGGTAGAAGAATTACCTATGTCCTCCCAATTTCCAGAATTGTGAGAGAAAGTAAAACGGTTGTAATTTTGAGCCATTAAAATTTGAGGTGGTTTGTTATACAGCAAGTGATAACAGAAACAACTTTTTTTTTAAATTGCTTTTTCTTTTTTTTTAAAAACATCTTTATTGGAGTATAATTGCTTTACAATGGTGTGTTAGTTTCTGCTTTATAACAAAGTGAATCAGTTATACATATACATATGTTCCCATATCTCTCCCCTCCTGCAGAAACAACTTCTTTAAAAGTATTCTGGAATTCTGGCTTTTCAGTGAGCTTGTATCCACTTCCCATCTCTCCTGCAGGCAGATACAGTGAGCATTAGATGTCACTAGCCACGCTTTCTGTTTCAGATCTCTGTCTCTTGATCTCTTTTGTTGATAAAGTGTATGTGCTGAAACCACCTCAATCAATGTTGTTAGCTTCTCTCCATACTCCCTGAAATGCTTGGAAGGCCATATTTGTGCCACAGGAAGAACATCAGATTTGCAGTCTCAAGGCTCAAGTTCAAGACCTGGCTAGTTTTGTTTTGTTTTGTTTTTTTTTTTGAGGTACGCGGGCCTCTCACTGTTGTGGCCTCTCCCATTGCGGAGCACAGGCTCCGGACGCGCAGGCTCAGGGGCCATGGCTCACGGGCCCAGCTGCTCCGCAGCACGTGGGATCTTCCCGGACCGGGGCACAAACCCGTGTGCCCTGCATCGGCAGGGAGACTCTCAACCACTGCGCCACCAGGGAAGCCCCTGGCTAGTTTACTTAGCAGTTGTGGGAACTTAGGCAAGGTTCTTAATCTTTGAGTCTCATTTTTGTTTTTCCATCAGTAAACTGAGGGTAATAATAGTAACTTCCTCACAGAGCAGTGGAACAGTGCAGATGAGGTAACGCATGTGAAAGTCCTTTGAAAGCGTATTCTCTGCACACGGTAATTATCGTTATTATGCATCATTGTACAATGACCACCAATGCATGAGTGCATCAATCAACAGCTCCTCTTTACATTATGTTTAGTCCTCCCCACTCTGGGAAACAAGATCACTGAGGGGGAAGCAAATACCATTACTATTATCTTCATCATTATCATCATCACCGTCTTCGCCATCTTCATCATCATCATCACCATCTTCATCATTATCATCATCACCGTCTTCGCCATCTTCATCATCATCATCACCATCTTCATCATCATCATCACCGTCTTCACCATCTTCATCATCATCATCACCATCTTCATCATCATCATCACCATCTTCATCATCATCACCATTATCATCATCACCGTCTTCACCATCTTCAGCAGCAGCAGCATCATCATTGTCACCATCACCACATACCATCGAGCATCTACCAAGCTGCACCCTTGTCATAGATTCTCACAACAGTTCTTCAGGATGTATGTGTTATTAACCCTCTTTGACAATGAGGAAAGCAAAGCTAGTCCTGGTTAATCTCCTTGCTCAAGATCATAGAGAAGTAAAGTTGGCTTACTGGAAAGTTAAAAACCAGATTAAAAGGGTATTTGTTGCCACATGCATGTTTTTCCTTTCCCTATCAACCTCAGAGAACTAATGACTCTTTTTAAGTGGCTCTGAGGGTATGTGGGATGTCAATAACATTATTCAGCTGCACTCCAAATGCTGTGATGCAAATGGCACTTTCTTGGGGGAAAAACACCCTCTGGCACTGGAAGAGCGGCAATGAAGATTGAGTCTGAAGCTGTCGACATCCTGAAAGTTCATGAGCTGGAGCTAAGGGGAGGCCAAGTGTCCCTGTTTATTTGCTCTGTGTAGCTATCTCTCAGAAGCTGGGCAGACACTAATTAGATAGCCACTTGGAAGGTTACTATCCCTAACTGGAAGCCATCCAAATTGCTCTCTTTGTTCCAGAAGCTTTGGAAGAGAATGTCTCCCTCCCTCCCCAACTGTCCTCCCACCCCATCCTCACTTGTCAAGCCCCAGGGACCACAAATTCCACTAAGTATGTCAAGTTGGCTTGGCATTGGTTTCCCAGATAGCACCTTTCATTAACACTGCCCTTCTGATGGTCTGGCTGCTGTACCTGTAGGGGTAGTGGGTGATGTGTTTGTTACCCTGGTGACATAGGAAAATGATAGAGGGGGAGGGAGGTGGATGGTGTGAATGACGTCGCAAACAGGCCTCAAAACTATGTGTTCTCTTTCCTCCATGCCTCTTGTGCTTCCGTAACATGGCACTTAGCCCTCTGGGGATGCCAGGGTGGGATCTGGTGTCAATTTGCTGGTTGTCTCATCTTTGAGTATCTTAAAGACACCTTGTGGTCTCCAAAGGTGGGTTTTGGAGAGCAGTCACTGTATTTTAATTATTATCCCTGGACCTCATTCCCCACCAAACACACACGCACGCACACACACACACACACACACACACACACATGCATGCACGCACGCAGGCTGCCCACCCAACCCTAGCAGTTGGAGGCTCTTAGGCAGTATGTGTGGAATTGAATTGCACCATTAATGTACCAATGGCATGGACCAAAGGCAGGGAGATAGTGATTGATCTTCTTAAGAGAACAAACTGTTTGCAGGTTCTTTAACACAGCGCTCATGCTGCATTCTGAACCCAGGAGTCACGCTAAGTAGATTGGGCACTCTGATTTTGAGAGGAGTCTAGCTTATGAAATTCTATACAAAGCAGAGAATTAGGTGGCCCTTTATGAGACAATAGCTCTACACAGCATATACCAAAACAAGTATGACATCATTTTCTAGACTTTCTGATACTACCTATGAGCAGGTAAGCTTTGCCTTTTGCCAGGCACGTCCATACCTTGGTCACACAATGGTTGTAATCCCAGTCCCAAAGAAGCCAGGTGGGCAGCTGACCGAAGAAAGGGCAGAGAGACTTACATGTGCTCCAATCCCTCCATCATCCATAAGTCCTGGCCAACGGGAGAATGAATAATAATTACTTTTCACTCTTCCATCTCTTTCAAAAATCTTTTTTATTCTTAGTGTAACCAAAGCCACAAGGAGAAACCAGTTGCAAACATTCTGCTTTTTGTCCAGGAGTTGTGAAACCACCAGAAGCCAACATCATTTACCTTCTTGCTTATCAGTCTTTTGGGGGAAGGGGGACATATCTCAAACTTAGACCAGCTAGTGGTTAGGGGCAATTGTCATCTGAAATGGTCATCTCATCAGGAACCATAAAATAAATCTGTATTTATACAGACAATAATTTCAACAACTTTGGGAAAAAGATTTGGAATTATGACTGAGACTCCCCCAAACCCACAAAGCGTGAGAGCCAGTAGTGGCCTGTATGAAATACACAGCTCTAAAGGCAGACTGGTTCCTGCAGAGAAGGGGGAAAATATTCCTTCTTCATTTCTAGCCCAGAAAATTTGGCCAGCGTCCTGGCTGGCTACACTATACTGAAGTCAGTTCAGTCATAGATTTTCCCTTTTCCTTGTTTGTGAGAGTTACTTGCAAAAGTCAGCCAACAAACCAGTCAGCCAGATGAGTTTCCCTTCCTTTATTCGATCAGAGAAAGTGTTCCATGTTGCAGAGTCCATGTAGGAATTAACTCATGTGCCAGGTACCAAAGAAAAGCTTGAATTGGTGGTCTGATTACATAAACTGTGCCAAGAGGGGCCAAAGACAGAAGGTCCTGATGAGGTCTCACCGATGATAGGCTCTCTGGCACATCAGTAGTAAAGCCTCAGCCTAGAACTGGCCATTTCTATTTCTTCAACAGCTAATGTTTAGTGAATGTTTTTCACGTGCTGGACATTGGGCTGAGTTCACAGTCACCACCTCATATAATCTTACAACAGGCTTTGGAGGGGTGGTGGCTAAGATCATCTTTGTTTATTTCCAAGGCAAATCTCTAAGGCTCAGAGAAAGAGAGAGAGAGAGAGGGAAACTTATCTGACAAATCTGATGAGTGGGAAAGTCAAGATTTGAATCCAGGTTTCCTTGGACTCAGACTGTACTATACTGATTATTTCAGGAGTTAAGTGTTTGAAGCATCAATGCCTGTATTATCCTCATCTGGCTGAGACTTAACATCTGATCTATCTTCTTGCAGGATTTGGGGTTAAGGATCCAAGCTGCCTGGCTCAACTCAAAGCGATGGCAGGGGCCCAAGCCTCGCAAGGTCAGGTCAGCTGATCCGAAATGCCTTGACTGTGAATCCAATGTCCCTCTTGCAACAGTATTCTTGGGGTTAAGTCTAATCTCCCTCTCTGCCCCTACTCCCCAGTTTTAATGATAAAGAAGTAGGTGTTGTTCCTTTTATTTTTAGGCAGCTGTAAAAAGGAGAAGGTAAGTTAGATTGAATGGGGAAAAAGTCATGCAAAGAGATGCTGGTCAAACAGGACTGGTGGTATGCGAGAGGGTCTGGGAGGGTTGGTGTGTCTGGAACCATAGGTGTGCTGGATCTCAAAGGGCACTCACTGTAGGCCCTGAAGAATCCTGACCTCTACCCTAAAAATGGTCACAGTTACCGTGACATGATCAGACTGGCATGCAGAACGATTACTATCAAATGAGAATTCTCATTTCTGATTCCCTAGAAACCTGCCTTCCCCAGGTTTTGTTGTTCCTAACAGGACAGATGGAGACTTGTGTGTGTCTTGGGCAGGCTAGCAGTTTGGTGTCCCTTCAAAGGCAATGATTTCAGTATTCATTCAACCTTTCTTTCAAAGAGAAGCTGAATTCCAGGGGTAGGCAGAGGAAGATTCCTGGTGTTGGGGCTCAGCCTGTGTGCTGAGCAATCTGTTGGGACCTCAGATTTGCAAACCTCATTCAACAAAGCCAAAGTCCTGCAGAACAGAACCTACCTCCTTAGGAGGTGATTCGTGATCAACTTGTTTGCCAGAATCTGCTTCTTGTTTCCTCATCTCCCAACTTAAATAGTTTATTGTGCTGGGGTATTTTTTTGTTTTGTTTTTCTTTTTAATTGAGCTATATATATACAACAATATACAAAATAACAGAAATAACTTTGCTGTACACCTGAAACTAACACAATATACAACAGTATTGTGTTAGTTTCAGGTGTACAGCAAAGTTATTCATTCAGTTATATGTATATATATATGTATATTCTTTTTCAGATTCTTTTCCATGATAGGTTGTTGTTACAAGATAGTGAATATGGTTCCCTGTGCTATACAGTTAATCCTTGTTGTTTATCAGTTGTATTCGTAGTGGTGTGTATCCGTTAATCCCAAACTCCTAATTTATTACTCCCTCTTCCCCTTTGGGAACCATAAATTTGTTTTCTATGTCTGTGAGTCTGTTTCTGTTTTGTAAATAATTTCATTTGTATTATTTTAAAATTCCAGATATAAGAGATATCATAAGAAAATACTATGGATAGTTATATGCCAACAAAATGGACAAGCTAGAAAAAATGGACAAGTTTCTAGAAACATACAGCCTGCCAAAACTGAATCAAGAAGAAACAGATAATTTGAACAGACCAGTTACTAGAAATGAAATAGAATCTGTAATTTAAAAAAGCTACCTGCAAACAAAAGTTCCAGTTTCAGTGGGGAATTCTACCAAACATACAAAGATGAACTTATACCTATACTTCTCAAACTCTTCCAAAAGATTAAAGAGGAGGGAACACTCCCAAAGTCATTCTATGAAGCCACTATCACCCTGACACTAAAAAACCAGACAAAGACACTACCAAAAAAAGAAATTATAGGCCAATATTTTCGATGAATATAGATGCCAAAAGTCTCAACAAAATATTAGCAAACTGAATCTAACAACACATAAAAAAAGGTCATACACCACAACCAAGTTGGATTCATCCCAGGGTCACAAGGATGGTTTAACATATGAAAATCAATCAATGCAATACACCACATCAACAAAAGAAAAGGCAAAAACCATACGATCATCTCAGTAGATGCAGAAAAATTTTGATAAAATTCAACATTCATTCATGATAAAAACTCTTACCAAAGTGGGTATGGAGGGAACATATCTCAAGATAATAAAAGCTATTTATGACAAACCCACAGCCAACGTAATACTCAATGGTGAAAAGCTGAAAGCCTTCCTGCTAAAATCTAGAGCAAGACAAGGATGCCCACTCTCACCACTTCCATTCAATGATGTATTTGTAGTCCTAGCTACAGTGATCAGATAAGAAAAAGAAATAAAAGATATCCAAATTGGAAGGGAAGAGGTAAGATTGTCATTATATGCAGATGATACTCTATATAGAAAACCCCAAAGACTCCAATCAAAAACTATTAGAACTATTAAATGAATTCAGCAAGGTAGCAGTTTACAAGATTAATGTATAGAAATCTGTTGCATTTCTTTACGCTAACAATGAACTATGAGAAAGCGAAAGTAAAAAAAAAAAATCCCATTTAAAATTGTGCTAGTTTTAAAATGTGTTTGAATTCTGTTTCTGGCCATAATGGAGAAACAAGGACCAGAGTTACTCTCCCACCTTAAACAACAAGAAAAGCAGACAAAATGAATGAGACAAAATGTTAAGCAATGGTTTTTTCAGTTATTGGAAACAGGCAGCATGGACTGTCCCCAGAAAAAAGGGAAATTAGTGAGGTGAGTCTCACAGTATCTGAAACGAAAAGCAAACACTGGATGAGATTAAAAACAGATTAGAGCCTACAGAAGAAAAGATCAGGGAATTTGAAACAGCAATTGAAACTATCTATAACAAAGTACACACACACACACACACACACACACACACACACACACACTCACACACAAGACTAGAAGAAAATAAACAGTGACCTATGGGACAATATCAAATGATCTAACATCTGAGATCCAGAAGGAGGGGATGAGGGTAGAAAATATTTAAAGAAATAATAACCAAAATGCTCTCAAAGTTGATGAAAACTATAAACCCACAGTTTCAAGAAGCTCAATAAACTTTTCCTGAAAGAAAACACATTTCTCTAAAGACTAATGAGGCTGAACATCTTTTCATGTGCTTACTGGCCATTTGTATATATTCTTTGGAGAAATGTCTATTCAAACTCTTCACCCATTCTTAAAATTAGGTTATTTTGCTTTTCATTGTTAAGTTGTAAGTGTTCTTTATATATTCTGGATGCTAGACCCTTATCAGATGTAAGATTAGGTCTCATTCTGTGGATTATCTTTTCACTATCTCGATAGTTTCTATATTAGTCAGGGTTCTCCAGAGAAACAGAAGCAATACAAGGTACAAAAAAGAGATTTATTTTAAGGAACTGGCTCACAAAAATGTGGGAACTGACAAGTCTGAGATATATAGGGCAGCACTGCAGGCTGAAAACTCAGACCGGATTGGTAATGTATCCTTGAGGCAGAATTTCTTCTTTCCCCAGAAACTTCAGGTTTTGCTTTTAAGGCCTTCAGCTAATTGGATGAGGCTTACCTACATTGTAGAGGGTAATCTCTTTACCTAAAGTCAACTGATATTAGATGTTAACTACATCAACAGGATGCCTTCACAGCAACATCTAGACTGTTTGCTTAAAGAACTATACTACATCTTCGTCATGTTGGCACAAAATTAGCAATCACAGTGGCACTTGACACACGAAAGTTTTAAATTTTGATGAAGTCAGATTTATCTATTGTTTTTCTTTGAGTGCTTATGTTTTAGGTGTCATGTATAAGAAACCCTTGCTTAATCCAAGGTCACACCTATGTTTTCTTATGAGACTTTTATAGTTTTCACTTTTACATTTAAGTCTTGGATCCATTTAGAGTCAATTTCTGTATATGGTGTGAGGCAGATGTTGTATACATCTTTCTGCATGTGTTTTTGTCAACATTTTAAGCCACTCAGTTTAATTTTCTCCATTATCTTACTATTCCAGTGCTTTGTTCAGGCCCCTTAGAGAGTTTAGGCCCGTGTCTGACCAATTTGCCCTTTAATTCAGTTCCAGATCCCAGACTGGGAGAAAATTTAGAGCTCTTGACCTCATTCCCCTGAATCCCTCTCTGATAGTCCTGCTTAGGGCCTTGAAAAGCAATAGAAAGAGCTGGAAGAAATGAACCTTGTTTTAGAGGGAGGCTTCATCTACTGGTCATCACAAAGTGCCTGGCTTTTTTTGGACTCATAAGTTGGCAAGAGAGGGTGCAGGGATCCACAAACTACAACCCGAGGGCAAAATATGGCCCTCTACCTGATTTTATAGGGACACAACCATACCCATTCGTTTACATATTTTCTATGCTGGCTTGAGAGCTAGAAAAAAGAGTTAAGTAATTATGATAGAAATTCTATAGCCTTCAAAACCTAAAATGTTTATGATCTGGGCCCTTTAGAGAAAACTTTGCTGACCTTTGTCACACATTCCTGGTGTGTCCAGAATGGAAATCTTGATTTCCTTTAAAGTAAGAGAAAATGGATGTGTAGCAGAGGCCGTTGCTTCTCCACCAAGATCCCCTCGGATCCCTTTCATGATGAGGTTGCTCATCCCCAGGTCCTGTGCTGCTTCTCTGAATGGATCACACTGTGACCTTCTCTTCTCTTGTGTGGCTCCTTTTCTTTTCTGCCCCCTGCTTCTCTTACCACCTTGCTAATTTCTTCTGAGAGCATTTCCTCAGTAAGTCACGTACATATGCGTTCTGTTCTCAGGCGCTACTTCTAGAGAATCCAACCTAAGACAGGCTGCATTGTCAGAATTAGAATTCCAGTTCATGCCTTCCTTCTTTCCTATCTGCCCTCCTAAATAATGGAGTCCAAAAGCTATCGGGTTGGGAAAAGCAAGGTAGACGTCTGTAATGGGGGACAAGGGGCTTGTGGTCTGGCAGCTCGGGGAGATGCTGGAGTCGGAGCAGAGAGAAGAGGGTGTTTGCATGGGGGAGGGTTTGGGGAGGGGGCTTGGCATGGGGCAACAATGCCCTGGCAGGCTGAAGAGAGCGACTGCACGGATGGCAATCGTGGCAATGGGAGATTACTACGCGAAGGGAATTGATCCAATCATTAACGATATTGAGGATAATGGGAGCCAGGTTTCTCATTGTCTGAGGGGTTACAAATATGGAAAGGGAGAAAAACTAGAATAAACTCTGTGGGGTTGGATTGGAATTGGAGGTATCAGTGTGAACTCATGTTTTCCATAGATAGAGGTAGATGAAAAAGTAGATACAGACGTAAACACATGTGGTCACTGAGAGGGTCCGGAAGCACCAACACCCCAAAGCAATAAACACCCTTAACACGCAGATCTTGGTTTCGAAATACCTTTCTCCTCTAAAAGGAATAAGGCGTCGTTGAGGAAATGGCTGATTCCAAGCTGGTGGAGAGAAAGTACAAGATAAGCTAGAGTGTCTTTTTGTGTTAGGAAGTAAGGGACTGCTCAAAGTAGGATGAGAAAATGTCAAAAAGGACATAGATGTGAGCTTGAAGGGGCTCCCATTGGCCAGATTTAGGACAATTTGTTCATCAGAATAAATGCTGTTAGTGACAGATTATAATCCACTGAAAAAAAATAGGAATCCATGAGTCTATATTGATATAAATACATGAATGAATAAATAAGTGGGGAGAAGAGAAAGGTCTTACCATAGAAAGCCAACTAATACATGTAGAAGGAATGACGTCATTAGAAGATCACCTTTTAGCAACCGTCATAGTAATAACAAATTCTGCCAAGAAATATCAATGGATGTAAAAACTAGTGGGTGAAAGTTTGATGAAGAACAAGATATTTACATAGTCTCAAAGTACCTTGTCACAACATGCTGATTAATGACAAAGGGAAAAATAGTAACTTTATATGGAGAAATTTGGCAGCTGCCACCTTAATCACATGATGAAATCACCAGTAATGAGACAAATCAAAATTGTGTACCACTTGATAGGATGCAATGAGAAAAACACAGCAGCCCTTTTGTGACTTTCCTGCCAACATGCATACCTTAAATCTAATTATGGGGAAACATTGGACAAACCCAAATTGAGGGGCATTCTCCAAAGTAACAGACTTGAAATTGTCAAAAGGGTCAAGGTTGTGAAAAACGGAGAGATGCTCCACTGAAGAGAACTTCAGTGATGTGGGATCCTGACTAGGTCACTCTGCCATAAAGGACATTACCGAGACAACTGGGCTTTGTGAGTCGGATGGTTGTAATGTATCAGTATTAATTTTCTGATTTTGGTGGTTGTATTATGGTTATGTAGGAGAATGTCCTTGTTCGCAGGGAATAAATAAACACTAAAGAATTGGGGAGTGATGAAGCATCCTGTCACCAAGCTAGTCTAGAAAAATAGGTCAGGGAAAAAAGGTTTTTGTACTATTCTTGCAACTCTTCTGTAAATTTGAAATTTCTTTGAAAGAAATAGAAAACAGTTAGAATATCATGGCTCACCCTCACCCCGCCCCCCCAAGAAAAATTGTGGTGAAATTAGTGGTTGAAAAGCACTGAGCAGCTACTCCCCTCCTGCTCTCTGCAGGGACACCATGGCTCCTCTGCATATAGCCCCTTAGTTTTAACCATTTCACTGTGTGCTGGCCTGACTTCCAACTGCCAGCTCCTTTGGCTGCCTGAGGGCTTTCTCGGGGTGCCAGAGTGGCACCGCCCACGCGCAGTGTGGAAATGTCAGGGAATTACTCCCCCCTGCCTTCTTCCCCAAGAGCAGCCCCCGAACAGTGACTGAAAAGAGTTGGTGGATAAATACCCCAGTCCCCTCTCCCTTCAGGTGGGATAATGTTGAGGCGTGCCCTGAATGGCTCCCTGAGTTCTCCAATAGGATTGAGCTCCGTGCGACCCCCTTACTGATTTTCTTCCCTTCCTTGATTGACTTCACCCTCCCCTATCGACATTTCCAGGAATTAGCTGTTTAATGAACTTATTTGTGCTCAAATCCTTTCCTCAGGAAGACCCTCTCTATCACATCACCCTATTTTATTGGCTTCATAGCAATTCTCACCATCTGAAATCATCCTGTTCCTTTACCTGTTGATTTATTTGCAATGCCTAAGACAGTATCTAGCATGTGGAGGGTACTCAGTAAATATTCATGGAATGAATGAAGGAGGAGAGGAATGTTTTTCCATCTGGGTTCTCAGAGGTTCCCCTGGCTTCAAGGTCCCATGGTCAAGAGAGCTCAGCCAGAGGACTCTCTGGACTGGATCCTCTCAACTCAGTAAGACTCCACCCTGGTCTATTCTTGTTATGGTTCCACTTGGGACTCAAGGGGATCAGAACATGCCACCCCAAAATATGCCACTTTGACATGGGATTATTTTGCATTGAAGGCAATTGAGAATCCCCAGATGCAAGAAGAATTCTCTGCCCTCCCCTTATCTACCTAAAAGCAGGGCGTAAACTTCCCTTTGAGGAAGATCTCCCCTTCCCCAGTACCAGGGAGAGAAGAGCAACTCTTATCAAAGATGGATAATGGACACCAAGATAAATTTTCATAAACAGACCTTATTAAAATAACCCTTATTTTCTATTAGTTCCCCCACATATTTCCTAGTCCCTTTCCCATAATTCATTGTCCCTTGAAGACCAAACCCTCTTTCCTTTGTTAAAAGAGTATTAACTCCCCTGAGTCTAGCTGCTTCTTTGAGTTTCTGTTCTTTTCTGTGAACTCCCATGCACATATATAATAATAAAAATTGTGTTCCTTTCCTTCTGTTAATGTCTTTTGTTAGTTTAATTTGCAGGTCCTCAGGCACACCCCTAAGAGGATAGAGGGAAAGTTTTTCTTCTCTGACAGAATACAAGCAAGCAGAGACATTTTTTTTTTTTTTTTTTTTTTTTTTTTTTTTTTTTTTTTTTTTTTTTTTTTTTGCGGTATGCGGGCCTCTCACGTTGTGGAGCGCAGGCTCAGTTGCCATGGCTCACGGGCCCAGCTGCTGCACGGCATGTGGGATCTTCCCGGACGGGGGCACGAACCCGTGTCCCCTGCATCGGCAGGCGGATTCTCAACCACTGTGCCACCAGGGAAGCCCAGAGACATTTTTTTTTAAAGTTTAAAACCACAAAGCTAATTCATCTACCTCATTTGACAGAGGAGATAGGTTTGGTTCCAAGTAGCCCAGTTGGTTGGTAGTAGAGCCCAGATGGAAGGTTGATGCCGTTTCATCCCATAAATACAATGGCTGCTGAATCAAGAGTCAGCAGGATGCCTGGTAGTCCCCATCAGCAGCTGAGCCCATAATCTGTCTGCTCATTTGACCAAATTTGGGGGAAGGCCAGAGTGAATTTAGCTGCTATTTATGGGAATACATGCACCCAGTAACTCCTCACAACAACCCTATGAATAGGTATCACCCCCACTTTATAGATGCTGACATTAAGGCTTGGTGAGTATTACTGAGAATGACTTAGAAATCTGAATATAGGAGATTGTTTTCAGTGAATTGTGACATTATTCCTTGCAGGCTCATGTGGTGATACTAACTGTTGGCCAAGTATTGTCAAGTACTGGTCCTGCTGGATCCCTCTTCAAAGCAGAAATAAGGCTTATCTGCAATTAGCTCATTCACTGTGTGCAAATAGTACTAATTGCTTGAAAACAGTGTGTTCTCTTAAGTAGGTTAAGCATTCCCCTCTAAAGTCGTGTTTGTACTATTAATTTGAGCAACAAACCTTTCCTTTATGAAGCAAGGCACAGTCCAGACAGGCCAGGCTGGGAGAAGCATTACAAATTCTCACTCATTGGAGTTGGGATGTGGATGTTGATGGACCTGTGCTTGCCAGGCTTGCTATTTCGAGCCTGAACGGAGGGTCAGCCAAATTCCGTAGTCACCTGAATTATTAAACATTTGATGGGAAATGAAAATGCCTTCTTTTCTAGTACCAGAGAACCTCCAAATTTCTGCCAACCCCATCTTGCCAACTGGAGGTCCTGCTGGGCTTCCTTTAATGAACAGATAAGACTCAGTTTTAATTAGCATACTAATTATTTCCATGAAAATGAATGTGGGAAAATGACTTGCAAACAGTTCATTTTCTTAAGTGGGGTACCAGGGTGCACCCCATAGGCCTGTCGATGGTGCCCCATGGCACAGCCAACTGTTTTGTTTACTGAGTAGTACAAATCTGGCCTCGACAAGCACGTGCTGGGCTCTGTGTGAGAGTTGGAGGATGGTGAAATGATGTCTTGTAGGAGTCAAGGGGGAAAGTTACTAGATTCTCTGAGTTAGGGTTCCTGGCTGCAAGCAACAGAAATCAATTCAGGAAAAGAGAAGAGAAAGGGAATGTTTTGGAAGGGTTGAGGGGTAAAGGTAGGCTGGGCTGGGGGCTGAGGGGGGCTGGGCAGAGGAACAATCTGGTGGGTAAATTGCCATCACACGAACTCATCTCTAGCTGACTTTGTGTCCTTGTGTAGCTCAGGCCACTGTCTCTATCCGGGAAGAAAAACCTCTTAGGCTCAGTACCTAGGAACATACAAATTAAACCGACAAAAGATAGATTAACAGGAGGAAAAAAACACCCAAATTTATTCATGTGTATATGGGAGCTCACAAAAGAAGTAGGTCTCCCAATAGCTAAAGGTTGGGAGAGAGAAGAGGCTTCTATGGGAAGAACAAATGGGTTTCTAGGGGAACAAACAGGACATAAGAAAATTTGTGATAATACTTGTTTATGCAGGAGCGAGTGATCTCGTCCATCTTTTTCATGGCCATAAAACTCCCCCAGAGAAGGGAATTTATGACAGTTTCATTCTTAGAAGTTTTTCTTTCAGTGAGATAAAGGAAGCTCCGAGTGGGTCCCCACACCTCTCACCTGAATGACTGTGATGTCCTCCTAACTGGTATCACAGTTTCCTCTCTGGCCACCCACCAACATGCTCTCCACAGCATCCAGAGGAACTCATTTAGAATGGAAATCAGATAATGCCACCCTTGTGCCTAAAAACCTCTGTGACCCAGTGTCCAGACCTTGGCTTCTAACACCATTCTCTAGTGAATGAACTAAGGCTCCTTGGAGAAATGGTGGATTCTAGGACTGGGCAGGGAATATATAAGATGTGCTTGAAGCATCTTGTAGTGACAGAAAATAAGGAAATGCTCAAGAAACAAAATGATGGGTTTACATCAAAGGGACACAGGCATCAGCTGAAAGAGCTCCTAGTAGCCAAAGCTGGAATAATCTGTGCAAGAAAATAAACAACATAGTATTAGAATAGAACCCAAAGTACAAAGTAAGTATCTATGAGTCTATACTGACATCGGTAATTGAATAAGTAAATAAATGGGGAAGAAGAAACAAACGTCCCATATGGAAGAATTCCAAATAATTTATGGAGCCACTCCCCCATAAAGGAGGTGGAGTATAGCTTCCCATCCTGTGAACGTGGGCTGCACACTGCGACTCCTTCTGAAGAGCAGAATACAGAAAGAGGGAAAAGAGAGAAACGTTACAGCAGAGAAGCTGGACAAATGCTGCCTCAACCAGGTGGTCAAGGTCAACATCAACAGTGATCAGTATGTTGATTGCAGGTACCCTTGATGTGATGTCATGCGAGTGGGGTTTTACCTCTGTGGTCTTCCTCCCATGACCCAAACCCCAGGCGAGTAACCCATAACCCATGAGAAAAACGTCAGACAAAACCAAACTGAAGGACAGTCTACAAAATACCTGACCAGTACTCCTCGAAACAGTCAAGGTCACCCAAAAGAAGGAAGGTCTGTAAAACCATCACTACTCAGAGGAGACTCAGGAGACATGACATCTAAAAGTCATGTAGCATCTTACGTACCCCTATGTTCATGGCAGCGCTATTCACAATAGCCAAGACATGGAAACAACCTAAATGTCCATCGACAGATGAATGGATAAAGAAGATGTGGTACATATATACAGAGGAATAATATTCAGCCATAAAAAAGAATGAAATAATGACATTTGCAGCAACATGGATGGACCTAGAGATTGTCATACTAAGTGAAGTAAGTCAGAAAGAGAACGGCAAATACCATATGATATCACTTATATGTGGAATCTAAAATATGACACAAATGGACCTATCTATGAAACAGATGCAGACTCACAGACATAAAGAATAGACTTGTGGTTGCCATGGGGTGGAGGGAGGGATGGATTGGGAGTTTGGGATTAGCAGATGCAAACTATTATATAGAGAATGGATAAACAAAAAGGTCCTACTGTATAGCACAGGGAACTATATTCAATATCCTGGGATAAACCATAATGGAAAATAATATTAAAAAGAATGTATATATATGTATAACTGAATCTCTTTGCTGTACAGCAGAAATTAACACAACATTGTAAATCAACTATATTTCAATTAAAAAAAAGAAAGAAAAAAAAAAGTAATGTAGGGCTTCCCTGGTGGCGCAGTGGTTGAGAATCCGTCCGCCGATGCAGGGGACATGGGTTCGTGTCCCAGTCCGGGAGGATCCCACATGCCGCGGAGCAGCTGGGCCCGTGAGCCATGGCCGCTGAGCCTGCACATCCGGAGCCTGTGCTCCGCAATGGGAGAGGCCACAACGAGGCCCACGTATCACAAAAAAAAAAAAAAAAGTAATGTAGCATCTTGATGGAAGCCTGGAACAGAAAGAGGACGTCAAGAAAAAATATAGGAAATCTGAATAAAGTATAGACTTATGCTAATGACAATGTATCAGTGTCGGTTCCTTACCTGTGGCGAAAGTACCATATATAATGTAAGATCTTAACAATAGTGGGTATATGGGGATTCTCTGTATTACCCTTGCAACTTTACGTTCTAAAAACTCCCCTGAAATAAAAAGTGTACTGACAAACAAAACAAAAAATCGTCTGAAGGTTTCTTATTGGGCTGAGAATAAAATCCACACTTCTCATTCCAGCTGACAGTTGACAGTGTCCCTCGTGACCTGGCTGCCCCGCCTCCTGCCACCTCCCCAGCCACACTGGCCTTCGACAAAGGGCCCTTTCTTTTGGCGGCCCCTCCTCTTCCCCTTGTTCTCCTTCTCTGTCTCTCTTCCTCCAGGCCAAGTCCTTCTCATCTTTCGTATCACAAGTTCATTGCCATCTCCTCCAAGAAGCCACCTTGAGCACGATGAACCCATCACACTCCATTCATTTCCTGCACTGAGCTTACGCCAACCTACCTTGATCCTATATAGCTGTTCACCTGTGTGTTCCTGGCTTCCCCAGGAGAATGCATCCAACCTGTTCACAATCAGCACCTTGCAGGGACTGGGCATTTAATAAATATCCATCTTTTTTACGCTACGTGGGCCTCTCACTGCCGTGGCCTCTCCCGCTGCGGAGCACAAGCTCCGGACGCGCAGGCTCAGCGGCCATGGCTCACGGGCCCAGCTGCTCCGCGGCATGTGGGATCTTCCCGGACCGGGGCACGAACCCGCGTCCCCTGCATCGGCAGGCGGACTCTCAACCACTGCGCCACCAGGGAAGCCCAATAAACATCCATCTTAAGGGCACATGATTGCATAACTAGGATCCACAACATAACACAATCGTTAACGTGTTATTCCTTGAGCTTTTCCCAACTATATTTTGTTAAATCACCAAAAGTAATGAGTTTAGTGTGAGGATGGAGGAAGTTCATAAGGAACAGAGAGATTATTTTTCCCTTTGTCTTTCCCCTTGGAAATGAGGAAGGAGCCAAAACGTCTTTGAGAAATAAGCTTTTTCTTCTTTTGCCCCAAAGCATCCCGCTGAGCTGGGCTCTGTGTAGTTTGTGGAACTCTCCGGAATGAATGAAACCCAGTGTGTTTTTGTGCTTAAGGCACATTGCCAATTATCTGTGCTGATGGAGCAGAGAACTTCCTCATTCTTGTAAGGGATTGTTTTCCAAAGTGAAAGACAACTTTTACTTGCCTGGGGTGCAGGTGGGGAGCAGGGAATGGGGAGTTAGGGTTTAATGAGCAGGGCGTATCAGTTTAGGGTGAAGAAGAAGTTCAGGAGATGGAAGGTGCTGATGCTTTGCAAAACGTACTTACTGCCTCTGAACTGTACACTTTAAAGAATGGCTAAAATGGTAAATTTTATGTTATGTATATTTTATCACAGTAAAAAGAAATCCCGTGATACATTCTTCCAACTTGAAAGTAGTCACAATATTCTGATGGGGAATAAAGGTCGGTTACACAGCAAGTACAGAGTAAGATCCCATTTTTAATTTTCAAAATTATGGGTAACAAGACACTGGAAATAAAGATGTCAAAAACAATAAGTGATTATTTTGGAGTGGGAGTGACTTCTACTGTCTTCTTTGGGCTTCTCTGTATTTTCCCAGTCATATATTCTACAATAAATGTTTGTATATCTTTTGTAACCAGATAAAACACAGACACACAACGTTAAGAATATACTTAATACCACCGAATTGTACATTTTCATGTGGTTATGATGGTAAATTTGTGTTATGTGTATTTTACCCCAGTAAAAAAATGTATTTTTGAAAAGACAACTTAAAGACATTGCCTCCCTGGGTTTTCTTGAGGCTGATGTTGTGCTATTTGGTAGTCATTCCCCATCACCCACCCCACTGTGCGGTCCAGGGGAGAGAGACCCGGCTTGGGAAGTGAAATCAAGAGGCTGAAAGATACCAGGTATGGGTTTCACCGGTTCTATGTACAATCCAACAGCTTGGCTCCTTTCCTTCAAATAAGATGGAAAGTATTCTGTAAGAGCAGATTTTATTGTTTTGTTTTGTTTTTTTAAAGAGTTCGCTCAGGATTTGTTACCATTCAAATTGAGGGCGAGTTAACATCTAACCCTCCTATTTTCTACAAAGTCAAGATTGTTCAATGTGATAGTATAAACATGATTGCCCGAGAAACAGTCACAAATCTTCGGAGGATGAACTGTTTTCAAGAATGCAGAGATGCCACATCACGTTGACACACAAATCAAGACGCATTATATTTGGGTAGTATTTTTAACCTTCTAAAGTGTATTCATGCTTTTTATTTATTGCACTCTCGGGCAAATCATGTGAAAGTGGCTTTTTCACTTGAAATAGGGGAGGTTGTCGGTGCTGGGGAAGGGCTGTCTGCGGTGTGAAGTCCTAAAGAAGGTAAGAGGGGGTGGGCTTGAGGGGGAAGGAGGGTGGACCTCCTCTATGGTCTCTGGAAGGAGCAAGGAGCAGGTGGGAACATCAACAGAGAGGACTGGAGTGACTTTGTTGAGGGATGTTATCAAGGAGCCAGTGCAGAGCCTGAGCCTGAGTTCTCCACCGGGAGGCTGAGGGGGTCCGGATATTTATACACCACCTCTGAGCCCTCCCCGGGGGCGGCACCTCGCCAGGCAGTGCAGCCTGACCCTCACATGGGCCACGTACAGGTGCTGACCGCTGCAGCAGAACCACTGTGCTCTGCGCTATAAGAACTGAGGGGCTCCTTGCGCCCTGATATTGCATGCCAATGCGGAGGGTGTTTAAGGAAAGGACAGAAGGTATGAAACAGTCCTCCTTGGAGACAGGAAATCAACCCGGCTGGGCAGTGCTGAACACCCAGCCACGGTACCTGACGGTGCATTTCAAACCAGGACACAACTCAGCTTCTCCTGAGCCAAGCTGTGTGGCCGTTCTGTGCCGGTGCCAGGATGGAAGCAGACGAGACATCCTCACTGCCCACTGGGAACTCACTGGGGCCAGCGGAGCTGCAGGCTGAGGCTGTGGAATGAGAAGTGGGGGGGTTATGGGTGCAGCGTGGGGTGTCCCGACTGAGGGGTGGGGAACGTCTGGGCCCGGGATGATGAGACCCCACGGTCAAGTCCTTGAAAGATGGATATTGACATGACAGCTACAAGATCTGTTTGAACCTAACTGATTTCATCTGAGAAATGGGACGATGCTGGATTTGAAATCTCTGTTTAAACTTCTGAGTGATGAGAAGGGCCACGGTTTTTGGCGAGTGGTCTCAGGATTTTGGATTTCCAATCCTCACCCCAGGGATCAAATGCATACCAGGAAGCTGTAGGGAGTCCACAAAAACACCAGCAGGGATTTAGGCCCTAAGATCAAGAGGGGTCCAAGCAGCCTGGAAGCCAAGCAGTGTCATACAGTGGCACTTGCCACTTTTATTCCTTCTTTCAGTAAAGTGTCACTGAGATCCTGCCCTGAGCCAGATCCTGGACCAGACACTGGAGACACTCATGGGAACTAGATCCAGGGAACAAGGCAGTCAAGGCCTTGACCCCAACATGCTGGGGGACAGGAGGGCAGGAGGCAAAGCCTTCCCTGTCCTCATAGCTGATTTGTCTCCTGATGACCCTGCGCTGGCCCTGGGGTATCACAGGGTCTATCACGTGTTGGCCACACAGCTGTGGGCAGGTTACTTAAACTCTTGGAGCCTCATTTTCCTCATGTGCAAAATAGTAACTTATCTAACACACAGGGTTATTTTAAGAAATAAATGAATTACTGCAAGTCAAGTGCTTACAGCAGAGCTTGGCCATCAATAAGTGTTAGTGGTTATTTTTCAAGGAGCTGACCTACTCTTTCTGGGAAGATCTCACTAGCCCGCTTATACGCCTCACAAGCGTCCTATTCTAATAAATCACTTCTTATCTATTACTTTGCTTTCTGCTGAATTCTTTCTGTGCTGAGATATAAAGAACCGGAGCACCTCAGAGCCCCCTGAAACACCTCCTGGCAGTTTCACCAGGAGGGACCCCAATGCCTTGGCTCTGGCTAAAATGGACCAGAACCATGTGACTGAATGAGGAATGATGCAGGATTTGGAGTTAGGCAGACCTGGGTTGGTGTCTCAGCCTCTCTCTCAGTATGATCCTGGGAAAGTGACTTCACTTTCTTGAAATTTAGTTTCCTCTGCTATAAAGTGGTGATAATAGCGTGTACATTACAGGACTGCTGTATCGCTTGTGTACTGCTGAGTTCCAAACCACTCCAAAATGTAGTGGCTTAAACCCAAAGTCTGCCATTTTGCTCATGAGTCAGTGGATTGGCAATGTCAACTGGAAAAAAAAAAAAAAAGCACAACCTAAAAGTTGAGAAAAAAATGCACAACCTAAAAGTTGAGAGTTATGTTTTATTCAGTGGACAAAACTGAGGACTTAAGCCTGGGACACAGCGTCTCAGGTAACCCTGAGAGACTGCTGCAACGAGGCAAGAGAGGAGGCGGGAGAGGATATATAGGGTTTTGCAACAAAAACCAGATAGTTGGACCATCAAAAGATTACTGTTAATTAAGGAGAACCAGATATCTCAAGTTAAGAAATGTAGCACTCTTGTGTGTATGGGAAAATGCAAAGCCTGGGCTCATTGAAATTATTCCCGTGATACGCACCTCAGCTCTCTGGGGCCAGTATCCTGGGCTTCTCACTCTAAATGTCCTCAGGGTGCACCCTCGTGGGTGGCTTGCAGCAGTTGACTGGTAGATGATGGGCATCCTGCCTCCATCTTGGGTTCCCTCAGGGCTCACCTTCGGGGCGGCTGTAATGTGATGGCTTGATGGCTGCAACATCCTTTGTTTACTGGTACGGCAGGCAATATTTTCCATTCACAGCACTTCGGGCTAAGTTCAGTCAGGTGGTCTGCTGGTCTTGGCTGGGCTCACTTGGGCATCTGTGGTCAGCTGGTGGTCAGTGGCTCGGGTGTTTGGCTGGCTGTGGACTGGGGGGACTGGTAAGAGGGCCATGTGTGTCCTGTGTGTATAGCAGCCTAGCCCGGGCTGGTGCACATGATGGAAATGTCAGGGTTTCTAAAAACCACAGGAGAGTAAACCCAGCGCCCAAGCTAGTTAAAGCAAGTGCCACTGCCAGATTCAAGGGCGGAGAAGTTAATGGGAAGGGAAGAATTTGGCCAGTTTTGCCATCTACCAGGTAGTTTTGAGAAGAAAACGAGATCATATAAGCACAGTGCCTACTGGTGCTCAATTAGTGCTCAATAAACATATTGACAATGATTAATTTCTCTCTTCGAGTTTTTTAATAATGATAAGGTAGATGTTAGAATAGATATTAAGTAGTAACTTTTAATTTTCGTGAAGCGTCTTGCCTCCGTTTCCATTATCTATCATGACGATAGATAATCACTTTCAGGCAGCGATGTCTCAGGAAGGATTGGATGAGGGAATGATGGGTAAGTGTTCGCACAGAGCCGGGTGTGGGGAACGAGGTCGTTATTATTACTGGTGTAAGATCCGAGTCTCCCTCTCCTCTCTGCACACAAAAACATGACAGAGGCTTGATCGCTTTTTCATTTTGTTTTATTTTGACCCACATCCCACTTTTCAAAGAACCTGAGTCTCAGCTGTTTGTAGAGACTCGCCTTCAGGCTCTCCTTTCTTCCGGCTCCCCAGCTGCCTCTCTCCTCATCTCCGCTCCCTGAAGGCACCTCCTCCCTTTGTGTTTCATCCCCCTTCCTCCACCGCAGTCTCCCATATGCCTAGGGGGTTCCTCCTGGAACCCTGAAGCTGCAGCTTCAGGGGACTCCGAGGGTGACCCTGCAGCCACAGGGCCCTTCCAGGTAAGGGTGACCAAGGAGGGAGGTGCTGGGCTCCCGTCTGGGGCTCAGAATAGCTGCAGGCCAGACACAGCGCATGGGCCTCCCAGGTGCTCTGAGGGGCTCTTATCCCCCATCTGTAAGAGAAAGGAGCCCCCTCCACCTTGCGCCTTCTCAGGGTTTCCAGGGACTCCGGGCAGCCTCTGAAGCTCTTCACTGCTGTCGGATGACCTGGGGAAATGCCTAATGCTTTGAGCTTGGGAAACTCAAACGCCAAACCAGTCACTCACCCTGGTAGAGGATTGTACAGGCTCGTCTCAAAGCCTGAATGGTCTAAAATATGCATAACTTGAGTCTCCGCCCCCGATCCCTACACCTTGTTACCCAAGATGGGGCCTCTTGGGCTTAAATGCCAGACAACCTCCTTCCTCAGGAACCAGGCCACTGAGAAAGGGGAGTGGGAGTAGGAGAGGTCCCTCCCCCCGAGGTGGCTCAGAGCACCCTCCCTGCAGAAGATGACGCTTCTTCGGAGACCGACTTCTGGAGCAGCCGCTCCAGCACCACTGGAGCAGCCAGGTGCTTTACACATATTCTCTTGTTAGTTCTCGTAACATTCTCGCGAGGCTGGCAGTGGCAAAGCCACTTTACAGTTGCAGGTATGGAGGATCAGAGAGCTTAAGACAATTTCTTTTGAGTTCCAAATTCAAGGATAGAGCATAATTGATTGGTGGGGGGTGCACAGGGATTAGGGGCAGCCCACGAGACAGCTGAGGCCAAGTCCTTGGCTCTGCACCTCATGGTAGGGGAATGAAAATAGCAATGTGCTGAGAGCGGGCAGGCCAGGTTTAAGGATGCTTTTAAGGAAATTGAGGGTCTTTTGGACTTTGCCATGGAGGCAAGTTTCCTTGAACTCACCGAGCCTCAGTTTTCTCACCTGTAAAATGGGCTTGTTGTGAGGATCAATGAGGGGAGGTGTAGGAAGCATTGTGGTTCAGTTCCTGGCTTGTGCAGAGCAGGGGTCCTTATCCTACATCCTGGCTCCAGGAATCCCAAAGGACAGGAGGGCCTCCGGCCTTGCCTTTCTTGCTGGTCATTTCCAAGGGCAGCTCTGTGCCCTACAGTAAAAGCAGGGCCCAGGTCCCAGCCCCAGGCAACTGCTGTGGTTTCTATGGTTGTTTCAACAACCTGGCTCTTCCAGACAGAACCGAGGCTGAGCTTCTCTTGTAAACATTGATGGAAGCCTCAGACAGAGAGGAACACGAAAACAAAAGACGTTTTATTTATGATAGAAAAAGAAACCAACAGAAAACAAAAACATCTACAGGCCTGAAGGAGGGGGGAATGTTTAAATAAACCATGGCAGGTCCACTGGACGAAATACTGTGCAACTATTGAAATGATATTTACCAAGGGTTTGTAATAACTCAGGAAAAACGCTTATTCTATAAAGCTAAGTAAAAAAGGGAAGCAACTGAATTGTATATTCAGCACAATCACATCTAGGCAAAAATCAAGCCAAACAAAAATCATGCACAAGAAAAGCAGACCGGAGGGACCTACACCACAGTGGAGGGGTCTGTCTTTGGGTGGCGAAACTGGGGAGATTTTTTATACCTTTCTCTATTTTCCAATTCTTGTTCTATAATGGCATGGTTGGCCTAATGTGCAAAGCAACACAAAGTTAAGTTTGTTTTTTTTTTTTTCCTAAAGAAGAAAGAACTCTTACTGGGAAAGCAGGAACAGATGGGCCATGGAGAAGCCCAGTGACACACAGGTCACTCTGAGGCTGAGGGCTAGAGGGCAACAGACAAGGCTATTAAAAAGGTCAAGTGGAAATCCTAGACTCTGATTTCGTGGAGTCATATGGGCTCACTGACACCCAGCCACACGTTCAGGTGTGGCGTCTGTGTGTTATTGTGACTCTCACCCTTAAAGGTGCAAACTCTGCTTCTCTCTTGGGAATGTAGCTTACCTCTATCTAAAGACCCTCTTTCGTAAATGTTGGTGTAATGAGATTCTTTCCCTCACAGGAAAGGCTGAAGCAAATAGCTGGGCTCCTGCCCTCTTCACACAACAGGATGGAGTGCCTGGGAGACACTCCTGCCCTCCCCCGCTGGCGTGGCAAAGTCATTCAGGAGGCAGAGACAGCCCTGCCAGGCCCTGAGCCAGCCTTGGTCTCTGCATCTTCCAGATTTCCACGCAGGGCTCTGCCCAGCTTCTTCTTATCAGGGAGCCTGATCGCACGATCTCACTTGCCTGCCTTCTCTTTCTCTATGGCCTGTATGCAGCATGGGTTCTACTTGTTTGTTTATGTATTTGTTTTCTAAAATTGCCTGTTTTCTACAGCTAGAATGTGAGGTCTATTAGGGCAGGGATGTATTGTTATCTCCAACACCCGGAACAGCGCCTGGCTTAAACCCTGACCATCACGGCCCCAGGTGGGTTTTGCAACCCCCCGAACCTTGCCCTAGCAGGACAGCCCTGACCACTCTCATCCCTAAACCCAGCTCTGGAGACCCAGGCCAAGAATAAGAAATGCACAGCTCTAATCTATCAGTAATGACTGCCAGGGGATCCACGTTGAAAGAGTTCTGAGGCCATTGAAAGAGCTCAACAAGAAAAGACATGGTGATTGTTTAGTGATGTCTGCCATGGGACCATAGGAGGCAGACAAGATGTGTGGCGTACCTGAACCCAGGCTCAAGTCTCAGCTCCCCCTCTCATCATGAAGACCACATCCACCATCTAGAACAAGCTCTGCTGCCTTATCCCTTGATCCATTTCCCTAGTCCCTGCCATATGTATGCAATGGGCTTCTGGATGTTTTCCAGAGTGATCCCTAGCTCACCCTTGGCTTGGAGCCCTTCCCCACACCCTACCCAGCTTGGCTGTGGTCTTGTCCCCTGCCGGGCTCCTTACTGGAGACCTACCCCTTGGGGCTGGATGTGGCTCTACCTGCCCCAGCTCCCAGATGAGGTTCTCCTTCTGAGCAAACCCCTCTCCCTGCCTGGCATCCCATCTCCAATTCCCCTGGGTCCCTTGGAGGTTCATGCCTGAGTGTTGACTCTGAGCTTGGGCGTGGCCTTTGTGGTGGAGGGGTTTGGGGAGGAGGTCACCCTCCACAGGCTCCAGCCATAGTCCCAGCAATCTTTCCTTCCCCGGCCTCCAACTTAGAAATAAACTAAGCAGCTTCTCCTCCCAGGCCCTAGAATAGGGAAGGTGGCCTTGTGCGGTCCAAGAAAAGGCTTCGTCTCTGTAACAACCTCCTGTCATTCTTTGTTCCAATCCTGCATCTTCCAAAGAGATCCCCCCACCCCAGATCAGCCCCAACAGCTGCAGTGAACACAAGCTCCTGCCAGGACCCCGCGGAACTGGGAAGAGCTTTCTCCAGGTGCTCACCTTTATCCCCCAGGCAGATTAGGACGTGGATGGTCCTTCCCGTTTTTAAGATAGGGATGCTGAAGTCTGAGCATTCCTGTCTCCCCACCTGTGGGACCTGCCCTGGTCCACCTCCCTTCTCTGCTTCTTTCCTCATGCAGCTTGTCACTTTAGAAGTAGTCCCAGCTTCCTGGCTTCTGGCTGGGACCAAGAACATCACTGCTCTTCTTTCTGTATATGTGTCACCTTTGGAGATGGAACAGGGCTGCAGTAATAGATTGGACCAGTCTCTCTCCCCTCCCTCTGGGAAGAAAGGTAACTTCCTGAGGTTGGAGAGCTTCTTCCCTTGGAGAATTTACCAAACCTGATATGAAAGGAGGTCCCCGTCTCCCAATGCACCACTAGAACTTTCTAGTTCCCCAGCTCCATCATGGACCTGCCCCTCCCTGGTCCTCTCCTGTCTGATGAGGCAGACCAGGTGACCGCAAGGCACAGGGAGGGTGAAGGATGCCATCACCTCTCACCACCTGGAAGGGCTGACTGGTGGTGGCTGCCCCCCACCCCCCAGCTCCAAGGTGAGGGTTGGGTTGCATGGGGAACTGTATTGTGAAGGGTTCTGAGATGTGGGGAGAGAGTGCAGTGGTCATATAACAGTGGGCCCAGCAGACGGTGGCCCTTGGATCACATTTTTCCCCCACTCTCCTGAGACCTCGTATTTAGAATCAATTGTATTCTCAGTAAACCCTGCAAGAAGATGTGTCTTTACAAATGGATGCTGAAAAGGGAGGTTTCTCCTCCTTCCAGTATACTAGAATTCCAGGTAATGAGAAAAATGAAAGTGGGCTTTGGTCAATTTATTCTGCAGACAAGAGTCCCCACGGGCTGTTCCAACTTCAGCTGTTCTGCTTTTGCAACAATCTCTCCCTCTGGCTGGGCCCCCTGGGGCTCTCCTGGGCTCCTTCCTGGTCCTGCTGGAGCCACCCCCCTTCATTTTCCCCACCTGTGTGTCCCAGCTGCTTCTGGGAATCTTGGAGGTTGGGGCTCAGTGGCCAATGTTTAGGAAGAGGCCCTGGCGGTTTATGGAGGTCTAGCCCCGATCCAGCAGGGTCAGCTTGAGGGGTCACTGGGGGTCAACTGGCCGCTGGAACCAGGACTGTGGTAAGGCTGTGCCCCTGAATTTTGCTGGGATCCTGGTACCCGCCCCCCATTCAGAGCTCGAGCAAGGTGACGGTCTTCCCTGTGGACGTGGGCATCCTGGGCCTCAGAGCACCGGTCCCGAGTTCCATGCCCACACTGGGCTTCTGCAGCCCAATGGTGGCAAAGATGCAGCTAAGAAGTCCAGCCAGTGGAGGAGACAGGACTGGAGTTCACCTCTTGCTGGCCAGATTCCCAGGCCACCTGATCTCCCAGAAATGGCCCATGGAGTGATGGGTAGGGGATACTTTGGTCTCTAGTTTTGCAGAAGGAGCCCAGCAGGGGGGCCACTAGACCCTGGTCTGGGGCACATCAGGGCCGGGCAAGGTCAGGACGGTGGGCAGGAGGGTGCCCTGAGGGGAGGGGAAGCTCTGTAGCTCCTCGGGCACAAACCTGGGTGAGACGTAGTCTGCCAGGAAGCGGAGGGTGCGCTGGCGCCCCACGCAGTAGATGAGGTCGTCCACCACGGCACACTGGAAGGTGTCCGGGTAAGGGGTCCGATACGTGGCGCACTCGTACCAGAGGCGGGCGCTGGCGCTGCAGCGGTACACGCTGATGCCCAGGCTGCGGTTGAGGTCAAAGCGATAGAGAAAGCCTTTGACCGCCACCATCTCGGCTGTACGGTCCTTGCCGCCCCCAGTGGGGCCGGCCCGCCAGCGCTGCTCCTGGGCCGAGAATCGGAGCAGCAGGTAGCGCAGGGAGCCGCCGGTGACGAAGATCTCTCCGGCACACGCCGTGGCTGTGTGCGCCAGGGCAAAGGTGTCGTTGGGAAGCGGCGGGGAAAAGGTCCAGCGGTCCAGGCGAGGGTCGTAGCATTCCACCGTATTCAGACACTCACCCCCGATGGCGTACAGGTGTCCATCCAGGGCCACCAGCCGGCAGTGAGGGCGGGCCTGGTTCAGAGGGCACACCTCACTCCAGATGGCCGTCAGCGGGTTGTAGCAGAAGACGCGGTTGGAGGGCTGGTGCCCAAACCCCTGGCATCCGGACACGATGAAGAGATAATTGAAGAGGCTACAGACGGCACAGCCCCGGGACACAGCCTCAGGGGGCAGACGGCCCAGCGGGTGCCAGACATCCCGCTCGTCGTCGTAGCAGCAGAGGCGGCTGGAGTCTTCCTGGGGGCACATGTCGGCCACCACCAGGTGCTTGCGGCCCCGGAGCCGTCTCTGGAGGATCAGCTCCCGCTCGGCTCCACTCAGGCACCCGTAGATGTCCGGGCTGCGCAGGACCTGGAGGTAGTTGTCACTCATCACCTTGTAGGCGGCTTCCTTCAGGGCCTCCAGGCTCTGCTTCTTGGCAAAGGCCAGCACCTCATAACAATTGCCCAGGTCCAGGTGGACGTCTGGGGCGGATCCAGGGCTGAGCGGGAGGTGAAAGAAATTGGCCCCAGCCACAAAGTGCATGTGGGGCTTCCCGCTGCTTCCAGCTGAGCTGGACCCAAGGGAACCCCGGGATATGGGGCCGGTGGGCAGGGCGCTCTGGTCTGGGCCCGATGGAGCAGGGTCCCCAAAGCCATCGAGCTGCAGCTGAAGCTCTGGGTTCTCCACGATCTGAACGAGGCTCTGCTTCCTGCTGAAGCCTTGTGTGGAGGGTGACAGCACAGGCTGGGGGGGGGCAGCTGTCCCCACTCCACCTTCTCTGTCATCGGCCTGGCCTCCCGAGGCTGGCCCCACTCCCAGGGGGCGTGGCCCTGACACAGGGGGTGGAGCCTCCGCCAGGGCTGCCGTTCTGGGGGCCAGCCTGCCCCTGGAGGTGGCCTGACAGGTGGATTCAACACTGTAATCGTACACCTTGCGCTTCAGCCTGAGCCTGGTCCCCTCCATCTTCTCCGGTATGAAATTCTCCTCCACTCGAACCCGGGCCACAGACAAGAAGGTATAGGAGGCCTCGGTGGCTCCCTCCTGCTGACGCAGGGCCAGGCCCATGTCCGAGGCAGCCCGGAGGGCCCCGGCCTCTGCCCTGTGGACCCCTGTCACACGGGTAAAGACCCAGCTCTTGTTCATGTCACTCTTGCGCTCTGTGTGGGCCGCCCAGCACCGCTCGGGGGGTTCCTGCTCTCCGGCCCCCAGCTGCTCCTGCGATCTGCTGTCCCGCCACGGAGCAAGCTCACCTCTCACACCGCTGCTGTCCGCTGCAGCGAGGCCAATTAGGGAGCTGTGGGGCTCACCGCACCGATCGGGGCAACGGGGCAGCTTACCGCCTACAGCTGTTCCGGGTTCCTGGCCACTGCACCGAGGAGGTGCCAGGCCAGAGTCTGGGTTCTGTCCACCCTGCTCCTCCCCAGCACGTTTCCTCTCGGGTTTCCCAGTCTCTCGGGCATCTGAGTCTGCAGGAGACGCTCCTGTCGCCAGGACTCCGGAGCCCTCCGGATTCTCCCAGCTGCAGCCCGGCGGTACTCCGGCCCCCTTGCTTCCCCTCCGGCGTCTCAGGCCCCACTGTGGCGCCCCGGAAATAGCCTCCTGGATGGCAGGCTGCCTGGAGCCCTCTGCCTCCTCCTCGGCCTCAGCCTTGGCGTTCCCACCCCCCAGTGGGGCCTGGGCAGGTCTTGCCTTGTACAGCCTGTAGGCTGCGGTCACCAGGAGCAGGGCAGCAGCAGACAGCACCACCTTGCCCGTCAGCTGCATGTCCAGATGCCAGCCCTGGGCCCCTGCTTCTTCTCCTTTGGGGAGCATGTTCCCAAGCCGACGTGGGGCAGAGGAATGTCAAGAATCCGATTAATGATTGCCCAGTAGGGAATGGTTCCTGGTTCCTGCTGAGCTGAGAGGGCCGGTGTCTCTCGGACTGGCTCTGACCGGCTGGCCAGCAGAGGAGTTGGAGCAGAGGTGACTTTGAGCCGGCAGAGGGTGGCCAGTGGGGCTTAGGGCTGGCAAGTCTCGGCTGCTGGCCTCCTTGGATCCTTCGATGCTTTCCCCGGGAGTGGGAGGCACCTGCCTGGGGGCTGAGCTTGTGATCAGCCACCCCAGCGGGCAGCAGCTGGAGGGGGTTAGGAGTGTCCAGCGGGTACGCAGAGAGGGAGGGAGCTCTTGACCAAACAGTCACCGGATGCAGGAAACGCACGGGGTTGGTGATTATTTGTGCGTGTGTTCTGTTTTCTCTTTTGCAAATCCACGGGGCTGGGAGGGTTGGGTGTGGTGACTTGTGGGGCAGGTGGAGCCGCGGCAGGTGTGGCAGGAGAACCTCCCGGGTCGGTTTTCTTCCTGTTGAGGTTGGTTGTTCCCCACGGTGGGGTCCGCAGTCAGCAGCAGGCGAGGCTGAGCTGGGGACTGCGGCCAAACCACCTGACCTGGCTCCTGCATATGACTCTGCCCTCCTCCCCTGCCTGATAAGTTGACTAAGAAAACCGGCCTTCCTGTGAGGAGTTGGGGAAAACACGTGGCATTAGCACCTAGATCGGGGACAGACATGGGGCACAACGTCACCCTCTGAACCAGACACCCTCGTATGGTGAGAGGCCAAGGGAGACTCACCCTCTGCTCATCTCCCCGGGGCTGTGGGTTTCAGAACCAGTCCACACGGCTCTGCTACTTACCAGCTGTGTGACCTTAGGCAAGTGATTTCACCTCTCTGTGCCTCAGTTTCTTCATCTGAAAAATGGGGGTAACAGCATCTCGTAAGGTTGTGGTGAGAACAAAATGGGTTAATGTGTGTAAAGGCCATAGGGCTGATGACTCACGTTAATTGTCATCGGTTGGACCTTTGGAAGCACAGGTGTAATTCTGCCCCTCCCCAGACTGAGGTCTTTGGGGGATCCCCAAATGCCAGGGCAGGGGTTTCAGCCTCATGCTACCTATGGGGGCTGATGGTGCCAGGTGGGCAGTGCCAGGTGGGCGGTCGCAGCACCGCCTCGTCCCACTGTTTCAGAGTCACTTAGAGTCTAGGTGGTGACGCCATCACTCTCGATTTCTAAATGTTGGCATTTAACTTTTAAATATGAGAATAAAAACCACTCTGAAATACAGAGTTTTCAGAGGAATATGTCTCCGAAGCCTTGACTTGAGGAGAAAATCGTGATTCCTTATGATACTGTTTACAACCCTCTATGCTCCAGCCTTAGTTTACCTTCCAAAATCATCCCCTGATCGCTGCTGTGCACACCTGGCTCTGGGCTGGGGCTCAGGCTGCCCTCCGCCATCTTTGCTGGTCCACATTCCTCTAGCCTCCGGGTCAGGTCAAAGGCTGCCTCCCGTGCCTCCTTCCTGGTGCCTCCCTCCTTCCGGCTTCGTCATTTCCTTCTTGTTCTGTTGTTCTTCTACGCGCCTCTTTTCGCCTTAGCCTTCATCCCCCGGGCTGCGGCTCAAAGTACACACTGCTCTGCTGGATGCTAAGTCTCCAAGTAAGTTCAACTCTGGGGCCTGAGGCAAATTGGGACAAAAGCCAACACGTTTGTGCCTTTCCGCAGGGAGGATGGGGGTGGACACCCAGAGTGCTTCTCATCTACTGTTCACTGTCCCGTTTGGGAAGGATACAATTGTCATGTCCGCTTTATGGCAGCTCCAAGGTTATGTCGATTTGCCTGTAAATGGGGACTTCTATCTTTTGTTTCCAGACTCCCGAATTTTACAGACTTGGATTCACCCAACAGGTCAGGCTGCCCCGGTAGCCAGGCGTTCTCTGCCTGTCTTGCTGGCGACCTGCAGTAGGGTCTTCTCGCTTTCCATCACAGTCACAATAGTGATTTAGAATGATCCTTAGACGTGCAGATTTCCAAGCTCTGCCCCCAGATTTTATGATTCAGTAGGTTTGGGGTGGCTTCCAGGAAATCCTCATTTTTAATAATCATCTCAGGAGATTCCAGTGGGTAGAGGAATGGAAAGTAAGTCGGTGTTTTTACTTGTCTGCTAGGAATTCCTCGTCACCCCTGGGTGGTGGGTGAGCAGTTGCCCCCTAGACCATCCAGGTGAGTGGCGGGAAAAGGGGAATGGATCCTGGGTACTTTGTACGAGTGAAATAATCTCACCTTCCCAGTCATCCAGGAAGGTGGGTATTGTCATCGCCCACATTTTACAGGTGAGGAAACCGAGGCTTAGAGGGGGACGCACCAATGTCAACGGAGGTTGTCAGTGGCAGAGTCTTGATTTATAACCAGGTGACTCTAACTGCAAGGCCCATTTGTCTTCCTCTGGGAAGGAGAGGATGAGCTATAAAGGGGAATAAAAGTGATTTGTCCAGTGGTGAAATCAGGGCTTTGGGGACTGATGTGGCCTGCCCCCCTCCCAGGGGCCAAGCTACCATTTCAGCAGTAAGGGCAGCTTTGGGACTCCCATACCCTCAGAGAGGGAGACTTGTGGCATGCCCTCCTGAGTGCTGTGACCTGGCATTGTCCTCTCAGATGCCACCAAGGGAGCAGGGTCTCAGCCCGTTTCATGGGCTGCTCCCCACCCAATAAAGGCTCCATGTGTCCTGGAGCACCCTCCCCACAGCTACAGCTTAAAGCCTTTGAGTCAGACAGTCGCTCTTTCCATTTGGAACTGTGCCCCTGGGTATCGGATGTGGCCAAACCAGGCCCCTGGGTGGCCAGGAGAAAGTGAAAGGACCACTGGGGGCAGAAGACACAGTCCCAGCCCTGGGGAAGGACTTACATCCAGATCTGGAAGATGGCGCATATGCCTGAGATACGATGAAGTCACAGTGTATCACAAAGGAAAAATTAAGAAGGTGATTTGTCAACAGGTGCTTATTGACAAAGTACCACCAGACTATTCGATGGCCAGGGAGGCTGGAACAAGGGGCATCAGGAGAGAGGTCAGGAGAGGATTCTAGAAAGAGGTGTTTAGCATTGAATATTGATAAAAGAAAGAGAGGGCATAGACTGATTGATTGATTGATTGATTGATAGGACAGTTATTTACCAGATGTTTACCAGGTACCAGGTCCTGTGCTGGGGTGCAGTGACCTAGGTTGAGAGACACCCATGGAGCCTGAACCCATGGAGATTGCTGACTCTTGTTGCTAGGATGCTTAGCAACAAGGCGGTGAAGTGTGGTGATGGTTGTAGGTGAGGGTGACGGGGGGGAGTGAAACGGCAGTCCCTGTGCCAGGCCAGGACAAGAGAGTGGAGAGGGTACTTGGTAGGCAGAACAGGGAAGGCCAAGAAGAGGGAAACAGCAAGGGGGGAGGAACACACAGGGGGACGTGAGAGCTGGGACAATGCGTGAGACCTCCAGGCTGGATCTCGGGGCTGGGTGCAGGCTGTGCGTATGAGGGTGGAGGGTCAGGTGACCCTGATGTGAATCCTGGCTTAGCACTTCCTTCGTTGGAGGGTGGAAGGAACACCTGTGAAACAGCTGAGCGCCGAGGAGACCTTCATTAAAGGACGCTTCCTGCTGTCTGCCCTCCATTCTGGCCCTCAGTGACCAAGGCCACCTGAGATAGTTATAAAATGTAGGCTTTATTATTATGCAGGTATGGTGAGGCTAACAGATCAGGAGATGACTGCTCTTGGAAAGATAGCTTGTTACAGTTCCCTAGGGGAGCCCCTACCCTGTGCTGTACGGGACCACCTGAGGATGCACCAGGGTCATCGGGAGGCAGAGGAAGGAGGGAAAGTGGGAAGCATTGACTTTACTATGTTTTTCATGGGAAGGTAGGGTAAAGGATGGGCAATGTAGGGTAGGCTTAGAAGTGGCTAGCTTGAGTAATTTCAGGGGACCCTGGGGCTGTCTTTATTTGTCTCGCTTCTGGTCCTAGAGTGATTAGGGCAGGGGACCACTGGCCCTGAGGTATAAGAGCCTTGGGAGAGCCTATAAAGGAGGTGGCGGGGGAAGGATTTGGACTGGTTCATTTGCATATGAGAGGTGTACTCCTAGGTGAGTCATTTGCCATCTCTAGGAACTAGCTAGACTTTGGAGCGCACACTCAGCTCAGCGGGCCCCAGATGCCCAAGTTCTATATCAAGAAGATATAGTTACTACAGGGAGTCAGAAGACCAGAAGTGAGAGACTAGGGGCTTTGGGGCCTCTAAGAGGCTGCCGGCTCCCCCGCTGGATGGCTGGGAGTGAGTCTGGGCTCTACCCTGAGGTCTAATCCCAGCCGGCATGTGAGCACGGAGCTCCTGCCAGCTGACTTCAAAGTCCATAAATTACAGCTTTTTTTCCTCCAGTCCATTTGGAAAAAGTGAAGTGAACAAATGAAGACAGGAGCAAAATTAAAGGATAATTGGAAGTCTATATTGGGCGTCTGTGGATGTGCGTGCATGCTGTCAATCTGGTCTCCCCGTGCGGGCAGGATAAATTGAGAACTCTTCGGCTGGCTCAGGGGGTGGATAAAACAGTCAGAGACAAATGCGAGCCACGCAAATAAACAGACCCGTCTTCCAGCGATTAGCTTTGCATTCCATCATGCCCGTGCCTCCTCTGCTCTGCTCAGCCTGATGAGTCTGTGTGTTCCAAGGTGGAGCTTGACTCCAGGTGGGTGCAGCAAGTGAGGGCCTGAGTGGAGGGTCCGAGGTGGTGAGGAGCTGGGCGCAGGCACTTTGGGAGGTGAGGTGTGTGTGCAGAGAGTGGGTGGAGACGTCAGAGAGGGAGTCGGGGAGTTGTGTGGCCTTTTACACACACACACACACACACATGCACACACACGCGCACATGTGTACATGCATGTATACAGATGCACATGCACGCACACGGTGCACGTGCATGTGTATGAATGTACATGTATGCACGCGTGCACGCATGCACACATACACACTTGAGGGAGACCATGGACTTTTAAATCCAGAAGTGTCATCAATAAATGGATTCTGTCTGATGGGAAGGCTAAGTCCTAGCTGTCTGTCCAGCTGGGACTAGAACACAGGGCATCGGACTGGGTCTAGGGGTGAAGGAGTAGGTCAAGGATAAATTGCCACTTGTCGGACGGGTACCCAGTATTTGATGGTGGTATGGTGGTTCTCTACACTCACTCAGGGGCCTTTCCTCGAGAAACTCTCCTTAACATATGTTGGGCTTTTTTACCCTCAGCGTCCCTGGGTTGCACCCCCAGCTGATGTGCATGGCTGCATCCACACCGGTTGTTAAAGGTTGACCTATTGCCATTCTGGTTGGTGAATAGCCGCTGCCCCAAGCCCACCAGCCTGGCTGCCGTTCCCCCAGCACCCCGTCTGTCCTCCCCACCATTTATGAACTAGAAGAGTCAATGCTTGGTATCACAGGCTCCTCCAATGCTGCACCACTCAGCTAGGGCAGGACCACGCTTCACCAGGAGGTAAAGTGTCAAATATTCCCCCACGCCACTGGCTCTGCCCCAGCCTCCAGGCTCCTGTCCTGCTCTGTCTAGGGTGATGCTGGCACAGGAGTTCCTGAACCGAGGATGCCACCTTAGTTGGGATTCTGAGCCTGCAAAGGTAAGGCCAAACAGGGGCCCTGGGTGGATGTGCCACGGTGAATGCCACTTGCTGAGCCCCGAGTGCTAAGCTCACCCCTTCCTGGGCATCCCATCAAGTTTTCCACTCATGTGACCTGAACAGATAGCTGTCACGGTTGTTGTGGGCACAGCCCTTGACCGGGCACTTCTCATTGTACCGCCCAGTGCAGATGGCATTGTCACCTCCATTTTATAGATGAGGGCACTGAGGCTCCCAGGAGTCATGGGTGTTGTCGCCCAGGGCCCTGAAGCTTGCGAGTGATGTGCAGGTGGGGCTGAAATCACTGTCCTCTCTGACCCTGAACCCTGCATCCACCCAGCCCACCCTGCTACCTGCTGCCAAAGTTCACCTCCACAGGAACCCGAGGTAGGACCAACATTGCTCTCCAAGGGGACAGACATGTCACTGTAGTTCCTTGACGTTCTGGAAGGAGCAGAGACCAGTGGCAAGGGAGGCCAGGATTCTGGAGAAGACAAAGCATGCTGTAGCAGCCAGAAAAGGGGTCTGGCCCAGAGAGGGGATTTCAGAGAGCCTGGAATGCCAAGGGCATGAAGAAATGTCCTACTTACAATTGCCTCTGCACAGACCATTAAGAAATGGAATAATGGTATGTGATACGTGCCTGTGAATTTTATGGGGAAATTGAATGTGAAACGATTCATGGGTGCTGTTTGCAATGGCAGATTGCATCCTGATTTTTACTCCTGGGGTGGGATGAAATGAACCAAAGGGGGCATCGTGAGGTTTGTGTATGTGGCATAACCCGTGCCTGCACAAGCAGACAGAGCTTTCACAGAGGGCTCAGGGCCAAGAGTGATAGTAATAATAATGATAATCATCACCAATATTGCCTGGGTACCACTCTGTGTCAGGCTCTGTGCTCTGCCAAGGCTGCAGGCGCCATCTTCTTTAATCTTCACACAGACCTATAGGGGAGTTCAGACCCATTCTGCAGATGAGGAATCTGAGGCTTAGTTTCTTGCTCAAGGTCAAGTCAGTTTTACCCCAAAGCCATTCTCTAGAAACCCTTGTCAGCATGCAGGATCTCAGGCCCTACCCCAACCTCAGAAAAGCAGACTCCTCCTGTTAACCAGATCCCTATGTGAAGCACTATAAACACGCCCATAATTCCAAGAACCAATCAACGGTATGAACTTGCATATCATCAAGAGCACGTGTCTTCTCCCGCCCTGAGTCAGAGAGAGGTGACACCTCTGTCGCTGACCCCTTGACCTCTGAGCTCCCACAACAACCTTAATATACATCACTACTGATTCTGACTGAAGATCCCTGTGCCTTTGTTTTCCCATCTCTCAAATAGGCATGATGTCATCCCTCTATGGGGTTATCGTCAGGAAACACAGTAGGATGCCTAGGAGGGCACCTGGTGCAGGTGTACAGCAGGGCTTGATAGGTGTGTATAAAATGAATTGATGGATCATACTGGGACCCATCATTGTCAGTGGCTGGTTGTGTACCTTGTCCTGGGCCAAGTGCTTCAGAGGTAGTTTCTCATTAAAGCGAGTTTTCGCAACCTCACCAAGGAGGCATGGTTCTCTCTGTCTTATAAGGAAGAAACCCTGAGAGGTTAAGTTATTTGCCCAAAACCACACAGCTAGGAAATGGCAGCCCTGCGATTCAAACCAGGCCCCTTTAGATCTGAGGCCAGGCTGTGTCTCCCTCATGTCGTTGCTCGCGTCTTCTCCTCCTGCAATATTCCAGACATTCACCAGCCCTGAGTGCTCTTCCAGGGCCAGCACTGTCCCTGGAGCTGGCTGTCCATGGAGCTCCATCCTGGTAGCTCATCCCTCCCCTCTGCTCTCTCCTGCTTCTTCCGCAACCCGTGTTCCGAGCTGCCACTTGCCGGCTCCAAGAGTTCCTATGGCTCCCCATGGCCTCCCCTATCAAATCTAAATGCCTCAGCCTGTTCTCCAAGGTCCCTCCGACGCCCCGACCTCATCTGTCACTGTTCCCAAACACCCATTCTGCTCCAGCCAAGCTCATCTGTTTCCTGTCCCCTTGTCCCTGTTGTCGCACAGGCCATTTCTCCCATTCCTGGCGCTTTTCCCCGCATCTCTGCTGTGCTGTTCACTTTTGCAAAACCCCAGATCAAAACTGGGCCTTCTCTATAGGAACTCAAACCAGGGCAGCAGTTCTTGACTCATTCGGGGGCCCAGGCCCCTCTGAGGACCGACTGGAAGTTATAGACCCTTGCTGGAAAAGTGCACATACACATAATATTTCACATGCAAATTCTGGAAGTCTCCAGACTCTTGGAGTCCTAGTTAAGAACCCCTGAGCTAGGGGAAGTACACTAAGCTTTGGGAAGGATGTGTCAAACTGGCTTTTGGGGTAAAAAAATAGGCCAGCCTAGGGTGGCATGTTTTGAAGTATGTGCCTTGTGTTTACTCCAAGAAGAAAAATGATTTTCTGGCCATATCAGTTTAGAAAACACTGCTTTGTGACTTCTGAGCTCAATTTCTTCACTTATAAAACGGGGCCAATAAAACCTGCTTTTATATAAGTTGTCATGGTGATTGGATGAGTTGCCTTGCGGTGTATCGAGGACCACCCTCTCTTTGGGCCCCTGCTGCCTGTGTACTTTTCAAGAGGCCACCAGGAGAGGGAGAAGCTGAGACTCTCTGCTGCCCATCACCAGCGGAGAGTAGGGTCCCAGGGAGCTGGGAGCCTGGTGAACGTGACTGTGGCTCCCAGTTTTTCCTCTAAGCCAGCAGAAGAGGCTGTGGAAGAGAGCCAAGGTAGCCCTTGCTAGGAGAGCAGCTGCTGCAGCCCCGAGTCCGGCTCTGACTCTTGTGTCCCCCAGGGACTAGAGAGCTGGTCTGGCCCCAGAGAGGCAGGGCAGGTTTGCATTCCACAGCCCTGAGCCTCTAAATGGAGCTAACTCAGCGCAGCTGGGGGCCTCACCGGCCCATTAGCTCTGCTCCGGACAATTGCAAATCAACGCTCTGAAAAGAGACAGTTGTCCAGGTGCAGAAGGGGGACAGAGCGGCCCCAGCCAAGCCGCAGAGGGCCGGAGGAGGAAGGGGAGGCTGTGGGAAGAGCAGCCAGGGTAGCCTGGGGCCGGGGGCTGGGGCAGGGGGAGCCGTGCAGAGCATCCACACCACTTCCGCTAGGGGCCAGATTCCGAGCTGGTTCTGGGGATGGAGGAGCAAATGGAGAATAAGCGGCAGCTTCATTGAGCGCCTACTATGTGTCAGCCTCTGGGCTAGGAACCCCACATTCTCTGTCATTTAATCCTCTTCCATACACGGAGACTAGGCTATGTGTTCAACCAAATCCCGGCTCAGTTTCCCCTTCCTGTGCACACGGGAAAACTACATTTCCTAGCCCCCTCTACAGTGGTGGGGGCATTTGATGGCGTTATGGCCTAGAAAGAGCAAGCAGAAGTGACCCGGGTGGCTTCCGGGTTGAGGCAGCGAAGAAGCCGTGGGCAGCCTCCTCTCCTCACTCTACCTGCCGGGGTGATCTCAGAGGCCACATGTCCCAGATGGACATGTGAGGTTGTGACCATAAACTGGTATTGGGTTAAACCACCGAGATTTCAGGATTTGCTAGTTGCAGGAGCCAGTGTCAATTTCCTGGGCCACTATGCAGTTCACTGGTAGAATGGATTGTTCCCACTTTGCAGATGGGGAAACTGAAGTTCAGACAGGGTTATTCACTTAGCCAGCAGGCTCAGCCTCAGACCCTCTGCCCTATTATACCCACTCTACCCCTCCGGAAACTCATGGTCTAGAGAGGCAGGACAACATCAGAGCAAATCATGATGAAACGTGACAGGGGGGCACATGGGGTGCTATGGAAACAAGGAGCAAAGAGCCAGGGCTCTGGGGGAGAGGGGCTTCTCAGAGCTGAGTCATGAGGGGTACGACAGGTGGACCAGGCAGGGAAAGGACAGTCAAAACAGAAGGCCCCCTGGGTGCAAAAGCCCTGAGGTTCTGTGTGTAGCAATGGTTCTAAGCATTTGAAAACGTATGGGATGTTGACATAGCCAGTTAGTCTCCAACTGGGTGGCAATGACAGGGAGACTAAGTGAGTTCCAGGACTTACAGCAAGAAAGCTTGAGATAAGAACCAAGGAAGGAATTCCCTTGAGTGGAACTGTTAAAAAACAAAATTTATGAGTAAACGCAAAGCTCCAATTGGCCTTTTTAAGCAACTCATGAATCAGGCAGCATCTCATCTGGCAAACAGGGAGATACTCTGAGGGGTTACACAACATGGAAGGCTGTTATAGTAAGGAATGGGGGGACAAGGTAAGGAAGTCATCAGCAAGGAAAAATGAGAGTTCATTGGAGGAAAATAAAAGTTGAGGTGAAGACAGCTTCTCATTGGCTGAGCTGTGGCGTTTTCTATTGGCTGGGCTTGTTGCTGGGCAAGAAGGAAGTCTTCCTCCCTGTGGGGCAATAAAGTAGTTGGGCCACCTGTTTGGGAATGCAAGGCACATCCCTTCCGGTTGGGGTCAGTGACTGATATCTTCCTGTTGGAGTCAGTAACTGATGTTTTTCTGTTGGGATAATTGACATCTTCCTGTTTGGGGTAATTCACATGAGTGGTAGAGCTTGAGAGCTCCCTCTATGGTCCTTTCTGACTCCAATTTTGGTTGAGGTTTTCTTTCATTAACTTTCAAGGAAGGTTTCAAAAATAATACAAGGTGATACCTCATTGTAGTTTTGATTTGCATTTCTCTCTGATTAGTGATGTTGAGCATCCTTTCATGTGTTTGTTGGCAATCTGTATGTCTTCTTTGGAGAAATGTCAATTTAGGTCTTCTGCCCTTTTCTGGGTTGGGTTGTTTGTTTTTTTGATATTGAGCTGCATGTGCTGCTTGTAAATTTTGATTCACGTTGTGATACAGCAGAAACGAACACACCATTGTAAAGCAATTATACTCCAATAAAGATGTTAAAAAAATGATAATAATACAAGGTGTGGGATTCCTCCCATCAATAATCACCAAGAGCTGGGAGAAAATGAGAGAGGTGGTGTTTCCAATTTGGAGAGAGGAGAGCCTAAATTGTGTTTCCTTGCCCATATCCCCCAGGTGGGACCCTTTTTTTTTTTTTTTTTTTTTTTTCGGTACGTGGGCCTCTCACTGTTGTGGCCTCTCCCGTTGCGGAGCACAGGCTCTGGAAGCGCAGGCACAGCGGCCATGGCTCACGGGCCAGCCGCTCCGCGGCATGTGGGATCTTCCCGGACCGGGGCACGAACCCGCGTCCCCTGCATCGGCAGGCGGACTCTCAACCACTGCGCCACCAGGGAAGCTCTGGGACCCTATTCTTTCTGTCCCCCGACTCCCAGGAGCATGGTTCTCTTCTGTATTTTGAGTTCTAATTTCCCAAGATCTATAATTTAAAAACTGTCCCAGCTCTGCACTTTGGGCTCTGTGATGCAAGATGGTGAGGCCATTTGCCAAAAGATTTTCCTTCAGATCCCTCTAGGTGGTGGTGGGTGAATACTGCTTATTTTATTCTCCATCTTCAGAGGTGTTGTGTTTCCATTTCCATCGCTGTCTGAGAGCCTGGGGGGTGGGGAGGGGACAGATGAAGCACAGACCATACAGGGCAGAGCCTCAACTTGTACTGTTTCTAGGCAGCAGGCTTGCCTCCAGCAATCACAGTTGAAACAGACCTTGGAGGGCCCGCGGTGCAACCCTCTTGTACTGCAGGTCAGAGATCGCACAAAAGGAGGCAATGCTCCAAAATCCACTTAAAGGAGAACCATGTTCCAGGGCGGCTGCTTTAAGCTCTGAAAGGTCAACTCAGGGACCCCACATCTGCAGCTGTCCTCACTCCCCCCATGTGCTTATGGGCTACACCCCCATCCTACAGCAAACCAGTGAGCTAGGAGCCCCCAGTGCTGTTTACAGAAGAGAAGCTGAGGCCCAAGAGGAAGTGACTCTGCCCAAGCCCTTCATCTCAGAGGTGGCAGAGCTGAGATCACTGGCCGGTGAACCCCAAGGCTGCCCCGTAGGGGATGCAAGATGGTTTGGAAACCTCCAGGGCCCTCATCTCCAGGGAGCGCTAGCTGTGATGGGAGAGACCCTTTCCTACCTGTCAAGGTTCCCAACTAGGAGGGCATATGAGACTAAAGCAGGGGCCCCGGACTATCTCCAGGGATGCCCAGCACCTCACAACTGTAACAGGTACCCTCTGATTCCTCCCTTGGCAGCTGCCTTCCCCTTACTCCCCAGGTAAATGACTGGAGGGGAGTGTCTGGCACTTAGCTGGTATTCAGGAAACCTTTGTTGAATAAACAAACGAATAAATGAGAACAGATAAATTACCATGTTAACAAGAGCAAACGAGTACAGTCCAGATCAAACTTTTAAGTTGTTTATAAGTACTGAGGGGCAATGAGCTGATATCTACCGGGCCAAGATCCATCAGGGAGGGTTGGAAGGTGATGTATCTGGAAGGAGGGGCTGTAACTTCACAGAGATTGCAGAGGAAGGGCTCTGGGGGAGGGAGAACAGCTCAGACCAAGGCTCTGAGGTAAGGATGTGAAACTCCAATGGGATGGAAGTAAGTGATCATGGTTGGAGCAGGGGACAGTGTCAGGGTGACATGAGCGGACACAGGGGAATGGAGTTCAGCAATCCATTTTTTCTTTAAGCTGTCCTCAGGGCTAGAGGGATAAGTCTGTTGTGTTGAGTTAGATGTCAGATAAGGCTTGAAAATGAAAAAAAAAGGAATGAAAGATTAGAAAACTGTGCCCAGGATAGCTGAGTGATTTGGAGATTTGTCATCTCCAAAATACTGTGGTCAATCAGTTCCTTCAAAAGTCAGGGCATGCTGGGTTTGGGTCCTGGCATGGCCATGAAATAGGTGTGTGTTCTTGGGCAAGTGACTCCTGTTCCTGGAGCCTCAGTTTTCCCATCTGTAAAATGGGTGGAGAGTTGGCACTTTGAGCCCTGTGATGCAAGGTCCTGAGTGTATGTTCCACCAGTGGGAACCTGCAGAGGACAGTGGGTGGAGAATCCGAGATTCTGTCGTTCTGGGGGCCGCATCAGAGGTCCCTCTGTGGTGCCAGAAGTCATTGTGAGAGTCTCTTTGTCGGGACCCCACAATCCTCTGCTTCCTTTCTGACCTTGGGTTCTGCCCCTATAACGTTTCCCTAAGAGGCTGTGCTAGTCCTTTGCCAGATCACCAATTTGTCTTGGTCTTCAGGAGCCAGCCCAAGCATCGGCTCCTTCGTGTACTGTCTCTAGTTTTATTAAGTCTAGCAATGCAAACAGTAACATTGATTTTGCTCTTACCATGTGCCATGCCCTGTGTTAAGCAACTCACTGAATCCTGAACAACAACAACCCTGAAATGTAGGTACTACAGTCAGACCTCGGAGATGCTGCAGGTTTGGTTCCAGACCACCGCAATAAAGCGAATACCTCAAGTGAGCCACGAGAATTTTTGGTTTCCCAGTGCATATAAAGTTATGTTTACATGGTACTGTAGTCAATTAAGTGTGCAATAGTGTTATGTCTAAAAACACAACGTACATACATTAATTTAAAAATACTTTATTGCTAAAAAGTGCTAACCCATCATCGGAGCCTTCAGTGAGTCCTAATCTTTTTGCTGGTGGAGGGTTTGAAATACTACGAGAATTACCAAAACGTGACTCAGAGGCCTGAAGTGAGCAAATGCTTTTGGAAAAATGGCATTGATAGACTTGTCCGACACAGGGTTGCCACAAACCTTCAATCTGTAAAAATGTAATATCCGGGAAATGCAATAAAATGTAGTAATATTGCTCCTAGGTGGGAAAACTGAGGCTCAGAGGAGATTAGCAGTGTGGAGGGGAAGCCAGAGGTATCGGGCGTGGGGGGGCTGGCCACTTATTCTGCAGTGCAAGGCCTGACCTCCAGGCTTGGTCCAGTGTCTCCAGCCTGGGCACCCAAGGACAACAACCTCCCTCCTGCAGAGTTAAAGGGCAGGAAGGCGGCCTGAAGACCCGGGGTGGCCTCCTGGAACTGGTTTTTCTAGCTCTGAGCCTCAGCTTGAGGCAGCGACTGTGCCAGTTCTGGATGCTGAGGACTTGGAAATGGTTCTTTTGGAACTTTCCAGTCACATGGTGTTGTTTTGCCTCTGTGGACTGGGCGGGGCCACAGGAGGCCCCTCAGGCTGGCACCTGCCATCTGTGATCAATGCATAGGATGCTTGCGGGCCAGGTGCCAGCAGAGCCAAGAGCCCAGGCCTGGGACTTGGAGGCCTGGACTGGACACAGTGCTGGCTTTGTTGGTCATCTGCTGAGTGGCTTTGGTCAGGCCCATCCTGTTCTGGCCTCAGGTTCCCCATCTGTAAAATGAATGCATTGGGTAAATCCTAGCAGCTTAGAGAGAACAGTCAACACAGCAGTGGCCGAGACTTGTATTGACGTGACGTGTGTGGTGACGAGGTGTGTGAGAGTGTGTGTCTATGAGTGTGTGAGCGCGGGGTCAGGAGAAGCCGGGCACCTTCTCAGGGCAGAGGGGTTGGCATGTGAAAGACAGAGGGCGTGGGGAAGAGTCCTGATGGACAATCAGGAGACCAGGCTCTCATCCTGACTGCAGTACTGACTTGCTTGTGTCTCTGACCTGGCTGTACCTCCTCTCTGGGCATGTGGATCCCCATGTATAAAAGAAGAGCTTCGGGTTGAATAATCTCTAGTGTCCCTGTGGCTGTGAGTCTGATTCTGCAAAGACTTGTTTGGCTGCTAAGAGAGTGGCTGGGTGATTGGTGAAGTGATCAGTGTGTTGGAGCCACGGGCATCCTGGGTATGACCTTGGCTTTGTCTCTTGCTGACCGTGTAACCCTGGGTGGTCCCTTTGCCAGTCCCCTGGGACTCCTTCTTCATCTGGGACAGTGGCCTTAGTGCTGAGAGCCCACAACACTCTTAGGGGCCCATGACATGTTTTAATTTCTCTTTAAAACCAGAAATTAGGGGCTTCCCTGGTGGCGCAGTGGTTGAGAGTCCGCCTGCCGATGCAGGGGACGCGGGTTCGTGCCCCGGTCCGGGAGGATCCCACGTGCCGCGGAGCGGCTGGGCCCGTGAGCCATGGCCGCTGAGCCTGCACGTCCGGAGCCTGTGCTCCGCAACGGGAGAGGCCACAGCACCGCAAAAAAAACCCACCGAAAAACCCAGAAATTAAAAATTGAACTTAGCCACTTTGGTTATATTCATGTTTGTATTAACACAGTCAGAAAATATAATTTTAAATAATTTTTCATATGAAAGAAGGCCCCGGGCCCCTAAAATTCACATGGGGCCTGGCTCTCCCGGGGTTTCTTCCTTGGAAAGAAGTGGGGCATCCCTGCCCCTCCAGGATTGTTTAGAGTAAGACATAATATCTGTGCGTGACAGTACCTGGCACGCAGAAGGAGCTCCCACAAAACAGTGACTGGGTATAAAGTGAGGCGTGTGGTGGCAGAGAATGGTCCCCCAAAGACATCCACACCCTAATCTCTGGAACTCGTGAGTATGTTAGGTTACATGGCGAAGGGGAATTAAGACTGCAGATGGAATAAGGGCTGCAGATCAGCTGACCTTAAAAAAGGGAGATTACCTTGGCTTATCTGGATGGGTCCAATGTGATCACAGGGGTCCTTACAAGTGGACAAGGAAGGCAGGAGGGTCATTGTCAGAGTGAGGAGATGTGAGAAAGACAGGGCCAGCCACTGTGGGCTTTGAAGATGGAGGGTAGGGTCATGAACCAAGGAATGTGGGTTGCCTCCAAAATCTAGAAAAATGCAAGGAAAAGATTCTCCCCCGGTGCCTACAGAAAGGAAGACAGCTCTGCCAACACCCAGACTTCAGCCCAATGAGTCCCTCCTCAGATTTCTGAACCCTAGGACTGCAGAGCAGACAGGAGGTGCTGAGACACAGCAGTTGTAGAGGAACTTGGGCTCTGGCTGACGCCCCAGCCTCTCTGGGACCAACTCCCACCTTGCACGGCACGCCCGCGGAGGAGAAGCCCACCTCTGAGCCTCGCATGGAAGGTGGAAGGGGGTCATTCATGGTCTGAGGGTCAAGGGCGGGGGGTGCCAGGCGAAGCTGCTCATGCTTTATCTCCTGGTTTGCTCTATCCCTTTCTAGGGATGCTGAGACTCAACTTGGCAACCCCAAGTCCTGTTTCTGTATCACTCCCCAAGCCCTGGTTCCTGGATGCCCTCCCCCACCCACCATGCCCCATTTAACAGAAAAGGTAGATTCCCCTGAAGCTGCTTAGATTCTGAAAACCCGGCTTAGGGGTCTGGTCCCTCACCACCTGGGCACGGAGGCGCTGGTGAGCTTTGTCAGACCTGGCACCTCACGAGGACAGAAGGTGACCCGTAGCCCGGGATTCCCCGAGAGCCCTTCTCCTGCCCTGTTGGCTCCAAATCCCTGGCCAAGAACAGGGCGTGCTTCTTCCCCTGTACGATCCAGGATTTGCTTTATTGCTGGCAATAAAGGCAGGCTTTGGTGCCAGCGAGTCCAGAGGCTACGCTAGTCTTAGCTTGAAATGTCAGACTAATCAGCACTTATGTTCCTTTTTTTTTACTGACAATTAGGATGCCATCGTATGGGTATACGGTATTTCCTTTATCTGCTAACCACTTGATGGACATATGGGTTGTTTCCACTTTGGGGCTATTGTGAATAATGGTGCTGCCGTAAATGTTCACATACAAGTCTTTGAGTGAACTTCAGTTTTCATTTCTCATGGGTAGATTCCTAAGGTTGGAATTTCTAGGTCATGTGGTAAAGTTATGCTTCACTTTTCAAGACACTGCCAAATTATTTTACAAAGTGGCTGCACCATTATACATTCCCACCAACAGTGTATGAGGTTTCCAGTTTCTCCACATCCTCACCAATACTTGGCATTGTCTACATTTTTAAAAATTATACCAATCTGCTGGGTGGGAAATGGTATCTCATTGTGGTTTTATTTTGCCTTTCTCTAAAGGCTAATGATGCTGAGCAGGTTTTCATGTGCTTATTGGCCATTTGTCTATCTTCTTTGCTGAAATATCTATTAGGACCTTTCCTCCATTTTTAATTGGTTTATTTGTCTTCTTGTTGAGGTGTGAGAGTCTGATTTTTTTTCCCATGAAAGGGATATTCTCATAATTGCTTATGGGAGAAGAAAGGCGCTTATTTGGTGGGAAAACAGATTTGAGTTTTAATTTTGGCTCTGCTGCTTTCAGGACCTGGAATTTCAGACAAGTACATTTATTTCCCTCCATTTCAATCTCTTCTGTTGCAGAGCAGTGATAACATCAGTTGCAATAATGCAAAAAAAAAAAAAAAAGCATCAGCACATAGTAGGGGCTTATCTTCTATTTGCTGAGAAATATTTATTGGGCCCAGCTCTACGCTGAGCAACATTGTTGGAGCTGGGAATACAGCAGGGGACAAGACAAACAGCCTAGTCCCTGCCCTCATGGAGCTCACATTCCAGAGACAGAAACAGACAATAAACAAATACAAAAGAAATGTATAATTCAATGTCAGGGAGTGATAAGTGAAAAATAAAACAAGGTGAGGAGACAAAGGGTGGCCAGGAATGGAATGGCCTGGAACCTTCTTGGATAAGGTGGTTATCATTAGAAAACAGGTTTGTCTGAATGTACCTATGGTCCAACATATCAGTGGCTTAAACAAAGTAAGAGTTTCTTCTGTCTCACTCATCACCAGGGTTGGTGATGAGGCTCACCAAGCCTCAGTGTCCTCGTCTGTAAAAGGGGGGCAGTAACTCCTACCTCCTGGGGTACTTTGGGGCATTAAAAGGGGGTCATGAAAGGTTTAGCAGGTGCCTAGCACAGAGATATGTCTCATTGTATATTCTGCTCCCTTCTAGGGAAGTCACAATTAAACTTTGGCTTTATTCGTGAGATATTATCTCTGGTGAGGGGAATGGGATTAACTAAATCATCCAACATCTCTTCAGCACCTGCCCTGTGCTAGATCCTGCCTTGGGTACAGGAATATGGGGTACACCAGTCCATGCCCTCTGGGAGCCCAGGGTCCAGGGGATGGCAGTCATTTTCAAGGTGCTTATGCTACTGAGGATGTAGAATAGAATTGAGGGGGAGGGCTCCAGCCCCATGAGGAAGGAGAGCAGTGAGGTTAGGGGTGACTTCAAGAGGAGGAGGATGCTTCTGTGGGGCCTCGGAGGACACACAGGCAGTAAGGAGCCAAGGGAGGGCGAGGTGGGCATCCCAAGCTGCGCAGCAGCTGCCCCAGCTCAGTGCAGCCCACTTTATCCCCCAGAGAATGTGATGAAAGCGTGGAAGAGAATCTCAGACCCCCAGATTGGAAGCGACCTTTCAAGGTCATCCTGTCCAATCACCCTGCTTACTGGGGCCTGGACTTCAAAGGCTCTCAGTAAAGGAAGCAGCTGTTCCGTAACTCAATATCCCTTTGAAGATGAAGCTGTTGACAGCCACACTCCGTGACTCACACAGAGAGTTATAATCAAGTTTCAGGAGCCCAAGTGTTTGGGGGAAGCACTCATGGTGCAGGGACGGGCTCCACATTGGTGAGAAGTAAAGCAAAGCATCGATCCTGAGCGAGAAGCCTCTGCAGCAGGTGCCAGTGTCCTGATCTGGGTGACGGGCAGCCACCCGCCTGGAAATACCCATGAGATACAGAGAAGGAAAAGCTGATGTTGAGCCCTTACTCTCCATCTACTCTGTGCCAAAGATTTTGCGAGGTGGTCTGTGTAGGTCCTCGGGGAGGGGAGAACGCTTATCCTCATTTGAACCATGAGCACCCTGGAGCTCTGAGAATTTTAATGACTTGCCCAGGGTCAAACAACTAGAAAGGAGAGGGGAGGGGTCAAGTTCAGCTTTGCCTTCCCTGCAGCGTTTGCTGCTTCTCATTCCATGCCTTGCTGGTCCTGATCTCACCCAACATCTAACAACCAGGTCTCTGACATATGAATGCGACTGACACCCACAGATATTCCACATTGGCGTTTTTTTTTTAAAAAAAGGGATGTTTTTCTCATCATAATCTGTTCTATTTTATTTTTTATTTTTTTTTGCGGTACGCGGGCCTCTCACTGTTGTGGCCTCTCCCGTTGCAGAGCACAGGCTCCGGACGTGCAGGCTCAGCGGCCACGGCTCACGGGCCCAGCCGCTCCGCGGCACGTGGGATCCTCCCGGACCAGGGCACGAACCTGTGTCCCCTGCATCGGGAGGCGGACTCTCAACTACTGCGCCACCAGGGAAGCCCTGTTCTATTTTAAAATATGAAATCAAATACAAGAAAAATTGAAATTGCAAGAAAAAATAAACATGAAATGAAACACAATTTAAAGAAAAGGATAATGACTCATCTGAAGACCTGTCCCATGTTTTTCCTAGGCCACAGAACTCTTGTTTTTGCATAGTTGATACCGTCTTGTATGTACCATCTTGTGCCCTATTTTTTTCTTCTCAGAATTGTGTCATAAACATTTCCTTTGATGCTTCAAATTCCCTGTGAGCATTTGGCATACAATCTTCATCAATCTGAATGAGTTTATTTAACCAGTCTCCTGTACCGGATATTTAACTCGTTTCCTTTTTTTTTTTCAATACAGCATTTTAAACAATCCCTGACAGGTGATGGTGGATATAGTCGCTACCTCTGTGTTCATAATGACACACACCGCCTCATGCCACACATCCATCAGACGGGGAAGAGGAAGGGCCAAACGTGCTAGGAGCTTCCCTGACATTTTCTTATTTAGTTCTCTCAATGATCTTGGGAGGTAGGCACCCCTCTCTCCATTTTACAGTAGGGGAAACTGAGGCCCAGGAGGTTAATGGGCTAGATCACAGGTTTGGAACTGAGATGAGCCTGACCCCTGGGTCTGCCCCACGCTGCTCCCTCCTGAGAGTGGCCACAGCACCCCAGTTCTGTCCAATGAGATGACTGTTGCCTTCTCCCCTCAAACGGTCACATAAAATCTCTTCTGCTCCACAGGGGGCATTTGACTGAAACACTCAGCTGCCAAGGGCAGTTTTCTAGCCTTTTGTCTGGGGAGAGTCAGACTCCCCAGGGAAAAATACTCCCATGGGTGTTTGCTCTTGTTCTAACAATCCTCCCATTCACAACCTCCCCTCGCCATTCTAGGGTTAACCTTGAATTTACTCTAATTCATATATTTTTTAGCAAAGCAAATCATTTGCAAATTTTTATACCCTGCTCTCTGTTAATAGCTGATAGCTTGGATAACCCTCGTGGTGCGTCACGGTGCCCATGTTGAGAACAGCTGGTACAGAACACAGATGAGAACTAGGAAGGAAGTTAGGAAAGATCTAGGAGCTGCCAAAACATAGCATTTGAAAATCCCTACATTAAAGTTCCTGCATTTGGACCAGAGGAGAGGTCTTCAGTTTCCTAACCTGTAAAACAGGCATAATGTCTCCTGCTGAGTATTGCTGTGAGGGTTAAGTATGGTAATTGGTTAAAATAATTGGTTTAAAAAAGCACTGTGATAGAAGGGAATAATACTCTGAGGATCTGGTTCTCCTCTCCTTCCTGGGCATACAGAAGACTACATTTCCCAGCACCCTTTGCAGCCAGGAGGGGGTCATGTGACTAGTTCTAGCCAATGGAATATGAGTAGATGTTCCATGTGCCACTTCCAGGCCAAGGCATTCACAGGTATGTGAGCATGTGTGAATTCTCCACACTGTCTCTCACCCTACCACGGAGACTCTGGAGGCCACATGTTAGGATAGCAACATCACAGAGTGGTGGCATCTCTATCAGCCTGGGTTCCTGAGTGACTCTAGAGCAAAGCCACCTGCGAACCTACCTACATTAGATATGTAACATCAGAGAGAAATAAAACTTTGTTGTATTAAGTCCCTGAGATTCCAGGGATATTTGTTACTGCAGCATAACCTAGACTCTACCTGACTAATGCAAGTCCCTAACACAAGGCCTGGTCAACTTATGCTTTTTCCTTGTCCCCTCCCTTCTTGGCTCAGATAGGCATAAGCCACGTGCCAACATAGAAAGGACAGGTATAGTAGAGAAAGAAAAGTCCTTTGTCCTAAGACAGAGGCTTCTGAAATTCTCAAGGGCTGTACATTCTGAAGTTCTAGGTTAAACAAGAAGAAAGTGTTCTTGGCTGATAACCAATAGCAGATCATTTTAACAAAACATCCTGAGGGGGTTCTATGGAGGTGATTGTCAAAATTGTCCAGTCATAAATACTTCCTAACTTCTCTTGTAGAGATTTGAGTGGACTCTTTGATTAGTTAGTCCACTGCCACCTGAAGGTGCTGTCCCAAGAACTACATAGGATCAAAGGCTTTGGGTCTTAGATAGTCAGAGCTGAATGTTTGCTTAGAGATTACTCCTACGGGTGGGAAATAGGGTTTGTGATGGTTAAATTTCATGTGTTCTCTTGGCTAAGCTGTGGTGCCCAGTTGTTTGATCAAACCCTAGTCTGGATCTTGCTGTGAAGGTATTTTGTAGATGTGATTAACATTGACAATCAGTTACCTTTAAGTAAAAGAGATTACCCTCAGTAATGAGGTAATTGTGGGTGGCCCTCATCCAACTGGTTGAAGGTTTTAAGGGCCAAAAACTGAAGTTTCTCAGAAAGGGAAGTAATTCTGCCTCAAGATTATAATATGCAGCCCTGCCTGAGTTTCAAGCCTGCCAGCCTGCCCTATACATCTCACACTTGCCAGCACACACGATTGCACAGTTGCCTTTTTCAAGTCAGTTCCTTAAAATAAATCTCTGTATATACCTATACCTATGTCTATATCTCCATCTCCATCAATATCTATATCTATATATTTGATTGGTTCTGTCTCTCTGGAAAACTCTGATACAGAACTCATCTCTCATGCTAATTTGATTAGTAGTGGCTGCTTAAAAAGCTGTGTTAAGAAGGATTCTGAGACCATGTCTAGGTTCAGTGAGTAAGAATAAAGTGAATGCAAGCTCCTTCAGAGCAGAGAACATCTCAGTCTTGTAAATTATCTAATCTCCAGAGCCTAGGATACCATCTATTGCATAGGCGGTACCCTATGATGATAAGTACATTTGTTGAATGAATGAATGACCCTTTAGCAATGTTTGCCGTGGGCACAGCAATGGGAGAGCCTACCATCACTGACTCCTTTCACAGAAGAGGAAATTGAGGCCCCAACAGGACTCTGCTCAAGGTCACACTGCTAATTAAGAGGTGACATATTCAAGTATGTGACATATTCAAGTATTCAAACATATGTCTTCTGACTTTCTTGCCCCAAACTCTTCATTGTCTATCTGATGAGGAATTTGAAGAGGAACAGAAAGATATCAGGAGAGGAGAATCATCTGTTGGAAAATGAGTCTCTGACGCTTATTTGCCAGGAATATCTTTCAAGACAGACTTCTGGGGCTCCTGGTGGAGACAGAATTTACTCCTCCTGCCTCTGAGCACGAAACTCTCTTCAGCCCAGAAGGCCTTCCCGGGCTGCATCCTGCAGATCAGTCTTGTGCCCTGATCTGCTGCAGGCCCGTCCTAGGAGGACATTGTCGAGTGGCAGTGAGGGGCTCCGCACCGAGGGTCATAATGCCTGCATCCCGCCCCCCCCCCATTCCTGCTTTGACCAAGCCTGGGGGCTGGGTCAGGGGCATCCAGCAGGCCCCTCTGGGCATGTTGCCTTTGTGGAGACTTTCTGGGTTGCAGTAATGGGGAAGGGACAGGTAATTGTCAGGGAAGCTCGATGGTGCCCAGGACCCACCTTGGGGCCTGGCAAAGAGTAGGGATCCAGTGCAGGTTTGTCTAATGAGTGAAGGAATGTCCAAGGCAGATGGAGATGGGCATCGAAGGCGGGCAGAGGTACCCAGTGGCTGTCTAGAGCTGCAAGGTTTCCCTTTTCCTGACAAGGCCTGGCTCATTGGGGTCTCTGTGTTCATCCCACACCTCACCTGGCTGGCCTAAGCAGCCTGGCTGTTTTTATTTCCAGCGGACAGGGCAGGCTTCCTTACCAGGGGATGGTTCCATGTCCCACTCTCTCTGTCCCTGTGTCCCTGCTACACTGTGGGCCTCTGGAAAGGCTGTAGTCCAGGGCCTGCCTGGGTTCGAATCCTGGCTCTGGGGCACCTGGGGCCGCTTGGCCAGCATTCTAAGCTTTCATATCGGCATCTCTAGAAGGAAGATGAGAATAATAACACTTGCTTTAGGAGGTGGTTTAAGGATTCAGTGAGCTAATATACGTAAAGCTCTGCAAAGAGGGGCTGGTATATTAACATTTGCTACCATTATGGTGGTGAGGTGGCTAAGGTGATGCCCACAGATAACTCCATGTTCACCACCACCATCTATGGCTTCCATGCGACCACCTGGTGAGGTAGGCAGACCAGGTATTAGCACCCATTTTTCACAGAACGTTGAAGTTCAGAGAGGTTAAGTGACATGCTTCAGGTGAGCCAGATGATAAGGCATGACATGTGGCCTCCAAATCCACTCCTTCTTCTACCCAGAAGGAGGGAATGTTCCCATTGGCTGGGCAGAAGGGTGGATAGAGGTGTGACTGGGACCTCCCACTCCTCTCAGGAACGCTAGGAATTCTGCTCTCAATCCGGGTTCTGAGAAGTTCTTCCAGGTAAATGAGAAATGATTTTCATTTCTTTTTTTCTGGGAAAAGCTGGTCCAGCGTGTGAGTGTGTGTGTGTCTGTGGGTACACACAGGCATGCACACGTGTGGTGGTGTCGTGGAGAGGAGCTATCCTTTGTGTCTGGCAGAGCTTTTCTCCCAGAGAGGCTTGAATGGCAGACAGCAGGACAAGGGCCTAGCTTACCTGAGGATGACTGTAGGCCTTTTCAGGGTCTGTATCTAGGGTTGCTGCACCCCTGCGAGGGGTGGGGGGCCTGGACCCCAACAGGTCCTGGCTCTTTGCGTTGGCCAATTGCAAAGCCTGAAGCTGCTTCTTACAGCTGTTAGGTGTATCCTGGGCTTGTGTCCCCAGTGTATGTACAGGGCAGGCAAACTCATTTCAGTATTAGCTGAAGTCAAAGAGGATTAAAGAATGAAATCTGTGGTGGGGGAAAAAATACGTTCATTGAATGCATTTCAGAGCCAAATAGAAATGACTTCTGGATCCTCCACTGGCTTTTGGATGATCTTAGCCTGGATTCCCATCTGCTGGTGTGGATTATCTGTATCCATGTGAAAGGTGTGTGTGGTTCTGGAAGGACTGGGGCGTGGGACTGTGATGCCAGGCTTGGCTTCTCTGCCAGGGCAGGGCCCAGCCGCGTGGGGAAAGGTCAGCCCCTGTTGGCAGCAGGAATGTGTCTGACACATTTGGGTGGTGGGAGGGAAATCAGGGTCCTTTGATGAAGCTCCAGGTGGGGCAGAGAGGGGACTGATTGGGAGGGAGGAGGCATCTGTTCTGAAAGGCAGGCTGGGGAGAAGAGAAAGTGCTAATCCGGCCGTGAATGCTAAACTCCAGGCTGGTGTTCACCAGTGGGGCAGAGTGGGGAGAGGAGGGCAGGAGAGGGAAAGGAAGCTATTCTCAGAATAAGGAAACCCTGGCCACCACCATGGGAATCTACTGGTGGCACAAAGGGTAATTTCTTGTTCTGTTGTTCATTCATTCTCTGTTTTGCAAGTGTCTATTCATTTATGATAATGTGGCAGGCAATGTGTTAGGCACTGAAGATACAGGAGTAAACAGGAGAGACCGTCATCTCTGCTCTCAAGGATGAGAAGAGAAAAGAGCTACTTTTGTGTTACAAACGATGGGTTCTTATCCTAAACAGGACGCATGAGAGCACAGTGCAGGGCAAGTAACTCTGACCTGGCAGAGATAGTCAGAGAGGGAGGAAGTCATGTTTACACTCAGACCTAAAGGATAATATGGATAGTAAAAATCATAACACAAGCTCCATGAGCACTTACGACGTGTTCTAAACACTCTACATACATTTTATCACTTAATTTTCACAACAATTCCATTGTTCCTTTTGCTTCTCAGATGAGAAAACAAAAGCAGAGGGAGGTAACTTGCCAAGGTCATGAACTAAGAAGGGAGGGATACTGAAGGAGAGGTGAAGGTTGGGGAGAGGGCAGTAGACCAGGGATATGTCACTTCAAGACGAGGGAACAGCTTGTGCAAAATTGTGGAGGCGAAAAGGAACAGGGCTGGAGCAGAAAGTGTGAGGAGGAGTGTGGTGAGTAGAGAAGCTGAAGAAGATTTCGACTGTTCCTACCTTGAAGGGATGACAGTCTGGAGGACACAGGGGGTGGGATGGAGGGAGGTAAGTCCCAGAGATGAATCCCACCTAGGGAGGACTGCAGCTTAGGAACATGCAGATGAGACACTCCTAGGCCTGGGCTGACTGTAAATGTTCCTGAGTCTGGGGACCTAGCCCAGACCTCCTGGGAAGGGGAGGACTTAGAGCTCCTGGGAGGATGAGGGAGGACCGCACTCCTCCAAGCAGAAGCACGCTGGGGGATCCTGAGTCAGGGGTCCCGATGCTGTTGTATCACTAGAGGGGTCCTGTCACTTCTCTGTGTTCTGGAGAGTGAAAAACAATGGTCACAGCCTTATCCTGGAATCTAAGCAGTCTGGGAGGGCTTAGAGCTTGGTTACTAAGAGCCTTGGGGTCAGAGAGGTCTGGGTTTAAGTCCAGGTTTCCCCATACATGAGTTTATGATCTTAGGCACATAACCTAACCTCTCTGGGCAGATGCTCCCTCATGTGAAACATGGGGATGTTAATGCTGTCGTAGAACTTGTGTGGCTACCTTCCCAAGCTCATTCACCAATTCTCCTTCCTAAGGACACTCCTGTTTTGTTCAAGCATTCACCTCTCCCAGATGAAGCCCATTTCAATAGGGGAAGCAGACCCCCTCCCCAGGGCTAGGCATGGGCGATTCTCATTAGAGCCATCAGACATAGCCATTGTTTCCAGTGACTGGTTAGGAGTCCAGGCTTAAGCCAATCATCATGTGGCAGTGGCCCAGGCAGACTGCCGGAAACGTCTCATTTGGGGGACATTGGATTGATTCTCTTTCTCTTTCTTCTGCTGGGTGGGAACAGGTAAGCCTCTTGTTCCTGTTGCCATGGGCAGCCATCGCATGCCTATGAGAGAAGCCAGTCTGAGGATAAATCCCACACTTGGGGAAGAGCTGGGCTGAGGCAACCATAGAGAAATGGAGCCAGATCCATGATCAAATTATACCTGGAATCCACCCAACCTCTAGTTCCCATTATGTGAAATAGGAAATTCCACATAGTTAAAACCAGGATGAGTCTGTTTCCTGTTACTGCAGCCAAAGGAAAGCAAATGCATTTTCCCAGGTCGTTCATTTGTGTTTTCATGTATTAGGTCAACAAGTATTTATTGAGCATCCATTAAGAACCAGACGAGGCATCAGGCAGGGGGGTGGCAGCATTTAAGGAGGAGGGGGTCCCAATGGAACTCACTCAGTAATTGGGAGAAGCGAATGGGAGATAAATCATGAAACAAGACGATATCAGTAACCAGCTATACGAAGCCCACAAACCAGGGTGATGTGTGAAAGGCTGAGAGGGGTCCTGAGGCAGGGGGACCATCACCTTAAGAAAGAGTTATCAGCAGGGGGTCTTGGAGGAAGCAACGTTCAAGCTGAAAGTTGAATGAGAAGGAGCCCTCAGGAGCTCCATCATGGGAAGCCTTGGAGACCACGCTGAAGGGTTTGGATTTTATTCTGGGGACACGTAAATCCTCAGCACGTGTGAACAGAGGAATGACACGCTCTGAATTGCATTGATAAGAGATTGCTATGGCTGCTGTGGGGGCTGGACTCCACCTGTGGGGAACAATAGAGGCAGGGGGAGGGCTTCCCTGGTGGCGCAGTGGTTGAGAATCCGCCTGCCGATGCAGGAGACACGGGTTCGTGCCCCGGTCCGGGAAGATCCCACATACCGCGGAGCGACTAAGCCCGTGAGTCATGGCTGCTGCGCCTGCGCGTCCGGAGCCTGTGCTCCGCAACGGGAGAGGCCACAACAGTGAGAGGCCCGCGTACCGCAAAAAAAAAAAAAAATAGAGGCAGGGGGACCAGGCAGGAGGCTCTTGTGGTAACAGATAGGAGCAGCAGAGGAGGCAAGGGGTGGACAAAAATCAGGCTGCATTTGGAGGCACAGCACTGCATGTCCTGACGGATTGAATGTAGGAGGTGGGGAAAGAGAGGAACTGAGTCCTGGGAGTTTGGGCCCAAGCAGAGGGGAGGATGGTGTTGCCCTTTACAGAGGTGAGGGAGCCGGTCTATTGTGAAGATACAAGGAGGCCATATCTGTGTGACGAGGCAGAAATGATTAACTGCTGCATGCTTGCAGGCCATCAGGATCGTCTGGCTGTGCCTGTTCAGGTCTTCATAATCTCCACCTCTGCGGTGGGCCCCGCAGTGGCCAGACCAGCTCCTTGGGCTTTTGTGATGTGGAATGAGAAAGAAGAGGGAGGGAGAGGGGCAAGGACTGGGAGGCATGGGGATAAGAGAAAAGAGATAAGAAAAGAGATACCAGGAACCCCTCTGGGGGTAAGGATGGTAAAGGAGAAGTTAAGAGCTGCTGCTGTGGTGTAGGTAACATGCTTATGGAAAATATAAACAAAGGACTTGAATTATTTTGAAGTTACTCTTTGGTTGCTGGCCTGGGTTCCTTTGGCCGTGACATTGCTGGGAGATTGGACCACGGAGGCTGCTATTTTATTAGGGTTACATGCGTAAGCCAGCAGCCGATGGCGACTCCCAACCTTGAAACGGGGAAAAGCATGGAACACTCTGTCTTGGAAACTGCACCTCCTCATCCTTGGTGGCAGGTGGAGTTCTGGGCTGACAGCCTTGACGGGGGATCCATCCTGTCCTGCATCACCCCACACCCACGACTCCGCCACACTCCCTCGGCCCAGGAAATACTGAGAACCCATCCCCCTAACACACGCACACGCACACGCACACGCACACACAGGGCAAACCTAGCCCTAGCTCTTCACGTATGTGAAGAAGTTGTCACCAGGAGACCGCTTCTTTCCCTGTAGTTTGATTAAGACTAGGACCCCAGACCAATGCTGGGGATGGGGTTGGGACAGGAAAGCAGCCTTGGAGTGTGTTTGATGGACCTGGCTGGGATTAGGGTGAGGCAAGGAGGCATCTGGGGTCTAAAACGTAAGCAGGCACTCACTCTCAAGTGCTCAAAACTGGGAGTGAGCGCCGCCCCGAGTTTTGCGTCCTGGCTGTCCCACTTGCCCTGCCATAGTCCCAGCCCTGTTAATGGGAGAAGAGAGGTACAATGAAATGTGCTTGTATTGTGGCTCTGCTTGTTTTTCTCCACCTGACCTGGGGGAAGACATACGTCTCTCAGAACTTGCGTTTGTTCATATGCAGAATGGGAACGCTGATGCCTGCCTCACAGGGTCCTTGTAATAGGTACTAACCTTTATTGCTTACCTTTGACCCTTCTTGCAGGTAACGGGCAGCGATGAAGAAATATGTGAGGTTGGAATTGTTTTCCTATTTTGCAGATGGAGAAACTGAGGCACGGAGAGGTTAACTAACTGGCCCAGGTATATGCAGCCTGGAAATGGCACAGTTGGGCCTTGAACCCCCACTCTTAGCAACTAACATGTGAAACGTCTCTCACTGAGGCAGCGGCAAAGAGAACTGAGTCTAAGGGGTTACGCCACGCAGAAGGGGGCTTTGGAGGTGGTGAGGGAGGGGCCCCTAGGAAGAGATCCATGATATTGTCAGTATCTCTTTGAGGAGGCCATCTCTTCCCTAAGGTGGGCTGGGATATTTGTTGTAAATGTAGGTTGTATTTGTTTTCAGGTGTGGTGGGGCCAACAGATCGGGAGAGGACTGTCATTGAAAAGATAGCTCTCCAGAAGAGGGGGGCATGCCCTTCAGGGCCACACGGGGAAGCGCCAGGGCCAGTCAGGAGGCTGGAAGGACAAGGTGAAAGCATGGACAAGAGCCTTTTTGTGGTCTTTGCAGGAAGGAATGGGTGAGGCAGGCGAAGCAGCTGTAGGATTGACCAGTCTGAATAATTTCAGTGAACTCTGGGCTGTCAGGAACGTCTCTCATTGCCTGGTACCTGGCCCTGGGTGATTGGGGCGGCGGCAACCTGTGAGGCTCCATGAAGGAGGTGGCTGGGGGGGTACAGCTTGGATTGGTTGGTTTGCGTATGAAAAGCTCACTTGAAGCAGGGGACTCTTTGCTATCTCTAGGAATCAGCTTGCTCTGGGAGGACCTGTCTCCCTCCTGCCAGCAAGGCCCCCCAAGATGTCAAAGCATCAAGAAAATAAAACTAGAGCAAGTAATAAAATATAGTTAACATAAATTACAGTAATAAAATAGAGCTAATATAGTTTCTCACCTGGGAAGTGCTTGCTCGGCTGGAGAGTTTGAGAAGGAAAGAAGAAAAATGTTGGTGATCTAGAAACACCTGCCAAACAAGGCACTTAGCAGTTCCCAAGCGCTAATTAGGCTGAGCGCTGTCGGGAGGGGAGGGAACAGCAGGAGAGGCCGCCAGGGAAACAGAGGCACAAAGAGGCCCCCAAGGCAGCTGGTCTGGCTGTTCATGGCTTTGCCACCCACTCACAGTGTGGCCCCGGCATTAGTTTATGCTTCCCAAACCTGAGATGCGGGCTAGCTTTGGAGTCATGTTTCTCCAGAGCACCCGGGTTCAATTTTTATCTTTGCCGCTTATTAGCTTGGTGACCTTGAGCAAGTTGCTAAACCTCTCTGTGCCTCGATGTCCTCACCTATAAAATGGGGATAATGATAGTCATCAATCTCATAGGTAGTTATAATGATCACATAACACATACAAGTCATTTCATATATATATATATATGGGCATAAAACCCATAGTAGACACGCACAGAGGTTGGTGGGTGTCGTTAGTGATGGTGCAGATGACTGTGGACTGAATTGGTATCTGCGGTCGCACCACCCAATACGGGGTCTGGTGAGAATTAAATGTAACACATCCAACCAGGCACAGAGGGAGCACTGGATGCATGGTAACTAACGTGATTGTTATCTTTTACTTTACAGCTATTGTTGCTGTAGCAATAATGAAAGGGGTTTCCCTCCCTCTGTCTTCCATGATGTTGCTGACTAGTAGGTGCTGCCATCTTCCCTCTAAAAATCCAAACAATTCCGAAAGATAAACAATCCCCTGGACTCCCACCAGCCAGAAGAGGAGGCCACCATTCCAGACTTTCTCAGTTGCCCCTTGCCCTGCCCAGTTTTACACAAATTAAATCAAATGAAACATTCTATTTTGCTATTTGCTTCTCTCATTCAGTATCAGTGAGTACACCCTGCATTATCCTTTTCCATGGCAGTGCTTCTTGGCTGCATTGTCATTTATTTCATCGACCTTGATTAATAGATGTGATGCTGTTTCTTTTTTTTTTTTCCTAACCACTGTAAACAATGTTCATGAAGTATTTGGCACATAACGCTTTTGCTGGCAAGTTTGGCATGGCTTCTTAGCAGTAGAAATCCTGCATCAGGGGAAGTGGTGAGGGATAAATTAGGAGTTTGGCATTAACAGATACCCACTACTATGTATATAAAATAGATAAACAACAGGACCTACTGTATAGCACAGGGAACTATATTCAGTATCTTGTAATACCTATAATGGAAAAGAATCTGAAAAAGAATATATATGTAACTGAATCACTTTGCTGAACACCTGAAACTAACACAACATTGTAAATCAACTAGACTTCGATTAAAAATTAAACAAAAGAAATCCTGGATTATTTTGGCCTATTAATTAATTAATTCAAGACATAACGAGAGCCTGTGACATGCCAAGCACTACCCCAGGCACTGGACTCAAAGCCGCGAAAAAGGAGGCCAAGGCAGTAGTAGGCAACAGACAATAAACAAAGTAAATGATCTATAGCATTTTACACTGGCAAATCTGTCCTCCAGAAAGTTGGTGCCAATTTACACGTCTACCAGCAGTGAGAGAGGACACCATTTTCCCCTGAAGTCTTACCAGAGCTATACAATGGTAACTTCCCCCTACAGCTCTGGGAGCTAAAAGAATAAGAAATCCTTGCTGACTTTGTTTAATGACTAAGACTTATTGAGCATTTACTATGTGTCAGTTACATGCCATTTTATTTTATTTATTTATTTATTTATTTATTTATTTATTTATTTTTTTGCGATACGCGGGCCTCTCACCGTTGTGGCCTCTCCCGTTGCGGAGCACAGGCTCCGGACGCGCACGCTCAGCGGCCATGGCTCACAGGCCCAGCCGCTCCGCGGCACGTGGGATCCTCCCGGACCGGGGCACGAACCCGTGTCCCCTGCATCGGCAGGCGGACCCTCAACCACTGCGCCACCAGGGAAGCCCGTTACATGCCATTTTAAAGCTGTCATTTCATGAATACTGAACACATGGAAGGCACTGGTCTATGGTGGTAAGTACTATTATTATCCCTATTTTACAGATAAGGAAACTGAGGTACAAGATGACATGGCCAGACAGCATTGGGCAGGGATTTGAAGCCAGGGCTCTCTGGTAGGAGGTAGAAGGAGCTTCAGTGTTAGACCTGGAACTAGATGTGTCTATGGGGACATCCAGATGGCGAGGTTGGCTCTTGACAAAACCACTGCCTTCCTGGAATATTGGGGTTTCTTCAACCCACCAGGAGGTTCTGGGAAACTCGTGATACTATCAGACTTTTTGAAATGATCACCGTGGGGGCAGGACAAAAATGACTCAGGTGGGAGGCGGAAACATTACCAAACTGTGCACAAGTCCCCTGCTCACAGGGGAGAACCCTACAACTCTCAGCCTGGTGCCCCCTGGGCCCCTTTTCTAAAGAGCAAGAATTCTTTCTTGCTGGGAAATAAGATGTGGAGGGGTGGAGTGGAGGAGGTGGGTCCGTGTGGGGAAATAGATTTGAGGAGATGCCAAGTGGGAGACCAAAAGGGTCCTTAATAAGGTCGGGGACTAAATTTTGGGATCACCTTGAATATACTTTGAGAGACTTCAGTAAAGAATACAATTACTTTTTTTTTTTTTTTTTTTTTTTTTTTTTTGCGGTATGCGGGCCTCTCACTGTTGTGGCCTCTCCCGTTGCAGAGCACAGGCTCCGGACGCGCAGGCCCAGCGGCCATGGCTCACGGGCTTAGTTGCTCCGCGGCATGTGGGATCTTCCCGGACCAGGGCACGAACCCGTGTCTCCTGCATCGGCAGGCGGATTCTCAACCACTGCGCCACCAGGGAAGCCCTACAATTACTTTTAATTATCTCTGGCTGCTAAAGTGAGTTTTTAGAGTCAACATGGCTTAGGGATTAGGCCAGAGAAATAATAGGAATAATGACCATAGTAATTATAACAGCTCCCATTTATTGAGGGTTTTTAAGCACATGGATACTGGGAGCAGACTGCCTTGGGCTGAATCTTATTTCTGTCACTTACCTGTGGTACATCAGTTTCCTCAACTAGGAAACAGAGATGATAATAATATTCTTCTGATTGTCTACTGCTGTGTAACAAACCACCTCCAAATTCCATCGCATAGAATACCCACCATTTTATTACGCTTATGGTTTCTTAGGTCAGGAATTTAGATAGGGCAGAGAGGGGATGGCTTGTCTCTGTGTTCTCAGACGTGAGTGGCTGGGGCTGGACTCCTCTTGGACTGCTGACCGGAGCACCAGGTGGCCTCTCCATGTGTTAATAGCTTGAGCTCCCTCACAACATGGCGGCCTCAGAGTAGTTAGACTTCACACATGGATATTCAGGGTTCCGAGATGAACATTCACACCAACAAGGCAGGAGCTGCTTTGGCTTTGCTGATCTAGCTCTTAAAGTCACATGGCCTCACTTTCCACTGTATTTTATTAGTTGAAGTAGTTCCAAGCCCACCCAGACTCAAGGGAGCGGGGGCGGTGGGGGACGTAGCCCATGCCTCTTGATTAGCTGAATGTCGAAGAATTTGTGGTCATGTATTATAACGGTCACAAGTACTTACCTTACAGAGCTATTCTGAGGGTTAAATTAATTAGTTAATAGATGGAAAGCACTTGGAATAGGACCTGGCATCTATTAAGTGCTCAGAAAATGCTAGCCATGGTGATGAGTATCCTTCTTCTGCTCGTTAGACACCCCTAGTCCCCATGGAGGAGGAGGGAGGCTCAAGGTCAAGTGCTGAGTGGCGAACCTGTCCTGTTTCCTTTAGCCTGAAGGTCTTAGTGCCCAATGATTCCTTTTAGATGCTCCCATTTGTACCCACCCTTTGTGTCTTTTCTGCCTCCTTCCCTTCAGTCCCCCTTCCCCAGCCCCGAGGCAAAGATGCTCTGGGAACCATTCCTGGCTAATGCAGTCAATTCCAGGCCCGTCCTCAGATCTGCAGGGGTGTAGCTACTAATTTAGCATCACTAAAAACCAGCCAATAGTAGCAACTCCTCAGTCAGGTGAATGGGGCCGCTCCAATTCTAGCACATGAAGCTTTGTCCTTGCAGGCTTCTCTTGGAGGTGGACCTCAGTCATTTGTCTTGGGACTGACTCCCTAGCCTCTGGGAGGACGGAGTGCTGGGATCCTGGCCTGAGCCTGGGTCTGGGCAGGGCTGATTCCTACCCTGGGCCTCCCAGCTGGGCAACCCAGGCTTCTGACCATGTATGATGGAGCAGACCATGTATCTTGCTACTCAGTTACGAGGGAGCCTGGACTTTGTATCTGAATCTCAGCTCTACAGCTTGTGAGCTGGGTGACCCTGGACAGTTTCTTACCTCCCCTAAGGCTCAGTTTCCCCAGCTGTGAATGGGAGAGCACAATGCCTGCCTGGGGTGCTTGCTAAAAATGTACATTCCTGGTTCCCACCTTGTACCAACGGAATCAGCCTCCTCTTGCCCCGAGGATGGGTAAAGAAACTCGGCAGCGAGAGGGTGGGCCAATGATCAGCTCAAGCCTCAGTTTCACCTGTGTGTGGGAGGTGTGTGTATGTCAGTACCCACCATGGGGTGGTTGTGAGAATTTTTTAAAAATATACAGAAGTTCATAGCCCAGCACCAGGCACACGGTGAATGCTCTATACAGCTAGTATGTATATACATACTAGCTGGATCTAATATTATTGACATTAAGAGGAAACTGGGTGGGTTCAAGGAAGGAAGGGACCTTACTGGTGGGTGGCGGCCTGGGTAAAAAGGAGCAGGGACTAGGATCTAGATGAAAGGTGTGATGGGGCTGTGGCAGGACTGGAAACTCAGGGGACAGGAGCCCATGGGAGGAGGGGGTCCTCTTTTCCTATAAATCTCGGTTCAATTCATTTGAGAACTTGAATATCAGCTGCTGCTTAGCTACGTGACTGGGTAGGTCCCCTCTTTTCTCGGGACCTCACCTCACCTGTGCACAGCCACAAGGCTGACCTCATAGTGGTTCCATCATCTCAAATCTCGAGCAGGACTTCGTCCTCCGTTACCAAACGCCAGTTTGTGTGCCCAGTGCACGGTGAGGCCGAACAATACCGAACTGTTGGAGTTTGGAGCAGAGAAATGTTTATTGCAGCCCCGAGCAAGGAGACCAGGTGGCTCGGGCCCCCCAAAACCCTGAACTCCCCAAAGGGTTTCAGCACAGCATTTGTTAAAGCCCAGGTGAGGGAGGGGGTGCCACAGGGTATGTGATCGGATCGTGCACAGTTCTCTGATTGGTTGATGGTGAGGTAACAGGGCTGTGTCACAGGGGTTAACATTATCAGTCCTTCGGCTCCAGGAGGGCTGGGAGCTATGTGTTCATGGTCAACAAGTGGAGAACATCTTCCATTTGGATGGAGATTTTCACATTTGCATCAGATACAATTAATATTATCTAGGTCCTTCAGAGAGGAGCTAAAGCAGAGGATATGGGGGAGAGGTCTGCCCCAGGAAGGCCCCATAGGGGCCCTTACACCTCCGCAAGATCCCCACCTGCTCCTCAGTCCGGACTGGAGTCCTGGTCAAGGCCTCGGCTGCCTGCCCTCCCCTTGACATAGAGCAGGATGGTGAAGATTTGGAGTGTGATGGCTTTGGTGTGAACCTAGTTCTGCTAAGCTGTGTGACCGCAGGCAAGTTGCTTTGCCTCTCTGAGCCTTGGTCTTGTTGGTGATCAAATGGGATCATGATTCCTGGCCTCCCAGCTCCTCAGGCTGCTGTGGGGCCCATCAGACAATGGATTTGGACCCACTTAGCAAACTGTCAAGCCCTTAGGACGAGGTTGCGTAGCAGAGACCTGCCCATTAAACAGATGGGCAAGGTGAGGTGTCTTGTAGCAGAGGCCACTCAGCACACTGACAATGAACAGAAGACTTGACTCCCCCCAACCTCCAAGCTGCTCCTCCGCCCTCCTTTGTCCTGAACTCCAAGCCCCTGGAAGCCGCTGACAGCAGGGTGGGGTCCAAGTTCCTAGGCCGGCTCTCCTGGCTCTACCCCTGGATCCTGACACCCAGCACCCCCAGGAATCCTCACCTGGCAGGTGGGGTCCAGGAGAGGCATGAATGATCTCCCAAGAGCCCTGGACAGTGGCCACAGAGGCCAGTGAGCAGCGGGGATACAGCCATCTAAAGAGCTCCTTATGAGCTCAGAGCAGACTTTACTAGAATGAGAAGTGTAAACATTGTGGAGCATTACCAACTTGTCCCAGTGTGCCTGGGGCTGTCCTAGTTTGGAAACAGAATGTCCTGCGCCCTGGGAAAACCAGAACAGTTGGTCACCCTAACATCAGAGCACTTTGGATAAAAGCCAGGCTCCGGAGCCAGACCCCTGGCTTTGAGTCGCAGCGCTGCTACTTGCGATGCGATTTAGGCACATTATTTACTTTCTCTGTGCTTCGGTGTCCTTATCTGTAAGACGGGGGTAACGCACCCCACCTCGTGGAGACCTGTGCACTTGGCTAGATCACGCATGTAGAATATTTAGCACAGGGCCTGCTGTGAAACATCAGCCATTGTCATTCTTTCAAGTTCCCTTCCGCCAGGGGGAGACGATGAGGTGTGGGCTCACTCACCATGCCCAGCACCCACAGGGTGCAGGCCCTGCTAGCGGGGGGCCCAGAGATGTGGAGCCCCTGGTCCCATCTTCAGCAGGGAGCTGAGAGTTGTGTGAATAATGACCACAGCTAGGAATCAGTACAGGTCAGGTTGGGGTTTAAAAACAGGCTTGATAGTTGAGTCATTCACTTAGAACTGAATGGTATGTAAATTATTCCTCAATAAAGCTCTTAAAAGAAAATCGACGTCAAAACCAGTAAACAGGGCTTCCCTGGTGGCGCAGTGGTTGAGAATCCGCCTGCCGATGCAGGAGACACGGGTTCGTGCCCTGGTCCGGGAAGATCCCACATGCCGCGGAGCAACTAAGCCCATGAGCCATGGCCGCTAGGCCTGCGCGTCCGGAGCCTGTGCTCCGCAATGGGAGAGGCCACAACAGTGAGAGGCCCGCGTACCGCAAAACAAAACAAAACAAACAAAAAAAACCCCAGTAAACAAAGGCTCTGGTGGCTTTTCAGAGCAGGAAACACTTGTTACAGCCAGGGACATGGCGATCATGGAAGTCTTCCAGGAAGAGGCAGCTTTTGAATCGGCCCTCCAGGAACAGGGAGAATATCGACGCTGGAGGTGATGGGAGGCAGGGACCCTGGGCAGTGGGCCTGCTGCGAAAAGCCTGGATTGATATCCACATTCTGCTATTCTCAAGCTGTGTGACCCGGGGCAAACGGCGCTACATCTGAGCCCCAACTTCCCTCATCTGTAAAGTAGGAACAGGCTGTGGGGAGTGCCCAGAATAGGCCCACAGAGCACCTGACACACAGGAGACAGTTTTTCAGGAGCAAGATAGGCAGAGCCGGGGTGGGGCGTGGTGGTGGTATGTGGAAGGCCCTCCGTTCAGTCAATAAACAGTCACAGAGCCCTTGCTGTGTGTGCGAGTCTCTGTGGCTCGAGGAGCTTACGTTTGAACGGGTGCTCCCCAAAGAGGACCAAATGGAGATGTGTAAGCAGCTCGGACTGGCTGGAACCAGGGGTGTATGGGGGGGTAAAGGGAATGATGTTAGGGAGAAATTGGGGTTTAGTGGAGGCCTTGCTAGGTAGCTTTGATTTCTCTGCTTGCACTGGGGAAGCGGTGAAGTCTGGTGTAGAGAAAGATTTGTAATCAGCTCACGGTTGACTCCCTCCCTCCCTCCCTTCCTTCCTTCCTTTCCTCCCTCCCTCCTTCTCCTTCCCTCTGTCTTTCCTTCCTTCCTGACATGCTACTGTGCTGGCCCTGCAGTTGCCGGACACAGTCTGTCTTCAAGACACCCCCTCCTAACAGGGAAGGCGGACTTTAATCAAATCACCCCTGAAAAAAAAGTGAAATTTGTGAAATCACAGCTCTTGATTAGCGATAAGAGGAGAGGGGTCCGGTGCTATGAGAATTGATGAGAGAAATAGGTCTAACCTCGTCAAGAGGGTCAGGGAAACTTCTGGCAGACTCCACCAGCGGGTGAGAGCTCAAGGATGAACACGAGCTACAGATCAAAGGAGGCAAAGGACTCCAGACAGCGGGCACAGCATGGGCAAAGGCTCTGTGGCAGGATGGTCATGGTGAATCCGAGGGTCGAGGGCCCGGTAAATGACGGGGGACAGGGTGGGAGGAGTCAGCTGATTCGGGCTCTTGGCAACCACGCTTGGCGGTTTTCTTTGATCCTGAGAGTACTGGGAAATCTTGCAGGATTGCAGGGGGAGGATGACATGATCAGATGTGTTGGTGAAGATCATTAACATGGTGGGGAGAACAGAGTAGAGGGCACCAGAGCGGAAGCAGGGTGTCTTAGCTTGGGATCCCTCGCAAGCAGAGCCAAGACAAGGACTTGGGGGCAGGTAGTGTATGGGGGGTGATCTCTGGGAACAGGAGTGACGGATGAACCAAGAATGAGACAGGGCTTGTTGGGACGCTGCTCTCGGCCACAGGGGCTCCATTCAGCTGGGACCTCCTGAACACAAGGCCTCCCAGAACTGCCCACCCACCTCAGGTAGGAGGCTGGGACATCTTCCATCAGGGCTGCTGATGTTCCCCCACTTCTGAGCTGGGCATGAGCCCAGCACCCGCCCCTCCCTCCCTGCAACATCACAGGAGCCCTGAGGCCGACAGGTGCACCAATGAGGGTGCACACCTGAGACCACACTATGTCAGAGGGCAGGGAATCACATGTCATAGGAACTGTCCACTCCAACCACAGGTGAAATCAGAGAGGCTGAGAGGATGAGGCAAGAGGCCAGAAGTATCGATACCTGTGAGGAGGCTACTGATGTCATCCAGGTGAGAGAGGAAGGCGGTGCGGGCTAGGATGGTGGGCGATGGCCATGGAGGGAAGTGAGTGCATTCCAGAAGTGTTCGGGAGTCAAATCAACAGGTCATGGTGATGGATTTGGTTGAGGGTGGTACCCTTCATTAAGAAAGAGGACCTGGGGGAAGACAGGTATGAAGGTAGAGAGGATAGGGGATGGGTGGGCAATCCTTTGAATTGGAGGTGCCTTTGAGATAGCCCAGAGAAGGTGTTGAGAAAGCAGCTGCATGCATGGATGGGAGCTCTGGGGAGAGGTCCAGGCTGGAGCCATAGATGTGTGAGTCATCGGAGTCTAGGTAGTAATTGAAGCCGCTGGTGAGCATGGATCCCCTGGAGAGAGGACAGAGTGGAAGGAGCCTCCCAAGGGGGTAAAGAGTCAGGCCAGGCTCCCAGAGACACCCCTGCACATCCACCTGCAGCCCCTCCCTCCTGGACCACCCCGTGCCTGCCTCCCAGGAGGGAGTGACATTTCAGCATGTGTGATGCTAATTGAATTTAATTGTCTCCTCCAAGTTGCGCTAAAACGTTTTCAAAGTCCCCTGAAATTAGGGAACATCGATAGATAACACCACTCCTCGAGGTTTGAATCTGTGTCCTCCCCGAGAACAGTGATTAATTTTTTACAAGCTAATCATATCTCTTAGGCAGGCTGTCAGCAGAGGACCCGTCATCTCTCATCAATAATGAAGCAATCCCAGCTCTGCGTCTCCCACAGCCTCCTGCATAATTCACCAGGAGGACTTCAAACAAAGAAGCCCAGGGGGCCCGGTCCTCTTAATCGGTGTCCTTGGCGATTATTCACAGGGGCTGGGAGGGGCGGGGAGGGTGGGAGGGAAGGGCAGGGGATATAAAAGCTGATTGATGAGTCCGCATCTAGCTCCCCTTTTCAACACGCTCTCACCTGTCTCGCCATCTGTCTTCTCCACCCAGCTGGGCCCCCTCCTCCGAATACCTCATCTGTAGCCCTGTCATTGTTCCCAACCCTTCCCCTTGCCCTTGTTTTCTCCTGTCTGTGACACTACCTCACATCATCTTTTGGCCAGACTCTGACCTTGGGCCCCGCAGCGACGCCCCATGAGATGCTATGGGCCTATTTGACAGATGAGTAAACTGAGGCCCAAAGAAGGGAAGCAACTTGCTCGGGGTCACAGAGTAAGTCAATGGCTGTACAAGCTAGACCTACAGTTTGGGGTCTTCTGGACCTGTGCTCTGTGCCCCCAAACCTCAGGCCAGGTGAGTGGATGAGCCGCCCCCATCCCTGCCCTGGTAGTGTGTCTATACTTAGATGCTAAGGAGGAATCTGTCACTTTCTTCCCCATCGACCCCAGCTCAGGCCTCTCCCTGGGGGATGCACTGCCCTGTGTGCACAGCTGGCCCTGATTTCTGTCACCCTTTGTGCCATCTCTGGGGTCAAAGATCAGAAGCAAACAGTGGCCAGAGACAGAGTGGCTGAGAGGAAGTGAAGAGACGGCAGAAACAGAAAGAAATTGCTTGTTCTTTCTCCTCCCTGGCACCACTGAACAGGGCTGTGCCCACTGGCCAATTGGACAGATTCCAGAAACAAGGGGAAGGCCTGATGCCAGAAAATATCCCCATGTGAACATGACTTCTTGCATCTAAGCCTTGAGCAAATGCCTCATAAGGACCTATAGCTAAGAAGCCATCCAGGGACAGGAACGGTCGTCCGGGCGCCGCTTAGCAGGCTGGCTGGAAGGCGGAACTGCGAGTCCCATGCTCTTTCTGTATCATCTCCGTCCTGGGAAGGAGGACCCCTTCCTCCCTCAAGACGGATCCCTCTCTCAAGGCATGGCTCGGGTGATTGACTGGGTCCTGGGGACTCCCCGGTTCTCTATGGTTGAGCCCCAAATCTGGGTCTCTGGCCTGACCTTGTGTCAAAGCAGTGGCCGGATCTGCTCCCTGGAGACCCAACTCAACATGTCAAAAAACTTCCTCCATCATTTTCTCAGTTCCCTCTCACCCCTCTATCCCTTTGTCCCATTTCTGGGTCATCTCTGGGGTGACCGATTAGCCTGGCTGGCTCAAGACAAGAGAGTTTCCAGGGACTTTATTTTCAGACCAGGCGAGTACCGAGCAAACCAGGATGAGTTGGTTACCCGAGCATCCCTTTCTTCCAGGCACCCAGACTGGAAACTTCAGTGTCAGAGAGAAGCAGGGCTGGGGCTGGGAGGGGAGCAGTATCCTCCCTGGGTTTGCAGGCCAGCTCCACCTCCCCTGTCCTGGTGACCTTAGGTATGGTCCCTAACGCCTCTGGGCCACAGCCAACTCACCTGAAACATGAGTAATAGTCATAAATCCAACAAGATTGCTTTGAGGAGAGAATGAGATCGTGTATGAAATTGATGCAGCACAGCACCCGGCGTGCAGCAAGTGCATGTTCACGGTCACTCCCTTCTCCTCCCGCCCACCACGTTATCTGTTCCAGATCCTGCCTGCAAAACACATTACATGTTTCCCAGCTTGGAATTCAAGGCCTTCACAGCCTGGCCCCAGGTGACCTTTGCACCTTCCAGCCCCCGTCTCCTGTAGGCGCCACCTAGGGTCAGTCTTGCTGGACAACTGCCCATTCCCTGACGCCTAACTCACATTCTCCAGCTGTTCCCTTCCCTTCTTCCCTCCCCTGTCCACCCCCAAGGTCTATTACAAGGGCTGCCTTTTCTTTTCTTTCTTTTTTTTTTTTTTTTTTTTTTCTTGCGTTACGCGGGCCTCTCACCGTTGTGGCCTCTCCCGTTGCGGAGCACAGGCTCCAGACGCGCAGGCGCAGCGGCCATGGCTCACGGGCCCAGCCGCTCCGTGGCATGTGGGATCTTCCCGGACCGGGGCACGAACCCGCGTCCCCTGCATCGGCAGGCGGACTCTCAACCACTGCGCCACCAGGGAAGCCCGGGCTGCCTTTTCTAAGAGGCTGTCCCTGATTTCACCCCCAGGGCATGAAATCTGTATCCCCTGGAAATCCCCACAGTGTGTAGTCTGTGCCTCTCTTAGGGCTGGAACTTTCTGAGTGTAGAGTAATTAACAACTGTTGCTAATATTTGTTAAGTTCTTTCTATGCACCAAATACTGGTCACAGTTCTTTGATTCATACTAACTCCCTCATTAATCCCCAGATCCAAGATCCTATGAAGTGGATACTATTATTATACTCATTTTAGATCCAGAAAAACAGAAGCCCAGAGAGGTCAAGTCAGTTGCCAAAGGTCACACAGGAGCTGAATGGCAAAGCCTGAAGAAGTGGTTAGATTTGGGAATCACCTAGACTTGGGTTCAACTTCTCCCCCATGAGTGACTCCACAGGCTCCTCACCTCCCTGAGTCCCTCTGAATTTCCTCCTTTAAAAATGAGGGTCCTAAAACCTACCTCATAAGGTCTTGGGAGGATGAAATGGTTCCTTCTCTGCCTGGCACATAGTAGGTACTCAATAAAATGGACCTTGCTGCTATTAGCTTAACTTGAGTGGTAGGTTTTTACTTGCTTTCACCTCAGTGACTATTTCCTGGGCCCCTTGCTCAGAGGACCCCGGGGGTGTGACTCAACACAGAGCCTGGTCTTCCTGAGGCTCCAGAGCCAGGCAGGCAGGGGATTAAGTCCTGGCTACAGGATTCCCAGCTGTGTGTGTGTGACCTAGACAAGGTCAGCCCGGCTGGGCTGGAGGTTAACATCTGCACTCCCGCCAGGGCCAGGAAAGGCAACGATGGTTGAAGGAAGGCGAGGTGTCAACTCGTGTGCATCACTGCGGGCCCTGTCCCCTGTCCCCACCGGTTCCAGCGGGTGCCCGCAGTGCCCCTTAGATTACATGGGGGCCCAAGGTGGCCCAGCGTAGCGGGAGCGAGGGGACATGGTGACTTTATGGTTACTGGGATCCATGGTTCCAGGCAGATGCTGCATTTGCATTTAAATGGAGGTTTGGAAGTCTGTAAATCTCCATTTCCCAACTGCAAAGACCTAATGGCTGTTTAATCATGTTTAGATGAACCCCCCCCACATCCCCCCCCAAGCACTGAGGGTTGGTGCACCTTAAATCCGCGCAGCAGAGACAAAGATCAAATGAGGGGCATGCAGGCAGAGGGTTCTTCCCTCATTGTCCGGTGGCTGGGCCAGCACTGCCTGGGAGGCTTGCAGACTGTTCGGTGCTCTCCCGGGACCTGGGTAGGCCTCTGACCCCCACCCCTTCCAGGAAGGCCTCTGGGATTGCTCAGAAGTAGCTGTCACTCAAAACTCCTGCAGTCTTCCCTTTACACTGCAAAGTAGAGAAGCAGTGGCAGAGAGTTGGCTTCAGAGAGACTTGGATTGGCAGCCTGATCTGCCCCTGATTTACTGTGGCCAAGAGCAGATCACTCAACTGTTCTGGGCGTCCCCGTTCGTATCCAGAACCTGAAGAGCGTATACTTCCAAATCATTCATGTGAAGTAGGTGGCACACAGTAGGGGCTTTCAAATGATAGTTAATATAACTCCAAATTGCCCTTAAACTTGAGAAAGAATTGGCCTTTGGGGGCCTGCTTCACGGCTATAATTCTCAGACTTCGTGGTGAGTTACTGGAGGGCGGTGGGGTTTGTCTAAAATGCTGTCCCCACCCCGTTCTGATTCAAACCTCAGGAGTTGTGAGAAAGGGGGCTTTACAGTAAGAGTTAACGACATGCATTTGGCCACTTCGGCATCCTCTGAAGTGCAGCAGCTGCAGTGACTTACCCTACCACGCGTAAGTGAATTCAGGTGGTACCTACTGTGTGTGTATGAATTCAGGTGGTGCCCTACTGTGTGTGTATGAATTCAGGTGGTACTCCATGTGAGGGTACCACTCAGCTGTGTGCTGAGTGCTCAAAAGAATGCCTGATGTTTCTGTGGCCCCAGACACCGCATAAAGCCCTGTACTGTTAACAGGACATGGCCACATCCACAATCTCGCGAGATCCTTGTAAGAACCTCATGATACATATGCCACTATCCCCTCATGTGGATGAAGATCCAGGCTCAGAGAGGGAGAGCTGCTTTCTTGAGATCCCACAGCTTTGGAAGCAGAGCTCAGGCCATGACGGCTTTACCGCCCACTACAGGGTTGCTAACTGTGTCCTGTGTCACCTCTCACAAGTGCTAGACAGAGCATTTCCTGGTCTGTGTTTGGAGGCTCTGCCAGGGGCAAGGTGCATTCCTGACCTGGCTGGATCCCAGGCTTTGGGACAGGCCAGGTGACCTTTTCAAGGTGGCATTTCCAGCCTTCCTTGTCCCCTGGAATTCAGGCCAGGCCTGCCAATAACAACCAGGCCAGTAGGAAAGTCTCCAATTTCAGAGAAGATATTCAGATGCTTGCCGCAGAAAGCAGTAAAGCTTGGCCTTGGGGTCTGGCCCTGCCACCTGCCCTGTCCTTGCAGCCCAGAAAGGGCTGGGGGAGGATGCTGGAGGTGGGGTGGGGTGTGAGTGAACACGGAACTTTTGTCAGCTTCCTCAAATTGCTTCCACCCCCCACCTCCCAGAACCTGCCTCATTAAACACACTGGGAACTCTCTGCCCGCAGACCTTCGCCCCAGTTTCCAGCTCAGGTCAGGCCCGCCTCTCTGAAGGAGCTTTCCCTGGCAAAATTCATTTCCTTCTCCTGTGATTTCACAGTGCTTTATTTGTTCCTATTTTCCTACCTGGAGCTCCCAGGGGAGGGGGGAGGGAAAGTTCTGCAGGTGAGCTCCAGGGCTCCCACCCCCAGTTCTAAATTTGGGGATTTGACATCAGGTTTTCTTTCCTTTTTTTTTTTTAAAGACTATATATATATATATATGTATGTATTTTTTTAGAGCAGTTTTCAGTTCACAGGAAAATTGAAGGGAAGGTACATAGATTTCCTGCACTTTCCCTGCTCGACACACAGGTTTCCCCCACAGAGTGGTACATATTTTTATAATTTATGAACCTCCACCTCATAATCAGCCAGAGTCTGCAGTTTACATTTAGGATTCACTCTTGGTCTTGTACACTCTGTGAGTTTTGACAAATGTAAAATGACTTGTATCCACTTTTGTAGTATCACACAGATTAGTTTCACTGCCCTAAAAATCCTCTGTGCTCCCTCTTTCCCAAACTCTGGCAACCACTGATTTTTTTTAACTTTCTAAAATTTATTTATTTATTATTATTATTTTTAATATCTTTATTGGAGTATAACTGTTTTACAATAGTGTGTTAGTTTCTCCTTTACAACAAAGTGAATCAGTTATACATATACATATGTTCCCATATCTCTTCCCTCTTGCGTGATCTTTTGACTGTCTCTATAGTTTTGCCTTTTCTAGACTGTCATATAGTTAGAATCATACGACTTTTTCAGACTGGTTTCTTACACATTTAAGTTTATTGCATGTCTTTTGATGGCTTGATAGCTCGTTTCTTTTTAGTGCTGAATGATGTTCCGTTGTCTGGATATGGTACAGTTTCTTTATCCATTCACCTACCAAAGGACATCCCGGCTGTTTCAAGTTTTGGCAATTATGAATAAAGCTGCTGTGGGCTTCCCTGGTGGCGCAGTGGTTGAGAATCTGCCTGCCAACGCAGGGGACACGGGTTCGAGCCCTGGTCTGGGAAGATCCCACATGCCGCGGAACAACTAGGCCCGTGAGCCACAACTACTGAGCCTGCGCGTCTGGAGCCTGTGCTCCGCAACAAGAGAGGCCGCGACAGCGAGAGGCCCGCGCACCGTGATGAAGAGTGGCCCCCGCTTGCTGCAACTAGAGAAAGCCCTCGCACAGAAACGAAGACCCAAAACAGCCCCAAATAAAATAATAATAATAATAAAGCCGTTGTAAACATCCATGTGCAGGTTTTTGTGTGGACATAAGTTTTCATCTCCTTTGGGTAAATACCAAGGAGCGTAATTGCTGGATGGTATGGTAAGAGTATGCTTAGCTTTGTAAGAAACTGCCAAACTGTCTTCTAAAGTGACTGTACCATTTTGCATCCCACCAGCAGTGAATGTGAGTTCCTGTGGCTCCACACCCCCACTAGCATTTGGTGGTGTCAAAGTTCTGGATTTTGGCCGTGCTAATAGGTGTGTAGTGGTATCTCATTGTCTGGCTTTTCTTTCAATCCGAGTTTGGGAGACTGTGTGATTTCCAAAGTCACTTCTGCTCAGGAATTACGTGATCAGAGCCTCCAGGAGGAGCGGGATTCCCGGCAGCCAGGGACTGACTCTCCTCTCACACCCTCAGAAGCCCCTCGTGCAAAACGGGAGTCTGGAATTGTTTGCTGAATGGGATTGACTTGACTTTGTTGTTTTAGAAATGATGCAGTCCCCGTGAAGGGTAGAGGAGCTGGCACCTTGAGAATTTTTCCTAAACGAGAAAGAAAGACTCCTTTCTCAACTCATCCTAATGTAGGATTGGGGTCTTCCCTGCAGACTGGAGCTGCAGTACAGGGACAGCTCTGGGACCTCAGGGTTTGGTAGACTGGGGTTTGAATCTTGGTTCCTCCACCCACTGATAGAGAGATCATAGGCAGATTCCTACTTCTCTGTAGGAATTCTTCCAGGAAGGCCTCTGGGATTGCTCAGCTGCTCAGAAGTAGCTGTCACTCAAAACTCCTGCAGTCTTCCCTGTACACTGCAAAATGGAGAAGCAGTGGCAGAGAGTTGGCTTCGGAGAGACCTGGATTGGCAGCCTGTAGGAATTCCTACTTCTCTGTGCCTGAGTTTCCCCATCTGTAAAATGGGAATAATAATAGTATGACAATTGGTGAGATGATACACAGAGCTTAGGCATGGGGCCCAGCTCAGGTCATGGCAAGTGCTCAGTTAATGTCGGTTACTATTACTATTATTATTGCCATCCTCAGGTTGCAGGCCTCTCGGGGCTTGAAGACACGGGAAAGAGCAATGGTCACATGGCCTTTCCCTGTCACTGCCCTGGCACTCACAGAGATGTTTCCTGAAGTGTATGTCCCTGGAATGCTGATCACAGGGGGTACTCATGGGTCAGAGGAGGCATCCGGGGTCAGATAGGTTTGGAGTTAGGCTCAGCAGAAATAAGCAGCTTTCTTTTCTTTTTATTTATTTTTTTATTGAAGTATAGTTGATTTACAATGTTGTGTTGGTTTCAGGTGTACAGCAAAGTGATTCAGTTATGCACATATATATATGTGTATGTGTATTCTTATACATATATATAAGAATAAGGATATGTATATTCTTTTTCAGATTCTTTTCCATGATAGGTTATTATAAGATATTGAATATAGTTCCCTGTGCTGTACAGTAGGACCTCGTTGTTTATCTATTTTATATAGAGTGGAGTGGCAGCTTTCTTTACCACAAGGTTTCTCAGACACCCAGGCAGCTTCTGGAAGGAACAAAAGTGTGTGGTGCTTCCCAAACTTCCTTGGCCATGGAACCTCATGGTTCTGGGAACAGCCTGTCAAACCAGATGACACTCGAAGGAAGGCTAGCACTGGGAATTAGGGGCGGCCTTCCGCTGGCGGCTAAGGCTCATCATGATGTGATCCTGCCACCTTCTCACCATGGTCTCCTCGTCCTCCTTGACAGCCCCCCCCCCACCCCGTGTCCTGGCCACAGCAGGCTGTTGGCTGATCCAGAACATGCTAGCTACTGCCTTACCTGAGGACCTTCTACATGCTGTTCTGTTATCCCTTTCTTGGCCTGTCCAGTGAAATCCAACTCATCCTTTTAGCTTCAACTCAAATGTGGCCTCCTCTGCAAAGGCCGTAAAGCCTAATCTTGTAACCTCTGCAGGTAGAATTAGGGGCCCCCTCTGCTCCCACCCCATCTTGTTCACCTTTTCAAGCCCTTATCACTGTAATGTTTCATGTATGTGTTTCTCTTCCTCATTAGATCATGGGCTTCTCAAGGGCAGGGCCCATCTCTCATTCCTAGCCTGACATGTAGGTCTGGGGGCCCAGCACAGAGTGACAGCAGATAGGAGTCATTACTTGGAGGTGTGCAATAGTATTTAGGGATGTTGCTAGCTTTGTGGTTAAAGGCAGAGTCACTGGCATCAGACAGACCTGGGTTTGAATCCCAGACTTACCCTTTATTCATTATATGAACTTCCAGTACTTTTTTTTGTTTTGTTTTGTTTTTTGCGGTACGCGGGCCTCTCACTGCTGTGGCCTCTCCCGTTGCGGAGCACAGGCTCCGGACGCGCAGGCTCAGCGGCCATGGCTCACGGGCCCACCCACTCCGCGGCATGTGGGATCTTCCCGGACCAGGGCACAAACCCGCGTCCCCTGCATCGGCAGGCGGACTCTCAATCACTGCACCACCAGGGAAGCCCCTTTCCAGTATCTTTTAAACTTCTCTAAACTCAGTTCCCTCATTTTCTTATCTGTAAGATGGTAATACTATCACAGGGCTACCGTGAGGATTAAGTGATTAATTCATGTAGAGCACTTAGTTCAGTGCCTGGCACACAGTAGGTTCACAATAAGTGTGAGATACCATTCTTGTTGTTGTTGTTACACATCCAGGTGAGAATGCTTCTCCCCACTCCCGTGGCACAGACTGCCCTGCCCTTGACCTGAACTGACCTAAAGGGCAGAGAGCCTGCCCTTGCTGCTGCCTTCCTCCTGGGGGCGGGGGAGGGGGGGTAACTTCCAAGTCTCCAGCGCTTCCTCTCAGCTGCCTGCCTCCTCTCCCCCGGTGAGAACCCACTGCTTTCAGCTCAGCGCTCCCGCCATCAGCTCAGCAGCCCTGACACAGCCGAGTGGGAATTCGTTTGATTTCTGAGCCTGCCCCCTCCCTGTCTCCCCTCTGAAAAAGCAATTAAACTTGTGTTTACTAGAGTGGGTGGCTGTAATCTGTCGTTTGCCCATCTTATCCTGTCGAACTGCCCCACTTCCAGCCTGCTTTGCTTAGGCAGGGGTGGGAGATGTTGCATACTCAGTAAAAAACGGAACTCAGAAGAGGGTGGGTTGGTTTCAGACCAGCCAAGTGTGCGTATGGCTCTGGGGACCTCGATGGACCGGGGTGGAGGGTGCTGGTGAGGGGCCGGGTCTTCCCTAACTTGGACATGCCTTTGCAGGGTTTTGTCTTTCTGTCCCTATTGGGCAGGTCCGGTCCCCACCCCTGACCCAGCCTGGTCCATCCCCGAAGTGAGGCCAAGGCTCGGAGCGGCAGGGGTTGTCTGCTGATCACGCCCCTCTTTGCATACAGCTTTCGGGGGTTCCCCAGTGCCCCAGATACCGTGTTCCCATTCACTGTGTCCTCTCCCCACCTGTCCCTCCCGGGGGCCAGTAAGGCAGAATCAAATACATGCTGGGGATTCTGATCCCTGGCTGTGCTACGGTCCCCATTTAGGTTTCCCCAGAGCTGACCTTGACACAGGGACTTGAGTGCCGGGGGGTTATTTGGGAGGGGATTTCGGAACGCTCAGTGAGGGAGTGGGAAGTGTGAGCCAGGGAAGGAAGAAAGTCTTAAAAACCCGTGTTTGTGAGTGGGGGCTGCAGCCGTGGACACCTGGGCTCGAGCCCTCTGGGGACTCTGAGAGACTGAAAAGGACACACCTAAGAATTGTCCCACTGAGGGTTGAGGAAGCCAGCATCCTTACCCACTGGGGTAGATTGCTTGTTAATAGTCCCCTGTGAACCTCACCTCTCTGTGTCCGTGCCCTGGCCGAGGCCCTGCTTCGCAGTGGCACTGGGCTGGGCCACGTGACTTGCTCTGGCCAATGGGGCTGTGCGCGCATGTGATGCAATCAGAGGCCTGGTGAGCACTTGCACTTAGGGGCCGGCTTTCTGGGAACACGGCTGCCATCATAAACGCAGCCTGGTCTCCCCTGACAGGGGACACCGAGGTGCCCAGCCCGCAGCTTCACCACCAGGCGTGTCAAGCCATCTGGTGCAGGGCAGCTGCCAGATGACTGCAACGCCTGCGTGACCCTGAGACGCCATTCCAGCTGAGCCCAGCCCAACTGCAAAATCACCAGCAGGTAAACAACTGTTAAGCTCCTGAGTTTGGGGTTGTTTATTATGCTGCAGTAGATAACTGATAAATCCATGAACTCTCATCCTGCATTGTTGTGGGTTGCTGGGGTGGGGGGAGGACTAACTCCCTGACACTCCTGGCTGGCCCTGACACAGATTCCTGTGGCCAGAGAAAGCCTGCAGTCAGAGAGATGTCCTGCTGGAGGTAGGATGGCCTCTCAGTGTAGGGAACCTGTCCATCCGAGCGGCAGGCAACTTCCAGGTAGGCCAAGGCGATAGGGCAGAGCTCCCATAGCATCTGCTATAGCACCTGGCTCTGAAAATGATCCAGGGAGCTGCCCTGCAAATTCTGGAAGGCGCCCCTTCAGAATTCAACTCCACATCTACACTACACTACAAGGTAAAGGCTACCTTCCCTCCCTCCCTCCCTCCTTCCCTCTCTCCCTCCCTCCCTCCTTCCTTCCTTCCTTCCTTCTTTCCTTCCTTCCTTCCTTTCTTCCTTCCTTCCTTCCTTCCTTCTTCACTGCACCTGGCACCCAGCTCCCCTACCATATTAAACACCCACCCCCTGCCCACATAACAAAGAGATGTGGAAAATGGGAAGGAAGAACACAGTATTGCGGTTCAGATGGGTCTGAGTTGGCATCCAGCTCAGCTGGTGATACTAGCGGTGACTTTCTGTCTGGCTGAGTCTCAGTTTCCTAGCCTGTAAGATGGTATATGCACCGACAGAACTGATATAAGGAGAGGCATTTTCGTAAGTGTGTAGCCCATAGGAGATCCCCAGCCAGAGAAACCTGCTTTAGACTTGACCCCCCTCCTAGGCTGAGAGGCAGGTTTGATGGGACAGGAAGGAAGCAGGCCTTCTGCCTCTCTTTCCTCTTGTAAAATGTGCAGCCTAGTTTTCTGCGGTGGTGGAGCGTCTCAGGCCTTGGGTCACACAAGAATTGTGCGGCCCCAAAAGTTGTTGGAAGTGACAACCATCTGCCCTTATCCAGGGACCGGCTTTGTTATAGAGAGAATCCTAGGGTTTGTTGTAAGGGGTCTGCCCTCCGAGTCCTCTCTGGAGAGCACTTCCAAGGAGCCGTGCATTTTATAACTATTAAGAGTTTCACTTGTCACATCAAGGGTGTAATAAAACCAGTTTCCGATGCTTCACAGGGAACGCTACGTGAGGATGATTTGATAAAGTTAAAAGTGTTCTACAAATGTAAGGTATTATTAGTGGTGGCTGGGATGTCCTGAGAAGGAAGTTGATTTTCCCAAGGTCACAGAGCAAGTTGGTGGAGGAGCCAGAAAAAGAAGCAGAGCCTCTTCATCTGGAGTGTTGACCTTGACTCATTTTACTGACATGATATCCACAGTGCTGAGAAGAAAGCCCAGCATACAGTAAGTGCACTGTGAATGTTGTTCAATGAACAAATGAATAAATGAATGAAAGATGCTCTAACAGTCCCAGGAGCACAAGAGACCACCATGGCCCATCCCGGCAGGACCTTCCAACCCCCTAACAGGCATTCTGGACCGGCTTCTCTGGTTATTCCTCTGTCCTCCCATCCCACAGAACATCCCCTTCTCCCCCCTCCCCTGTGCCCACCCGTGGGAGGTTGTGATTTAATCCCACTACTTCAGCCCTCCCTTTGCTGGGTGACTCTGCAGTTTCCCACATTAAAAGGCGGAGGGTATTTCCCACCCTCTGACTTTGAGTTGGGGGATAGGACTTGCTTTGGCCAATAGAATGAGGTGGACATAACAGTGAGCCTAATTCTCAGCATGGGTCTTTTTTTTTTTTTTTTTTTTTAGTTTAGTTTATTGAATATAGTCGATTTACAGTGTTGTGTTAATTTCTGCTGTACAGCAAAGTGGTTCAATTATACATATATATTCTTTTCCATTATTGTTTATCATGGGATATTGAATATAGTTCTCTGTGCTAGAGTAGGACCCTGTTGTTTATCCATTCTCTATATAATAGGTTACATCTGCTAACCCCCAAGTCCTACTCCATCCCTCCCCTATCCCCCTCCCGCTTGGCAACCTTAAGTCTGTTCTCTATGTCTGTGGGTCTGTTTCTATTTTGTAGATGAGTTCATTTATGTCATATTTTAGATTCTACATATGAGAGATATCATATGGTATTTGTCTTTCTCTGCCTGACTTACTTCACTTAGTACGATCATCTCTAGTTGCATCCACGTGGCTGCAAATGGCATTATTTCATTCTTTTTCATGGCCGAGTAGTATTCCATTGTATATGTGTACCACAGCTTCTTTATCCATTCCTCTGTTGATGGACAATTTAGGTTGTTTCCATGTCTTGGCTACAGTGAACAGTCAGCACAGGTTTCAAGAGGCTTTGCATGATTCTGCTTGTCCCCTTGGTCCTCTGCCACAGTCTAAGGAAGAGCATGCCTGAGCTAGCCTGCTGTTCCCAGGAGAAGGATGAGAGACCAGGCGAGCCACCCCAGTACAGTCCAGCTCATCCCAGAGCCCCAGCCAACCTGCCGCGAGGAGCTTGTTCAATGCTTTCTGCTGTCCGTCACGGAGGTCTGGCGCTTGCTTGTTCCACAGCATAACCGAGGCCATAGTTAACTGATATACCATTCAAATCTTCTCCAGCCTGGATCGGTATTTATCTCCCCTCGGAAGCCTTCCCTGACCTCCCCAAGCTCCTTAATGCATGAGTTCATTCATTCACTACAGTTGACCCTTGAACAACATGGGTTTGAACTGCGAGGGGCACCTAACATGCAGATGTTTTTCGGTAAATACTATAGGACTACACGATCTGAGGTTGACTGAATCTGCAGATGCAGAACCATGAATATAGACAGTCGGCTATGAAGTTATATGTGAATTTTCAACTGCACGGGGCAGGTGTGATCGACGCCCCTAACCCCCATGTTATTCAAGGGTCAACAGTGAATGCCTACTCTATTTCAAGCCTAACGGTAGAAGCCAGGAGTAATAAAGAGATATAACATAGTCCCCCTAGGATCTCCAGTCTAGTGGGGGAGACACATGCCAACAGGTGTCATTGTTATTACTCTAATTATCAATGTTCCTAATATATTAGCTTATATTTGTTGAACATTTCCTGTATGAAGCACTTTGTATACATTACTTCCTGTAATCGCCACAATAATTCTAGGAGGATATTTTATATTCACATTACAGCTGAAAATCCTGAAGCTCAGAGAAGTTGCCTTATTTGCCCAAACAATATATCCGTAGAGGATCAGGGATTCCTGCTGCAGTCAGCCTGACTCCGGAGCCTGGATTCTGCTTGGGGGATGAATGTGGTCCAGGTGTGCCCAGGTGGCGGTGACAGGGAGGGTGTAATGGGCTTTTCCGAGGCTGGTCCTGAAAGGTGCATGAGGAGAAAGCCAGGCAGAGAAGAAAGAGCCCTGAGTTGCGGAACACCGCAAATGCATAGGCCTGGACGTGTGAGGTCAAAGGGTCCAGGCCTGGGAGCAGGGGGAGGGCAGGTAAGACGGGGATTTCAAGAGCCACCTGCAGCCATACCTTGGGGAGCTTGCTAAAAGGTAGCGCCCTGGGCTCCTCTCCAGGATGGGTTGGCGTGGAGACCAGGCACCTGCTGCTCTGCTTAAGCCCCGCCTTTGCTGAACTGATACTCCCTCCAATTAAAAAACCTCTGCCTGGCCGAAGCCTTTCCGTTCTCCCTACATCAGCTCTCTCTCCCTCCTCTGACCTCTCGTGACTCCTTGCCATCAGCCCCCAGCTTGGCACGAATCTGCCCCCGACTGTGTGCCGTGAGCCTCTTATCTGTAGCCAGACTGTGGGTCCTTGAGGGCAGCTGGGAGAATGGTACTTTTTGCAACCCCAAAGTACTTGTACCCAGGATGGGTGGTCCACCAGATTTGTCAATTGATTACAAAGTTGGAAATGATGGAGTTGGAAATGATGATCTGGAAGCCCCTTGCGTGAGGCCTAGAGTCTGTATAGGCATATCATCATCATAAACAATGTATCGTAATTACAGAACACGTCTTTCCCTGTTGCTTCGTTAAGCGCGTTTTATTCTTGACCTCATTCCATCCTCGCAGAAACCGTATGAGGCACGTGCTAGTTTTCTCATCTATGAAACGTGGGTGATGAAGCTCAGCGAAGGTGAGCCGCTTGCCGAGGTCTCAGACAGAGCTGGCAAACCAACACCAGAGCCCCCTTAGCTTCAACTACCTTCCTCTTTGGTGGGGACTCGGGGGAGGGGCTCCAAAGCAAGGAACGTTCCGAGAAGCCTTCAGGGTCAGGGGCAAACAGCCTCAAAACCAGCTGGGTTGGTGGGTAGCAGGCAGGACACCTCACCAGGGTCAGGGCCCTGGGTTCCAGTCCTGCCTCTGTCACCAAGCGGCCTGGGGTCTTGAGAAACCCCTCTCTGCTCCGTGCCTCGGTTTCCAACCCTGGGATAAACAAGGGGATGAATCTATCTTCTGTGTTGACCTTGCAAAGCGCAGGGGTGATGTTCACAGTTTGCGGGAGCACCCGGCAATCGGAGAAGTGGGGTCCGCACTCTCCGCCCCCTCCCCTGGGCTGGGGTGGCCCTCCCCTGGTCCACCCAGGTAGGTCCCTGCTCTGGCCAGCCTCAGTGTCGGGGGCACCATGGGTATGGAGCCAGCAACTCTGCCAAGGACATCACCCCCAGCCCACCTTCCTGGCTCTACGAAGGCCCTTGCTGCTTCCAGGTAACGCTGTGAAAACCCTTCGAAAGACGAGGAGCCAATCGATGCTCCCGAGGGCAGGCAATCACTTACCTTTGTTATGTCAGCAGCCTCTGCGTGGGCCGTGCAGAGAGCGGTCCTCCTGTACTCTCTGCAGAGGGCAGGGCAAGGGCAGAGTGTCATGGTTTTACTGCCATTGTCACCTCTGTTTGCTGAGCTCCTTGGCAGGCCTGGACGCAGTTTACCTCTTGGTGTAATCACCACTGCCTTCTCAGCTTCTCCAGGGGAACCAGGCCGCAGGCTGTCTGTCTTCCCTGGCTTGATTATCGGGCCAAACCTGGGACGTGGGCTGCTGGGCTCACAGATTATCATTAGCAGAGAGGTTTGACTGCCCAGAGACCATAATTAATCAATTATTTATTGATTTAAATAATAAATCATGTTTTTGAATGATTGAATCATCCTGAAACCATCCCCGGTCCGCCTCCCGGTCTGTAGAAAATTGTCTTCCACCAAACCGGTCCCTGGTACCAAAAAGGTTGGGGACTCCTGCTTTACAGAATGTATTTTCTAAGGCATATTTTACTTAGTTACTTTGCTTATTGTCTGCCTCCCCCACTAGAATGTCAGGTTCACAGGGGTGGGGATTTTTGTCTGGTTTGCTGACTGCTGCATCCCCAGAGTCTAGAATAGTGTCTGGCATGTAGTAGCGGCTCAGTGAATATTCATTGTATTAGCATGGCTCTGAATCAATTCAATGAATCCACGCAGCTCTGAAAAAAAAAAAAAAAAGGTATTGATGCTGAAGCCCACTGAACTAAGGCACACTGAAGATGACTTAATCTTTTTCAGCTGGAGAACTGGGAGGAATTTGGGCGTGCACAGAGGTCAAACTGCCGGCCAGTGTAGATGCAAAGGGGAACAGTGACATGGCTGGGTCAGGACGGACGATTGGGCATTTCTATCAGCCACCATTAGCACCTTGAGAAGGATGTTTATTTGGCCAGAACTGGCCTTTGATTGCCCCTGCCCCTCCAGCCCGGGCAGGGAGAGCCGCCCCTCTGGCCACCAGATAGGAGGCTTGAGAAGGCACTGCCATCCCAGCGTCCAGTTTCCCTTCATCAGTCCCATTTCTCTGGCAGCCGGTTAGACCCTCTTCCCTCTCCCCCAGCGCCCTCCTCCGAGCCTCTTCGTCCGACAGCTTGCAGGCTGTGATTAGGGAAGGTACTCTTCCCACTGGCCGTGATGAAGTGCAGTCAGGACACAGAGGCAGTGCATGAAAGCAGCTTCAGGCTCACGCTCTGGGCTCTCCTTCAGAAGAAGAGCGGAATAAGGCAAAAAATGGGAATAAGCAGAATAAGGCAGAAAATGGGCGACACAGTATCTTAGCGATAACTCCAAAGTTTTCCGGTCCATTCCCCTGCCCCATGGTCTTCCTTCCCCAGAGAGCTGAGGAGTTTTCAGAGAAAGGCTCCCCAGGCAACACTTTCCTTGATGAAATGGCCGCCATAGAACCAGGAGGTGGTGTTTCTCTAAGCGAGGTTTGCAGAGCTCCGGTCTCAGAGCCGCCCAGAGTGTGTGCAAGTGTGCAGATTCCAGGGCCTCGTTCTCAGACCCACTGGATCAGAACTCATGGAGCAGGTGACCCGGAATCTGCATTGTAATAGCTCCCTGTGGCTGGGGGGTGGGGGCAGGACCACCTCCAAGGTGTGAAGGTTCATTAGGAGGACTTACAGGACTCAGCATACCCCTTGGCTATGATTTACTACAGTGGAAGGAGACAGAGCAAAATCAGCAAAGGGAAAAGGAGCCTGGGGGCGTTGTCCAGAGGAAACAAGATGCAAACTTCCAGGAGCCTCTCCCTGGAGTCCCTCAGGGCGAGCGAATGCCCCCAGCACTGGGTTGTGAGAACACATGTGAAATGCTGTCTCCCAGAAGAGTTCCTCAGAGACTGGGTGCCCGGGGATTGTACCAGGGGCTGGTCATGCAGGCACCTTCTGCCTGGCGTGTTCCAAAGTTCCAGACTCCCAGAAGAAAAGCAGGGGTTCAGCCTAAAGCACGTTGTTTGCACGACAGGTCAGGTAACGTGAGCTGCTCTTATCAGCTGGAAACTTCTCCAAACCCAAGTTCCCAGAGGCCAACCAAGGCCAAACCTGCAAGCAGGCCTTACGAAGGACAGCAGTCTCAGGCCTGCTTATGTGAATGTTTGTCTGCACCACCCACTTCCTTCCAGAGGATTCCTAGGCAGTGTAAATTATGAGACCCACTGGTCTGATGGATAAAGCTCAGGCGACCAACTCCATCTCCCGTTACTGTGTGACTCGTGGTTAGTTAATTGCTCACTCTGAACTTGGCTTCCCGATTTAAAACAGAGAGGATACATTTCCTCCCGAGGAAGTGAAATGCAGGTAACCTCCTCCTTTACTAAGCAGAAAGGAGAAGCCCCCTCTTTTAAGGAGTCCTGCCATGCCCAGGCTGCTGGACCAGGATTTGACCTTGGCTGTGACGTAATGAGGAAGGAGAGAAGTAGCTGGGAGGGGCGGTTCCTTGGACGCAGGAAGATTTGGACCCCAAGTCACCCCTTTAGTGCCCTCCCCTGGGGGACTCTGCACCAAGAGCCGGGGCTTCCCCCTGGACGACTGGGAGTGGGGGGACCGCTGAACTGAGCAAGACCCAGGTCCTGCCCTGGAGGGCAGGGGCCAGAGTGTGGATAGAGAGCCGGCCAGGGCTCAGGATCTTGGGACACCGGGAGGGACATCCCTGCTCGGGCATCAGTGGGACCTGAGACCTTGGACAAATCACATCGCCTCATTGAGGTCCATGTGCCTTCTCTTTAAAATGAGGCTCTAATGCCTAAGATTTAAAGAAAGGTTGTAAAGATTAAAAAAGATAATGACAAAATTTTGTTAAAGAAAAGATAATGAATAGTTTTGAGAGAGATTTGGAAATGTTATAGGCGAGTTATACATGACGTAGCTCTGCTGATTCTTCCTCCCAGGGCTGGTAGACAGTTGGGACACTACATCATTCCCACCAAGGAACCCTGAAAAATCTCTGAGTAGATTTCCACCCACCTGACCTTGGCCTTGGGCAGTGGAAAGAAGACTTTGTTGGGACTGAGGGCTGGCTCTGGCACGAACTTCCCTGCTGACTTGGCAAGTCTCTCTCCCTCTCTGAGCCTCGCTTTTCCTCCTCTGCCAAATGGGAACAGTAGTACTCCTGCCCATTACCTTACCACCACTGCAAATTCTTTCCTTTCTCATCTTGTTCCAGAACTGCCCCCGAGACACATCTGTGCTGAAGGCCTGGGACCAGCATTTCTCTGAGGGACTGTCCAAAGGAGAGCAGAGAACACTGTCTTGGATGGGTCCATCTTGGAGACTCTGCAGCATATTAGCACCATAAGGGCTCTGAGAAGACCTTCAGTAAAGGAAAATTTCTCCAGCCTGTATGCTCGCAGACCTCCTCTGGGCAGAACACATGTCAGCATTCTGCAGAACAGTCTACGGCATTCTCTGGGCGGTTGCCAGGCCAGCAGGACCCAGACAAGTTGAGTGCCAGGTATGTACCAAACCCGGATCCACCGACTCCCCAGGTCAGCAGCAGCTCATCTTTGCCGTTGACCTCAGTCCACCTTGAGAGACGATCTTTGAGGCTGGAGTTACAGTCATCAACTCCCATTCCTCCAGCTGTTCTTTGGTTCCCAGGTGCCTGAAAGTCCCTAAAAGTGCTGCTTGAGCCAAAATCCAGAGGAGATGCTAAACCAGGTTAATGTTAGTGCCCATGGCAATGAGCAGGGGTCCTCCCTACTGGGTTGGTTGGATAAATGAGTTAATTTTGTTCAAGCTCCAAGGGTCTTGGGGACTTTGGTGCTGAGGGTGTACAGATGTGTTGCAGGGAGGGGCCCAGCGTGGAATGGGCTTCAGGGTCTGCGGGGACCTGAGGAAGGAGAGCTGCATACTCAGCACTGCAATTAATGGAGCTAATAAGGGTCCGAAGGTCAATGCCAGCCAGGGTGCTTGGCAGGTGGGGAGGACATCCCTTGGAAAACTCTACATCGGCATCTTTGTGAGTCGGAGTGGAGAGCGTTTGGGGGGGGGTGCCCCATGGCAAGGCTGGGCAGGGCAGTCCAGGGCAGCAGAGCAGGGAGAGGTGTCCTTCTGAGTGGCCCAAGCACGGGCAGGGACAAGAGCAGGGGTCTTGAAGCAGCCAGCATTGGGTGTGAACCTTGGCTGAGACCTGAATGAGCTGTGTGTCATTGGGCAGCTTCCCTTGCCTCTCTGAGCCTCGGTTACCTCATATGCAAATGGTCACAACAGTGACCACCCCTCAACTCAGAGTAATGAATGGGTTAACTTGGGTTAAGTGTCTAGAAATATCTAGCACGTAAAATGTACTCCATGAATGCTACTTCTCTCCTCTCCTTTTAGAAAAGCTCAGAGACTGGCAGAAGCTTTTTTTCTTTTTTAACTTTTAATTGAAATGTAACATACACATGGAAAAGTGCATAAATCTTTTGTTTTTTAATTTAAAATTTATTTCAACTCCTCTGGGGCTGGAAGTGTTACAAAACCTTAAAATAAACCTAAACTGTCTTGCTTTTATCATTTTTACTTAGACCCCTAAAAAAATGATTTTGGAATAATTTGAGACCCACAAGAAGTGGTAAAAATAGTATAGGGTTCCCACGCTTTACTCAGCTTTTCCCAACGATATCTTACATAACCACAGAGCATTGTCAAAAGCAGGAAGTTGACACTGGCACAATACTATTCACTAAACTGAAAAGTGCGTCCACCTTCAGTGGACAGCCCAGTGGGTTTTCACCAACGGAACTCAGCCCTGGAGCCAGTGCCCAGATTAAGAACCACAACATGACTGGTACCCTGGAAGGGTCTCTCCTACCCCCTCCAGTCACCTCCCCTTCCTCCAGGGTAACCACGGTGAGGCCTGACTTCCAACAGTATAGACTTGCTTTGCATGTTTTGGGACTTTGTGTGTGTGGATTCGGTGCACGATCCTTTGTGTCTGTGGACTCAGTGCACCATGCTTTGTGTCCGGCATCCTCTCCTCACTGTGTGTGTGGACTCAGTGCATGTTCCTTTGTGTCCGGTATCCTCTCCTCACCTGCACGTCTGGGGCCTCCATCCACTCTGGCCTGTAGCTGTAACTGGCTCGTTCCTATCACTGTGTAGGTGGAGTTTTATCAAGGAAACAACCCTGCATGAACAGGACAGAGCCCGTCCCCGCTGCCCCCAGGGCGGTCCTTTGCTGCCCTGCTTCAGGGGGCCAGAGGAGTTGATCTCATGCCCTCTCAGTCTGAGCATAAGTCTAACATACCAGTCTCAGCCCATAACAGTCTAACATCAATAGGGCATGGAAGGGGAAGTGCACACCCATCCTGAAGGTGGTGCGGAGGGAGACAATATTTGCTGTGCAGTAATCTCATCTGCTACATTCTATTAGCTTCTGCACAAAAGAAAGATTTTTTTTCCCCTTTAAAAAATTCAAAAACCATTGATTGGGATGATTGAATTCAGAAAATCTCCATGGAGCATCACTTGGGGGTCTTATTCTGCACCTGGAACATCCCCTGGTGACCTTGTAGCTGACATTAATACATCCATTAACACATCCCTCTCTGCCAAGGCCCCCTACTCTCTCACTGCCTCCCCCTGCTGGCAGCAGAGGGCATTGATCAAGCCCGACCTGGACCTGACAAGGACCTCATTCATTCTGGCAACAAGCTGTTAGGAGATAGAGCTTTAAAAAAACAGTCACCTGAGTTCCAACGCTGATTCTGCCACTTAGTGGCTACATGATCTTGAGAAAGCTCCTTAACCTCTTTAAGCCTCGAGTTCTCTGTGTGTAAAATGGGCACAATACTGGAACTTTTCTCTTGGAGTTCTTATGAGGATTGAGAACAAGAAAGTAGCTCCCGCTGTAGGAGCCCAGAAGTGTTTTCTGTTCCTGGGCCAGGGCTTTCTAGGTCCGAGGAGATAGCAGTTAGGTCCTCACGTCAGGACCCACCATGCCCTTAAGCCCAGGGAAGGATCCATCTGTGATGCTAGCTTTCAGCCCCGAAGCTAAGTGCCCCCAGGGCCTGACAAAATCACTCCCCATCCTCTTGGCCCAGAGCCCTGACCCCAGAGCACCCTGACTGTGTTAGCCACAATCAAAGATGCTTTTCCTTGGATTCTGGCCACTCATCTCAAACAGGGACAGAGCCTTGAATGTCATGTGCACTTTCGGACCTGCCCCTGTCTGCAGGCATGGACCATCTGGTCCCCAGCTTAGGAAGAGAAAAGCTGCTGAGTCCTCCTGACACGGCCCTGGGTGCCATGGGCAACGTGGCCCGCGTGCCAAAGTGGGCAGTGAGTCCATGTGCTGGGCTGGCACCGCTCAAACCTGCTGGTGCACTGCAGTAAAACAGCCTTCAACTTAATATATGCTAATTAGATTTTAATGAGATTCAGATTTCCAACAGTAGTGCCGTGTTAGCCATGGCAAGTTATAATCATATCTAATTGGTAATTCTAACATAACAAATTTCTTGGATAAATTATTCTTAGTTAATAGTCCCCCAGGAACAACCTCAAAGCACACACACACACAGACACACACACTCACTCATATATATATTTTAGGGGAAATTGAGAAAAAAGGACAAAATGGAAGCAGGCGCCCAGTGAAGCAAAGTTGTTATTTCAAACCTGGACTCCTGCGGGACCTCAGCCAGAGCCTCCAACAAAAGCCCTTGGGGTTGTTAGAACTTGGAACAGAGTCCAGAGCCTAGGAGAGTTCTGGGTGGGATCAAGGTCACTGCCTTTCTTTTCTTTTTTTTAAAAAATATTATTTATTTATTTATTTATTTATGGCTGTGTTGGGTCTTTGTTGCTGTGCATGGGCTTTCTCTAGTTGTGGTGCACGGGCTTCTCATTGCGGTGGCTTCCCTTGTTGCGGAGCACAGGCTCTAGGAGCATGAGCTTCAGTAGTTGTGGCACGCAGGCTCAGTAGTTGTGGCTCACGGGCACAGCCGCTCCGCGGCACGTGGGATCTTCCCGGACCAGGGCTCGAACCCGTGTCCCCTGCATCGGCAGGCAGATTCTTAACCACTGCGCCACCGGGGAAGCCCCGGTCACTGCCTTTGAGGGTGGGGTACACCCCCAGGTAGACGGCTCCCATCCCAGGAGGTGGCAGCAGGAGGGGCCACCAGTCTCAGACCTTAGCCCCTACTCAGCATGGTCTGCATCCCTCGGGGAAGCCCACCCTGGCTGCAGAAGCTTTTTCCCCTCCCTCTGAGACGGGTCCGCCCTGGAACTCTTCCGTGGTACAGATTCCTAGGTCCCCAAAGAGGTAAAAGGGGCACCTAATGGCTGAGTTAATATTTTCTTTACCAGGCAGAATCACTGAGTATTCCAGAAAAAGGGATGGGGAGGGGGGGTGAGTCAACCCAGTTTCTGATCTTCTCATCACCGCTAAGCTGCTGTAACCCCGGACGAGCTGCTTGGGGCCTGTTTCTCAGCTGCGATATGGGTTGAGACTCAACATACATTTCTGCTTTAGCTGGAAGGAAGCGGTCTTTTCTCTGGAGTTGGGGTAAGGGCCTTAATGTAGCACCCAGAGGGTCTGGAGTGCAAGCCTGCCCCTTTCTTTTCTCCCTTTTCTGTGGGGTCACTCTCTGTCCTCTGAGGCTGCCACTGGGAAGTGTGGCTGTCCGCATGCACTCGTCCCCCTGCTGGCAGTGCCCTCAGAGGGTGGGTGGTGCAGTGGCCCTGTCCTCCCACTTGGGAGGGGAGGGGAGATGCGTGTAAAGAGGATGGGATCTCCAGCTGCGTCACCACTTTACCCACGTGATTCTGGGCAAGTCCCCCTCCCCCTTGAGGCCCCCTTCTTGCTCCATTTATTAAACGAGCATGATGGGTCCTATCTTATACGGCTTGTAAAGAATCTGAGTTCGCAAGAGGGAAGAGATATGGGAACCTATGTATATGTATAACTGATTCACTTTGTTGTAAAGCAGAAACTAACACACCACTGTAAAGCAATTATACTCCAATAAAGATGTTTAAAAAAAAAAAAGAATCTGAGTTCGTAACTCTAAATGTCTCTCCCTTTGTTCTTCTTCCTTCTTCTCCATTCTCCTCCCCTTCTGCTGGCTGGATTTAAAGGCACAGAATGACCTTGTGGGGGAAGGACCACGTGATCTCTTTTATCTAGTACTAAAGGAGGGAGATTAATGTCAGCATCTCGTGCCAAGTGACTGATAATGACAGGTGACATTTATTGAGCATATACTATATGCCAGACATTTTTCTAAGTACTTTATATGTGCTCTCTCATTCCGCCCTAAGAGGTGAGTACAGTTATGATCTCATTCTAGAGACAGGCCGCCCAAGCACAGAGAGGTTATGTAAATAGACACAGCTAGTCAACAGCTGAGCCAGAATTTGAACCCAGGAGGGTTTGGCTCTGTAGCTCACCTCTTCAACCACCTACTACTCAGTCCTGCCTCTTGGACTGACCAGCTTGAGTTCAGTAGAATATTTAGGAGAACCATCTGCCTTGGAGGAGCTTCCAGGAAGAAGGAAGGAAAAGGAACTGAATTCACTGAGTTTCTGGTCTATACCTGACTCTGTGCTGGGCTTCTGACCTATGGAGGCAAAATTACCTAGTGCTTCAAGCTTAGGTCCAGATCTCTTCTCCAGGACTTATTTGCTGTGTGACCATCAGCAAGTTATATAATCTCTCTGAGACTATTTCCTTACTTGTAAAATGGATCTACTGCTTCCTATATGGCAAGGTTGTTGTGAAGATCAAACTAGATGATACATGCAAAGTGCTTAGCACAGCCCTTAACACATAGAGAAGATCTGGTATATGGTAAATTCCTAAATATAGGAATGTTGATATTTATGCAAATTCTTGCATATGGAAACATTGCTATTTAATTTGTTACACACCCCCCGTTAGCTGTGTAATTATCCCCATTTTAGAGTTGGAAAAACTGAGTTCAGATGGGTTAAGCCACTTGCCCAAGATCCCACAGTGGGAATGTGGTAAAGCTGCAATCTGAGCCCTCAAACACTTTCAACCCCAAAGCCTTTCAAAACTATGGCTGTCACTGGGGAAGGACTGTCCCTGTGGTCAGAGAAGGAAGGTGTCTGGGGGAGGTGGAGTTTGAGAAGGCGGGGGTAGGGGTACCAGTTTAGGGAAGGGCTCCTCCAAAATGCTTCTTGTCTGTGGCCCTGGGATCTCCAGGATCGATGGAGGAAGAGGTGGGAGGGAATGGGAGCCTGGGGTGGGGACCACAGCTGCCTGGGGTAGTAGGAGAGGGGGAGGGGAAGGAGCAGAGGGGAGGTGAGCCTCCTGAGAAGCTCAGCCCCAAGGTCAGATGCAGCTGGCAGCCCAGAGCTCCGCTGCAAGTGCTGACATTTAGGCCTGTCGCTGATGATTGGTCCCGTTTGGAAAAAAAAATGCGTGTATTTTGCACATCTATTTCCTTCCACCCATCACTCAGGGCTGTCTTCCCTAGAGGAAACCAAGGGCATAATACCTGACATAACAGCTTAAGCGCTTTTTGGAAAACTCCCCAGCTCCAGGCTGGGCTGCAGGGCTAGTCTCTCTAGCTCCATCTCTGTCTCTGTCTCTGTCTCTCTCTCTTTGTGTCTCTATTTCTCTGCCTCTGTCTGTTTCTCTGCCTTAATCACACTCTCACTCTGTTTCTCTCTCTTTGTCTCTCTGTGTCTCCGTGTGTGTGTCTCTCTTTTTTCTGCTTTTTTCTGTGTCTGTCTCTCTGACTCTGTGTCTCTATCTCTTGTCTCATTTCTATCCACTCCCCACTTTTTCAACATTTCTCTTCATCTCATTCAGTCTGGATCTTGGTCTCTTTCGAAAGTTGCACAGGAGCCCAATCGGATTGGAGAGTTCTCTTCCAGAATCCTTTCCTCCAGGGACCCCCTTCTCTGTCCCCTCCATCCCTCATCTCCAAATGCCTCCAAGGAGACTCCTGTCTCTCCAGGATGTCTGGTCCCAGTGTGAGCCTGACCTCCAGCACCCCAGACTGCTCTCCTCGGATGGCTGTCCCTGTTCCCTCTCTCCTTCCTTTCCCTGCCCCCTTCTCCAAGCCAACCCCATCCTTGTTTCCCTCTCTGCTCCTTCCAGATCTCTCTCCCGCCTGGACCCCCGACCCAACTTCTCATGACTCAGAACCACAGCCCTCTCCCTTTCATTTTCATCAGCAACCAGGGCTCCTGGGGGAGTCAGCCCCGACTCTGGCTTTCCCATCCCTGCCCCCATCCTGGAAATGGAAAAGTGCCCGTCCCAAGGTTGCATGTCCGGAGGTGCCCAGTTGCTGCTATAGAACGGAAAGAATACAGAGCCACAGACCGAGGTGGGGAAAAATGTTCTGTTTTAATTAAACTGACCAAAGAAGCCAAGACATGGACAGAAAGAGACTAAGAACAAGACTGGAAATAGTTTAGAAAAGAAATGAAAACCAATTGCAGAGATGGCAGTGCCAGATGGAATGGAGGGAGCAGGGCTGAGCCTTCACGTCAGCTCCAGGACCACTGTCAGGGCAAGCACCAAGGTGAGCCGGATGCCAGCGGGGCCAGACGTGGAACCTGTGCAGGGAGCAGCGTCAGGGCCTGGGACCCACCCTCTTTGCTTTCTGGGGGGCACGGGTGTGTGTGGAGCCTGCGGACCGCAGAGCTTTGAAGGGCCCCGGCCAAGAGTCTGGACTTCAGTGTTAGGATGGGCTGGGTTCAAATCCTAGCTCTGCCATCTGTCCCACCTGATTGTGCGTGATCTCTTCCCTGCCCCAGGCCTGCTGAGTGGAGGTCAGGCCCCCTGGGTGGAGGTCAGGCCCCCTGGTGGCCATCAGGACACTGCGGTGGGAACTAGGAGTGGGGGGGCCTCCATCATGCACTGTGACATTGGCTCACTGCGGGAAAGGGAGGGCTGGCAGGCCTGGGGGGAGTGTCTGTGTCCCATGGGGTGGTGCCCAGCTCGGGGGCAGCTGAGGGAGGGCAGTATAAAGGGCCCCCCCATCCTATGAAGTGGTCAAGGGCCCCGGATCACAACCTCGAGGTCAACGCTAGACGCAGCTTCTTGGGACCACGGCCGCTGAGCTCTCTGAGAGAGACTTGGTCCCTAGAAATCCCTGCCAGCTGCTTAGGGATGCTTAATTGCTTTAGTGCCCACGCCTGACCTTTGACCCAGACTCTGCCCAACTAGAGGTCAATTATGTGCCTACGGCATGAGGGAGGGGCAAGGTCATACAAAGGGGCCGTTTGGGGGACCAGAGCTTTTAAGCTAGAAGCTCTGAGAGTGGAGACTTACCATTGGAGTCCTCCGTTCCTTTGGGGATATTTGGGTTTTCTGTCGGGAAGAACAGAAAGAGAGCTAGAGCGTGGATGGCATTCGGAACTTGGCAAAGGAGGCCCCCTCATCCAGCACCCGCCGTGTGGGGTCGTGTGCACCCTCTCAGGGCAGCCACACAGCCTCTGCGGGCTGGGCGGTATCAGCCCCTTTCTACAGATGGAAAAACTGAGGGAGGGGAAACAGTTTGCCCAGCATCGCCCAGCTGCCAAGTGGTGGATCTGGGATGTGAACCCAGGGTTCTCTAGCTCCAAAGCTGTTATGGTTTTAACCACTGAACTGTAGTGCTTCCCTGTGGGGCACCCTCTCGGGGCAAATTTACGGGACTTGGGCCCCTACCGCTCCCTCCTCCTTGGGAAAGCTCCAACCAGGGGCCTCCCCGGGTAGCCCTCCCGATCCGCTAGTTGGGCGAAGCGTACCAAACACGATGAGCCGGGTGTGTGTGTCGGTGGAGCCCAGAGGGTTCTGGGCCGTGCAGCGGTACATGGAGCCATTGAGCTCAGCGGGAACCCGCTCCAGCACCAGCTCCTTCCCGTCAAACTCAGCGCTGCCATCCAGGAGGCGGCTCCCGACCCGCGTCCATGTGAACATGGGCTCTGGGAAGACTTCATTCTGTTGGCCAGAGCGGGAGAGAGTCGGGTCACAGGAGGAACCGTTCTGCCAGAGCAGGAAGGGGCCAGAGGCCTGGCCTGGCCAGGGTGGGTAACACATTTTCATCTGATGGGTTGGGACTGGCTGCCCAGACCCCAGGAAGGAAAGGACTCTAGGGCTGGAAGGGATGTCAAGATGCGTGAGCCATGTCTACTCTAGTGGTAGGTGGGCGAGCAAATCCGTGCGTGCACCCCATGCCATTCCTCGTGGAAGCCAATTCTGCCGTTACACAGATTAGGAGACTGAGACCAGCTGGCTGTGCTGGAGGGCAAGGGCAGGGTCTCCGAGCATGCTGCCAGGGATGCTGGTGCCCCGTTGTTCCCTGATGACCTCCCGCCACCCTTGCAGATGCTCAGAGAGAGGCTGACCTGAAATCCATGGACCAGGATCCTCACCGTGTCCCCGACCCGGGCTCTGCTGGGCGCCATCATGATTTTGGGTCCTTTGGGGGCAGCTATAGGGAGAGGAAGGCCAGGTCAGAGAGGTGTGTGCTTGTGCAGGGGAGAGGAGACTGAGCAAAGAAAAGAGGCGCTGGGGGAACGGAAGAGAAAGTTCCCATCCAGATCATTCACTGATGCCTGCATTCATTCATACACACTTCCCGAGCCCTGGCTGGGACCTGGGGATGTAATGGTGTACAGAGCACAATCCCTTTCCTTGTGGGGTTCACTCTCGGTGGGGTCAAAAGACAAGAACAAACCGGTGTAACAGGGGGTCAGATCGGAGCAGCCCAGGGGACAGTGGAGTCAGGGACACCCAAGGGAGGTGCCACCTGGGAGACGACTCAGCTGCTAACGGGGAGAAACCCGTTCCAGCACCCAGTACCTACCTGCATTAAACCACACCCACCCTCCTACCTGCATTAAACCCTTGTGAGGTGCGGTCCTGCCATTATCATCCCCATTGTATAGCTGGGTTAACTGAGGCTCAGAGAGGGGAAGTGACTTGCCAAAGTTCACACAGTGAAGAAGAACTGGGATGAAATTTCTGGTTTCATTACTCTGGCTCCAGAGAGCCTTCTACCAGGTTAATATGCCCAGTGGGGTTTTTCTGGAATCTCTGGGTTGGAGGTGAGTGGAAGGTGGCAAAACGTGGGAGGAACCATCTCCCTCCTTGGGCCTGGCCTGTGTCCTCCCTGCCTTTCTTCCTCACCTGCTTGTATCACGTCTTTCAAGCCCCTTAACTTCTCTGAACTTGGGAGACAAGATGCCCAAGGGTGCTGCCCTCCTATGAACCAGAGCATATCGGGGATGGAAGAGCCACTGGGATCGCTGAGTCCGCCCTCTCAGGTTTCAGATTGGGAAACTGAGGCCCAGGGGTAGCGAAGAGGCTTATCCAAGGTCACCCACAGAGCCAGTTTCTCCTGCCCCATGACGTTCGCACCAGACTTCTTTCTGCCAGACCCACTCATCATTCACTCATTCATCTAACAAGTGATTATTGAGCCAACTGTGTGGCGGGCCTTGGGGCAGGGCTGGGGATGCGGTGGTGATGGAGACACATGCCTGCTAACACAGAGCTTACACTTTAGTTGGGGAGACATCTGATACACAAGTAAGTACATGAATAAGAAACTACTGGAGAGCCATGGCAGTGTGTGGAGAATCGAACGAGTGGGGAGTGATGGTCTGAGTGTCTCTTCCAACGAGCTGACATTTCGGCTGAGATGAAGCTCCTGAAAAGGGTTCCAGGTGGAGGGAACAGCCAGGGCGTGGCGCTGAGGTGGAAGGTCAGGGCTGATGGGGGTGAGGACTGGGCCAGACCCCACAGAGCTTCCTGGGCCAGGGGACAGCGATAGGGTTTTGATCAGAGTGCCATGCTCTGTGCCACGCTCCTTGGACATCTTCCAGAGGTGGCGGCAGGAGAAAAGCTTTGTCCCCAGGCCCTGGGGCTGGCCTGGCTTCTCCTCATCTGCCCCACCTGCTACCCGAGCCTCTCCTTCCCACTCAGAGCTCTCAGAGCAGAAATCAGAGCAGCTGGCAGATGTGGGTGATTTCCTAGTCACTGCCGACCCATTTCATTCATGAAACCAAAGGACTATTAATTAAACCACGAGGGCTTCCCTGGTGGCGCAGTGGTTGAGAATCCGCCTGCCGATGCAGGAGACACGGGTTCGTGCCCTGGTCCGGGAAGATCCCACATGCCGCGGAGCAACTAAGCCCGTGAGCCATGGCCGCTAGGCCTGCGCGTCCGGAGCCTGTGCTCCGCAACGGGAGAGGCCACAACAGTGAGAGGCCCGCATACCGCAAAAAAAAAAAAAAAAAAAAAAACCCACGAGCAAGACACCCGAAGGGCCGTGTGGGGTGGAGGGAGGCATCAGCAGGAAAAGCCGGGCCTGTGAGAGGGGAGGGAATGGCAGGGAAGGTGCGGGCAGCTTCTGCCACTGCATCCACCCACATAAGAAAGGAGCCTCGTCTATGTGCCCCTGGACCAGTCACTTCCCCTGGCTTTCCCCAAACACAGGGTGGGAACAGCCAAGGCAACCCTTGCCCGCCCACCACACTGGGTTGTTAGGAATATCGGGAGATGGTGGGCTTAAGGGTTAACGTTTGTCCAGACCATCCTAAGTGCCTTGCACTCTGTGACGCGCTTTATGCACGACCTCATTTACACTTCCAACCTCTTGAGATTGTCCCCATAAGGCAATGAAGGCTTGGGGAAGTCAAGTAACTTTCTCGTCTTTTTAATGAACATTCAAGTGCTGTCAAGGTCCCTCTGCAGGTGAGAAGCGCTGCATAGGGCGGTCTGGCCCTGTGTCATTCTGTCCCCTCTTCCTGACCTGCTGGGATGGCACTGTCCTGCTGCAGCCAGCAGGGGGCGCGGAAGGGCATCCCTGTCCCGGAGAAGCGTGAGCAGGAGGGCCCCGGCAGACAACTTCCTCTCCTAGGTCAGATTCCTAACTGTCTCGGTTTCTAAAGGCCCTCTTACCCTCTTACCCTCTTACCCACCCTCTTCAGGCCGCACCTGGGCCTCCTGGCCCCAAGGGGAAGGGAACGCACATTTATCAGGTGCCTGACATGTGCTAGACCTCATTCTAGGACTGTCTCACCCATCTTGGTGCTTATGAGGCAGGTTGCCATGAAACCCACTTTGCAGGCCGTAAAACGGGCTCCCAGGAGGGCAGTGGTTTGCCCGAGGTCACACAGCAAAGAAGTGGCAGGGGCGGGACCTGAAGTTACATAGGTCTTTAGAGCGAAGCTTGGAACCCAGGGGTGGAGGAGGGGGAAAGCCGGATGTCCTGTTCCACGTGGGCAGCCAGACCCCTCCCCTGCTGCCCTGGGCTGCCAGGTCCAGAGGCTCCTGTGTGGAGTTGACCCCGAGAGGCAGAGGGTGGGTAGGCAAGGGGTCTGCTTTGCCTTCACTCTTCCAAGCTCGATCCTGGCAGCTGCCGGCTGGCAAGAGCCTTGGTGGCAGGTGGCCCCTCTGACCCCTGCCCTCACTGCTGCATCAAGATGCTTCCGGAAGCCAGGCCAGCTGCTATCACCCGCACGCTTCCACCACACGCTGACACCCATCGACGGCTCCTGGCGGTCAAGTCCTGGCCCCTCTCTCCTGCCCCTAGAACACATCACCGAAGGTACCTGAAGGAAGGGTCTCAGCCCCTGGGACTTCCCTCCCCTCAACCCCTGGACATAAGGAAAGAGTGGGAGTCAGGAGACCCAGGATTGAGGCCTGTCTTCTACTCTCCAGTGACGTGACTTGGATGAGTCAATTCAACTTGCTGGGCCTCAGTTTTCTCACCTGTAAATGGGGAGAATAGACTGCTCTCCTACTCTTTGAGGAGTTGCTCTGAAAATGACAATGGGGGAGAGATATGAGATGGAAATGTGAAATGTGACGTGGTGTGCGTCTGTTCAGGGGCGTACAAAAAATCCTGATTATATAACTGCTCTCTTTACTCTCCTTAGCATTTTGCTGCAAGGAGAGCCTTGTGAAATCTCACGGAAAGCTCCTCTAGGCGCCCCACCACAGCAATTCTAGGTGTTCACTAAGGCGGCCACTCACCCACCCATCCACTTATTCACCCATCCAGGCATCCATATTCGTTCATCCAACCGAGCATTCATTCTATGCATCCATCCATCACTCCATCATATTATTCATCTCTCCACCATAACATCCATCCATCCATTTATCCATCCACATACCTACCCATGAACCTACTAATCCACTCACGCACCCATTCACTCATCTACTCTAACCACCTAGTTCTTTATGCCTAATCTGTGTCGATCGCTATGCAGGGCAATGTTGGGGACACAATAATGAATAACAACGTAGCTTATATTTACTGAGTACTTACTCTGTCACTACGCCAAGCACTTTGTATGCACGCCTTGTTTAATCTTCACAACAACCCAGAAAAGTATTAACTAATTGATTATTAGGGAAGTGTTTATTAAGCCGTATGTTACAGATTGTGCTGAGCCCTGTGCCATGTGAACAAGGCAGGTAAAGACCCTGCCCACATGCAACTTAAACTCTAGTGGAAGATCCAGGCAATAAGAAAATATATCGTATACTTGCATGTGGAGATACATGCAATGCCAGAAAGCAAAGCAAAGTAAGGAATTGATGGGCCCAGGAGGAGGCGGCTGAAATAGGGTGTTCAAGGAAGTAGCCTCTGAATAGAAGATCTGAGCAGAGATCTGATGAAGGAGGGATTGAGAATACCTGGGGTAAGATTAATCGAGGCGGAAAGGAAGGACAGTGCAAAGTCACAGAGGTGGGTCTGAGCTGGGCATATTCAAGGAAGAGAGAACCCTGTAGCTGGAGCAGAGACAAGTGTGAAAGATGAGCAGCGTGGAGATGTAATTTTAGATGTGACGGCAAGTCTAGAGGATTATTTTGTTTTGTTCTGACTTTCATATATTTTTAAGTTGTGAGGAAACTCACATAAGGGAGATGCACTGTTCTTAAGAACACAAGTTGACCAATCTTCATAAATGTGAGCATCTATGGAACCACAACCAAATTCGAGAACGTTCCCATCCCTCCAAAGGTCCCCTGGTGCCTCCTTCCAGTCAATTTCCACCCTCCATAGGTAAACACTTCCGCTTTCTATCCTCAGAGGTTTGTTTCATGTTCTAGGAGTTCATATAAACGGAATCGTGCAGTTTGTACTCTTCTGCCCAACTGCCCTCGCTCAGCACAATGTTTCTGAGCTTTGTCCATGTTGTTGGTGTATTAGGAGTTCATTCAACTGAATTGATGAGAAGTGGTTCATTATATGAATATATCACAGATTTGCTCATCCATTTTCCTAGTTACGGGCATTTGGGTTTTTTACAGTTGCTGTTGTTGTTATGCGTAAAGCTGCCGTGAACATTCAGGTCTTTGCGGACGTATGTTTTCATTTCTCTTGGGTAGATACTTAGGAGTGAAATTGCTGGGTCATAGAGTAGGGGCGGGTATTTTTATCTTTGTAAGAAACTGCTAGTTTTCCAAAGCAGTAGTACTGTTTTATACTCCCAGCCCTGTATGAGGGTTCTTATTGTTCTACGACCTTGCCAACATTTGGTGTTGTCCGTCTTTCCCATGTTAGGCATTTCAGTGGTTGTGAAATGGTATCTCACTGAGGTTTTAGTCTTCATTTCCCTAATGATGTTATATATCTTTTTATATGCTGATATCCCATTGGCTATCCCAATGGATATCCCATTTGTATATCCTCTCTTTAAAATTTGAGTTATCATTATTGATTTGTAGTAGTTCCTTATATATTCTGGATACAAATCCCTCATCATATATCTGTACTGAGAGTATTTTCTCTCAGTTTGTACTTTGCTTTTCCATTTCACCACATTTCACTTTCTTAAAAGTATCTTCTTAGGAGCAGAAGATTTGGATTTTGATTAAGTCCAATTCACCAATTTTCAAATTTGCATTTAGTGCTTTTTGTGACTCTTTAAGAAATCCTTGCCTATCTCAATGTCAGAAAGATATATTCCTGTGTTTTGCTCTAGAAGTTTTATGATGCTGGATTTTACATTGAGGTCTGTGATTCATCTCAGGTTAATTCTTGTGTGTGTGTGTGTGTGTGTGTGTGTGTGTGTGTGTGTGGTAGAGGTCAGGTTCATTTCCTCCTTAAGTGTATCCAGTAGTTCCTGGGCCATGTATTAAGAAGCATTCTCTTTTCCTATTGAACAGCCTAGGGACCTTTATCAAAAATCAACTGACTATATGTGGATCTATTTCTGGGCTCTTTTTTTGTTCTATCAATCTGTCTACCATTGGAGAGTTTTGGGTGGGTGTGTATGTGGATTTATATTTTAGATCACTCAGAGTGGAGAACAGAAATGCACATAAGTGGAAGCAGGAAGGCCAGTTTTGGGGCTGCTGTAATAATCCAGTGGGAACTGCTGGTGCTTAGATTGGGTGGTCGGAGAGGAAACCATGAGACAGGGTAGATGTGGGATATATTCTGAGGTTGAGATGCCAGGGCTTAAGGATGCCTTGGCTGTTGGCTAGGAGAAAAGAGGGGGAAAGTGGGTGACTCCAAGGGTTCGCCTGGATGGCCCTGCTGTGTCCCCCAGTTCCCCGTGGGCACACACATATCTGTCACGCCCACTGCCTGTGAGTGCACCTTTCTCTTGCTCTGATGATGGAGGTTGGGGGTGCACACCAAGGTCAAGGGAACCATCTGGAATCTGGGACAGGGCAGGCAAGTGCTTTACTATGGCTTGGGATAGGGGGTGGGAAGGGGGTGGAACAAGCCAGTGGCAGCACCCCGTCCATCACTGGGAGACGTGAACTGCAAGCTCACCTTTCCAGCTGCTCGGAAGTCCTTGTCTGGTCTCGTCTTTCTCATTCTCTGTGGGGGTGGGACAGGGAGCCCTCCCATGGGAAGTCGAGCCTTGGGCGAGAGGGGCTTTGGGCGGCTTTCATGGGCAAGGCATCCCGTTGAAGGGTCGAGGCTGCTCTGCCTCCCAGCCTGGAAACAGACTGTATCTTGGGGACAGGGAGGTTCAAATGCAAGAAGGAACTCTGGGAAGGATGGAGGGTCCAGAGAAACCGGGGGCGGGAGTTCTGGCAAGGTGGGAAGGCTGAGAGAGGGGTCTGGGCAGGCTCTGCCTGGGGACCATCCCAGCTCCTGGCACAGGGCCTGGCCGTAAGGGGTGCTTGTGAAGTTTCTGTGGCATGATGAGCGAATGGTACTCAGGGGGCAGGCACCATGACAACAGATGCCCTGAGGCAGCACAGTGAGCGGAGGCTAAGGGCAAGACACTGGGGCCACACTGCCTGCCTTTGAACCCTCCCCCACTTACCGTGGGCAACTTACTTAACCTCCCTGCGCCTCAGTTGCCTCGTCTGTGATATGGGATACTAATAATGCTGACCTCATTGAGTGACCATGAGGATTACCAATTGGGTAAGTGGGTTACTAATTGTGTTCATATGAGAAAAGCAACGGTCCATGGTATATAGTAGATGTTCAGTAAATGTTAGCCCTTATTATTATTTTCTGTGTGGGCAAGTGGCCCGTGGGAATCAAAGGGCCATTTTAATCAGACTTCAGACAACTAACCCCATAGCCAGCAAGGGAGCCCAGTCCTGGGTCTGGTAAGTTCAGTGGTTGGCATAGGGGAATTGGAGAAGGCACCAACAGACCTGGCTGGAAATCCCAGCTCTGCTACTTATAAGTTGGTGACTCACAGAAAGGGACCCCACCAAACCGAGCGTCAGTTTTGCTCACCTGTAAAATGGGACTGCATGGTAAACTGCTTGTGAGGAGGGAACGAGAGAATCCTTGCACATGTTCCTGGCACAGAGTAGGTGTTACATGTACGTGAAATCTTTGTCTCGGTGTTTGGTGCAGAGTTGGTGCTGGGTTTTCTGGTGGACTTGCTAAAAACAGAGACGGCCTTTGGACCCCCAGACACAGGCTGGGGTCTCAACCCTTGTCCGATATCGCTCTCTGTCCTCGGTCGTGAGGGGCCTCAGTTAAGGGCTGTGGATGTTTCCATGCAGCTCTTCACCACTGCAGGAGATGCAGGGGACAAGCCCCGGCATCTCGGGCTCTGGGTTGAGCTGCTGGGTACTGAAGACCAAGGCCCAGAGGGTTGTGGGCAAAGAGGGCCAGCACCGGGTCAGTGTGTCCACCTCCCTGCCCCACCCCACCCCAGTCAATACCAATCCTGGCTCTGAGAGCCTCATATTTCTAGTAGAGAAGATTCCACATGTCCCGTCTCCCTGCCTTTACTCAGCTGGGAGGAGATGTACAAGAGGAGACAAGGATCTACTGTGGGGACATGCAGAGTTGGTGCTCTGTGGGAAGAGGAAGCAGCTCCCAGATGGGGATTGGGTTCTCGGGCTGAGCTATCCCTGGGTGTCCAGTTTCCTGGTTGTGCCCACGTCCCACAGCCCTGCAGATGACAGGGTTTCCATGGTACTTAAAAGCGTAAGCAGGAGCAGCAATTCTCCCGCGTCCTATATGCTCCCTACCCCAAGCTGGCAAAGCTACCTTCAGTATTCCTGACCCTAATCCGACAAGCCTGCCACCTGCCACCCTTAGGAACCTTACCCAGTAACCGTCCCTGCACTCACGGCTCTCTTATTTCAATCGAGAAAACCCCTTTGCCACCTCTTATGTTCCCATCCTTCCCTGGACGTTTCCTGACCTGACTCAGCCACTCTCCCTTATGAGCCCCAACTCCTGTGTCTTCTTTACTCACCGAGCAAACTTCCCTGGGACTGTCCCGTTCCATCTCCAATCTTGAAAACCTCCCATGTTTCTAACACTGATCTAGCAAAACTTCCGTGACTTCCATATCCTTGATCCTGCTGGACCAAACTCCCCAGACCTCCCTGTAATTTCCCTCCATGTCCTCCAACACAGCTCAGCAAACCTCCCCAATAGCCTGACTCTGACCTCCGTGCCTAACCCCGACCCCGGCTTGCTCCAACTCCTCCCCATCTCCGTGGTGGCCGGCAGCCCGCCCTCTTCCAAGGCTCCCCACCGCGCGGCTCTGCAGGGGCCCTGCAGAGCGGCTTCCGTGGAGCCTCACCCAGCGTGACCTCTGCCTGCATGGGCATCGACAGTGCCGGGTGCTTGACCTCACAGCTGAAGAGGGCTTCGTTGTCGATCTGCGGGTTGAGCGTCCAGGTGAGCAGGGCCCGCACCTCCACGGTGCCGTCACTGCCCGGCGTACGGCTGTGGCTCAGGAAGTAGACGGGCTCGGAGCTGTGGACCCAGCGGGGGAACTCGCGGCTCACCACCGTCTCGGGGATGTTCTCGGTGGTTGGCTGGAGGGGGATGCTGGGATCCGCGGTCAGGCTGCGGGAGGGGTGCTCTGTGTAGGAATGCCCGCCCTGGCTCTCAGCGTCCAGCAGGGACAGTGACCTCTGCATCTTGGTGTCGTCCAGGTCACGGTGCAGGAGGCCACGGAAGGGCCTGCTGTCCTGGAGGGGGCCAGAGCTAGCAGCCGGCAGCTCTGACAGGGGCACTGCGTCGATGGGTTCCCCATCTCGTTTGAAATAAACCTGAAATTGCAAGGAGGGCGTGGGAAAAGATTTTGCCTCGATGACATGGACCTCCCGGTGGGATCTCAGAGGAGCTGGCCACAGGAGTCCAACCCTTCAGGAGCCTCCTCCTCCCAGTAGCCTTCCAGATGGACCACTCTCTGTCCCTCTCCCTCCAGCACCCCAAGCGCTCTGAGTCAGCTTGGCTCAGTGGGGACACGCAGGCTCTGGTGGCAGAGGCTGAGCTGGTGAGCCTCTTTGAGCCTCAGTTTCCTTACTGAGAACACCTACTGCGTGAAGGGAATGGAGCACTTATTTCATGAGGCTGTTGGATACTTAGGAACAGTGCGTGGATAAAGCACCCTGGACACGGCCCTGGCAGCCCCCCTGGACTCCAAGGGGGTGGTCCGTGCCCACCTGGGGAGAGCAGGTGGGTGAGAGCGAAGGTGGGGGAGCGCCAGAGATTAAGTGAGATGTGTCAGAAGGAGGAGGAAAGGATCTGTGTGTGTGCGCGCGCCTCTTGGGGGTTTTGGAGAGGAAGACAGGAAACAGGTGTGCGTGTGGGAAGGAGCTAGGTGTGGAATGAGGCGAAAGGCCGCATCTTCTTACTTCCCCCGCCAACAGGGGATTTGAGTTTTGAGAGGCGGCATTTCATTTAATTTGCTGTCTTTTTATTTTGGTACATACGCCAGGGGCCTGTGGGGATTGGGTGTATTTTTTTAAATCAATCGATGGGAGACAGGGAGAGAGGAGGCCAGGAAGCAGCTCTGGGGACGCTGGTGCCAGTGGGGAAAGGGAGCCGGAGGACGCGGGGGAGGACGGGGTCGGGGGAGGTGAATGAAACGTGGGGTGCGCAGAATCTGTCACAATTTATAGCTCCAACGAAGAATCTCTTATGCACATCATAGCCTGCTTTGCGGTTTTTCTTTCTTTTTTTTTTGAAAAGTGCTTCAAAAGCGGGTTTGTAATTTATGTCAAAGAATTCTTTCAAGTTTTGATATCCCAGGCAAACGTAAGGTGCCTGGCATGTGGGGAGATGAGGACCTTTCAGATATACATATATATATATATATATATATATATATATATATATATATAGGTTCTTTTTTTTTTTTTACATATATATATTTGACTATTGTACTGCTATAGCTTAAATGGCAGGAGCTGGCCATCTGGGGGAGGAGGGTGTCTTCCTGCAGCCCCAGGGCGGTGAGGAGACTTTCTCTGTGCCCTGCAGAAAAGGAGTTTTTCTTTGGGGAAAAAGGCCAGCTTGTCTCATTTTCGAGAGGGCAGACCTCTTTATGGGCTCCAAAGGGAAATCTTGGGACCATGCTCTTCTCTCACCAATCGCTGGCTTTGAAGCTGCTTTTTGGTCTGTGCCCTCAGGACTGTAAAGTTCAGGTGGAGGGAGATGGGCCTCATCCAAGGCTCATCTCTGCACCCCTACCTACTGCCCCCCTGTGCCTCTGGGCACCTGCCCACTGCCGTGTCTCGGCTCTCTCCACTCCTGCCCTGTCCTGGACAGCTGGCCCTGGGGTGGGGCTGGCCCGGTCCCAAGGTCACCCCACTGGACCCTGCCTGTGAGACAGTCAAGGGTCTGGAAGGAGGAGGGTCCCTGCCTCCCCGCCTTGAACTCTAATCCCCCCTGCCCAAGGCTCCAGCCCCACCCCTAGGTATGTGTGAAACTCACAAGGTCAAGACTCAGAGTATCATCTAAGGTCAAAATTGGCCTTGGGACCATGTAGCCCATAGGTTCTCAATATGGTTCAGGGAACTCTAAGGGTTCCACAGAGGTGCCTCAGAGACCCATGAGGGCAACTTGCCCTTCCTTCACTTTTAAATGTTTTCAACATGGGGCTTCCGTGTATTGGAATCAGACCAAACAGGTGCTGCTGCTTCTAAAAACGCTGAAAAACTATAATGTTGCCCACGCCCTAAACCTCCTCAAAGAACCTGAGAAGCAGAGGGGAGGTCTTCCTGCCCAGGGACATTTGGGGCATGTGACATTAGGGGCTAGAACACAGCTCTCCACATGCTCTCCCATCCTCCCCCCACCCCTTAGAGCGGCCGTGACAATGACTCGTGAGCTGCACTGACAGACCTCAAAGCGGTTAGGGTGGGTCTAATAAGGAGTTGGCCCAAACAGGGGTTTCCCCCTCTTCCCCTCCGCTTCCCTCCTCCGCCTTTTCCTCCCTCCTTCCTACCCTCCCCAGTGCACTCGGAGCTGGAGGACATGACCTTGAGTCCCAGCTCTGTCAAGAACACAGTGGCTGACTCTCTCTACATCCCTTGCCTTCTGCGGGCCTCATCTGTCTCCATCCTGTTCAATAACTGGGGTAGGGGTGTGCTTGAGGCTGGGCTGCCCTGCAGACCACCCTCACTGTGCAGTTCAAAGATTTCAGGGTCCAGGAGAAGCAGGGGCTCTCAGTACCAGGGGGCTGGGGGCAAGAGAGGCATATGGATGCCTGGGTAGGTCAGATGGGTGGACTGGGTCAAACCAAGGCAGAGAGGGCAGAGTTCATTTTTGCAAGCTGTGGCCTCTATCCATCATTCTGTAGAGTGGGCACCATGGTGACGGGGCGGCTGGACGAGCCACAAAGGAGGGCGGCCCGGCAGGGACGAGGAGGGTCGCCTCCAGGGGTACTCACCGTGGGCGCTGGTTTCCCTCCCGACACGATGCAGACCAGCGTGAAGTTCTGGGCTTGGTAGCGGCTGAAGGGGGCTGGTGTGTCGGCGGCCACCACCTCAATGGAGGTGGGAGGAGCTACCCAAAAGAGAAGCACAGGAAGACCAACGCTTAACTGGAAGGTTCGGGAAGAGTTCACTGATTACCTAGGATGGGCCAGGTCCCACACCGGCCATTGGGGTGGGGGACAAATATTGCACAATTCCAGGGGATGCCACTGGCAGCAACGACATTGAGAAGGATGTCCCTACTGGGCATACAGACAAGGCCCTGCCTCGCGGGGCTTACAGCCTGGTGGGGAAGACACAGCCATGAATCAAGTAATCACGCGGTCAGCTGTGCTAAGTGCATCAGATACCAGGAGGTATAACAGGATGTAAAGGGACCCACTCAAGCCCGAGGAAGCGACGCTGTGCTGTGCCTGGTGACGCAAGAGTAGGCAGAGGACAGGTGTGGCAGGTGAAGGGAACAGCATGTGCAAAGGCCTCGTGACGGTGGGCTCAGGGCAGGGGGGATGGAAGGCAGGCTGTGCGGTGGGAGGGCAAGGAGAGGGGATGTGGTGCCTGCTGGGGCTGGGGAGACGTGCAGGGCACCGCTGGTGGGTCGCTGCTTGCGATGGTGTGCTGGGGCTGCTTCCTACCAGCTCCTGAGAGCCGATTGTGACATTACTGGGAATTTCGTGGACCAGTTCTTAAACTGCTGCTAGATCAGAACAGGCCATGGTGGGCACCTTTCCGCCATGGAAATCAGCCACCACTGCAGATCAGGGCTTTCTTGTTTGTTCCCTTCCCCTGTCCCCACCCCAGGCCCCCAGAGAGCAGGTTTGCCAGCCCACCGCTGGTTGTGAGTTTTTCTTCTTTGTCCTGAGAGCAGGAGGAAGGAGGCTTCAAGCAAGAGCAGGGACATGATCTGAGTTGCATTTTTCTTTTTTAAAACATCTTTATTGGAGTGTAATTGCTTTACAATGGTGTGTTAGTTTCTGCTTTACAACAAAGTGAATCAGCTATACCTATACATATATCCGCATATCTCCTCCCTCTTGCATCTCCCTCCCTCCCACCCTCCCTATCCCACCCCTCTAGGTGGTCACAGAGCACCGAGCTGATCTCCCCATGCCATGCAGCTGCTTCCCACTAGCTATCCACCCTGAGCTGCATTTTGAAGAGACTAGAAACACAGAGCACTGTTTAAGCCAGAGATATGGGTCGCTTCAACCGTGGTGAGGACAGAGCGGGAGAGGTACATGACTTTGAGAGACAGTTAGAGCCAAGAGTCTCCCCTCTTTCTTTTTTTTCCCCCCCAAAGTTGACTTATTTTGATTGGCCCCGCTTCCCACCAGCCCCCCTTTCTGCTCTCCTCACCGCCCACCAACCGGCTGGTTTGCCAAAGCCGGCGTTCCCAGGCACCGTGGGCTATCGAGAGGTCAAACGTGGAGCCGTCGGGCACTCCTGGGTCCAAGTCCCAGCGAGGTCACCACCACCTCCGTGTCCTTGGGCAAGTTACCAAAACTGTGAACCTCAGCTTCCCAATTTGCTAAGTGGGATCAATCCTTGGCAGACACATTTGAAGGATGAACCAGCTAATCGATTTGAAAGGGCTTAGCACGTGCTAGGAATTCACTAGCCTTATGAGTCTGGAGAGTATTTCCCCAACTGCCTTGTCATGAGCAGGACAGGAGCCAGAACCTTACAGCTTTGCTTAGGAAAGGCTGTCAGTTCTGGCTTCTTGTAGCCTTAGGTCAAGTGCAGTGGGGGACGCAGAGAAAATGAAGACAGGTGGGCCTTTCCTTCCTGCAAGGGGTTTTCACTCCAGTTAAGTTTAATTAAATCCGACAAACATTTCCTGACACCTACTAGGTGCAGGCATGGTGCCAGGCGCTCACCACAGGCGCCCAGTGATGAAACGGCTACAGCGCGTCGAGAAGCTCACAGTCTGGCGGGGGTGACAGACGCCTGGCAGCTCTATTTTAAGGTCTAGTGAAACGAAGCCAGGTATGAACCATTCATTCACTGAGACAGCCACCATGTGCTGTCGCAGGGGAAGCAGAACACACGGGAAACAATGGGAGAGCGATAGATGGAGAACTGTAATTAAGTGTGAGATGGTAGGAAACAGATGGGAAGTGGGGTAAGGAATTCCGCGAGGGGAAAAATACACCAGAACACTTCAATTATCCACAAGTCACAGTCTGCAATCTAAGTTTTCTGGAACTCACTGAAAGCCTGGATCCCACGGCAAGAACCAACAATGACCCACAGTTAGGAGCCAGGAGCTGTTCTAAGCCCTTAACGTGCGTTAATTCATTTAATCCTCACCATGCGTCTACATGGGTTTATTTATTCCCATTTTACAGATGGGGAAACTTAAGAGGTGAAGTGACTTTCTGGGGTTCACAGAGTTTGGGTCTGAACCCCAGCGCCCTGGCTCCAGGGCTCAAACACCGACACTAAGCTGGAACGCTGACATATCTTTGGAAAGAAGAAAGAAGTTCGTACCTATTAGAACCTTTAGCCCTAAGTGCACATTTTAGCTGGTGGCGATGCTCGTTTACCTGACACATCTCAGCTCTCATGGATACCTTTAATCCAGATCCTTGGAGGAACTCTTCCCGTGGGTGGCTCTACTTAACTCGGACGCCCCAAAGATCAAGGGACCGTGCCAATTAGGGCTTAGAATAATTCTCTGTCACTGCTCATGGTGGCTTATGGGTAGGGATAAGTATACCCTCCAAGAATCCTAGGCAGCGGTCCCCAACCATTTGGGCAGCAGGGACCGGTTTTGCGGAAGCCAATTTTTCCTCGGACGGGGTGGGGGAATGGTTCAAGCGGTAATGCGAGTGATGAGGAGCGATGGGAAGCGATGGGGTGCGGCGGATGAAGCTTCGCTCCCTTGCTCAGCTCTCACCTCCTGCTGTGCAGCCCAGGTCTTAACAGGCCGCGGACCTGTACCAGTCCACGGCCCGGGGGTTGGGGACCCTTGTACTAGAGGCTCGGGGCTAGTCAGGGGGCACCTTTAAAATCCCTCATTTCTTCTTTCCTACTTTCATTGAGCAAACAGGAATTAGACACTTAGAACCTTCCTTATAGGGTTGCTTTGAGGAATAAATGAGATGATGCTTACAAGATGCCTAGCACCTAGGAAGCCTGCAATACAGTTTAGCAATTTTAATTAATATTGTTTGTCTCACTTTTATAAAAGAGATAGTGTAGGACAATGGTTAAGAGTAGGGGCTCTAAATCACACTACCCGGGGTTTAAAGACCAGCTGTACCATTTACCAGCTATGCAACCTTGGGCAAGTTATTTAGCGGCTCTGTACCTCAGTTTCCTTATCTGCAAAGTGGAATTGTAGAGCACCTGTGAGGATTCAATAAAGAAGTACCTGAAAGTGTTTTGAAAGTGCATGTCAGGTGCATTTATCAGCAGAATTTATTAACATTCTTTCTTTGAGGCTCCTTGCTACTGTCTGGGAAAATAAATCATCGTCTTTGCCTCTGGGGCCTTCACGGTTTAGTGAGGAGACCGGAAGTGCTCTGGACCTGCACTGTCTAATACAGTAGCCGCCCACCCCTGTGGCTCTTAAGCACTTGAAATCTGGCTTTTTCAAGTTCATATGTGCTATAAGTGTAAAATACACATTGAGTCTGGAAGACAATTTTTTTTAAGTGTGTTAAGTATATCATGAATATTTTTATATTGGTTACTTACTGAAATAATACATGGGATACATGGGATTTAACAAATATATTATTCCAATTCATTTTAACTTTTTCAAGCCTTTTCTTAATGTGGTCTTTAGGAAACTTACAATGAAAAATAGATATATTTCTATTGGAGAGGGTCAGTCTAGACCTTCCATTTTACAGGTAAGCAAACTGAGGTCAGAGAGAGGGAGAGATTTGCCTACAGTCACACTGTCAGTCAGTGGCAATGCTTGGACTGGCACCCAGGCCTTCCAAATCCTGACCAGGGTTCTTAGTACAGCACGAGTGCTCCCCCCAACACATACACACACACACACACGCACACACACACGCACACACACACACACGCACATCCCCGTTCTAGAGATCTGCACCCAAGTCACGCACACCACCCACACAGACCCTGATTGGGAGCTGTGTTCTTGTCCCTCGTTATATTTCTGAGCAGGTGTGAGCAATATGTACAGTTAATCAAGCTCATAAGACAATAGCGGATTTCAGTTGTATGGACCATGACACAGCGGAGCTGCTAACATCAGCGTGGAGAGCCCGGGCTTCTCACACTCTGCATCAACGCATTCCTCAGTTGCTCTTTCCTAGGAAAATGTCACTCTGCATCTCGCCTCCTGTTGCCCGCCGGAGGGCTCTGAGGGCGGGTGGTCAGGGAGCTGTCTACGCAGGGAGTCCTTGGCTGCCTCGGGATGCTTCACTCCACACGTCATCCTCTCCCCCTTCCTCCTCTCTTCCCTTCTGTTGACTACGTACAGCACTCTTTCCCCCACAAACTGCTGCTTCTTAGGCTCGTGGTCTGGCACCGTCCCTTACTCTTAGTCGGTCCCGTGCCCATCTTCTTCTCTACCTCCATCTCTCCCTCCTTTTCCAGTCCTAGTCTCACCTGTATCCCCACATCCATCCCCATCTCCATCCTTTTCTTTCTCCACGTCCATCCCCATCATCTCCATCCATCCTTTTCCTTCTCCACCTCCATCCCCATCATCTCCATCCATCCTTTTTCTTCCTCACCTCCATCCCCATCATCTCCATCCATTCTTTTCCTTCTTCACCTCCATCCCCATCATCTCCATCCATCCTTTTTCTTCTCCACCGCCATCCCCATCATCTCCATCCATCCTTTTTCTTCTCCACCGCCATCCCCATCATCTCCATCCATCCTTTTTCTTCTCCACCTCCATCATTTCCATCCATTCTTTTCCTTCTCCACCTCCATCCCCATCATATCCATCCATTCTTTTCTTTCTCCACGTCCATCCCCATCATCTCCATCCATCCTTTTCCTTCTCCACGTCCATCCCCATCATCTCCATCCATCCTTTTCCTTCTCCACCTCCATCCCCATCATCTCCATCCATTCTTTTCCTTCTTCACCTCCATCCCCATCATCTCCATCCATCCTTTTTCTTCTCCACAGCCATCCCCATCATCTCCATCCATCCTTTTTCTTCTCCACCGCCATCCCCATCATCTCCATCCATGCTTTTTCTTCTCCACCTCCATCATTTCCATCCATTCTTTTCCTTCTCCACCTCCATCCCCATCATCTCCATCCATTCTTTTCCTTCTCCACCTCCATCCCCATCATCTCCATCCATTCTTTTCCTTCTCCACCTCCATCCCCATCATCTCCATCCATCCTTTTCCTTCTCCACCTCCATCCCCATTCCCTTTTCCATTCTTATTCCCTTCCCCATCCCTAACTCTACTCCATCTCTATCCCCATTCCCAACTCAATCCTCATATCTGTCTCCATCCCATCCCTCCTCCAAGCCCCACCCCATCTCCATTCTCATCATCCCCATCCCTGCTACAATCTCTGACCAAGGTCAAAGTGAGCAGCCCCCTTATGACTCTATGCCTGGAATAGATCCCGTGGCCCCAGAAGCAGTATCCAGTCAAAGACAGATGGCCAGCTGCAGTCACGGGTATAAAGGTCCTGGATGAGAATAATCCCAAATTCAAAGCTGGGCTACAGAATGAGCAGTATAGAGCAAGGCCACCTGGCTATGATCCAGGTGGCATATAATGGCAGAGAATCATTAACAAAGACCCCTAGATCACCCATTTCTCCCCACTCTTCTGAAACAGTACCCAATGCACCCAACATAAGTGCCTCATTCCTATGGACTCTGAGAGTGTGTCTTCAGGGATGTCCGTGCTAGTGCAATGCTCTCCTGGGGCAAGCGGGGGTACCATGTACCTGAAATGATCCTCCTCAGAGACACTGAGGAGGAATATTTGGCCTGGGCAAGGGAGAAATAGTAGTAGTCATAGCAGTAAGACCCTAGACAAAGGCAGAGCTTCAGAATTTACAAACCACTCGTGGACATACCATGGCACTTGTGTAACCCCAGCCCTGTGCATTAGGAAGAGCCCCTCAGTTCTACAAGTTCACCATCGTGGTCAAACAGAGGCCACTGCCATAGAACTCCCCTGAATCCACTGCCCCCAAGTCAAGCCAGTGGACTTCTCAGTTTATTTTTGATTTTGCCTCAAGCAGAGAGAATTGCTGCTAGAAGTTTCTTCGACTGATTTTGTCCAGCATCCAGGAAGGTAAAGTGGCTTCACATCTGACATGGCCACACAGCACAGCACGCCGCCCTTCCAGGCCATTGTGGGGGGCGGGGGGGGCAGGAATCGAAGTTATTTTAGACTCTACTGTTAACATCGACACAGTGAGGCAATGGTTGGGTGATCGGTTTTATGAAATTAACTCTGAAATATTGCCTGTTTTTCTCTTGAAAGCAGAACTTTGTTTCGATCATCGTTACTCACTTTGCAGATAATGTGATGGCTCTTAGCTCTGTAAATCATCCTGTGGCTTTTGCAATTCAGGAACACAAATCTGTTGTGATATAAAGCCCAGCAGATCTGGGTCTAATTGTATCTACTAGAGTTAAATTCTCTCCCCACCATGAGGTTCCCCCCAACTCCTCCCAGGGAACCAGCTCAAATAGAGTCAGGCCAAGGTTCCAGCCCAGGCTCTGTTGCCAACATCCCATGGGACGTTGGGCAAACCAACTGACCCACATGGGCATCAGTCTTCCCATCTATAAAATGGGTTCAATAAAACATATCCTGCCAAACTTTCAGCTTCCAACATTTTGAAAGAAGCAAGTGAGAATACGGACATAAACCTTCTACAATGATGGTGAAATAGGAAGGGATTATTTATATTACCTCTTCAACTGCTCTCACTTCTCCCTGGGCTGGGAGGGACATAGAGGGGAAGTTCTTCTTCCTCTCAGGGGTGGCCACTGTCTGGAGGAAGAGATAATCTCTCCTTTTCCTTGGGTACCTTGTGCTAAATTGGTCTTAGCACACTCCTGCTCTGGGTGTCATTTATCAAAGGGAGGTAATCAATTAGATTGGGGGGAGGAGTGGGGGAGGGAAAAGACAAGTTCAAAATTATATTATTTGCAAAAATCCATTCTTTCCTCTCAGCATGCCTGCTCTATTGACTGCCTTCTGTTTCAATCAGCTCCTAGTCATTATACTTTTTTTTTTTTTTTTTTTTTTTTTTTTTTTTTGCGGTACGTGGGCCTCTCACTGTTGTGGCCTCCCCCATGGCAGATCCGGACGCACAGGCTCAGTGACCATGGCTCACGGGCCCAGCCGCTCCGTGGCACGTGGGATCCTCCCGGACCGGGGCACGAACCCGTGTCCCCTGCATCAGCAGGCGGACTCTCAACCAGTGAGAAGGTGCCACCAGGGAAGCCCTATACCATATTTTAAAAAAAGAAAGAAAACCACCCTCAATATAAAAGTGTTCATAAATATAAATATTCCTCCATGCTTCCTATTTTAATTTTTTTCTTTCTTTTTTTTTGTCCCACATCTCTCTGTCTTTCCCATCCTCTCTACCAGTCTCTCTCTGCTTCTTTAAGATGCTACTCAAAACAGCACCTCTTCCAGGCAGCCTTCCAGCACTTTGCCAGACTGGGTTAGGGCTCATCCTCTGGATTCCTGGAGCATCCTGTTCTTGTCATACCCATAGGTGCTTGTCATCCTGTCCCGGGCCCACTTCTGTTTCTCCACTAGGCTGTGTGCTTTCTGAAGGCTGGAGCTTTGTCTTTCTTTAACATCAGATCTAGTGCAAGCCTGCCACGCAGGGATTCAATTTCAATTCCTGTTTGCTTTTTTCCTTCTTTCACTTCTCCTAGTACAGACAAGCACACAGCCTGTGGAAGGAATCCCGAAAGACCTTGCAATGCCGTGGGCCCTGCCACCACCTCTAGCCTTGTCTCGACCCTCCCCCCAACACCATGCTCCCAATATACGGAGATTTTTTTGGTCTATAAACACCCTAAGCTTGTTTCAACCCCGGGGCCTTTGCATCTGCTCTTTCCTTTGCCTGAAGTCCTTCACTCAGCTTTGAGCAAGGCTGGGTCCTGCTTATCTTTCAAGTCTCAGCTCAAATGCCACCTCTTAATCTAAGCGAGGTGCCTCTTCTATTCTCTGTCACGGCACCTTATTATTTCTTCATAGAACTCATCATAAGGTATAGTTATTTCATATACTGGCTCTCACACTTGTCTTTTTTTCCAACACACCTCACTAGTATGTAAGCACCATGAGGACAGGAACTCTTCTGTCTACTGCTACATCCAAGGGCCTGACACACAAGGATTTGCTCAATAAACATTTATCAAATCAATGAGCTGGGAGGAAGGACTTAAGTGTCCTGCCCTCCCGTCCCTGTCCAATTTGGAAGGGCTGAAATCTTAGCCATGTCCACGCCCCTCTCTCCCAGCAGAAGCCTGAGGAAGCAAGAACCCACCAGCAGAAGGGGAATCCAGCAAGAAAAAGAGAGAAGGAAAAGCACAACACTTTGGTTTGTGGGAAAATTAAATATTGAGCTGAGTAGTGACGGCAGCCAAGGGGAAAAAATACTAACAAAAACCCCCAAATGGAGCCGCCATCAGTGACAGGAGAGATAAACGCAGTGTCTGTGCTTACATGAGCTGCAGTGGGGCCCTTTTAGGTGGCGTCTGCTGAGCCAACTCACAGCCCCCAAGCTGAAAGCGAGTGGGAGCCTGCGTGCTGATGCACCGGCGAGGGGTGGGAATCTGGGCTCCAGGTCATTGCCAGTGTCAGTGGCCACTGCCCAGACCCTCCCTGCCTGGAGACGGGGCCCTTCTGAGTGGACTGGGGTCACCAGGGTACCCAGTGGCTGCGGGCGTAGCCCATCCACCCCGCCTTCCTCTCCAAGGAGAGCCGGCTGGCAGCCCCGTTCACCTGCCTCGCCCCTCCCCTGACAGCTGTTGTGCTTTCCAAGTGGTAGGAGATAAAATTAACAAGCCCAACTGGAGGCCCTGGCTGGCTGCTCTGGGGGAGCAGGGGAGTGCGAGGCGGGTGGTGCAGCGTGGGGAGTGGTGAATCGGTGAGGCTGGGCCAAGCAGGATGCAGCTCGGGTTACTGCTGGTGCAGAAATAAAATCCTACGAGCGCCTGTGTGCACACACAGACACACACACCCATATTTATGCACCCATAGACACACACACACAGACACATACACACAGAGACACACACAGACACACACACGTATATGCACACAGACACAGACACACACACATATATGCACACAGACACAGACACACACAGACACACATATATATGCACACACAGACACACACACACACACATATATATGCACACAGACACACACATATATATACACACAGACACAGACACACACATATATATGCACCCACAGACAGATACACACACACAGACACATACAAACACAGACACACACATATATGCACACACATACACAGACACACATACATATATGCACACAGACACAGACACACAGACACAGACACACACACATATATATGCACACACAGACACATACACACACATATATATGCACACAGACACACACATATATATACACACAGACACAGACACACACATATATATGCACACACAGACACAGACACACACACATACATATGCACACACAGACACAGACACACACACAGACACACACACAGACATATATATATGCACACACAGACACAGACACACACACATATATGCACACAGACACATACACATACACATATATATGCACACACACATATATGCACACACAGACACAGACACACATATATATGCACACACAGACACAGACACGGACACACACATATATATGCACACAGAGACACAGACACACACAGTCACACACACGTATATGCACACACAGACACAGACACATACACACAGAGACACACACACATATATGCACACACAGACACAGACATATAAACACACTGAGACACAGACACACATAAACACACAGACACACATAAGCACACACATATGCATACGCACACACACACAGAAACACAAACACGCATACACAGACACACAGACACACACATATATATGCAGACACAGACACACACATATATGCACACAGACACATACACACACATATGCACACACAGACACAGACACTTAAACACACTGAGACACAGACACACATAAACATACAGACACAGACACACACAGACACACATAAACACACATATGCATATGCACACACACAGAGAGACCCAGACACACACATATACATACACACAGACACGCACACATAAACACATATATGCATACACACATAAATACACAGACACACAAATAAACACACACATATATATGCACACACAGACACATACACACAGACACACATAAACACACACACAGACGCATACACACAGACGCACACACATAAACACACACAGACGCACACCCACAACAGGGTAGTGGGGAGGCCAGGCCACAGGTCTTGATGTTGAATCTGACTGTGCATGCTAGTGCTATTTTGTACTTATGCCTTTAGCCTGGAAGTTCTCAAAGTGTGTTTCCCGGGCCAGCAGCTTCAGAACTTGTGAGAAATGTAAATTCTTGAGCCCCATTCCAGACCTGCTGAATCAGAAACCTGGGGGTGGGGGTCCAGCCACCCAGGTTTTAACAAGCCTTCCAGGAGGTTCTAATGCAAGTTCCATAGGGGAATTACTGCCTTGACCTTTTGAAGCTTCAGTCTTCTCGCAGGGACAACAAGACCCACTCCAAGGTAGTGTTATGTTAACTAACGATTAGGTCCGTAGTGGGTGCTTGGTAACAGTTGCAAAAGTTATTACCAACTGGGAGGACAGGGCTCAGGGGAGTTGGAGAACCTCAATCCGGCTTCTCCCAGCCTGGGCAGACAGGGCACAGGGAGAGATCCCTGGAGGCTTTCTGTCTGTATACACTGACTGGATCAAAGGACCTCAAATCCCCAAACTACCTGCCCCTACAAGTGGAGCAACTTTCTGCTTGTGCCCTGATTGGTTGCTTGTCCATGTTCCAGGTCTTCTGATTGGCCTCCTAGGCTGCCAGCCCCAGGCGGACCCTCCCCACACCTGGGCTTCACTGTCTGGAGGCAGCCTGTCCAGCAGCCCGTCTTCGGCTACCGCGTGTGACTGCCCCAGCCCTGACACGCCACTGTAGTTTATGTGGCAACAGAGTGAATGTGTTCAGGCCCACGATAAGTGCCATTTCCGCAGAGATGAAATCTATGGGGTGTGACACGAACTCACTTTAAATAGCAGCAAGGCTGGCTATTTGGGGGATGTTTTCAATGTATCCCAGAGGTATATATTATACGCATGGGTGATTTCACCAGGTGCCATCGTTTTAGCTTTATGAAAGAAGTCTCCAGAAGCCTGCGGAAGCTTGGGGAAGCCCTGGCAAGTAGGCAAGCACATTTGAGATCTGGCCAGTGGCAGTGACACTCAGCTCAAGTTCCTCCTGCTCAAGTTCAACTTCAAGTTCAGGCTACTCTATTAACCCCCGCCCCCCCACCCCGCTCCCAAGCCCCTGAGAACAATGGGCTGGAGCTTGGAGGTTCTGGGTGGGTCTCATGCCCTCTTCCCCAACCCTGGAAAACCTCTGTCCCTTCCAGCAGAACTGTGTCCCCCTCAAGCATTGGGTCCTGGTGTTCTGGGGCTTAGAATAGAGCTCACCCCTGGCCTTCCCCACCCAGCCCCTGGGGCACCTGGTTCCCAGGTCACAGGCTTCCTGCTCACCCAGCAATGTGTCCCTTAGGCAGGTGCTAGCTTCCTGGGCCTCCCACATAGGACAAGGGTGACACTGGCACCTGCGGGTGCCTGTGAGGACTGAAGTACTTGGCTGGGCATACTCCTACCAACCTCCCAGCAGAACTCCCCCAACCCCCAAGCCCCCAGCTCAGAGCCCTCCCTTCCCATCGGGCTCTGTAGCCATAGTCTCTCCTGTCCCATCAGCATTTTAGGATTGATTTGCTGAGTCAGAGGGCAAGTAAATCATTCTTGCTGCTCACGTCTCACAAAGCAATTTCCAGGGGAGGCAAGTGGGAGGTAGCTGGGAGGGGAAGAGCTGCGGAGAAGGGGCGTTTTGTGGGAAAAGGATTGTGTATTTTTTCCTCCTTGACATTTTACTATGAAAATATTCAAACCTATCAAAAAGCTCAAATAAATGTACAATGAACACTCATGAATCCATCACCCAGTTTCATCGATGAACATTTAACTCTACTGGCTTTATCACACATCTATTGGATTGTGTCTTTTTCAAGAGCAGAGCGAGGCAGAGCCAAGCTCATTCCTCATGGGATCCAACTCCTGGCCAGGGCGGTAGGGCTTGATTTGGGGGTGGAGGAGTCTCAGAGATCCAGCCCTCATGATCTCTCTCCCTGGTCTTTCCATGGCCCATGTGCTGAGGCCTTGGCCACCTGTCTCATCTCTGACCTCTCTAACCTCATCCCTCACCAGGTCCGCTCCAGCCTCAGTTCTCTCTTCTGTAAAATGGGCATCACAACAGTATCTATTGCGTAGGGTTCATGTTTGTGGCACGCTTTGCAGGATGCCTGGTACTAGTAAGTCCCTGTACCTACTGGCCATCCTATTTATGAACAGTGACCTCCATCACTGGCCTGAACAGTGGCTGGACTTTGCCGACACCACTCACTCTGGCCGCTGGCCTGGGAGCTTCCTCAGGTAGGGACATTGGGTCATCTTGTTGACCAGGGCCCCAGCTAAGGGCAGCACAGAGCAGATCTCAGCAAGCATGGGCTGAGCTGATGTTTGAGGGGGTGGCTGGGGGGTGGGCTGGATTTGCTCAGTGAGTATCCTCTTCTGCACCCTGAGTCTGGGGTCCATGGGGTCCCCAGGCACACAGTGGGTGGGGTGAGGGCGGGGAGGGCCCTTGACCATCACTTCTGCTCACTGGTCACTCTGAGGCAGATTCTATGCTAAATGCTTTAATGCATTAGAGCCTTACAGAACCTAGACGTAAGAATTATTATCTCCATTTTACAGAGGCAGAAACTGAGGTTTTCAAACGCACTGGTCCGTGGCTACTCAGCCAATAAGGACCAAGGCTAGGACTTGAACCCATGTCTGGCTTAAGCCCTCAGCCTGGCCCTGTTTCTTGTCTTCTGTGGGGTCTCTCTCCAGGCATCGGTTTCCTCTGTGGTCTGGTGAGGGGGGCTGGCCTAGGTGGGTCCTAAAATCCTCCTTCAGTTCAAAAAGTCTGGCTCTTTGTGGGACGTCCAGAGGGAACAGCAGGAGGGTTCAATGTTAGAGAAGAGGAAAAGCGTCCTAACCAGCTGTCAGACAGCAGGGCTGATCAGCAGAGAAGGACTCAGGCTCTTCCTGATGGGGAGCCTCAGGAGTTGGGGTCTCTCCTCTAATGGGCCTGGGATCCACGGGAAAATCAGCTGGGAGGCGTGCCTGGCACCAGAGCTCCTCAGCGAATACAATCTCTACCCTCACAACTGCTCCCGAGTCCCCCGGCTGCCACGGGGAGTTTCCCAGGCCCATCCTGGCCCCCATGGCATCCCTGGACAGACGTCACTGGATTCAGGGCCCCTCACTTTTCCTCTCTGCCTGTGAGCAAGCCCGGTGGACAGAGGGCAGGCAGGACCCCCAGCAGCTTGGCATGCAAGAAGAACTTTCCCAGGAGGCTCTTACCTCACCTCTCCTGCTCCCATCTGGAGCACAGCAGTAGGCCTTCTATGGGCTCGGGAGCCAGCCTGCCCAAGTTCACATCCTGGCTCTGCCACCTGTTAGCTGGGTGACCTTGGCAAGTCACTTACCCTCTCTGTGCCTGTTTTCCTCAGTATCTACTTGATAGGGTTCTTGTGGGCATTGTATAAAGTATTTAGACTTTTAGACCCTGGCCTGGCACCCAGTAAGCACTGAATAGATGTCAGCCGTTGTCATTATTGTTGCTGTTATTCTTATCGTTTCTTACTACCTACTCCTTCATGGGCCTTGGGGTCCCACCCCACAGGAGTGCTCTCTACTTGTCATGCTTCCTGTTCCCACACCGTTGCTTACAGGGCTCCTTCTGCCTGAAATGCCTCCTGTCCTGTCTGCCCCAGCCTACTTGGCCCAGCTCTACGCCACCTCCTCCATGAAGCCTTCCGGATGCCAGCCCCTGGGGGAGAGCCTCCATCCTGGGAGCTCCCACATCCCTCACCTTGCACCCTAGTCCTCCCGCATCGTTCTTATTTTCCATCCGCTGGAATTCTAGAAACCTGTGCCCTTATTTGTCTCCCCATCATTCAGGGACTCCTTCAGGGCAGACACTGGGTCTTATATCCCTCTCATTATCCCCGGAGCATACAGGTCAGGGTCTGGATTCAGAGAGAGGGGCTGAGAATCTCCATCTGGTCACTTGTTAGCCAGGCAATCTTGGGCCAGTTGCTTCATCTCTCTGAGCCTCAGTTTCCTCTTCTGTAAAATGGGAATAACCATGATCATTCTCTCACCAGCTGAGAATTAAACAGGAGAACGCTCATAAAGAACTTAGTACCATGCCTGGAACATAGCAAGCACTCTGTCAGTGTTAGCTTTTGTTATTAAGATGATCTGTTACGAAGATTATCACTCCTAGGCCGTGAGCAAGGTAACCCTGCCTCCTTGTGTACAGATGGGGAGACTGAGTCCAGGGCTCACTGCAGGCTGGCAGCAGAGACAGCAGTGCTGACTCCAACACCAGCTACACTTGGAGCGTGGTCCTGGTCTGTTTCCCCTTCTGTACATGAGGCGGTGGGATTCCTTCCCTTTCCCCAGGAGTGGCTACAGGCAGCAGACGCTCTTCCAGGGACCGGCTCACCACCTCCCACAGCTGCCCCATCCCTGCTCTCCCAGCTCTTGCTACAGCTCTGTTAACACCTGTAACTTCAGCCTTGTGCCTGTTCTTTAAATCACTGGGCCTGAGGCACGACAGTTTCGGGGGCCATATATCCCTTGTAATTAAAAGGCCTGTCCCAGGGAGGGGAAGTTTACCTTCTGCCAGAGATACTAAATCCAGCTCCCAGTGGTGGAAAGGATAAAGCATCCGTGGACCTAACCTTTGTCACGGTTTTACGATGCACCTGCAGGCCCGCTCTGGAGGGGTCGGGAGGCTGGAGCTGAGATGGGTGGATAGTAGGTGGAGAGAGGCAAGCCTGGAACGAAAGGCGAGCCCTGGTCTGTGAGATACAGAAGGTCCAGGGAGTTGGTTAGAGCCTTGGGGGACTGTAGCCACCTGCTTGGACAATTCCAGGGAGCAGGTGAATTTCTAGCTCAGCTCAGGAGGGCATGACAGGTCATTCCATGAGAGGCTATAAAGTGGCTCCTTAGCCAGGCGGTCTGGGTTTGAAAACAAGTTCTGCTATTCACTCGCTGTGTGGCCTTGGGTGAATTACTTAACCTCTCTGGGCCTCAGTTTCCTCATTTATTAAAATGAGTAAGTACCTACCTCCTAGGGTCGTGAGGAGTAAATCGATTAATACATTTAAAGTGCTTAGAGCAATGGTTGGTCCCCTGTAACTAGAAAATTCACCACTAATATTAAGATGGATCTCTCTCGGTCCTTCCCCCCATGGCAGGCACATAATAGGGGCTTATAAATATTAGTTGAAACAAGGACTTGTAAGTGTGATGAATGAATTAGCAAATGGTCTGTCTGTTTCCCTCAGAGAAGAGCTGGTGACGTCAGCTCTGTGGCCCCAGGGAAAAGATGCACAAAACAGCGCATATGCTGCTTGACTGAGCGCTGCACCTTCCAGCCATGATCATGGGGCAGAGGGGTTACACAGCTTTCCAAATCAAGCCCTTTGAGTGGATGTGCTTCAAGGGCTCTGTTTCCATTCCCAGCTCAGGGATTCAGGTCCCCGTGGAGGGAGAGTGGTAATCAGAGAACATTCAGGTTCCTACTCTAGGCTTCCCTGTATTAGCAGACTCAGTGTTCTCTGCTGTAAAATGGGGACACTGATCTTGCTGACTTTCCAGACAGCTAGGAGGAGCAGCTGACAGTGCAGCCCAAATATTCCATGCTGTCCCTATTGAGAGGAGCCTTGGTGTGTGGCTGAGGCCCAAATGGCTGCCCACACTCAGAGAGGAGCCATGTCCCTCCGTCTTCCTGGCAGCCTTGTGTAGTGGAAAAATCGGGGGCTCTGGCTTTCAGCAGACCTGAGCTCAAAGCCCAGCCCACTCACTGCTGTGGGACATCAGGCAAGTCCTCTGCCCTCTCCGAGCCGTCTGTAGTTTGCCCCCGTAACTGAGGCAGCATAGGGCCTGCCGAGGAGTGGGTAGACGAGAGGGAGGACTAGTGAGCTAATGGATTGTGCTGCGCCTGTCGCTGAGCACGCAGTGGGCTGCAGTGAAGGACACTCCTCCTTTGCGGGGCTGTGTTCAGAGAGGCAGGGACAGAAGACTCTAGAAGCCTGTCCAGGAGGCAGTCAGCAGGCTCTGGCCTTTGAGGCTGAAGCTGGGAAGTGACCGTCCTTGATAGATGAGCCAGTTAGCTGCAAAGAGCTCCTCCGAGCCCCAAACCCATCTGTTTGGCGCCTCTCTGAATGAGCTCTCAGCCAGTGACCTCAGCTGGCTGAGGACCCATGGGCGGGCACGGGGACAGAGTGAGCATCTTTCCTCCAGGTCCCCGGCCAGGTCCAGGCACTCAAGACAGCAGTGTTCAGTCTCCGAACAGGCTTTATGTCCATCCTGGAAGACCCTGGCCACCCTGGCCTCAGTCCTCTGGGCTCCAGCCCCGCCCCTGGCAGCCAAGCCCAGCCAGCTGCCTCCGGCCCCTGATGCCCATCTAGAAGCTCCGACTGGTGGGGAGGAGGTCTGCCGGGGTCCTGAGGACCGCAGCCCCGGCCTCTCCACTCCAGCGGCCCATGTTTTGCGGTCGCCGTCTGCTGAGTGAGGTCACGTGGTTTTCATTGGTACCTTCTCAGGGGAGCATCTCCAACCTGTGCCAGGTCCTGCCATGCCCTCCACATCTGCCCCCGTCTTTCCAGTTGGTCCCCATGCCCTGTGGCTTCTGTCTGGAAATGCCTCACATGTTCAGCCTCTTCTGACTGAACCCTGGGCTGGCTCTTGCCATCTCTGCCCTCCTAACTGTCCTCCCTGCCTTCAGAACCTGCCAGCAGGCCAGGCTGAGCACGATCTTCTTTAGTTTCCGCAACAGCCCTATGAAGTAGGGACCTTCATTACCCCCGGTTTCTAGTTGAGGAAACTGAGGCTGAGAGAGGATAAGTCACAGTAAGACAGTGGAGGGATGGGATTGGACTCAGGGCTGCTGGGTCGGTCCCTTCCTGATCTCCTCCACCAGGGCCCAGGGTAGGAGGCCACAGTTGTCACTGCCTGGCTTATAAGTCTCCCACTGGGCTGATGTCACTTCCTGCAGCTCTGACCCTATTCCCTGGCCCTACTGACATTTGCAGGGTGAAGGTTAGGGCAAAATGGGTGAGAAGTAAGAAGGACTACTCTTTTCTTTTCATGAGTGCCAGTGTGAGCTTGGGATATAAATCTTTACATTTCATGCCTCAAGAGGGGAGATGCTACTGCAGCCCCCATTTAGCAGATAGGAAAACTGAGGTTCAAGGAGATTAAATAGCCTGTCAGTGTAGCGTAGTGATTAGGCCTCTAACCACTGCTTCCGGAGCCAGCCTGCCTGGGTTTGAATCCCATTTCTAACCTTGCTGGACCTGTGCCCTCTGGTGACATTTTTAACCTCTCCATCTTCACACCTGTAAAACGGGGAAAGTAACCGAAGACCCTACCTGAGAGGTCTGCTCTGACAATTACATGTGTTAACAGGGGTAAAGCAGGGCCGTGCCTGGTGTGTAGTAGATGCTCGGTAAGCATTTCCTGCTTTTATTACTCGGAGTTGCAGAGCTGGGTTTCAAATTCATGGCTGAATCCAAGGCCTATACCCTTAAACACCCATCGATTCTCTCAGGAAGTAAATGCTGTTTCTAATCCACCTACCGAACAGAGGTGTGGTTCTTCAACTGGGGGTTACCCAGCTGTCTGTTCCCAGTTTGGAGGACCACGGGTATTTACTGTCACTCACCCAGGGTGGGTGGGAAGGCTGATGGGGGGAGGGGAGAGGGCTTGGAGGTACCCAGATGTTTGCCTGGGGGACAAAAGGCCCAGGTCTGGTCTTCAGGACCCTGGGGGCTTCTGGGGTGGGAGGTGGAGATTTGGGTTTGCACCCTCTTCCCCTCAGCACCCCAGGACTCCTCTGCAGCTCTGGCCGGGACCCCAACCCGCCCTTGCCTCCTTGCCCGTGGCCACTGCAATCGCCTGGGGCCCGTTCAAACCCAGCAGGTGGCTCATCCTCTCCTGCTCCAAGCCAAGGGAATGAGTTGAACATTTCTCACCCAGCAGACGTCCTGGGCTACAGCAGTGGCTGGGAATCTTGCCTCCCAGCTACCCTGCCTGGGGACCCCCAGGGATTCTCAGACCAGCCGTCTCCCTCCAATGACTGACATGCTCCCTGGAACACCACTTACACCAGCTGTGCGCTGGCCCTGCAGACAGCCTCCCAGGCCCCCACCGCTGTCCTGCCCCACAGGCAGGCTTTGCATTCTACCAACTGAAAACCACTTTCCCACTGGCATCCTACAGAGAGGCAGGGCTGTGCTTCTCCCGCTCTGCTCAGGCCTGGGGAGAAGCGGCAGGTCTTTGAGGGATGCAAGGTCTGCCCTCAGCCCTCACATCTCCCCGTCTTACTTGGAGCCAGAGACATTTCTCCTGCCCAAGTCAAGAGAAGTCCTCGACACTCCAATGATTGGTCCTGGGAATGTGTTCCTCTTTTAGAGAGGAACACTGGACTGAGAGTTCAGAGACCGGAGCTCCAGAATCTGGTCTTACTGTGTTCCACTGTGGCTGTACCCATTTACACAAAACTAAAAACAGAACTACCATAGAACCCAGCAATTCCACTCCTGGGTATATATCTGAAAAAACCAAAAACACAAATTCAAAAAGATACATGCACCCCGATGTTCACAGCAGCATTATTTATAATTGCCAAGATACGGAAGCAAGCTAAGTGTCCATCAACAGATGAATGGATGAAGAAGATGAGGTATATATATATTTATACACACACACACACACACACACACACACAATGGAATACTACTCAGCTGCTAAAAAGAATGAAACTTTGCCATTTGCAGCAACGTGGATGGACTTGGAGGGTATTATGCTAAGTGAAATAAGTCAGACAGAGAAAGACAAATACTGTATGATATCACTTATATGTGGAATCTGAAAAATACAACTAACTAGTGAATATAACAAAAAAGAAGCCGACTCACAGATACAGAGAGCAAACTGATGGTTACCTATGGGGAGATGGGCAACATAGGTGTAGAGGAGTAAGAGGTACAAACTACTGGGTATAAAATAAGCTATAAGGGGTGGGGGGAGGGATAAGTTGGGATTAACATTTACACACTACTAAATATAAAATAGATAATCAACAAGGACCTACTGTATAGCATAGGAACTCTACTCAATATTCTGTAATAACCTAAACGGGAAGAGAATTTGAAAAAGAATAGATATACATAGATGTATAACTGAATCACTTTTCTGTCCACCTGAAACTAACACAACATTGCAAATCAACTCTACCCCAATACAAAATAAAAATTTTTTAAGAAAAGAAGAAATAAGCTACAAGGATACATTGTACAACATGGGGAATATAGCCAATATTTTATAATAACTATCAATGGAGTGTAACCTTTAAAAAATAAAAGAATCTGGTCTTAGAAAGCAGAGCTTCAGAGCTCTCCAGAAATCCTAGATTCTGGCCTGTCTTCAAGGAAGTGGGCTCAGCCTTCATCATCCTGCCAGGAATGCTTTTAGCCCTCACCAGCCCCAGGGTGAGTTTCTTCTAATGGGAAAGGTCCAGGAACTGGCCACGGGAGAACTTCCCATGAACTTGTGGCCCAAAGTCACCCAGCAGGAGAGCAAGCAACTCACACTGGAGATAGACAGACCAACGGAATCACAATCACAATTTTCTCCTGTGTGTTTCTTCTAAGAGTTTTAGAGTTTTAACTCTTATATTTAGGTTGATGATGGATTTCGAGTTAAGTTTTGTACACGGTGTGAGGGAAAGTCTACCTTTATTATTTGCACGTGGCTATCTGGTTGTCCCAGCACCATTTTTTGGAACAGATCCTTCTTTCCTCACGGAATTGTCTTGGCATCCTTGTCGAGAATCAGTTGACTATCAATGTGAGGGTTTATTTCTGTACTCTATTTTATTCCATTAGAAGAAACTCGCTCTGGGGCTGGTGAGAGCTACAGGCAGGCTGGGGGGTGACAGAGGCTGAGCCCATTTCCACGAGGCCGGGCCAGAAAACCACTGAATCGTGTACTTTAAATGAGTGAATTATATATGTTATGTGAATTCTATCGCAATAAAAATCAATTTAACAAAAACAAGGGGGGGGGGCTTCCCTGGTGGCGCAGTGGTTGAGAGTCCGCCTGCCGATGCAGGGGACACGGGTTCGTGCCCTGGTCCGGGAGGATCCCACATGCCACGGAGCGACTAAGCCCGTGAGCCATGGCCGCTGGGCCTGCGCGTCCGGAGCCTGTGCTCCGCAACGGGAGAGGCCACAGCAGTGAGAGGCCCGCATACCGCAAAAAAAAAAAAATAAAAAAAAAAAAAATAAAAAACAAGGGGGAAAAAAAGCACCAGATGCACTTAATAAAAATTCAGTAAAACACACTGAAAAAAAAAAAGACAAGCTATGCAAAGTTTATTAACAACCGTTCTCCGTGTCCCCTGGCCTCAGGTTTAGAAAAGCATATAGTGTGGTTTGGTGCCATTGTGGCCTCGGGTTGCAAAGTTCTACCTTTATCTGCCAACCTCACTTGGAAGCCTCCAGAAGAGACACAGGGATCCCAAGATAGAACATTTTATTAATGCTTAACAATACTCTGTGACATCTAGTAGAGTGGAGTGGTTAAGCGTATAGGATGCATTTACCCCTGCTCTGGCACTAGCTGGCTGGGTGGCCTGGGTAAGTGATGTAACCTCTCAGATTCTTCATCTGTCCAAAGGAAAGTGGCAGTACCTGCCTTCCAGAGCTGTCATGACCGTTCAGTAAGTTAACTTATGAAAAGCTTAGCACGGTGCCTGGCAGGTGAGCAAACACACAATGAACCGTGACTCTTGCGGCTGGGGGGCCAAGAGTATGGACTTTGGAATCAGACCTGACTCCATGCAGTGAATCTGCCCTGCTCCTCCTGGGTCAGTTACTGTCGTGGGTTCAACTGTGTCCCCCCAAAAGATATGCTGCAGTCCTTACCCTGTGAATGGGACCTTATTTGGAAATAGGGTCTTTGCAGATGTAAAGTTAAAATGAGGTCATAATGGATTAGGGTGGATCCTCATCCATCGTCTTGTGTCCTTACAAGGAGAGGGAAATTGGGACCCGGGGACACAGACGCACAGAGGGAGAACGCCAGGTGAGGGTGGAGGCAGAGATGGGAATGAGGCATTTACAAGTCAAGGATGCTGAGAATTGCTGGCAACCACCAGAAGCCGGAAGAGGCAAGGAAGGACCCTTCTCTCGAGCTGCCAGAAGGAGCATAGCCCTGCCGCCACCTTGGTTTTGGACGTCTAGCCTCCAGGACTGTGAGAGAATACATTCCTTTCGCTTTAAGCCCCCAGATTGTGATCACGTGTTATGGGCGGCCCCGGGGATGCAGCACAGTCCCCAAACCTTGCTTCTGCATCTGTACCATGAGCTACGTCCCTCGATGGGACGTGTCCTCAGCACCTAGAAGCCTGCTTGGCACGGGGGAGATGATGAATAAGTAAGTAGCCATTGAATTGGTTGCATGAAAGCATGAAACCCACATGGCTCGGGCCTCACCTTCTTGGAGTGTCACCGTCTTAGAGAGGCCTTGCTGTCCACCTTGTTTACAATAGCCCCACTCCCCTCTGCTTTGCTTGACTGCCCTCTGACATATCACAGGTCCCAGCTGTCTACTTGTTCGTGTCTGCCTCACTTCGGGCACTGACCGTTCCTTGAGGACGTGGACTTTTGTCTGTCCAATTGCCGAAGCTGAGTTCCCACGCATACGACAGCACCTGCATGTACCCGGTGCTCCATAAATATTTGGGAAATAAATGAAGGAATGAAAAATGAATGAATAACTGAGATTTAGAATGCCCGTGTGTATGGAAAGCCAAGTCACCTTCTCATATAGTTCAACCAAAAAGACATTCTGATATTGTTTTTACCAGACCGGAAAGTTCAATACTGGACCGTCCATGTCACACGTGGACACTGACCTGGATTTGGACCCAGGTCGGCCGGACTCCAAGTTCAGTGCTCCATTCAGAGGGTCTAAGTAGTGAGGGGGTGCTTGGTAGTAGCGGATGGGAGAACCGCTCACGGGGACTGGGGCACAGGAATGGAGAAGCGGGGGGTACAGATGGACCTGCTCTTCCTCCCCCCGGACGCCTGCAGGCCGCCTAGAAGGACAACAGCCCCACTGGCCATCTGAGTTCTGAGTGCCAAGTGCTCCCAGTTGGGGCACAGTCTCCCCAAGGTCCCCGCTCTCTCTACGCTGCACTGCCCACCCCGCTTCCCTTCATGCTCGCTTGACGTTTGTGTCACTAACAGCTTTTGTGCCAAAGGTTGGGATGTTTTCCCTTGGGAGCTCAGAGGTGCTGTTAGGAACACCAGCTCTGGTCTCAGGCAGACCTGCTGGGAGCCCCAGCTCCGGCACTCATGTGGGTGAGCCCCTTAAACTCTCAGAGCCTCCGTTTCCCCATCTGTAAAATGGGGGTGACAATGCCTACTTTGGGAGGTGCTCATGAGGGTCACGTGATGAACCATGGATTGAATACTCAGCACACAGGGCTGGGCAGAGAGCCGTGCTTCATGGCTAGTGACCTTGATTATTAGCACTGGGTTAAATGCCCCCTCAGTGGCAACTCTGCATGGCAAGGGTGGCCAAGAAACCCTGTGCCTTGGTCTTGCGGCGAAACCAAACGAGCAGCCTCTTTTGGCTTCAGCGGGTGGGAGTGTCTGGGCCCCTCAACATTTAATTGATTGTGACATCCCAGCCTGAACACGCTCCCCCGCATAACCTACACCCCCAAGAAGAAGAGCCTCTGAGAGCCTTCCGTGACTGTGTACACTGTGTTCCCGGGGCCCAGCACGCAACTTTCAAACCGTCTTACAATTTATCTGCTGCTCGGATAAAAACATTTTAATGACTGTGCAGCACGAACCCTCGGGGTCACGCATGGGGCTCCCAAATGCCTTTCCCCACCACATAGCGGGGATGTTAGAGGCGTGAAATGACAGCTGCGCTCGCAGTTTGATCTCCACCCGGAGGCCTCTGGAAACAGCGCGGTAGAATGTTCTGGATGGATGCAGGCTTGGTGATAGCGGGCTGGGGTGCCCAGTTCTCCGGCGGACCTGCTCTGTGCTTTTGATGTAGGTGGAGGCCTGGGCGCTGCCCACCCTCTAGGCTAGCCCCTCCCCACTGTCCTGGGAAGTTTCCCTTTGACCCCCAGATTGGACAGGGGCCGTCTTGCCCCACTGTTCCTTGCACAGCCCTTAGGGTCCCTTAGGAGACCTAAGGGCTTAGGCCCAAAGGAGACTCCAGCTTTCAATGACCTCCACTTACCTGGAGGGAAGGTCTCTGTGTGGGTGTTTGTGACAAGAAAGTGTCTTTCTATGCAATGCCACAGACAGGCCAAAACAATGAGTTGACTTTAATTTTTGAAACCTGTCTTGAAATATATTTAAAGGAGACAGTCATGGGGGAGGAAGGGGGAGGGGGGGCAATTTTTAAACCTTTCTAACTGTGCCTGATTTTTAACTGACATGATCACTATTTGCTGTGCGAGGTATTATTATTCATTTATTTATTTTGAAGTATAGTTGATTTTCAATGGTTTTTTTAGAGATTTATTTATTTTTAAAAATTATTATGATCATTATTTTGGCTGTGTTGCACGGCTTGTGGGATCTCAGTTTCCTGACCAGGGACTGAACCCAGGCCCTGGGCAGTGAAAGCTTGGAGTCCTAATCACTGGACATCCAGGGAATTCCCTGATTTACAATGTTGTGTGAACTTCTGCTGTACAGCAAAGTGATTTGGTTATACATATATACATATTCTTTTCCATTTGGCTTATTACAGGATATTGAATATAGTTCCCTGTGCTGTACAGTAGGACCTTGTTTTTCATCTCTTTTATACGTAGTAGTTTGTAGAGAGATACTATTTATGGGTCACTCGGACTGTGCGTGGGCTCAGAACATTCTGTGCCATGGATCATCTCATTTAATCCTCCCAACCTTGGCTAAGTAAGCCTACCTCCTTCTCTGTGGCTGGTTCTATGCAGTGGGCATAGTGCAGCTTCTGCCTCGTGGGCTGACGTGGCCGCCGGGGTTATGGGAGATACTACACGGGAAACTGCCTTATACTCTGCCCCACCGTCTCTCCCAGCCCTCCCCTCACCGGTCCGGACCTGGCTGAGCCCCAGAAGCCACACTGCTCGGGGACAGGGACAGCCACAGCCCTGTGGGGCCCAGAGCCAATCCTTGCCTCTCCCTGAGCCTCAGTCTTCTCATCTGGGAACTGGGGATAATGGTTATCCTGCCCCTGAGGGGCCGTGGGGAGGATCAGGCGAAATGCTCTATGGGAAGCACCGTGGAACTGTCACAAACTGGCCAAGACTGAGGTGTGGCTGTCATTTTCAAACCTGGGATGTATCCTGGCTCCTCCCCTAGACATGTGACGTCTGGACAGGCAGATGGTCACACAGAGGCCGGCCACCCTGACACCCAGAAACAGGGCAGGACTGGACCCCCTTTTCAAGGAGCCAGTGGGCACAAACCAGTGAGCATTCATTTCTCAGACTGGCTGAAAGCTCCCTGGAGTCAGGAATAGTGGATGGGACTTCTCTGTGCCAGGGCTAAAAGCAGGAGCAAGAAAGAGGCAGCCACAGCCACGCCCAAGAGCAGACAGGCCGGGGACAATGTTAATAAAGACAGTAAAATCTGACCTGCTGAACCTCTTAGCTGCCTCGTGCTGGGCTAGGTGTTTTGCAAACCTTTCCTAATTTAAACCTCACAATCATCCTAGGAAGGAGGCATCCTTACCCCTATTTTACAGATGGGGAGACAGAGGCCCAGGGAAGCTAATAAATCCAAGGTTGCATGGTGGATCTGGGATTCAGCTCCAAACCTGCGTGTCCTTAACTTGTATGCAGATGGGGCATTCTCCTGTGTCTGGGGTGAGGTGAGAATTGTAAGGAGGAAGGAGAAATACATTCGCATATAGATAAGGGTATAGATGCAGCTGTTGATGCGTGTATTGATATAGATATACATAGAGATATATAGAGAATTAGTATTTTTTGAAGACTTAGAGGTTCAGACCAGTGGTTTAGACCAGTGGTTCTCCAAGTGTGGTCCTGGCACCTGTAACATCAGCATCGTCTGGGAACTTGTGAGAAATGCAGATTCCTGGGCCCCACCCCAGATCTGCTGAATTAGGAGCTTTGGGGGTGGGACCCAGCAATCTGTATCTTCACAAGTCCTCCAGGCGATTCTGATGCTTATTCAAGTTTGTGAACCACTGGTTTAGAGGCTTTGGCCTCAGATGGCTGTGGTGACCCTAGACAAGTCATTTCCCCTCATATAACGGGGATTATAACATCTCCCAGCTCACAGGCTGGCACCAGGATTCTGTCGGAAAATGCGCGTGAAGCTGGAAGCTCAAGCGCTGTCAGGCACGTGCCATGGTGGGGCAAGGCGTCAGGTCCTGCCCGCGTGGCAAGCACCAGTGGACTTGACCCATCAGGGCACAGCTGGGCTGTAGAGACCAGTGACAAGCACAGTGACCTCTGAGCACTGGGGACAGTCAGAGGATTGATTGAGATGGGGGGGTTGCTATTCCAGGGAGAGTCCCACCCAGGGATGGGCTGAACTTCTAGGGGTCAGAGTCTTCCTGGGGGCACTGAGGTGGGTGAGGGTGGAATCCCTGGCCCTGCCCCTCTCTGGTCCCTCCTGGTAGTCTCAGCCTCCTGCCCAGTAAGTGGGATCCTGGGAGCTGTCTGCCCCATCCCGGGAGTGACTGCCACCTCCCTCTGCGAGGAGCCCAGAAGTACAAGGTCCCTTGCTCCTCGGAGCCTACCGGGAGCACACCACCTTCTCCAGCTGGGATTGTCAGGCCAGGTGTGCAAGCCGGGCTGGTCCCACGAGACCTCTTTGTGCCTCAGCTGGAACTAGCAGAGGAGGTTTAAGGTTATCTGGTTCTACCACCTCATTGTATGGATGAGGAAACCGAGGCCACAGAGGGACAGTAACCTGCTCAGGAGCCTTTGGTGAATGGGTGAGGAGTGTGCCTCGTAGCAGAGGTGGCTTTGAGGACTCTGGTTGCTCACAGGCACCAGAGAGCAAAGCCTCAGCTGGACCTTCTACACTGCCTCCATCAGTGCAACATAGCTGGCCCAGGAGTCAAGACACCTGGGTTCCGGCCTCAACTCTAAGCAGCCTGATCTCACAGGACGGTTTTGTGATCCTTGCTGTGTGACTTCAAGCAAGTTGCTTGCTTTCTCTGTGCCTCTATATCTATGTCTGCAACATAGGAATAATAGTGCTAGTACCTCCTCTTGGGTTGGCTGTGAGGACTGAATGACATAAGGTCTGGAAAGCACTTAACCCCGTGGCCTCCAGAGGCCTTCCCTGAGCCCTCTCCCTAAACTGACTGCCACCTCCCCTGTAGTCACTCTTGACCCCATTACCCTGCGTGATTTTCTTCCCAGCATTTATCACTATCCATAGTCACCTCACTTACCCATCTACACATGTGTTTTATGTTTGTCTCACGCACTGGACGCAAACTCCCAAGGACAAAGATGTTTCCTATTGAAAGTATATGGCCATTTCCTGGCACGTGGTAGGTGCTCAATAAATGTCTGATGAATAAACAATTGAGTACACATCCCTCATCAGACTGGGAGCCCCGTGATGGAGCAAACCGTGTTTCATCTGCACCGGCTTAGGGCTGGGTACCAAGAACACTCCTTGTCCAAGTATTACAGAAGCCATTCCATGGGCGGGCGGCTGCAAGAGGGGAGGTTTTCCTGGCACTGCCACCTCCTGGCCATAGCCTGTCCCCCAGGAAGCCAGAACACACCGTGTGCTGCTGCTACAGGATTCAATGTCCCTCTGGAGGTTGGGCCTTTGGAGGTTTTCCATTTTCCCAGAAGCAGTGGCTTCCACGAGGCCTTTATGCTTTCTTTCATTGACTGCCCGAGTATGGCAAGCTTTGTTTCCCTTTTAAATATCATTTGATAAGAAAATCAGGGAACACAGAGTCCAGAGTCAAGGCCAAGTGCCTAGAATCCTGGCAGCAGAGCTGACCCAGAACCCAAGATTGTGCCCGGCAAGAACGTCAGCGCTGGAAGGGGCTTCTGAGACCACGTGGAGAAAGGTTTTGTTTTACAAATGGGGAAACCAGGGCTGGGTAGGGGACACGGCCAGCCAGAGACAGGCACTAGTATTCTTATCCCCATTTAACAGATGTAGAAATGGAGGCACAGACACAGGGTGGGAACCCAGGAACCCTGACATCCAGTCCAGCACGCTTTCTAACCTGTCCCCTGATGCTTCAATGTCCTGGAAAAGGCTTGGGAGGCACAGGGAGGGAACATTCTCTCTGCACGAGGTGTGCCTCATCACTGAGATGCTGTCTCGATCCCCCTCCCCCACCCTGGAGCCTCCTGGATTGTCCTATCCCCGGGGGAGTGCCCACCCCCACTGCACTTTGCTACAGGTGTTTCCATGAATGTGGCTCCTGGCTTTCGCCTGGGAAAGGTGCCCTTACAACTCAGTATTTTCTCCCCGTGACCTCACCAGGTCGCAGAGCCTGGGGCCAGGAGATCCATGAGTGATCCTCTAGGCCTGCATCCCACCCCCATCTTACAGAAGGGGAAACTGAGGCCCAGAGGCTGCGGCAGGCTGCCACCCCTCGGGAAGACTCAGTGCCCCTCATCCATTCCAATCAACGTGTCGGAGCCCCTTCAAAGTGCCTGGTCCATGAGGCTCCAGACATGAGGCATAGCCCTGCCTTCCTCAGGTCCAGGTGTCAGTGCCGGTAGGAGAAGGGGTTCCTGAGAGGCCACATCAGTCACACCTCAGCATGGCTGGCCTCCCGCCCTCGAGGGCAAGGGTGGGAGAGAAGAGGGTCCACTGCCAGCACAGCAGGCATTTTGGCAGGTGGCTCCCGGGACAGCCCCTCTGTGTGCGTGGTTGTGTGCACGTGCGCACACCCCCCGGCACACACACAGAGGCACACGTGCACGCACACAGTGACGCCAGGGCCAAGAGCCCTGCACTCACCCATGACGTTGAGGAAGATGTTGCCTGATGCCAGGACCACCTTCTCCCTCGTAGCGCGGTCGTAGATGCCCACGTGGCACTCGTAAGGACCGTTGTCAGAGATGCGGACCTCGGGCAGCCTGCGGGGAGGCAGAGGAGCAGCATGAGGGTCCATTGTCTGGGGCTGGCAGTCACAGCACTGCAGTAAACCAACCCCAAAGCCCCACCACCTAGCCTTCTCTCAGCCACGCTCCTGGACCCACCATCCAATGCCCACATGCTGTGCTGGGCGCAGAAGAAACATTTATGGAACACCGACTGTATGCCAGGCCCTGTGGCCGGTGCTTCAGAGGATGAAGGTGTGGGCTGTGTGTTCAACCAGAGTTAAATCTGTGCTCCTTTCAGCTGCTGAACCAGGGATGGTGACGTGCCCACTCCCAGGGGCCCCTGAGGATGACATGGACTGAGGCTCCTGTCATGTGGTTCAGGCTCAAAACTGTCACCTAGTCCACCAGCTCACTCATTCCTCACAGCTGCCCCCCACCCAGGACTCGCTCTTCCCATTTCATAAACATGGGAACTGAGACTCCAGAGGGGATGTAATTGCCACCCCCCCATACGGCTATTAAGAGCCAGGATGGGAATCTGAATTCCTCTCTTCACATGGCTATGCTACCACTTTATGCATGGCCCTAGAGACTTGAGAAGAAACACAGTAAAATTCTTGTCTCCAAGGACCTCCCCCCATCCCAATGGACAAGGAGGCAGGGAAGCTGATCAATGCCCCAAATCCCATGGTACTATGGAGAACAGGATGGAGGTTCCTTAAAAAAGTAAAAATAGAGTTGCCATATGATCCAGCAAACACAGCCCTGGGCATATATCCAGAGAAAAATATAATTCAAAAAGATACATGCACCCCAATGTTCATAGCAGCACTATTCATAATAAGCAAGACATGGAAGCAGCCTAAATGTCCATCAACGGATGAATGGATAAAGAAGATGTGGCACGTATATACAATGGAATATTACTCAGCCATAAAAAGAAATGAAATTGAATTATTTGTAGTGAGGTGGATGGACCTAGAGTCTGTCATACAGAGCGAAGTAAGTCAGAAAGAGAAAAACAAATACCATATGCTAACACATATATATGGAATCTAAAAAACACACAAAAATGGTCATGAAGAACCTAGGGGCAAGATGGGAATAAAGATGCAGACCTACTAGAGAATGGACTTGAGGGTACAGGGAGGGGTAAGGGTAAGCTGGGATGAAGTGAGAGAGTGGCATGGACATATATACACTACCAAATGTAAAATAGATAGCTAGTGGGAAGCAGCAGCATAGCACAGGGAGATAAGCTAGGTGTTTTGTGACCACCTAGAGGGGTGAGATAGGGAGGTGGGAGGGAGACGCAAGAGGGAAGAGATATGGGGATATATGTATATGTATAGCTGATTCACTTTGTTATAAAGCAGAAAATAACAGACCATTGTAAAACAATTATACTCCAATAAAGATCTTAAAAAAAAAGAAAATGTGGTGTATATATATATACATACACACACACACACACACACACACACACACACACACACACACTGGAATATTACTCAGCCATAAAAAAGAAATAATGCCATTTGCAGCAACATGGATGGACCTAGAGGTTAGCACACTAAGTGAAGTGAGATGAAGTCAAATATCATATGGTATTGCTTACATGTGGAAGCTAAAAAATGATACACAAATGAACTTACTTATAAAACAGAAATAGACTCACACAGAAAACAAATTTATGATTACCCAAGAGGAAAGGTGGGGGGAGGGATAAATTAGGAGTTTGGGATTAACATATATACACTTCTATATATAAAATAGATTACCAACAAGGACCTACTGTATAGCACAGGGAACTATATTCAATATCTTGTAATAACCTATAATGGAAAAGAATCTGAAAAAGAGTATCTATATATAAATAGATATAGATATATGTATGACTGAATCACTTTGCTGTACACCTGAAACTAACACAACATTGTAAATCAACTATATTTCATTAAAAAAAACCCAAATCCCATGGGAAAGGGTGAGCTTAACCATGTGTAGAGTGAGCAGGGAGCAGCTGATTCTGCTGATTCTGTGGTGAAGAGGCCTTCTCAGAGGAGGCGCCCCATGAGGACAGGAGATGCTCCCTCAAACCTTCTTCCAGACATGTCCTCTAAAGAGTAAAATATTGGGACTTCCCTGGCAGTCCAGTGGTTAAGACTTCACCTTCCAATGCAGGGAGTGTGGGTTCGACCCCTGGTTGGGGAGCTAAGATCCCACATGCCTCGGGGCCAAAAAACCAAAACGTAAAAAAACCCAAAAAACAGAAGCAATATTGTATCAAATTCAATAAAAACTTTAAAAATGGTCCACATTTAAAAAATCTTTAAAAAAAAGTAAAAATAAAGAATAAATATCTTAGGCTTTGTTGTTTTTACAGTCTCTGTCACAACTACTCAACTCTGCTCTTGTAGAGCAAAAGCAGCCACCCCTAGTAAGTGAACCAGTGTGGCTGTGTTCCAATAAAACTTTATTTATAATCATCAAATCTTGCATTCATACAATTTCATGTGCCATGAAATCTTATTCTGTTTTTCCATTTTTTGCTAACCATTTAAAAATGTAAAACAATTCTTGGCTTACAGGCTGCAGGCTGTAGTTTGACGATTTCTGTTCTAGATCCTTCTACAGGGTCTACAGGGTCAGACCACGATAAAATGAGTTGGTTTGTTGTTCTCTCTCCCCATGGAAATGTCACCGGGGCAGCTCTTTCCTCACTCCTCCCTGACACTGGGTTAGAGAGAGCCAAGTTCAAATCCTGCCCCCACTGTTGGTACACTGTGTGACCTTGTGTAAGCCATGCTGTCTCTGAGCTTCCATTTCTTATCTAAAATATGGGGCTGATGCTTTACAGGACCGCAGTGAGGATTAAATGTGATGATGTTACTGCGAGACCTCTGTGAGCAGGAATGTCACATTAAAATGGTTGCAGGACCATTACCTGTTGTTCCTGGATCCTGTGTTGCCCTGTGAGGGAGAAGGGATTTCTGGTAAGTGAGATCTGGACACTCTGAAGGGGAAGAGCCTTGACCTGGAGTTCAGAAGCTATGTTGCTGCTGCATCAGGGAAATCTGTGTGTCCTCCAGCAAGTTCCAGCCTTCTCTGGGCCTCATCATGCAGCCGAAGTGGAGCCCATTCTGGCCACAACTTAAAGAAAGTGGGGGTCTCTGTGTTTGGGTCTTGGAGGTTCTCATGCCACAGCAGAAATCCGGGGGAAGAAGCTCATGTTCATGAAACCCTAGTAAATGGCCCAGCAGTCCTATCAGAAACCCGGTGGAGGAAGAGGGCGTTGGCTAAAAGCACAGGCTCTGGATGCCTGGATGCCTGTACCAGCCCTGCCGCCAAGAAGGGGGGTTCCTTCAATTCTGCTCTTCGCGCCACCCCCATATCTAACACATTTCCCTCTCCATCCGCTAAGCCTCTCTCTCCATCTGTTTCTACTGAGCAATCTAACCTCAGAGTCACTCCTCTCTCCTCTCATTTCAGCTGTCCCCACCCCCATCTTTATCTTCCAGCTACTTTTTCCCATGACTCACTGTCCCCCACCTCCCCCACCCTCCATGCCCACACACACACACACCTGGGCCCCCAGCCTCTCTCTCTCCATCCGCGTGTCTCATGGAGAAAGCCAGCCCATCTAACAGAGCCACCTTCCCTCCCATCGCCCAGCCCACATTAGCATAAACAAACACCTTCATTTCCATAGAATACACAGAGGCTGACATCTGGTCTACCAACTGTCACGAAAGAACTCATAGAAGGGGGAGCTTTTTGTCAGGCAAACTTTGTGGGGAAGATGCTGCCTCTCATCTCAGAAGAAAAGAACACCGTGACAGAGGAAGCAGCAGGGAACTGTCTCCCCTCTGGGAACTATCTTCTTTGTTTGTAACTCAGCTAGACTGAAAAAAAATAACCTCTCTACTGGGCAGGGCTGCTGAGTGACATGTTTAGGTGAACACTCATAGGTGCCTGTTATAGAGGCAATTTTCTTAAAGGCCTTGTGTAGGTGACAGGTGTACAGGTGACATGCTTAGGTGACAGCTCTGTAAAGAACCAGGCTCTAGGGACACATGAAGCTGGCAGCTACAGATAATAAGGACACGGTTGACACACAGGTGGAAATGCACAGGTAACCGCCACATAGGGTGACATATGCAGAAGATGTATTTCTGTGCTAGGGACACAGGTGACGTGTTTAGGCAATCACTACACTCGTGTTCAGGTGACGGTAACACAAGCAATATGTTCGGGTGACACAACACGGGTGGTATAGAAGACAGCTCAGGGGACATCCAGATTGGTGCTTTATGAAGGAGGCGGCTTTTTGCTTAGGACTATTTCTACAGCCTTGGATGTTTCTTCCTCCACGAATGGTCCTGCTCTCCGCCAGAGGTCCAAGTCACACTTTGGTCACCATCCTTGATATCTCCCATTTCTATACTCCCCAAACACAGTCAGTGACCAAGTCCTGGATGTTCTGCATCTTAAATATGTCCTGAACCATCCTCTCCCCTGTATCTCCACTGTCAACATCTTTTCTCACCTGGAATATGGGATGAATAGTTAACGGGTTTCTCTGCCCCTGCTAATCTCCCTCCTGATCTGTGCACCAAGGTAGAACCCAGATCTTTTCAAATGCAAATGGCATTAATGGTACTCCCCTACCTAAAGCCCTTCAAAAGCTTCTCTCTGCTCCTCAGATAAAGACCAGAATCCTTATCTGGGCCAACAAAGCTCAGCACAGTTGGTTCCTGCCATATCCCAGCTCCCCCATCCTCCACTGACAGTGGTATTCTTTCCATTCCTCCCATGTGCCAAGTTCCTTTTTTTCAAAAAGAAACTTTTAATTATGAAATTATTTTAGATTTACAGAAAAGTTGCACAGAGAATACAGTCCCCAAACACCTCTCACCCAATTTCCCCCGCTGTTAACTCTTACAAGACCATAGTACTATGGTCAGACTAAGAACCAGTGTTAATACATCACTATTAACTCCAGACTTTATCCAAATTACACCAGTTTTCCCACTAAAGTCCTTTTTCTGTTCCAGAATCCCATCCAGGATCCCTCATAGGTGACAGTCCTAGGTGAATTGAGCCAAGTATCTTTTTTGCTTCAGCACTTGTTTTTTTTTGTGTGTGTTTGTTTTTTGTTTTTTGGTGGTACGCGGGCCTCTCACTGTTGTGGCCTCTCCCGTTGCGGAGTGCAGGCTCAGCGGCCATGGCTCACGGGCCCAGCCGCTCCGCGGTATGTGGGATCTTCCCGGACCAGGGAACGAACCCGCATCCCCTGCATCGGCAGGCGGACTCCCAACCACTGAGCCACCAGGGAAGCCCAGATTCAGCACTTTTGATTGCAACAGTCTGTTTTCCTGAGAATATTGCATTTTCTTCCCCTGGCTACATCCTTCAAGTTACAAAGGTCACTTAGAAAGTGGCCACCTGGACTGGGTGTGGTACATTGATTGCCTTGATGGCCTGGATTAACAGCCTCCCTGTATCTTGCAAAGTGCCCTTATAACTCCTCTCACCTAGAAGTGGAGTCTATTCCCCATTCTTGGCCTTGTGACTTGCTTCAACCAATAATATGTGGTGAAAGTGACGGTATGCAAATTCCAAGTTTCAAAAGAATTCCCTCTCTCTCCCTCTGCCTCTGTCCGGACAGCAAGCCTCTGGTGGAGGCTGAGAGCATGTGGAGGGAGGCCCCACTTGGCCCAGCTGGTCCAGCCAAGGCCGCACTAGGGGTTGAACCTAGCCAACCCCGATCTCGTGCGCTATAATACATTGCTTTAAACCATCCTCATCTGGGACTGCTTGTAATATATACATAGCTAACCGATAAAACCCATGAAGGCAAGGTCTGCATCCAGCTCGCTTACCAGTGTATCTCAGGACCTTGCACAGTGCTTGCCGTCGTGGTTGGTACTCAATCACTAGCTGCTAAATGGGTGGATGGTGAGACCTTCCGGGAGGCTATGTGGTGAGCCTCCCTCTGCTGCAAGCCATGCAGCGCCCCCATCTCTGTCCCTACCCCAAGGCAGATTCTGGTTCTTGTCTGCAGATCCAAGAGCTTCCAGTCACAGCTTTGATTTGGATCAATCTGCCTCTTCTCAGCGCCTCATCTGAGCTTGTGCCTTCAGTGTTATCCTTTTAAAGTGGATTAAGTGGCCCAGAGACCCCCTTTCTCCAGATTTGAGTGGCATTGATCTGCATGCTAGAAGGCCTTCCGCAGATATCAGGGCCCCGAGGGGGCTGAGGGTGAGGAGTCCTGCTCTCGACAGCCATGGGCCGCAATCAATAAACTATTAATAATGGCAAAGGTTTCTGGCGAGTTCAGTGTAACGCACTTTAGCAGCTGGAGTTCACCAACACTGACAGTGGATCTGAAGGTCAGGCGAGCAATTGTGTCTTTGAAAAGCTGGGCACAGAGATAGCGGAGACCCCACTGGCTGTCTCCGTGACTCAGGTGAGGCCAGGCAAGAGCTGGTCACTGGGGCTTCACAAGGCCCAGGGCCAGGACTGTAGGCTGTCCATATTCAGCACAAGTATTTACACCTACTGTGTACCATGCCCTGTGCTGAGCCTTAGGGGTGGGGGAAGGGGTAGATACAGAGATGCCAAGAATTTGTCTCCTGCCTCTGTGCCTCCTTGCTCAGGCTGTTCCCTCTGCTTGGACCACTTTTCCTCTCTTATCTACACGGCAAGACTCTAGCCATCTTTCAAAGCCTAGCATTTGAGTCTCACTTTCCCCATTTATGATCTCTCCCCATCAGATAATTGAGATTACACGGGATAATTCAAGGGCTTAGCCCAAAATGGTGTGGCTTGAGAGTCCAATGGACTAGAATCACTAGATACATAGTGGTCCTAAGGCTTTACATTCAGATACTGCCTCTGCCAGGCAGGCTGCCCGGATTGCCCGCTGCTGACTGTGCAGACAGAGTCCCTCTCGACGTCCCCAGGGCTGTGTCTGTCTGGGAGCATCTACCTATCTATATCATGCTACATTGGTACCCTTTTGTCTTCCCTCCCAGAGAAGCATATGAGCTACTTGAAGGTGAGCCTGGCCACATGGTAGGTGTTCAGGGAATATTCACTGTATGAATGAGGGCGGCAGAAGCTACCAGGGCCAGGAGTTAGGTGCCCTGGGCTCTGGTCTGAGCTCTGCACCTGACTAGCTGCAGGAGGTTGGATAAGGCCCTTTGGCTTCTTTGTGCTTCGGTTTCTCCATCTGATAACTGGGCGTTATAATATCTGCCTTGTGGGATTACAGCCTTTGGAAGGAGCTGATATTTATAGAGATTTACAATGAGACTCATTGTGCTAAGCATTTTACCCTATCTCCCTGGATCCTTGACACTACCCTATTATCATGCAGTATATAAAACCTGCTCTGGGGCTTCCCTGGTGGTGCAGTGGTTGAGAATCTGCCTGCCAATGCAGGGGACACGGGTTCGTGCCCCGGTCCGGGAAGATCCCACATGCTGTGGAGCGGCTGGGCCTGTGAACCATGGCTGCTGAGCCTGCGCGTCCGGAGCCTGTGCTCCGCAACGGGAGAGGCCACAACAGTGAGAGGCCCGTGTACCGCAAAAAAAAAAAAAAAAAAAAAAAATCCCTGCTCTGGTATGTATTACATAGCAATAATAATATTATTATCCCCATTGTATAGATGAGGAAACTGAGGCACCCAGAGAAGAGGGAATGTGAGGAGGTCACAGAGTGAGCAGGTGGGTGCTGTGATTCAAAGCCAAGCGTGGGGCTTCCCTGGTGGCGCAGTGGTTGAGAATCCGCCTGCGGATGCAGGGGACACGGGTTCGTGCCCCGGTCCGGGAAGATCCCACATGCCATGGAGCGGCTGGGCCTGTGAGTCATGGCCGCTGAGCCTGCACGTCCAGAGCCTGTGCTCCGCAATGGGAGAGGCTGCAACAGTGAAAGGCCCGCGTACCACCAAAACAAACAAACAAACAAACAAACAAACAAAAAAAACCAAGCCTGATGGATGCCAGAGCCCGTGAGAGGTCTTTGGAACCCCACTGACATCCCCACACTGTAAGTCAGATCTTCCTTTCCCAGCAAATTAATTTGCGTCCCTTGGGACCGGAATTTGCCTCCACTGCTCTTGAGCATATTTCTGTTTTGAGCCTTGCCACCTCTCCAGGTTTTGAGAGCCATCTGCTTCCTCCCTGCTGGGAGAAACGGGATGGTCTTTTATTTTCCTAAGTTCCCTTCTTCCAGCTTCCAGTGGGCCCCTTAATTCTGATGCCTGGAGTTTGCTGAGCCAGTTGTATTCACATTCTCCACACGTGATACGACTCTACAGCTTCATCTTTCCTTTCCTGACTTTGTCTTTCCACTGGGAAGAGTCCTAGATTCTCCCAGACTGGAGATCGAGGACTTGGGAGCAGAGGGTGGGGCTGCGATGAAACAGGGAACTGATCTCTGAGTTACTTTTCCTGTACTGTTGGCAAATCAGATGATCCAGATGCTGAGACCTGAAACCTAAATTAATGACATGCAAATGCACTTAGAGCAGAGCCTGGCATGCGGTAGGCGCTTGTCAGATTTTTTTCCCCCTGCACCATTAATGTATTCAATTTTTAAAACAAACTATTAAGCGTCTACCATGTTTACGGTGTTGAGTATATAACATGGAAGAAGACAGAACAGCAGCGATCTTCCTCAGTTTACAATGAGGTTACATCCTGATAGACCAGTTGAAAATTAAGAATATCATAAGTCAACAATGCATTTAATACACCTAACCTACTGAATATCATAGCTTAGACCCACCTACCTTAACTGTGCTCAGGACACTTCCCTTAGCCTATAGTTGGGTAAAATCATCGAACACAAAGTCTATTTTACAATAAAGTGTTGAATATCTCATGCAATTTGTTGAACACTGTACTGAAAGTGAAAAACAGAATCGTTACCTGGGGGCAGAATGGTTGTAAATGTATCGGTTGTTTACACTCACGATTCTGTGACGGGTTGGGAGCGTGCTGTCCTGCCCAGCGTCATAAGAGAGTCTGGTACTGCGTATGGCTAGCCCGGGAAAAGACCAAGATTCAAAATTTGAAGCCCGGTTTCTACTGAATGCATGTCGCTTCTGCACCATTGTAAAGTTGAAACATTGTAAGTCGAACTATCGTAAGTTGGGGACCGTCAGGCATCACTATAAAGGTGTCTTTTTTTAAGTTGAGTCTATATATATGCCTCCTCCTTCCTAGGAGAAGTCAGCTGAACATTAGTTAAGTTGACCCTGGATCAAGGTCATCATAACAAGCACTGGTCTCACCCTGCCACGTCTTAGGGGTAGTGCAATGTGTTAGGTTAGTTGGCCCCTACACTATGTCTCCTGGGATCCTTGCCTTTAACCAAAAAATGTGCTGACAGATTTATTGAGGTCTGATTGACAAACGGTAAACTGTGCATAAAGTTTACACATTCGATGGGTTTTGCCATATGTATACACCATTGAAACCATTGCCACAATCAAGATAATGAACATATCGCCCCCCAAAGTTTCTTTGTGTCCTTTTGTAATTCTCCCATTCTGCACCCAATGCCAGGCAACCACTGATTCACTTTCTGTCACTGTTTCCTAGGATCACGTTTTCAGGGTTTCATATAAATTGAACCATGGAGCATGTCCTAATTTTTGTTTGGTTTCTTTCACTCGTCACTATTATTTGAGATTCACTTATGTGGTTGCCTTTATCAATAGTTCATTCCTTTTTAAGGTTGAGTGGCCTCCCATTGCATGGATATACATACCCCATCCTATCTATCCACTGACCTGTTGATGGATGCTTGGGCTGCTCTCTATTTGGCTATTACAAATAAAGCTGCTATGAACATATGCGAACAAGTCTTTGTATGAACGTATGCTTTCATCTCTCTCGGGTTCATACCAAGGAGTGGCAGGCTGGGCTTATTTTAACATTAAGACGTTGCTCAATGGTTTTCTACAGTGAGGACTTCTCCACTTTTTATGGCTTTTTGCCTTTGCACACCCTGCTTGGGGTGCTTCCTTGAGAAGCACCTCATTCTACGTTATGTTATTCCTGCTATCAAAACGCTCCTCTCAATCCGCGGTGAGCTCCAAGCCCAGATAACAAGTCCTGCGGGAATCGTGTGGACACGTGGATAAAAAGGTCGGGGAGGAAGGGTGGGGGCTATGGGATTTCTCTAAGAGAAAAGTGTGCATGACATTTGCCTCTGACCCTCTTTTCTTCTAATCTTCTTTCAGGGGGCGGGAGCTGGCAGGACAGGTGACACAGTGGTCAGTCCCTTCCCTCCACTCTACTAGTTCTGCTCTGTCTGGATCTGCTCCGCTTTTGTCTTCATTCTTGCCATGTCTCCCTGCCTGAGGCCCTCCAGTTTGTCCCCTCCCCACCCTGCTGCCAGAGTGACCTTCTCACAGTGAGGATCTGGCCTGTCCTTTCCCAATTTAAAACCTTCCAGTGGCTTCCATACACTGGAGGCTCAAGCCCAAACTCAGTCTGGCTGTAGGCCCCTCCTTGATCTGGCCCCAAACCCAGAAAGGAGGAAGAGAGGGAAGGATGAAGGGATGGAAGGAAGAAAGTAGTGTGTGACCTCGCATCTTGGGCAAAATTCAGCAAGTGAATTTGCTGAAGGAGACTTGTCAGAACCAAACTTTTATAATCTACCCTATTAAAAAAGCATTTTGTCACGCAAAGGTCTTCATTTATATGGACAGTACCTCATTCTGGGCTAATGAAAAAGATTCAGGTAGCAATTGGTCCTTTGAGGCTCCGCTTTAATGAAGAGATGAGAGAGCCTTTCATTTGTACAACCATTGTTTGCATAGAAACGAAGCTTCTAAGCGGCCTGGAAATAGTTCATTCTTGCAAGTAGGTTAAACACACCCCCTGCGATCCTATTAGCCTAGTGCCTGCCCAGCTTTCCGTGATGCCTGCTGGAAAGCACTCAAGCGGAAAGTAATGAAGTTTTACTGTTCCTGTGTCTGCCATGGTTCCTTGATTGGTGGCATATTCCCTGAGGCCTGGATCTTGTTTCTCCCTCCCTCCAACACCTGCTTACTCTCCAAGTTCAAATGTCATGGCCCCATGATGCCAGGGCAACTATTACAGAAAGCCCGCTCCACCTCTGCAGAGTCTTGAGACAGAATTAATAAAAATGGCCGTGAAGTCTGGCAGCCGTGGGTGCCGTTGGGATGTTTGTTAACAAGACACTTGAAAAAGGTGCGCTGCTCTCTGACAAAGGATGGGGGTGGGGGCTGAGGCATCTGCCCCTCCCCCTCCCTCACACCTGTGCAGCTGGCAGAGCCTGGCTGGGAGCCCGTGGGCAGCTCAGGTCTGTTTGTTTGGCCCAGCTGCCCAGGTGTGCACCTGCTCAGCTAGCCCTAGCTGCTTCCCCTCCCTGGCTGCCCTTTCCCCTCTCAGGCCCTGGATGGCTGCACGAACGCCCCCAGCACTCAGATATGGGCTGGCTACTGGGGGTTGCATTTATGGCAACCAGTAGGTCTGGGAAAGCACCTGGGGACAGGCAAGAAAGGGTCTGTCTAGACCTAGACCCTATCTCGGGATGGGATCCTCTATAGGAGACCCTGGGAAGGTGCTGGGGTATAAGGCTCAAACTTGAATGTGTTCGAGAATCCCCTGGGGATGTGGTTCAAATGCAGGTTCTAGTAGGTTTCTGGGGCGGGACTTGAAAGTTTCTAACAGGCTCCCAGGCGATGTTACTGCTGCTGGTGAGCAGGCCCCAAGTCTCAGGTCCTCAGCCCTCCTCCCTTGCCCTGGGTCCATCCATCTGTTTAACCTTGCCCTCCCCCCGCCAGACACACTGGGAGGTCCCCTTCCATTGGCTTCACCAAACCAACCAGAACCTAGAGCTTGGAAGGCCTTGACACACGGTATGTCCCTCAGGAATATTGTTGAATGGAATTTGCTTGAGATGGATAGATTTTGCAGCTCTGCGTGGGTCCTTGAAACCCGCAGGGCTGCCCCCAAGCTGGCCACGTGGCCTCCATCACCCTCCCTCTACACTGACTTGATGCTGAATCTCACTCTGTCCTCCTGGAGCACACCTGTACCTGCTCCCCGTCCCCCCAGCTTCTGAAAGAGATGATGTGTTCTCAGTCTTTCCTGGCCTCCTGGAATCGAGTCTACCCTCAAGATCAGCTCAGAAAGTGGGACCCCGAGACTAGACTTAGATCCAGGGCAAATGGTCTCATCCCATTTGGCGTGAACTCGGCTAAAGTCACCTGAAATGGTAAGACCTGAGCCTCCCCTGGTTAATACACTCCTGGGGAAGCTGCCTGTGAAGAGAAGTCTCAACCCCAAGGGGTCAAAAATGATTCCCTTGCTTCCTTTGGGCCAATGCCCGGATTTTCTCCTCCAACAAGCCCTTTCCGGGAGCAGACTGGGGAGACATTCTCCAGGCAGGTGTGCAGCTCTGGGGGCTGCACCAGGCAGAGAAAGGAAACTCTCCCTTGAATTAATGGTTTCATCCTATGGGCACAGGGTGTACGTGGAGGAGGCTGGGAGTTTTGCTCCTTTCATATCAGATCTTCCAGTCCAGCCTGGTCTTAACTAGGGTAACCAGCTAGCAAGTCCTGGTTTGTCTAAGACTTTCCTGGTTTCAGCACTGAAGATTCCTTGTCCCAGGAACCCTTCAGCTCCAGGCAAATCAGGTTGCTGGTCACCTTCTATTTATCTAACGAACATACTAGAGAGAGGAGTGACTTGCCTTGGTCCAGACAGCAGTCAGCAGCAGGTCAAGGATGGAGAGGCCAGGTCACCTGTGCCAGGTGACCCAGAAAGGGCCCTGGGAAATAGACCCAGATGGCGCCCTGCAGCATGGTTTGAGGATCGGTGATGATGTTACAGAGCCCCTCACATGGGGTGGGGAGGAGGGACACATAAGAGGTGTTCACTGAACTACCACTGTGTTTGAAATGAGCCACGGTCTCAATGAGTCAGGGTCTCATAGAGCCAGAAAAATCTGGTGCTATTTTTACATCACAGAGCCGGAGAGTGTGGGTCCAACTTCTTCCCCGAGCAAAGCAGGAGAAGGACATGTCAGAATCTCTCGATGGGGCTAGGAGCCCTCAGCTGGGGACCCCACCACCTTCCAGACATCCCCTCTGGCTGGGGAGCCAGTCAAAGGTCTGGCCAGTCTAAATGTGGTGGGCTCGCCTGAGGACACATGAGCAGCGCCAATTAGGGGTGAACAGGCTGTCTCGAGCCAGGCAGGGGACGGAGGGAGAGGGAACTCTGGGCAGGGGACCTGGGGCAGCCGAAAAGCCCCCTTACCTAAGAGCTGAGCCCCTCCCTCAGCGCTGAAAGCTTTATTACTTTCTTCCTTTTGTGTTTTTCCCCTTCTTTTCAGAAACTGCCTGAACTCTCCCCCCACCCCAGAACCTTCAAAAAGCCATTAGCGTGGGGACTTCCCTGGTGGCACAGTGGTTAAGAAACCACCTGCCAGTGCAGGGGACACAGGTTCAAGCCCTGGTCCGGGAAGATTGCTACATGCTGCTGAGCAACTAAGCCCCTGTGCCACAACTACTGAGCCCACGAGCCACAACTACTGAGGCTGCGTGCTGCAACTACTGAAGCCCGTGTGCCTAGAGCCTGTGCTCGACAACAAGGGAAGCCACCGCAATGGGAAGCCCGCGTACCGCCACGAAGAGTAGCCCCCGCTCGCCGCAACTAGAGAAAGGCCAAGGGCAACCACGAAGACCCAACGCAGCCCCCCCAAAACACAAAGCCATTACTGTGATTTTCATCGCCCTTTTCAACCTGAAAATGGTTTCCATCATGAAACCGCTCAGTGAGTATGAAATATCTGTGGCTTCCAATCAAATGCGGGGCTGGTAGTTGGAGGGGAGATAATAGAGAAGGGCGGCCAAGGGGGAGAAGTTCCAGAACAGGTTAGCGCGCGTCCCAATGCCCTCCCTCCATTGGTCTTCCCCTCCCCCATCCAGGGAACCTCAGACTCATCTCAGGACTTGCCTCTGGCCTCAGATTTGCGGATTGGCGATTCTGGCCCATGAGCATTAAGGTGTTGTAATTGGGGTCCAATTACTCACTACACTGGCAGCTAAGGTGAGGACAAGGTGAGGCCCCATTTTGCCCCTCCATTGGCTTTCTGATGGAAGGGGCTGGTTTCCCACTGGCCCACCACTGAGCTGCATCCTCCTAGGTCCTAGAATTTCATGCTGAGAAGGGACCCTTTGTGCTGGCTGGGAACTTACTGGGGAGGGGATATGCTCATCCAAATGTAGCTCAGCCTCCTAGGACTGTGTGACCTCAGGCAGGTCCCTTGCCTCTCTGGTCCTTAGCTTCTGCATCAGAGCCACAGTGAGTCCTTTGTTCTGAGGCTCAAACAATATCACTGTGGAAGGCCCCCCTCACTCCTGCCCGGAGGGCTGCTCCTGAGAGGGCAGCTGGGGTTTCCCAGTGGGCAAACAGGGAGTGACCTGTTTCTAATGTGGGAAAACGCCCCTTGGAGATCAAAGTTTACCTTCCAAAGATGAATTCCTAAGACATCATCTAGCTCTAGGGATCCTAGTGTGGGATCCCTAGATTACCCAAGCCCAGGAAGTTAGTAACCAGGATGCTGGATGACGACATTTAGAATCACTGGTCCCTGCTGCTCTGGCCTCGTTGATGTCCGGTTGATGGAAGGTGGGGGTCACCTTCCATCACGCCATACATCCTGGCCCTCCCCACCCTGTTCAGCCACCACACTGAGCCTCAGGCCCCGCATCCCAATCCTACCTCCCCGTCTCTCTGTTGACCCCATTCCCCTGCCCCTCTGGCCGGCGGCTTCCTCCTCCCCCGTTCCTCCCATGGTGATCTCTCCCCCTCTCTCCCCCTCCCCTTCCTCTCCTGGCTTCTCTTCTCTAGCCTCTTGCCGCTGCCATGGAAACCGCTTTCTCCTCCACATCCCAATTGATCCACTTAGGCCCTCACAGTCAGCCTGCTCAGCTCAGGACCTGGGCTGGGAGGTGGGCAAAGGCGGGAGGGGCCAAGGGTTCAGGACGTTCCTTCCACCTTGTCTCCACCCCACGCCACCCCAGGCCCAGCAGGCACCTGACATGAGGCATGTGCCCCGTGGAGAAAGACACTGGGCGGTGGGGAACTAGAAACCAGGCAGCGGGCCAAAGGGAACTCGGACAAGGGAAGCTGGGCAGTGAGCCTACTAGAAGCGAGGCAGAGAGGCTGAGGGCGCGAAGCTGTGCCCGCTGCCTCCTTTCTAACCCTGTGGCTGCTTTGCCTTTTAACAAGAATCTCTGCCTCCCCGTCTTTGCTTCTGTACTTGGCAGTGGGTGAGAGTTGGCATCGGGAAGACGCCAAGCCCACTGGAAGCAAGCCTGCCTTCAGCAGGAGAGGGAAGGTGTGGACCACGGCTGTCCCAGGGCTCCCCGTACTTCCCGGCACCAGTGACCACTCTGACCTTGTTCAACACAGCTGTGCCCCTACTGTGTGTGCAAGGCTAGGGTTAGGCCACTGGACCAAGAGATTCTAGGGGACCATTCGTGCCTCGCTCATCTCTGCATGGCAATTGAACACCTACTGTGTGCAAGACCCCGTGGGAGGCACGTGGAACGCGGATCTCTTTCAACCCTCACAGAAGCCCTCTGAAGTAAGAAAAATAATAGTAGTAATAATAAATAATAGAGCTTCCTGTGTCAGATGCTCCCAGCTTTAATGTGCTATAGTCGAGGGATCTGGGATAAGTAATTTCACATCCGTGCCTCGGTTACCCCATCAGCAAAGATCAATCTTCACGACCACCTCATGAGGTAGGTATTAGTATTAACAGCCCAGTTCACAGAGGAGGAAACTGAGGAACACGGATGTTGTCTAGAACTTGTTGATGGTCACTCAGCCAGAGGATGTCGGAGCTCAGGCTTGTACCCTGGCAGTCGGGCTCCGGAGTGGATGCCTTGAGCGTCCGTGCTCACTGCCTTTCTAGGTTCTGGGCTTCTGCGAGTCCCCTCCCCCGGTCAGTGGTCAGTGGCTGGATGGAAACACACTCCCGCAAGCTGGAGAGTCATAAAGCAGAATGATTGGGAGCTCTAAGGCTCTAGAGCAATGATTTCTGCTCCAGGCCTCCTGCCAGCTGGGGGCGGCAGCACAGGGCCCTGGGTGCATAGCCTGGCTGTGCCAGAGGATGTAGACTGCAGACTGCATCATCTGCAGGGACCACTTTTTCCTGGAAGCGAACTCCAGCAAGAATCTATCACGTGGGTCCCTTTAACATGGGACCACAGTGGCCCAGAGGCCAATCTCTTCAACCACAGTTTGACAAAAGGATCCGAAAAGAGGCTCAAAGAAATGGTTCTTTACCCTTAGAAAAGCAGACAGCATGCCAAAGCATTGCAATTCGGAGAAGCCTCACCTGCTGAGGCCAGAGCCGGCCTGCCCCTCCAGTGTGGCTGTCAATCAGCCTGGCTTCCCGCGGGGAGAGAGTCAGGGGAAATATCCTCAAATTCTGAGATGGACATGGCAGCCAGCCGACATTCTGTCATTTGTACCTACAATCACCCAGCAAGATGAAAATGAGGAACCTCTATGAACAGGTTAGGAAACTGAGACCCAGAGAGGCCAAGCAATTTGTCTAAGGTCACACAGCTAACGCCTGAAAGAGCTGGGGTAGAGACTCAGGTCTGTCTGGCTCCTGGAGCCCATCAAGAAGGTCAAGCATCTGAGTGTGGCCTCGTGCTCCCTCTCTCCTTTGGGATGGCCCCGGGGCCGCTTTGGAGCAGGACCAATTACCCCCGATGAATAAAGCATACCTTCCTTCTCCCTGCAAACCTGCAGCTCAGCCTGGAGCCCCTCAGGAGGCCTTTCCCATCCAGGTCAGCTGATGGGTGACCCAGGGCCAAACCTGATTCCTGCTGTTTCATCAAAGCTGAGCTAAAAACAGCCTTGCTTTGGCAGTGGAAAATTGAAACTCCCAGCGTCCTCTTAAGGCTCTTAAACAGGTCAGCCCATCAAAAAACCCAATCCTTCAATCTGGGTTCTCTTAAAAAGTAGGGCAGGCCAATTATGTTTTACTGTCCTGAGCAACGTGGGGCTGGGAGGGGGACGGTCAGGCCAGGGCACCCAGGGCTGCCGGCAGATGGGAGACAGAGAAGCCAGGCAGCCTCTCCCATCAGCCTCTTTGTCAAAACAAAATTAAGACGCCTGGACTCTCACTGGCACCGAGATCCCATCCAAGGTAATAGGTATTTATCTTAGTGTGTTCAACTTTGGGCTCGATGCCATGGGGATATGAAACCTGAAAGGCATCTTGTTCCCTGCTCTGTCTCACACCCAGCACAGTGCCTCGCACATAGAAGACATGCAAGAAATATCTGTTCATACCGTCATTCATTCAATATATTTTTACTGAGTACCTATTGTGTGTCAGGGCCTGCCCTAGGTGCTAGGGATACAGCTGTGAACAATACAGACAAAAATCGCTGTCCTCATGGAGCTGATGTTCTAGTTGAGGGAGACAGACCATAAACAAAGCAATCTTACATTTATCATCTCCTTGTGAATTCCTCGGAGAAACTCTATGAGATGAACAACTGTATGTAAATTACCAATGCAGTAACAGAAGCTGAGAGACAAAGTCAAAGAACAGGTCTCCTCTTCATGGGCTTACTTAGGGTCTGTGTAAGAAAGTTCAACAATTCAACAGTTATTCTCTTTTCATAGTAATAGAAGCCCTAATGGCTAGACACATGACTACATGAAATAAAGACTATGTTTCCCAGCCACCCTTGCAGGAGGGGTGGCCATGTGACTACATTCTGGCCAATGGGATGCAAGTAAAGGTGTTATGTACAATTTCCTGAAGGGTTCTTAAGGGAGGCGGTGCATCCTTCTCCTTCCTCTTCCCCCTTCCTCCTGGCTGGAATGCAGTCCCCAGGGCTGGAGCTGGAGCAGCCTTCTTAGACTATGAGGCAACCTTGAGAATGGAGGTCACACACAGTAGAGCATCAAAAGTGAAGGAGCTTGGGTCTCTGACACCATGGAACACCCTACATGCTCTGGAGGTGTTACATGGGACTCTTAGGAGAAAGAAGACTAAATTTTTAACTAATTTAAGACACATTTATTGTGAGTTTTTGTGGCTTGTGGCCACAAAACTAATTCTAACGGATACAGCTTCAGACACCAGAGAGTGGTGTGGACTGTGGGGAATAGAGAGGTCATTCCCTGGTTTAAATCCAGCTACTACTTATGGCAGTCAATTGCTATAATTTGGAAATAACTGGTTAAAAGGCCACATCATCGTTTTCTGAAGAGAAGCCAAAGATAAAGATTTGTATGTGAAATTTCAAAAGTTTATCATTGATTTAATTTTAAACTTTTCTTTTTTAATTAAAAAAAAACCCCTCAGGGTCAGTCAAACAGAACTTGTTTATGGCTGGCTTTGTCCTTGAGTCCTGCTCTGTGAGTGAGGCCCCATGAGAGAGGAAAGACTTACAGGGGAAACTGAAGGAGCAAGGGAGGGACAGAGCTGGGCCCATCAGATGCTCAGAGTTGATCCTGCCATGGAAGAGTTGGAGTGGCAGCCACCTGCAGGATGAGTCCCCACTTCAAGCCCCCCTGGGTTTAAGCTTCTGAAATAAGCATCCTGGATTCTCAACAAGGCTGAAACAGAAACAGTGCTGTTTAACAAAACACACGCACACACACTCACACCCCTTATCAGCAGAAGAAAGGCCCGCAAAAGTAAGCAGTGACCGGACAGCCTGGTGAGGGTTCACGGACGGATCTCTTTCAACCAAATCCACCACCATCTGTTCTTCTGCTAATCGCCAGTGTAAGGAGGACATGAGTTCTTGGTGGTGGTGCTGGGAAAGTGGGGATGAAGAAAGAAGCGACTGTCCACCCACCTGTGTTTGGGAGGGAGGGGCAAGGGCTCTCCCTCATGTCCACAGCAATGTCACGCAATAGTTACACCCACCCAAGGAAATGCCAACAACTGGGTGTGGTGTGACCCCCAGTCCTGGTTTGGGAAGAGCCATCTATGGTCCACACGCCCATCCCCTGGCTCTGAGGAAGTTCTTCCGTGTTACAGGTTACCTTTCCCCATGCCTTCTCCAGACCCACCAGAGGTGCCTGCCTGAGTACTTCAGATGCCAAAGATGGCAATGCTAAGAGCATGGACTGTAGCCTGGCTTTGAATCCTGACTCCTCCACTGGCTAGCTGTGTGACCTCGAGCAAGTTACTCTGTCGCTCTGTGCTTCTATTTCCCCACATGAAAATTAGGGGTAGCGACAGAGACCCACTATGGAATGGAGGGGCAGGGCTCGCACACAAGATGGTAAGAGAATTGCTCATGTCACTGTTCAAGGTCAGAGAGGACAACTGACAAAAAGGAGAGTCTGTGCAGAGCTCTGAGCAGGAGAAGGACCCTTTTGGTCTCTGAGCAAAGGGGTAGGAAGGCAGCTGTGGTTTCTGGAAGGCACTGGGGTACCATCCCCGGCAGCAGCAGGAGAGACCCCATTCCTCAGTGTTCAGCTTTGGAACTCACACGCTATGGCTCCGGAAGGACCATGCCCCTGCTGGGAGGGAGAGGACAGATGACAGCTCTGCTCTGACAGGGCCCAAGGTCTCCAGGGCATCCTACCCGCTTGCTCTGCATCATTGCCTGGCAGAGCCCAGGCCCAGTGACTGGCACAGGATGAGGACCCCAATTGCCCTCTGTCATACTTCTGTCTCAGACTGGCTGTGGGTCTTGGTTTCCCATCAGGGACTCTGCCTTCCAGAAAGTGAGCCTGAGAAGCAAGCGGGAATCCCTACACGGGAGCGTGGCAGAGATTTGTGTTTCCAACCTAACAAACACTGAATGACTTTTCTGTGCCTGGCACTATGCTGGGGGCTTGTGCACAGGATCTCCTTAAACCTCCGGTGCATCCGTCCATTTGCATTTGTCTATCCAACCATCATCTATCCATCTACCCTTCTGTTTATCATCCATCCTTCTGTCTATCCATCTATCCAACTATCCATTCACTCATCCATCCAACCATTCCTCGAGCCATTTGTCCATGCATCCAACAGTTCTACATTGGGTGTCTACCGTGTTCCACTCAATGGCACCTAGAGTAATTAGTAGAGAGACAACAGTGAATAAGACAGGCATGATCTCTGCCCTCATGGAGGTTACTTTCTAGTGCTCCAGACAGGATTGGAACCAACCACCTGCATACATGTTTAATTAACAGTGCGATGAATTTCACGAGACATCCAGGGCACTCCTAGAATTGACAATGGGAGGGCCTGACTAAGCTGCACTGAAACATCAGGAAAGGTTTTCTGAAGAAGGAACAGGACTTGGCAGGTGAGGTGGGGGGGGAGGGCAGGTGGGGAGGGTTCCAGGTAAAGGGAACCAGATGTGCAAAAGACCTTTAGTGCTGGTCACTAAAGAAGTGAGGGAAGATCCAGGGAGCGAGGGCCAGTAATACAAGATGTGGAAGGTGATGAAGGCAGGGTCGGGCCATGACCTCCTGGGTCATGTTAAAGAGTTTGGCTTTTTTCTCAAGAACAGTGGCAGTCACTGAAGAGAGTAGAGGGGGAGTGAGGACGGAGGCATGACATGATTAGTCTGCATTTTCCACTCTGCCGAGTTGGAGAACGGGGAGAGGAAGGTCAAGAGTGGGGATCGACAGACTACTTTGGAAGCTACTGCCATACTGTCAGATGAGAAATGCCACTGGCTTGGTCTAGCTGGGCAAATAGAGAGAAATGAGCTCTCTTGGAATTGATTCAGGAGGTGTTAGGGATGGGACACAGTGGCTGCTTGTGGAGATGAGGGAGACAGAGGCACCTGGATAATTCCCAAGTTTCTAGCAGCTAGCAGTGGGGGGGGGGTGTCCTTCACTAAGCGGGCAGCAAGAAGCAGCTGAGAGGGGCCCACATGAGTCCAGTTTGAGTTTAAGTTGCCTGAGAGACATCCAAAGAGCAAAGTCGGATAAGGGGCTGGATGTGCAGGTCTGGAGAGAATTCAGGCTGAGGATAAAAGCCCCTGGATGTAGGCATCACCACTCCCGTTTCACACTCGAGGAGCTGGCCTCAGGGAGTTGGCATAATGTGCCCAGGAGCTGGGCCAATCCCAGTTCATCTCTGGGGAGAACAACATCATCAAACCCTGGATTCTGGAGCAGCTACACTTCCTGCCCGGAGCCAGAGTTTCCCTCTTGTCTTGGATCCAGTGGCTCCAGATGGGCCAGCTTGTGCCGGCTTGCAGACAGCTCTCAGCTGACAGTGGCATCACTTCCTTGGGGCCAAGTGGAAACAGCCTGGGAGATGGTGGATGGATGGACCAGGGCACACGTTACCTGACGCTAAGATTCCTCCCACACAGCACTCCTGCACTCCCCACCCTCACCCCAGCCACAGGTCTCTGGATGCACCCCTGGCCTTTGGTCCTGCTGTGTCCTCCACCCAGGATGCCTTCCCCCTGTGTCTTTGTTTGGCCATCTCCCACTCCCCGACCCGTCATGGTCTCTGATAAACCGCTCAAGCCCCTTACCCTCCTGCAGCTCCATCAAGAAGGCCAGGTAGATACCTGTGCCCTCCTGGGGTCCCCAGTAACCACTGTCTGTTTGTCCAGATCTTTCCCTTCACCAATCCCCATCCCCCAGGCTGTGAGTACCTCCCACAGCTCAAGAAGTGTGTTTTCTGTTGGTGGGAATGTAAATTGGTGCAGCCACTGTGGAAAACAGTATGGAGGTTCCTCCAAAAACTAAAAATAGAACTACCGTATTACCCATCAATTGCACTCCTGGGTACATATCTGAAAAAAACAAAAACACTAATTCAAAAAGATTCATGCACCCTAATGTTCATAGCAGCACTATTTACAGTTGCTGACATACAGAAGCAACTAAGTGTCCATCAGCTGATGAATGGATAAAGAAGATGTAGTACACACACACACACACACACACACACACACACACACACACAGACACACTGGAATACTACTCAGCCATTAAAAAGAACAAAATTTTGCCATTTGCAGCAATCTGGGTGGACTTGGACGGCATTATGCTAAGTGAAATGAGGCAGACAGAGAAAGATAAATACTGTATGATATTGCTTATATGTGAAATCTAAAAAATACAACAAACTTGTGAATATAACCAAAAAAAAGTAGACTCACAGATGTAGAGAACAAACTAGTGGTTACCAGTGGAGAGGAATGGGGAGGGCAATATAGGGATGGGGGAGTGGGAGGTACAATCTGTTGGGTGTAAGATACGCTCAAGGATGTATTCTACAACGTGAGGAACAGAGCCAATATTTTGTAATAATATATAGCCAACGTTTGTAATAAATGGAAAGTGACCTTCAAAAATTGTCTAAAATTTTTTTAAAGTTAAAAAAATTAAAAATTAAAATAAAATAAAAAGGCATCACAATTAAAAAAAAAAAAAAAGAAATGTGTCTTATCGCAGCCAGAATCCCTGGTTGCCCTCCCAGGCCTGACGTACCCTCAGCATTGGTGCCAGTTTGCTGAGACGTGGGAGAGGACAGTGGTGAGAACCAAGGTTTGGCCTCAGACCACCCTGCCTGGGTCCCAGCTCTGCTCCAAGTCATCCTCTCTGTGGCCTCAAGCCAGTCACTTCCCTTCTCTGATCCCCTGTTTCCTCATCTGCAAAGAGAGGTTCATGAAGGACGGCCCTGGCAGGCTTATCTGACGATTAAACAAATTCAAGTGTATGGAGGTCATAACAGAGGGCCCAGCACATGGTACCCACATCATACACACTCCATAAATGTTTGCACTATTATTATTATTAATTAGGCACGAATCATCTTTCTATGTAAACGATGACCTCCGCTAGCCTCTGGGGAATGAGTCAAATCTCTAAAGCTGGAATCGTGATAAGGGAGGATCAGCCAGGCTGGGCCGGAGGATGGAGAGGGCTGGAACAGACTGGATATTTTCTTTGTTTAAAAAAAAAAAATGTTGGGCCGTGTTCATGAGAAGGCAGATGCATGAGAATAGGTTTATCAAGGTGGTTTTCAGTTCCACTGCAATTTAAAATAAATAAGTCAATTTAATGTTTATAGAGTGAGTTATGCCTTATTAGGGACACGGTGAGCTGAGGAAACTTGGCCAAGGAGAAATTTGAGAAATTGGCCCCGGCCGTGAGAGTAATTACAGCAACGCTTTAGTGTGCAGCCTTGTCCGATGATATTTTCATTCTGTCTAATTTATTAGCTTATTAGCTTTATGGTGAATATAGGAAAAAGCTATACCACAACACGGGCCTAATGTGACCAGAGCCGAATAGTCATGTCTTCCCGAGGCGGTCTTAATAAAGGAAGAGACCCCTGTTTTGAAATTGTTTCCAAGTTTTCTAGAAAGATTCAGGGCAGAGTTCCAGGCCTCTGGGTCCCGGGGCTGTGAATTAGAGAGGCAATAAAGGACAGTGGTCCAGAGTGCAGACCATCTGGTTTTAAACACCAGCTCCTCTGCTTTCTGGCGATGTGGCCTCAAGACCTTAGCTGGTCCAGGGCTCAGTCTTCTCACCTGTGAAATGGGAGCAATAAATATTCCTACCCATATGGTAGTCCAGAGCCCTATGGAACAGGGCCTGGCCAGATTGCTCACCACTGTCTCCCCAGAGCCCAGCACTGTGCCTGGCTTGTCACAGGTGTTTGGTAAATATTGTTGGATGAGCGTGGTGGCAAAGGCCAACATCCACGTAAGGTGCTCAGCACATAATCTCCACTACCCTCGTATCTCATGTGCACGTGCCAGTTCTAAGGGCTTTACGACCTCATTTAAACCTCACAAACACCCTACGAGGTGGGTACTGTTATCATCATCCCCATTTTAGAAATGGGGAAGCTGAGGCACAGAGAGGCAGTGACTTGCCTAGGGTCCCACAGCCGGTAAGTGACAGAGCTGGGATTCAGACACCAGGACCCTAGCTCCAGCGTGACTCTATCATGTCACCTTCTGTCTTAAGCGTTCTTTATGTTGTAGCTTTATTATTCATAACAAAGGTTCAGGTGACACCTTAATTTCAGATGTCTAGCCCCTAGAATTGTGTGAGAATACATTTCTGTGGTTTTAAGCCACTCGGTTTGTGGTATTTTGTTACAGCAGCCCAAGCAAACCCATATGGGCGGCCTCCACTCCAGCTCAGCATTTGCCTTCCTGAGGCTCTGGCACTGCCTTTCCCAGGAATACATCCAAAAGAAATGAATGCTCAAGTTCAAAGCAACTTCACTTGTGATTGTGAAAAACTGGAAGCAACTCTCTGCAATGTCCCTCCATGGGAGAATGGATAAATAAACTGTAATCGAGCCAGGCAGTGGAGTACTATGCAGGAGTGACTTGCTGAGCGAAAGAAGCCTGATGCGGAAAGTGCGATCCTATTTGCGTGCAGAGCAAAGGTAGGAAAAACGAGTTTAAGTTGATTCAAAAGTCAGAATCTCGTTTCCCTCTTGGTGGATGGAAACCTCGTGGGATGCTGGAAATGCTTTATATCCTGATCTGGGCGGTGGGTGGGCAGCGGGGCGTATGCCTGTGTAATGATTCCCTAAGCTGGGCCGTTTAGATGAAGCACTTTCCTGTGTGTCTGTTATACCCTGATGTAAATAAAAGGGAAATACATAGATGGGGAGCCCCCACTGGAGAGCCTCAAAAGTCTCACAGAGGCATCTGCAGTTGCATCTGTTGGTCTGAGGCTGAGGATGGATGATTGTTGAGAAGCGGAGGAGGCGCATATAGCCATGAGCAGGACGGGGGGGGCACTTAGTGGCATCTAAAGAGGATTGATGACAAGTCCAGGGGCCCCCTTGGTCCATCAGCAGCTGGCAGGGCCTCCACGTGCCCCTCCCCACCCTAGATCTCAAGGGTTGGCATCCTAGCCTCGGCAAGCGGGGGGGGGGGGGAAACATTGCGGGGAGAGCTAATGGTGCAGAGACGCAGCCCAGGTTCTCTCTCCTCCCGTGCCAGCCTCTCCTTATCAGCGCCCCCCTGCTGGGCCCTGCTCTGTTCCCATCAACTCCATCATTCCTAGGGCACCCTCGCTGCAGACTCCACCCCTTGCCACACGCTTAACCTGGGACAAGGCATTTAACCACTTGGCCGCTCAGTTTTCCCATCTGTAAAATGGGACCAATAGTGGTTCTCTGCCCCATAGCTGTGAGGTTTTACCTGGCACATAGGAAGCCCCAGACAAATGTTTGCTCTTGTAATGAGTTGGTGTTTTTATCATTGGTGGCTACAAAGATGAAAAGGTCACATTTCTGCTTGGGAGCCCTTTGAGGGCATCAGACCCACAGAGAGACCCTTTGTGGGCACTTCCTGTTTTTTTTCAACGACTCTGGTGGGGAGCAGCCACGGGTGGCAGATCCCAGATCCCACTCAGCCACAGCTTCTCCAACGTGGCAACGTGACTGTGGGCTCCTGGGGCACCAGGCACCGAGCAGGATCCTGCCAAGACGGCTCCAGGCAGCGTTCGTGAGCACGTGGGCCTGGGCTCTGGCCATTCCCCGCCGCTCTGATCCAGCTCGACGCCTGCTTCAAATCCCAGATCTACCCTGCAGGCTGCATGGGTTCTGGGCATGGATTCAAGCTCTGCTGGGCCCATAGACCTCACAGGGTCATCCGGGTCATCCCCCTGCCTTCCCATCACACTCACATCAAGCCAGAAAACGGGGGGCTCCTGCCCCTTGTCTGAACCTCCAGAGGAGGGCCCCTGGGGGAGGTGGGAAGTGGGGAATCGGGGGTCGTAGGCGGGGCTCCAAGTGGTCAGGCTTGTCTGGTTGGTGAAGGAGGCAACAGGACAAGCACAGAGATGGAGACTCTGGGTTCTGGGCCTCTGACCCCTCAGGGAAGAGCCCACAAAGCAAGTTACCACCTCCCCAGCCCCCCGGCCCAGGATGCCCACATAAGCCCATGCTGCAACCTTGGCATATGGGCACCTGGGCATGGAAAGTCCCCACCCGCATGCCCTGGACCCTACAGTCCATCCCACAGTGCCACACACTGTACTGCAACTGTCTCTTTACGCATCTGTCTGGGCCTCAGTTTCTGCATCTGGAAAATGGGACGTGGGGCTTGTCCTACCTCATGGGATGTTGTGGGGATTGAATGACACAACCCATGTAAAATGTTTAAACCACGTCAGTGTTCAGCAAATAGCCCTTCCTTTGGGGGATGGGGAGGGGTTTTTTCCTGCCCTCGTGTCATCCTGCTCTGCTTAACTTGGCATCTGGCTCATCAGAGGCGCTCAGAAATGTTCACTGAATGAACAAGAGAACACAGTGTTCAGTGATTCCTTTCCCCACTCACTCCCCCAAAATCTCCAGGCCAGACTGGGGGTAGGAGCTGTACTCAGGAGTGTCACCTGGGAGGAGGGGCCAGGGAAGAGTCCCTGAAAGGCAGAGGAAAGGCCAGATCCTTCATTCATTCTTTCCACCCTCCTCCGTGCTGAGCTCCGCCGGGCCCAGGCGGGTGTGGGTGGGTGCAGACATGGTCCCTCACTCCAGGAGCGACAGTCAAGGATGGGTGAGTCAAGCGAGAGGCTCCTGAGACCCTAGGGAACAGGGGTATTTGCTGGGGCAAATGGAGAGGGCCTCCTATGAGCCAACAACATTTCCCCTCCATTATTATTGTTATTATTATTATTATTTTGCATTATGGTATAAAATTTGTCTCATACAGAAGTATATATACATCATGAAGCATATTATAGACACGCACCTGTGATTCGGCTGTCTTTTACTTAATACCACCACGTGCTAGGTGTTAGGCATTTTGATGGTAAGAATTCCTGCAACCCTCACCATAGCTCAGGGTCGGGGGTGGAATCATCCTTCTTTTCCTACCAATGAATAAGCTGAGGCTCAAAGTCCTGCCTAGTGTCACCACAGATAGCATCTGATAGAGGCAAACCATAGTTGCATATCTACCTGCATCATAGCCAAGAGTGATGGGGGTCCCATATCCTGGTACCCTGAGCCTGCTGGAGCACTTACATAGCAGTGGCTGAGAGCCAGTATTCTGCCTCTGACCTCGCCCGTAGCTGGTGGGTTTGAATCCTGGCTCGGCCACCTTCCGGCTCTGTGACCTTGGGCAAGTCACTTAACCTCTCTGAGCTTCATCTTTTCACCTACCCATGGGGGTAGTAATAGCCCCAACAGTGCAAGGATTTATGAGTCGGTGTGTGTAAAGCACTTCCAGCAGGGCATAAGAGCTTGATAAACACTGGCGTTGGCATTTGTGTTAGTTCTCAGATCTCCGGGCTCTGGCTATGGCATCACTCTCGTGGGGGAAGCAAAGATCCAGTCCATCGGTGAGTCCTGCCCTCTCTGCTTCCAGATTCTTCTCCCACCACTTCCCTCCACCTCTGCCCTAGCCACCTCTCCTCCCTGGTCCCTCTGCGTCCTCACTTTCACAACCTCTCCAATAGCTAAGGTGGGTCTTTTAACAACACACACACAGAAACAAGATGGACCTCAACGGCTCCACCTCACCCCTAGACTACAATTCAAACTCTCTCTAAAGACCCAGAATGAGCTACAACAGCAGTTCTCAAACTTGCCTGCATATTGGAATCACCTTGGTGACTTTGAAAAACTGATGTCCGAGTCCCCACCCCCTCTTGCCCACAAAGTTCTGACTTAACCAGCGGGGCTTGGCCTGGGCATCAGGAGCGTGTAAAGCTCCCGGATGTTCCTGATGTGGACCACGGATGACGTCACTGGCCTCACCTGGGGGATGACGGGAGCCATAGGCCCTGGGGCCTCCCCCAGACCCGCGGAATGAGAATCTGTATTGTGACAAGTGATTCCTGGGTATGGTCAGGTTCAAGAGGCCTGCACCCTGAGATCTGGCCTCTGCTGACCCCTCCCCTCATCTCCCACATTCCTCGCGGGGCCTGTCAATTCCCCAGCCTCTCTGGGCTCGTTTCTGCTTTTCCTTGTCACATGGAGCTTGCTCCCATCCCAGGCCCTTGCTTCCTCCTCTGCCGGAACGCTCATTCCCTGGACTTCACGCGGCTGCTTCATCTTTGCCATCCAGGCCTCAGGGAGCCCCCGTCCTCTCCCTGTGTTGCCAGCATAACCCCAGGAATATCAGCTCCGTGGGGACAGGGCTCTTGTCTCCCTTGCTCACCCTTGTCCCCCGAGGTCTTCAGTTAAGAAACGCTTTTTAAACAACGAGTGAATAATTAGGGCAAGTCCTGACCGTGGTGCATGGGACCTGTCATCAGAACTTCATTCCACCCCCACCCCCCACCCAGGGTGCCGCCTGACTCTGGGCTTGCAGTTCCTCGGAGTTGATTCTGGGTGAAGACACTGTCTCCGAAAGGCCCCTGGTAAAAGGCAAACTGCCAGAGTTCCCTCCCCACCCCATCCTATCGGCATAGGGGCTCAGCCCCACTCACGGGGGAGGCCCCCAGAGGACGAAAGTTCTGTGTGATGGAGAAGCTCTCCCAGACCTTGTGCTAGTCACTTCCTCTCTCTGTGCTGAGCCTGGTCCCCATCAAGAGGGTGTAAGATCTACACTCCATAGGGTTTAAGCAAATGATGGATGGGAACGTTTTGCTGACAGTTTGAAATAGTAATTCTACATTTGGATAATCTGTCAGCTCATCAGTTTAACAGAGCTCCACTGAGACCTTGTGCTGGACACTGAGGTCCTAGAGATGAAGAGAGGAAGGTCCCCACTCTTGAGGGACAAGACCCATCCTTGGTGATGGAGGGGGCACAGGCAGAGGGCTCCCTAGTTGCAATACCCCAGGGTATCACCAGAGGGCAGCAGACAGCTGTGCAAGCACTTCCCTCCCCTAGGAAGAAACGGGTGAGAAGCGTGCGTTCTGGGTGTCCCAGTAGACTCCTAGTGGGCCTGGGGACAAATGCAGAATGGGGGTGGCGGGGGGTGCAGTGTGCTGATCTGTGCCAGCTGCGGACTCAGCAGAGTACACACATCTCAGTCACTGTGTCTAAGGTCTCCACTAACCCAAGACCCAACCACAGAGAAGTATCCAGGATCCCACCCCCAGTGTGGAACGGGGACCCACTTAGAGCCTCGGGATCCAGGTTGTGTGCTGCTGGGGAGATTCGGGGGCCAGAGAGGGACTCCAAGCCGAGAGATGCAAGAACGTGCAGGGAGAGGGGAATGAACAGCATCGTGTGTGTGCGTGCGTGCACGTGTATGTCTGGGTACACAGAACAGGAGAGCAAAGCCCCCTGTGTGCGGAGCGGGAAATGAAGGAAAGGTGAAGATCACACCAGGAAAGGGAAACCATAGGAAAAACTGAAATTCAAGGAGCAAAAGTAGAAGGTCGACCTTCACCAGTGGGAAGTGAAGGGAGGCAGGACCCACCAGGACCGGTCCTTCGGAAGGATACCGAGTTCCAGCCTGCGTCACTGGCCCATCTGGGCTGCTCATGGCCTTGGTGGGGGCAGGTTTGTGTGAGTGAAAAATTGCGAGCCGGCATGAGAAGAGCAGAATGCAATGCACGGGGTTCTCCTGGAGCACTGTCGGTAGCATCGATTCTGCACGGAGGCAACAGGGTCGGGGACGACTGGGCCTGGACGCACGGCTGGGCTTCAAAAAGGCAAAGAAGGACAGGCAACCGCTGGAGGAGAGAGGTGGAAACTAAGACGTTAACACCAGGGGGCTGAGGCAGGGAGAGGAGAGGGCAGCAGGGGCAGAGGTGCGAAGTGGGGGGAACGGGGGATGCCATCGTGTTCAGCGAGGACTTAGGCAGAGCAGTGGAAGCATGTTCGCCTCAATGGATTTCTCAGCAGGTAAATGGAATTGAAGCCACCGGCGGAGGCAGCCAAGGAGAGCTGGGAGTCGCATTTCTAGGGCCAGAATTGGACATCACTTGGTATCCTTGGCCAGGGAGTCCGGGGGCCTGGAACTGCCAGGCAGTGTCTACTTTTAAGGTGGTGACTAACTCTGGCAGCTTCCTACCTGGAGGCATCAAGCATGGGGGGGCCACAGATCCACTGTGTGTGTGCGCGCGTGCACATGCGCTCATGCGGGGGCATGTCGGGATGAAGACACAAGGTCACGTACTCTCACTAAGTCACTTGAGCCTCCAGCGCCTGGCAGAGGTCCTGGCACGGGGTGGTATGACTGCTTGTTGGATGAGCCTGCCCCTGATGGCCCAGAGACCCAATATGACTCCAGTGGCTGTTTGAATGCCACGGCTTGGGTATGAACCCAAGCTTCCCCATGTGCAAGCTGTGTGACCTTGGACAAGTGACTGTACCTCTCTGTTCTTTCGTGTCATCATCTATATAACAGGATTCAATGAGTCTGAGATCTGCACTCCACGAGATGGTTGCTTGGGTTAAACCAACGATGGATGGAACAAAGCTTTGCTGACTGTTTGAAATGACAATTCCATATCTGGATAAGCTGTCAGCCTATGGATTCAAGAGCCTATTGATTCAAGAAACCTTTACTGAGGGCCTAGGCTTCCATCCCAGTCCCTGTGTCAGGCGCTGAGGACCTAGAGATGAAGAAGGGAGGGTCCAGTTCTAAGAGACAAGACCCAAGAGGGACAGCTGAGAGCAGGCGTCTCTGCAGAGCACTTCCCACAGGCCCGACACAGAGGGTGGGTCCAAGAACTCTGCCCTAATGGATGCTCTGGGGGTGGGAGGCTGGGGATGGGGTCCAGTGAAACTTCTGGCTCAGAAAGTGTGGGTACACTCCACCTTTGGGGAAAATTCCAGGGGGTTGTGGAAGGGACATCTCGCTCCTGAGCCCCCTGCCCCCCAGCCAAGGCCCTACTCCCCAAGGAGCTCAGCACCGGGCCCAGTGCACTGTTATTGCTCTGTCTGCTGATAACTCGTGGTATTTGGTGTGGGGGCGGCCCAGCCTCCTGAAACGGCTGGTGCCTGTGAGGTTGCCCTGGACTGGGAGGTCACTGGCTGGCCAGCTGTCTTGTCATCTTTAACCCAAACGAGTCTGGCCCCTGGGGGCCTTAGGACATGGTCTGTTGCCCACCGGCTACCGTCAGCAACGAGAATTATTTGGGCCTTGCAGCTTCCTGCTGAATTCTTTGGCCCCATCTGCACATTGGAGCTGATGGGACGTGCTGTGTGCAGCAGAGCTTTCCAAATCTCGCTGCCAACATCTTTACCTGGAAGACTTTTTTAAAAGACTGCTTCCCCAGGCCTTGCTCCAGGATGCTTGAATCAAATTCCGTCTTGGTGGGGCCCAGGAATTGATTTTTTTTTTTTTTTTTTTTTTTGCGGTACGCAGGCCTCTCACTGCTGTGGCCTCTCCCGTTGCGGAGCACAGGCTCCGGACGCGCAGGCTCAGCGGCCATGGCTCATGGGCCCAGCTGCTCCGCAGCACGTGGGATCTTCCCGGACCGGGGCATGAACCCTTGTCCTCTGCATCGGCAGGAGGACTCTCAACCACTGCGCCACCAGGGAAGCCCCTAGGAATTGATATTTTTAAGCAACTCCCAAGGTGATCCTAATGCAGGTGGTGGGTGCACTGATCGGCTTGTGGTGTAGACACCACGGAGGGTAGCTTGTGTTCAGCTGGTGTAACTGGCAGCCTCTCCTTTAAGGCTGTGTGGGGAGCACTCAGCTGAAAACTTCCTGGGAGGCAGACTGCAGCCTCGACTCCTAAAATAATCCCTGGTTTTGATGTGGGGACCCAGCTGCCACTTGGGGTTGGAGACCTGGGGTGTTCAATTCTGATGCTACTCGGAGGCAGCTGTTATGAACAAAGTGCCGAAAGGGCTCACGCTTATCCTTACAACATCGCTGGCTCATTCGCTTCTTGGGTGGGAGAGAGAGGAGTGGGTTTACAGTGGGTCAAGGACTGGGTGTAACCTTGATGGTTCCCTATGAGCAGGGTCTGAGCTCCTCCACTCTCCCAGCACCCAGCACCAGCTGGGCACATTGTAGGTGTCCAATGTGTGTTTGTTGAGTGCTCAAATAACTGAATAAATGAAGGACCATGTCCTATGCAAGCAGCACGGGTTGTGTACGTTCTGGAGACAAAAGATGTATGGTCTGCTATAATGTGCAGAGGGAGGTGAGCTGTGGAATTCACACTTGCAGATCAACAAGGGTCAGAGAGTACTTTTTTTTGTACCAACGGTGGAGAAGGAGTTTGCCCTGCCCGCTAACAGCTGACACTACAGAAGGGACACGGAACATTTGAAAGGGAAACAAACCCGTCTCTGATCTTTGGACCCCCACAGTGAATATGTCTATTTTAAAACCAACCCCATTTTTCCTTTGGAACAGATTTCAGAGAGCTGTGACTTTGAAACCTCCGCCTGCCTACCTGGAGCAGCCTTGCTACTACTTCAGGACTTCCCTACCTGCCTCCGTGCCTTTGCACACACAGTGTCCGCTACCTGCAGTATCCGCTCCCAGGCTCCTCTTTGTCTAAAACCTACTTATGCTTCTAGGGCCACTTCAAATGCCACCTTCTCCACGATTTGCCCGGCTCTCCATCTCTGATTCATCATTGCATTACATCTGAATCCTCTGCATGATAGCCATCACTTGATTACCTGAATTGTTAGCTATTTATCTCTATGTTTTATCTCCTCTTTCCTTTCATCCCACAAATATTTATAGCTCCTCTCTAAATGTCAAGTAGGTTCTGAGGTCACTGAGATGAAAACGATAGAGCAGAGCCTCGGAGGAGCTTGTAGGCTGGTGGGGTGGGGGGAGAGGGAGGAGGTTTAAGCTCCATGGTGGCAGGGGCTGCGTCTTGCCCACCTCTGGGCACTGTGCCCCCCACCACCCAGCCCTGTGCCTTGAATGCAGCAAACACTCAATATGAGCTATCAAGAGACTACACGAACGGATGCATCTCAAAGTAATAAAGGAAGTGGCATTTCTTTCCGTGTCCTCAATCCTCCAGGCTCCTTTTTCATTTACTTGATTTCTCCCACATCTCCCTCCTCTGATAAATATGAATTAGGAAGGTGTAACTGTGCACTCACGTTCTCCACGAAGCCCCCAAGCTCTGTCCCATCCCCCCACCCTCCCAGCTGTTCTCAACCTCCTGCAGGTTTGGGGGCGGGGGAAATGGAGCATGGTCACATGATCACAGCATATGGCAATCAGACCCCGGTGAGAGAGACAGCTCTCAGCCCTCACCTTTGCCTCCTGGCCCCTGCCAGCCTGACGCGGTGGTCCAGCTCCATCTCCCAGCTTCACTCAGGTTTGGAATCTAAGTCCTGAGACCTATGAAGAGACCTCTCTCTCCCTCCCCAGACCCTTCTGAGGAAAGCTTTGTCTTCCTTTCCTGCCCCCTCCAACCCATGCTCGGCTTGGCAACCAGGGTGAGCTTTACAAGACACATCACGTGAGACCCCAACCTTCAGTGGCTTCCAGGACGTTGAGAAAAAAAGCCAGCTTGTTTCCTTGCTCCCTGAACTCTGGCCACACTGGCCCTCTGGCAGCTCCTAGATCACGCCAAGCTGTTTCTCATCTCAGGATCTTTGCACTTGCTGTGCCTTCTACCTGGAATGCCCTCCCTACCTCCAGCCTGGTCTGTCGGGCTTCTTTTATCCTATAGATCCCTGCTCAGATGTCTCCTATGAGAAACCTCATAGCCACGCTACCCCTTCCCCCCACCGCCACCACACATACTCCCCGACTCTCATCATCTCCATCACATTCCCTTATTTCCTTCATCACCTACTGAAGATATTTTTCCATATTCTTTCAAACACATTTTTATAGTCTGTCTCTCCTCACACCTTACATCGTAAGACTCACCAGAGCAGGTCTGATTATGTCTCGTTCACCATTTTATCACCAGCACCGTCCCTGACATACAGCAATTGCTCCATTCCTTTGTGATAAATAAACGATGCCCGGGTTGGGGGAAGGTGAGGAGGCCTGAATTCCTTCTTCCAAAGTTTATCCCTCAGCCGTGAGTGCATCAGTAAAAGACATCCACCACGCCTTCTACCACTACCTCATCCACTCCACAATCATCTACAAATTGTCCACATTGGGCGGGGGGTGCTGGGCTGGGCGGCTGGGGAGATGGCAGTGAAGACATCACCCCCAATCCCCATCCTCGTGGGGCTTCCGGTCGAGTGCAGGAGGCACTTTGAAAAACCGGTGTCAGGGCAGTGAGTGTGGGAGAGGAAGGGCACTGGGGTAGCTGGCCCAGTCTGGGCAGTCAGGATGGGCTTCCTGGAGGAAGCAACATTTAAGCTGAACCTGAAAGGATGAGCAGGGTCATGGCAAAGAGAGGTGGGCAAGGCGTGGGAGGGGCGCACTCTTGAACCCTTGAGTCTAGATTTCCCTCACCGCCAAACGAGGGCCAGTGAAGCCTGCTTGGTGTTCCTAGGGACACCCTGGGCTGATGGGATGGGACATGGACTGCAGAAGACTTCGGGAAACAGAAAGTACAACGTGCGGTTGGGGGAGCAGGGGCTGGTGAAGGCTCGCTGTGATTCACCCTGACCTCCAAGGAGGTCACAGCTGCCATCTGGGGATGGCCACGTTCTGCAGGGATTAATGAGTTTTGCCCACACAATCTTCCCCTCAGTGAGGGGGGTCCATCCGTCTGGTCCACTTGTGCCCAGACTGATGGAACAGGTGAACGGGGCCCGAGGCAGGGCCTGAGAGGGCAGGGGTAGAGGATGGCACATGTGCAGGATGCCCGCAGGTAGGACGGTTACTAACATCCTATGTCCCCACTTAGGGGCCCCTGAGAAACAGAACCTGAGACAAGGAATCAACTGGGAGCCCCTGGCTTATTTAGGAGGGTATCCCAGGCAGCTGGAAAGGGAGTGGGGATTGAGCGGGAAGGAAGTCAACACAGGTGCATCCTGGAGGTTATTCGGTCCCGCTGGAGAACTCGGGGGACGGTGGAGAAGACACATCTGAGTTGCCCCACTGGAGGGACGAGGGGACTGGGGTTTCGTCTAACACCTCCCGTCAGTCATGGGCCGAAGCTGCTCCCAGACATCAACTCCCTGGCACTTGGGCTCCGACGTCTGCCACACCTGCCTTGTCCCCGCCATGGATGGCTCCTTCCCAGCCCACAGGTCTCAGCCCAGGGCCACCTTCCTGGGAGGCTCTGCCTGCCACCCCAGCACCTTCGTGCTCCTGGCACTGCAAGCGGCTCGCCCCTCATTACGTGATCACCATCGGACTCACATCTTTGTGGAATGTGTCATGATAAATTTATTGACGTCTTGCTTCCCTTGTTTCCTCTCTGTCTCCTCCACGAGAGTGTAAAGCCCTGTCTTTCTCGTTCCCCACTGGATCCCCGGCACCTGCATCATACCAGGCTCCTAGTAGGTGCTCAGTTAAATATCCTTTGAAGGAATAAATTATTGTCAATTCCAAACTGGGAGTTCTGGGCTCTGAGGCTCAGAACTAGAAAGGCATTTGACCGATGGAATCTTTGGGGTGTGCGGAGGGGCAGTGACCTGCCCAAGAGGTCATGAACTGGAGCCCCACACCTGCACCCCCCAACCTGGGGACAGAAGCCCTGTTACCCCACCTGACTCCCATCCCTCTGGGAACCCCACCAGTGGGAGGAAAAGCTCTGGGATTCCCTAGGGCTCCCCTGGTTGCACAGAAAATTGCTCTCTGCCAACTCTTGGTAATCTTCTCAGTCTCATTCTCTTCCCACTTTCCCCAGCTGAAGAGGAAGCGCCCCAGACAGCTGCGGAGCTGGGACTCTCTCTAGATGAGATGCATTAATTTGTAAACATCTTCATTTATATGTAAATGTGGAGTCCCGCACCCCTCACCAGCCCTAACGAAGCCCTGCAGCCTGAGAAGCAGCCACAGCCAGCCAGCACAGCTGCTCCTGCGGCTGCAACTCTCTTTGATTGGATCAGACTCTCCAAGAGGGTCTGCTCCTTCCTTCCCTTCTTCTGTGGCATCCTTGAGGCCCCCCTGCCCTGCTGCTCTATGCCTGGGAGAACCCCCCCCCCCGCCATTGTAACCAAGGTTCCAGAAGAAGGCTGGGGAAGAAAAGAGCACTGGCTGCAATTGAGCTGCTGTGTGACCTTGGACTAGTCTCTTACCCTCTCTGAGCCTCGGTTTCCTCAGCTGTAAAATGAGAAAGGCAGTGTGGTGGAGAGGTGGGATGAGGTCCAACCAAGTTGATGTTATTATAGCAGGGGACCCTTGGGCAAGTCCCTTGACCTTGCTGAACTTTTTTTTTTTTTTTTTTTTTTTTTTTTTCTGTATGCGGGCCTCTCACTGTTGTGGCCTCTCCCTTTGCGGAGCGCAGGCTCCAGACGTGCAGGCTCAGTGGCCATGGCTCACGGGCCCAGCCGCTCCGTGGTATGTGGGATCTTCCCAGACCGGGGCACGAACCCGTGTCCCCTGCATCGGCAGGCGGACTCTCAACCACTGCGCCACTAGGGAAGCCCGACCTTGCTGAACTTTGACCCCATCTGTAAAATCAAGACTACAGAAAATAATAATAATAATAATAATAATAATAATAATAATAATAATAATACCTGCCTGCATTCCAGGTGTTGTTAGTGAGGATCAAGAGAAAGAGTGCACAGGGAGAGTTTTATAAGATTTGGGAAAAGGTGAGTGTTTTGTGGTTTTTTTTTTTTTTTTTTTTATGATGAGGAAAGGAGGGCTTTTCTAGGCAATAACAGCATGCAGGCACCACTCAGCAACTATGGCTGCACTTTACGCAAGTGATTAACTCAGTTCACGAGGTTGCAGAGAGCTTCCTCCTGTTGTCATTCCCTTTTAGAGACTGGGAAACTCAGGCACAGAGTTACCAACCCAAGATTACACTGAAGCTAAGGGGGTGGAGACCCAGGATTAGAACTCAAGCCGTCAGACATAAGTCTCAACAAACCCCACAAAGATTGTTTAAGTCAATCATATTAAGCCTGCTTTACAGCTGAGGACACCAAGGCAGAGAGAGGTCAAGGTCCTTAGGGTCCAAGGTAACTCAGTAGGAAGTAGCTGAGCTGGGCTTTGAACCAGGTCTTTGCATCAGGGCTGTGCTCTGGATACATGAGATGGTGGGGGTCAGAGCCAAGGAAACACCCTGGAGACCATACCTGCAGCCGCGGGTGGGGGACTGAACATGATGGTACGTGGGGAGCTGTTGCTTCCCAGAGACCTCGGTAACCAGGCAGGCGGAGGCGGGTTTCTGGGAAGCCGGAGGTGATCGAAATGTCCACTTGTGCGAAATCATCTGTGGCTCCCAGGATAGCTATTTTCTTCTCCAAAATGAGTTTTTACCTTTTTTTCGTTCTGATGGTAACTGGTGGGTCTTAGGTGTGCTTTAAGGCACCCCAAATCATTTTTGGAAGCGGGTGTAGGAGAAATCATAGATAGATGGATGAAGCTCTGTGGCCATTTGTACACCTCTTCAGAGCCCCTTCACATCCACATTCTCACCAGGTTCCCCCAACAAACGCTGGGTCTGAGCTCCTCACACAAAGTCCAGAGAGAGGAGCACCCAGGAAGGTCCTCCAGGGGAGCACACCCGCCTTCCGTTCTTACCAAAGTGGGCATGGAAGGACCGCCAGCCAGATTCCCTATGCAGGGCTGGATTTACCCTTTGCAACCTTCTTGTCCCGTTTTCTACTTTTATCCACAGGGAAACGGACACCCAAAGGGCCAAGAAGGGTGCCCAGGGTCACCCACTCAATCTGCAAATTTTATTGTGCACCTACTGTGTGTCAGGCCTCGTGTTGAGAGCTGAGGATGCAAGGTGGAGGGGGAGCGCCCATTCTGTCCTGATGTTCATGGTCACAGAGAGAAGGACCAACCTGTGTGTGGAGAGTGGGGCCTTATCCTCCTGGCAGGTCAGGGGTAAGGCATCAGCGGGGACGCGGCAGGCACCCCACAAAGCACAGAGCGAGCCAGCTTGTCTCCTGCAGCATCTCCCTGCGTGCCTGGTGTAGCCAGCTTGCCCTCTAGCTTTGGAGCAGACTGTCACTTTCTGCCTGGCCACCAGGCAAAGCATTTGGCTGTGTAGTGTGAAAAAGCATGCACACGTGTGTGTGTGTGTGTGTGTGTGTGTGTGTGTGTGTGTGTGTGTGTGTTCTGGAGGAGCCGCAGCCATTGGCTTTGGGGGAGGTCAGTTCTGCTGGGGTGGCGGGCTGTCTAAAGAAGGTGTCCCACAGGAGGACCTGCTCGACTGGGTTCTGAAGGCTAATGAGGAGTTTACCAGGTGACCAAAGGGAACAGCACCCATCAAGTGTAAAGGGTCAGAGCAATGAAATAGGATCGGGGCCTTTTAGGCAGTGGGTGGGAGGGGAGTGAGGCTGTGGGCGCCCACACGCTAGAACACAGCAGAGCCTAGAATGGGCTCTATTACCTTAAAGTCTTCTAGGAAAGGGGTAGGGGTAGAAATATTAAGTATCTCCATTCCCAAGGGCTCTTCCTTCCCCGTCCTGTAGCTGCTTTGAACCTAGGGTCCGGTTGTTTAGGGTCTGTTTTCCTTCTCAGGTTTAGAGCCCGTGGGGAACAATAGGACGTATTCCACAGGCTTCTGAACCGAACAGAGCTGGTTTACATCCCACCTCTGGCATTTCTGGCTGTGTGACTTTCGGCATGTTGCTCACCCTCTCTGGACCTCAGTGTTCTCAACTGGAAAGGGGTTTGGAAAACCCACTTTGCAGGACTGTTGGAGGAGCCGTCTGGAGAGGCTGACATAAAGGGTCTGCTCCATGTGGCAGAGCTGCAACTTGACCCCTTCCTGCTTCTTCCCTCCAGGGGATGATTCCCCTGGGCAATGGGTCCCTCTTCTGCAGCAGAGCCCCAGCTCTGCCTTCCAAGCCCATGGAGGGTGATCCTGAGACCCCGCCTCCCCACTCCAAGAGCATTGCGTGTGGGATAGACATGAAAGGGCGGGAGAAGTGGCCCCCCGGACACCGCCCAGCCCTCACCTCACGGTGGACTGGTACACCAGGTCCTCTCGCTTGCGGTAGTTCTCCATGTGGGAGAAGTTGGTGGAGAACATGGCGTCGAAAGTAAAGATCTTCTGCTTGATGGCGCCGCCATCTGTCACCTGCAACAGAGCACAGAGGAGTCACAGGTGAGTGCTCAGCCAGCCCTGCCACCCCTTTCCTCCAGGCGGTGGTGAGCGGGCTCCTGGGATGCTGGGGAGATGCAGGCAGCCCCGGGAGGAGCCTCTCGGGGAGATGTCACAACCATCACTATTATCCTCCCAGGTCATCCCCACATTATTGGTGTGCAGGCTGAGGCTCTGAAGTCAAGTGCCTTCCTGAGGTCCTACAGCTAAGAAGTAGGGCTGCCTCTTCTTCTGGCCCTTCCTGATGGACCAGGTGGTCCCACTTCTGCATCCCACTTGTTGGCCTTGCAAAAATGACAAACAAACCTTGGGGAGCCGCAGACAGGGCCAGAGAGTGTGAATGTGTTTTGCAGAGTCAGCCAGAGTGCCAAAGCCATCCCCGCCCAAGGAGAGAGGGAATGGGGGAGCAGGCTGGATAGAAAGAGAGAAGAACAGGGGCCAAGGGCAGTCACCTGTACCAAGATCTCACACGGATTCAAACAAGCTAAATTGCAATAGTTTCTGATAAATTCTTCAAGGGAGAAGACCATAATAGATAGGGAGCCCAGAGGAGGGGCAGGTCCCATCCTGGGGATAGGGTAATCGTGGAGGGCTTCCTGGAGGAAGCAGTATGTAAGTCGTCTTCTGAAGGAAGAGTAGGAACCAGCCTGGTAAATGGAGGGAGTGCTTTCTAGGCAGAAGGGCCAGCAGGAGCAAAGGCCCTGGGGTGGGAAAGAAGCATCTGTGTTCAGTGAAAGGAGACTGTGTTCAGAGCACCTGGGGCAGGGAGGAAGTGAAGAGAGTAGACTCTGAGGAGTGAAATGGGGGCCACATTAGGGAGGGCCTGGTGGGCAAAGGAACTCAACTCCCCCGAAGGCCAAGGAGGTGCAGAGTTTCAGATTCTACTTACAAGCTCCCTGTGGCCTTAGAAGAGATTGAAGGGACTTGTCTGGAGACAGGGGAACCTGGGGAGGCTGGGGAGAACCCAGTCTACTGACACCAGCGACGGAGAGAAGAGGACAGTGTGGGGGACTTGCCTGCCTCTGGCTGCCCTTGGGACAGGCCAGGAGGGGTGTCAGGAAGTCCCCATTTCACATAGGAATACGAAGGAAGCCCCGAGAAGGCAGGGGCTCTCAGGAGGTGGTGATAAAGCCTACGCTGGAAGACAAAGGCTGCTCAGGTGCCCAGCTGTTCACAGCTGATTAAAAGCCAGATCGAAGTGTGCCCTAATCCCGCCTGCCGCCGGTCCGCACCCCCATCGCCACGGCTGGCTGTGCTGCCTCCCGCTAATGAAAGTGTTACTCCACAAAGCAGCAAGGTATGTGTTGTCACTGTTTCAATTATTTATCTGTTTACTCGGCTGCAGTTTTCCGCTTGTCTCAGCAACTCTATTATAGAGTTGCAGCCTCTTGCCGCTCAGTGGGGCTCCTCGCTAACAGCCTGCAACAGGGAGGCCTCCACTTCCTGGAAAAGTGGAATTAACGCCCTGTGGCTCTGTGTGCTGGGGGCAGGAGAGGGGGCTGGGGGTGGGGTTTCTCCAAGGGGCTTGGGGGAGTGGGGAGATGCCGAAAGGTGCTTCCCCAGCCCAGCAAAGGAGGCCCTGGAGCTGGGGCTGCCACCTTCTTGGGAGGACTGGCCCCGGGGCAGCTGGCCTCCTTTGGGTACATCTGGACCCCAGCCGACTTGGACCACATCTGTCTAGACAAGGTGGTAGTACTGCTGGTTTAGGGAACACAGATTCAGTGCAATCCAGCCAGCGTTTATTGAGTGCCAGCTGTGTGCCAGCCACGAGCTACAAGAGTAGAGCTCACCCTCCCCAAACCACAAGCTTATAAGAGTAGGAGACCTCTATGAGTACCGGGGTCACCAGCCCGGGCTGGTGAGGGCTAGAGTGATGATAACACATTCACCAGCTCCAGGACCCTGAGAGGGGTCAGTGGTGGGACTTCCCACTACACAGTGCCTCCTCGCTGAGCTCACACCCCTGTGTCTCCAGCAGGCTCATCCACCGCTCATACACGTCACTTGTTCCCTCTCTGAGGGCTTTGCGCGTTTCTGACTGTGCGTGGGTGCCGTCAGAAGGCAATATATCTCATCCTCTGGACCTCTCACGTGGCCTCTCACCAGCTTCCCAAACAGGGGAGGATGGGCATGGAGGAAGAATGAGGAAGAGGAGCAGAGTACCTTTAAACCAGGCCCCTGAACTGGGGGACAATTTTGCCCCCTCCTCCTCCTGGGGACATTTGACAATGTCGGGAGCCAGTTCTGGTTGTCACAACTCAGGGGCAAGACGTGGTCCTCGTATCTACCAGGTAAAGGCCAGGGATGCTATAACCATTCTACGATGCACAGGACAAGCCCCCAAAGAATTATCTGGCCCCAAATGTCAACAATACCAAGGTTGAGAAATCTGCTTGAAGCACATCTCTTTGTAGAGAGCAGACTAGACAATAATCTCCCATCTCGCAGATGAAGAAACTGAGGCTTGGAGAGGCAAAGTGATTCATCCGAGGTCCCACAATGGGCTCTTGGCAGAGCTCTGGCTCCCAGACCAGGGTTCACATCCCACCCACCAGGCTGAAAAGGGCCGAGGGTGAACTAAGTGCCTCTCCGGCCCTCTCTCTCTACACTCAGCGGCTGCCTCATTAGGAGGCAGGATGCCAGAAGCTCAGCGGAGGTTTGAGTAATTTTCTCCTAAAGTCGTAAAAGTGGAAGGCATCCTGCCTGTTTGACTTGCAGCCTCGCCTCCCTTCAGGTACTGCGCTTTTTTATCTCCTCCTAAAATGCGGCAGCCCTTATCGTCCCAATTTCAAATTTCACTCTATTTTTTTTTTTTTTATACAAAGGAGGGGAAAAAAATCTGTCAGTAAAACTGTCTCCTCAAATTTATTCTCTGGGACTGCGGTTTTTATTAGTGGGAAAATACACCCACACCCCACACGTACTCACACATACCCACGCACCCCAGATAAAGCACCGAAGAATTATCTGAATCGTAAATCCCTGTTTCAGGCCCAGGGACAGGGGAGTTTCAAGGACTAGTTTTACTTTGGTTTTATTTACATCGTTTTCTCCCGGCCCCGCATCTGGCTGCTGTGGTTAAACTGGCCTCAGGCAGCCCGAGACAAGCAGTGATCTCCTTGCAGTCAAGGCATCCACTGTCCCAGCTCCCTGCAGCTGGCTCCCAGACCTCCCTCAGCCTTGGGGAAGGTAAAGGAAAGTAACAGACTCCAAATTCACTCTCAGGCCCCAGGCCAGTGGGCAAGTGGCTATTTGCAAGGAGGTTATTCTGTAGTTCTTGGAGGTCTGAACCCCTCAAGACAGAGGCTGAGAGTGGGTGGGGGTAACCACAGGCTGTGGGCAGAGGGCATGGTGTAAGCCTGAGAAGCTGCTGCAAGACACCTTCCCTTTAGTTCTAGAAACATGTTGCCAGGCCGAAGACACGCAGGCACAGTTCTAGGCCCCATGGGAGAGAAAGAAATGAATTTCAGACACCGTTGCAGCCCATCACGAGCTTATTCACAGTCTGGTGGGGGAGATAACACCACTCACAGTTAAGTGAGAGGCCAAAGTCTGGGAGATCATGGCTGTAGCAACAGGTGTCATCTGAGGCTCATGGAGGAACCAAGAATTCCTTTGGAGGGCGGGGTGATCACAGGAGTCTTCCTGGAGGAGGTGGGCCCTTTTCAGGGGGTACCTAGTCTCAGGCTGCTTCTCCCTGCCTATGGGAGGCTTTTGAGCAAGAAGCAGTACTGATTTCCCATACCCCAGTCGAATTCTTGATTTGGGGTTACTACTTTGTGCTTCTGAGCAAGCTATTTCACCTTTCTAGGCCTCAGTTTCCTCATCTGTAAAATGGGGACAACTCAACCTATCTTCTTGGGAGGATTAAATGAGACAAGGCTTGGAAAGATCACCCCGTGTGTGGTCAATGCTCAGTGGAGACAGCTATTTTTATGAATACTAACACTTCTCTGAACCACCTCTTTTTCTGTGTCCCCTCTCACTCTTCAGGGCTGGAGAGCAGAGTATCTCTTGCTGAAAAGCCAGAGGGTGCAAAAAATCAGTAAATGAAAGAAGGGGGTCCATTCCTGGGGAGGGAGGCGGGTGGGAGGAGCCAGAAGCCAGCGTGGGCAACTGAGAACTGGAGGTCTGGGGGTTGTGTGTGGGGAAAGCAGAGACCCAGGAACTTCCTGAATTATTATATTATTATATCAGCCCAAAGAGCGAGCTCGAGGAGGCTCAAAACAAGGACATGGTGGCAGGCTAGTCTCGGGGCTCCAAGACAGTTCCTCAGTGCCCATAGTGGGTTGGGACCAGGAGATCAGGGCAGACAGAGAATGACAAAGCTAGTGGGTGCAGTCAAGGTGCTGTTGGAGAGCCAAAGATGTGCAGTTTTCCCTTCCCCAGAGGGAGATATGCTTGTGTGTTCATTCATTCATTCATTCATTCATTCAACAGATTTTTAGTGAATCGATATAGAGGGCTTGAATGTGAGCTACTTCTAGAACATAAGCTCTGTGAGGGCAGGTCTTTATCTGCCCTGTTCATGCTCTGCCCCCAGAGCTGGGAACCTGGTTCTTACTCAGTAAATATTTGTTAGAGTGAGTTGAATCCTTACCACATTCCAGGCGCTGGGGGCACCATAAGGAACAAGAGAAGCCATTCCTGCTGCTCTACAACACAGACCCGCTCCCAGAATAGCCTGCTGTACCTACGCCCCAATTTGATGGGGCTTCCCAATAGGACCAGGCCCAGCGGGGAAGGTGGAAGGACCATCCGTGCAGTGATGCGGCAGAAGGAACCAGAACGGACCTGAGGTGTTTTTTCTCAGAGGTCATTCTGAGACAGGCTGGGACCTGGGACCCTTTGCTGCAGTGCTTGTACCTAGACAAATTTCTCCTCAAGCAACCAAATACAAAGAAACTATATGGGACTAAAAATAACTGAATGCATGCACAGTTGGGGCAAATTCTGGACCAAAAGATACAAAAAGACCAAAAAAAACCTATCTACCACTTCTGAGGATCCGGGAGCAACAGCTGGGTGTCAGAGCAAAAGCAGTGTACTGTGCTTGCCCCCTGCACACAAAACACCACAAAGGGACTGGGGCAGAACACCTAAGCCACCTATCTGGACGCACTCCTACCCTCACCCATCTAAGGAACCAGCTTGCCCCCCCGGCTCGGCGAGCCAGCAAGGGAACCTGTTACTTGTTCTCGGGGCCCCGATAAAGCCTTGCCTGAATTTCTTGTCTGGCCTCTAGTCAATTTCTATTTATTGGGAAGGTCAAGGACCCTAGTCGGCGGGTATTCATTCTCCGACTGATCGGCTACACTGGATGGAGACCTGGGTTCTAAACCTCTCTGCACGTCTCCCTTCTCCAGGCCTCAGTTGCCCTAAATGCTCAACGAAGAGACGTAAGGCAGGGTGATCTCTGAGGGCCATTTCTACCCCGAATGCCCAAATGTTCTGATTCTAGAACAGCTGGCCCTAGAGGCCACACCTATTCACACTCTGTTTGCCCAGCCAAGGCTCAACAGCTGCCCACGGGTCCCAAGCCTGTCGGACCGTGCACCGTGTCCCAGGGACCGGCTGTCCCCGACCAGCAGATCTGGCTTCAGCCAGGCTGGGTTGATTTTCAAGTGGAGCCACCAAAGCGTGGCAAACAGACTGAGTCCAGCCAGCTGCGTGAGGGCCTGCAGGGCCGACCGACCGGGGTTTTCCATTTGAAAAACAAATAAGGCTCCAACTCTAGCCTCCTCCCAATGTCTCTGGGTGCCCTCGTCCGGAAGAGAAAGAAAAGAAGGGTGGAAAAATCAGCTCCCCCACCCCCCAACCTCCTTCGCTTTGTGTTCCACAAAACCAATTACAGGTTGGAAATAGCTGTAATAAACTTGATATCCACTTCTGGGCCAATCCCGCCGCAGCTGGAAAGTGTAATAGTGGCAGAGAGTGAAAACTGCTGGTGTATTTTGTTGGAGCTGTTTAAATTGCCTGCCTACATCATCCCAACTCCTCTCCAGCCGCGAAGGAATTTGCTCTCCTGGAAATGGAACAGCTGAGGTTTCTGTGGCTGGGCAGTGAGAGGGAGAGTTTGCAAGGAGGGTTTTTAATGAACTGATTAGACATGGAGGAGTGATGACACCTGGCCTCCGGAGTCAGGCCAGCCCAGGTTCAAATCCCAGCACCGGCAGGTTCCAGGCGGCTCCCAGGCTATTAAAATGGGCAAGAGCGGGCTCCCCTGGTGGCGCAGCGTTTAGGAATCCGCCTGCCAATGCGGGGGACACGGGTTGGAACCCTGGTCCGGGGAGATCCCACACGCCGTGGAGCAGCTAAGCCCGTGCGCCACAACTATTGAGCCTGTGTGCCTAGAGCCCGCGCTCCGCAACAACAGAAGCCACCGCAATGAGAAGCCTGCGCACCGCAACCAGGAGTAGTCCCCGCTCGCCACAACTTGAGAAAGCCCGCGCCCAGCAACAAAGACCCAACTCAGCCATAAATAAATAAATAAAATTTTTAAAATGGGCAAGAGCCGTGGCTGCCTTATAGAGATGTAGATGCAGGGAAAGGGACCCTGAAAGTGACAAACGGTGGCTAGAATGCTGGGCCAGGTGTGAAGAGGCTCAGTTCCTCCTTGGGGGCTGTCACTTCCTGGCTCCGTGTTCTCAAGCAAGTCACTGATAGTCTTGGAGCCTCAGTTTCCTCATCTGTAAAGTGTTCATCGGATCGATGCCCCAGAGTTGCTAGCAATACTTTAAAAAACCCAAATATATGTGAAAGCTTCTTGTAAAATGTGATAAGCATATCTAAAAACTTCTGCCATGCAATCGTCACCTAGACATCTCTTCCCCACCTCCCTCAACCCCGAGTGCCTAGCATGGGATTGGCACATAGTCTGTCCTTATCATGTACGTTTGTGTAGTGAATCAATAAGTCAGCAAAGGAAGGAATGTTCTAAAGTCTACTTAGATGTGTCCCCATCCAACCACTCAGAAATTACGCTGAGAAAGCTCCCTCCGAGGCCCAGTGCAAAGATCAACTAGTGTTAGAGAAAGGCTTAGATCAAGTCAGCCTCAGCATCGGGCTCAAGCCATTTGCGCATTCAAGCATTCGCTTATTGACTGAGTTCCTTTCATGAGCTGTGTTCGATTCCGGGAGGACAGCCATGGACACAGCAGATGAGACGGTGAAGAAACATAATCATCTCACTTAAATGTCTGAGATGGGTGTCTTCCAACTCCTCCAGCAGGATCTAAAGCCCAGGAGGGCTGAGACTCTTGTGTTCAATGTTGTATCCCCCACTCCTAGGACAGCTGGCTGCAGAGGGGGCTCTCGGGCAATATTTGTACAGAGATGAACATGGCTTCTATAGATGCAAAAACTGAAGCCGCTGAAGGGCTGCCACTCACCCAGGCTGCCCAGTCTGTCAGTGGAGGAGTGAAGATTTGAACCTGGGTCTGATTCCGAGGTCCAGAGTGGAAGTGGCCCAGGCAGTGGAATTGATGTAGTATTGGGTTGGGGCAAGGAAGGGAGCAGATATTCTAGGCAGAGGGAAACCAGGGCAGGGTGCAGGGCACCTGCTCAGAGAGGAGCAAGGAGAATAAAAATGGAGAGGAAGAGGGGACAGCAATGCAGCCTCCCCCTGGCTTACTGTGTAGCAGGAGGGGCACAGGGTTCCTGCCTTCCTTGTTGCCATGGTGACCCTGGACCACTCTTCCTCTAGAATCCCCGCCCACCTGTTCTCCACCCTGAGTCTGCTCCTGCATCTCCTGGGCCTGGGAGCTGGGCCAGGGGAGCAGCCACAGAGAGGAGAGGGCAGGCTCCCCTGGAGCCTGGGGGAGGGGGATGCCCGATTCCCAGGGATAGCAGTGGGGGGGGGGATCCTCAAGTCAGGTACCACTCACCACCCTGGGTGGCCAGATTCCACCCCCACTCCATCTCCCTTGTGAGTCCTGCCTTCTGGCAGGGCTGGGCTTGGGGTAATTGGCTTCCCCTCCTTTGTGTGTGTGGGGGAGATCCGGTGTTTAACAGAGACAGCTGGTGTCTTAAATTGCTTGTCTCATCTGGTTACCATGCAAGGGCAGACAGCAGCTCAGGGATGAGGTGTGGGGCAGCCCGGGGACCTGGGGGCTGGTAAGAATGGCAGGCAGGGGCGCGGTGGCTGGCTTTGTGGGTGCACACATGGGCAGAGCCTATGCAAGTGTGAGGAGGTGCATGTGCAACGGGAGTGAACACAAGGGGTCCCAGGGGCTGCCGGCGCCGGCGGCGAGCTCATGTGGATGAGCATCCGTGCAAATAAGAAAGCCTGTGTTGCGGCTTCCCTGGTGGCGCAGTGGTTGGGAGTCCGCCTGCCGATGCAGGGGACGCGGGTTTGTGCCCCGGTCCGGGAAGATCCCACATGCCGCGGAGCGGCTGGGCCCGTGAGCCGTGGTCGCTGAGCCTGCGCGTCCGGAGCCTGTGCTCCGCAACGGGAGAGGCCGCAACAGTGAGAGGCCCGCATACCGGAAAAATAAAAAAAGAGAAAGCTAGTGTTCAGGGGGTGTGGGGATGGACATCTGTCAGCAGGGGCGAGTGGACAAATCTACATGCCTCTAGGCTTCTAGGCTGCATATAAGGATGTATATGTGTGTGTGTGTAAAGCAAAGTAATGGTGAGAATATTTTGTGTAGTTCTAGATGTTTGGGGAAGAACATGAGGGTTTGTGGGTGTATAAGAAAGATTGTGTGTGGGCACAATCAAGGTTGTGTGTCAGTTGTGGATTCATGGTGTGTGTGCACATGTGTGTGCATGAATGATGCCTGTACCCACGGAGTAAGCCCAGTTTACACACCCTGTTCCCTGCTCTGGGCCGGGGGATAGGGGACATCAGCTGGGGTGGGTGTGTGGGGGGGCATGTGTCTGAGAAATGCCAGGCTGGGAGACACCGTCACACCAACGCTGTCCTCTTGCCATGTCCACTCCCGGGGCAGGCTCCCACCAGTCAGATGCAAAACCACAGTCAGGGCCCAACCACCTGAGCCCCCAAACTCCGCCAGACACAGGATGCTCTGAGACCTCCCTCGCCATCTCCTGTGTGCCCCCCAAAACCCACGCTGCAGGGTCTGGCAGGCAAGAAGCAGGGGAGACTGGAAGGACCTGGATAGATGCTAGACACTCAAACTTCTGTACACAGCAGAATCACCTAGCCAGGTGGGAGTAGAGTTTGAAAATGTCAATTTTCCTGGAAGCCCATCCCAGAGGTTCAAATGCAGCGAGTCTTGGGTGGAGTCCGGACTTGGGATTTTTAACAAGCCACATGGAGTCAGTTGAATGCAGGGGTTGGAGACCACAATGGGGAGACACTGCCCTAACTCCCATGGACCCTCCCCCAACCAAGGCCTCTGCGCACCTTTCCCAGGTGCCATACCCTTGGCGCCTGAGAGGCCCGGCCACTCAGCGCAGGAGGGACCCTTGACTGTCCAGAACCTGCACGTTATAGAGGGCCAAACCAAGGCCTTCTGTGAGGGGAGAGACAGGTCCAGGGCCACACAGGAAGGAGGTGACAGGGCTGGGAGCCAGGTCCTTGGCTCCGAAGCACCTCCTCTTTGCACCACATCCCACTGATGCTTGGGACCCCAGAAACCAAGGTTCACCATCAAGTGCAGTACAGATACGGCACCGGGGATGTTCTTGTCCACCCTCTGCCTTTGGGTCAGGGTGGTCATACCCCAATCCCTGCTGTCTCTTCCATGCCTCCTGATAATGATCTTCAGCATTAGAGATGGGGTCCATGGTCACGTAGTCACCCCAAAGACAGGGCTCTTCCCAGTATGGCTAAAGCCCTCTCCTGCCATGTTCTGGAAGCAGTGTGGCAGGGATGGAGGAGGAAGGAGGAACCTTTTCAACCATCTTATGTCTCCCTGACATACCTGCCCTCAGCCTTCATTCCTCGAACCCAAGTGACTACACTTCTCATTCATTCATTCATTCATTCACTTGTTTGTTCATTCGTTCAGCACCTCCTGGCGGCCAGGCCTGTGGACAGAGGGTGCATCAGACAAGGTCCTGGCCATCAGGGAACTCCTAGAAAGGGCAGGGTAGGGGGATCACAGAAAGAAACATCAGCAGCACGTGCTTGCCTGCCATGGGCTGCTCGGCGTGGAATGGAAGTGGCACAGGGCAGACAAATAGAGAGCTCTGCCAGGGAGAGCTCAGGCAGTACCCACAGAACAGGGTACACTGAGCTGTGCCTTGGAGGAGGGAGAGGAGTTTGCAGGGCAGACAAGAGGACGCAGGAGGGCAGGCCAGACACAGAGGATGCCAGACAAAAGTAAGAGAAAAGGCCAGGCATGGGTGAAAAGTGACGGGGGGTTTCAAGATGGATTCTGTGGGGTGCTCTGTGGGATGCTGGGATGCGGAGTGTGGCCATGGGAGCTGGACCCCATGTGATGGGTCCGGGTTTGGTATCGATAGTCAGAATGCTAGGTTCAAATCTAATTCAAGATCTTGGGCAAGTCACTTCACATCTCCCTGCCTCAGTTTTCTCATCTATAAAATGGGGGTAACAGTAGTACCACCTCATAGGTGATAGGCTGCAGGATGATTTTTGTTCTTCCACGTAAATTGCTTAGAAAGGAGCCTGGAATACAGTAGAGGCTCAATAATTGTGCGCTATTTTATTGGTTCTAAAACGCTTAGCATGGTAGATATTACGTAGTAGATATTATTATTGATATTATTTTGTCAGAGGGAGATGGGGAGCCACTGAAGGCTTCAAGCAGCGGAGTGACAGCTCCCACCAGGGTCAAAAAGATCCCTTTATCTGCAGTGTGGACAACACAGCTATGGGCAAGCAGGTCTGGCCTGGGAAGAGGCCTTTGGAACAGAGAGAAGAGATAACTTTTCCAGCCCCCTTTTCAGGGCTGTGACTTGATTTTTGGATTCCCCAAGCTGGCTGGGCAGGTGTGGGTGTGGGTGGGGGCGCGGCTGAGTCTCGTCTGATGGCAGCATCTGTGTGTCTGTGTGCAAATCCCCTGCCTGTGACACCCCAAACAGCGTCCCTCGGTGCCGTGCTCAGCGCTCAGTCCCCAGGCAACCCCCTGGGCTGCCTGTCAGCGAGCACACCTGTGCAGGCAGGTTGCGTCCAGCAAGGGCTCATCGTGGGGACAGATGCCCAGCCTGTGCCAGTCTGGCTGACTGCAGGCCCTCCACACTCGGCAGGCGCTGCAGATGACCAGGCTTCTGTCGGCGTGATTGGGCGCTGGCAGACCAGTGGACATGACCCATCAGCCGCCTGCGCCAGGCTGCCCACCTGCTATCCAGGGGGCGGGGCGCGCCAGCAAACAATGCTAGGCTGGCACATCCTGCCCACTGTAATTAGCACACGGCATGCGGGCAGCCGGCCCAGTGGGGCCTGACTGTCTGTCTGTCTGCAGCTGCCCCGGTCAGCCCCAGCCGCCCGCCGGAGAGAAAGAGTAAGAGCCCGGGCCCCTCTTGGCTCAGCCACTAAGTGGCAGTGGATGCTGGGAAATTTGCATTCTCTGTCTGAGCCTCGGTTTTCTTATCTGTTAAATGGGGCGGAGATGGTTATCTTTAAATTCACTTCCTGCTATTTCGTGCAGGTGGTGTTAGCAACAGGCAAACCCCGAGTAGCATAATTCTGCGATCTGAGGGGTGACACTAAGCTTATCCAGCCCTGCTCATTTATTTCTTCCTTCAACAAACATTCACTGTGTCTCTACTATGTGCCAGAGACTGTTTTAGGTGCAGGGGATAAAGTCATGAACAAGCCAAAGACCCTCTTCTCCTGGAGACCTCATTCTAGTGGGAGGAGACAGATAATAAAACAAATTAAGGAATATGGAAGAAACACATCAGATCAGGACAAGTGTCCTACAGACAAAGAAAACAGAGTGATGGATGGAGGAGGTGGGGACCACAGCAGATTAGGCGGCCAGGGGAAGCCCGTTTCTGGAGCTTAATTTTTATATTTAAGCTGAAATCCCAGTGAGGAGGTGGGGTCAGGCTGCTTGGAAAGAATCAAGTTGCTTCCTGCCAGCTCCTTATGAAGTCATGTTTGTTCAACGCTTCTCGCTTGTCATTTAGTCCCAGAACCACCCCTGTGGGCAGTGCTGTCTGCATTTTGCGGATGGGGACACAGAGTCACAGAGTGATTGCATTTGCCTACATGCCCACGGTCCAGATTCAGCTCGGGGAATACAATCCTTTTTCTACTGCGTCTTCACAACTGACTTCTACTTTCCTGAGAACCAGCCTTAATGTTTGTCAAAGACTGTGTGCCCTTGCACTTGTCGCCCCCCACTACCCCAGCTTCGTCTTAACAGCATCATATTTTATTCCCCCAACATGTAACTATGAACATTTTCAAACATAGAGAAAAGTGCAGAGAATGTTAAACCAAACATCCATATTCCTACTACCTACCTTCTGCAATGAGCTTGACCATGCTTGCTTTATCATATAGTTCTCTCCCTCTCTCCATCCATCCTCTTGTATTTATTTGGTGCATTTCAAAGTAAGTTGCAGACACCAGTACACTTTATTCCTACATGCTTCAGCATGCATATCATTAATCAGAGTTACACTTATTCCTAATTCTCTTTTGGTAAAATTTACATAAAATGAAATGCACAAATCATAAGTGCACTACTCAGTGGGTTTTGGCAAATGCATCTACCTGTGTAACCCGAACCTCTCTCACGATATAGGACATCACCATCACTCCAGAAAGATCCTCTGCCCTGCCCAGTCAATCCTTGCCCCCAAAGGCAACTATTATCCTGATTTTTCTCACATCATTTTTTGCCACTTTAGAATTCCATATAAGTGGAATCATACAGTTGGTAGTTTTTAGTGAAGGCTCTTCTCTCCCAGCATAACTTTTTTGGGAAGCACCCTTGCTGTTGTGTGTGCCCTTAGCTCATTCTTTTTTATCGCTGAGTAGTATTCTATTGGAAGATGAGACCAGTTTGTTCAGCCGTTCTCTTGTTAATAGACACCTGGATAGTTTCTCGTTGGGCTCTACTATGTATATAGTGGCTAAGAACATTTTTATATATGGCTTTTTAAATGGATGAATGTTTTTATTTCTCTTGCTACTGCTTTGTTTGCCAAACAGCCAGTTCATTTCAACAAGTGTTTTCTGAGCACCTACTATGTGTCTAGCACCTACCTGTGCTAGACATGGAGGTGAGTGATCCCAGCTCAGACTGGGGGCTTGGGCTCTGAAGGCTCCAAGCAGGCACAGAAAGTCAGGAGCGTCTGCTAGGAAACAAGCGATCTGATCTGCATGTCCCCGCGTTTTCTCCTCACAATAGCTTGGTAGGATGCTCACTGCGACCCCGGTTTTCAGAGGAGGCAGCTGAGGCCAGAGTGTTGAGGTGACCTGTCCAAAACAAGTGGCAGAGCTGGGCTTCAAACGAAGCGTGACTCCAAACCATGCTCTTTCCTTGTCCCGAATGATGCAGAAGCAGCAACCCGGGGAGGCTGGTGATCTGCTCAAGGTCACACAGGCAGTGCAGTGACAAGAACACAGGCTCCTGTTCTCCCAGTGCAGGGCTCTTTCCCGATACCATGCTGGCTTCATCTTGGGAATCTTAACAGATTAAGTCTCAGTGTTTGTGGAATCAGCATTCCCTCCTAGAAATAAGGCTGGGAGAGCTGTGTTATATAAAAGCCTGGGTTATCTGTGTGTATCTGTGTCCCAGTGCATGAGCCCATCAGACTAAACTTGTCCCCTGTGCTTGCTAATCTAGGACCACGGAGTTACAAGCCCCAGAAACCAGGCAGAAGCCTGAGTGTGAGCCTCTGGCAGATAGTGAGAAGTGGTGGAACCAGTGTTGAGATGGATAAACTATGTGGGTCCGAAGTCATTTAATTAAAAAATAAAACCCTCAGTGTATATCAAATTAATACAATCTTCAGGGTGGATTTGGCCTCAGGCAATGGTCTTGTGGGCCCAACATTAAGCAAATGAAGAAGGTGATGACAATTGTTGGAGGAATAATTATTGTTAGAGGATTCAAGATGGCTCCACATTCTTTGACACTCCCACAGTGAGAGACAGGGGTTTATGCTCTCTCCTTCTGAACAGAGCATGTTCTGTGACTGCTTTGACCATGCGGATACGCAAAAGTGACAAGGCTTACCAGTTTCCACGCCCAAGCCTTAGGAAGCTGGAGACGGCCACTCCCTGTCTCTGTCCATGGTGCTGGACAGACCACGTGGAGAATGAAAGGGACCCCAAAGCCCAGCCTTGCCTGCACATGAGTGAAGCTGCCTTGACCCCCTGCAGACCGGACCAGCCACCAAACTGAACATGACCCAGTGACCCCTGGTGACGCCATTCAAAGCATCAGAATCACCCAGCCTGGCCCTGTTTGGATACCAGACCCAAACAATCATGTGATGTAATGAAATAGCTGATGTTTTAAGATGCTGCATTTCGGTGTGATTTGTATGCAGCAATAACCACAGCTGCATGCTTCTCTTCTTGTCAAGGAGGAATTCCATCTCAGCCCCCGCCTGCACACACAGGACCTGCCAGTGCCACCTCCACTGCTTCGTGAGAGCCTCTATTTGATTGGAGCAACATTCGGGTGTGCAGGGGAAGAGGCTGTATCAGGTGGGGTCCAGCAGGAAACAGACAGCCCATGCGAAGAGGGTAGATGAGGAGGGTTCAACACCAGGTTTATTTACAAAGGTGTGAACAGAGCTGAGGGATCCCAGCAAGGCATGTGTGGTGGCAGCTGGGGCAGGAACCAGTGGGAGCCGCTAGGTTTTTTAGGAGCAAAGGGAAAGGGGCAAAGGAGTGGGAATTTTACCTGCACCTGAGAGAGTGGCAGATGAAGGAAAATGCCACGCAACAGGAACTTAGGTAGAGGGACACAGGGAACCAGGAGGGAAGAGCTGGAGAATAAATACACTGTCCTCTCAATTTCACCGGTCTACCCCCATCTCCTGCAGGTGCCTTCCATTAGCCAAATACAACTGGGAGTCAGCCAGCAAGAAAACACATCGATGCTACTAGTACAGGTCAGCTTTCAGGCACAAAGGATGGAGGAGGTAAGAGTGGGTCTAGGGGGTGGGAGAAGATGTCCAGTGGACCAGGAACCCAGAGAGCCAAACTTGAGTGGCTACCTAGCTTGGCAAATTTCTGTTAAACCCTGTTCCTGTCTGGTTGACCCATAGCTGCATAAAGCAAGGTCCCACCCTCCACCCCCCCACTGCTCCCCCACCAGACAGTTCAGGTGAGTGTGTGGGAAACAGCGGCATCAGAGAGGCTCCCATTCAACTGTCATGTTTCTTCCCACAGCTGCCTCATGTCTGATAACCAAGATGCAGCTGATGGGGGAGAGAGAGCTGAGCCCATCTCTGCTTCTTCATCACCACCAGGCTCCGTGAAATGGGGGTGCAGGAGAGCTGAGAAAGGAAGGCTGGTCCTCCACCCCCTTGCCCTGTGGAGTAGGTCCCACCTGAGATGGGTCCTCCTGGGAAGCTTGGGACTTGGAGACTCTGAGCCCCAACATAGAGCCCTGGGTCATGATTTCCCCCTATACCTCTGTTCCCAGGGCAGTTCAGGGCAGTTCTCCAAGAAAAAGCATGAGAGGGGCCTCTAACTGACCCCAGGGCTGGCTCTGCAGCCTGCCATCCATGCAGTCATATGGGGCCCTGTGCTGAGAAGGTCTCACTTTTGGTTTAATGCTTTGCTGTTGCCATCTTGAAATTTGTAATCATTTTCGAAGGAAGGACCCCATATTTTCATTTTGCACCGGGCCACACAAGTTAGGTACCCAATCCTATTTCCAAGCAAGCAAGAGGTCTCTGGGACTGATTCCTTTGTCTTGATCAAGACCCAGCGAACTTTCTCTGACAGTAAATATTTTAGGATTTGCAGGCTATACAGCCTCTGTTGCAACTAACCAGCCCAATGTTACAGTGTAAAAGCAGCCATAGACAATCTGTAAACAAATGAAAGGACATAGCTGTGTTCCAATAAAACTCTATTAAAAAAAATGGTAGGCTGGACATGTCCTTTGAGCTATAGGTAGCCAACCCCTGGTCTAGATTGTAAGCCCCTCCTCTCCGTGTCTGCCTATCTGATTCTGGCTCATTCTTGATGACTCAGCTCAAAAGCTTTTCCCAGCAGCTCCAGGGAGAGCACAGCTGCTTCTTTTTGCCTTTACTCACACCACACCTGTACACGTTTATTTCCTGAGCCTGAGCTAAAAGGCAAGTTTTGTGCTGAGCACAGGGGCTACAGTGATGAGCAAGAAGCCATGGTTAGAGCCTTCCCGGAGCTTTGTGGTACCCACCCAGCGGGGAGTCCTAGGCTAAAACCTACAGAAGGGCAGGACTGGGATCCTTTTGTTCAATATCATTTTTCACCAATCCTAGTGTAATAATGTGGTGACAAAATACACAAAGGCAAGGCCTTATGCTTACAACTTTTTTTTTTCTAGTTGGGCCACTTGAGCCCCTGAATCATCTTTGAGGTGGACCTGGTAGGTGTCTTTAACAGAGAGGTTGAGCTACTTGCTCCAAGACACACAGCAACAGACTAATGACAGAGCTAGATTCAAACTCCCAGGCTGGGCCCATTTCAACCATGCCCAGGAATTAGTACTAAGCCCTGATGTCCTAACAGAGCCAGGAGGGATGCCATGGGCAGCTGGAGTCATGGGTCCCAATGAGGAGTGTGTAGATGTTCTCACTCTACACTGGCTCATCGCGGGAGGGGTGGCTGGTTTAGTTCCTCTGGGGGAGAGAAAATTGAAAAGTCTGGTGTTGGTTCCTATTACAAGGAAACTGTTCAATAAAAATCAGCCAGTATATTAAAAAAAAAAAAAAAAAAACCTTTACCTGGCTTTGAACGAACACTTGGTGTTATTACAACGAAAAAAAAGTCCCATTTGCTTTTCATTATAGATCTGGTTGTATTTTGTTTTCTTGTCCCTAGAGAGCAAGGATTTCACTGGCAGGGTGATTAAAAAAAGAAAACAGTGGGCTTTGGAGTCCAACAATTTTGGGTCAAAATCCCAGCTGGACACTGACTAACTGAGAGACTGAGACTGTTCATTAACTTCTCTGAGCCTCAGTCTTCTCATCTGTAAAGTGGGGATACTGCTGCCTCCTTCCCTTGCCTTGGGAAGGGAAGGAGGTACATCCTTGCCGTGTGGCGAGGATGAAATGATGATGTTGCCAATAGTTATTACTCTGTGTTAAGCATCTTCATAAGACACGTGGCCCCTGCTCTCAGGGAGCACGCGTTGTACTAAGAGAGATCAATCGTGCACAAATAAACAGAAAATCAAAAGAGAAAGATGATTTCAAGTGATCATTGCTATGAAGCAAACGAACCAGAAAGTGAGGGGCTGGAGAGGGACCTGGGGATTCAGTAAAAGGCTAAAAGAGGCTTCTCTAAAACCCATATGAGGACGGACCTAGAGACTGTCACACTGAGTGAAGTAAGTCAGACAGAGAAAGACAAATAGCATATGATATCGCTTACACGTGGAACCTAAAAAAATGATACAAATGGACTTATTTACAAAACAGAAATAGAGTCACAGATGTAGAAAACAAACGTATGGCTACCAGGGGGTGAGGTGGGGGAGCGATAAATTGGAAGATTGGGATTGACATACACACCCTACTATATATAAAATAGATAACTAATAAGGACCTACTTCATAGCACAGGGAACTCTATTCAATACTCCGTAATGGCCTATATGGGAAAAGAATATTAAAAAGAGTGAATATATGTATATGTATAACTGATTCACTTTGCTGTACACCTGAAACTAATGCAACATTGTAAATCAACTATACTCCAACAAAAATTTTAAACAAAAAACCCAAATGGTAAAGCACCAGCCTTGGAAAGGCGTTTTCCAGGAGGAAGAGGTCAGAGCAAGTGCAAAGGCCCTGAGATGGTATGGAGCTTGTCATGTGAGAGAAGAGAAAGGTAGCTGATGTGGCAGAAGTGGAGCGAGCAAGGGGGAGAGTTATGGGCCCTCAATCCAGAGAGCTACCTGGAGCCAGATCACACAAGGTCTTAAAAGCTGGTGCAAGGAGGTTGAATTGCAGCAAAGGGAAGGCGTTGTTGGGTCTTAAGCAGGGGAATTCTCTGACTTGATTTACCTGTTTAAAAGATCCCTCTGGGCTTCACTGGTGGCGCAGTGTTTGAGAATCCGCCTGCCGATGCAGGGGACACGGGTTCGTGTCCCGGTCCGGGAAGATCCCACATGCCGCGGAGCGGCTGGGCCCGTGAGCCATGGCCGCTGAGAGTGCGCGTCCGGAGCCTGTGCTCCGCAACGGGAGAGGCCACAACAGTGAGAGGCCCGTGTACCGCAAAAACAAAAACAAAACCAGAAAAAAGATCCCTCTGGCTGCTGGTGGAAAAGGGATTGTAGGGCCTATGGGGGCGGTAAGACCTGGCCAGAGGCTCGTCAGTCATGGAGGGAGACAGCGGTTCCAACTGGGGCATGAAGTAGATAGAGGCTTGGCCCCTGATCTATTTCCTCCCGCATATCCCTGCCATAGGAGGAGTTTTAATGCATGTCTAAAGGCCAAATGGGGAAGATTGTAAAGGATTTTCAGACCTTGGGCAACTCTGAATTAAAATGACTCTTTTGTCCAGTGGGCAAGGCTGTGAAAGGCTTGGGAAGCCCCCTTCCCCCACCGCCCGTGGGCAGCCAGGCCCCCCGCAAGAAACAGGGGACGTGCTTCGTCCACCAGAGATCCAGTTCCTTCCGAATCACTCATTTCAAAGCCAGAAAATGCAAGAAGGGGCTGTCATGGTCATATAGGCAATGAGTCAGCAGCATCGATGTAACAGTGACACGATAGCAGTAACGACCACAGTGATGATAAGAGTATGTCCTGAGGGCTTACTCGGTGCCAGACATTGTACTAAGTGCCTTATATGTGTTTTCTCACCAGATCCTCCCAACCACCTTGTGAAGTGGGGCTCTTGCTATTCCCACCTTACTGATGAGGAAACTGAGGCCATGAGAGGTAAATCGACTGGTCCAAGGTCACACAACCAGGAAGCAGCAGAGCCAGGCTTGGAACCCAACTGCAACACCAGTCATGTTGCCCCACCTCTCACTGGGGGCCTTTGAGTACATCATCAGCACCTCCCCTCCCAGCCTTGCCCCTCCAGCCTCTCAAGAAGCCCTCCTCCATTGCAGCGACTCACCGAGTGAGAGCCGGCCGGGAGCCACCGTGGTCTTGGAGCTTCCCAGACCTGATCTCCTTGAAACCTCTCCACATCTGTGAGCAAGGATACAGCCATCTTTGTGTAAGTCAGAGAGGTTGCGGCCACCTAGCTGAGAAGTGGCACAGGTGGGTTTGAGCCAAAGACTGCCCGGTCCCTCCACCATCCTGCTCCTTCTAGAGACCGACCAGCCATTATTGCCCTTGGTTGGTCATTTCCCACCTCCCACAGTGCCTGGGGGCACCGTGACTGCCTTTGAGCCTCGGGAAGGGGGTCTGGTGGAGGAGGAAAGCAGACAGAAGCTTTTCTAGGTAAGGTGGCCAACTGTCTAGGTTTGCTTGGGATTGAGGGGCTTACCAGGATGCAGGACTTTTGGTTTTTGCACCTGGATAGTCGCAGGCAAATCACAAGTTGGTCTTCCTAAGTGGAGGCCTTGGATGTGGGACATACAGTGCTAAAACTGGGAAAGTCCTGGGCAAGTAGGAATGAGTTGGTCACCTTAACTCTATGTCACCCATGAAACAGATTGAGGTTATAGGGTGACAGAGTCCATCAGTGTCAAGATAGCACTTTTTAACTGTCAGAGATACTCAGAGATGGAGTGGGTATCTAGCTATAGTGGATAGTGAGCTCCCCATCATCAGAAGCATGTAAGCAACAGTTAGATGACGCTTGGTGGAGAGCCACTGAAAGTCCATCCTCTGTCCCTAACTCTATGAGGTGAGGCAGAGGAAAGGTCTCTCTGAGCTCAGCTGGGTTGTTAAGACCCCTTCTCACCATATTTTAGCTCCTTTTGGGCCTGCTGTCTGAGGTGCACTCCATCCCTGCTTTCCTCTACACCCCACTGGCCCACTAAGTGAGGCCTGAAAATTACTTGCACGTTAGGTAAATATTACAGCAGTCAAAAGTGCAGCTTTGATGGGGGAGAAAAATATGTAATTTGCAGAACTACCATGGCATCGAAAAATTACACGTGGCCGGTGAGTGAGTAGCAGTGACTGACAGCTTCAGTGGCGCTGGTTCAGGTAGTTTTTTTCTTTTTGAAATCTCTGATAGACACTGACAGGAAGGAGCCCGAGATTCCCTCTCTGGTGGTGGGGACTGCCTGGAGGGCAGGAAGCCTGCTCTCACTGAGCCTGGCCTGTTTCTAGGGCAGCTATGGTTACGGTCAGAAATCTGGTCTCTAGTCAATGGTGAGCACTCAGCAACCTCAAGGGGGGTCTGGTTCAGGCTCTCTCCCTGGGGAAGAGGGCCTGCCTCTGCAGACCATCTACTGGGAGCCAGCTGTGTGCCAACGTGTCTCTATCTGAGTTATGGATGGTACAAAGGGCGCCCTCTGGCACGCAGCTGCCCCGAGAGGGATGAAGTGGATGCCACGTGTTGGCAGAACCTCGGGGGATGTGAGTCATCCAGGGTGGCTCCCCCCAATCCCCTGCCCATGAGGGGGTTTGGAATCCCTTAATTTTGGTTCCCTGCAGGGCTGGTAATTCAGCCACCAGGAATGCTCGGAGCTCAAAGAGGTGGGAGATGACGCTGCCCGCAGGCAGCACCAGCGCAAAGACGCTGTCTGCCTCAGCGTGGGAGCGGGTCCTTGCGGAGGAGATGCATGAGGGTGGAGGATGGGGGCCGATGCTGCGAGAAGGATCCCTCTGGAAGGTGTGTGGCAGGAGTTCAGAGAGCCAGAAGCATGCTTCTGAAATACTGGAAAGCCTCTTGGTTTATGGTGAGGGGAACTGAGCTCCAGAGAGGGGAAGGGACTTGCCTAAAGTCCCTTGCAAATCACAGTTGCTAAGCCCGTGGCTGTCTTTGCCTTCTTAGAAGCCTCCGTTGTTTCTCAGTGCTGCCCTTGAGGGAGGAGAAAGCCTGGGATCGTCAGAGGAGAGTAAGGAAGGACCCTCCTTGATGCTAGAGTGATGAGGAAGACATATGTTCAGACCGGGGAGATTCAGCACCTGCCCTCCAGGACCTGCTGGTCTGATGGCACACAAGTCCTCCCTAGCCTGAGGGGAATTGGCAGACTGATGGTGGAGACACAGCTCCAACCCTAATGGAGCTCTCAGTCTGATGTGGGAGACGGCTCTGCGCGAAGAGGTGCAGTCTCTGGACTTGGAGAAGCTTCCAGGCTGAGAGGGGACTTTCTGTTCAGGCCTGCTCCTTGGCTGAGGGGAGCCCATGATCAACTCTTTCCCGTGAATTTGCTGACACTCCTCTTCCCCCTTCAGGAAGTCCTCTGGCATCCCACCCCATTACACAGGATCATAGCCGCCTGGATCCTCCTTCATCCACTAGGAAGGGACTGACAGTCACCCCAAAGCCTTGGGTCAATGTCCAAGCGGTCCCTCAGGGCATCTCACTTAGCTCCGGCCTGTCATCCCATCAGCATCATGCAGCCTCTCTCACCCATAAATGATATCAGAGCCATCAGAGGCTGCAGTCACCCCAGTCCCATCGGGCCCTCCCTTCTCAGCGCTGCTCCAGACTCACTTGCACCTTAAATAACCATGCCTTTCTTTCACGTCCTGACATGTCTGTTTACAGCTCATTTGCTCCTGGACTGAGACGTTGCGTTCAGGAGCTGGAGACATCAAGAACAATTGACCCACTCAGGAAAAGATTGCCCTGAATTGACAGTGGCGGAGGATTCTCTGTACAGAAGGTCCTGGAGCTATTGCAGAGGAAGGCAAACCCGTGTGGGTTTCAACCTGTAGAATCTGCCATCAACGGGGCTGAGGGGGATTCCTGCCTTGGGTGGCACGTGTGTGACCAATGACTATCTTCCCCCCAGATAAGCCGGTGGGACGGTTGTCCGGCTGCTTCCCTTGCTCCCTGCCCTGGAGCCCCCAAGAACGGAGACCAGTTGCAGGTCTGATGCCTCCTGTCCTTCCATCTGTTTCTAGCTCTGGGAAGAACTAACTGGCTTTGGTCTCACAAGTCGGTGACAAGTAATTTCCTCCACTCCCAAGCCATGTGTGTGATCAACCTGACCCCGGCTAGAAGCGAGACAGGCAAAGCACAGCCACAGCCTCCAGCCTCCCACCTGAGTGCAGGTGTTCTTCTGGAGGGGCCACAGGTAAGCCCTGTCTCTGGGCCCATTTCTCCTTCAGCTGCATCCCCTGGGGACCCAGGAGTCCCTAATAGCCCATCCACAGCCCCAAAGTACTTACATCACCTGGGAACCTCCTACAAAGCACCGAAGAAGGAAACCTCAATGCTGACCACTCAGGGGACGCCGGGAGAGAGGCTTTGGGGTGTATTTTAGCATTTTAGAAAGACGTCTGCACTGCGGGTCAGGAGACCTGCGTCTCAGAGGTGCCTCTACTATTAACAGGCTGGAAGATTAAGGCTGTTCGCTTTGAACTCAAGTTCTGTTTTCTCAACTGTAAAATGACCAGACGAGGCAGAGTTAACAAAGGGACCGGGTGACGGTGGGAAAAGGATTCCTTCCTCCACCACCAGGCTGCACACGTTTGGAATCATCAGCGGGCATCCTCTCCTCCTTTCTTCATGTTTCACAAAGGGGCCCAGGGCCTTCTTCTCCAAACCCCCCTGCACTTTCCCTTTCCCCACAGCCGCTGCTGTGGAGGAGGAGGGCAGAGGGGATCCAGAAGACTCTCAGAGAGTGGGTTCTGAGCAGGACAGGACAATGTAGATAGGAAACTCACCAAAGGCTAGGGAGGTGGAAAATCAGCTCCCCGCCTCATCTTCTCTTGAGCTCCCTGATTCCACTTTCTAATCCTTGCCCAGCTGAGAGCTTCCTCTGCCTTCCTGACCATGGCCAAGCGTCACCTCCTCCAGGATGCCCACCCAGGTTGACTCTCTTGGATCAGGTTTTTCCAGTATCTCTCCAAATCTTCTGGCCCTCAGTGCTCAGTGGCATTTCTTTTCTCATTACATGAATGTTCCACCTTACCCGTTAAACGACCCGTTCCCATTAGGCTGAGAGCAATGTCTATGGCAACCAACAGTCAGCCAACCCCCAGACCCATACATGTGTCTAAACAACCAAGAAAACAGAGCTGCCTAGTTCACCACTCCAGATATGTGAGCAAAAAGTGCTTAATGTAACCACTGTGGTCATTTTGTGCTCATCTGTTATACAGAATTACCATGGCAATAGGTAACTGATATATATATGGCTAAGAATTTGGGCTCCAATTGCCTGGGATCAGCTCCTGGTTCCACCATACACTGGAGGAGGTAACCTGGTCTCTCTGACCCTCAGTCTCTTCATCTATAAAGTAAGGGTAGGGCTTCCCTGGTGGCGCAGTGGTTGACAGTCCGCCTGCCGATGCAGGGGACACTGGTTCGTGCCCCGGTCCGGGAAGATCCCACGTGCCGCCAAGCGGCTGGGTCCGTGAGCCATGGCCGCTGAGCCTGTGCGTCCGGAGCCTGTGCTCCGCAACGGGAGAGGCCAAAACAGTGAGAGGCCCGCGTATCACAAAAAAATAAATAAATAAATAAATAAAAAATAAAAAATAAAGTAAGGGTAAAAATAGAAGTCACCTCATAGGGCGTTGTGAGGATTAAATGAGATGCTTCATATAAAGTGCTTAGAACAGAGCCTGACACATAGCAAGTGATCAATAAACACTCACTCAATATTGTGTTCCAGGGCTGAGCCAGAGGCTGTAAGGATAAATTTCCGGGTCATTCCCACCTGCTCATAGTCTGATAGAAAGAAACCCTCACCCCCTGTCACTCTTGGCTCCACCATGGTTACACTAAATTACTGAAAACCCTTTCTTCAGCGGCCACTTCCAAGCTCTTAATCTCTGCGGCTCAAAAGAAAAACCTATTGAAGAAAATGCCTGCGGAAGGTCCGGGACCTTGGACAGAGTCGACAGGCTGGGCCTCCGCCTGCTCTTCTGTCTAGGAGCTTTAGGAAGCAGCAGGCTTGCCTGGGAAGTGCATGCTTCTGTCTTGAGATCCCTGGCTGTGTGAACCTGGTGCCAAAAATCGGTGTGCAGAGTGGAGGCTTCAGGCAGCAGCGCAGCATGGGGGCAGGCAAACATGTGGACACCAGGCAGGGTGGAGGCCTCCCTTCCAGCTGCCTGGTGGGCACAGACATCAGCCTGGAAATGGGTGACGCTGCTGCACGTTAAAATGGAGACTCGGCGCCCCAAAGGAGGGGCTGACAGGGTGCAGGGATGCCGAGAGAAGTTGGGGGGCGGGGCATGGTAAGAAGGTGTGCCTGGGTGGGTGGGTTTGAACTGGATCTGTGTGCCTGGGAGTAAAAGGACAGCATATAGACAATGATTTTCCAAGAGTGGGAGGTACACAGAGGACACATGGGGGTGAGAATCTGTGCCTCACAGTAACACTGGTCCTACAAACCACATCCAGAACCCTGAAGCCAGATGTGTTCTGGAACTCAGGCCTCATTCTCCTTCTGGAGGGTTGATATGCTGCTTGTTCAGTATATTATATAACCCACCCGGGGGCCCGAGGAACCACTCCGTAATCACCCACATCAGTATTTCTGCAGTGAAACGTCTAGATAGTAACACTAAGTAAGAAAGAGACCATAATAAGCTCCCACTGGCTCAGGCTGGGTTTTGCCACCAAGACAGTTCAGATCAGGTCCAGTCTGGCCACGAAATGGATTACCAAAAAAAACTTTTCAACTTTCAGATCTTTTTGGATTTCTGGGTTACAGGTAAGGGGTTGTGGGCTTGTGAAAATAAGAGTAAGAATTATGACGTTCTGCTCAATAACCACTACAATAGCTGCTATGTATCGGGTGCCCACTTCATGGTTGGCCCTGCTCCTGGGTCAGCTGGACAATTCACATACCCCTAAAAAGTGAGCATGGCCTTTTCCATTTGATGGAGAAGGGGAAAGGTAGGTTAAGGGAGTATCTAAGTCAGCACAACTGGTAAGAGGAAACAGAAGCACATAAGAGGCAAATTGCACTCCAAGAAACATCTGGAATACAGTGCCTAGGAACAGAGAGGTTTAGTTTAAACCCAATGGTCCATCAGCTGAATTTGCCCCGGCTGGCCTGTATGTTTCTGTTTATAAATAGAATAAGAGCATGACGGGGCCTTAAAGGTCTCTGACTCTTTGCCCAAAGCCTATCATGGTGTCCTCCTGGAAACGAATGCCAGCATCCTGATCCCTGCTCTGGGCTCACTCCGTCCACACCCTCTCTCCCCATTTCACAGCTGGAGAAACTGAGGCTGGTGCCCAGTGATGTGCCTGGGGGCACATACTGTCTCTGTGACAAGAATCATGGGATTCTGGGAGTTCCCTGGTGGCCTAGTGATTAGGATTCTGGGCTTTCACTGCCACGGCAGGGCTCAATCCCTGATCAGGGAACTGAGATCCTGCAAGCCCCGTGGCATGGCCAAAAAAAAAAAAAAGAAATCATGGGATTCAAATGCACCCTATACAATATTATTATTAATGGCATTATACATTAGTTGGGCACTTACTATACTCCAGTCCTCGTTCTGTGTGCTTTATGTATATTATCTCATTTAATTTAAGTGCTGGGGGTTAGGCTGGAAGCAAGCTTGCTAAAGGTGGTTCTTAAATGCTGGGCTTCTTGCTGGTGGGTTCCAACAGGAAGCTTGTAAAGTGGAAGAGGCCTCAGAGATTAGAGACTCACTTGGAGACAACAGGAGATGGGAGAGCAGGACACTCCGGTTATTCAGAGGGCGGGAGGGTAATGCAGGTTCCTGGGAATTTAAGATAATGAGCAAGGAAAACAATCACTTTATGTCAATGAAATGAAAAATATTTGGCTTCACTTTGTAAGAAGAAGCAGTTAAGGGGTTTTATTTTATTTTGGCCCTAGTAATATTACAATCTCCAGGCTGGTTATTATCTGTCACTTCCCGGGGAAGATTGAAAAGAAAATAGTTTCATCCCAGGCAATTGTAAACCGTTTGATTTGATGAGTTGTTGTTCCCACTTAGAAATTACATGCACCAGTGTCAGGTGACCTGGCCCAGCTGGGTGGCTTTGTTTAACTGGTTGCAGAAAAGAGGGAAGAAGAGAACATTTTCCTGTCTTTTCACCAGGAGTTCTCAAAATGCAGTGTATGTGAGTCCTGGGGGGGATGGGCAGGAAGTGAAAGACAAATTTCCAGGCCGTTCAGCAGTAAAGCCTTCCTAAGATAGCAGCAGGTGGAATGGACTTGGTTCTCAACAGAAAGGAAGAACCTCCCTTAATACATGATTATTCCTCAAGGCGATGTCTGCAGCTTCCAACTCTCTAGGGTCCACCCCTCTCTCATTCCGATTCTGGAACAGCGCTGCTACAGAGTCAACGCACCCACTGTGTGCCAGACGCTCTTCCTGCATTAATCTCATTAAATCCCCGTAATGACAGTGATCCCCATTTTATGGATGAGGATAACCAGGGGTGCAGAGGGGTGACAGACTGGCCTGAGTCCCGCAGGTCGCAGGGGACGCGGCCAGGATCCAAACTCAGACTTGACCTTGTAGCAGATGTCATCGGCGCCCATCCCCTCCGCACCTACAGCTACACGCCCACTGGCTGCCATCCTCTGCCCCTCTCTGCCTCGGGCTGTTTCTTCGGTTGCCAGGTCTGCCGTGTTTATAACCCAGACGCAGTCCTCACCAAGGGCAGACAGGGAGTTGGTGGACAGATACCCCAGTGTCCTCACCCCTATGTGGAGGAAAGGATGGCTCCGAGTGTGGTCTACACCGCTACTCCAAGTCTGGTCCCTGCAGCATCAGCACCGCATCACCCGGGAGTTTGTTAGAAATGGGAACTCTTGGGCCTCGCCCCACACCTACAGAATCAGAAGCTCTAGAGGTAGGGCTCTGGAGTCTTCTTTTAACAACCTCTTCAGGTGACTCCATGCACACTTAAGTTTTAGCAGCTCTCCTCTATACCATCACCCAAAGCGCCCTGGGGGACTCAGCCTCATTTCCCACCTGCTCAACAGCACATTCGTTACTGTCTGTCTTCCCTTCCCCGTGTCACTTCCCTACTCCCCTACGACACTTCCTGGGATCACCTCTGATAGAAGTGAACTGTAGTCAAATCTTTGTCTTGGGTGGGGGGATGGGGAGGTTTCGGGGAAACCTCCTCAGACAGACCCAAACCCCAATTCTTTCTGCAGCATCTTCAACGCTTAGATGGGGAGACGCTCTGGGTGCTGATGCTGAGGATGACTTCTGAGGGGTACCAGATCATTCTGTTGTGGCCCTGGCCACCAAGGTCTAAGACCCCTGAGTGACACTTCTTCTATTTCTCCTCCTCCCTCTTCAGGCCTGACATTTATAGGACACTTTTTCTGGGCCAGCCAATGTGCCAAATGCTTCACATGTGTCATCTCATTTAATTGTTACGACGATCCCCCTGGAGTAGGTACGGTGATTAGCTGCTTGATCTGATGGAGGCGCTGAGGCTAGCTTGCCCAGGATCGAGCGGCTTGGCGCCCCTGGCTTCCTATCCCCTATCTGAATCAGTCCGTGAGAGCTATGATTTGACACCGGGGTGCCGCTGGCAGTTTTTGGCCGAAAGGCAAAGAAATCACCCCAATCTTTTCACTCTGGCTCCACCTACTGATCCGTCACCCTCCACATCTTCCCTCATACAGGTGACCCTAGCCACCTCCACCTGGACAAGGCCCACGCCAACCAAGACCAGGATGGATTCCTGCGGCAACCGTACGGAAGTCCCAAGGATAAGGCAGAGCCCCCAGCGAGCGGCTCTGGGCCTCTTGGTTCTTTACCTGCTTAGGTCCTGGGACCAGCCATCTGGCCTTTCCCTAGACTTGGACAGGGAGTCATTTGGGAAGGGACATTGGACTTTCATTCTCCACTGATCACCCTCAGTGTCTCTCCTTCCTACCCTTTCTGGCTCTTCCCTCATCCTCTCTTGATTACTTCCAGCTCAGAGAGTAAAGGGAGCTAAAATTTATTAAGAACGTTCCAAACGCCAAGCACCATACTAGAGCTTTCTCATAAATCCACCCTCCCTAGATCGAAAGGTGGAAGCTTTTACATCCATTTGAGAAGAAAGGAAGCTGAGCCTCAGAGGTGAAGGGGCCTCACCAAGGCCACACGTCTAGCAAATGACAGAGCTGGACTTTGAACCCACATTTGCCAGCACCAGTCTCTACATCGTGCAGCCCCCCATCCTGTCCTACCACATGAGCACTCCCATTCCTTCTGGTGGTGAGCCCGCTACTTGAGTGCTTGAGCCCACCCTCTCCTCCACGCGCTGGCGCCTTGCCTCTTCACCTATCTCCCACCTTCAGCTCCAAGATCCCCCCAACCCCTGGCTCTGGCTCTTCAGCCTAGACATGTGTACAGCTCCCCATCCTATACCCACCCCACCCCCCCCCCCCCCCCCACACACACACACACACACACACATCTTGAAGCTGCTCCTTCACACTCTTGTCCCTTCTCCTCTTGAATATGAACTTGTCAGGAGAGACAGTCCCTATCCTGTGGCATGGGTGAAGACTAGAAAGTTCTGGGAGGTGAAGATGGAATGAAGGCCGCTCACAGTAGACTTCCATCGAAGCTTCATGGGCACCAAGCCCACTGGCCTTTTTCAGACCTCTTCTTTGCCCTCTTACATGGATGACCACTTGATTTGTGAAAATCTCCTCTCTTGTTCCACGGCCTTGGAGGAGGGTGGAATAGTCTATATTAGGCCCCTACTAGATGCCATGAACTTTACCAGACACTTTCTCTCTGATCCTGACAGTTAGGAGGTGGGTGTGGATATTTCCATTCCACAGATGAAGAAACTGAAGCTCTGGGTGTCCCCAGGCAACATCACAGAGATGCCCCAAAGGGGAATCCAGATGAAAACCCGGTTTGGCTTGGCACCGAAGTACCTGGTCTTTGCAGTAAACCAAGCTTTCCCTGCCAATCCAGCCTCAGGGGATCTGGCAGCCACCCATCCCAGGGTCAATCTTCTCCCTTGTGCTGTTTTATTTATTCATCCAAAGGCTCAGCCGCCAAACCTGTTTCCTTTCTTTTAATATTTATTAGTGTTTTACCTGCTTTCAAAAGGATCCCATCAGAGGCTAAGGGAAGAGGGAGGGACGAAGGAGCTGGGCCTGATTCTGTTCACCATGGAACTCACATGAGCATTCACGCCTGGCCCTGCCTTGGGATTCAGTTGCAGAAATCTTCTCTGGAACCCAGACTCATGGGAAGGGGAGAGATGAGAACTATTGGGCACTTACCAGGTGCTGAGCACTCCACCAGGAACTTGACCTGGGTCTCACAAAATCCCATGGAAGGAAGTATCTTCCCATTTTACAGATGGGAAAACTGAGTCTCAATGGGGTGAAGCAAACTCCTGAGGTCACCCAGCTGGCAAATGTGAGGCCCAGGGCTCGAATGCTGGTCTGAGCTCTATAACACCTCCACCCTAAAGAAGGGTCCTCTCCTTAAACTTTTGCCCTGGGGGTCTTCATGCTACACATGGGGAAACTGAGACTCAAACAAGCTCAAGCTCAAACCTTGTACTCATGACAAAAATCAAGACTAGACCCCAGGTTTCCCGGCTCCCATTACAGTGCTCTTTCCACCGTCCTGCCTGGCTTTGCCAAGTGCCAAGGTCAAGGTGACTGGAACCCCAAAGACTACAGAGTCCACCTCACCCTGAGAGGTCATGGAGTCCCTTCTCCTGCCTCTGGGACATTCTGTTCCTTAATCACCCTGGACATAGAAGTGGATGGTGGGGAGAAATCCTTTTAATTCTCAAATGTCCCCTAGAAAACCTTTTGGGGGAGAGCAAAGCCCAATCCAGGAAGGAAGTCCCTTCCCCCCATCCCTTCCGTCTTTGCCTGTGTATCTTTGGTGCGGGGGTCACCTTAGGAAGCCACAGTCTTCAGGGTTGTCGAGGATGTGACTGTCCTGGGGGACTGGAGAAGACCAACTGCAGCTGCTAACTCCCTGTGCAAGTGGTTCCTGGGTTTCACAGGAGGGCCTGACGAGATGATTTACAAATTGCACAAATAGAACTCAGCAGACCCGCAGTCACTTGTAAGCGAGCAGGAGACTGCAGCGGGAGCCTCCTCTCCCAGGGGCCCCTCAGAAGACACCCATGGGAAGGGCTCATAGGGAGGGGAGGGAAGGCTCCCACGTCCTGGTACCTGTCTTGGTACTGAGCAAAGAGAAGAGGCCTGTAAGGAAAGAATGGCTTCTTTGTAACTACTCTTCCATCCCCTTTTCTGTAGCTGTCTGTGGTCTGTGCCAAGCCCTCCCAGGCTGTCATGTGTGGGTTAACGCACAATAGTCACTCGACAAAAGGTTTGCCGGCCTGTAGGCTCAGCGCCTCCGCCGCTGGTAGTTGGTGCTTGTTGATTGGAATTGAGCTCAGTGAGTTCGACATCACAGAAACTGGAATCAGGAGTTTTACTTCCGGTTCCCCCCATGACTCAACATATGATCTCTCCAAGCTTCAGCAGTCTTGACTGTCACTTGGGGAAGGCGCCTGTCCGGGCTATAGTGTTTCACGGGGAAAAAAATTAGATGACAGATGGCAATGTGCTTCATATATCTAAAGTGTAATGCATTGTCATTACAAGCAGCTTTCACATGCATTCTCTCTCCTGACACTGTTAGGAAGTCCTCCCTTCGGTCTAACTTCCATCTTCCCTGCTGTGGCTTGGTAAAGATCTATGTATTCCAGACCAGTACGCCCCAAACTGGGATGGCACTACTCGTCAAAAGGTATATAGAGATAAAAATAAAGTGTGTGTCTTCTTTAAAAAAATAACTTCCTCCACTTTCAACGCGTTGTTCAGAGGAAAGAGTGTAATTTGCTTGACTGTCCCAGCCCATCAGCTTATCACTGAGGGCCTAGCAACTCCAAGAGGGGAGGATTATGCAAATAGAATTCAGCTTTCAGGAAAGTGGGCTAATCCAATATTACCAAAAGGGCTGAATTTGAGAGAAAAGGGAAAGCAACTAAGATATGTGTGCCGCAGAGACAGTGAGCTGGTCCCTGCTGTGATATGGAGAAAAGAGCCCTTACTGGCACCTGAGCCAGGGTTGTCGGAAAGGGGACCTGGTCTCCATCTTCCTGATACTCAGAGAGGGAAGGAAAAGGGAATTAGGTAGTGGACAGAGAAACTCTTTATTACATTATTTGCTTCTGGAATAGCCCCTCTTCTCCTTCTCAGAAATCTGGCCAAATGCCAAGAGGTAGGTGCGGTATTAGAAGGCTTGAAGCTTTCCCATTGAGCTTTTCACATAGAGGTAAACTCAGATCCACCAGGTAGAGCATATCGTAGATTCATAAGGTCAGACCAAGGCCTTTCCTGCCCCCTTGGGATATTTATCCAAGAGCACAGGTCACCGCCAAGATGGTGTCTGAGCGAGGGCACTTGTTGAAGAAAATGGGAGCCGACAGCACCATGGACAAGCTCCCAGAGAGGGCGCTGGGAACCTGGCTCCCTTGGTGACCTGGGATTGTGACTTAGGGATCCAGCCTAAGGTTTTCCTTTGGGAAACTGGAAGCCTATTGTCCTCTAAGCCTTTGTGGCTCCAGCACTGAAGGCAGACAATTAAACAGGCAATTCAGATGCACTTTGATAAATGCTATGATTTAGAGGAAGCGGAGGGGACCATTGAAACTCAGAGCAGAAACTCCTAACCCAGATTTAGGAGTGGAGGAAAGATTTCCAACCTGAAGGATGAGTCAGAATAACCCTGGTGAGAGAGGAGAGCGAATCTGGAATCTGTTTCAGGGAGAGAAACAGCATAGGCAAAAGCCCCGAGGTAAGAGAGGGTGTGGCTTATTTGAAGAGCTGAAAGAAGCTCCTTTGTCTGGCTGGAGCACCAGGTGGGAGGGTCTGGGTGAGGACTGTTGAAAGATGAGGTGGAGAAGTGGGCAGGGGCCAGATTCCGTAGGGCATGGAACAGAGCAAGACTCCATTCTGAGGCCAAGAGCAGGTTGCTTCAGGGTTTTGTGCAGTGAAATGACTTGATTATATTTTGCATCTTGAAAGTTCCCTCTAGCTTCAGGATGGAGACTGTATTGGGGCCAGGTAAGCCCATAACACTGGGCAGGTCAGGAAGTGACAGACATCCTGATTAGCGTGATGAAGTGGGCTGACAGGTGGGGGCCTCGGGATAGAGGGCAGTGGACACATTTGAGAGAGATTTAAGAAATGGAATTGGCAGGACTTAGATGGAGATTGCTTGGGGATGAGGAGTGAGGAGGGAGGGCTTAAGGATGACTCTTGAGGTATGAGAAGCAGGGAGGAAGAAAAGGGCGGAATCAAGAGGCATTACAGAAAAAGGGAGAGGGAGCGACTTCGAACAGAGAGCGACAGAGCCACAGAAATGAGGGCTTGGAGCGTAGGAAAGGGGAGGGCCATGAGAAGGTGGGGGGCATGATAGAATGATCAGAGTAAGGAATTCAAGTCTTTATTCTGTCACCCGTGTGTCCTGCCAGGGTGTGTCTTTGCCTGTCCACAATCACAGCCTTGCAGCAGGACTACACCGGATGGCGAGCAATATTGAACTTGACTAAAGCTACTCTGCTTGGATGGATGAGGAAATGGTCACAAGCCCAGCAGGAGCGCCAAGTGGGTGGACACGCAGCGGGCAGCCGGCCAGGGAAGTGCGAGTGAGTTTGGCTCCTGACTGCCATGAGCCTGGGGCAGGTGACCCTTCCTCCAAGCCTCAGTTTCTCACCCTGTAATTCAGAGGCTGGGTCGCTTCTCCATCCGCTTCCCTACAGTGGAAGGGACTGGAGACTGGAAGGACACGTCTGGGCAGGGCCAGGTCTGTCACTTGTCCCGGGGTTAGTATATTTCACTTGGTGGATTGATTCAGAGCATCGATCACTTGACAAAGCCTAAAGGGAGATGGGTTGGATAAACTAACTTCTCCGTTTTCCAGAAAATCCCAGCCTGCGGTACTGAGTGCCCAGGGTAAGGAGGACAAGGCCACTAGCTCATAATATGTACTGGATGAATGAGTGGGTGGATGGATTAGATGAGCAGGTAGACGGATGGGTGGACGGGTGGGTGGATGGATAGGTGAAGACAGGGATGGATGAATCAATGGATGGGTGTATGGATGTATGGACGAGCAAACACCTGAGTGATCACCATGTTCTTATGGGCTCTAGGCATAGGCAAAGCGTCTTGGAAGGTTTCAGAAGTGCTACAGAGCCACCAGCCAGGCAGCCTATGTCCGGGAGCAGGGTAGGCAACAGCCTACTTTGTGGTTCATGAGAAGTTCCAAGGCCATTAGCCACAACCTGAGAAGGTCGCCTGACATAACATTCCTTTGGGAGTAACAGTTTCCAAAGGTACCTGCTAGAATAGAAGGGAAGAAGAAAGCTGATAAGAGGATCCGGGGCCTAGGCCAGGTCAGTTTAGGTGGTAGGTCTAGATCTGGTGAATGGGTAGATGGATGGATGAATGAATGGATAGAGGTCCTTGGGAGGCTCAGAAAGAGGGACACGGGGACCTTTGGGCTTCAGGTAAAGATAAACGCTACCAGCTTCACAGCCCCCGTACTCCTAATCCCTCCACATCTCTTCCCCCACTTTTCAGCCTAGGGGTTAAAAGCAGAAGTACTGGGCTTCCCTGGTGGCGCAGTGGTTGAGAATCCACCTGCCGATGTAGGGGACGCGGGTTCGTGCCCCGGTCCGGGAGGATCCCACGTGCCGCGGAGCGGCTGGGCCCGTGAGCCATGGCCGCTGAGCCTGCGCGTCCGGAGCCTGTGCTCCGCAATGGCAGAGGCCACGACAGTGAGAGGCCCGCGTACCGCAAAAAAAAAAAAAAAAAAAAAAAAAAAGCAGAAGTACTGAGACCATCTGTCTGGTTCTAATCCAAGGTCCAGTACCTTCTAGAAGCATGAATTGGACTGAAATACCTAAGCCTCAGTTTCTGTATCTACAAAATGGTGACAACAAAAGAACCTGTGTCTTAGAATTGGAGAGATTAGAGATCACTTATAAAGTGCTTAGCACAATCCTGAGACATAGAAAGGGCCCCCCCAATATTATTTATTAGCTTCCATGAACCGTGCTTTGCTCCTGCGGGGTCCCTTGCCCACGATGCCCTCTCCTTTCTCTCCACTCTCCCCTAACTTTACTTATCTTTCACTGCCCAGCTCAAAGTCTGCCCCTTTCAGGAAGCCTTCTTTGACCAACCTCACTCCATCGCTTTGTGAGCTCCTAAAGGGTAGGGAAAAAGTCAAGGAGTCCTTTGGCTTCTCCCTGGAGCCTTCAAGATGGGAGGCGCTCAGTTACTGTAGATGACTGTCCCTGTCAAAGGAAGCTGAGAAGGCTGTCCCAGAGCCTTCATTGCCTGCACCTCCCCCCGTGCCTCCTCTTCCAGATAAATTGCTAGTAATAAAGGCATATTGAACTGGCCTGTCCTCTTAACTGGTGATTTGGCAAAGGACAGACTCCCTGCTAAGCACTAAAAGGCTTTAAAATTCTTTATTGAACTGCCTCTGAGAGCCCATGCTGGATCTTAGGTACTGGCAGGATCCAGCCTGGAGTTTCCCTGGGCAGGACCACGGAGAGATAAAGGGCCCCGTGCATCTTCCAAGAGGCTGACGGGAGGTAGCCAGAAGCCTGGGGTCTGGCCCCATTCTCAAGGGTGTGAGTGTTCTCTCTCCCTTCCCCTCTAGATTTGACCCAAGGCAAACAACAGAAGCCTATCTAAGGACATTTGGGTGCCAGAAAATAGTGCAGCCCCTCAGGGGACTCAGGAAAGTCTGGGTTTGCTGTGGCCCCTTTGATCTCTGGGTAAGGTGGCAAGGATACGCGGTAGCATCTTACGTAAAGGCGAGGCGGACCATACGTGGTGGATGAGGTTGCCAGGGAAGGCCGTCTGCTTCTTGGGGAAGGGAGAAGCGTCCACTATCGAGGGGTGCAGTGACTTCCTAAACTCGTCCTGATGCCGGAAAAGTTTTGACAAGATGATACAGTTAAGCATCCAGGGTCGTGGGCACGAGGGGGTTGGAATGGAAGGTGGCTTGGTAATTCTTCCCAGCACGTATTCCCATTGGTTGAGCACCTCCTAGATGTCAAGCTCTGGACTTAGGACTTTTTACCTACACCCCTCACTCAGTCCTGATAGCCGCATCATAAGCCCCCTTTACTAAGAAAGGAAGTCTCACATTGAGAGAGGTTAAGCAGCTAACTCAAGATGTAATGGCAAGAAAGTGGCAGAGGTGGGATTAGCGCCCATGATCTTTCTCACACCCCGTACATTGTTTCTCAGGAGCTTGGAGACAGGGAAGAGTGCGGCAGGTTTGGGTGAGCAGTCCTCAGTCTACCCTCCTCCCTTCCTCCCCTTCTTGCATAGACCTCACCAGATATGACCAAGCGCGGAACTTTGCCCCAGGCACTTCCCCAGCTGTTTGTCTCTTGGACTTGCTGGGGAAGGAGAAATCCAGAAGTCACTTGATCTGGGTTTGGACAGAGAGGCACGTGTGGTCCTGGCTCTGGGCCCTGGCCTCTGCTTAGCTAGTGATAGCTGGGGCAAGTCCACGGCCTCCTCTGGGCCACTTCTTCTGCCTGATCAGTACAGAGGGTGGTCTTGGACATCTCTAAAAGCCATTCCAAGGTGAAAACTCCAGGGTCTTATGACCGTGTCTTTTAAAAGCGTTGGTTAGAGAGCATCTCAGCCTATTGACTTTGTGGAATCAGAAAAGAAGCCATTTGGGGACTTTGACTTCATCCTGTGAAGGAAAATTTGAATGTTTTCATTGCAAGGGATTATAATAAGAGAGATTATTTTCTAGAAGCCTCCTGGTCTGGCATAGTAGCAGGTGTGTATCGATGTTACAATATCTGTCCATCTCTCTGCCTCCGCATAACTACCTTCCATGCCTAGGCCACCATCATCCCTCATCTGAAAGACTGCAAGAACCTCCCAACTCTTCTCTCCACCCAACTCCTGTCCTTAGCAGAGACAGTGCTGGGTGATCACCAGATCTCAGTGTTACCCTCTCCCTGGGCATCTGGTCAAACTACATTTCCCAACTCACTTGCAGTTGCAGCCATGTGGCAGGGTTCTAGCCAGTTGTGAACAAGAAACGAACCTTTGTTGCATCAAGCTACTGAGATTTGGGGGCTCTTTTGTGAATGCAGTACAACCTAGGCTATCCTGACTCACACAGGTGTAGTCCACTTTCTGCACAACAGCTGGAGAATTACTTTCAAAAGATAAATTTGAATTATCTTCAAAACATGTCGCTCCCTACTTAAAACTCTCTACTACATCTGACGCTGCACAATGAAGAACGTCTACAAAGCCCTGTGTGAGAGATGCCTGTCTCCTCTCTGGCTCATGTTCTCTCTTCCCTCTGTCCCCTGTGATCCAGGCACACGTCTGATCTCTGGACAGTGTACCCAAGCTCAGCCCTTCCGTAGACACCCTTTTTGCCTGGGACTCTCCTCCTTGTCATACAGAGCTCAGTTTCATTGTTACTTCCTAAAAGGCACCTTTTCTGACCAGCCAACCTCAGAAGCCCCAGTTACTCTCTGTCACAACATCCTAAATTATCTACACCACACTTATCACTGTCTGATACTTGCTTTGCTAATTCATTAATGAATGGTCTGTCTCCCCACCCCACTAGAGCAGGGAGATGGTTTGTCTTACTCAACACTGTATTTCGGTGTCTAGAATAGTTGCTGGCATAGGGTAGACACTTTGTGAGTGCCCGTGGACTGGGAAACACGAGCTTATAAAAGCTATAACTTTTATAGCTCTGTGAGGTGGGGATTACTATACCCATTTAGCACAAGAGGAAACTGAGGCCCAGAGAAGTCAAAACCAGTAAATGGCAGAGCTCAGATTCCAGCCTGGCTCTGTCACACTCCACGGACATCCTCTTTCTACTCTATAATGTTTTGCCTCTTTTGAAGGTATTTTAATTACATGGGGTTTATGATCCAGCACAGAGAAGGGAATCTACTCTGTCTTTGGTAACTTCTTTTTACTCAGCCCTTGCCCTCAGGGCTTCCCTGTCCGATGGGGGAGACATGGTTCTTTTCTCCTGAAAGAACACACAGGCTGAGGCTGAAGACAGAATCCCAGCAGCTCCAAGAATCACAAGGGCGTTGACAAAGTAACGTTTAGGTGGACACCAGTCGTCAGGGCACATGCAAATTCGCCAGGAGAGGGAGAGAGGGAGGGAATGAGAGGGAGAGAAAGACAGAGAAACGGAGACAGAGAGACAGAGTGCTATGATCAGGGGGCATCCACCCCTCCCTCCCCAGTGAGAGGAGGAGAGCAGACCGTCCCATGGACCAGCCGGCAGAGGACTCAGATGCTGCCAAGGCTCCCCCAGCAACAGAAAATGAGTCTGAGGACACACAAAGGGGAGGTGGTGGGGAGCCAGGGCCAGGGGTGCAGGTTCTGACCATGGCCAACTCCTGCACCAGTGGGTTTCCACTGCTGCATCAGGCACCCCGAACTTTCCCTTGTGAGCCAGTGTGGGGAAGGGGAGGCAAGATCTAGAAAGAGAACAAGTTTTGTTTTTTAAGGCTGGAACTTCTTCTCTTGACACATGGCTCTCGGCCATTCCTCTGGTCTCAACCAGACAGATATAGGATACAGGGTGAGGAGAGATGCTGCTAGCGCAGAACTGGCCTCGGGTTGTGAAGTGGCAATCTGGCCAAGTTCTCCAAGCTCAGAAAGGCTGCCCAGGATACCCACGCTGCTTTTGCACAGAGAGCTGCCCCTGCCAGGACCACCTGTGCATCTCCCCTCACCTTCTCCATCTGGTGAGATGATGCAGGCACCCATGCCTCCAACCGACCTGGATGTCACCTCCTCTCTGAAGTCTCTTCATATCCGACCACTCAGCAGCTTACTCCCCCTGCTTCCTCCCTCCAGCAAGCCCCTGGCCACTAGTCTATGCCCTGCACTCCACCCCCCACCGCCCACTCCCTAACTCGGCTGCCGTCTTTGATCTCTTAGATCACTGCAGCGGCCTCCAACCCAGAGCCCCTGACCCACTCTGGGGCTCCCCAACCCCCACCCGGTCCCAGTTCATTGACCTCACAGCTGCAAGCCCCCACGTAGACCGTGCCTGCACCTGCCGTTCCTCTGTGTAAAAAAGCGTCCCCTTCTTTGCCCTCAGGGTTAAGTTCAAGCATCTTATCAAGATGAATACCTCATCTAGGACCCACTCACCCCTCCAGCTGCTTTCTGCTTCTTTGCCTCTTCCCATCTAGACCCCAACTAGATGGCCCACTTTAATTTTTGGGCTTGCCACACTCTCTCCCATTTTAGGGGGCCTGCACAGGCTTTGGGCTAAGTCTGCCTCCTTCTTCAATGCTTAGCTCCTACTTTCCTTCCTTGGGAAGCCAGCCCTGACCGCTCAAGTCTGGGTTGGGCATCCATGCTACATAACCTGTTCATCACTTGACAAGAGGTTCTGATCTACGTCTTCTGCAGCCCCCAACAGGATGTAAGCTCCTTGCGGGCAGAGAGAACCTGTCTTGCTCTGTGCTGGGCTCTCAGCATCTACCACAGAGCCTGGCAGCCCGGGGTGTCCAAGAAATGGTTGTTAACTAAATGAATGATGTGGGGATGTTGGATGAATGAATGAGTTTCACCCAGGGCACCTTGCCCGAGAGAACTCGCCACGTGGCCTCCTCGGACCTTGTCTAACCTATACCTGTGTCCTAAGGACCACGGTGCGCAAAAGCAAACATACTGAGTCGTTTCTCGAGGCCCCAAGAAGGAGGCTGTCTGTCTGCTTTGGTAGCATTTTCCCAGCCTCCTCCCCTCTAATCGTTCAGAAAGCCACAGCTGCAAGTTGCCCTGGTCGAATGGAAAATTCCAGCATCGCTCTGCTACAAAAGCAATCTATAAATCACGCTCCACAACTTTGCCAGCATCACAGAAGCCAGCCTCCGACTGTCTGCCCAGAGCCTCCCACGTTGGGCAAAGTTTTGAGCTATACGGAGGGGTTACTTCCGGCAGCTTGAAATGTATCGCAGTGTCTCCCTTCAAAGTCAAGTCAGCCAGCACTGGCCCCGCCCCCGCTGTGTGCACAGCCCCGTGTGGGCAGCGTGCAAGGCACAGAGGCAGGGAGAAAGCCTAGACTCAGCTTGTAGGAAATCTCCAGTCCCAACCGGCTGGCTGCCTCTCCTTCGGCGTGCTCTGTGGGCATCTCTCTTCAGGGCTAAGGAATCATCCTCCGTGCCCTGTGGACACCTCTGTGCTTGGGCTTTTTCCTTTTAGCTCTATTGGCCTGGGCAGACTGTGAGTGCACGGGAGGAGGAGGAGAGGCTTGGGGAAGGAACTCATATTCTGAAATACTTAATAGGAGTGTGGACACTAAAGCCAAACCTCCAGGGTTCGAATCCCACTTCTTTAATTTACCAGCTGTATGATCTTGAGCAAGCTGTCGCCTCTCTGTGCCTCAGTCTCCTCATCTGTAAATGGGGACAAGGACAGTACCTTCCCAGAGGGTTGCTATGAAGATGAAATGAGCCAACATATGTGAAGCGCTTAGACAGTGACTGGCCTCGGGTCAATGCTCAATAAACATTCGCTTCTATTGTTGTTGCTATTGATATTATTTGCCAGGCACCATGGCATGCACTTGCCAGCATGATCTCATGTTATAGCCACAGTACCTCAGAGGGGGGTACGATTCCTTTCATTTTCCAGGCGAGAGAACAGAGGCTCTAGACACCAGTGCCCTGCCACGCCCACCTCAGGCTGCTTCCAGCCTGGGCTCACTGGCCAGAGCACTGGGGCAGCTGCAGGGAAGTGGCCATCCCCTGAAACACCTCTCTGCCAAGCGCTCTGGAGGCTCACCCTCAAAGGACAATGCCCTCCTTCCCCGCTACTACCCAGGATGACAAAGACAGGTAGTGGGTGGACGGCGGCCCGTCCCAGGTGGGATTCTGATGGCTCAGAGGAGGAAGGGGATACACCTGCTGCTCCCCCAGCATGGGTCAGAGCCCCAGTCTTGTCTCTGGAAGCCTAACAGAGCTGGCCCCATCCTCGGGGCCACAAGGCCGGCAGCCCTGTGAAATGGGGGATTCACATCAACTGACCATCTCAACAGAAAAAGACAAAGGCTAGCGTGGGGTTCGGAGTCGGAAGGACCTGGGTTCGAGTTCCAGCCCTGCAACTTGTGGGAAATCCCATCACACATCCGAGCCTCAGGTTCTCCATCCGTCCAATGGAGCTGCTTATAGCTCCTGTTTTGGGTGGTGCATGGGCAACCATTAGCTTAATGCCTGGCATGATATGAATCACCAAGAAGGATTCATTCTCCCCTCCTTGAGTCCCAAGCAGCTTCCAGAGAGCCTCGGCAGCTGAGGAATTTCCTATAATATTCTGAGAGCCTAGGGTGGGGCTGAGCCTCAGGGTGGCCTGGGGCCCCCGGAGGCGCTCAAGTCTGTGACTTGTGTGGGCAGAACAGCTCTCTGGTGCCACAGTGGCATGCTAGACAGGCTGCCGCAAACCCACACAGTGGTTTGGTGTGAATGAATAAGAGGTGTCCCAGGAATGAGGCTCGGTAATCAGGGAATAGGCTGAGTCAGTCCTCTTTGCCTTCTCGGTCAGGCATAACTCCGGGGACGCCACAGCAAGACACCCGCCGCCATCTTTGCAGGAAGCCCAAGGTGATGAGACCGCAGAGGATGAGCCTGGGGGTTGCAGTCCTAAGCTCCACGAGGATAATTAAGTTGACTGGTGTTAGATGGAGGGAGATTACAAGATACACGTTCCCAGGGGCGCGAGACATGGGGAAGAGGGAGGGGGCCTGTCTGCGGAATGCTGAGATGGTGTAATTAGCTCAGAAAAACCAAGAACAGGACTACAGGCAGGAAGATGTGGGGCCTGATGCGGCAGGAGCGCCAGGCAGAGTGGAGCCTGTGGGGGGCTGAGATGCCAACGGTCTCTGAGAGACGTTCATTCAGGGGGCAGGAGAGACTCCTCCACAGGCTCAGGGGGAGCGTCTGGGAGCACAGCACACTGCAGCTCCATCCCAAGCCCCTCAGAGCTGAGATGCTGCTTGAAAACGATATGAACTGAGATATTTTCTCCTTTTTATTTCAAGCAAGTCCCAGATTCAAGGGCAGAAAGAGGGACAGAGAGCTGGCCAGAGCTGGCCAGTTCAAGGCCAGATTTCAGAATTAGGGCATCAATCTTCACTTTCCCTGCAAGAAATAACCCTTGCCTTTCAGAGGTCTGGCTCCCCGTTGGGTTCAAGGCTAACTACTCCTGCCCCGAAAGGCGAGAGGCATCAGTCAGGAGGCGGCTTGGCCCGAGGGTTAATGGTGTTTGAATCCCGATCCGAATCTAAGTGGCTTTGGGAAGCTGGTGGGATTCCTTCCTATCTTCAGGCTGCTGTTCTCAATACGTCTGCAGAGGACGGTACCCCAGCCACCTCACCCTGCCAAACACAACACGAGTAATCGAGGAAGCAGAGCCTGGCTCAGTGCCTGGCACACAGTAGGAATGCATCGCATACTTGTTCGCTGATAAATGCAACCTATCCAAAAAGTACAGAAAAGAAAGAAATAAAAATGTCAGCTGAGGAAATTGAATGCCTAAAGAATACAAGGAAAGCCACCACATGCTTATTAAAGAGAATAAATGAATTCATCTAATTTGTAGGATGCAAGATAAAGCCACACACAAAAAATCAATTGCATTGTATTCTTACATCCCAGAGACCCACAGAAAATCCAATGAAAAAGATTCCATTTATAGGGCGTCCTTGGTGGCGCAGTGGTTAAGAATCCACCCGCCAATGCAGGGGACACGGGTTCGAGCCCTGGTCCGGGAAGATCCCATATGCCGCGGAGCAACTAAGCCTGTGAGCCACAACTACTGAGCCTGCGCTCTAGAACCCGTAAGCCACAATTACTGAAGCCTGTGCACCTAGAGCCTGTGCTCTGAAACGAGAGAAGCCACCGCAATGAGAAGCCCGCACACCGCATCAAAGAGCAGCCCCTGCTCACCGCAACTAGAGAAAGCCCACGCGCAGCAACGAAGATCCAACACAGCCAAAAATAAAATAAATAAAATTTTTAAAAGATTCCATTAATAATAATAAAAAATAAATGCTTGAGAGTTCTTTCCATTTGGGACCCAAGATATTTGTTCAAAGAAATTATAAAAACCCAATGGCGGCTCAATATTAGGAAAGCCATCAACATAATTCATTATGCTAGTAAATTAAAGGAGAAAAACCATATGATTATTTCAATAGATTCTTAAGAAGCACTTAATTAATTTTTCTTTATAAAAACTCTAGGTGAAATTGGAATAGAACTAAAATTCCTTTACATGACAAAAATAGCATTTATTGGAAACCAGCGGCAAGTACCATATGCAATGTTAAACGCTATTCTACGAAAAACAGAAATAAGACAAGGAAACATATTACAAGCATCCTGGAGATTTTAGGCAATGGAATAAGGCAAGAAATTATAAGCAATTCAATGAGTAACAACAACAACAACATTTACGTAATGCCAGACACTGTCCTAAATTCATTATGTGAGATGAGAAAACGGGCATGGAGTTTAAGTAACTGGTTCAAAGTTACAAAGCTTCTAAGTGGCAAAGCTAGGACTCGAATCTCAGTGATCTGGTCCCAGGACATGTGCTTTTATACATTATGAGATACTGTCTCTCGGGTGTTAGAAGAGAAAGGTTATTATTTGCAAATAATATAGTTACATAACTTTTAAAAATCCAAAAGATTGAAATTAAACAAAAAGCCTATTAGAAGGGCCAAGTGTCAGTAAGATGCTTGCATAAAAGACAAACATACAAACATCACCAGCATCCTTTATTCCACTCGGCAGAACCTCTACAGCAGCACCTTGCACCCTGCCTGGGACATAGTGGACACTTGATAACTATTTGTTGAAAGATGAATCAATAGAGAGTACAGCATCGTTTGGAAAGGCCAAAAGGGTTCAGCAATGCGACTGGATTTCTTGGAGGGATCCACTGAACGACTTCCCTCCAGCCTCCAGCTGGTCCCCCTCCAGCACGTGCTCTCAGATGCAGAGGAAGGCCTCCAGCATCACCTGCAACAAGCCCTTCAAAGCAGAGAGCCCTGCCCGTCCCGTCGCGGCCTGACACTGTGGGATCATGACATGCTGTGTTCACAGAAAACTAGAGCACCATCACGCTCTAGTTAACATATGAAAAGCACTTCCTGCAGGCTGGGAATTGGCAACAAATAGTGTGATTTATTCTCCCAATTGGGATGATTTTGAGAGGTTGGTGCTATTATCATCAGCCCATTTTGCAGGCACTGACCTGGAGGCCGAGAGAGGGGACAGAGGAAGAGGCAGAGCCTGGAATTGAACTCAGATCTTTCTGCTTCCAGCGTCCCTTTTGCTAAGCGGCCTCTTCACCACTGGTCCACACGCTCCTTGGACCACAGGCTGTTCTTCTTTGGGACACCACCAAACACAGTGTCCTGCACGTCAGGACTCGGGTCGGGTCCACTTGGACTTTTAGGAAGAGTGGACTTGTAGGGTGTTCACGGAACACCAACAAGGCTGGGTGGTAGAAGGCAGCAGAGGGGACTCTGCCAGCTCTGCGTAGTGATAGAGGCTCCTGGTGGCCAGGAGGTGGGAAGAAGCAAGTGGTGTCGGGGCATGTTTGGAGGGTAGACTCAATGGAAGAGCTGTAGGCTGGGGGTGGGGCAAGGGAAGGGAAGAGCAGAAAAGATCCCTAGGGTTTTGGCTGAAGTAACTGGCTGGATGGTGATGCCACTTACTGAGACAGAGGGAAGAATGGCAATGGGTTTGGGGGAGAAGTACAGAATTTTGCTCTGGCTGTGTCAAGTCTGAGATGCTTATCAGACATCTCTGCGAGGGGTCTCCACTGCCTGGAACCCCAACTGCAGCTCGTTCTTCTCAGGTCCCTGAGTGCCCTCAGCCTTCTCCTCCTCTTCCTTCTCCATCCTTCGCCAGGGCCCGATGGGATTTCCATGGGCTACCCTCAAGGCCTTTGCACGTGCCCTTGGCTCTACTGGCCACGCCCTTTGTCCCCTCCTCACTCCGGAACAGCCCCAGGTTAGGGTGGGGCTCCTGCTCTGTGGCTCTGTGGCTCTGTGACATCCCGTCTCTCCCCAAAGAGTGTGAGCCGGGGTCGGCGTCTCGGTGTTGCACCCAAAACTCCGCGCAGGTTTCCTGTAGGTTTTTGTTCCATACGTGAAGGAAAGAAGGCCTGAAGGGATCATCTGGAGATCTCACCAAGTCCGAGCCCACACGTTCAGACAGGACTCGCTCCTCTCCATCTCCAGATATCAAGCCTGGCGTGATTTGATATCCATGGAGTACACCTGGTTAAAGGGGCACATTTAAACCACTTAAGGAAAGAAACGGCTTTCCCACACCCTCAATTATTTTGGCAGCATCTGCTCGTGTATAATTAATGTGCCAATTGAAGTGACTGTTATAACCATGAAAGCAGGTCCCCCAAGATCCACTGCTTGACATCACTTGTTTTGACTCATCTGAGTTACTCCACCATCTTGCAACGTAATAATAATAATAGTTAATAATAATAATCAACAAATTCATTTCTTGAAGGACAGTCTCCAGTTCAGACTTTCCACTAATCCAGGCCACCCTTCTCCCTCATTGTTGGGATTCCTGAAGGCTGTGTTCCAAGACCCGGCTCTGGATGGTAGCATCGAACGTTTTCTCAGGTTCATCCAAGGGACGTGGGCAGATGCCCTGTGCGAGGGGGGCGTGCAGGGAGGGGCGCGGGAGGGGAGGGTCCTGTCCTTTCCACCTGTCTACTCTGCTCTGCACGTTTGTCTCAGGGTAGGCGAACCGTGCTGTCTGTGTCATCTCTGCAGGTGGAAGCTGTGTTTTCCCTTGGGTCCTCCTTTGGTGTTGACAGCCCCTGCTTGGATCTGTACCGCTGCCTCTGCAGACAGGTGGCTCTGGCTGTGCCATGATGAGGACGTCCTGAGGCAGCCAGCCCCGCCCCGTCTACTGGCCCTCTCTGTCTCACTCCGTGCCAGAGCTAAGGAGCTTCCCAAAGGGGGATCTGGATGGCCTCTGTCAGTTCTGTGGACAAGCCTGGATGCTGAGAAGGTTGGCTGTAAGGGGAAGTCAGGCCAGTGGATGGATCCTGCGCCGTCTTTACTGTCTGCGAGGCTTGGGGTCAGTTACTTTACCTCTCTGAGCCTCAATGTTCCCAACCCTAAAATGGACAATAGTGCCGGCATCACGTGGTTTCTGTGAGGAGCCAGTGGGATGATTTTGTAACGTCCCTGACCCAGCACCAGACCTAAACCATAGCGATGGCATTGAGGAGGAGGAGGAGGAAGAAAGAGGGGTTCAGCCCTTCTGAGGTTCAGCCCTCGGGTTGCCTGTCACTCGGGTGGAAATTCTTCCCACACCCCAGGACGGTATTTACGACCTTCAGTGGAGCCTAAAGAGAGTATTGCTTTGGAGTCAGAGAGTGGGTTCAAAGCTTGACCCAACCTCTCCTTAGTAGCACAACTCAGAGCAAGTTGCTTAACCCCATCTAACCTCAGTCTCTCAGGCTCCGACATGAGAGTGAGCGGGTCCAGCTTGCAGGACCTTTTCTGCCCTTCCCCAGTCCTTCCTTTTCCTTTTCCTTTTTTTTTTTTTTTTTTTTTTTTTTTGCGGTACGCCGGCCTCTCACTGTGTTGTGGCCTCTCCCGTTGCGGAGCACAGGCTCTGGACGCGCAGGCCCAGCGGCCATGGCTCACGGGCCCAGCCGCTCCGCGGCATGTGGGATCTTCCCGGACCGGGGCACAAACCCGTGTCCCCTGCATCGGCAGGCGGACTCTCAACCACTGCGCCATCAGGGAAGCCCCTTCCTTTTCCTTTGATCAAAGATCCCTGAGGTCTCTGAACGCCCACAGCTTCTTCCTTCACGGGAGCACACAGGAGATGAGCCTGGAGAGGCAGGCAAGGGCCAGACCCTGTAAGAGAACACCAGGGTTCGGGTCTTTGTCCCAACAGCAACAGAGAGGCCTCAGTGACGAGTTTCAGGCAGGGTGACATGGACGGAGATGTGTTGTACGACACCTTCAGCTGCGGACTGCTCTTCTGTGTCTGGTCTTACTAACTCCCTTCACATTGTCCCCCCACCTCTCTGCCCCCAGGTGTCTGAAGCCTCCTCTCTTTTGAATGTTCACTCAAGGGTGGGGCACCCACATGAAGCAGATTCCCAGAACATCTACAATCACCCCTCTCCTGGGCAATCTAGAACTTTCTGGATACCTGGTGTCCCACACTTGATGTGTGGGCTAGCCAAGCTGGCTGGAGGCCCCATCCCTACCTTGTCATGATGTCATCGCTGGGCGGCTGAACTTGACGTAGCACCGAATTCCAGAGCTGAAATGGACAGTATCATCCTGTTCTGGGCTCCCTTGGGCAAGGAAGCCAGAAATTCTTTCTGTTGTGTTTTTGATAGGAGGCCACTCTAAAATTTGCTTAGACACTCTCAGGGGTGGGGAACTCACCAGTCCTCAAGTCACCCATCCATTTTTCTAATTGTGAGACAATTATTCACCTCAGCTAAAGGTTTCCTTCCATGTCACTCAGCCACATCAGGTATTCGCTCATTCATTTATTTATTCTCTAAGCTATGTGCTCAGATACAAACAGGACACCTGGTCTTTACATTCTGGAAGGGAGACATTCAACTATTAGAATTGATTCCCCTGTTGTGAGCTCTCAGCCAGCAGGCACCTGTCCTTCTGGGGGCAGTTACCACAATTTCAAAGAAATTTGACAGTCTTCCAGTCCACATCTGTTTCCCTGCTTCACTACAAGCTCCATAAAGACAAGACCCCACGGTTCATACTCACTGCTCTAGTACCAATGCTTGGCACATAGTAGATGCTCAAGAAATACCTGCTGCATCAATGAACATGTGCGTCCAGTGTGTTAAGTCCTAGGGTAGAGTTCTGAGCATTTTAAGATGCCTGGGTCATGGTGATTGCATGAAGAAGAAGATGGAAGGGAAAAAAGGATGGGGAAATGTCTCTGGGGGTGACACTGCAGCTGACTTTGGAGGGCAAGTTGGGCTTTGCCAGATGGAGCGGGGAAGGGCGTCACAGGCAGAGGAAGTGGCACTTGCATTAGCACGGAGGTGGGAAAAAGCTCTGGCATGTTCCAAGAACTGCAAGTAGGCCATATGATTCCAGTGGTGGGCCCATTTGGGAACGTGGTAGGAAGCACGGCTGGAGAAAATCAATCAATGGAGCTTGAATCAAGAACCTTGCATGCTGGGCCAATGACCTTGAACTTGGTCCTTAAGGCAATGGGGAGCTCTTGCGAAGCGTGGGGCAGCAGTGGTGTGTTTTAGAAAAGGGCCAGGCTGTGCCTGTCTGCATCGGGGTGACTGTGCGATGACCCTAGGGACATCTCTAAGCCTCTTGGGAAGAGGACACGGTCACTCTTCATATAAGGACAACACACCCAACCCAGAAAAGGTGAGGAGAGGAGGAGCGGGAAGGACTTAGGAGGGAGAAGCGTCCTGAGCTGGTTTTCTGGGAAACATCTCTCATTTCAGTCATGTTCTTTTATGTCACTGGTGTGCTGGAGCGGAAGTTTGCCTTTAATCCTCCTCCCACAAGTTAAGTCAGCCCCCTTGTCATTTAAACCCAGCAGGGCTCAACTAGGCAGAGTCGGCTGGAAATCACACTCTGGTATTAATACAGCTCTGGCATCCACTGACCCAGAGGGTCCGACAGCACCTCGGGCCGGGATTTCCGCCCTGATGAAGAATTGCCCAAGCCCCACCCCGGGGAGCACCTGGCTGTGGAGCGCCAGCCTCTTCCACCACCCCAGGTCTGCTGGGGGAGAGGAAAGGAAGGGGGGGGGGCGTGGTTTGGCTGTAAAATGGGAAAGAGCACATCCTATAGAGACCATCTCACTTCATGCTATCATTTTACTGATGAAACTCCTGAGGCTCAGAGAGGGGAAGTGATTTGCTCAAGGTCACACAGCAGGACATTTTGCCCCCGGGCCCCTGCTCTTTTCTTTTCTGCGCATTTGGTCAGTGCGCACAAACTCCCCATCACTGCGTCTACCTTGGATCTGCCAGTCTACCCTGTCTTCTTTTCAGGACCATCCAGTGGGACAGCCTGTTACAGGTGGAGTCCACATGTGCTCCAATAGGACATCTTGTTATTTGGGCATCAACTCCAGCTGTTGGCACTCTCCCCGTCACCCCACCGACAGTCTGGGATCCAAGAGCCCTGATAAGCCTTGTGTGAGCACCTCTAGGCAGAGAAACGGTCTCATTGCCAATATCAGAAACCTGATCTTAATTCCCCAAAGAGGATCGATTTCTCTGGTCAGAACACCTTCCCTCATGCCAGAGTGCGCAGTGAACTTCAGCCAAAGCAAGCTGTTCCTTTTCCCCCTCTTACCTCCTTCTCCCGTCCCAGAGTGTCCGTGCACACAGCTGGGTTGGCCGGTCTGTGGCATCTGGACTAAGCCCATCCCCCCCACCGCTCTTTCCATCTAAAGCTGAATGCTGTACCCCTCCCCGCCAGGTCCCTGGAAAGCTCAAGGACCACAGGCTTCCTGTCACAGCCTTGCAGCCCCTTGGTCTCCGAGACCCATCCTGAGTACCACCTTGGTGACCCGCAGGTAGAGGTAATGACGCCCTCCACGTTTCACCCTCACAAGCCCTGGACACCTGATGTTGCCATGCTTGAGCCTTTTAGGGGGTGTCACAGACCCTTTTGAGAATATTCGGTCCCTTTCCACTAAAAAAATGTACACAACATATTGGGCATACTTTCTGGGGATCCAAGCACCTCCAGAAGCCTATCCACCCACTCCCTAGGGATCCAGAGACGCCACATAAGGACTCTGGTCCAGGGCCCGTGGGTACCACAGCACACATTGGAGAAGCAGATAGATAAAACTCAGCCACAGACACAAAGACAAGACGGATAACTAAAATACCAGGTGATACCTCTCTAATCGAAGAATGTACCAAATGCTGACTGAACGTAAGCTGGAGGATCTCTGAATTCTTCTTGATGACCAAGGTCAGAAGGTTTCACAGAGGAGGGAATGAGTAAGAGCTGGCCAGGGACAGGAGTGAAGCCTATTTCTCCTGCACTGAGGGTGAGGGAAATGGCTTTTCTGTAGGCATCTCCTTTGTTTCGCACAAACCCCTGGGAGATGCCTGGGGGAGCCAATCAAGCCCATCGGCTGGATGAGGAAACAGATCTTTACAATTTAATGACACCTGGACTTGCAAGCTCTCCCCTGGAGGGAAGAGGGTCCTTCTTTGCATCTCCAGCCTCAGGTACCATGCACTGAGCAGGGTTATGTGAATGGCTGTCACCCACAGGCCACTGAGTTAATTGGATGGTTAGAGCCGGAACCTTTCCTCCAAATACCAAATGCATTGCTGAATCACCCTAGACTCCCCTAAACTCTCTGAGCAGCCACTTCCACATCCTTGAAGAGGAGAATGATGCTGCCGTCAGTTGCGGATTGCAAGACAGGGCAAGTGTGGAATAGATAATGCCCTTGGTAACTTATGAGCGACATGCAAACGGAGATGGGCCAGATAGAAGCAATGGTGTCTTTATGTTATCTGCAAGGTTTGTCCAGAAGTTCAAGGTCAAATCCTTTCAATACTCAAAACCTCAAGGCTATTCCACAACTGGCCTTAGCGCTTCCCTCAGCACACTGAAGCCAGGCTTCTGCCCCCACTAACTCTGAGGGGGCTGCTTTGGTCCAGGACAATCCTCGGTTCTCTTAAGCCCTCTCACTGCGACATTGGAGGCAGCTGACTAGTCTCTGTTTCTTGGATTACTTTCTTCCTTTGGGATCTGGGCACCACACTCTACCAGCTTGCTTGATATCTTGCTGGCTGCTACTTCTCCATCTCTTCACTGGCTTCCTTTTCTGTCTCTAAATCTTGAGGGCCCAGGGTCCACGCTGGCTGCTCTTCCGTTGCCCGCTCCCTGGGGGGATCATCTCATCCAGGCCCATGGCTTTAGATCCACCCATACTCTGATGATCCTCAAGGGTAAATCTCCTGTCCTGACCTCTCCCCAGGATCCCAGATTTAGCTTCCCCTGCTGCTTTGACCGCTCCATCTCCGTGTCTTAGAAGCATTTGGAACGTACCATGGCTGATAAAGAACTCCTTCTAACCTTCTTCTCCGCCTACCCTCCCAGTTTCAGGAAACAGCGCCATCCCTCACGTCTAGCTGCGAAAGCTCGAAAGCCAGGAGCCATCCCGAATCTTCCCTTTCCCCCCACCCCCCTCCACATGTCAGCAAGCCCTTGGGACTCTACCTGCAAGTCACAGCAGAATTTCTTTGCCCTCCTATCATCTCCACCACCGCCCTCCTGGTCCTCACCAAAGCCACTGCCACCTCCTGCCGGAACTGTTCTAGTAACACTGTTTCCAGTCTTGCTTCCCATGGTCCATTCACCCAGAAGTGACTTTTTAGTGAAGTTAACCAGATCCTGTTACTTCCCTGCTTAAAGCCCTCCGAAGTTTCCTGCTGCCCTTAGAATCACTCCAGACCCAGTTCTCTGGAGCTCAAAATCTGGCATGAATGGTTCCGTTCATCTGTCTCACCTCATCTCTTAACTCTCCTCCGTTCACTTCATTCCAGCCATGCTTTCTGTTCTTTGAACATGCAAAGCTTGTTCCCAGCATAGGTCCTTTGCATTTGCTCTTTCCTTTGCCCAGAATACTCCATCTCCTCCCTTTGGCATGGCGAGGTCCTTGTTGCATTTGAGGTCTCAGCTTAAATGAGAGTCTTTTCCTGACCATCTAATCCCTTTCCATCTCATCATTCTATTATCATTATATGTACTGCCCTTATCATTATCCGGTATTTTCTTGCTTGTTTATCTTTTTAACTTCTCCCCCCCCGCCCCCGCCCCCCGCCAACTCCCCCACATGAGTTCAGGATCTTGTTCTCTTGTTCCTTGATGCGCCCCCCAGTGCCTAGAACCATCCGACTCAGTAACCACGTGCTGAATTAATGTTGAATGGATGAATGGAGCAGCTCCCCAAACAGTGTCCCAAACACCGGGAGGTGGTCCCTGCCTGAGCCAAGCGCATTATAATCACCCGAGGGAGCTTGTTAAACGTACAAAGGCCCTGAGGCTCCAATCCTGGGGATTCTGATTCAGTAACTGTAGGGTGAGGCTCAGCTATCAGTATGTGTTTACAAGCCCCTCTGGAAATTCTAAGGAGCAGTTAGAGTGGGCATCTCCTGCCTCCTTGCAACCAAACTTCCATTAAAAAACCAAGGACTGGGGATGCAATAGTTGCAATTCACACTCTGACCTCTAGAGGGAGCTTAAAGTTGCTCCCATCACTCCACCCCCAGAAGGAGGCGCTGTCTGACCTGGGTCACTACATTTATTGTACAATCAGCTGTCCTTTGGTGGGCTTTCTCCCTGGTACTTTCTCTTTCCTCTTATGTGACTGGTGTAATAAAATTAGGTATGGGACATTCCTCATCAGGGAAAGCCTGCTCCTTTGTGAGGCTAGGGGCAAGAATGGAGAACTGGATAAGGCAGCTCAGCCAGCTTAGCCCTGACTCAGTGAAGAAGCCTTCTTGTCTTTCTTATTCCCTTCCTCCTCCATATCTTGGAGCTGTAAGACCTGTGAGGGGGGTAGCAAGGAGCAGCCAGGTTGAAAGGCTGCCAGGATGGGCTCCAAGCCAGAGGGGTCAAAGGAGTGATGCAGCCCAGTTCTCTGGGACTTGGGCCCTAGTCTCTCTACTCATCACCAAGACTGTACCTGCCTTCTTGCCCTTATGATATCATTAGACTGTAATGTCCCTTTATGATCCTCATTTTCCATTTTGTTTCAGACAACAAAACATTGTGAAGGACAGAGACTAAGAGAGAGCCATTGCCAGTAAAGCCATTTTGAAATAGCTTCTGGCTTCAGGGAGAGCTAAGATCCATTGAAAGCATTTAGTTGTGTGATGACCTTCCAAGAATTAAATCCAGTGAGTTCACCAGCAGAACCACATAGAGACAAAGAGGGTACAAGCTTTAAGTATTATCTCTGCCTGTCTGTGTTGGCAAGGCAGGTGGTAGGGTGGATCTCAAGGAATCCTATCTTGGTGATCTTCCCACAACACATTCCACTCTTGTTCTATACTTTCCCTCTCTGGATCCCTTGTTACCGAGAGACATGAGAGGACAATGGCTGCCATTTGTTCAACAGGTCCCATCATGAGTTTTTGCTGAGCGGAATAAAAGGATTGCAGTGGGACTGGGCGTGTTTGGTTGCAGACATTATCTCATTTATACCTACAATGTAGGTGGCTTCATGCCCAATTTCAGATGAGGTTTCTAAAACAGAAAGATTAGGTCACTGCCTGGAGTCCCATGCCCTGAACACTGTATGCAAGTATTCTGACGCTGCAGTCCTCTCTCCCTACCATACCCTTCCCAGCCTCCAGGCTTAATCCTTTCTCTAATGGTTCAGAGCAGCCATAAACCCTCACTACCGAGGCAACCAGCAGAGCCCTAGGGCGGGAGCTCACCCCAGGCCAGGTAGCATCATGGAGGAGGAATCTCCACCATTAAACCAACACTCAGGCACACGTTCCCCACAACGTGAAAGAGGCGAGATAAGGGGCTCCTGAAAGTGGTGGTCTTATCACTGTTTGTAGATCTCCTCCTCTCTCTGCCTTGCTCTGCCGCTCTCTTTTCTGTGGCCTTGTAACCTGAGCCCAGCGCAGCTCTTGGGAACAGATTGTGAAGGAAAGAGAGGAAACAAAGGAAAGATGATAAAAACTGCTGTGAAAGGTTAAATTCCCAGGATTCTCTGTGGCTGTTTAATGGATTTCTATGATATAAACAGACCTTTGGCTTTGCCTGTTGGGCAGGTGACCTCCAAGTAAATGAGTTTAGACAGTGTTCCCTAATAAGAAATGTTCCTTTTTTTCCATACTCCACAAAGCCCCCTGAGTATACAAGGACTCACACTCACTCCCCAAGCAGACAGATAGGATCAGCTAGACACAGACGCTCACCTGAAATGGCAGTGGGCTACCTGGCATAGTCTGTCAAAACGTGCGTGTGTATTTCCACCTCTAACATTTGTTCACGTAACAAATATTTACTGAGATGGCTCTCCGCTAGGTGTTGCTGATATAATGGGGAAAAGACGCGGCCTTTGTGCTTGAGATGTTCACAGCCCAGTGGGCAGACAGATATTTTGACATAATGAGGTAAGAGCTGGAGTATAGACCCTCAAAGAGGAATCATGGAGGAGGAAGCGTCTAGAACTTTCTGCAGAAGTCAGGGAAGGCAACATGAGCTGACACAGTCTTTTTGGATGGCCTCAGTGTCTTTATCTGAAAAACAGGCTTAACAATACTACCAACCCCAGTGCCAACATGAAAATGAAATGCAGCCATGTATGTACAGCCCTCAATCCAGTGCCCGGCACAGAGTAAGAGTTCAATAATATTAGTCACTCAGATTAGTATTAGCAGAATTACTGAATGAGTCCCCACATTTAAGTGTAAATGGATAGAAATGATTAAGTAGAGGATATTATTTATCATTCGTTTTCTATAACCAGGTCCCAACCTTAATGCTAGAATAGTTTGGTTGTTAGACGACTGCCTCCTACTGGCCAAGTGTGGAATTGCATCCCTACTCTATTGGCTGCTGTATATTTTCTAGGGAAAAAGGACAGCTATGTGCCTGAGCTCCGAAGAAGCCCGGGAAACTCAAAGCTGGGAGGGGAACCCACTGCAACAGTGAAGAAAACATGGGAGATGGTGAAAAGGCTGTGAAGCATCCTTAAATTGAACAGGGCTTTGATAGATGACTATGATACCAGCACCCCCGGGGCCTGAAAACTTTCTTGACATCTTTTCTATGTTTTCAAAGAAATCTTTTGAAAATGATAATCCCTCTTCCAAGCCCCCATTCCCCGCAATCCAATGATGGCAGGTTACACAACAAATAAAATTCATTTTTCTGAAATTCACTTTATGGTGAATTTGCCTAGAAAGCTGGCTCAGTGAGCAGTCACTTTCATTCCCTTGCCAGGAAAATACAGTACATTCCGGGGAGGGGCCATAACATTTCTTTTCAAATATTTACAGCAGGCTGTCCAGTAGAACTTTACGTGATGATGGAAATATTCTATACCTGCTCTGTCCAATAGGGTAGCCACTAATCATATGTGGCAAGTCTGACTGAGGAAACACATTGCTAATTTAATTTGATTTAATTAAATTTAAATAGCTACACGTGACAAGTGGTTACCATATTGGTCAGCGCAGACCCAGGGGCTCTGATCATGTCCATTTTCTTGAGTCTCTTCCAGAATTTTGTCATCTTCTTCTATAATTTGGCCTGACCATGGGGCAAGGTGTCCAAGGTGCAGGCCCTGGCCACTTCCTCCTATTTCCCTGCCCACCTACCCCATCCCCAAGGGGTCCATAGGCCAAGCCCTTCCCAAATGTTGAGACAGTGTTCTTGTTCACCCCGAGGGGGTGATCCCTTTTGCTTCACACAATTCCATCAGCTCCCCCAATTTACCCAAAGAATCCAATCCACTTGCTTCTGAAAGCTTCTGAAAGCTTAGGATGACCCCATTGCTAAGATAATGTCTTTAGGGCCAGAGGGGAGGCTGCTGGGCTTGACACACGTTTTGGGTCATTTTGTGCCCACTGGGCTGAGTGGGCAGAGGCAGCCTCATCACAAGGCCCTGCTTCTCCCTGCTAAAGGGATTGGAGACACAGCCCTGGCTGGACCTGTGTAATCTATTCATTTCCTTCCAAGCCGGGCTCTGTAAGCTCTTTCATGAAGGATGGGCAAAGGAAGCTGGGGAGGGAAGCAAACACACGTACAGAAAACAAACAACGCTCGGCAGCTCCCCGTTTGGGAGGGTGGGCAGCTGGGGAAGACAGAGATGGGGGGATAAAGCTGTGGGGGCGTGTCTGGGGGAGTCCAGCTGGGGAAGGAAACTGGGGTTTCCACTCTGCTGCTTCTCCCACACCCTCCAGAAGCCCTGCCCTGGCTTTGGCTCCTGGAGCCCCCATCTCGGTAAGCTCTTATCTCTCCATTCAGCTGGCTCCTTGGGAAAAGAGCTGATAGGTGTGTCAGAAGGCCAGAGTGGCAGCAGGGAGAGAGAGAACTGGCAGCATGGAGCCATTTCCCCGGAATTTGCTCGCATCCTCTGCCCCATCCTCAGCATCATAGACAGGGCGTGCAGGGCTCCCCTGATCCCAGGGAGAGTACCAAGTCCGCTGAACCCACTTCCTCAGTCCAGCTACAGAATTAAAAGGGCCCAAGTATTTGGCTCCAGTGGGCAATTTGCATGTGATTTGCATACATCTGCATCCCCCACCCCCACCCCCATTCCAGCCGCTCTCAGTCAAAGGATGTGAAATGAAATAAAATAAATTAATTAGTGCAGCCTACCATAGCCTGATATGCAGGGCCTGACACCCGTAAGAGACTTAACTGATATTTAAAGCGATCAACGTGATCACAGGCTGGGATGGAGATGGGGGGGGCAGTGAAAGAGGGTGCTCAACACTGGGGCAGAGAAGGGGAAGGGGAATCTGTCTGCACTGGAAGCTAGGCATCTCGTCCTGCCCCAGCCACGTCCCTGGTCTTCAGAGAACACAGACGTGAGCCATGCGGAAGCCTGCTCTTGGTTTCCTACACCTCGGTCTGGCACTGCTGTTGCCCCAACCCCGGTAGCTACTTCTGCAGGGAGACTTTCACTACTGATGCGGGAACATTTGATTTCAAACAAGAGTGAAGATAGTTGCTTCAAAGGATGGGAAGGCAATGAGATACCTATTGGTATTTTCCTCTTTCCAAGCTCCCTCCCATCTTCACTCCTATTAACTGTTCCCATTGGGTCTCTGTATTTCTCTCAGCAGGTCTCTCACTACCCCTCGCTCAAGGCTGAGGAAGAGACACAGTACCATCCTCGGCAGTGAGCTGGAGTTAATTTATCCCAGTTCTTCTGCCAGGTGCTAATGAGATGCTCACAGCGTGTGTCCGCCAAGCGGTTCCCGTATCATGTACATACACCTCTTAGTGATTCAGTTCATGGCACTATTTAACATATGCCTTGACTTTCTCCAGGCCCATTGATTTATCCAGGATGGAAACCCCTTCTAAAGCTGGGGCCCTGTGGGGATCCAAATGTCTGTCGGAGGTGATTCTAAGTAGGAGGGGCTACAACGCTAAGATGGGGAACGACAATGTGGCTTAAAAGGAGCCCAGGTCACCGCACCCAGCAAAATAGCAGCGACCAGCAAATGATGAATCAAAGGCCAAGAAAGCAAGAAGGAACAGTAACTACAGGATGGTTCAAGGCAAGACTGGACCAACAGCAAGGAGGGAGCCCAGTTCCGAGTCAAGGCATTGAATGGTGAGTGCTCCCCCGCAGGATCCTTTAACATTGGGTTTCCTTGCACTGCACCGTGGGTATGGCAGTAGCTTGAAGGAGCAGAGGAACCAGTTCTAGATGCCTCATCGCCAAGCTGCGCCCACCCAACCCCCCGCCTTCCACCTCCTCTCCCCACTCCCCACCCCCTACTTCCACACTCCTTCCAGAGCAGTTACACTTGACTGTGTCACCCACTGGTTTCACTTGAAGACAGGCCAACACAACTTACAAAGCTTAGGGAAGGGTTGCTTTTAGATCAGGGGCCGGCAAGCTAAGGCTGGTGGACCAAATCAGCCTACAGCCTGTTTTTGTATGACCCAGGAGCCAAGAACGGTGTTTTACCGTTTTCAGTGGTTGAAACAATAAAAAAGGAGAAGTGGATTTTGTGACACGTGAAAATTACATGAAATTCAAGTGCCCATGAATAAAATTTTATGGGAACACCGCCATGCCCTTCCATTGGCACGTTGTCTGTGGTGGTTTTCACACTATAACAGAGCTGGGTAGTTGCGACAGAGACCATATGGTCCCCAGAGAGGAAAATATTTACTATCTGGGCCTCACCGAAAAATTTTGCCACCCCCTGTTGTAGCTCATGGCAGAGGAGCTCTCCGCCTAACCCGTCCCCCAGATGGCGGTACCTTGCTCTGTGCAAACCTGAGTGAGCCATTGCAAGAAAGCCAATGCCAACTGGACCTTCTCCTGAGCCCTGCCAGCCCCGACTCCCTTGTGGCAAAGGGAGACCGGGCTGGGATGCCCAGTCCAGACACATAGAAATGTCTGTTGGTGGCTAAAAAGGCCAACACTTGTTTCCATGACCCAAAGCTGGTTCTCCTGTTGCCAACACCTGGGCCTTGGGCAGGTGGGCATCTGGTCATCTTTATCAACATCCCATCTCAGACCTCCTTAGACCTTGGGGTGCCAGACACCTGGACTGGTCCTATGTGTAATCGGATTAGAAGGCAGACTACGTCTGTAATTTGATTTTTAAGAAGGCAGGAAGCTGTCCTCTTCTCTCTCCCCTGCGAAACACATTACCCAAATGCTCATGCCCCAAACCCCACCCTTCAGTGATCTTCAGTTACACTGTAATCAGGGCCTGCAGCATTCTTAGTAGCTAATACTAGGTACTATTGGGGTTTCCTGAACATAAGGGCATGTTAGCAACACAAAAGATGCCAGAACGAGATAGATCCTGAGGGCAGAAGAGAAGGCTGGGCCAAAGGCTCTTCAAGGAGGGTTTCAGAAGAGGGTGGGGGCCTGGCAGAGAGCACAGGACAGCTCAGGGCTGGTTAGGGCTCAGTACATAGCCAAACCCGTGAGGGTCTCCAGAGAGGCTCTGGGGACTCTACCCTCAGCCCTGGCCATGTGTATAGAGGGGACAGTGGGGGTGACTTACCCGGTACCACACGATCTCACGCATGCGGCCATCTGTCTTGAAGTTACACTTCAAGGTCACAGCATCACCAGCCACCACGGGTGGGAGAGGCTCAATGTTGACAGTCAAGTAGCCTATGGAAGAAAGGAGATGGGGTGGTGAGGGCATGAGCTGATCTGGAGGGTTGGGCTGACAGGTGGGGTGGGGAAGGAGCCGGCGCAACGGTAGTGGGCGCTGTTCGCACTGTAGTCTATGTGAGTAGTGACGGCGGGCCTGAGTGGAGCTCATCACCCTCTTCTACCTTCTCACCGATGCCTCCCTTTTTTTGAGAAACTTCCTGGCTCCCATGGATCCCTCCAATCCTGAAAACACTTCTTCTTGGGATGAACTGTCCCATGAAAGTAGGACAGGTTGGCACCTGGAGGAAGTGCCTCAATGTATTTCTACCAGATATCCCAGAGAAACGGGTCTGTGGTCCAACATTGCACCTCCATCCCCGCTTTTAGAAAGTCGCAACGTGCGTAAGCTTTGCAGGAAATGTACATGCTGAAATGCATTTAATCTAGTGCTTCCAAATGTAGTTGAATATGGGTGCCTGGCCATCCCTTAAACCCCATCAGCATCTCACGCAGCCAGGGTCCCTGGAACATCGGGATATGGTGTTCTAGGCACCCATACCCCTCCATTCCCAGCCTCATAAAATTACTCCTGGTGAGAAGGGAAGAGAGAACTGGGAAACTGGCGTTTGCTTCCTGAACCCCCAAATCTCCCATCAAGCACACCCTGCCACCCAAAAGGAGACGTAGTTTCAACCCTGGGCCACGGCGGTGGTGATGGTGGGGGGGGTGGTGATAACGGGCTGACTGCCTGGGAAGGAGTCTCAATTGTCTGTAAGTGCAGATGATGCTTCTCACCCACCAGCTGTCCCCGGAATCCCTGCCCAGCTCCCAGGAGCTGGGGCTCTTCTCCTGGTAGATACATCCCGGGCAACACTGATGCCTTCACACCAAAGTCCAGCCTGCTGAGTCCTCTGACCCACCCCCTCTGCCTCCCAGAGCCCCATCCTCAGGGCATGGTGCCCACTCCCGCTCGGTGGGGGACCTCACTCTTGGGCTGATCATCCAGGCTCATTGGATTGGCTTCCTGCTGGCTGATGTCCAGCCATTGATCTAATGGATCAATCCAGTCTGATTGTCTTAATGAGAAAACTAGCCAGAATGGATTTGGGGGTTTCAGTTGTGCAGGCAACCTAAACAGATGGAGCCCAGGGGTCTGACCCCTGCCTGGAACTTAATGGTTACACCCCTCTAAGGAAAAAGAAGAAAGAAAGAAAACGGAATCCACCTAGAGGGGATCAATTTGGAGGCTGGAGGCACACTTGACCTGTGTGGCCCAAGGCTTCAGGTCCCAATACCCAGGGTAGAGGGGTAAACTTGGGGCTCACCCCCAGGGGGCCTCTAACTTAGACCGAAGGTCAGGCTTGCAGGGAGCCCCACAGAAAACACATGGCCCATGAAAGCCGTGATCAAGATAATCGGAAGGAAGGACCCATCTTCCGCCCCTCCTCTCCTCATTCATTCTGCCCCAGAGTTGGCCCCCACCTGCTCTGAGCAGGGCCCGGGCAGGAAGCAGGATGGCTTGAGCAGTGCCCCGCCCTCCAGGAGCGTACAGTGGAGGGACAGATTCACAACACTCACACTAAGCGGGCGAGGGTAATGGTGGGGTTATGGTGAGGGACTGGGGGAGGGGAGAGGGGAAACCTGGCCCAGCCTGGACGATCAGAGAAGTCCCCAAGCCCAGCCAGTGCCAAACCATGACAAACAAGGAGGCCACCTGCAGGGGGATGAACCCCAATGGGAGGGGGGATGCCGGGGAAAGCCAAGTCAAGTGTGAAATAGTAATAATGGCTCACATTGCCATGGCACCCACTGGGCCAGACACTGGGCTCCGTGCTTAATACACACTCGCTCACTTAATTTTCACAACAATCCTAGGAGCAAGGAACTGGTATTATTCCGACTTTCCACGGGGAAAGAGAGAGGCGAAGTAACCTGCCAAGATCACACAGCTGTAAGTGGCAGACCTGGGATTCAAACCCAGACCTTCTGGTTCAGTTCTGACCACATGCTACACACAGCTAAGGATGGAAGAGGTGAGAACGGGCCAGCAAACATTTCCCATCCAGCCCTGGGAAGCATGGAAGTGTGTTGCTGCGGGACCATGGCAGGAGACCAGGACCCGATCCCCTCTGCTGCAGTTCCCAGCCTTGGGAACTTGGAACTGCCGCCGCCCCCCTTTCCAGCAGGGCTGGGAGGCGTGTCTCACCTTTGGAGCTACAGCTAAGATGAGCATCACCCGTCCAGATGGCTGAGGAGCTCAAGAACAGAGAACAGCCCCTCCCACCAGAAGGCGATGGGAAGGACACATTTTCAGATGTATAAATCTTGCAGCCAGCCCAAGGCGGGTGCAGACGGTGCATGTATGTGAGGCGGGCCAGGGCAGGATGCCAGCTTGCAGGGTCACCGTTTCTTGGCGAGCCCTGAGGGAATTACACGTGTGAGTCTGGTGGGCACTGGAGGAAGTGGTGGAAACTCTGGTGACTGGTGGTCATGCTGGGAGCATCAACAGGTGTAGCAGGTGTCTGGGGCACAGGCTTCACAGGGGCAGGCCTGGGCGAGAGCAGAGAAAGCCCACTGCATAGCAGAGAGAGGAGGTCCTTGGAATACCGGAAGAGGAGAATTAAAAGGTGGGGGCATGAGGGTGTTTCTGACCCCTTAAGACGGCATTTTCTGGGTTTGGCTAGAGAACGAGCTGCTAATGGATGTATCAGGCAACAAGATTTCCATTATCAACTAAGTGTGAGAAATTTTGGTTTAAACAAAATTAAACATGGCCCTTCCCTTCAAAATGTCTCAGAAACTTTCTCTCCTTCCTTCTATCTGTCTTGCCTTCTTCCGTAAAAATTATTGAGAATCTATTCGGTACCAGGTACTGTTCCAGGCACTAGGGATACAACAGTGAAAACAGGCAGGTCCTGCTCTTTGCAGCCGATGGTCCAGCAGAGGAGATGATAATCAAAGGAATAAATGACGGGAAATATGTCAGGTGGTGATAAGTGTAACGAAGAAAAGCAAATCAGCGTAAAGCAAGGGAGAGTAATGGGGGAGGGGTTGCTCTGGACAGGGCACGACCCAGGAGGCTCCCTTGAAAGGGCCAGAATAAAGGAAAGTGTGAGCCATGTGTGACTCTAGAGGGAGAGAATTCCAGATGGAAAACGCCACATGTGCAAAGGCCCTGAAGCTGGAGTGTGCTTGTGATTCTCCAAACTTGGGCGGTGGTGGGAAACTCTTTTGTAACATTGTACACTCTGGAGCCCATTGTAGGATTAGAACCAGGGCCAGCACGAGGGTGGGGCAAGCGAGATGCCTAGGGTGCCAGGTTTAAGGAGGCACTCACTCCCACTGCAGGACCCTGAGCCTCATTTGCCTCTTCCTAGTTTCCCCCCCTGCTAGAGACCTTTGGAGCAAACACTAGGAAACACCTCTCTTGGGAAGTGACTGTGTCTCTCATTCCCAAGGTCCCCTTACTTGAAGTCACAGAGGGAGGGGGATGGAGGTGAATCACTCCGAACTGAGGTCTCTCCTCTTCTCAGCTCCCCTGGGAGGGGCGTGTCGGGGGGGGACGTGCCAGGCAGCAGAGCTGGCAGGAGACCTCAGCTTTAAGGACTAAAACCTTCTTCCCTGGGCGAATGGCACTTTCTAGTTTTCCCAGAACTTTCACTCCCATCTTTCCATCGGCTCTTGGAACAGCCTGCGTGTGCCTTCCTCGTAAGATGCTGCGATTACTGCGTACGTCACACTGGAGTATAATTGTCTATTTGCACATCTGCCTCTCCTTCTGGGATGTGAGTTTCATTAATATCAGTAGAGTATTAAAATAAGAATATGAGTGCTGCTTTCTTGAGCTTTCTTCTGGGCGGGCAGTCTCAGTGCTCATGTCACCCTGTGAATATTTCTGCCACAAAGGAGGAATGGCAGTTCATCGGGCCTGGCTCAATACTGCTGCCATGTACGCAGCAAAGCCGGGATTTGAACACAGATCTGTCCGAGTTCGAGCGAGGCCAAGCTGTCCACTACGTTTTCTACCGCCCGAGCAGAATCACGGGACTTGCTGAGGTCATGTGAGGATTCTGGGGGCTGCCAGCCATTGGCCGCTGCATTGACTGTATCTTCATCAGAGGCCTGGCTCTCGGATGGGGTGGATGATGATGGAGAGATGGAGACTGCAGACACAGAGGTCCGGGGTGAGATCAGGCCCCAGCGAGGGATGGGGCCACAGGGGAGACCCCACTGCCTCCAGGCTCGAGAGCCTCACAGTGAACTGTGGGATCCCCGGACCTTTCCTACCCAAGGCCAGGACAAGCCTCAGGCAATGCATGGGCTCTAAGTCTTGGGTTTGGAGGTAGGATCACTGGCTGGGGGAGGGAGGGAGGAGCAGGTGGCAGGGTGATTTTCTGACGTATGTACCAGGCAAGGATTACATCAGCCCTAGTCAACACCTGGATCACAGGTGAGAACTCACCTTCCCAGAAACAGACACACAGGAGAGGGGATAACAAGAGTTCATGGCCAAGGAGTTTTTTGCAAAAGAAAAACACAGGGAAAGTTCTCCTCTAGGTCTAACATCCCTCCAGCTCCTTTTTCACAAAATCCCATCATCTTCCGAAGATTCCGCGTTGGTTCTTTCTCTGAAAATACCCTCCCCCTCATTTTCCTTGCTTCTCCCACCCACATGCTTCCAACAAATCTGAAGTCAGTTATCTGGTTCAAGTTACTAGCCCCACCACTGTCTTGACCTGGGCAGGTTATGTGGCCTCCATGGGACTCCGTTTCCCCATGTGTAATGAAGACGTGGGAACAATCACAGGGTCCAACACGGTGAAGCGTGTTCTAGGAGTTTGTTCATCACGAGCCCTGTCCACTAGGGGGCACCCCTGAACAGGGTGAGGCATCCCCGTGCTTCCACCCCCCCCCCGCCCCCCCAGTCCCCTGATTTCCTCCCAGTCGCCACCATCCAGTTGAGGAAGGACGGTCCTGGGATGGAAGTGGGAAGAGTGGGCTCTGACATTGGAAGCTGGTCAAGGAGTAGGAGATTCAGAAATGTCCAGCTCAGCCCGACATCCCATCTGGGCTGGGATCAGAGCCAGAACACCCACCAGGAATCCTCTCTACAAAGCAGAGGACAGAAAACCAACGGGAGGAGATCCAAAAAGGCCCATGCTGCCAGGAACCCTGAATCAAGCCCCTGGGCTGGTGAGAAGGGGCCGCTGAGCAGGCAGGGGTGGGGAGAGACGGGCTCATCCACCAGCCAGGAGGCAGTAAATCCAGTCGAAGGAGCACAAGAAACGTGAGTTGTGGGCTCAACTGTGCTGCCGACCAGCTCTGGCACCTCAGGCGGGTTGCCCCCTCTCTCTGGGCCTCAGTTCTCACATCTGCCAAGTGAGGGGTGAACTGCATTTTCGGGGTCTTCCAGCGCTGATCAACCCCACGTCCGATGTTAACTGAGCCTGAATCCTGACGCCATCGTTGCCTATACGTCTCAACGCCATTTCTCCGAGAAGTGAACCTGTCAGTGAATCAGCCACCAGCTAAAGATGGAGCTCTGTCTTTCTCGGCATTACATTTGCCACCAATCAGCCTCGATGCATAAGCCCTCCCCCCGCCCCGACCAAGCACCCTATCAAGAAGCAGGATCAGGAGTGGAAACGGATTCACCTTAACTAAGCAGTTCATTATCCTGAATGGGGCCATCGCCCTCCCCCTCTGCCTCTGACTGCAGTCACACCGCTCCTGTTAAGATACCTTTAGCGAAATCGCAGGCAATATTTAGGAAGCAGGTACCCTCCCAATGTGGTGATGACAAATAGCTCCTCTATCTGGAAACTCTCTTTGCAATATCCCAGCATCACTCCTTTGCCCTTTTTCCAGCTCAGGGAGGATGTGTCTAGAGGGCTGGCTCGTGTCTGGCCCCAGGCTAGACGGGAGTCAGAGAGGGTTCCCATGGGAGGGGTGCAGATGTAGTGAAAAGAGGCATGAGCTATAGTACGGTGACCAGGTGTCTCAGTCTCCCCTGGGACCGAGGGGTATCCTGGGACAAGCGCCTTCAGTGTTAAAACTAGAAAGTCCCTGGCAAACCAAAACAAGCTGGTCACCATAGTTACGATCCCACCATGGTCCACGCTGGCCAAACCACTAGCCCTCTTCACCTATTTCAATCAGAAGGTGAGGATAACAATCCCTCCCCACTCTAAGGATCAGTGAGGGTAAATGCTGCCCTCCCCACTGGTACTTGCCTCCTTGTGGGTGTTCAGTAGATGACGGTGCTACTTAAGGATGTAACTTGTGAGATTCGGATTTGTCTTGGGCTTCCTGCACCCACGGATGCCCTTCAATCATCTTCCACCAGCAGCCGGAGGGCTTTCTCTAAAAGGCCATGCCATGGCCTTCATAAGGGCCTTCAGAGCTTCTCATTGCTCCACAGAAAGAGGTGCAGCTGCTCTCTGGGGGGCTCTGGCCCAGGCTTGGCTCTCAGCCCCTATCCAGGTCCTGCTGTGTTCTGCTCTTCACGTGTGGCCTCTGTCTCCCCTCTGGGCCCCCAGCACAGGCCGTGCCCTGTTTCTCAAGCCCTTGGTCTTTGCTTGGGTAACTCTGTTCATCCTTCAAGGATTCATGGAAATCTCTCTTCCTCAAGAAAGCTATCCTGGACTCCCCAAATACCCCTCCCTTCCGACCACCTAGGACACTGAAAATTACTTGTAACGATGTGTTCGGTGTACATTCTCAGCACACGAGGCCACGAACTCTTTCTATTTGCCATGTTACTTGTGTGCCTAGAACAGTGCCCGGATCCGAGCATGTGTTGAATAAAGAAACGAATTAATTCTGCCCATCCTCTAGGCTGTTCTAGAATTAGAGTGGGTGGTGTTCCCAGGAGGGCCTTCTCAGAAGCACCTCTTCCCTGTGGTGCAGCCCAAGCTCAGGGCCGCCGTGACCCCCGGTGCCTTCCGAACCTGCCTCTTGGATCACATCTGCTTGGATCGATGTTGGGATTCCTGCAGAGTGTCCTCTACGGCTCCTCACAGAGGTCAGGCAGAACTCCGTCCGACAGAGGAAGTCAGCACTGGGTGGGGGGCGGCCGCCCCATCAAGGATGGTAGGACATAGGACCTAATGAGTGAGTCAGCAGACAGCACAGGGGTAGAGCAAAGACCACAGCAGCGGAATCCCTGGACAGCAGCACTGGCTGAACCAGCAGGGCCCGGGAGCAGGAAAGCGGGCGTTCGCCTGAGCAGGGCGACTGCCAGAGCCGGAAGGGCTCAGTATCAGGGCACAGAGGCGCTGCTGCTACATCTGAACAATGTCCTGCTTCTCCTGGGAACACCGGGCTGAGCTGGGGTCCTGTCTCCCTCGCTTCTCCCGGTAGCCTCCCCACAGCAGACGTACCCAGGTAGCTTGTAGCAGATGGGTTAGGAACCCCTAACGTAGAGCACCACGTTACTGCTTGATGCAGCACTTGGATGTCCTCTGGCCTCCCAAATGAACAGCTCCAAAACTGAAGTGATGTGTCCCCCTCCTTCTCCCCAGTTCAGGGAATACCAGCAAGGCCCGCAGGCTCTACAGAATAAATCCAGAATTGAACTCTACGCTACCTTCCTGGGCCCAGCCACCGTTTACTGCTGGCCTGTTGCCCTGCCTCCTAGATGGTCCACCCGCACTCACCTTTGTCCCTGCCCACCCCTCTGATTTCATCCCCCCTCACCCTCTCCGTCATTTACTCCAGCCACACACAATGAACCCTGCTGATCCCTGAATACTCTGAACACATCCCCACCTCAGGGCCTTTGCACCAGCTGCTCCCACCTCCCAGAACAATCTCTCCCCTGACACCCACTTGAATTGGCTCAAGTCCTCAATTCTTTCTCTGCTCAAATGCCTCTGCTGTGGAGAGACCTTTTCTAATTATCTTGTCTATGTAAAAGAGCATAATAGTGATTCTCTAACTCTTTACCCTGCTTTATTCTTTTAAAAATATCTATTACTGCCTGGTACATGTTTGTTTATTGTCTGCTGATATATCTCGCCCTCACTCCCATACCCAACTGGGTTGCAAGCTCCATGAGGGCAGAGACTTTTTTTTTTTTTTTTTTTTTTTTTTTTTGCCGTACGCGGGCCTCTCACTGTTGTGGCCTCTCCTATTGCAGAGCACAGGCTCCGGACGCGCAGGCTAGGCGGCCATGGCTCACAGGCCCAGCCGCTCCGCGGCATGTGGGATCCTCCTGGACCGGGGCACAAACCCGCGCCCTCTGCATCGGCAGGCGGACTCTCAACCACTGTGCCACCAGGGAAGCCCGAGAGCAGAGACTTTGTGTGGGAATATATGTGAGTGTTTCAACCTTTTTCTTTTTCTGTTGTTCAGATTGGATAATTTCTATTGATCTATTTCAAGTTCACTGACTCTTTTCTGTCATCTCTATTCTGCTACTGAGTCAATCCAGTCAGTTTTAAAGTTTCAGTTATTGTATTTTTCGTTTCTAAAATTTCCATTTTGTTCTTCTTTATAGCCTTTATTTCTTTGCTGAGTCTTTCTATTTTATTATTGTTTTCAAGACGATTTGTGATTGTTTGTTCAAGTATGTTTGTTACTTTAAAGTCCTTGCTAGACAATTGCAGCATAGGTGTCAATCTCATCATTGGAGCCTATTGATCTTCTTTCCCCTTGTGAGTTGAGATTTTCATGGTTCTTTGTATGTCGTGTGATTTTAGTTTGTATCTTGAACATTTTAAGTATTACTTTGTGAGACTCTGGGTCTTGTTTATATTAATTCTTTCAGTAGTTCTTTTAATTCTGATGTTCTTCCCCAAACTGCCTGCTAGTATTTACATATCAGATTTTTCAAATAGGTGCCCATACATTCTGTCCAGGTCTCATAGTTGAATCAATGGAAGATAAAAGGAGGCTGTTTATCTCACCATAGCCAGAAGTCCTTGAGTTTGTGGTTTTTAATCACTACTTTATCTCTTAGAAAATAGAACAGGTCCTGGCACTTAATAATTGCTCAATAAATATGCATTCGGGACGTCCCTGGTGATCCAGTGGTTAAGAATCCATCTTGCAATGCAGGGGATGCTGGTTCAATCCCTGGTCAGGGAACTAAGATCCCACATGCTGCAGGGCAGCTAAGCCTGCGCGCCGCAACTCCTGAGCCTGCGCACCGCAACTAAGACCCGATGCAGCCAATAAATAAATAAATAAATATTTTAAAAAATAAATATGTATTAAATGAATGAAAAAATGAGCAAATGAACATGTGGTCAGTGTTTGGCAACTTTCGAAGTCTATCTATAATTATTATCTCACTGATCACCATTGCAACCCTGGGGGATAGTGTCCCCATTTTAGAGGTGAGGAGACTGAGGCTCAGAGGTACAGAATGACTTCCTTGTGATCACACAGAACCAGGCTTGGCAAGCAGGTCCTTTGATTCTTTTTTTTTTTTTTTTTAAGTATAGTTTATTTACCATGTTGTGTTAATTTCTGCTGTACAGCAAAGTGATTCAGTTCTTGCTTGGGATGTAGTGGGATCACACGCCAGGTTAGACCAGCAAGACACAGGACTTCCACAAGGGAGCAGCAGAATGACTGTGGTTGGGGCCATTTTCAAGTTCAAAGCCAGCAGGGGATCCCGGGAAGGCCAGGGAGGTGTGTCTGAGACCCCTTCTGGGACTGTGAGAGACCTGAGGCTGGAGGGATCAATATGTCATCTGAACCCAGCTCTGGACAGTTCCCTTGGCCCAGAAGTGCCTATCTGTGTCACCCAAGTGATCACTTGTTGATACAAAGAAATTAGAGAAGAATCAAAAGCAGTGGACCACCGTCTTTCTATCAGAGGGCAGGGCTGTTTCTGCCATCAGACGAGGAGCTCCCTGAGGACAGGCACAGTGTCTCACCCTCTTCTGTGTCTGAGAGTGTAGAAGTGGTGCAGAGAACTCAAGGACCCCTCTTCCCTGGGAGAACCAGCTTGGACCACACCAAGATTGACCTGGGGCAGACAGACAGTCAGGTGATGGCAGCAGCTCCACCAGCTTTGTTCCACCTGCCGGAGTGGACCGTGGGAGTCAAGGTCACATAAATTCCTCATGCCACCCGCCCCTTGCTGTGGGGCTCGGATTTATCTCCACGTGATAACAGGAGCTCCACGCACCACGACTCAGGAAGAAGAGAGGTCACCCCATCTTATGAAGATAAATACCGTAGCGTGCTATGACAGCCTCCCTGGGCACCCCGCACCGCGTACTTGCTACCATAATAAATATTATTACAACAACCAGTTACTGCAACCATACCTTTCAGGCAGGTATAGAGGGTTCTGTGAAATACACCCTTCCATGCTGGGCTAACAGGCGCTCCCAGCCATCACCTCCTTGTTAGCAGAAATGGGGGCAAGAGGTAGGGCAGAAGATAGAGGGGGGGCTTTTTTGTTTTTGTTTGCTTGGGTTTTTTTTTCGCGTTACGCGGGCCTCTCACTGTTGTGGCCTCTCCCGCTGCGGAGCATGCGCAGGCTCAGCGGCCATGGCTCACGGGCCCAGCCGCTCCACGGCACGTGGGATCTTCCCGGGGCACGAACCCGCGTCCCCTACATCGGCAGGCGGACTCTCAACCACTGCGCCACCAGGGAAGCCCGAGGGGGGCCTTTTAAGAAAAGAAAGCTCCTGAGCAAAGAGGGGAGGTTAATAGCTCATCAGTCTCTAAGATGGATCAATTCTTCCTCTCCAATAGCTCTCAGAACTGTGACTGCCCTGCACAAACACTGCCTTGGTTCGGGCCCTTAACATCCCCACCAGGACCCTGCACAGCCACCTTGCTATTCCCAACCCTCAGGCTTTGTCCCTCCAGTTAACCCACAACATTGGAGTCACAGTGATATTTCTGAAATGCAAATATGATGACGTCACCTCTCTGGTTAATGCCATGCAATTTCCCCACCCCATTGCCTTCCAATTCAGGATCAAGTTCAGCCTCTGTCATGGGCAACCGGGCCGCTAATGATCTGGTCTCTCTCAGCCTCTCCAACTCAATCAGTCTCTCACTGCGTTTGTGCTACCCCTCCACCAGCCCTCCCAGATATCCTCGGATTCTTCTTTTGGCCTGTGCCATTTCTTCTTCCTGGGATGCCCCTTTGCTCTGAGTTCACCTAGGGAAATTTGTACACGTCCTTCCAGGTTCAATGCCACAATCACCCCCTCCTTGAGTTCCACGAGTCTGACACTCTCCCTTATAAGCACACAGCCCCCCGTAAACATCTCAATCATACCCGGTCCACATCGCTTTGTAATGTAACATATGGTTCTTTGTGTATGTCTCTGCAGTCAGGCTGGGAGCTTCTTAGGGTCAGGGGCCTGGCATTCATCCCCGTAGGGTATTTGGCACGTGGTGGGTGCTCAGCCTGTGTGCTGCACGCAGGAAGTAATGAATGAACCAACACACGAGCACTGCATGGGACAGGGCTTGGTGAACCGTGTAGCCCTGGGGCAGTGTGGGTTGGGCTGCGGCCCAGCGTACTGATGTCACCTCTCGGATCCAAATCCTCCTTTGTCTCCTCACTGCCTTTGGGATGAAGTCCAGACCCCTTCCCCCACACTCATGGCCTGCCTCCTGTCCCTCTGCCTTTGGCATGCTGAGCCTCAGACATCCTGAGTTCCTTAGAGCTCCTTAAATATGCTTTGTCTGGCTACTGGGTCCTGGCACCTGCCATCCTTTTGTCTGGAACACCTACCATCACTTTACCCCCATCGCTTTGATATACCCTTCAGGTCTTAGTTTAGACATCACTTACTTTAGAGGCTGCCCAACATACACCCTAACTTCACCTACCCTGCACCCAGAACCCCCAAATCATGCTTAAGTGCCCCTCTCGTGGCATCTAAAATAACCCTAACGCGTTGCATGGGGTGACCCTTATAGCTTGCCAGTCTGACTCCCAACATTGTGAAGTATGAGCTCCTGGAGTGCCAAAAACATGGCTCAGTAACTGCATGCTGGCCAGGCTGCTGCTACTGAAGACTTATGTATTGAATGAATGAATGGATGAATGAATGAATGAATCTACAGATGAACAGATAAATTCTACAGATATCTTCAGCTGGCCTCGCCTTAGCCATAAAATATCAAATTCTGTTGGGGCTGGAAGGTTTCTTTGGTTTTTTGCCTTATTGGGTTATGGATTTCCACTCTAATTTGAACCATGGAAAGACATCTAGACAGGAAGGCAGCCCCACCCTCAGACTCCCGGTTCTCACCTCCCCCAGCAGAAGGTCAGGTCAGTTCTGGGTCACCAAAGACCTCAAACATTTTACACCTCTGCAGGGAGACGTGCCTGCCACTTTCAGGTGTCCAATCCCTACCCCAACCTCCCAGACTCTTCTGAAATATTCCCCCTCTGTGTTCTCCAGCCAGCTAATCCAATTCCCCTCTGTCAGAGGCAATAGATGCTCAAAAGCCTTATAGTATTAATGTATTATTCATGACATATGTATTATTTAGCATTAGTTTGTTTATTATTAATTTGTGTTTCATTATTGATAATGTTGTGGTTCTACTATTAATAAGAAGGATTTGGAAGGCTGTTCTGTGGCCCTTTGAAGACAACGGATGCTTCTCTGATTGATTCTCCGAAGAGCCAGGGTTGGTCAGTTTTCTTCCCAATTCATGGATGGGAGACACTGAGGCCGGAGAAGGTAGGGCTTGTTCAGTCATTCCTCTCGCCTCTGAGATGTAGGCAAGGGAATGTGATGGGACTGGGGAAATACTTCATTAGGCAGCATGACCTGGGCTGACAACAGGGCCAAGTGCATAGGCTTCTGCAGGATGCTGATGCTGGACCTGCCAGTCAAGTCTCCATCTGGACCAGCTTGTCCCAGGCTCCTTTGCCCAACTTCACATTGGGGTCTGAAGGTGTCTTTGCTATGCTTGTACACAGTGCTGCTCTGTGCTATGTGCTCCCCAAACCCCATTTTTTTCCTTTTCCTCCCAGGGATTCAGCTGGACTACATTTCCCAACCCCCTTTGCAATTTGGTGGGGTCATGTGACTAAATCCTGGCAGGAGAATATGGCTTCCAGGCCTGACCCCTAGAAACCTCCTGTGCCATCCTCCACACCCTCGCTCTATATCAGCTGCCTGGATGGACCCAGATGAGGACAGAGCCAGAAGATGGAAAAAAACCTGGATATTTGAATGACAGTATGGAGTAATGTCCTCCTACAGCCCCTGACAGACAGTAATATGAGTGAGAAATAAAATGCTATTGTGTTAATTATAAAATAATTTTTATAATAAATACATTTTATATAATAAACACAAATTATTAAAAACAAAACCACTGAGATTTTAAAGTGATTTGTTACAGCAGTTATTCTACTAATACTTCCCATTGATATATTACACATAGTAGGTTCTTCGTGAAAAAAAAGTGAGCAGGCAGATAAATGACTAAGTAACAAAATTAATCAGTGAGTCCAGCTATACTGTCACTGAGTTGGATTCCCAAACCATAGTTCTCCATCACAGAGGATCACAGGCAAGTGGCTTTTATGATCTCGAATTGAAATCTTTTTGTTATAAAGGTGGTAAACTGAGGCCCAGAGAAAAGAAGGGCCTTGGCCGAGATCACAAAGACAATTAATAAGCAATTTAAGACCAGGAGTCAGGTCTCCTGAAGCATATCACACCATTGTCTTTTCTCTCATGACCTTTCATCTGATAGCTTGCCATCACCCTCTAGAACTTTCTCAGTGTCTTTGGGGGTTGGTGAGGGGAATCATCATTTCTTTATCTCTGGGTCAGTCCAGCATCCAAAGAACAGCTGGAACTGCTAGTAGGGAAGAAGGATGAGAGACTGATGGGATACAGGATGCCCGTGAGATGCCCGACCAGCCACGGCTGTCTCTGTAGTGCCCTCTCTGGTCCAGGGCCACCAGGTCAGGGCTGGCTGTGCAGCCAACCACAGGGAAGCCACAGGTGGTGCAGGAGGAAAAGGAAATAGCTCCAGACCTTGAAGCCAAAAACCCAGGTCTAGCTCTTGTTCTTCCAGGGACACAGAGGGCAAGTCCCTCCCCATCTCTGGGCCTCAGTCATCTCATCTGAAAAAGGGGTTCATGGTGATTATTACTGAGAGTAATGGTGATGCAGGATGAGACAATAGAGGGGAAAGTGATCTGAAAAGCACAATTGGGAAGGCCTCTCCTTCTTTGCATGAGGATATTGTCAGGGACCAGTGCCGAGAGGTTATGACCTTGGGCTTGGGAACCAGACAGACCTGGGACAGCTTCTGACTCTGCCACTGGCCACCTCTGAAGCACTAAGTTGTTTCATTGCTCTGAGCCTCAGTTTCCAACTGCCAAATGGGGATAATTATCCTTACTTCTTAGTGCTGGAAGGGGTGGGGGAAAGGGAGGGAGATGGCCCGGGCAAGGGGCCCAGTGCAGTGCCTGGCATATGGGGACGGTGCTGACACAGACATCCTGGCCATCACTCCCCTGCCTTGACTGCCCCACTTCTCCACACCCTCAATCCTCTTTTACCAGCAAGACTCCTTTAAGGAGTTTGCTAGAAAGCTTTGGGGCCGATGACCCATGTTTCTTTTTTGTCTATTTCAGATCAGCCTCAGGAGCACGGAGGCTGAGAAGTCACCATCTCCTAGTCGATGCTGTTTGTGCCCTCTATGGAGATTTTGGAAGCAAAGTGCACTGAGGGCCTGGCAGCCCTGCATCCTCTGACATCACTCAACATCGTGAGGACAGATTTGTGAACAACAGGGAGGCCCCTCCGACTTAGAATAAAATTTAAAATGGATGAGAGGTTATTAAGGAATATTTTAAAAGAAAAATAGTTATTACTCAAGGAACACAGTCTAAGCTAGGTTATAAACTGGGCTTAATCAGTAAAATGAGGCAACTTAATGAAAAAAAAAATTACAATTTAAAATAGGCCTACATTAAATAATGTCTCATAAACACAGACGTCCTTTAGCACATAAGAATTAATTGCTGGACTCAGAAGCTAAAGGCACAATAAAGGAACCCTTAATTTTTTGGTCTTTTATTTTTCTCTTCCAAAAGGAAGACTAGACTTCCTCACTTCGGCACCAAAAGGTCTGGAAATTTGCAAACGGAATTTGCTCAGTAACAATTCTGTTTCCTTCAACCTATTATTTTAAGACATGGTCTGAATGAAGTGTCGCTTTGTTCTCTGGATCTGCATCAGTTTTAAATAAACGCATGTGACAGTTTTACCTCTCATGAATCAGGGAATGAACTCATTTTGCAGAATCAAAGCCCCTGAGTTTAGACCCTTCAGGCTGGGCAGCTCAGCTATCAGGGTAACAGCCTTACTGGTCCAGCGAGATATTGCATCTCTATTACAGCAGCCGTTAGAAACAGTCCAATAAAGCAGAGTGGTCTCATCCAGGGACGATTTTTGCCCCCAGGGGGATATGTGGCAATGTCTAGAGACACTTTTGATTGTCACAACTGGTGGAGGTGGGGACTGTTACTGGCATCTACTGGGTGCAGTCCAGGGTTGCTGCCAAACGTCCAACAATGTACAGGACGTCCTCACAACCAAGAATCGTCCAGCCCCGGACGTCAACAGTTCTGAGGTTGAGAGACCATGCGACGAAGGGAGAAAAGCAAAATTCTGGAAGGAAGGAATGTGCCCTCGGGAGTTCCCAGGCACAGGAGACAAAGAGAGTCTCCAAACGTCAGGACCAGCTATCTGAAGCTAAGAATGTAGGCTGCTGGAAAATTTTCCCTCCACATGACCCCAGCACCAGCTGTGTCTAACATCTGACTTTCACCCAAACCTCTCTTCCACCCAAATGGATCAACTCTCCCCATCAGAGTATCTTTCTTGCCCTCTGGAACCTATTTTGATTTTGTGATAGGAGAATCCTAGGAGAAAGTTTTGGTTTTTTTAAAATTTATTTCTTTTTATTGATTTAGTTTTGGCTGTGTTGGGTCTTCGTTGCTGCACGCGGGCTTTCTCTAGTTGCGGTGAGTGGGGGCTACTGTTCGTTGAGGTGTGCAGGCTTCTCGTTGTGGTGGCTTCTCTTGTTGCGGAGCACGGGGTCTAGGCTCGCAGGCTTCTGTAGTTGTGGCACGTGGCCTCAGTAGTTGTGGCTCGCGGGCTCTAGAGCACAGGCTCAGTAGTTGTGGCGCACAGGCTTAGTTGCTCCGCGGCATGTGGGATCTTCCCGGACCAGAGCTCGAACCCATGTCCCCTGCATTGGCAGGCAGATTCTTAGCCACTGCGCCACCAGGGAAGCCCAGGAGAAAGTTTGTTCACAGTCACACTTGGCGAAATGGATTTATTCTGCAAAGCAAGAATCCTAGCTCATAAAGGTGAGAATCTTGAGGCCTCCTTCCTCAAAGGGTAGCACTCAGCGCTTCCCTCCTTGCTAATCTGGCTCTGCCTGCTTGGCAGAAGAAGCAATCTGGTCTTCATGTTAATACTTTATATAAATGCAAACATCCTACAAGATAAACATCAGTCTATTACACCTGTTCGGTTGAAGAGTGCCTGCTTGTCACCGAAGGCTATTTGGGCCTGATTCACTCACGATATAACTTCTTCCAGCTGGAGGCCAAGGTACCAATCGTAGACCTCTTACTGAGTGGAGGGGTTAGGTGGGGAGAAAGTGGGTTAGGGGGGAATGAGCAGGAGACATTTTATTCCCATCCTCCAGGGCTCAAGTTTTCTGCTTCCTAGAGGGGACAGAAAGGTATGGGGTCCCTCAACAAGAGTTGCATGGACCATGGGCCAATTTGCCACCAGGACAAGAATTCACAAACAAGGCAGGGCACACTCCAACAACTGGATAGTTTTAGTTTAAGTTATGAGAGAATGCTGAGTCTCCTGTGGGCGAGTATTAGGTAAGTCCTGCCCAACCAGCCAGCCTTTCTGAAAACAGGCTGGAATCTTGCTCTGACACCTCCTAACTCTACGCTCTTGGAATATGACACATCAGTCTTTTTATCTATTAAGTAAGAATCCTGATGCCGATCTCCCCGGGCTGGAGATAATAGATGTACCGAGCTAACGTATCACTGAATACATGATTGATGTTACTACCGTTAGAACAATTCTATTTCTTTTTATAGGTATAATTTATAGTAAAATACTACAGTAAGATAGAGTAAAACCTCAAGCAAACAACTTGACGCATTTTTTACTTATTACACACCCAAATGAACCACCGTCCAAATGAAAATATACACCATTCCCAATACCCCAGAATGTTCCCTCATGCTCCTCTCCAGTCACTCCCCCCAACTCCAAGGATAACCTCTATTCTGGCTTTTCTATCCTAGATTAGCTTTGCTTCTTCCTGACCCTCCTATATAAATAGAATCATGCAAGGGTTGCCCTTTTATGTCTGGCTACTTTTTTCTCAGTACAATGTTTTTGACATTCATCTATGTGTTGCCTTTATCTGGAGTTTATGCTTTTAAAAAATGTTTCCTGGGCTTCCCTGGTGGCACAGTGGTTGAGAGTCCGCCTGCCGATGCAGGGGACATGGGTTTGTGCCCCGGTCTGGGAGCGGCTGGGCCCGTGAGCCGTGTCCACTGAGCCCTGCGCCGCCGGAGCCTATGTTCCGCAGTGGGAGAGGCCACAGCAGTGAGAGGCCCGCGTACCGCAAAAAAAAAAAAAAAAAAAAAAAAAGTTTCCTGGGTAGTATTCTGTTGTATGAAATATCACAATTCATTTATCCATTCGACCATTGAGGGACATTTAGGTGGTTTCTAGTTTGGGGATATCATCAATAAAACCTATGGTTGTCATTAAAATATTAATACTAGACCTAAGGGACAACTGGTCAACCCCTTTCTTCCCCGGGGAACTGATCGCCGCCCTTGGCCAGCTCTGGGCAGAGAGGCCCTCTGTTGTGTTATGAAGAAAATGAGTTCACCCTCAGCATGCCCACGCAGCCCTCTGCACCCTTGCCCTTCCTCCCAGGGACACTCGGGGCATCCCTTAAGAATCTTGGCCACTTACATGCCTTTGATGTGAACGCTTTCCCCCCACTGTTCTCCTAGGGGCATGTTGAAGACAATCTCTGACACCCTCCATGAAAAATCACATGACATTTGATCCTCCTTTGCTTTTTACAAATGTACACATCCTTCTGATCTGGCAGGAAGGACAATAGCCCTATTTTTCAGGTAGGAAAACTGAAACAAATTGATTCATTTACTTGTTCACTCACTGGACAAATACTATTTTGGATGAAACCCTTGCTAGTTACTGGGCCAGGCATGAGCCATGAATTGATCTAGTGGGAGATGCGTAAACATAGGATCACACCCCCTGCCAGATTCTTCCCACTTTTGCATCTTCTAGCACTGAGTGCCCTTGTATTTTACCAAATCCACTGCTTGCATTCTGCATTATTAATCTCAGCTCCCTGGTGAGATGAAGTTTTCTGTTGCTGGTTGTGTGGTTTTTTTTAATCCTTCCATAATACACGACACTCTTAGGCATACAGAAATGCTTAATAAATGCTCTGAAAGAGTGCAATAGAGACTGGTATTGTCGACTTGACTTCATAACTCGAGACTTACAAGTTCCACATTAGAGAGGCTTGCACATACCCAAATAGCTTTCTGGCAAGTACAGCTAAATCATACATCACATGTGTGTAGGTCAAAGAGATTCAAGGTCCAAGAAGGACTCAACATGCCCTTGCTGGGTGCGAAGAAAACATGCCAGCAGCCTTTAGGAGCAGAGAGCAACCCCCATCGACAGCCAACAATCAAACACGGACCTCAGTCCTACACCCACAAGGAAATGATTTCTGCAACATCCCTAACAAGTTTGGAAGTGGATTCTCCCCACGAGCCTCCAGATGAGAGTCCAGTTAGCTAACCCCTTGGTTCTGACCTTGTGAGACCCTGAGCAGAGAACTGAGCCTGGCCCACAGGGACTCTGACCTACAGAAATGTGAAGTTAGAGATGGGTGCAGTTTTAAGCTTCTGAGTTTGTGTAATTTGTTATGTAGCAATAAAGGCTAATATAACATGTTTATCTGAGATTGAAGTAGCCAGGAATCCTTTTGAAGCATCAATCAAATTATGCCACTCCCCTGCTCCAAGCATGTTAAAATAGCTCCCATCACACTGGACAGCCAGAGCCAAAGCTGTCTCATGGTCCAGAGAAGTCTGGCCTGGCTCTCGCTACCTTGCTTCTTACCACTCCCTCCCTCTCACTCCATTCCAGCCAAACTGACCTCTTTGCTTTTCCATAAACATCACAAGCTCATTCCTACCTCAGGACCTTTGCACTTACTGTTTCTTCTTCCTGGAATACACTCAACCCAGCTATGCACATGGTTTGCCCATTCATTTTGGTTTGATCTTTGTTCACTGTCCTATCCCCATGGATACCTTCCTTGACCACCCAGTCTAAAATTCTCTAAAGTTCCCACTTAGCATCTCTCTCTATCCCCCAAATTGCTTTATTTTTTATAACACTATTTCTCTGCTTAACGGTATATTTTAATTTATCCCTTTGTTTATTACCAATTATATAGACCCTCCTACCCCACCAAATAGGATGTCACCCCTAGGAGGGGATGGACTTCCTCTGCTTTATTCACTGCTGTGTGTCCAGTACTGAGAACAGTACCTGGGAATCATCAATATTTAATAGTGTTTATGATGAGCTAGGCATTGCATTGGGTACCATCTATTGCTTTAATGGAAACAACAGATCAACACCACCATTCTTTAACATTGACAGGCCATCTTACAGAGAAAGATTTTAAAGAACTCCCATAGGTAGGATTTTGTACCTTTCTCACTAATCCTTAACAGTTAGCCTTCATAGTTTCCCTAACTCTGATTCTGGGCTACATTTTGATTAGAATCCTGCGTATAGGTCACCTTGATTCACTTGTCCCCTGGTTCCAATTGGACTGTAGGGTTTCAGGGGAGCTTGGAATCAAAATGCTCGAGTAGCATCTCCTGGCTACAAGACCTGGAGTTGTATTTTATTTCCAAACCGATTCTTGTGATTACTTCCTTTCACAATGGGCTGCTTGAGTCATGCTCCCATAGGCTTCACTTCCTCAGAGCCCCCATCTCCATCCTTCTCCTTGTCAGCAAGATAAGAGGCAGCTGGGGAAAGACCTGGATGACAAATGTCCCCTGTATAAACTGGATGGTTTCTCCACTGAGAAGGTAACTTCTCACTGGGTTCTGGAAGAAGAGACACAGCCCTATTCTTATCAATATTTTTATCTTTTTTTTTTTTTTTTTTTGCTTTACATGGGCCTCTCACTGTTGTGGCCTCTCCCATTGCAGAGCACAGGCTTCGGACGCGCAGGCTCAGCGGCCATGGCTCACGGGCCCAGCCGCTCCGCGGCATGTGGGATCTTCCCAGACCGGGGTACGAACCCATGTCCCCTGCATCGGCAGGCGGACTCCCAACCACTGCGCCACTAGGGAAGCCCAATATTTTTATCTTTAATGACTTCTCCCTTTGGTGATTTCAACAGTAACATTTGCTTATTGTAGGAAATAAATAATACAAGAAATTGTACAGGAAAAAAAAAATCCCCTCTTGCAAACAACCACACAGAAAAAGCCATTGTTACTATTCTGAAATTCTCTCTCTCTCTCTTTAACATGACTCCGAGATCCTAGTATCACTTGACATGAAAATGCAAATCTTCTTATGCCCAATTGTGAAGGTTAATTTTACATGTCAACTTGAATGGGTCATGGGGTGCCCAGATTACTCATTATCTCTGGTTGTGTCTGTGAAGGTGTTTCCAGATGAGATTAGCATTTGAATCAGTGGACTCAGCGTAGGAGATCACCCTCCGAAAAGTGTGTAGGCATCATCCAATCCATGAAGGGCCTGAACAGAACAAAAGGCAGAGACGGAGGAGGAATCTGCCCCATTTTTTCCTGCCTCACTGCCTGAGCTGGGACATCTCACCTATCTTCTCTTGCCCTGGGACTGGGATTTACATCATCAGCTCCCCTGGTGGTCAGGCCTTTGGACTTGGACTAAATTACACCACTGGCTTTCCTGGGTCTCCAGCTTGCAGACAGCAGATCGTGGGACTTCTCAGCTTCCATTTTATATATATATCTATATATAGATATATAGATATATAGATATTCTGTTTCTCTGGGGAACCCTGACTAATACAGATTTTGGTATCACGAGTGGTTCTAGAGGTAGAGAATTTTAAAGACGAGTTTTCTGAATTCGTTCTGGGGTTTCTGGAATTGGCTCTCCAATCTGATTAGATTTAAAGATGCTAATGACTGTTTCTGTCCTAGTCAGTTCAGGCTGCTATAACAGAATACCATAGACTGAGTGGCTTACAAACAACAGAAATTTATTTCTCACAGTCCTGGAGGCTGAGACGTCCAAGATCAAGGTACTGACACATTCAGTGTCTAGTGAGGGCCCACTTCCTGCTTCATAGGCAAATGTGTCCTCGTGAGGGTGAGGGAGCTCTCCTGGGTTTCTTTTATTAGGGTGCTAATCCCATTCACGAGGACTCCACCCTCATGAACTAACTACCTTCTAAAGGCTCTACCTCCTAACACACTGGGGTTTAAGATTTCAACGTGTGAATTTTGGGGAGACACAAACATTCAGTCTGTAACACCAACATCATAATAATCTAAAACTTTTCCAGACTAGCCGAGAGAACGAGAGATTTTGTAAATCCTCTCAGATCCTGTATCTCCAACCTCAGTCTATATTTTTAAAAATTTTAAAAGGGTTTTTGAAAACCCAAACTGTAAGGAGAACATCTGCACCTATGAAGTAGTTTCTGCTGTGGGCTATACACTCCCCAGCTCAACAGGGAGGCAGGATGCAGCCCTGAGAGGTCACCTTGTCCACCCCGCTGCTTCCAGGCTGAAATCAGGCCATGAATTAGATGTGAATTCCATGTTTCAAAGGACTTGCCTCTACTTCCTGTTCTGGCGCCACCCTTTGTCTTTCTTTTCAGAACTGAGAGAGAAACCAACTCATGCTCCCAGGGCAATCAGACACAGATTGCCTTGTCTGCATGTTTGTAAACTGGCTGCCTCTCCTACTTGACTCATCCGTCCCCAGGCCTCCTCCCCTTCATCTCCCCTCCATCCCCGAGCCTGTGCTCAGAGATGTCAAACCAACCAGCCCAAGCAATGGTAACTCAGGGAGTAAATCAGTGGCCAAATAAAAGAAACACATACACACCATAGCCAAATAGGGACGCTTGTGTGTCATTCATTGTTTGGAGAGGATCCATGTGCTGGCTGACTTTAGATGACCTTAGGATGATTGAGAATGAGTTAATAGCAGCAACAAGGACGCCTAGAGCAGTTGACCATGGCTGTTAAGTGCAGGTTCTCGGGAACCCAGCTACCTGGGTTCATATCCCAGCTCTGCCTTGGGCAAGTGACTGAACCACGCTGAGCCTCAGTTTTCTCTTCTGTAAAACAGAGATCAAAATAGAACCCACTGGCTTCATAGGGTCAGAGGAGTTCATATTCTCAGAGCAGTGCTGGGGACCTGGTAAGCCTTCCACATCATAGGGCTTTTAGGATTGTGTTGTTATCATGTACTAAAGGCTGCCAGACGCCTTACCTCTGCTGTCTGGACTCTCTCCAGTCCCAACAAGACGAGGGTTGGTTACAACTGGCAGATAAAGGAAACAGGAAGCAGTACTCGCCGAACTGTGCTCCCAGGGTGAAAGCCTGCTCATCATCTGTTTCTGTAGGGCCCACCAGCTAAGAAGGAGTTTTATATTTTTAAATAGTTATATTTTTATATTTTTTTAACGGTTATGTAAGTATTCACATAGTATGTTCAATTTTACCTCTTGGCTTGCAAAACCATCTGGCCCTTTACAGAAAGTTTGTCAACCCAAGGCTTTGAAAGGGTTAAAGGCTGGGAGTGGGATTCTGACCCCCAAACCTGTCCTCTTTCATATAGCCTCTGTTGCTTCGCTTCGAGTGAATGTATGTCTTTCAGCTCAGAGTGAAGGATATTCAAATACTATTCATTCATTCATTCAACAGCTACTTGTTAAGGGTGAGAGGCAGAGGAGGAGACACAGGCCAGCTCATTGCTGGATGCCGGGAGCCTCACTCCACTTAGCCTTGTAACAACCAGGAGGAGCAAAAGGCCTCTGGTAGAACTAGATTGATCAGAAAACACCTCCAGTGACTGACATCTGATGTCCTCCAGAGAAAGCCCACCTGCCACCCACCCAGAAGCTCAGTAGCTTCCAAATCCCACTGTCACATGCCTGGCCACAGTGCATTCTGTTTCTTCTCAAATTCTCTGGAATCCTGGAGGGAATCAGGCATGGTGTCTCCGGTCCAAAGCCCGACCCAGTAGGTCCACCAGATCAGACCCAAAGTGCCTCTCCCTGGGGTGATGAGGGCCGGGTGATCCATGCTCTACAGCCTCCCCGGGTACCATTTTTGGTGTTTGTCCATTTCTTTGGCTTTATAGTAGTCTAGCAGGTGTGACAGCTCCAATCATAAATAATATAGTCATTTAGGCGTGGAGAAGGGCCACCTAAAAGTAATGAAAGTGGTCATTCGGTGAACAATAAAGCCAAACCTGTGAGTTTTGGTTCCTAGCGCTGGCCCTGGGCCATCTTCGCCCCCAGCCTCAGCCACCGTGGGGTGTGAGATGGCGCAGCTCAGCTATTTTGAATACTTTGAGGACTATAATAGGCTTCGGAAAATATGGGTGTTTACAGCCTTATTCTCATCATGGGAAAACTGACATTGGGAAAGTACATGATAGAAACCTTATGTACTCTCCAGAATGTAAATAGAGTTAAAAGTGAAACTGTCAGGAGGCAGCGGGGCACTCAGCAGTGGGAAATGAGCTGGGCAGGCCCGGAATGGAATTTTCCAATCGGTCGGGGGCTCTCCTGGACTATACTGGCGGCTCCTGGGGTGAAAGGAGAGAGGGAAGGAGGTTTGAGGTCATGGATTTAGTATCTGTCTCATCTGCAGGTGAGTTTAATCGAAATTGGAGGACAGAAATAAATGATTCTACTCACAGGGCACAGAAATGGATGCCTGGGCCTTCTGGAGCCCTCTTCCTGCTGATTGCTGGGAGGTTCTAACAGAAAAGCTTAGACTTAGATGTAAAAGTTAACATCTTGGGGGTGGGGTGGGGCAGGGGTGCCAGTGAAAAAGGGCAGATTCTCATGCCTTGATCAGGGGAGAAGGGGGCCGGGCCCCAGGTATACGGCACCCTTGTTATTTCCTTGAGAGTCTCAGCCCCTGGATACCCTGGGCCAATTGTGAGGTCCATTGTCAGTCAATATGAAGAAGTCGTTGGGACCAGGAGGCTGAGTCGTTGTGGCTGCTGCCTGCCCAGCTGGGCTGGAGACGCCACTGGGAAATTTCTAGTTGACAAATTTCTCTAGCTCTTTAAAAGTCCAGCAACAATTGGGTGCCTAGGCGGGAAAGCCTTCCCTTCAGCGAAATCCTTAAAATGTCCTTGTTGCTGGACTCGCCCTGTGGGCCACAGTTCCGATTTCACCATTCCCTCCGCTCTACAACCTTCACTGGCTCCCCAGCGTCTGCAAGGTCAAGTCCGTACACCTTAGCCTGGCCCTTCCAGGTGTCCATCCAGCTGCCCTTAGAGCCACATCTCCGAAGAGCTCCATCCCCCCAGCACACACTCGGTCGCCGACCCAGCCACCCAGGGCTGCCCACCCGCTCCAGGACGGCTCAAGAGCACGTCTGCCTCCAGCCCTTTGCTCAAGCTGCTCTCTCCGCCCACAATGCCCTTCTCATCCTTCCAGGCTCAGCAACCAGCCCCTAGAGAGCTTTCCTGATTACGCTTCTCCCCGGTGTGGAAGAGACACTGTTTCTTTGCTTCCATTAATGCTTGTCTCTCTGACCTGGCCCCCGTCTCAGGTGAACATTATTATCTATTTACTCGCGCGTCTCGGACTTAGAACAGGCTGAAGCAGCAGGGGAGAGGACGGGGTTATCCATTTACGGCACATGTGGGCCTCCATGTGGGCCGTGGTAAGACATGAGATGGCGCACGTGCAGCTGAGCGGGTGAGCCGAGGGACAAAACCTGCTTCCACGGACAATGGGGGTCCTCATCACCTGAGTTAGGAAGGCTTGGCCAGAGGGTGGTACTGTGGGATGAACTGTGTCCCCCCAAAATACATGCTGAAGTTCTCATCTCCAGGACCTGTGACCTTATTTAGAAAGAGGGTCTTCGCAGACACGGTCAAGTGAAGGTGAGGATGGGCTCCAATCCAATATGACTGGCTTCCTTAGAAGAAGAGGAAAATTTGCACACAGAGACACAGATGTACGGAGCGCGGATGCCAGGTGAGGAAGGGGGAGTGACGGGAGTAATGCCTCGACAAGCCACTGATGCTAAGGACTGCTGGCGACCCCCAGAAGCTGCAAGAGGCGGGGGGGGGACCCTTCCCTAGAGCTGCCAGAGGAAGCATGGCCTGGACAACACTTTGATGTTGGACTTCTGGCCTTCAGAACTGTAGAGAATAAACGTCTGGTGCTTTAAGCCACTTCGTTATGCCAGCTCTGGAAAATTAATACAGGTAAGATGGAAAGGAGGAAAACCGTTTACCTACCAGGCTCCGGATAATTCATGTCCATAATCTCATTTAACCTCATTTTGTCTGGGAGGCAGATGGCTTTTTTATTTTATAACAAGCTGACCAAGACCCAGAGAAGGGACGTGACTGGTGCACAGACCCACAGTTAGGAAGAGGCAGAGGTGGGGTTTGAACCCAGAACCAATGCGAGCCTTGCCCCTGCCCCACACCTGACGGAGTCTCAAGGAGTCCCTGGCCAGGGGCGGGGAAACAGCAGAAACCGTGAGTGTGAGTGGCCTTTGCCTGGGTCCCTGGAGCCCCCTAGAACTGTCCTCGCCTATCTTTCCTCTTCTCCTGCAGCAGACAACGCAGTTACCTGGGGACCAGTCCCTGTGGGATCTGCTGCCCAAGTATGAGCCCAGGAAGCTCGAGCATCTTATCTGACGAAGCAGGGAGGGGCGGCTGGCTCCCGATAAACTTTGCCCATTTGTTAACCTGTGTTCCAAGCTGAGATTACCCGGTGTGGAGCAGACAATGGAGATGATTAAATAAAGTCGGGAGTGTTGGGGCTGTGACTGCCTGAAGTGAAAGATAGTGAAGGAGGGGGATCTAGGGTGCTGGGGAGGAAAGAAGGGGGGCCGCTGCCCGCTCCCTCTGGGCTCTGTTACCACAACCACAGGGAAAGTGGCACAAGGCACAGTTTCCCATCACGCAAAGGCAACATCGCCAAATAAGAGACCCAGGGAGTCAGTGGGTCCAGGATGCTGAGAACTTCAGAGTCAGAGGATGTTCTATGTGACAAGCCCTCTGGGAGATGTCTCAAGGGGTGGTGCCCAAGCTGTACTCAGCAGACCTAAGGGATCTGAGGGGGCAGTCCCGGGCACAAGGGAGTCCCATAATAATCACTACTGTAACGGGGACTTCTGTGGAGGTTTTACTCCGTGTCAAGCACATCTTTTGCCTTATTTAATCTTCACTGAGTTCTAGCATTATCCCCATTTTACAGATGATGAAACAGAGGCTTGGAGAGGTCAAGTAATTTCAACCCATCACCTGACAGGTAAATGGCAGGAGCAGATATAGGGGCATCTCATAGATGGGGTGCGGGTCCCAAACCCACTCTTTAACCAGAGAAGCTCCCTTTTTATCCGTTTGATATATGAGGGTGCTTCTCAAGTTATATGTAAAAAAAGTTTGCTTTAGAACAAAGGTCTACTTTTTTCACCTCATTTACAGGCTTTGAGACACAGACTATCCACACTGGGTGCGGAAAGCTGCCGCTGGGCCCCCTCGATGCCAGAACCTTCCGTCTTCTGCTCGTATTGTCTGTCTGCTTCTCTGCCCCGTGTGCTGCTGCCTCCCACCCTGCTCAGCCCCTCGGGATTCTCCACCTGGATCAGGCTTCTCCCCACTCCGAGCTGCTCCTCTCCCCCTACACAGGCCACCAGCCCGGCATCTGGCCCACCCCTGATAGGGCATCTCAGCCTCAGTCCATGACCCACTGGGGAGGGGATCAGGCAGATGGAGAGGGAAGAATGGGCCACACTGTGCCGTGGAGCCTGTCACCCTCACAGGCTTCTTCTTGCGGTGGGCACCTGGGCAGAGAGGGAGGGGGCAATCTTCCCGTTGTCACTTTATGCCACTTCTCGGCAAAGAGCAAATCTTTTTCCCTCCATGAGTTCATTAGATCCTCACAGCACCCCAGGAGTTAAGCGGGGCCGGGAGAGAGGTGACAGACCTGGGGTCACCCAGCTATCAAGTGATGCCTAGGCTGTGTTCTGCCTGGCACCCATTCTTGGGCTCTTTCTTTAATACTCTGCTCTCTCTTTTGATCCCGTGCATTTTGTACTGCCCACCTGCTCCCGAATTTTAGACTATTTCCTGGCCGGGGAGGGCTGTTTGTTTTGCTACAGCATGAGGACAGCTCCCGGCAGGCCTTGTCTAGTGTCACAAACTCATCTGGGGACTGTCTGTATTTTTAAAGGCCTGGCTCTATGGTTTCTCTGTGTTTTATAGCCAGGAAAATAAAAATGGGGGTGATGAGTGATGAATGTCCCCTGGAGCCTGGATGCCTGGCTGCTACTCCATTTCTCAGCCATTGCTCTAGTGGTCACTCCCCTCTGCCCGGGCAGGGCCCACCCTGCCCCAGCCCACTGGCATTCCAGGAAGCAGGGCAGGCAGGACCCCTGCCCCAGGGGCACTGCAGCTGGCATCTGAGACCAGGACATGTGCCGTCTCCTGGGGCCTGCTCTGGGCATTCTCTCGGAGTCCTGACCTCCACGGGGCCCTTATTCTGGTGGAGCTCCCCCCAGCACTGGACCCTCATCACGGCCACTTGGAAACAGGGACCTTTTCGTCAATCCAGTGATGATACTGAGATAGATTCCATCAGACATTTCTTCATTATAAATGTTCAAAGGATGGCAAGGTATCAGCTACACTTGAAAACTGAAATTTTAATCCTGCGATAAACCATAACGGAAAGGAATTTTTAAAAGAACATATATATATATGTATAGCTGAATCACTCTGCTGTGCAGCAGAAATTAACACAGCATCGTAAATCAGCTACACTGCAATTTAAAAAATTGTTTAAAAAACCCACAAAAACTATTTTTCTGTAAAGAGTCAGAATAATGTCTGTGAGTGATTAAGACCCTACTATGTGCCAATCATTTTAAGTACTTTAGATTTTTAAATCCTCATCCTCTTTTTACAGATAAAGAAACCAAGGCCTGAAGATGTTAGTAGATCCGCCCCATCAGCACAGCTAAGAAGCAGGAACCGTGACAATACTGATACTGACCGAGGATGGACTCACGTGCCAGGCATTGCTCCAAGCCCTTTGCTTCGCCACAGTCCCTGGTGGGGTAGTCTTGATTATTTTCCCAGCTGATAGATGAGGAGACAGGCTCAGAGGGGGTAAGCCACAAACCCAAGGTCACACAGCTTGAGTGGCAGGACCAGGATTGGAACCCGAGCAGGCCGCGCAACCCAGAGCCTGGATTCAAGCCCTCTCTGGTGTGTTCCAGAGTCCATCCTCTTCCCTTACACCCCGTGGCCTCTCAGTAAATTCCGCTGCACTGGGCACCAGTAGGCATAAGGCAAACCCAGTTATTAGAACATTTCGCTGGATGAATGGCAAAGTTGAAGACAGAACTTGTGGGGCTATATACACAGGGGGATTCCCAAGGTCCAGAAAGATTAAGTAACTCATCCAAGGTCACACAGGTCACCGTGGGCAGATGATGGAGACCTGGAATCCCAGGCCAGCCTTCCTCCCGGACTCTTGCATCTTCTGCCTCCGAGGGACCCCTCTTGGGCCCAGAGCCCCGCAGCCTTGCTGTCCAGGGCCACCGGATCTCTCCTTGCTGCCCTCCAGGTGCTGACAAGGTTGCGTTGCCTGCCCATGACCTTGGGAAGGGACAGGAGTGATTTTAGCAATCTAAACACACTCGTTCCTTGCCTCGAGACGCCCGAGCACTGAGTGATTTGTATGCTCTGAGCACGTCACCTCCTTTCAGGAGACAGAGAGGCTGCCTGAAAAGTCATTTTTCAGCATTTGACACAAAGTCTCTTTTGCTCTCTCCCGAAGCCAGATAACCATCAGCAGCCAGGCCGATTAGAAAAAATATATACTTGGTATCGGGAAGCCAGGGAAAGAGAGGAAGCCGGCCCGTCAGTCTTCCTTCCTTCACTCATTCGAACGGGGGCGTGGGGCGCTTTCCCACCCGACTCTGCGGCTCAGGGAGAAGGTTATCTTCTGGAGAGATCAGCATCCTGGGTAAACAGCATCTTCCGGGGGTTGGCAGCACGGGTCTGGGCTTGGGAGTCAGGAGAACAAGTATTCAAGTCCAGCTCTGCCACTTCCTAGGGGTGTGACCTTGGGCAAGTCACTTGCCTTCTCAGAGCCTCAGTTTTTGCATCTGACAAATGGGTATAAGAGTACCCACCTCATGAGGCTGTGATGTGGCTTAGATGAGATACTGCATAGAGCCACAGGATAAGGGTAAACAGTGAGCTGTCCATATATGTCAGCCCTGACATAGATTGTTTCGGGTGGCACCTCCAGGACCTCATGGAGCTCCCTGCTAAGCTTTGGCTGTGAAGACAGAGCCTGGGCTCTCTTGCTGGCATCTAAGTATATTGGTTGTTAAGCTCTTGGCCATGCAGTGTCTGTGGATTCTGCAGACACACCAGCCCCTGTCCTCTGGGGACTTTTGGCCACAGGAGGGAACCTGCCACATGGGGAATGGGTAGTCCAGCTCCATCACTAAGCAGTGGCAGTTAGAGACTGTTTCTCTTCCTTCCCCAAGCACGCCCCACGCCCCACCCCCCACCCCCACAGCAGGAAGGACCCTCCCACACTCGGCAAGGACTCAGACGGTACCCAAGACATGGCCCTTCCTCCCTGCATTGAGATTGAATCGAGCCCTGCAGGTCTCGATCATAGAATTCAGTTCATTGAGCATTTGGTGATATCCCCCTTCTTTTCCCCCTGCCACCACCAAATCCATTCAGCCCACTGGCATCTTTCTCCTGGATCACAGCATGGCCTCTTTCCTGCCTCCCTGCCTCCAGCTTCAGTCCACCTTGCTACTAGGAAAAGAGTTCTACCGCACCCAGTCCCTTGCTTAAAACTCTTCGATGCCTCCTCCCACCCCAATGTGTCAGTTTCAAGGGAGGGATATCACAACCCCCTCACCTTGGACACCTCCGTCAACACTTCCTCTTCCCACCTGCTCTCTGGACACACCTGCCGGCTTCGTCAAGCTGCCTGCAGGTCTGGAAAGCTCTGAGCTCTCGCCCCTGCCCGCAGGGCTTTGCACCTGCTGCTCCGTCCCGCCACAGTGACCTTCCCTCTCCTTTGCGTCACTGTGCTGCTCACCTGTCACGCTCTAGGAAGCATTCTCTGCCTCTGGGCTCCCCGCTGAGCTCCCACGATCCCCTGCACTTCTCCGGGTCGCCAGTCTGTTTGCCTGTCCAGACAGCCCCACCAGACTGTCTCTCATCGCAGGCTACGTTTCCAATTTCCAGCACAGAATCGTCCACGATAACTCGTTGTGGAATAAATGAATGTACAGTGCACCTACGAGGTTCCACTCCCCGTGTTAGGTGCTGAAAACACAGAAGAATGAGGCAGGGTGCCTGGCCTGTAGCAGGTCAAGACTAAGCACTGAGGAGAATGAGACTTACTGTCAGAGAATAGAAGGTGCAAAGAGAATGGAATTGGTTCCAGAGAGAAACAAGCACCAGGGCTGAGGCAGCTCAGAGCAAGGGCTGACATCTTAGCAGGGCGAGGGGATTGGGGAGGATTTAGAGGGAAGGTGGTCTCTGAGGCAGGTTCAGAAGGATAGAGAAGGAGGGGCTCGTCTGCCCCTCCCAGCCTGTTCTGATCCTCCTTCCAACTCCATCTCAGCTGATCTCCCACCGCTGCACGCTCCAGCCACTCCCATCAGCTCGAGGAGCCCCAGCGCCTCAAGCCGCCTTGAGCCACTCCGCTGGCTGACATGCCAGTTCTTCCACAGGAGGCTGCCTGGTGGTGTGGAACAGAAGTGAACCTTGACTAAGATGCTCTTGGGTTAGAACCCAGCTCCATTCCTTTGCAGCTGTCTACCCTCAAAAGAGTGGGCAAATGGGGTTTACGGATGCCCCCTCCCCTCCAACTACATTCATGTCTCCCTGGAACATCAGAATATGAGATCTTATTTGGAAACAGGGTCTTGGAAGATGTAATTAGTTAAGATGATGTGTCCTTATAAGAAGAGGAGAGATAGAGACAGACACCCACATGGGGAATGCCACGTGGTGATGATGGAGGTTGAGACTGGAGTGATGTGTCTATAAGCCCAGGAACACCAAGCATTGCTGACAACTACCAGAAGTTATAAGAGGCAAGAAAGGATTCTTCTGTGGAGCCTTTGGGGGGAGCCTGGCCCTGCTGACACCTTGATTTCAGACTTCTCGCTTTCAAAGCTGTGAGAGAATCAATTTCTGTTGTTTTTAGCCACCCAAGTGGTGGCAATTTGTTAGGGCAGCCCCAGAAAACTAATACGGTGGGTGTAAGAGCCAAAAGATGGAGTTCGTGTAAAATGGTTAGCACGGAGCCTGCACATAGTAAGTGCTCAAAACACGTTAGCCCTCACTGTTTTTTATTGATTCAGTATACATATCTGCTTTCACTTCCTTCCGCCAGAAGCAGAGACCTCCTGTTCTGCAGAAACGGGAATTCCTACGGCTTCCCCTACCGCCCTGTTTGCTACATCTTTCACATCCAGCTTCATCCTAAATCCCTCCTATTATTTTAAATTCACTTATGGTCTGGGGACTTGGAAAACAAGCCACTCGACTGTTTCTTCATAAAATCAGAGTCTCTGGGTCAAAAGAAGTCTCAGAGGCCACTCCTCCAATCCTTCTCCAATTCCTGATCGTCCTCTAAACCACAGCACTGTCCCCACAAATAACTTACACACCCACTTTTCCCTTCAGCTCGCCCACTGTAGGCTAATTAGTATTTGTATATTGCAAGAGTGTAATAGACAAACATCCTGCCAGATCATGTCCCTCCCATATTCAAACCCCATCCTGATTCCCACCTCCCCTGGAACAGATTCCAGACTCTGAGCTTGGCCCACAAGGTCCCCAGTGGCTGGCCCCTGACCACAGCTCCGGCCATGTTACCCTCCCCACAACCCTAAGCAGACCCTCTACCCCACCTGAAGGCTGCACTTCCTTTTCCCGGCCATTCCCTTGCCCCATATGTCTGCGGCCTCGTCACCGCTTTGTTCGGCTGTCATGTCAAATGTCGCCTCTAAGACACCGCCCTCCCTGACGGCCCCCGACACAGACCTCTGCCCCTCCCGTGCTGAACACTTATCTCAGCCCTATGAACTTGGGGAGTTTTTCCCTCTAGAGTGAACGTTCTGTGAGGATTGGGACCCCCAGCACCAGGACAGCACCTCCCCCTCAGGAGATGCTCACTAGATAGATGGGTGTTGAATAAATGAATTGAGTCAGTCCCCTGCACTTTGTTTTTCAAAAAATGGTCACATTTATTTTCTTGCTTATTTTTCACAAATGCTTTAGGAGGGAGATTATCCCATTTTTCTGGCAAAAGTAGACAAAAACTGAACTTGTAATGGAATTTGGTACAGAGGTAACCAGCCAGAGTCTACCCAGACAACAGCAAGGGGAGAAACTCAAACCCAGGTCTTCCGATCCTTACCCATCCCAACCCCCGGCCCCACCACACACATTGATTCAAACCCTAACTGGGGCTTCCCTGGTGGCGCAGTGGTTGAGAGTCCGCCTGCCGATGGAGGGGACGCGGGTTCGTGCCCCGGTCTGGGAGGATCCCACAGGCCAGGGAGCGGCTGAGCCCGTGAGCCATGGCCGCTGAGCCTGTGCCCCGCAACGAGAGAGGCCACAGCAGTGACAGGCCTGCGTACCGCAAAAAAAAAAAAAAAAAAAAACCCTAACTGATCAGTGTGATATTATCCAGGTGCTGAACCTCAGTGTGCCCCACTGCTGACTGAGTGGTGGTCTCTGTCCTCTCTGTGGCCCCAGGGCAGCCACAGGGCAATGCTCCTGGATACTAAGTATGCTGGTGAGGAGGAGGAGGAGGAGGAGGAGCTAGCACCAGCCGTGCTGACTGCATCAGGCAGGGTTCTAGGTGCTTTATAGACACACAAATTCACTGACTACTCCCATCAGCTCTGTGAGGCAGATCTTGCTCCCATCTTGTGGATGGGAAAACTGAGGCACAGACAGAGGTTAACTAACGTGTCCTGGGAAAAGCAGAATGCAGCCTCCCGAGGCCCAGCCCAGAGCTGTGTTCAGGCCCTGTGTGCTCATTCCAGGCAGGGCAGCACTGCAGGAGCCGGATTCCAGCGCACTCACAGAAGCCCCAGGCAGGGGGAACTACCCTCAGTTTGCGGAGGTAGAAAACGGGCTCCTGGAGTCTGATCTAAGGATTCTCAGCTGGTAAATGACAGAGCCAAGGGACAAAGTCACGACTGTTTGGTTCCAAAGCAAGTGCTCAGAATGGCCGGGCTTTTCTGCCCCTGAAACCTGGGGGAGGAGAGACAGACACACAAGATGGAAAAGGGAGAGCCTCAGGGGCCCCGGCATGCAGGGGAGGAAGGGAAGCTGCTCCCTGGACTCTCAGAGAGGCAGGTACCACATGCCCAGGTCAGGCAGGGCCACCATCTGTCACAGAGGCCTTCTGCCCTTGCCCTACCATCCCCCACTCCATTTCCAAGACCCGCAGAGGAAGCCGGAACCACCTACTGCCCTAAGGCCAGATGCCCAGGCTGCAAACAGATCTGAGCCTCAGAACACAGAAGGCAGGGACCAGATAGAGCCCCAAACAGATGCCAAGTTCAAAAGAGAATCTCAGGGAAACAGTGACAAGCGGGAGATTCAGCACAAAAGCTTCCAAATGACAGAAGAAAAACAGAGCCAGATGGACCTGGCCTCCCCAGCCAGCAAAGCTGCCACAGGCACGCTTTGTTCAGCCTGTCTGCTCCTGCATGACCGGTGAGGGCCCACCCTGAGTGCCCTCTGCCCAGCCAGCCTCTGTGGGCACCACTCCCCTTTGCCTGGAATGCCCTCTCTATTTTACTCCGAGTCCTCTCCAGTCTCTTCAGCAAATTCTAGCAGAATCTGTTCCCACTTACGAATCCTGCTCTGGTTCCTGGGACTTCCCTCATCCTTCTCTTTGCTATTCTCCTAGGCATGTCATGCACACACAAGCTTACCCTTCGATCCCATCTTTCCTATGGGCACAGGACTTTGCAGTTTGTAAGGCAGCTCTTTCACATCTACTGTCTCAAGGGACCCCGATAATAACCTGGTGAAATGGTTACTGCTATTCCCATTGGACACATAAGGCTCAGAGAGGGCAAGTGACTGGTCCAAGGTCGCACAGCTAGAAACCATGAGAGGCAGAGCTAGAAGTCTGAGACTTCACCCTAAGTCCAGCTCTCTGGCCAGCGCCTGGCACACAGTGGGTGCTTAACCAGGAATGGGTGAATGAAAGGGATCCCTGAGGTTGATGCAGCCCTCCTTTTCTTCCCCCCAGAATTTTCTCCTTTTTGGCTCCTGGAGACTCTCGGGGTCACCCCACGGTCTGAAATCCCTCTGCAGGGAAGAGAAGAGGGAAAGGGAGTTGTGTGCTCTGCTTGATCCACTCCAATGTCATGTCAGACCCCCGGCAGGCCTGCCCCGATGTCCCCACCCCAGCTTTCCCAGCCGACTCGGCAGCCATCCGTCTGGCTCTCCCCTCAATCACAGGCCAAGATCACCCCATGATAAGGCCCAGCTGGGAGCACCTTCACCCCAGGGAGCTGGCATGATAGCCGGTCATGTTTTACAAGCTCACAAATCCCCGATAAGAGCTGGTCAGTCAGCTGGCTCCAGCGAGATAAGGAAATGCCCCCCCTCTCCCCTCACTGAGCACCCGTGCCAGGGAAGAAAGACAGCGCCAGAACACGTCTGATGACTCTGATGAGTATCGCTCTGGCTCGCAGGGACCCGCCCCGCCCCCCCACTGCCCTATACAGATGGACATTACAGCAACCTACACGACAGGCTTTTGGTCCCACCGTGCAGATGAGAGGACGCCAAGCGAATTGCTCCTTGGCAAGGTCCTCAGCCGGCGATCGCCCACGAGGGACTTCGGCGAATGTTTACCAAACACTTACTGTGCCCCGGGACTGGGCTAAGCCCATCACACACACACACACACCATCGCACGCCTGCCTCCAACTATCCTGGGGTAGGTGAGCTCACATCCCCATGCAGTGGATGAGAAACAAGGTACAGAGATGCGAACAAGTGTCTGCTGTAGGTTGGGCCCTGGGGTCCAGACCGTGAGACGGAGAGTTGTGTGCAGTTCTTGGGGGTACCGAAGCTGGCATCTGTGGGGGGTGGGGTGTGTGTGGGAAGAACAGGCAGAGGGGAGTGGGGCTGTGTGGGTCCGCCGGTCCCACTGGGACTCTGGAGCTGAGATGACCCTTCAGGGTTGCTCTGTACTGAGGCAAGAAGACAGGGCTCCTGTATCCACCAAGGAGCCGCTGGACCGGGTGGTCTCTGGGGAGGTGTGACCTTGGGTTAGGTGGTGGCCTTCAAGGGCAATTCCTGCAGAGGCTGGGTTGTGAGTGGTACCTGGGGGCGTGAGTGCTGAGTCACATGGTTACCAGGTGTGAGCTGGGAGTCAAACCCAGGTCTGCCCGACCCGGCCAATCCTCAGAAGGATTACCCTGGAGCTTCTTGTTGAATGAACTCAGCATCCAAATTTAGTTTTCTGCTCCTTTCAGGAGATTTCTAGAGTAAGTAGGAGCTACTTGCCTCACAGTTAGAAGCCGTTGCCTTCTAGGCCTGGCTCTGCCACTGCCCAGCTCTGGGCCTGAGCTTCTGGTTACATTGGGGGATGAACTCCAATTCACGGATGGACCCCACGTCTCTCTGGGCTCTGACCTTGAAGTTCTCTGTTCTGCTCCACACCTAGGGTGATCCAGGGTGACCCAGCTTGTCTCTGACTCTTGCAGGGACCCCCACCCCCCATCCCTGCAGCAGCAGCGAGCCCATGGGCGCCATGTGTCCCCACCCCCACAGGCCAGGCCGGGAGAGGCATCAGTTCGCCAACCAAAGGGCAGTGGTTAAAGGTTAGGGTTAGTCTCGAGGGGCAGATGCCCCAGGTTCAAATCCCACCTCTGACATGTTCTAGCTGTGTGTCCTGGGATAAGTGACTTCACTTCTCTGTGCCTCAGTCCCCACCTGTACCTGGGAACTATAATAATGTCACCTCCTTCTCGGAAACTGGAGGAGCTAAAACTCATAAAGCATTCAGCACAGTGCCGGGCACAAAGGAAGCCCCTGTGCATCAGCTATCGCCACCGCACTGTCACCAACCGAGGATGGTGCCAGCTCAGCAGGCTGAGTCTCCATGCCTGGCTCTGTCCCCATCTCCTCCCCTCACGCTGACAACCTCCAAGGAAGTCCAAGTTCCAAAATGTCGCCGCTATTAATTCACCTTCACTGCTTTCTCTTCCTCTCCATATATTTATATTTTACTTTGTGAGAATGTGGCTAAGGGCCCCACTCCCAGCTAGCAACTCAGCCTTCCCTGCATTGATCTAATCAAAGGCCATATTTTATTGGCATGCACTAACCCAAAGGCCATGTTTCATGGGGGCGATCTCATCAGCAAACTGTATTTCTAAGGCGGGGATCTAAATTCATGGGTATATTTCATGGCTTGAGATCTAATCATGGGGCAGTATTGCACAGCAGGGATCTAATCCCAGGGGTGTGTTTCCTGGTTGGGAGATCAGAGCAGTTCAATGTGACTTTTTCCTCCTCCTCTTCTTTTTTTAAAAATATATTTTCTATGTTTCTGGAAAAGTGAAAGTATCCTAGCCAGCCACAACTTTGCCAACAGTTAGGTCACTGCTAATAAAAAGTAGAGTGCACGGGCTTCCCTGGTGGCGCAGTGGTTGCGAGTCCGCCTGCTGATGCAGGGGACACGGGTTCGTGCCCCGGTCCGGGAAGATCTCACATGCCGCGGAGCGGCTGGGCCCGTGATCCATGGCCGCTGAGCCTGCACGTCCGGAGCCTGTGCTCCGCAACGGGAGAGGCCACAGCGGTGAGAGGCCCGCGTACCACAAAAGAAAAAAAAAAAAAGAAAAAGTAGAGTCTTTGCTAAATGGTGATTCACCCAGCCCACTCTGGTGTCACAGAAACCTTTTGGGACATGACGAAACGGTTTGCAAGTTTCCTCTCAAATCTAAGCTGGACCTCCAGATTCAGTGTCCAAGCAGCACTATAATTCCTGATTCCTTTTTTCCTTCCTTCCTCCCTCCCTCTCTCCCTCCTTTCCTTCCTTCCTTCTTTCCACAAATGTTCTGAGTGCCTGCTTAGTGCCAAGAACTGTGCTTGGAATCACTGATCCAGCAAGATATACACCACCTGTTTTGAACTCAATGTTTGTGAACCCCCCAAATTCATATGCTGAAGCTCTAACCCCCTAATGTGATCATATTTGGGTGTGGACCTTTGGGAGGTCATTAGGTTTAGACGCAGTCATGAGGGTTGGGCCTCCAAGATGGGATTAGTGTCCTCCTAAGAGGAGAAAAACCATCGCTTTCTCTCTCTCTCTCTGTCTCTCTCTCGCGTGGGTGCGCGCTGCCATGTGAGGATACAGTGAGAAGGTGGCTGAATGCGAGACAGGAAGAGGGTTCTCACCAGGATCCAAACCTGTTGGCACCTTGGTCTTGGACTTTAAGACTCCAGAACTGTGAGAAATGAATGTCTGTGGTATTTTGTTAGATCATCCTGAGCTGAGACACGACCCTTGCCATCATGATATTGCTCTATTAGGAGAGACATATTCAGCAAAGAGTCATAAGAGAGAAGATAGTTACAATTAGGATATGTGCACTGAAGAAAGAGAGAGGGGTTTCCCTGGTGGCGCAGTGGTTGGGAACCCGCCTGCCGATGCAGGGGATGTGGGTTCGTGCCCCGGTCCGGGAAGATCTCACATGCCACAGCGGTGAGAGGCCCACATACCTCAAAAAAAAAAAGAAAGAGAGAGGGGCTGTGAGTGTGTAGACTCCAGACCCAGCTGGGGAGGCCTCCCTTGGCAAGTGTAAAAAAAAAAAAAGAAAGAGAGAGGGGCTGTGAGTGTGTAGACTCCAGACCCAGCTGGGGAGGCCTCCCTTGGCAAGTGTCATGGAAATGGTGAGCTGGAGGAGGAGCAGGAGTTGCCCAGATGATGTTAGGTGGAGTTTGGGAGGCAGGGAGAGGAGGGAAGAGAATTCTAGGTGCTGGGAAAGGCATATGCAAAGGCTGTTTGGAATCTGTTCAATCAGAGGGACAGAGAGAAGACCAATGGCCTGAGAGGAGGCTGGAGAGGTAGACGAACTCAGGCTGCTGGGATCATGAACCCAATCCCGACACTTCTGAGCTGGGGGACGTGGGGCCAGAGCTGCCTACCTGGATTGGGCTTCAATGTCTTCATCTGTAAAATGGTATAATAATGCATAATCTATAAAAACGTTGAATCACTATGTTGGGACACCTGAAACTAATATAATATTCTAAATCAGCTATACTTCATTTTTTTTAAGGGGATAATAATAGTACTTAGTTCAGAGGATGTTGACTTTTTTCTGTAAGCAAAGGGAAGCTACCAAAGGATTTGGGGAAGGATTGGATTAACATTTTTTCAAGACCGTGTAGCAGCTACTTGTACAACAGATTCCAGGAGGACAAGAAAGGAAGCAAGGGGTCCAGCTAGGATGCTGGTGGACACATTCAGAGGGAAAGGCGCTGGACTCTGTGGCTGAGCAGGCAGACAGCAGGGGGCAACTCTGTGTGATATGCGGGAGGGATCTTTACAGGCCTTGGAGAGTGAGGGGAGGGAGGTATGGAGAATGACTTCCGAGTACCCGGCTTCGAGACAGGTGTTCTCCATCTTATTCCTCAATGGTTCTATGGGAGGGAGGGAAGGTGGAGAGAGAGAGAGAGAGGGAGGGAGAGAGATTGAGATTCTACAATCCACTTCCCAATCCTCTAGCAACTCACTGTTGGGGGAAGATTTACAAGTCCCCCTCCCTTCACGCCCTACCCCTAATAGCTTTGCCTTCCCCAAGCCAATTTCGAGCAAATCAGTCTCCCAGGTAGAGCACAGAAAGCTATGAGATGTTCCAACACAATAAGTGTTTGGGGACAGGGAATAAAAGGTTTCTGGGGGGCTCAGAAATTCTCATTTAAATATCACGGCTCATCACTCACCTTATTGCCAGTACATCTCTCTAACAATCTTTCAAAACGGATAACGCTATGCCATTTTGCGTAGCACTTTCACCCACGTTATTTCACCCGATTCTTACAACAGCCCCTGGGAGACACGTAGACAAGTAGCAGCATGCCTATTTTGTAGATGGAGGAAACTGAGGCTCAGAGACCGGACATGGGCTCGTGCAGCTATGGAGACGCAGAAGGAGTGACAACTATAACAGCAGCAAACGCATACCGAGCGCTTGTTCTGTGCTTGGTACCCTCAGAGGCACTTTTAGACATCTTGATGTATTCACCCTTATAGCAACCCTATGAGATAGGTGTTATTGTTGTGCCCATTTTTCAGAGGGGGAAATGGAGGCACCAAGTGACAGCGTGACTTACCCAAGGTCACGTAGCTAGTAAGTGGGGGGACTGGGGTCCTGACCCAGGAAATCTCACGCCAAAATCTGTCTTTAGCCACCAGGTTATACATGCTCCCAGTCAGGGAGGAGGAATGCAGCTCAGATCTGCCCAGTGTCCGTGTAACCATACTTCAGCTGTCGGTGGGCGACACAGCCTGTGAGTTAAATGCCTGAGAAATGCCATTAGGAATTACAAATCCACGTAGCTCCCGCTGCCTGGAGGAACTCGGGTCCGGAACATGCTTTGTTTCTGTGTTTCTCTCGCTCATTGACTTTTATATTTAGAAACCATTTCAAAGCTCGGTCTGGGGAATATTTCCTAGAAGGTGATAGAAATAAGCAGCTAACTTCTAAACCTACATCCCAGAGATTGACAGAAGGCTGGGCAGGGCATGTACCTGGCATTCTGTGAGTCCCAGATCATGGGTGCGGCCCCCAGGTGGGCCTATTCATTCCACTTATTTTCCAGTCTGTGGGGACCCCTTGCCCCTTCCTGCAAGGGGGAGCCAGGGAGGAGGGACCACCCCAGACTTTGGAACTCTACAGACGGATGGGTTCTCATCTCTTAGAATCAAGACGGAGGATTAACCCTAGTGCGTACAAGACAGGACATACATCCATACAAGGGATAAATGGTGGCCAGCTGCCACAGAGGGGCTGGGGGAGGGAGCACACACTCGTCCGACCACCCATCCCCCTTGCAGAAAACACACAGGTACAGACGGTCCTTCCACCCGTGGGCAGGACATCAGCAAACACTTGGGCTGGCTTCAGGTTTAGGGTCAGGTTTCCAATGCCCGAATCTCCTTGTCTCTGGGGCAGCTTGCTGCGCCTTCCCTGCAGGACAAGAACACTGTGATCATGACAGCCCGTCACCAGGCTGCCACCTGTGTATGGTGGGAGCCCAGAGATGTGTCTCATTTGAATCTCGTTCAAGGAAAATGATGAAAGAAGGTTCAGAGGGATTAATTTACGAGGAAAGATTAAAGACACTCAATCCGTGTAGCTTGGCCGAACCATGACCAAAGATTGGGGAGTTCGGGGATGTTTTCAAATATTTGAAGACAGTGGCAACGCTGGGGAGGGGGCGAGTGGGTGATCTGGTCCAGAAGAAGGAAATAAGGGGGAGGGGAATCAGGGAGGATGACCAAGGTGAAACTGGAATATCTCCCGGCATCTTTGAAACGAGGGCTGACATAGGCGCTCATCCTGTGTGAAGCCCGACCTGATGTAATTTCACGGGCTATGTCTGATGCTATCTGCTTTTCAGTGGGAAAATTGAGGCACAGAGAGGGTCACGAGGCTTATGAGTATCAGAATGTGAACCCACGTTGGCCTTACTCTTTTTTTTTGTTTGTTTGTTTTTTTTGTTTTTTTTTTTTGTTTTTTGAGTTTAAAAAGATCTATTTTATTGAAAGCAAGTTAAGAATTCCCAAGAGTTAGAAACTTCTGTTCCAAAAACATCAAATATAACTTGAGATATAAGCTGAGGTCTCTGGTGATGGTCTAGACAAACCCCTTATTTAATAGTGAAGAGTCTCCAAGGAGTACTGATGTGTGATTTCCAGGTTGCTTTCATAAAGATGCTTTAGCAGTTGGGCCTCAAGCCTTATTAGGGCAATTTACCCAGTAGTTGTGCTATAACATCTTTGTGAGGAACATTAGAGGTAGATTATGGGGCAGAATGGAATGTCTTACTGCGTAAGGGTTTAATTCTCCAAAATTAAAGCTAGAACCAAAGGATTCATCTCAGACTAATGGCCTTACTCTTAACTCTCACGCCAAATTACTTTGTGATCACTTGGACTATTGTTCGGCAAATACCCACCCTTTCTCCCTTTCTCTGTGGGCAGAACATACTCCCCACCCCACCCGTCTAGGGCATGGTCCTGTGGCTGCTTTTGGCCTATGGGGTGATAGATGCCAGGAGAAGCTTGAAAGGGGCTTTTGCACAGTGGGATTTGCCCCTGGGATTGGTAGAAGTCCAAGGAGAAGGCAGATTCTCCTTGAGAAGAGCTTTCCTCTGGAGCTGCTGTTCTCTCAGCTGGGACCCCAGAGTGAACACACGTGAGACAGAATTGAACTCAACTTGCAACCCAGAGCCAAGCCCAGCTGGACTCATAGCTTAAACAAAACTGTGCAACTGAGCCCAGCGCAGATCAGCCGACCCCCAGCCAACCACAGATCCACGGTCACGAGGGTAAATGATTGTTTTAAGCCGCTAAGTTTGGGGCTGGTTGTTACACAGTGATAGCTATTGCATATCTCATGATATCTGAATGCTGCTCAAGGCCCTCCAGCACGGGGCTTACGCCAACTTTCCAGGCTCATCTCTGATCTCACGCCCACTGGTACCATATGCACAAGATTCCTATTATTCCTAGAATATTCTTTTGATTGCCATATGTCTTGCTCACGCACATTCATTTTTTGCCAGCTATATTGAGGTATGACTTAACATAAAATAAAATTCACCAATTCACAGCTACGGCCTGTTCTCATCAGGTTTATCTTAATGGGGAAGAGAGTATTCCCAAATCTCAGAGATAGATGGTACTGCAAAGTTCGTGGAGTGAAGCCCCTTTATTTTATTTTCAGCGGGGAAGTCTCCGAGAGGAGGTAGTGGGAGAGCTGGGCCACTTGACCCCTAGCTTAGCGCTCCATCCACCACCCCAGCAGGACCCTCAGACTAGGCAGCAGGTTCTGACACCGAGTGTAAGGTAAGATCCTGCCTCAGCCTGGGCAACTACCCAGCCACCTCTCGCAGGGGCCTCTGAGGCTGCTTTTAGAACAGCACACAGGGTTCAGGTTACTCTATCAGAAAAAAGATATTACCGAGGAAAGGGCAGCCCGGCTGGGGAGGGCGGGGGTGGCTTCCTGTAATGCTTGGGCCTCCCTTTTGCAGCGGGTGATGTCGTGTCTGCAGGATAAGGACAGTGATGGCGGCTGGATCACGGGAACTCAAGTGATTCGTCAGGGGAGCAAGAGATGAGTGCATGGGGGCCCAGAGCCCGGGTCACGTGGGTGGACATAGGGATGGAATCCATGGGGAGTTTCCCCAGGTGGAAAGGCCTCCAGCCTCATTTGTACTGATGCCCCCTCCCTGGCAGTAACCAAGGGGACAGCTTGGGGTGGGGTGAGAGAATGGAATTCAGGAATGAGTCGCCTTTTCATTCATTCATTCATCCATTCATTCATTTATTCATGCAACAGTGGTTACCAAGACAGACACAGAGCCTTTTTTCTCATGAGACTCACAAGTTACCTAGTTCCAGCTCTGGACCTGCTCCAAGAGAAAGGACGGGGGTTCTGTGATGGCCCGCAACAGGCAGACAGGGCCCAGGCCATGGGTTCAGGAAAAGGAGTATCAAGTTACCCTTGAGAGAAACCTTCTGGAAATTGTGATGAGCCTTCCACTTTCTGATGGAAAGGAAGTGTGTCCTGCCAGAGGTTCAAGGCTTTGTCCCCATCAAGAAAGGGTTCAAACCCGACTTAAAGGATAACAAATGATGTGCCTGGCGTAGGCAGATGTCCAGATATCTGCATCTCAATCTAGTTCTGGAACTTTCCAGCTGGGAAACTTTGGGCAAGTTTCTGAACGTCTCTGAATCCACTTTCCTTATTTATAGCTGAGCTCACCAGACACAAAATGAACCTAAGTCTCCATCACGCTCCATGTCTGGTCTAATGACGGCAGTGGGTTCAAGATGCGCTTAACAGAGGCCCTCACACTGGCCTAGATGCTGCCTGGGCCCAAGGACCCAGCCCAGGTGGCCCAGAGACGCTGCCAGGCCAGACATGCCCCTGGGTAGGGCTGGGGTGGGGAAGGTCAGTGTCTTCAGAAGGCTTTCCCTACCACCAACCTCTGCAAATAATTGGAGGACGAACTCAAGAGAGAACAAGCTGACATTCTGCCCTAATGGGGTGGAGGGCACCTTTCCAGGGCATGGTGGGGCCTCGGGAGCAGGGAGGGGCTTGCGATGCAGGGCGGGTCACTGGCTGTCCCCGCCCTCTGAGAGATTCCTGCGTCCTCCATCTAACCCGCACCATAACCCAAAGGTCCTTCTTGTCATCACACGCAGGGTTTGCGCTGCTCCAGCCAGAAAATTCCGGGCCCAAACGGCGTTTGGGTCAGTGCACATGGTCCTCTAACTACAAGCACCCTGTCACATCAATGTCACGCCACAATCAGACAAGAAGCTGCGCGGGGCTGGAGCTGACGTCTGTTTGGAGTTTGCCAGAGCAGCACACTCACTGTGATGTGTAGGCTGGGGCTTTGGAAATACCAGGAGGTGCTCAATGGTGCCAGAACATGTTCGCTTGGTGACTTAGGGTCCACCAGCCCCTGCAGGCATCAGGGCCCGGAGAAGGGATCAGGAGGGGGACCAGAGCTGAGGAAGGCACCTCCCCTTCCCTGGGGAGGAACCTGAGCTCCAGCAGAGGGGAGAGCTGAGCTCCTACTGGGTGCAGGAATCCCAGGTTGGGAGGCTGAGCCCGGAAAGGCAGGAGATCCACACAGGTTGCAGGGGGTGGGTGCTTCAACCAGGGCCCCCAACTCCTGGTCACCCCCAACTTCCAAAACAGAGCCTAGAAGGCTCCAGAGCAGACAGGAGCTGGAGTGCTTGAACTTGGCCTAGGAGGGGAAGTCAAATCACCTCTCCCTCCTTCCTTACGCCCTCCTTGCCCGCACCTTCCAGACCCCTTCTTGGCTCACACCTTGGACTTTTCTACCCTTTGTTTTATCGAGTGATGCTGTTGATCTACTACCCATGTTACTCTGGGGCACGCCCGTCCACCTTTCCAGACCTCACATCCCTGGCGAGGTGGTACTTCCTCATGAGGAGTGGTGAGCACTCAAGCCAGCATGCCAGGTACCATGACTGCTGTACCTACCATGTGCCAGAAATGTACCATTCATTCATTCACGGGACAAATACTTAGTGAGCATACACTGGACGCCAGGTGCTGTCCTTGATGCTAAGGACACAGGGGTGAGTGACATGCAGTCCCTACCCTCGTGGAGCGTATAGTCTAGCAGACCACAGCCAGGTACTCATTGACAACATATACTATATATGGTAAATATCGTATCGTATGTTTCTAGTTGTCACATAATGTGATATTAAGAAGTGATAAGCAACGGAGAAAATTAAGCAGGGTAAGGAGACAGAGAGTGAAAGGGTGGGAGGGGTTACTAGGACAGAAAGGTCAGGAAGGACCCCAGTAGGGGTGGTGACATTACAGAAGAGATCACCCAAAGGAGGTGAGGGAGCGAGGCACGTGGATGCTGGGGAAGAGGGTTCCGGGTGAGGGGAGAGAAACACCAAGGCCCTGAGTCTGCAGCATTGTTGGCAGTTCTAGGGCGCCAAGGAAGTCAGGGCAGCTAAAGCCGAGTGAATTACTTGTTACTGCCATCATTATTATTGCTATTAATTTATTATGATTCCTTAATATAAATATGATATTTGATCTGGGCCTGAGAGGTGGGGTCCTAGCTTCCGAATGCTCACACCCTAAGGACCCTCACGCCCAGGACGGCCCCTCTTCACCAGTCCCGGCTTCCCCAGGTCAAGCAGCAGTCAGTCCCCACCCCAGGCAGGGCGAACTGATTCACCCATCCGGGCCAGTAGGCATAGTGCCCACGGCCCACAGAATATTCTCATTTTGATTCCTTTTACAATCAGGGGGAAAAAGACTATAACAGCAATGAATATAAAATCTTGAATCCAGCCTGGATTATATTTGCTTTTATACCAGTGTGCTCATAAAATAGACATTTTAATACTTTCCTATTGAGGAAGGGGGTCGCAGGTACAATCGTGCTAGACCCATGCATCAGTGTGGTACCCCCTCTGAGGAGCGGGGGCTTCGGCCGCCCGTGGGTGGCCCCTTGGTGCCTCCAGGGCCTCAGTCAGGGAAGGCTGGAGTTCGAATGAGCTACCTGTTGAGCTGCCATGAGCCCCTGCCACCTGTCCGGCTCCCTGACAGACGGAGCCCCTGCCCGGCTTGGACAAGAATGGGTGACCCGTGACCCGCTGCTCCTGTGCTTCACGTCTCCAAACCATACGCAGTAGCATCTCTGAGAGAGCTGCTGTCTCCATTTCTCGCTGAGTCCCCCTTCCTTCCCTTTAAATCTAGAGAGGCAGTGATTTAATATTAATATTTATTCATGTACTCAATCCTTCCCCTGTTAAATAATTTCTCAGCTGTCGGAGGCTTCTGAAGGCTAATTTAAAACAGATGTCACGGTTATCTAACTTATGCCCTCAGATTCTCAGAGAGAAGGGCGGGGGGTGGGGGGAGCTGCATCTCTGGCCCCATCACCCACACCGCTCCGCCTGCTACGAGGGGTCTGGGGAACACGGACGGATCTGTCCCCCAGGAGCCAACCCCCCAGGCTGCGAGGTGGGGAGGCGCCCACATCGCTGGCTCGCTGGCGAAGCTGACACCAGGACGTAACTCTAAAAGGGAAAGGGAGCTGTCAGGAAGGGGGGAACTGGGGAGAAGGAGAGAGGAAAAGGACATTCCAAGTGGTGTTAAATAAACTACACACATAGAATAACAACAATAGAATAATAGTTAATACTTGTACAGAATTTAATATGCACCTGGCACGGTTCCATGCATTTTACATGTGTAACACATTTAATGCTCACACAACCCCAGTGAGTTCTGTAGTATTGTCCCCACTTCACAGATGAGGAAATGGAGGCAACATGAGGTTAGATAACTTGTCTGATATCACGTGCTAGTAAGAGTAGGATCCGGTATTTGAACCCAGGAAGACAGAGGTGGGGCTGAAACCTGAGCTCCCTTTTGGTCGCCAAGAGACATCTGTAAGGTTCCACTTCCTCATCTGTAAGACGGAGGAAATACAGCTTGCTCACAAAGGTTACTAAGGGGGTAATAAGAGGACCTGGGCAACACCTGACTGTAGCATCTTCGGGCTGACCTACAGCTGGTCAGCAACAAATGGATGGATAATTGACACGCCACGTATTCAGGAGACATCCTCCTCACTGTCTCCTTCCAGCCTCCATCTCTTTCTCTCTCTCTCTCTCTCTCTCAATGCCTTCTTTTCTTCTCTTTCCCCAAAACCTCACACTTCAAGGTTATGTCTGTTACAGCTGATTGAAATCTCAGTGATCGCATCAGCACCAGCCAACGAGAGCTGACAAAACAAAAGAAACGTGTCCCATTGTAGCTCCCTTCCCAACCCACCAACCTGCAATCCTGGCATGTTGACTGGGAGGCTTCGCAGCCTCAACCGCTGCCCCTTTAGGTAAACCCACTGACCTCAGAGACTCTCCATTCAACCCCCAGGAGGTTCAAATTCAGATTTTTAATCCCTTCTCCACCCACCAAGAAGCTTGGTTTGCTTCAGGGTATACTTTGAAGACAACGGGCATATGGGACATTGCTTTTAAAAGGACATGTGCCACCTCCCCAGTTCAGCCCCTAAGACCCAGGCACCCTCCGATGCACAGCGTCATGGCTCTAAATGGAGGGAATTCCCAGCTTGAGTGATGACGAGACAGGAGTAAGACAGGCAATCATTTCTCCGGCACTGTGCAAACTCATGCAAATTAGCAAAGTGCAGACCACATCAGTAAGTGTTTTTGTGAACAGAGACGAGGGGACGGGGCAAGGCAGTAATCAGCTGGAAAAAAAAACCTTAGAGAAATACACACACACACACTCACACACACAGTTCTTGCCCGCCATCTCTGGGCACGTGCTCAGCGCTCTGTATGGACTTTTCTGGGCAGAGGCAAAATCTTGAGCACTGGACCTCCTGCCCTGTGGCTTGGACCCTTGAGAATGTGCCCACGGATTGGATTACTGCTGGCTCTTGATGCTCCAGGCCTCCAGAGTCCGTGGCATCCTTAGTTTATGGAAGGGTCTGTCCTGAAAGTTCACTAACAAGTCAGCTCCTTGGATCAGGTCATATATCTTCCCGGAGAAGCAGTGTCAGTGGACGCGATTAAAAACAAAGTCGTGGAGAAAGGCACAGCCTGTGAGGCTGGCACACTTCAGCAAGTCATCGACCCTCTGTGCTTCCTCATCTCTGAAAGGGGGAAGAAAAATACTTGCCAACCTCAAATGAGTCTAGAAAAATTCAAGGATGTAATGCACTTCAAGTGCTCACACCCAATAAGCGCTCAATAAGCCGTGGGCGTGGCTTTGGTATCATCACCGCTAATGTTGGAGCTGCATTGCTGTCATTACTGGTGGTCGTTGGAGCCCCAGGGTAGCCCCCAAGCCCCCTGCATGCTTCGTGTAGCTGACAAAGTTTTTATCTGTAATGGTGGCTGCCCAGGATCGGAAATTGTTTCCTTGGGGAATTGCTCTGTGTTCTAAATCCTCTACTGGGACCAAGGAACTCCTCCTACCTCACCCAGGAAGAGGAGGAAAGCCCTCCTGAGCTGGTGTGGTGAAGTGGGGGGAGGGGAGAAAGATGGGGGCTGGGAAATACTCCTAAACCCCAGTACAAGGAGACTCTCCACCTCGATGGAATAAAGCATTTCTCCTCGGGAAATTCACTCCTGGGAGCATCCACCGTGTGCCGTGAGGTACCCTACTTTCACCGTAACCCTCAATCTCAACAACAGTTCTGGGGGTGGGGGCATCATTGCCCCATTTTCCAGATGGGGCCTCTAAGGCTCAGAGAGGTAGAGCCAGTCACTGTCAAGATCACCCATGTAGAGCCTGGTGAAGGCCAGGCTGGTCTCTTTGGCTCCAGAGTCCATGCTCTTCCCTTCCCTTTGCCACGAGGCCTCCAGGTGTCTAAAAACTGAAGGTCCAGGGGTCTAGTCTTCACAGCTCAGGTATTTGTAGGCCAAGGATACCCCGAACCCCCCTCTGGCCGTTATTGGGCCAAATGAAGAGCTCTGTCTTTTTTAAAGTCACTGCCGCATGTGACACTGCTTTCCAAATCCTCCCTGTCCCCACCCTCCAGACACAGCCCATGGCCCAGGGAGCAGGAAGCCTGGTTCCGAACCAGGCTCATTGCTGTGTGTCCATAGTTAAGTCCTTTGACATCTCTGAGCCTCATTCAGCAGGTTCTGAAATCCAGGCCAGTCATGGGGTCCTTCCTGCTCCACAAGGTGGGGTCACAGCCGCAGGGGGACAAGCCTCCACCAGGGGTGCACAGGCACTGGCAGAGAGCCAGCACCCCACAAACACGCCAGTCCACTGGGCATGATCTAGCACCGGGAACGGGGACCGAGCACCGGCCTCCACCAGGGGCCCATGTGCCTCGCCTCCGAGAGAGCTGGGAGAATTACTATTAGCGCAGTCATTCTAATCAGGGTGTGATTAACAGGCGCGTGCATAATTCACTTGGCTCTTCTCTCTGCCCCGCTCTCTGCCTTCAGACGCGGAGGGGACACGGCACGGGCCCCTCAGCTCTCCCTCTACCGCACCCACCCCTCCCTTGTCCTGGGTGAGGGGCTGGGCGAGAAGCGACCCCTGGAGAGCGGGCCCTCTGGGGAAGCAGGATTTGGAGCAGCCTCTGCTCAGGGGACCCCACGTAAGGGATCAAACCGAGGGAGCCTCCCCCAGGTTCTCCCCAGGACACCTGCAGCCAAGAGGGAGAGATCCAGGCTGACTCTCCTGCCCTTAACCTTGGACGTCTACCTCGCCCTCCCCAGCCTCCCACCACAGATATTCAGGGGCAGGGTGTGGGGTAAGTGCTGGCAGCTGGAGACCTGGGTTGGCCACTTGACTTGGGACAAGTCACTCGCCCTCTCTGGGCCTCAGTTACGTCATCTGCAAAATGACGGTGATGGCACGAGTCCCACCTCAGGGGACTCAGTGATAAGAATAATATAGAAAGCATCTAGCCCAGAGCCTCACAGACCCTAATTGCTCAATACATGGTACCCCGAAGCAGAACCGGGTCAAGGATTTGCATGTATGCAGTTTACTTTGGGGGGGGGCGGGCACAATTTCAAGGGCCACTGTCAGGAGTCTGGAAAAGCCCGAGTGTGTTATCAGGCAGCTTACCTTGGAGGGCGACTGGGGCTCAGCCCCCTGGGAGAACTCTGGGAGCTGCTGTGAACAGAACCCTCAGAGTTATCCTGCCCGAGGGGAGAAGCAGGCAGGGACGGGGTGGGCAAAATAGGTCCTGCAGGCAAAGACAGCCCTTCGGCAAAGAAATGCAGGAGCTGGCAGGTGACAAAAGTGGCCGGAGCACTCTGATGTGAACAGAGCCTGAGCGAGGGGTATGAGTGGCTACCACCAGCATCTTTACAATATTAAACAGCTTTTTATATAACCAGGGACGTGGGGAGGGACTGCTGGGTCTTCTTATCAGTTCTTCTCCTCCTGCCTTCAGAACTGTACATTTCCCTCACTTCAAAGCTTCCATTTCATCAGCAGCAGGAAGCATGGTAATGAAGCAGGAAGGTTTGGGACCAGATAAAAGGCGAACTGCCCATCTGTGAAGATGCTTAAACCCTGACTAGAAGGACTGGGAGGACATGCGGATTCCCTTCCCTGGAGCGTCTCGGAGGCTCACTGGTGATACCAGGGAACTAGAGAGGTTTAGACTTAGGGCCTCAGCAGAGCCTCTGGAGAGCAGCTCCGACCCCATTGCCCCGGGCCTTTCTGCCTGTGATGTGTATTCCCTACAGGAATTCGGTGGAGAGGGGTATCCAGGAAGCCACAGGACAAATGGGGCCGAGCTGCCTGCAGCATCCATGGGTGAAAGGCATTATTTTTATATTCAAATAAACCCAGAGCTGGTGGATCCTTATAATAAAATACTACTCAGCAATAAAAAGGAATGAGCTGTTGATACATGGAACCACATGGGTAAATTGCAAAAGCATTATGCTGAGTGAAAGACACCAGACCCAGGAGACACAAACTGTGGTTCCATTTACTTGAAATTCTAGAAAAGGCCAAATTATGGTGGCTGAAAGCAGAGGAGTGGTTGCCTGGGCCTAAGACTGGGAATGAAGGGTCGGGGTGTGTGTGTGTGTGTGTGTGTGTGTGTGTGTGTGTGTGTGTGTGTGTGTGTGTCGGGGTGTGTGCGATGTATTTGCTCTGTATCTTGATTGTGGTGGTGTTTACACAACTGCAAATGCTTGTCAAAATTCCTCTAACTGGACGGTTCCAGTTGGTGACTTCTTTTTGTAGGTAAATTATACCTCCACTGAAGCTGATTTTAAAAATAAGGAAAATAAGCAAATCCAGTATATCTCAGAGTGGGCTGACTCATGGGTCAAGACACACACAGACCCCCCAGCCCCCTCAAAGGCACTTGACTGGTACAGACGACACCTAGCTTGGAATTCAGACAGGTTTACGTTCAAACTCCAGCTCTGTCCCCTTGCAAGTGTGTGACTTTGGGCCAGTCACCTCACCTCTATGAACCTAAATGTTCTTGTGTGCATAATGGTGCTATGGACTGAATTGTGTTCCTCTGAATTCACACATTAAAGCCCTAACCCCCAGTGAGACTATATTCAGAGACAGGGTTTTTAGCAGGTAATTAAGGAAGCAAGGTTAAAGGAGATCATAAGGGTGGGGTCCTAAACCAATAGCATTAGAAGAAGAAGAAAAAGAGCTTTCTCTTTCTTTCTCCATCCACAAACATGCACCGAGGAAAGGGCACGTGAGTACACACCGAGAAGGTGGCTCTTTACAATCCAGGAAGAAAGTCCTCAGCAGAAATGGACCACATTGGCATCCTGATTTTCCAGCCTCCAGACTGTGAGAAAATAACTGTCTGTTGTTAAAGCCACCCAGTCTGTGGCATTTCCTTATGGCAGCCCAAGCAGACTCAGGCAAATGGGGATACCTATTTTGTTGTATTATTGTGAGGATAACATGAGATGATATGTACATAAGTGCCTTGCTCTGGGCCACTTAGGTGCTTAATAAACTTTAATTATTTAACACAGGTGTTAGGTAGATACCTCCAGCTCAGGTAACAAGAAACGTCAAGTTGGCTAAAACAATACTGAAAATGTATTATCTCACATAAGAAGGCCTGAGCTAGGGGAATTCTTGGGCTGGTTAACTCAGTAGCCCAGGCCTTCATCAAGTTCCCAAGTCTTATCTATCTTTCTTTGCTGCCCTCCTCAGACTGTCAGCCTAGTTCCCCTCATGACTGCAAGATGGCTGCAGTGAATCCAGCCATCAACTGCAGATACAACTCTGCCTTGGGAAGAAGAGGGATCATTTCTTTCCATAAACTTTTCCCAGAAGCCCCCTTGCAGAATCCTCTCATTGGCCAGAACTGTGTCAAGTGCCCATGACTCCACCAGTCACTGGCAGAGGGAATGGGATAGCTGAGATTGGCTTAGCCTTAGACCAATCATGACTCAGTCCTTGAGGCTGGAGGTGGTGCCACCTCCCGTGTCCACATGGAGGAAGGTGAATTCCTGCACAATATTAAGCTCTTGTTAGAAAGGAAAAATAAGCAAGGGTGATCGTTAGGTACATGACCAAGAGTGTTTGTGACAAGAAATCACAGTAATGGCTTTTGTTTATTGAGTGCTTATGATGTACATTGTGCATCATTTAACCCTAGCAGGAAACATGAATTTCCATTTTGCAGCAGAGGAAGCCAAGGCTCAGAGAGGGAAAGTCACTGGAACATGGCCAGTGAGTGGAAGAGCCAGAACAAGAACTTTCCATTTCTGAGGACTGGGCTCTCAAGCACTGTGCTCTGCATGCCCATTACCTGATCCATTATTATTCTTACCCGGGCTGGGAATTCACGGACCATCAGGCGCTTCCTGGTCCAGAGCAGAGAGGAAAGTGATTTCCCCTCCACTTACTGTAAAAGCTGTAAAAGTTCCTTCACCCTGTCCCACAGGCCCCTGACTCGAGGGAGTCTGGACAGCCCTACCGATGAGTCTTTGGTGGAGAGAATTGTTTCTAAATAAAGCAATGGGTGTTCCTTTTTTGGACTGATCTTTGTACCGGGGACAGATTCTCCCTGAGCCTGGGGAGGTTCTGGAACAGAAGGGGTCTTGAGGGCCTAGAACCCAGTGACTCCTCCTCATGCTCCATGTGGACAGAAATCTTTCCAGAGCCTTTCAAGCCCACTCTATGCACCCGGCCTCACCTCTCCAGGGTCTTCCTCCCCATTGGCCTGCATCTCTGTCCTCCCCTGGCTTTTGTTCATGTTCTGCCTCTTACCCAGAATGCCCTCCTCCCTGATTCCCTGCATCCACCCGAGCCTGGCACCCTTAAGTCAACCTCCTCCGGGAAGCCCTTCCTGATGGTGCTACCTACTCCGTCTTCTCCCCTCTCCGAATGCAAGGACACTCATAGACAATGTCAATGGGGTCCAAGTCTGCAGCCTGTCAGAATCATCATGGGTGGGTGGTGCCAGTAAATAAGATTTCCCTAGGTTACATCAGAGCTAGGATAGCCATGTGGTTAAAATCATGGGCTCTGGAGTCAGGCAGCCTGGGTTCGAATCCCGGTCCTGGCAATTGCTGCTGTGGAACCATGAGCAAGTTACTAATCTCTCTGTGCCTCACTTTCCACACCCGTAAAATGGGAATAATAACAGTACCTACCTCAATAGGGTTGTTATAATGATTATATGAGGTTAAAAAAAAGTAAAGCACATAGAATAAAACCAAGCAAGTAAAAGCCATTTGATACATATGAGGTTTCTCTACCTATTGAATCAGACTCTTTAGAAGTGAGACTCTGGATTCTGTATTTTTATGTATCACCCCAAGTGGGTCTTTTGTAGCCAGCCAGCAAGGATTCAGGGGCCATGGATCTGTCTTATTCTAGAATCCCTACTCACAAATGGTCATTGGCTCCCTTTTGCCAATGACATAAGACCTCATTGCTCATCTAGATGCCTGGTCCCCAATATCCTTTTCTCACCTCACCTCCCTGCCTTGTCCCCTACCGTTGCATCCTTTACACCTGTGTAGGATTCCCCAAATGCAGCATCTAGGTTCAGGTATGCCTTTGCTCATGCCGTTCCTTCTAATTGGAATGCCTTTCCCCGCCTTTTCCAGCATCAGCACTACCACTCACCAGGTGCCTACTGTAGGCTGGGGGTTGTGACAGAACCTGGGTTTCAACACAAAGCCTGTTCCCTTAACCACTCCCTCGATGTCTTATTGGCACGGCTGCTCGATCGAACCCCTCCCGATTCCATCTCCTGCGGAGGAACATACGCCCCAACCCACACTTGTAAAGACCCTGCCCCACTCCTGGCTTAGAGCCCACACATTTTCAGATTCGTCTGCCACCCCCAGCAGACTGGCAGCTTATCTCCAGCACCAAGCACCCACATGTGGACCCCAAACACTCTAGTACCAGGAACCCCATTTGCAATCCTTTCCCCATCCCCAGGACTCTGTGATTTGAAAGCTCTCTCTCCCCACCCGACAAGCAGTTGGCAATAAGCTCATCTTCCAGTTTTATTAATCAGGCATAACTAACTGCCCGGGAAAACTCCTGACCCTGCGCTGGGGGGAAGCTCGGGCTCCAGCCGCAAGCAAAGGTGCTGTCTAACTTGGCCACCTCCTCAGGCTGGGGGAAGCAGCAGAGGAAGTGTATGATTTCCCTGAGGTCTCAGGACACAATGGAATTAGCTCTTGAGTCCCTGGGCTGCCCTTGTAAATCAGAAAGAGCAGGAGATCCCTGCATAATGGCTGGCATCTTGGTCAGCATTGCAAAGGGAGGAGGAGGAGGAAGATCAGAGGAAAAGAAGAAGGAAGAGATATTGCCCGGGCTGTCTTTAGCTGCTACGGAGCAAAAAATAGAATTCCCCAAGCGAGGCGATTTGACTGCACGGTTCTCTGCTCTTTCCCACCCCCAGGACCTAACACTGGACCAGGCACACTCAACATGTGTCTGAGAACATGCCTTGATGTGAGTCCTGCCCGTGGGGACCTCAGCCCGGGCGTGGGGTGGCTCTGCTTGGGCCATCAGGGCCCTACCTGGGTCCTGAGACCCCAGCTGCATGGGGATGGGGAGAATCGCTGAGTAAAGGGCAACTCCCCCCACAGCATCCTTGCTCATTAAATATTAACGCTGTCCATTTGTTCCTACGTGAATGCACCGCCCGGGTGAACACCCCGGTACCCTCGCCTGCAAACCCAGAGAAAAGCTCGGGAGCCCTCGCTTCCCTGCTCTCTCATCGCCATTTCTGTAACATCTACGGGGCTCCTAGGCCCCTCGGAGCTGTCCCCCAGCACCAGTCCCTGCCCCCTGCCCCCTGCCCCAGCTCCCGCCCCAGAGCCTCAAGCTCCTTGCAGATGACCTCTACGCAAGGCACAGAGGAAGGGCTCAAATCCCAACTTTGTCACTTAACAGCCGGGTGACCTTGGGCCTGTGACTGGTTTCTTCAGCTATGCATGGGCGAACTTTTACTACTGTGGAGCTGATGTGAGCATACCTGTGGGGTGCCTGGCATATGGTAGGTTAATTCCCATATAAGGCAATGCCTCTCCTCTGCCATCCTCTGCCCCTCCGAAACATGAAAGAGTAGTTGAGAAAAGACTGAGGTAAAGAAAGAAGGAGGGGGTGGGCAGATAGAGTGACACGGTCCCCAGCTGCGGCAACACTGTGGGATCCAGTGGTCCAGCTCTGGGTCAGTGCCTCTGTCCTCAGTGCCCCTCGCCAAGTGGTGATGACTGCAGATGCAGGGAGGGGGTTCTTTGCCACTAGGAAGCCCAGACATGGAGCCAAGTGATGCTTTGATATCACAGCGATTCTTATTTATGCAACAATGTGTGCGTTCAACGTGCCACTAAGTTCTTCACCTGCCCAGTACCAGCCATAGCGGCCTCCATATATCACCCTGAATTCCCTTCCTGGGTAGTTTAAAAGAATGAGAGGTGACTTAATGGCAGTGTTTAAGGGTAATTAAATATAAGTTAATGGCCAGATGCTCTTCCGTGGCGGGTAGAGCAGCGCGGAGGGGGCCCTGGCAGCAACGGAGACCCTGGATGGAGTTCAGAGGGCTTACTGCATCTTCACACAGCCCCACGGCAAAGGCCGCAGGGAGGACCACTGAACTCTCAAGGTCTCCTCCAGCCCCCAGGAGACATTTTGGACGATGATGCTAAGCTTGTTGGTCTCTTCCAACCAGCAATGAATGCAATCTTTAAAAGGAGAGCAGATATCCTTACAATAGATGAGATGAATGTGTTTGGCTGAATTGGAACAGAGAGAAGAATGAGGGTCCTATGGGAGGAGACCTGGCTCTGGGATCCACAGTCAGACAAAATAATTTAGAATGGCACCTGGGGCCCCACAGAGAGTCATTGTCCTGGCCACCCAACCCCTCCTGCTATGGGGAACAGAGAGAGAGCGTTCTCTGGGGGACCCCTCCTCTCCTCTGTATCAGCAGGGATGGGGGCAAAGGTGAGGCCCAGTATATGTTCACCACCATCGGATCAAGAGGGTGAAGGTACTAAATGAGGTTCCAGCAACAGATGGAAAGGAAGGTGTCCTTTTCTCCTAAGAAAAGAATCAGAGAATGCACACCATAACCCAACGCTGGCTTTGCCAAGTCCACGCTCTGTGGGAAAGGAGGGGATTCGGCAGTGCAGATGGTTGGAGGGCGCTGAACCCCGACCCGGGGATTGATTTCGCTAGAACGACCCCCATCTGAGACCCCTTCCAACCAGCACGAGGGTGCACGGAGAAGAACGTAGGCGCCCTGGGTCCTAAGCCCAGCTCCACCCAGTCCCGAATTCAACTGTGGGAAAACCGTTGCACCTTTTTGAGCCTCAGTTTCCTCCCTGGTACAATGGGGTCAATCATAAGCACTCGGCAGGTCTGAAGCAAGAATTAGATGAGATAAAGTGCTGGGCACCGAAGTTCTCTCCTTCTGTTGTCTTGCTCAGCCACCTGGAGCCAACAGGGGCTCTTGGACCAGTCCTCACCATCTCGCGATGTCTTTGGTCATCCTTTACTGTGGCTTAAGACCCATCCCTCCAGGGTCCTCAGCGGTCTGTGCCAGGCCGTGCTCCCCCTTTCTGCAAGCTCAGTCTCAGCCCCAGGCTGCCTATGACTGACCCTCTGTGGCCACAGATGTGGAACTTGGACTGCCTTTGCCTGCTCATGTGGCCGTTCGTTCCCTCTGCAAGCACTTACAATCTCATGGCCACGCTCCAGCAAACACTCGTGTGGTCTGCTTGTTTCAGGTGAGGGGGTTCTATTTCCCCAACAGATGCTCCACGCCACATCCCACTCCTAACCGCTCCCATCCCTTCCAGATACCCCCCAGATGGAAGGAGACGCCATCAATGAAGGTGGTCTCTGCTTCCTGCCCCCACCCTTGAGCATACCAGGCCCTCCCCTGAGCAATGCCCTCCCCCGGCTCCTGCCACGTGCAGAAAATTCTCTTCCACTTGCAAGACTCAGCTACGTGCCAGCACATCCATGAGTGCCTCCCTTCCCCATTTTGGCTTTGGAGGACAGCAGGGCCTGGCTCAGGTATCCCAGCCACCCCTCTAGACTGTGAGCACCTGAGAGCAAAGAGCCGGACACACTCACCTCGTCGTCCCCCTCCCCTAATGCCCTGCGTGTCCCGGAGGCTTGATAAATGAGCCGTTATTCGTAAGGAAAATTACAACAGCTACAGCACACTGAGCCCCTGATATGGGCCAGACGTTTTATAGACATCCTCTCATTTTATCCTCAGAGCCACCCTGCCAGCTCGCTATTATTAGCTTTATTTATAGAAGCAAGACTGAAACCCAGGTAGAGTGACTGGCCCAAGGTCACCCTGCTGCTGTGTAAAGTGCCCAGACTTCAGCCCAGGTCAAAGTGACCCCAGAGTCTGCCGCACCCTTCCCCCTGGACCACACTATCTCAGAAGCCAAATTAGGGGGCCATGGCAAAGACAAACACTCAGTCTTCTAGATCAGATCTGATTGTAGATATTCGCATTCAGGGATTTGAGGAGGCTTTAGGACATAGTGAGAAAAAATATACAAAAGGTTTAAAAAAGAAAAGATAAAGTGAAAAATAATATGTGGGACTCTGTTATGGGCTGAATTGTGTCCCCTTAAAATTTATATGTTGAAGCCCTCACCCCCAGTGTATCAAACTGTGACTGTATTTTGGAGACAGGACCTTTAAAGAGGTGATTAAGTTAAAACAGAGCCTCTAGGGTGAGTTCTAATCCAATCGGACTGGTGTCCTTATGAGAAGAGGAAATCTGGACGCACAAGAGATGCCAGGGATGTGCGCGCGCAGAGGAAAGACCATTTGAGGACACAGGGAGAAGGCAGCCATCTACAAGCCAAGGAGGGAGACCTCAGAAGAAACCAAACATACCAACACCTTGATCTTGGACTTCTGGCCTCCAGAATTGTGAGCAAATAATTTTCTGTTGTTGAAGCCACCCAGTCTGTAGTATTTTGTTATGGCAGCTCTAGCAAACGAATATAGTTTCCTATTATAAATTTTATCCTTAATATATAAAAATTTCCTAGAAATCAATAAGAAAAAGGCCAACAAGCTAATATTAAAAATAGGCAAAGCAAATGATATTCACCAAAAAAGGAAATACAAATGGCTCATAAACACATGAAAAGATGCTCAACCTCATTCATGATAAAACTGCACTGAGATGTTATCTTTCACTTATCAGATGGGCCAAATTTCCAAAGGTTTGCTAACATTTGGCAAGACTGTGGGGGAATAGGGAGGGACTCTCCAACGAGGCTGGTGGGAGTGTAAACTGGGCAACCCTATAGATGGTGATCTGGCAGATGCAACTGAAAGAAAGAAGAAAGGAAAATGAAGAAAGGAAAGAAAGAGGGAGGAAGAAAGGGAGCGAGGGGGGACAGAAAAGGAAACACGTGTGCTCTGGAGTCAGTCAAACCTGCATTCAAATCTCAGCTCTGCCACTTTTTAGCTGTTTAACCTTGGGCAGTTACTCACCCTGTCTGTGCCTCCGTCTCCTCACCTATCAAGGGAATAGTAATGGTACATCCCACATACAGTGCTACAGAGATGGAGCTAACATCATTCTACTATTATAATTGTCACTGTCGTCTTTCAATGTGCCAGCCACAGGTGGTCTCCTACTGATGGACTCTGTCCTTTTCATGTTCTCCACTTCTTTTCAGTAAAGTGATTCACCGAATCAGCAACTAAACTGGATTGATGTAGACGATGGCTATCACTGCATTTCCCTTTTCACAGACTAAATACATTTTCAGGAATCGGAAAACATGCCTTGTTGGATCCTGGGCCTGTTATTGGGTGTGGGAGGTCTGATCTCCATACTTAACCCAGGAAGCGCCCCAAGCTGTCATCAGGTTATACAGGCAAAGAAGACCTAGGTGGACACTTCCATCACCTCTGTCCCTTCCCCTCTCCCACCCCAAAGTACAGGGGGATGCCTTTCTCTACCCATCAAAGCTGGCTGCACCAATGGTGTTTCGGAGAGAAGCTGGCAAAGTGCAGGTCTTCAAAATAAAGCTGAGTGGATGGAAAATATAGGCTTGTCTCAGGAGCCTTGCCTCCTGCTGGGGAAACCTAGGCCAATGTGCGTGAAAAGAACGAGGCTTGTCCAGAGCCGTAGAAAGCTGCCCCAGCCCTGGGTAAATGTGCCAGGTCCATATCAAAGAATCTCCTCCCCAGGGCCAAGGACGCGAAGGTTTAGATACAGATCCACCTATAGCCTCCCATCCTGCACCCAGCTCCTCCCCTCTGCCCTCCCACCCGCACTCATTCCTTTTGCCACCTCATCCTGGACCTCCTCCTGTGACGTCAACACCAAAAACAGGATAATAATCACTATTTGCTGAGTACTTACCACCTGCCTGGCACTTAACTTTTTTTTTTTTTGGCAACAATCCTACAAGGTAAGTGTGATGATCCCTCCGTTTACAGTTGAGGGAACAGCTTCGGAGAAGTGGAGCGGTCTTGTCCAAGGCCAGCAGCTAGCAACCAGCAGAGCCGAGCTTGGCCTCAGGACTTCTGACCCCAGAACACGGGGCCAGGCTCGGCCGCAGTGTCCCAAACCCCCATGGAGACCTCTTCAGTTTAGAAGAGTCACCCCAAGGTGATCAGGAATCTAATTTAACCTCCCCAAATCCACATCCTGCCAACCAACTTCAATTCACCCTCCAGTTACCGCCCCGACAGGCCCCTTCTACAAGTGTGACACCATCATGGGTCTCCCCAGGTACCTGACATTTCCTGTCTTGTCCTCCCCCCACCCAAGTCCAAAGACTCCTCTGGGGTATAGCCCTCCTGCCTTCAGGACCTCACTTTCTGTCATCCTTCCCTGAAAGCAACCCCTCCTATGAATCCTGGGCAGTAGGGCAAATACTGGTAAGTTTCATATCCTTAGCTTGCTAAAGCTTCTATAGTAAGGGGAATGGAATGAACATTTATTGAGTACCTACTATACGCCAGGACCTATGCCATGTCCCTAATATATATTAATAAACCCTATAAGGTGGGTCTTTTGCAGCTGAGAAAACCGAGGTTCAGAGAGGTTAAGTGATATGCCCAAGGTCACATAGCACTCAGGAGACGCTGGGATTCAAACCCAGGCCTGCTTCATCTGCTTGATTCCAAAGTCTCTGTGCCTTTGGCCCCATCCCTCTGCCTCTGGCAGTAAATGCTTAATAAATATGAGGCCCCTGTACACAAGGACAAAGCCTCTTTCTACCCCATTAAACTGTTGTAGTGTGAGTTGGAAGCACAACTGTCTGGCATCTGCTTTCCATTCAAACAAATGTTTTGTTTTTCTTTTTTTAACTTTGTTTCCTAGCTTTTCTATTCTTTAAAAAGCCTGGCAGTTCTCTCAGCCAGGGAATTTCTGAGGGCACAGATTTGTTTGTTCTCCTGTCACTGGCGGGGCGTTTGGAAGAAGCTCTCGAATTCTGAGCAGCTGCCTCTGCCCAACAAGCCCTACGAACGTGGGCTGGGACGAAGGTAAATAAGGCTTTGGGTGCCCTGGGCACACTTCTGGGATTCGAGCAGGTGTCTGCCGGCCCCAAGGAGAGAACACAAGTGCTGGAGTCACAAGGGCACGGGCTGCCATCCCAGCTTGGACATTCACTCATGGTGCCGTCTCCCAGAATCCACCTCAGTTTCCTCATCTGTAAACTGGGGATGATAGCAGTGCTTAGAGGAGGACCTGCTGTAGACAGCAGGTGTACCATAAATGCTGACTGTCCCTCCCCCCTCAGCCCAGTGGGTTTCGGAGGACCTCATAGGGACTCTGGGTGGAGAAAAGGAGGGCAGCAAGGTTGAGAGTGGGGAGGACAGAGTCCTTTCCTTATCTTCATCCCCGAAGTTGAGGAGTTTGCTGAGCTCGGCAGCAGGCCCATGAGACACATCCCCGCCAGTCCCTGGTAGACCCAGAGGCCCAGGGGTTTGCAGCTGGTCTCCTGTGCTCGTGATTGCTTCCCGGTGTCCACATGGGTGCAGGGGATGCATGAGGTCATAGCCGCCGCCCACCTGGCCCAGTGCAGACAGCCCATAGCAATGGCCACCTCCACCCCACAGACCTCACCCACCACGCCCTCTGTGATCCCAACCCTCCGAGCCTGCATTTGCCTAGCACTTTACAGTTTAGGAAAATTGCCCATAGACCCTTTCTGCTGGTTTTGCAATGATCCTGCGAGAGCGTCTGTGCAGGACCTCTGATCCCAGATAGAGCGGGAAAGCAACTTGCTTTTTCCCCTGTAAGTGGGTGATAATCACCAGGACAGGAGCAGCTGTCAGCTCGCTGAACAGCCTCACTCTGAGTGCCAGGCGCTTCCCATGTGTTTCCTCTTTCAAACTTCCCCAGGCCCTGAGAGTAGGTACTATATGATTCCCATTTTGCTAATAGAGAAATTATGACTTAGAGAGGGACATTTGGGCAAGGTCACCCAGCCAGAAGGTGGCAGAGGCAGATGTGTGCCTTAAGTCAAACACCTGTGCTTCTCCCCAGGAAGCTGCACCCAGGAGAGCAAGCCGGGTCTCCTGGGAATTAAGCCAGCACTCACCTCTTCTCCCTCTCATTGTGGGAGATTTAATAAATATAATATCTACCATTTTTGGAACACCCACTATGTGCTGAGTACTATGCTGACTGTTTGAAATACTTTGTCGTTTATTCTCTCAATCTATCCTGTAAAGTAGGTTGAGCCCATTTTACAGCTCAGTCTACTGAGGCTCAGAAAAACTACAAAGCTGATCAAGTCTCAAAGCTAGGTTCAAACTCCAGAATGCTTTTCTGAGGAGATGGGTCTGCGTATTAATAAAAACTCAGGCTGCAGCTTTTCTACCTGTTTATAACGCTCCTCGAGCCAGTTTGGTGAAATTCCTGGTGAGAAGGAATTTCTTCTCTCCCTCTAGCCATGCCCTTCCCAATTCTTGCTCACACCCTGCCCTTCCCAGAAGATCCATAAATGCTTCTACATTTGTCATCTGGTGACCTGGCATCATGTCAAGATTTGGATGTTCAAAGGGGAGGGGAGTGGGAGAGGAGGCACAGGGGACCCACGAAGATGCCATTTATCACAGCATTTCATCAGCTCCCTGTTTGGAGTCCTCCGAGGCACCCTATTACCTACCTTCTCCAGAATCTAAACTGCAACCTGCCTTGGAATGTCTTCAAAAGACAGATCCAGCCTGAACCTGGCCCTACTTACTAATCGTTCTTTCACAGGACAAATTCGTCTTGGATGAACAGAGTCCCAGAACTGTGCTGGACACCAGGATACAGGACAAAGAAACAGACTAGCCCTATCCCCCGTGGAGCTGGCAGTCTGACGGGGTGTGTGGGCGGGGGAGGGATGCATGCTAAATGTGCAGTGACAGCACCAAGTGACAGATACTATGATGGCGGGTGGTCACAGAGAAGCCATCAAACCCAGCAGTCCTCCATCAAACCCAGGGTAGGGACCCTCAACCCAGGGATCCCAGGGGGCAGAGGAAGTTCTGAGAGGAGGCGTCACCCAAGTAGAGCCCTGGGGAATGAGCGGGAGGGGACTGTCCTCAGCATCCCCTAACTCTGAAGTTGCGCCCATCTCCCAGCTCTCCAATCTCCCCGCATTCCTCTCTCCTCCAGACTCTTTTCCTGGGCTGCCCTTTCTTCTGCCATCTCTTGATGCTAAGTATCTTTCAGGACTTCCCCTGCTCTGAACGTCCTCTCCTAACTGCCCAACCCTGACAATTTCCCACTGCTCCTCATTCATACTCTTCAGCACTTAACCTGAAGAACACAAGGCTCAGAGAGGGGAGGTGACTTGCCCAAGGTCACACAGTAAGCGAGCAGCACAGTGGGTATTTGAACACGAGCCTCAGGGCCCTGCAAATGGCAGAGAGGGAGAGAGAGAGGGAGAGAAATTCCTCCAGAGGAATTCCAAAGGCAAAGGCAGAGGAATGCCCAGCATGGCCCTTGAGCAAGGGCAGGCGGGAAGGCTCCCGGAGGTACTGTTAGCCTACGCTGCCCTGCGGTGGGTCAGCAGGCACCTGGGCCTGGGTTGGTGGGCAGCTCCGGGGCAGACCACCCATCAGGAGGATATTAACAAGCCGTCCAATCAATTAGGAGCCAATACTTAAAATTCATCTTCCTCCCTACCGCACAGTATTAAACCACAAACACTTGATTATATGCCTCTTACCTCGCTGATTTGCATAAATGGGAAGAAACACTTAACAGCGGCAACACTAATTAATGCCCGGGGTGCACTGTGGCTTTAGCGGCCTGTTGGCAGCTTCCGCTTGGGCTGAGGGTGAGTCCCGTGCAGGACGCAGCCAGGGTCAGGGATGCCACAGACAGGGTGTCCTCCGGTTGGAGCTGGGGTGCAGTGGAGGACACACAGAGAGACAGAGACACTTCAGACTCACCCCTGCCCTCAGGGAGCTCCCAGTCTGATGGGGGAGGCACTGAGGCTTCTCCTTAAGGAGATCCCAGTCTGATGAGGGAGAAAAGGGCCTACAGAGGATATTCCTAGTCTGATGGGGGAGAACCAGGTCCTACCTTTGGAGGGTCCCAGGCAGATGGGAGATGCACAGCCTCTGCCCTTGGGAAGCTCATGGTCTAGTGAGAGAGACAGAGTTCACGCTCTGAGCAAATGCCTACTCGGATGGAGGAGACAGAGCTCTTTCCCTACAGGAGCCCTGAGTCTGATGGGGTATCAGGCCCTGCCCTGGAAGTGCCATCCATCAAAGAGGCAATCTGATGAAGGAAAATCTTGGTGTTTGGAATCAGGCAAACCAAATATGTGACCCTGGGAAAATCACTCCTGATTGTAATTTCCTCATCTGCAAAATAGGCACTTAGCATCCCATTAGCGGCTGCAGCCCGGGAGGAAGAAGGGCCTGGCTTGCAGCATTTCTAAAGTCCTGGCTGGGAGGCAGGAAGCCAAGGGCAGGCGCTGGGAAGGTGATGATGGTGCCTAGAGACGAATGAGTCCCCTGCCTGGAGAGTCCCCGGTTGAGGCTGCACAGTGAAGTCCAGGGACCTGGAAGGATGTGGTGAACAGACTTGCCCGGGCCCACCTTACAGGTGAGTCACCATGATAGGGGCCTGCTTCAGCCACGCCTGGGGACAGACAGTGAGGTGGCATTAGAGCTCCCGGGAGCTAGAACCACCCTCTCACCCTCAAAACGTTCTCGGAGGGCAGAGAAGGGTGGGGGGCTGGGGAGCCTGGGTTCTGGACTGGGACAGCATAGCGGGTAGCCAGGGCTGTTGAAAGTTATTTGGAATCTTGACTCCAGGTCTCAGTCCCACCTCTGCCCCACTTCTGGCCTCACACCCACTGCCCCTTACACCCATGTTACCTCCTGGCCATGCTCTGCTTCCTGGACTACATATACTCAGAGACAGAAGCCACGTAGTTGGCTGTTAGGGAAACCTAGAGTTGCATGGGGTCTTCCCCAAGCTCTCTTTATGAAACCGTGTTACTAAACTTTTAAGTGACATTAGGGAGAGAAACCCAGGATGCTATACACCTCCCTGAGGACCCTCATTACAGCGGATCACAGGGTGGGACTGGTGACCTTGGTCTTGCCTTCTAAGCAGCAACACTCAGGCTTGGAGTCAGGTGGGCCTGAGTTGAATCCCAGCTCTGTCACGCATTTGCTGTGCATCCTTAAGCAAGTTACTTACCCTCTCTGAATTTGTTTCCTCATCTGCAAAGAGGCGAGGATGAGATGTAAATAGGAGCATGAAGTGGGAGGGTGTATGCACAGCACTCGGCCCATCCTGGTATCCGTTCTTCCCTGGCTACCACCTCTTAAAGGTCTAGGGTTCCTGAAGGCCCTGGAAGCGACCCCCTCCCACCAGCCAGAACAGTCCCCCAGTAGTGGGCAAAGCCAGGCAGAGCCCAGCCCCTTCCAAGAGGGCTGTGTCCGAGAGGGGCCTGCAAGCAGCCCACCTACCTGGATTAGTTCCCAGCTGGGTAACTATTTACACAGATTGCCAGGCCAGTGGTACATCATAATTACATATTCTATGTATTAATACTTCACCTTTTGCCAGCACTGCATCTGGGCCTCTCAAAACACGTACCAACATTAATCAGTTCAGCTCCCAGCCTCCTTGACCACCCACAGTTATTAGCTTCCCTTTCCTCACCCTGGACGGGGCTGGGAGCCAGGCTCACCCAAGGTCACTGCCCAGGCCTCAGGGAAGGCTCGGCCGGGTCTGGGCCTTTAGTACTGGTAGAGGGACACCAGCTTGCCCTCCTCCGGCCTGTCCCTCTGGCCTGTCCCTTGCCCGTCTCTGGCCTGTCCCTGCCCAATCAAGGTGCTCCACGACCTCCTCACCAGCGTCCAAGCCTGGGTCACTCTTTCCTGATTTCAGGGTTGCCAAGCTGGTCTCTGTGTCCCTATAACTTGTTTTGGGGAGGGACTGGCACCCAGCTCTTTGGAAATCCTGGACCCCACGTGCCCTGTGCCCTTTTCCCCTTTGGGGGCTCAGCAGAATTGCCCTTGGAGGGGTCGGTGAGCCCCCCGGGTCAGGCCCCCCTTTTATCTGCTCTGTAGCTACGTTTGATGAATCCTTAACAGATGCAAGCATACACAGATGCCGGGTTCTTCGTCCCATAGCAACCCTACAGAGCAGGTGTTATTATCCCCATTTTACAGACGAAGGAGCAGAGGCCTGGAGACTTACGGCTCATCCAAGGTCACGGGGCCACAAAGTGGCAGAGTCCAGACTGAGACTCGGATCGCCCCTCAAACAACTTCCACGCACGAGTGAAGGGTGTCTCTATGCCGCCTCCTCTGCGGGGTGCTGGAGCAACGGGCAACCCCCTCCAGGGGTCACAGAGTGGGGGGCAGTGCCTATGACAAAGGCAGGGGGTGAAATCCAGGCTCATGCAAAGTGCCATGGAACCCAGGGAGCCGGGGGGAGGGGAGCAGGGAGGCAGAGCGTGGCTTCTGGGCTAAAACTTGAAGGACATAAGGAGGGGTAGGGATGGGGTGCATTCCAGGTGGGAACAACATAAGCTAAGCCATTTAGGGTCAAAGAAAATGGAGCTGTCTTGTGTAGCCAAAGTTCATCCTCTACCCTCCCCTGCACTCACTTTCCCCCCTTTGTTCCTGTTCCCTTGTTTCCTTTCCTCTTTCCTCTCCCTTCCTTAGAGGAGGAATTCCCTGGAGACCCTTGAGACTGGCTAGAATCGGGAAAGGTCCTGGAGGGCTGCCTGGAGGAAGAGCGAATCTAGTAGTCCTGACCTCTTGACTCTGTCTGCTTCAGCTGGGGCCCCCAGGTAGCATGAGGGACACCTCTCTCTGCCAGCCCCTGCCCATCACCAGCCCCTGGTGACAGAGCCCCTCTCTCACCTCTGAGGTAGCCCTCCCTGCCGTGAAGGGAAGGTTCCTCAGCACCAGATGCATCGTGTTCAGGAACACACATGCATTCTCTCCAGGCAGGACCCAGCTCAGAGTCAGGGAGGTGACAGGGCTGGCTCTAGCCTCCTTGAGCCAAGCATTAAGGTCGGAGAAGAGAAAGCTGAGCGGCCGACTGCTCCTCTCCTTTGCTTTCCTTCAGCGCCAGGCAGAGCCAGAGGAAACGGAGGGCGTGGACTTTGAATGGGGAAGTTTTCATGAAGGAGGGAAGTTTGAAAAAAGGTGTAAAATGGGAGTTGGGACTGGCAGGCCTTGAAAGGGGCGAGGGTGTGCTCAAAATAGGGGGCAAAGCAGCGAGGTCAGGTTCTATCAAAGTCCCCGTATGGGGAGCCCAGGCAGGGAGGCACATTTCGATGGTATCAGGCAGGATGTATGAACGAGAGGATCAGTCCAGGTGAGGGCAATAGGGAGTGATGGGGACTCTGGGGTGAAATGGGGTGTACGCCCTGCCTTAAGGCGTGAAAATTAACTAACACAACACAGACAGGTGATAAGAAACTGACCTGGAACCTAGGGATGGGTGGGCACCTACAATTAACTCACGATGAGACAGTGGAAGGCTTGTCCCTGCTCCGGGCCTCAATGCGTCCACGTGTTAAATGAACGCATGGGCTTGTTCCTACAGGAGGGCGCCCGATCTATCAGCAACCAATGAAATGAGATAAAGCACTGGCGGTTCTGGGTAAAGGGTGATGGATTACACAGACGCTGTGCAGGAAAGCAGGGGCAACACACGTCTGGGCCTCAGACCACCCGGCACTCAAGTCCCGGCCCCTCCCCCTCCCCCTGCCACCCGGCCCCTCCCCCTCCCTAGCTGTCCCACCCGGAAGTCTGCTTCACTTTCCTGACCCTCGGTCACTGCATCTGTACAGAGGGGATCATAACACGTAATCCACAGGGTTATGAGAACTACAGGAGGAAATGCCCAGTCCGCACCGGGCTCAGAGTAAACACTGCCCTCCTCCCGCCCCCCCGGGCCCCATGGCTGCTGCTGTTTCACTGGTTCTTTCCTCCCTGTTAGTAAGCCAAGTCACCAGGGCCTGGCTGAGCAGGGATGGTGTGTCCAGCCCCACGCTGGGGCTTTTTGATTCCCAGGGACTGTGGATTCCCGAGCTGCTCTGAGCCCCACCCCAGCCTTCTGGCTGAGCCTCCTCTGCCGAGAGCATCTCTCTGAGGCGGAGGCTGGCGGAAGCCTTCTCAAAGCCCGTTAGAGCCGTCTGCGGACCATGATGGGACGAACAGCTCAAGAGGACAAAACCATCCATAACTGTTCCACGGTTTACGCTGAAGCTGAAGCAAAGCCCGGGCACGTCTCCGTCACTCTCCCAGCCTCCTCGCCATCGGCCTCCTGTTCTAAACAGCGGGGCACGATAGGAACAAACCTCAAGGCACGCTTCTCCCTTCGGTGCCACGGAGCCCCGTGACCACTGCTGCTGGGTGGGACCTGGGCGCCCTTGGGAGCTCACAGCCGGAGCCCGCGAACCTCGGGATGCCACCACTGTTGGCTGTCACACTCAGAGCAAGCAATAAATGTCAGCCCCTGTGCTATTACGTCATAGCTATGGGGCAGATACTGTGCTGGGCTCTTTAACTGCATTATCTCTTTTAATCCTCACCTTAGCCCCATAAGATAGCTTCTCATATCCCTATTTCAAAGAAACAGGTTCAGAGAGGCTGAGTGAGCTGTATAGGATCACACAGCTACTAACTGGCCACGCTGAAACCGGAGCGTATGGCCCTACCCCAGGAAGCAGCATCAGGTTCTCAGGGGCGCCAGTCGCTAGGGACTTGGGAGCTTTAAGGGGATGCATAACGAGTAGGGCAGGAACTTCATGTCCCGCACACGGCCAGAGGCCAAAGTCATAGTGATGGAGGTTCCAGTCTAAAATCTACATAAGAGAAATAACAGTGGTGACAGCCAACACCATTTGCTGGACCCCCACCAGTACCAGCAAGATGGCAGTCTCACATCGCCTCCACCCTGCAAAGATACAGACACTTGGTGGCACATTCCAGGTGTGGAAACTAAAGTTCAGAGAGGTCAAGCAACACACTCGGGCTCACACAGCATCTAAAAGGCCAAACTGAACTGTGAGCTCAAGGCTGTTTAGAACTGAGTCCGTGGTCTCTGCTTTCTAAACATCCTCAGCCCAAACATCATCTCCACAGGGGATCCGTTCTGACCCCACCCAGAGCCCCTGAAATTTACTCTGCCTGATTCTGGGTCTGCTGTCCCAACTAGAGTTTAGTTCCAGGAGGGCAGAAACACTGGGGGCTAACACACAGCTGGTTCCCAAAATGAATCTGTGGGACGATTGTGTAAATTCATTCATTCATTCAGCCAGCACATAATGAACACCTATGATATGCCAGGTCCAGTTCTAGGCACTGAGGAGACAGCAGTCAGGGTACATAGAAAAGTCCCTGCCCTCATGGACCCCACATCCTAGTGGGGAAGACAGGCAATGGAACATAAATAGGTGGTAAATGTTATGTAAAGACAAGGGTGGAAAAGAGCAATAAAGCAGGCCCAGAGATGGAGAGAAGGTGACCACACATCCCGGAATGCCTGGAGCATTCCTGGTTTAAGCCTTTTGTCCAGAGCATAATCATTATGACTCCTTTCCCTTTAAAATTGTCCCATATGGATGACAAATTGTCTGGCACCCTTGTGGTGGGAAACACTACGAAGTTATCATTGATTAGGTGATGGGGCAGAAACTGTTGGTTTTCACCAATATGCAGGCCTGGCCCCAGACATCCTGTGAGCCCCTCTGCCCTAGTGTGAATCACTGGTCAGCCAATATTCACCCCGTTCCCCTGCCCATCGTGGTGGAGTGCACTTCCCCTCCCACTAAAGTCGGACGTGACCATGACACCAGCTTTAGCCACTGGAATGTGGGCGTAAGTGATGTGTGCCTCTCTGGACCTGGTTCCAGACCCACTAGTTGAGATCCTCTGTGTATTCTTTCTCTTCCTCTTCAGCAGAATGCATACAGAGGAGCCAGCGAGGAGCCCCAAGGGTCCTCCAGGAAAGACAGAGGCACAAAATGGAAAAGGCTGGGATCTCTGAGCCACTGCTTGGAGGTAAGCCACCCGGGGGAGCCTTTGAATAAAAGCAGGAATAAATGCTCTTGCCTTGGCCTGAGCAAGAAATGAATTTTTATTGTTAAGTTACTAAGAGTTTGGAGTTGTTTGTTACAGCGGCTAGTGTTAATCACCCTGACTATTACAAGTTGTCCATGAAGGCCTCTCTGAGGAGGTAACATTTGAACAGAGACCTAACTGAAGTGAGAAAATAACACCACACACAGAGGACTTGGTACGTGCAAAGGCCCTGGGGACCCAGAAGTCTCAGTGACTCATGGGGGCTGAGTCACATCCTTTACCACCAGGCCACCTTGCTCAGGTCACATATCCTGCCTGAAACTTTGTTTTCTCTAGTGCAAACTGGGACAGGCACTGCCCCTGCTTTTTTCCCTTAAGGCACCAAGGTGGGGAGGCTGATGCGGTAACAGAGAAAGACAAGGGCCGTCAGCTCAGAGGCCGGCAGGCAGACCAGACACTCTCCACTTGGAACAGTCTAGAATGCACTGACATTTGTGACCCCACTTGGTGAGATCATGGAGAGGTGGCAGCTGCCCCAGTGAATGTGCTGGTGGCCTTGATGGGGTAGCTAGATCACTGGGGTGCCTGGAAGATGCTCCTCTGAATTCAGGGATCTCAGCTCCTGGGGAGACTCTGAGAAAGGGATTTAGACCTTCTGGAATCCAGGGAGGAGGGCAGGGTGGAACATTTGTGGACTGCCTGGTTCCAAACTAGTATTTACAAACCTATTCTCATCCAGCCCCACAAGCAACTCTTCAAGGCACCCAGTATTTCTGGCCCTGGCCACCCTTCTTCAAACACCGGGAGCTAAAACAGAATCCTGGGACCAGTATCTCCAGGGTGGGGCACAGTGATTGGTGCACAGTAGGGACCTAACTTTAAGCCCCCTTAAGTATCTCAGGCCAGGTGTTATATATGGGCTATCTCTAATCTTCCCAACCCCCCATAAGGTGGCTATTATCCCCACTTTCCAGATGAAGAAACTGAGGCTCAGAGAGGCCCAGGTTCAGAGTGAATGGCAGCAGACTCCAGCCCAGGTCAACCCGGTTCCAAAGCCTACATTCTTGCTGTTGAATAAATGAACACGTGACTCACCATAACGATAACTAGCATATAGGAAACCTGCACCAGGTGTGCCACTCAGCGCTGCATTCACTTTATCTCAGAGAATCCTCAGAAGCACCTTTGAGGCTGGGCATTACAGTACCCATTTTACAGATGAGGAACATAGGGGAGAAATGACTCGCCCAAGGTCACACAGCTGGGAAATGATGGAACCAGGATGGTGAGGTGGATAAATGAAGCCAGGGCCCTACCCTGGAGGAACCCTCAGAAAAACACCCAAGGTTTCCATGACCGGCCCATGTAACAAAGGCCTATTAGGGCCAATCGTGGGACTGGCCTGCTGCTCACAGCCCATGAGCTGTGCGGTGCTGGGGAAGCAGGTCCGGCCGGCCGGGCACCCAGCCAGAGAGGCGCTGTCAGAATATATCACCTCTTATTATCAGCAACATTAGCTCCATGATTCGAGAACATTCACAGTATGGACACTAATGATTAGCACAGCAATGTGTGTGTCTGAGCCTCTGAACCGTGCCGGGATGCTCACCCCCTCCCTCTGGGTGTGTCATTCTTGCCTTGGAAGGCCGCTCAGGTCTGCCCCTCGCCCTGAAACTTTGGGGACTGTCCCAGCCCCAGGGTCTCCCCTGAACACCAAACACTCCCCACTATGGCCACACATCTTCCCCGAAGGCTCTGTGGTTCTGTCTCCTAGAGCTGACCGGCAGCGGCTGAGCACACAGATGTAGGCGCTGTGGGTGGCACACATCTGGCCTGGCTGTTGGTGCAGGAGAGGCAGGCTGCTGGGGGACGACCCCGGAACCCCCTCTGTGCACCTAGCCTGTCACGAGTCCCAGAGACAGTACCAGACACACGCTGGAGAACACATCTTACTGATGCTGTACGTGCTCGTGGATGCGTAGTTCAAGCCCTGGGATTATGCTCTGGCTTTGCAAATGGATATAAAACGTTAACTTGTTTGCAAGGGGGCTGGCAGGCTACTCTGTACTTAATAGAAGCAACCTTGCTCATTCAAGGAGAAAACATTCATTCTTTAAATTATGCAGGCTTGTTTTTTCCACTTTTTATTTTTATTTCCCCTTACTTCTGAGCAACGAAATAAGCTGAATATGAGATCTCTTGCTTGCCGTGACCCACATTCCTTCACTCAGCAAACATCTATGGGGCACCTTCTCTGTGCCAGAACCTGCACCGGGCGCTGGGGACACGGCGGGGCTGGGGGGACAATACCGACCTGGCCCCTGCCCTGGTGAAGCTTATAGTCTGCTGTTGTGGCCTGGATTCTAGAGCTGACTGCCTGGGTTCAAATCCCAGTTTTACCACTAACCAGCTGTGTGGCCTTGGGCAGATTACTTAACCTCTCTGGGCTTTAGTATCCTCATCTGTAAAATGGAAATAATAATAGTACCTCTCCCACGGAGATGTTGTGAATTTAAATGAGTCATGTGTATAAAAACCTAGAACAGTCCTGGCATGTAGGAGGTACAAAGTTTTCAATAATAGTAATCATACATGCTAGCAGAGAATCAGATGATAAACAAGCAGAGAAACGAGCAAACAAAATTATTAAGGACATTGACAAGTGCCCCAAAGGATGGCTCAGATGTGTTAATAAAGCGGGGAGAAGGAGATATTTCAGTGGGGTAGTCAGGGAAAGCATGTCCTAGTCTCTCTGACTTAATTTGAGCCCTGCAGGAGGGGAAGGCGGCAGCCATGGGAAGATCCTGCGAAGGGTGATCCAAGCAGGGGCAACTCCAAGTTCAAAGGCCTACAGTCTGGACAGCTCCTAGCACGCCTAGAAGACAGCCAGGAGGCCAGAGTGGCCGGAGTAGCATGACCCTGGAAGAGAGCCTGACAAGGTGAGGTGAGAGGGTGGCCACCGCCAGAGGAGGTAGGCAAAGGACTGGGATTTGACTGCAAGTACAATGGCAAACCTTGGAGGGTTGTAAGCCTGGAAGCGGTCTGGTCTGATTTACATTTTAATGACATCTCTCTGGACTCCTTGAGGAGCTGAGGTGGTGGTGGGGGGTGAGGGTGGCAGCCACGGAGACCAGTTGGGAGGCTGCGACAAATGCAGGATGGCAGTGGTGGCCTGGACTGGGGGTGGCAGTGGCAACAAGAGGAGCAGCCAGATTTGGGACGTGTTGGGGGAAGCGTGGCCAGGACTTGTTCTTAGACTGGATGGACGTGCAGAGTAACAGGAGGAGAGGAATTAAGGGTGATTCTTTTTTTTTTTTTTGGCATCTGCTAGGAGACATATGTTTTATTTCTGTTCTGATCCTGCCATTAACTAGCTGTGTGACCTTGAGTACGTCACCTAACCTCTCTGAGCCTTGTTTTCCTCACTTATTAATCAAGGGTAATGTTATCTGGCCACTTACAGAGATGTGAACGTGCTGTAGATAGAGAGGCAGTAAGGAGGGCTGGGGAAGGAGGGGAGAGGAGTTTGTTGGGCCAGACTCTGGTCCCACCTGAGACCCTCTGTGCTGACTTTGGCCAGAAGCCAGTTCCAGTTGAGCAGAAAAATCCTCTGGTTTAGTTCCTCCCACCTGGACCAAAAGCAGATATTTCTACTCCCAAGAGTGGGGGTGCGGCCGGGGAGTGGTTGGGCCAGAGGGAGGAGCATCCTGATCTCTCAATATTGTCACTCCCCCCTACCTTGGAGTGATGCTCCCTGGAGGGCCCAGGAGAAAGGGTAATGGCTCAGTCCCAGCCTCTCCTGAGAGAAGCAGTGACTCAGCCAAGGTCACCTGCTGAGTCAGTTAAAGGCCCAGAGTAGATCAGAGTTGCCCCACCTCCTCTATAATCCCCACCCCCCTTCCCCGTACCCCATCAGCATCTTCTTCTAAAGGAGAGGGAAGGCCAGTCCCCAAACTGATTAAGCCTGCTAGGCCCAGGGCTTCCAGCTATGGGTTCTGAGACAAACAGGCAAGGGTTCTATGCTCTCTCACAGTTCGCAAGAAATTGGGAAAATGATGGAGGATGAGGAAAAACTGCCATTTATCACGCGCTCCCCCTCTGCCTGCTTCCTCATAGTATAGCACTCGATCTGTATAATATTCTTGTTTTCTTCAATAGATGGATGTCTAAATGGGATCAGAGAGGGCAACTGATTTGCCCAAGGTCACACAGCAAAGGCAGGTTCAGTGCCACATCCATGCTTTGTTCACTGCCCCGGCAGAAGACACACATTTCCCCCCTAAAAGACCAAGCCGGGCAAGGTCTTTCCCTTTCTGACTGGGAGGGCTTGGGCAAGAGATGGAATGGAGCCTGAAGGGATGAATAACGGAGTGGCTAAATTCCTTCCCAGTCCTGGGTTCCATCCCCTGACAGAGCCTTGACCTCAGTAGGGACGCCCAAGGGCAGCGGTTGGATTTATCTAACCTCCATCCTCAGGCTAGCAAATGCCCCCACGTGTTACGAACCTGCTCCGTTCCCTGCCCCGAGAAGCTGACATGAGGGGTGTCGTTTCATTAGCGCCCCCCTCACCCTTCTGTTTGGACTCCAAAATGTCTACATAAATTACAGTCCCGATACTTATTGCTTCTGTGTTGCGCTGGCAAGAGCACGCGTGCACTCCATGTCCTGGCGGAGGGAAGGTCACCCCTAGGACTCTCTCGCTGCCCCCCACCCCCGTCCCCTGTCCTAGGACCCAATGCTACCAGGACAGCGGGGAATGGACTGTCTCGCGGGGCCTGGGAGGGGCAGGGGCATTCAGGCTCTGGGGAGAGGAGGGAGGTGGATTTTACAGGAGAGCTTTCACATGCTTGGTTTTGCCATTAACTTTGAATGCCTTTGCGGGTCTTTAAAGTTCCCCATGGTGGTTTATAGGGAATATGACTCGAGGAAATTGGTGGCACAAACAGGGTAATGGGTGGCTTTCAGATGCCCAAGCAAGGGTCAGGGAACAAAGGCAAGAAGCTGCCCTCTCCCCACAAAACCTAAGCCAATGATAACTTAAAAAACAAAAAAAGGGCTTCCCTGGTGGCGCAGTGGTTGAGAATCCGCCTGCCGATGCAGGAGACACGGGTTCGTGCCCTGGTCCGGGAGGATCCCACATGCCGCGGAGCAACTAAGCCCGTGAGCCATGGCCGCTGAGCCTACGCGTCCGGAGCCTGTGCTCCGCAACGGGAGAGGCCACAACAGTGAGAGGCCCGCATAACGCAAAAAAAAAAAAAAAAAAAAAAAAAAAAAAAAAAATTTCACATAAATTCCTTTCCATTTCCCCTGCAAAACCCTCTGTCTCCGTGCACAGAAATGGCTGGCAGGATAATCACCGTGGAGTTAACAGTGGTCATCTGAGCGGTGGTATTCTCCTTTTCGTGCCTTTCTACATGCTCCAAATTATCTCCAGCTTTTGGGTACTACTTTTGTCATAGAAACAAAAAAAGTGATTTTTTTTTTTTTAAAGTCAGATAATTCAAAACAGCAGGAAGGAATGTTTTCCAAGGCACCCGAGATTCACCCATGATAATAATCCATCACTGGGGCTCCCAGTCTGGCATCTTGTCCTGTTTTCTCCGTGGTCCTCCAGCTTGACAGATGGGGAAACTGAGGCACTGAGAACTTAAATGTTTGACTCCAGGTCACACAGAAAAGGGGCCTCAAGAGAAGCCAGGCCTCTGCCCCTCCCAGCCTGGCCCGCATCCCTGTCTGTCCAGGCTTTCTGGGGCCCAGGGCTGGGAGGTTACAACTCACAGTCTTCCCATGGCGTGAGGGGCTTTCACTTTGCAGGGTTCTGGGCATTCTTTTTGGTGGTCTGAGGGCTGTGTTTACTGGAGGCTTCTCTGGTCAGACTTAGAATGTCCTGCAGATGTCCTCAGTGGACTGAGGGACTGGACCTAGATGCTTCCAGGAGCTTCCAGACCCAGGCTAGTCTAGGTCAGGATGGAGCAGAGGAGGGGGTGTCTGTGAGTCACCTGCGGACCCTTGTCCTTGCCACTCAATTCAGACTTACCGAGAGGCTGCCCTGTCCCAGGGAGACGGGGACAGACAGCTCCCCGTATCCTGCCTCCCTTCTTCTGTAGGTGTCTTTTCTGAGGCAACCATGTGAAAACATCATGGCACAAAAACCAGAATAGACACTCACGTTCCCCTTAGATTGAAATGTGATAAGGTCTAGGCCCATGGACCTTACCCTCAGGGGCTCCCACTCATCATCATGAAGCATCATGTGTCTGATGGGGGAGACAAGGCTCCTCCCTGCAGAGGTCCCAAGTCTGATGGAGTAGACACAGCTCCTCCTTGGGGAGGTCCAAGTCTGATGGGGGAGACACAGCTGCTGCCTGGGAGGGTACACTCTGATGGAGGAGACACACCTCTCTATTATTTGAGAACACCCAATCTAACAGAGAAGACAAGACCCTCACCCAGAAAAAAAGCCCTAGAATCCTTTTATAGAGACATAGAAATGAGGGCACAGGCCCAACGGGTCATCTGCATTAGATGATTCCCGAGGGACTCAATCCAGAAACGGGGGGAAATCTCATGGAGAGCATCCAGGAAGGCTACCCTGAGAAGGTGATTTCTCTGCCAGGCTCTGAGGACGGGTCAGCCAGCAATGCTGGGTCCTGCCCTCAAGGAACTCGGGGGGCTGGAGCAAAGTGGAGGGTGCCAGACACTGACAAGAAAAGGTGGGATTGGAAACCCATGTAATGGGTATAGGCCAGGTTAGGAGCTTGGACTTTCTGGCTGGGCACTAGGGAGCCATGGAGAGTTTTAAGCAAGGGAAAGGGTGGTCAGATCTGTAGTGTGAAAATCTCAGCGGGGCTGCAGGAAGGAGGAGGGAGTGGGGGAGGAGTGGAGGCAGGGCGAGTGACGAGACCGTTGTGATGCTCTAGGCTGGCGATGGGGGTCCAGCCTGAGGGCTTGGCTATAGGATGGGAGCGCTAGACCTGGTGGTGGAGGGCATCGGACAGAAGACTTGAAGCCCTGTACTCTGAGCCCAGCCTGACAGAAGGGCCAGTGAGGCTCAGTGAGGTCTGAGCTCTGAGCGGCCACCTGGCTGGGCTCAAGGACACAGGCCCAGGGTCCTCTTCTGTGGATGCCCACTGGTCTGCGGGCACCCGCACAGCTGGACAGCGGACACCTGCTGTTACTAGGCCCGTGTGGGAACAAGGTCAGAGAGGAGAAGGCCCAGGGTGGGCCCTGGGATATCCTGAGGTGCCCCAGTTTGGAAGAGCCAGAGGAACGTCAGACCACAGCCTCTGGCACCCCCATCCCAACACTCAGGTCCCCGTTGAACCCCTCACCTGCTAAAGCCACGGGCCCCCCCTGCCTGCTGAGCCCTCCATCTGGATGGGCATTTGTCCCACTGGCTAGCGAAGCCTTCAGACCAGGCAGTGCAGTGGTCAGCCTGAGGCCTGAACTGACCCATCTGGGAGAAGAGCTAATAAGCCCCTCAATTTGCATATATGCAAACAAGGTCCACTGTTGACAGAGCAATTAGCATAGCCCACTGCCTGGCAAGGCCACCAGGCTTGGCTGCGGGGCCTGGGATCTTATCTGTTGGGCTCAGCGCCCAACTTCTTCTCAGCTGAGGCCTGGTTGGGTGGATGCTGAAGTCCCAGACTGGGCTCGATGCCCCCTTCCAGAGGGCAGGGGAGCCTGTGCAGGGCTTTCTGGGGAGGAATAGGGAGGCCTATGGAACTGGAAAGATTTCCTGGGTCGTGGCTTCCTTTATTTTGGGCAGGGGGAGAAGGGCCATCAGGTCATAAGATGCGCATGGGACATCTGACCACTGCAGCTCTGATAATACGGCAAAAGGAACGAGCCAGGGCTTTGACTTGGGGGAACAACGAGTTCTAGTCCTGACTCTGACACTTGCTGCTGTATGACTCCGGATACTTTGAAATGACCTCTCTGGGTCTCATTAGTCTCATTTGTAAAATGGAGGTACTGCCTCCGACATAGGCTATTGTGAGGATTAAAGGAATCCTCATAGTGGAGTGCTAGGTGTAAAATAGCTGCTCATTAAATAGCATCCCTGTGTCACCAGCCATGGTTTGCAACAGAATAAAAGGCATATACTTAGCTTTCTTCTGCTTCTTTTTTCCTCACCCTGTTTTTTTTTTTTTTTAACATCTTTATTGGAGTATAGTTGCTTTACGATGGTGTGTTAGTTTCTGCTTTATAACAGAGTGAATCAGCTATATGTATACATATATCCCCATATCTCCCACCCTGTTGGTTTTGTTTTGTTTATTTTTCATCTGAACTGTGTTTTAAATGTTGTAAAGCATATTTCCATCCAATAACTTAGGATACAGTTGGTGAAGTTGGCTGGCGACGTATCCCCATTTTACAGACAAAGAAACTGAGGCCCAGAGAGGTGAAGCGACTCGCCTGAAGTCATCCAGCAAGTTGGCAGTAGAGCAGGGAATTGGGCCTCCAGGCCCCTCCCTCTCATGAGCTCTTTCGGCTGTAGCAGTTGCTGGAGACCCACAGCACTCTACCTATCCTCTGTGCTTCTGCCTCTCCCTGCCTCTCTCCTCTCTCTCCTCGGGTCTTCATTCTCTGTCCACATCTCTGTGTGCCAGGCTCTCTTTTCCCTGAGTCTATCATTCTGTCAGGCGCCTGCTGAGAATCTGATGACAGCCAGCCCTGCTCAACCAGAGAGTGGGAAGTTCCTTCTTGTGTCTGACTGCAACTTCTCTTGCTTTAAAATCCATCTGTATCCTCTTTTGTCATCATTGGCAGATGGGGAAAACTTTGGCTCACCATCTGCTTCATTGAATAACCATCATCATCATCATAAATAGAAGCAAAGCAAAGCACATCCCAGAGCTTTTAACTCCCCCTCTCTCTCCCTCTGGTCTTCTTCTGACCAGATGAGACCTTGACTTTAAGGCCCTTTAACCCTTGCTCACGAAACCAATTCCCATCACCTTGGATGCTTCCCTTCTTCAAGCTCTAGTTGCCCCAGCATGCTGTCCCACTGGGTGACCCCAGAGGCGGTGAGGAGAGAGGAAAGGGTGGGGAAAGAGCTGGGGGTCTGCAGTCCTGTGCTCTAGTCCCAGCCTCGTGTGTGAGCTCTAAGCCATCATCACTCCATGACTGCAGACATGTGCCAGGGACCTTGCGGAGGGGAGGGACGTGCATGACACACACTCCTGCTCCCTCCTTTCCCAGAGGACCAGAGAGCAATTAGCATGTTCCCTGGCCTCAAGGAACAACTGGGGACAAGGGACGGTCAGTAGAGGATTATAATCCTGGATGTAAATGCTATGACAGAGGAAGGAAGCCTGTGGGAACACGGAGGAAGGATACCCCAGCCAGCCAAGTGCAGGGCATGGTCAGGGAAGGCTTTCATGAAGAGGTGACTTCCAAGCTGAATCTAGAAGGACATCTTGGCATAAGCCAGGTCAAGAGGAAGGGAAAGGCAGAGCCAGCAGAGGGGACAGCAGGAGCCAAGGCACAGAGACCGTGCTGAATCTGGTGTATTTGACCAGCTGGAGTACTAAGCATGGGGGTGTTTGCTTCTGTGGCCTGGGCACCGTTCTATGCTTTACAAATACATACTCGCAAAATCCCCGCAGCTGCCCCCCAAAGTAGGTAGAATGATGGCTTGGTTTGGGCTCCCCCAGATACAGACTCAGAAAAGAATTCAAGTGCAGGTAGCTTCTTTGGGAGGTAACCCAGGAAACTTCAGTGAGGGAGCGGGGAAGAGAAAGCAGTCAATTCTGTTGTGTTACCACACCAACGACCACCGCGGAGCCCAAGCCCACTGTGTACCTCTGGGAGCCAGTGGAGAAGACACTCCCGGAATGAGTGTCCAGGTGTCCAGGCCAGGAATGCTGCCTCCAGGCAGAGGGTCACTGCGTTCACAGTGAACAGATTGTGGTCGTTACAGAAATAGCCCAAGGGGGCTATGGCTGGGCACTGTCCGTGTCTGCTACCGTATTAACCCCATTTCACAGATGAGGAAACTGAGGCCCAGAGCATCCAGGTCTCACAGCCAGCACACCGTAGGGCTCAAACCCAAGGACCTGCCCCAGAGCCTGTGGTCATGACCATGGAGCCACACTGCCTGACAGGGTCCACTCCCAACAGGAGGACAAGGGGAGCGGTGAGAGATGAAGACAGAAGAAGGAGGGCAAGAGGCACGGGAGGCCGAGACTTGCTGCGAGGAGAGTGGGTAAGGTGCAACACCCAGGCAGCCCTGCCGCGTTCTGAGCACTGGAAACGCCCTGGGGAACCCCCACGGACCTCATCAGCAATGCAGCCCAGGCAGCGCCTCTCCAGAGCCCTGGGTTCTGAGCCTGAATCAGATGCCCCACCCTCTGGTTCAATGACCACATTTCCCCAGCCCAAACTAGAATTTCTTGTTAGACGTGGCTTTCCCACTGGGAAGGGAAGAGTGAATTTATTCATGCACACAGTCTTACAAAGGGTTAAACATTAGCATGCCTTTGCTTATGCATGTCACAAATTGTCTTTATTGAAAACGATTTTTTTTTTAAGTTGCAATGGGGACCATCCTGGAGAATCTAGAAAATACAGTCTCTGTACACGGAAGGGATGAGAGCTTGTCCGCAGAGGGATCGATGGTTATGAATATGGGTTTTCGAGTCCCAGCCAGAATCGAGCACATAGTAGGTGCTTATTAAATGCTTGACGACTAAGTGACTGGGTCTGAATCCCAACTCTCCCACAGGCTCTGTGCATGGCCCTCTCTCGGCCTCAGTTTCCTCATCTATAGGAAGGGGCCAATGGTGTCCGTGAAATGGGGATGTAGGTGAGATAACTCAGGGAAGGCCTCGAGCAGCAGCCTGGCTCCTAGAAAGCGCTCAGTTAGCAGGGGTGGTGGCAGCAGCACAGTAAGGGGACTGAGGGAGTGGACGCCGGGCTGGCATCCAGCCTGCGCTTCTCCATCTAAGAGGAGACTACCTGGGCGCGATTGGCCCGGGTGTGGCAGGGAGCAGTGACGTCCCTAAGAGGCCCTCCATCAGTGAGCGACGGGGATTGGTGTATAAACACCCCAGCTTCCGGGCGATCCTGAGGCGTGTCCCCACACTGTGTCTCAGCCCATCCAGCCGCCGCTGTATCAGCTTCCTTCCTTTTTCCGTCTCCCTCGCCCCCTCCTCTGCTGGTGTTTCCTGGGGTCCTTCCCAAATAAACTACCTGCACCCGAATCCTTGTCTCGGGCTCTGCTCCACTTTGATGGGAAACCCCAAAAGCCAGTGACAGCGATGCCTGAGGTAGTCACAGTGTCCCGGCACTAAATCCCTGAGAAGCGAGGACCGCGCAACACCACCCTCCCTCCCACTTCTCAGGCTGGTGTGGGAAGGAATGACTGAGATAAACAGCAGGACAAAGCTACAGAAAAGAAGCGAGTGAGGCCACATGTCCTGGGAGGGACTATTATATTTCCGCAGTGAGATAAGGATCTTAAAGCTTGCTGATTCTGTAGCCCGAACGTGGGGTTCAGGCACTGACAGTCTCCAGCTCTGTTAATCCCTCTCGCCCCCGCCGGTCACTTAGAGCTCCGTTCTCTTCAGCCCCAACCCTGGGGCAGATAAACTGAAGTGGATCCAGCCTCATCAACCTTGGCTGTGAGACAAAGAGCACCCTCCAAGCAAGGGACCTGGTGTGCCCAGGACAGGGGAAAGAGGGGGTGGTGTCCCTCGGCTCCTGTCCCCAGGTCAGGCCCTGCTCAAGGCTCAGCCCTGCCACTAACCCACTGTCCATCCTGGAGCAGGTCACTCCCTGCCCTGAGCCTAACCTTTCCTCCTCTAAAATGTGGCGGACAAGGTGGCAGATGAGCGAGGGGTAAGAGCCAGGAGCAAGACTGCCAGAGATAGAATCACAGCATTGTCACTCACTCGCTGTTCAGCCTTGAGTCGGTTACTTAACCTCTCTGTGCCTCTGTTTCCTCATTTACAAAATAAGGAAAATAATAGAGTCTAACTCATGGAGTTTTTAATGCAGGTTAAACACATTAATATTTATGAAGCGCTTAGAAAAGTGCCCTGCACACAGTAAGTACAACACAGATATTTGTTAAATAAACACCTATATCGCTTACTTCAAAGGGTTGTGGTGGTTTCACCAGATGATAAATACATAAAAATCCTTCAGATGTGGTGGAAATCCATGCAAATATATTACAGTCATGAATTCTCTTTATATCTCCATTTCCCCGAAGTGGCTTCCCTCCGTGGGCTTTGTAGTGCTAAACACAGAGAAGGGACTTTGAAGTTTCCCAGAGCCACGTGTGCAATACGGCACTGCCCCCTCACCAGTCCTAAGTGACTTCATACCCCAGAGCTTCAGTTTCCCCATCGGGGATAATAATGGTGCACATCTCTTTTTTTTTTTTTTTCCTTTTTAAAAATGTTTCGGCTGCGCCGCACGCGGTATGCAGGATCTTAGTTCTCCGGCCCTGCGTGGAAGTGCAGAGTCTCAACCACTGGACAGCCAGGGAGGCCCAGCGTATCTCACAAGGTGAGGTGGGCATTAGGGCAAGACAGGTCAGGAAGGCACCTGGTACAAGGTCTACCCCCCAAGGAGCCCAGTTAACGTCAGTTTCTCTCGCCAGTTCCCCAAGGGAAGTCCCTTCACTTCCTTGCGGAGGTGGGTACTCACCTGCGATGGGAACCCGATGCACCAGTTCACTGGGCTGGTGGGAGGTGCGTGGGCTGATGCCCATGAAAGCTTGAAGCTCAGGCCTGGGGGAGACCATATGCTCAGTGACAGCCCCCTTTTCGACTGGAAAAATCTGTTGATTAATCTAAATCGCAGAGAATCCCCCTAATCTCCCAGGCACGGCCGTGGAAGTCTATGTAGGATTTCTCTGCCTCAGCGCGATCGACTGAGGCCACAGTTGGGGTGCATCTGTCTGGCCTGAGCTGGCCCGTGGGGGAGGCCCGCAGCCCAGGGCTCTTACTCCACACAATCCCGGGGCGGAGGACTGGACGCCGGGGCCTGGAATTTTCAGGACCCGCGGGGCCGGTGTGGGCTGGACAGGCCTTTGTGGGCGGGGCGTCGAAGAGCGCCGGCCAATGTCTGGGAACATCCTCCGCGTCTGGACCCAAGAGAAGCCCAGAGTCGCGTCTGTCAAAAGGCTCTGGTCCCCAGTGCCTGCCCTGCTTTGGCCTAATGTGTTAACCTAAATGCTTGTGTCCCAGATAAGAGGCCAGGGAGATGAGCAGATAGCACCTGTGAGTAATTCACCCTCCCCCGGGGAGCTGAACTGGCATCAGATAGACCTAGAGAAGAATCGGACCAGGAGGAAAGGGGTGGTGACAGGACTTCTGCCCCGGAAGCTTCTGAAGCCCTGTCAACAAGGGACCAGAACATCCTCCCAGCTCAAAGCGAGTTTGAGATGACAGCCCCACCCCCTCACCTTAAGGACGGGAAAATGAGGCCCAGAGAGGGTGAGGGACACAGCAGAACAACACAGCCCGAGGGGGACCAAGTCTCTAAACTGTCAGCACAAAACTCAACTCCCCCGGATGATGTGCAGTGAAAATGCTACAGGTGAGAGTTAAGAACAGTCACTGAAGGGAGATGATTTTCCCGCCAGGCATTCATTCATTCACTCATTCATTCACTCATTCATTCATTATTCAACTGAGAGTGATTGGCAGGCACTCTCCTAGGTGCTAAAACATACGTTCTCTCTCACTAGTTTGTAGCTCCTTAAAGGTATGGACCACACCTGTGCTGCTCACTGCTCTATCCTCAAAGCCTGGCAAGTAATATGAGCTTGATAATACGAGATTTATCACACTTAAGTCTCACCTGCGAAGAAAAAAATTCGTATTCACATTTTACCGTTAGGAAACTGAGGCTCTGAGAGGTAAGGGGACTGGCCTATGTGGTCATTGCGAATTCATTCATCAAGAAATATATAATAGCTGTGCCCCTATGATGTGCCAGCAATGAACAAGAAGACAAGGCCCTCGGGGGCTTCCAGCCCCATGGAGGAGTCAGTTGTGGTCAAATAGTAAATATGCTGGCAATGGGTAATTATAAACCGAGGTGGGGGCCATGGTGGGAGGACCATCATTTCATATCCTAAGCTGTGTGGGCCTGAGCCTGTGTCATGGACAGCCAGGTGGCAGGGGGAAGGACTGATGGTGAGAAGGTAGCATTTATCTGATGCAGAAATTAAGAACTCAGAGAGGTGAAGTGACTTGCCCAGGACCACACAGCAGGTATGCAGTGAAGCTGGAGTTCAAGCCCAGTCTCTCTGCAAACCCACTCCTTCTACCATATCAGAGAATTGGGCAAGACCTAAGACAGCAGACAGCAGTTGGACGAGAAACTGTGTGCTGGTCAGTAGAAGCCAAATGGAGCTGGGGGCCCTGCTCCCCACGATCCGGGCGCCGCACGGCAGAGGTCTGGCATCACCCCCAGCCTCAGCGAATGGGTGTCTTAAAGCCAAATCCCGCTGTCTCTTCCCCCTCCTCCTCTCCCTTTATGGAGACGCTAATTTTAGCCAGCCACATAGGCAGCCTGAGCTTTTAAAACTGGACTGATTTAGGCTTTTCCTTAATTGCTCCAAAAAAGCGCTTTGCATCTAGTGGGAAAGAGAATGAATATAACTCTATTTAGGTTAAAAATTTAAAGCCAAATTCTCACTGGTCTGGCAAGAAGAGAGGAAAGCACTTAAGCCCGTCTCGGTGGTCTCCCCACCCCCAGCCCTTTTCCCGCCACTCAGAGCCTCTGTGTCTGCCTCACAGGCCTAGACCCTACCAGGGGAGAAAGCAGGGACGCACCGGGAGCCTCACCAGCCACTCAAGTGAGGGCAGGGCACTTTTGAAGATTGCACAGGGGAGATTTGCAAAATCTCCTACCCTAACAGCCCCAAGAGGTGGCCAGGGCCCAGAATCCACTGATGGGGCAAAAGTCTGCAATTGTTTACCAGTTCTTGAAGTTAGCCCATCCCTGGGTCATCTCAGCCATCCTCTGTCTGCAGGCTGGGGCTGCCAAGGCTCAGCCCAGGTTCAAATGCTGACCTTCCCAAAGGTTCTCTAAGAATCCCATTCAATAAACACTGAAAATCTGCCATGTGCCACATACCATGCCTAGTGATGAGAATCCAACAGTCAATGAGGCAGGAATGCCCACAGGGCTGACCGTAAACGTATGTGTCCCCTAGTCATAGTTCAGTGTGGTTTGGCTCACTAACTATCCCTTCATCCATCTACCCATCCACCCAGCCTCCACCCAGCCTCCATCCAGCCTCCACCCAGCCTCCATCCAGCCTCCACCCAGCCTCCACCCAGCCTCCATCCAGCCTCCACCCATCCAGCCTCCATCCATTCATCTTCTATCAGTCATACAACCATCCTTCCATCTTCCATCCATCCACCTATCTTCCCATCCATCCATCCAACCAAATATGTAATAAGTACATATACTGTGCCCAGAACAGTGCTAGGTACTAAGGTTACAAAAATTAATAATACAGAGTAAATAAGACAAACAGAGACACTGTCCTTATTGATTTCATGGAGTGGATGAGGCGGGCAAGTAAACAAGATATTTACTGAGGCAGAGACAGCATCTGGCTACCAAAAATAAACACACACACACACACACACACACACACACACACACACACACACACACACACACCCTGGCCCTGCCACATAACATGGAATTGTCTCTGGAGGCAACTCCCACCCCCACCCATGGATGACATTTCCTAGATGCCTCTCTATTTTCTCTTCCCTCTTCCACTGGCTGGAAAGGAGCCCTGTGGAGCCCCAGGAGATGGCAGAGTCACAAGATATAAGGAGCCTGGATCTCTGAGTCTCCACATGGAGGAAAAGCACCCACCTTCAAAGATACCCACAATGTAAGTTAAAAATACTATTTTTGAGACTGTGCCAGTGAAATTTGGGGGTTCATTTGTTACAGCAGCAAGTGTCACCCTATCTAGTATAATTACGTTTTACAAAGCACCTTTCTGTCAGTGAATGAAGGGACAAAAACATGTTATTTGATTCTTATAACAACTGCATGTGGCAGCTAATCGTTACCCCCATTTATGGATGAAAATCTTGAGGCAAAGAGAGGTGAAGTAACTTGCTCAGAGCCACACAGCTGGTAGCCGGTGGGCCAGGCTTTGAACTTTACTCCCATATCCATTCACTTTATGTGACAACGTGCTCCTAGTTGGGGTACAGATAGGGAACCTCAGCGTGAACAGGAAGGGCGACGTCTTCACCTCCCTGTGGGTGCAGAAGTTGAGGTGGGGCATTTATCCCAGGGCCATCAGTGTGGTTTCTGTTACCAAGACACATGGAGGAGAAAACTAAAAATCTGCCCTGGGTGTTTCCCTCCCCATGCCGGACCAGAGGTCCCGAGCTGGGCCCCTTTCCCCAGCAGTCGCTGTCTTTCTGCAGGGGCTTTTCTCAGTCCATAAGAGGAGCCTCTTTCCCTCCTCTCAGGACAAAAAGAAGCAAGGATAGGAGACACTGGGTTTCCACCCCTGGGAGGCAGCCCAGGCAAACCACCAAGACATCTCCATTGGCCGGCCCAAGGCCTCCAGAGCTGAGGGGACTCCGGGTCCCCCCCTCCAGGCTGTCAGAGCCATAGTCAGAGCTGGTCGAGCCACTGGAGCAGAGTGGCTGACAAGAGGCAGCCAGACAGGAACAAGTCCTGGACTTGGTGGTGGCAGGAAGCCCTACTGCAACCCCACAGAAGGGCTGCTGCTCTCCACTGAAGGCCTGGAGTCAAGTTCCTTCTCAGATGACATTTTTTTCTCCATGATTGTCTGGCTATCAGACAAGGAGATGGTGCTGTGAAATGAAGGATGCTGAGCTTTTGAGAGCAGCATCTGGGTGTGAGTCCAGGCTCTGACACTCACCGACTGTGTAACCTCGGGCAAGTCACTGAGAGCCCCTCAGTTTACCTATCTGTAAAATGGGACTAATAATGCTTGTGTCACAGGGGATAGGGAGAGGATTAAATGGCATAGCAGGCAACTGATAATTTAAGAAGGGACAAACAGAATCTGAGAATGTTCTAGCTAGAAGAGCCCTGAGAGATCTGGGAGGGAAAATGAGGCCCACAGGGAGTCACCCACTAACCTTGGGTGGAACAGAAAGGCAGGTGCTTATGATTTATCCTTCCTGCTTGGGTTTTTCCACCTTTTCCTCTGCCTCCCTGTCTCCTTCCCACAGGAGCTCCCCGTCCTGGTGTGGAGAGTGGAACCGAGGAACGGGAGGGGAAGAAGCAGGTGACCCGTCTCTGAGACCCTCGTCACACTCAGAGGCTGGATCACGTGGGTTTTCCCACGGCTTTTGCAGGGCGTGGTCGATGCTTTTGCTGGTCAGAGATGGCGCCAGATGCTGGCGGTGCTACACCTGAGCTGGTCCCTCACGTCTCATGTCTGTTCCCCTCTGTTCATGGGGGCCAAACGTCCACCGCGATGGCCGTGCCCTCAGGGCCTACCGTGCGGGGCACTGGCCCTGATCACGCCGTCCTCTCCCTCACACCTCACACCCCCCCAAGAGGCACCAGCTCCTGCCCTCCACCCACCACCCTATTGCTCAGCCTCTGAGCCTTCACTGTGGGCGGGCGTGTGTCTGGGCCGAGAGCCCAGAGAGGGTCAGTGCCCGAGTGAGACCCTCATCCGGGCCCAGCAGTTGAACCAATGTCCAACCCAGACCCCTCCATTTATGGGAGGGGTGGAGGGGGAGCACAGTAGGACTAAGTCTGGAGCGGAGGCCCTTGGGAAGACTGGAGGGGTCCCCTCTGCTGACCCAGTCCTCCCTTCCTGCCTCTCACCCCTCTCCCAGCCCCCGTCCCTCCTTCCTATTCCCAACAGGGGTCAAAGTTCTCCATCCTGGCGCCCTCCCAGGTGGTCCAAGGTCCTATCGCTTTCTCTCCCTCCTTCCTGCCCCAGGCTCTGCAAGTGAGGAAGTCTCCCCCCTCGCTCCCTGTAATGATATACCGCTAATAAGATTAGAACATACCTCCCTCTTACAGCATCGATTCATAGCACTGATTTACCGTTGCTTCTCGGCTGCTACAAAACGGATGCATGGGCTGCCACCTGAATCTCTATCCAACTCCTCACTGCTGGGGAATAACTGCTAATTAATACCTTTCTGCTTCCCGACGCCTGCCAGCTTTGAGGGCCATCGACACTCTGTGGGCTCCCCTCCACCCGGCCACTCACCTCCCCACTCGCTTGGGGCTCCAGCCCCAGGCCAGAGGCACCCTGGGGGTCCAAGGTGGAACAAGCGAAGGTGGGCTTTTCCCCTCTCTTGGTCCTCCCGCTGGACACGCAACACCGATAGACACAGCGAGCCAGCAAGAGGCGGGGCCTAATGCAGAAGGCGCTGAGCCAGACCTCGGTCCAAATCCCAGCTCTAGCCACACCAGCTCTGAGATGTTCACCTCTGAGTCCCAGGCTCCTTGTCTGCAAAATGGAGAATGCCACAGGACCCGCCTCCTAGGGACGTGCAAGAATTAAGGGAGCACAGGTCAAGAATGTACCGAACACAGCTCCTGGCCTCCTGCTTCCTTGGGGCCTTTGTCCCAGGCCTGGAGGGGGTGCCATCACCGTGGGCCAGCTGAGTGCACAGCACTGGTAGCAGGGAATGGCAGGTGGTCATTCCTAATGCTGGGGAGCGGGGTCCAGGGAAGACCCCAACAGAAGAAGTTAGCTACAGACATTCAGCCCGGTCGGGAGACGCCAACGCCGGAGCTCAGTGAGACTTCCCCTGCTTCTTTTCTTCCCCCTTTTCAGCTCAAAAGGCACCTCCTCCAGGAAGCCTTCCTGGCCCACGCAACCTAGAGAAGCTGCTCTGTCCCTAAGCCCCTGACTATCGCATAGCCCCGCGTTCTCCTCACTATATGGCATCATCCAGAGTTAGGCTATTTACCTATGTGTTTATTTCTGCCTCGCCCACCAGGATGTCAGTCCCATGAAGCCTAAGCTCTTGACTGTCCCATTCACATTGTCTCCCTGGGCACGAAGTAGGAGATCAAAAAGTATCTGATAAATGAATAACAAGCTCTCCATTAGTGTTAGCTAATAATAATGATGACGATAAGCAAGCAATTATCACTTCCCTCTCCCCTCAAATGAAGAGCTGATTAAATGCCCTCTCTCCTTTAGTGGGGGATCCTATTTAAAAAACCATTGCTACTGTGTATTCAGTGTCTACCAGGTGTCAGTTGAGAAACTGAGGCTCAGAGCAGTTACACGCCTTGCCCCAGATGTGACACATCTAGCGGGTGACTCAGCTGCCATCCAGAACGAGGCGGGCCATGCATTCTAAGCACTCTACCCGGCCCCCTCATAGGGCACAGCGCGTCCCACCAGGAGGGAAGGGGAGAGCTGCTTCTCTACCAAAACTATCTGGATGCCAGTGTTTTCCTCCTGGAAGCCCGACAGCCTGCCGAGAGCGAGGCATTCCCTCTGGTCGCTGGTGGCTATAACATGGCCAGCCTGGAGAGGAAAGTCAGACTGATCTTGGATGTTCACGGTCGTACAGAGAGGGTCAAGAACGCAGGACCAGGTGCATCTCACTTTGGACTCGCTCCTCCACCTCTCTGAACCAATTCCCTCTAGGGGTAGCTGCAGGACCAGACGGGGTTAGGGATGTGTGGGTGACACACATCTCCCCAAGTCTGCCTTTACCTGCAGGACAGCCTGGCTGGGGGCCCCCTCTCTGTGAGGGAAGGAGGTGGCAGCCGTCTGCCTCCCCGGGGCCGCGAGAGGTGGTGGTGGGGAGGGAGAGGAAGCCCCAGGACTGGGTCTGGCAGATGTGCCAGCAGAAGCCGGCACGGGTGCTTTCGATAAAACATAACAAAGCATGGGATCATTAAATATTTCGTCTAATTCCAGGCTCCCGTGGGGGTAGGGTAGACCAGTTGGGCTGGCAAAGGAGAAAGGTTTCTAGGGGGTACCCTGAGGCTGTCTGGGGGTCGGGGCAGGCACAGGTTGAGGGGGCCCCAGCACCCAAGCCTCTGGACCAGGGCCGGGGTGGGCGCAGGGCTTTCTCACAGGCCTCCCTTCCAGCTTGGAAAGAGGCGGAAATCAGAGGCTTTTCTCCCAGAAATGGTCCCCTCCTGCTGGGGACCTGGTCCAAGCCACTGGCCCCTCTGGGCCTCAGTTTCCCCGTACGTAGCATGAAACGAGGGTTGAATTTAACGGAAAAACACTAGAACCTCCTCTAGCCCTGAGGAGGTCGATACTTCCTTCCCATCATGCAATCCACTCATTTTCAAATTCCTTCATTCAGAGTAAAGCTGAAGCAGAAGCCAGTCTGGAAAAGAGGCAAAGCAGAGCTCCTGGGGGGAGCTGGGGACCAGCTGGGGACCAGGGCCCCCTTAACCATTACCTTGACTCACGTTCTGGCTGCCCAAAGTGGGATGGGGGGGTACCTCCACGGGAAACTGGGGTTCCAAGGAGCACAGTTTGAAAACCATGGGTCTGCCAAATCCTGCCTAAACTCCCCCATCTCCAAGGCCCAGCTCATGTCTCAGAACTCCACTGGAGGCCTCCCTGATCATGAAACTCCCCTGGTCACTACCAAATATATCCCAGTTTTCGCCATCCTAACATTCACTGTGGCCAGTGATTATGCTTCTTTACTTGTTTGCAGCCAGGGTTGCACCCGGTCTGAGACATAGTAGATGCTCAATGATAGGGCCCCTCCCTGACCCCACACATCTACACTTGGCCAGCACACTTACCAGGCCCTATTCTTCTTCATAGCAGTTATTACTTCCTCTTGTTATATCTTCATGTAAGTACTCTGGAAGGTAAGCTCCAGGAGGGCAGGCTTTATCTTTATCTGTTTCTATTCACCACCATATGTCTAGTGCCTAGAACACTATCTGGAACGTGGTAAGTGTCCAGTTTGTCAGATGAATGAAAAGATGGTTGAATGGATGGATGGATAGCCAGATGGATATATGGCCACAAAATATATGGCCAAAGAAAGAAGGAAGGAATTCTCCCTTTCTTCCCTGAGTGGGTATGAGTCTGCCAGGAATAACAGGTTCATTCAGAGCTCAAAATGTCTTTGACATGAATCTCCAATGACGCTATAAGCACTGGAAAGGCAACTCTATCCTTCTTCCAGATCTCACAGCATCCACACGGGCTCTTATCAGTTCCATAAACACTTACTGATGCCTGCTCTGTGCCAGAACTACACCAGGTACAGGAAGCATGGAGATGAGTTACAAATGGCATCTGAGCCCCATGGTGCTGTGAACATAGTAGGTGCACAGAAAATGTTCGTTGAATAAATGATGTCTAAAGTGAGACCTGAATGATGAGTAGGACTTAGTCCGAAGAAGGAGGTAATTTCCATCCAAGGGAATGACAAGTGCAAAGGCCCTGGGGCATCTAGGAGCACCAAGTCTTTAGTGCTGAGGTCCTATGTGGCAGGAGGGTTAGGCTTTGTGTCCAGATTCATGTTCTCCCAAGTGGTTTCCCACAGGTGGCACCCAGTGCTCTTCCCGGAACTCTGTGCACAATAGGTCCCCTCTGAGGTCATGCTTTCTGGGGAATGAGAGGGAGGGGTGATGAGCCATAGCCCCTCCCATTGCCGTGAACATCCCCCTGGCCACCTCCACACCCACTGAACCCCACACTCATCTGCTCGGACCCACACACTGCCCTAATTTAACCACTGCAAATACCTCTTCTGTCTCCTTTCCAAGGGAAATAACGTTATTTAAGTAAAGCCCTTTAAATTTTTAAAGAGCTGGGTTGGACTTCCCTGGTGGCGCAGTGGTTTAAGAATCCGCCTGCCAGTGCAGGGGACACGGGTTCGAGCCCTGGTCCAGGAAGATCCCACATTCCGCGGAGCAACTAAGCTCGTGTGCCACAACTACTGAGCCCATGTGCCACAACTCCTGAAGCCCGCGTGACTAGAGCCTGTACTCCGCAATAAGACAAGCCACCACAATGAGAAGCCCACGCACCACAACGAAGAGTAGCCCCCTCTCGCCGCAACTAGAGAAAGCCTGCGCTCAGCAACAAAGACCCAACGCAGCCCTAAATAAATAATTTTTTTTAAATAAATTAAATAAATAAATAAAGAGCTGGGTTGTGTGCTCTCTGCGGGAAGCTTTTAGCAGCATGCTGGAGAGAAATAATAATGAGGCCAGAGACAACAGAGCAGAGCTGAGCTGCCACCCAGTGACTGCCCAGGCAGGGGGTCCAGAGCCAGGTCCCACTGCTGCTGGAGCCCCTGATCCCCTCCCCCAGAGGCACATAGGAGCAGGATGGGAGGTCCAGAGAGCCCCAGAATCACGAAAGGTCAAGTTGGAAGGGATCTCTGGCAGAGAAGCAAGAAGGCAGAGAGGACAGAAAACAGTTAAAGCGTGAGACATCCTACGTCAAAGCTCAACCACTTAGTAGCTGTGCAAACCTGAACAAGTGGCTTAACCTCTCTGATGATATAGGACTTTTCCCAACACATCAGTGGATTAGTCATCCCCTCTTCTGCGTTCCCGTAAGGACTTGGTCGCTATTTCAATTTTAGAATTTTCAATATTATTCCATAATTTATTTGTTCGCCTGCTTTTCTGCCCCAGGAGACGGTGGACTCCCTGAGGACAGGCACTGGGTCTCATTTGCACCTCAGTGCCAGCCCTGGCACAGGGCGCCACTCAGAGCAGGTGCTCAGTGAACTGAATGGAAGTGAAATGAGGCCGAGTTTGTGCTCCAAGGAAATGAGCGGCTATTGGAACATATCCTCCTCACAGACAGCTGCTCTTAGCAACGTCGCCTGGAGGCGGCACGCTTCATCCCAAAGGTGGGAACTTGGAGGCATCAAATATGTCTTAAAGGAAGTATTTTGGACCTAGACGACAGTACTCTCCTCCCCAATCTTATTATCCATCCAAGAATCTTAGAACTGGGTCATCCAGACTCACTCCTTTGTTTTACGGACCTAAAGCTCAGAGGAGTGGGGGAGGGTAAGCGAGTGATGGTGCAAGTTGATGGAGGAGTTGACATCAGATCCAAGGCTGGTGCCCTTTCTACCAAACCGATGTTTTCTATGGTCGCTTGCAGGATGAGGCCAAGTGGCACCGAGAAGCTTTTATAAAAATGCAAATGGTCACATGTTTAATATGAATTAAGAAAAAAATATGTCTACTCAGTACAACAAGCCTATACATTATTCCTTTGTAAAATACAAGTGAAAATAGAGGGAATCAGTTTAAATTTGCTTTTAAGAAAATCGTGATGTAAGAAATAACCCGGGTGGGATGTAGATAGAGTCGTGAAGGAGGTGACTGAAACGTGGCAATCTGTGCACCGGGCCCCAGGGCATGGGTCAGAGCTGGTGCCCAGGAAGCACCGCTCCACCACCCAGAGACATGAGCATGGCGGGCAACAAAAGTGCCCCCTGAGACCCAGGCCCGGGCCAAGGAGTGTTCCCACAGCGCTATGATGGATGTCCCGCAGCGCGCACACAGGGGAGGTCCAGCCTGCGGGACACGGTCCCATATTCAACTGGAAACGAGTCTCCTCTAAGTTAATGTGAACAGTCAGGTAGATGGAAAGGCAGCTGAACAAAGGAATGTCACCTCCACCGACTTGGCCGCTGAGACCCGAGGGGGCTGTTGGAGTTTTTCCTAAGGAATAGTGACCTCCAGTGAGCGATCGATGCCCCCCCCTCCAGAGGAGCACGCTGTCACTGAGTCAGTAGGCAGGGCTGAGACCGACCTGCAGGGGGACAGGGCTGTAGCAGGGCTGGGGGAAGATGGCAGTGTCGACAGACGGCATGCGGGCAAGGGGCAGGGCCACTCTGTCTTGCCCAGAGCACCTCAGAGAATAAATAAGCCAGGGAAGAACTTGCTGCTGGTATTTGTCACAGCTATTTCAGCAAAGTACCGAATGTAGAAGCGTCTAGAACTTCAACTGGCAAAATTAGTCCTCATCAAAGTCAATCTGAACAGTCAAGGTAGACGGAAAAAAGGGCCGGACAAAGGAAAATAGAGGGACACGAGGACAGTCCCCTGAGCCAACTGAGAAGCTGGGAGCCAAAGGGGCTGCTGGTGGCGGTTTTCCCAGGAAACGGTTACTCCATTTAGAAGCCAGCCACCGCCCCCCCCCCCCACCCAGACTCCAGCGACTTGCTGAGAAGGTCCCTCTAAATGTAGAATTGGCACTCTCAGCTTTCAGGTGAAGGACAAAGGTCTGATGATCCAAAGGGCTAACTTACTGTTAACTCCCTCCCACCCCACCTGCAAGGGAGGAAGCAGCGTCTGGCAAGAAGAGCTAAGACTTGGAGAGCACCTGCCTTTCCGCTTTGGAGGAAGGAACTCTGAACCTGTTCATGATGGATGTGGACCAGACTGCACACAGTAAGAGCCAGTGGGGATGGCAGGAAAGATTACCTAAATGGATCCAAGAAGAAAGAACCTCTCTGTGGGAAATGGGGTGGAAAATAGGCTGGGGAACGAGGCATCGGTGTGCCCTGGGGTGGAGTAATCAATAGGTGAGACGGACCAGGGGACAGGGACGTGTAGGGACACTGAAGAGTCTTGAGCAGAGACAACACACCACAACGGTCAATACGAGCAGTGGAGGGTGCAAGGCGTTTCCTCTCTGCAAACTGCAACGTTCTCCCAAAGTTACCTGTCCCTTCAAGTTCACGTGCCCCTGAAAGGCCAGTTCCACGTTCGTAAAGCCCCATACTCATATGCTACTCTTTGGCTCAGGAAAATCTAGCATCTAGCACAGGATGGGGCATACTGGCAGGCATTTTATTACCGTGATTGTTATTAATATAAGTAGTGACCAATTATTTATTAGCATCACATGTCGTCTCGTTCCATCATCTTAGCAACTCTGTTGGGTATGTAGTGCAACCTCCGTTCTCTAGACAGGGAAACTGAGGCTTAGCTTAGCAGGATGGAGCTGTATCTCTGCCGTTTGCCCCCCAGCCCACCCTTTTCCCTTCTCCACCCGTTCTGTGCCTGGGAGCCCAACTGCATGGGCTTCCAGCTGAGCTGGCAGCATCGGCGAGAGACCCAAAGGCAGGAGGAGGATGAAATTGAGGTATTTCTTCCTCCAGCTCCCTGCCAGGTCCCCAAGAGGTGGCTGCAGAGCCCAGAGCCACAGTCCTGCACGCAGCCCTCTTCACACAGCCCTCTCTCCGGTTGCTACAGGGGGTAGTAACTCCCCACTGTTCCTGGCCCCAAGGGCTGCCCTCCCTAAACCCTAAAGCCAGTAGTCCCTTTAATAAGCCCTTCACAGACCACCCCGCCCCCCAAGGTTGAGCTTGGTGTTTCCTGCTGGAACCTGGTTGGTACGGAGAGAAAGAAATTGTCCCCACATTACAGAGCTCACAAACAGTGGCACTGAAACCCCAGCCCTACTCTGCCTCCAAAGCCCATGTCATTCCATCTGAACTGCAGTCTCTCAGCCACAGACATTCACACCCGCAGCTGCCCGGATTGGCCACATCTGCGTGCCACCTGCTCCACTATGCACTTAACATTTTTCTTTAACTTGCCTCATGTTTTTCACTTAAATAAGCCATTTAAGAAAGAGAGCGAGAATTTAAATCACTGCCCCAAATGGCAAACCAGTCTCACTTGCCTTAAACAGAGGACGACTGAAAAAGAATTATAATAAAAACAAAACACTGTTAGTAAAACTTTTACTCCCTCTGGCTCCGCTGCAGGCATGTTGCCCCGCACCTGTTTTTGTTGCAAAGAGAGATTAGCAGGCGAGGGGGCGAGGGGGCGTTAAAGACACGATGGCATCAGCCTGAGGCTTTCTCCTTGGCACACCTAGGAGGACAGCATGGGAAAGGAACAGGGAAGACCCTCCCTCTCTGTAATTCCTTGGTATTTATTGCCCGTGGGGAGGCCCCACCTCAAGAGGAACACCACCCTAGAAGTGCACTGTCCATTGGCGCTTTCCACCGTGAGGGGGCCGTCTTACCCACAGCTGTGCTGCCCAGTACAGGAGCCACCTGCCACGTGTGGCTATGGAGCCCGTGAAATGTGGCTGGTGTGGCTGAAGAACTGAATTCTGTTTAATTCGGTTAAATAAAAGCCAAGACACCTTGTTGAGTTTCAATGTAAATGTCAGTTGTCACACACAGCTCCATGTTGAGCACAGCGCTGGACTGTAAGCCCCACGAGGGCAAGAACTCGCCTATTCATTCTCCTCTGGATTTCTAGAACAGCACGGTGCCTGATTGCCAGGGGCATTCAGTTAATTCTCGATGCACCAGTGGGTGAATCAGTAAATGAATGAATGAATGAACTGTACTGCTTCTCGCGACCAGAAACTGCTCTCTGCATTCACACTGTCCTGGGAACCACTAGCTCTTCCTGGGTAAGTAACTCTACTCCTCTCCACTCGGTTGCTTGCCTCTCTCCTCCCACCAGGCCCCTCAGTGGGGAGACAGGCTTAGGAATTCGACTTCCGACTTCCGACATGCCTCTTCCTCTCCAAGCTGAGCTCAGGTCCACTTCTCTGCTGCCCCCGAGCAAACAAGGAAGCTTTTGTGATGTGGTTGCTTTTGCTGCCCCCATCTCACTCCCTCCGCCCCTGACTGGGATATTAGGTGTTTGGTGACAATCAGCAAGGTATCACCTGCTTCCGTAGAACCAGGCACCTGGCCTTGGGTTACGGTATGGCCTGAATACCCACTTGACAAAATCCTGCGCACTCCGGCACCGAGCACCCGCTCCAGATGCGGACGCCACCCACCCTCTGGCCATGCCAGCCTCTGTCTTCACCTTGCCAGGGCATCCGAGCCCCTGCATTTCTCCCTCCCCATGCCCAGCCCTGCGCGATGCCAGGGCAGCCGGTGATGGATGCCTTCCTTTGAGGCAGCATTAAGGAGGCAGAGATGGTGCTCGGAAGATAATGGAGGCGCCAATGATAGGCGACAAACAGCCCCGCTGGAGGAGTGCTGAGTGCTTCTGCAGAAAGAGAAACAAAAGGGCAAAGGGCACAGCTTGGCAAAGGAACAAAAAAACCCAACAGCTCAGCTGCCTCTCTCCCTGGTGACTCCCAAGCTGCTCCTGTGATGTGTGAGACTGGGGGTTGCTCTCCTCTGCGGTGCCGCCACGATCCCCACCCAAGTCTGGGGCACCCTGATGCTCCCCTCGCAAGGCTCTTGGGTGGTGGGTCTGCCGGACTGAGTCCTGCGATAGCCCCCAGGACCTCGAGGGAGAAGACCTGCACGCCCCCCACACACACACACACCACGCACACACACATCACGCACGGTGTGGGCGCCAACGGGAAAGTCACTCTCTCTGGCCTCAGTTTTCTCAGCTTTAAAATGGGGGAAAGGATATAGTGCATTTAATTTCCCAGCTCCCTCCTGACCCCAATGCTCTGTAATTCCGAACCTGAGGACTCGCTCCATGTGGAAAACCTACAAGGTACCCCTCCTCCTGGGCACGGGGGCTTAGTAAACACTTCTTCCTCTTCAGACTTGGGGGCATTCCCAAAGTCGCTATAACAGCAGCAGCCACTTTTCCCACACCTGCTGTGCGCTAGGTACCCTGCATATAGACCCCTCGTATTATGTGAATTTCCCCTTCCCAGCAGCCCCACCCCACGAAGCCACCATGAGGAGTCACGTGTTCAGTTGGAGACATCAAGGCTGAAAGCAGCAAAGAGGTTATCAGAGTTCACGCACTGGATAAGTGCTGGAGATGGGATCTGAACTCAGGCCAGACCCCAGAGCCCATGCCTCCTGAGGATGTAGATGTTTCTCCCAGGAGAAGCTACCCCCATCACACGTGGTTCAGGCTCAAGCTGGAACAGCTCCATTCCAGGCGGGGGCCTGGTTTTCCCTCCTTGCCAGGTCTGGACACTGTGGGAGAGGTGGGTCGTGTCCAAATAATGGCATTTCTGCCACGAGGCCATTGTCTCTTTGGGCACCCCAGAGCAATCATTTAGAACACAACGGCATTCCAAAGAGTTTCCGGCTTCAGGTGGCCCAGAAAAGCCAAATGAATCTTCCGAGAGCCCTGCTCTGGGAATGTCACTCCTCTCTCTTCAACTGCCCCCTGTAGCCCCCAGGCTCAAATCCAGACCCCTCGCCCTGGCGAGCAGGCCCCGGGCCAACAGCTTCAACCTCATTCCCTGCTTCTCAGTGAACACCTTATGCTCAAGTGAGGCCAGCTGCCTCTCTGTCTCCCATCGTCACACAGCCTGCCAGCGCCCTCATTCCCCCCTCCAGGGCTTTGCACGTGCTGTTCTCTGGCCTGGGATTCCCTCCTTACCTCCCAAGATTGTTTCAATCCCTCAGAGCCTTCCTGGGCCACTCCCTTTAGTTTCCAAGGATTTATTCTTGGTGTCCTTGTATTGGCCATTTATTATACATAACCTTTTATTGTTCTCAAATGAGCCCGCGCTGTGTGGGGTGGCCAACGAGCCACAACTCCTTAAGGGAGGCTTCTGCCAAAATCCAGAATGAGGTTGGCACAGCTGCTCAATTAACAGAAGTGACTGGATCCCTTGACTTGACTCCAAAGTCAGCTTCCAGGGGAGGGAGAAGAAAGTGCGAGCTTACTGAGCCTCTCAGAGCGACTCCATGGCCAACTGACCCCATCCTGAGGGTCGGGAGGAAGGGAGGGGTCAAGACTGAGGGCTAGTTGCAGGCCAGAGCTTTCATGTATTCATCTTCTTTATCCACAACACCCTCTATTTTCAAAAGAACCATGACTCAGAGAGGTAGTGACTTGCCCAAGTATATTCTCTGCTAGGAAGTGGCCGGGCTAGGCTTTGAACCCAGTTCACATGAAAACCAGAGGATATTCATTACCACCAAGTGGCCGTTCCACAGAGACAGTGATTGAGGAAGGGCGGGCAGGCCCAGCAGCGTGCTGGTAAATGTTTAACAGCTAGCTCTGGGCTGGAGAGAGCTCTGATCTGCAGCTCTGATCTCATTCCATGGTATAAATACTCCTGCCCTGGTCAATTTCAAGCCACCAATAAGGTAGACTCAGAGCTGGGGAGAGATGTGTAAATCAATGCCCGGGTGTGAATCCAGCTCTGTCCCTCACTAGCAGTGGGACTTTAGGCAAATCACAAGACCTCTCTAAGCCTCATTCCTCATCTGTAAAATGGGGAGACTGTTATCTCCCAAATGGGAGTTTCTGGGAGGCTTTAGTATGGCTTTGTGTGAACATGGCTAGCACGGGACTTAGCACATAATAGTTGCCCCTTCCTTTCTTCCTTCCTTCCTTCGTTCCTTCCTTCCTTCCTTCCTTCCTTCCTTCCTCCCTCCCTCCCTTCCTCCCTTCCTTCCTTCCTCCCTCCCTCCCTTCCTTCCTTCCTTCCTTCCTCCCTTCCTCCCTTCCTTCCTTCCTCCCTCCCTCCCTTCCTTCCTTCCTTCCTTCCTCCCTTCCTCCCTTCCTTCCTTCCTCCCTCCCCCTCCTTCCTTCCTTCCTTCCGTCCTTCCCCAAACCCCGCACCCGTCACCAAACAAGGAGAACCCAGAAGGAACAGGAAGCCCTTTAGTCTTCCCTCCACCTTCTACTGTTGGCTCACCCCCCAGATGCCCGCCGTGATGCCAGTTTGAGTGATGGTGAGCAGAGCTGAACAATGGACACATTCTCACACCAGAAAGAACTTCCAGAGGTGATTGAGCAGGGCCAGGAAACAGGCCCCGGGCTCAGTGTCTGGACCAAACCCCAGATTCAGGGGAGACATCATTGATTCATCAGTCAGTCAGTCATTCAACAAACACATCTTGCAGATTCGCTCAGAGCCAGGCCTTGTGCCAGAGCCAGCGGTGCAGGGATGCCTGCCGCCCTCAAGAGCTCTCTGTTCAATGGGGAGACCGACCGATGACCATTTCCGGGCCCAGAGGAGGGTTGTTTTAATAGCACGTTGCCAAAGTGCTGCTGGCAGCACTCACAGGGGACACCTGAGTCAGCAGGGGTAGGGAGGTTGTGGAGGGCAAGAAGTGGGTGAGCAGAGACTTGGAGGGAGGTGTACGGGGAGTCAGGGGCTGTGCTGGCTGAGGGCAGATGTCTGCTCTCTGAGCCAGGAAAGGGCAGAAGTGGGGGAGGAGGTGGAGGACATGAATCTAAGGCCAGAAACCTCTGAGCGGGCCAAGTCTGTGGGGCAGAGAGGTGGCGGCTCCGGTGTCCAGGCCATGTGACTGCATCAGCAACCTCCCCTGTGGACTGGGGATATAATACCCATCGGGGCAGCCGTGGAGGAGGGAGGAGGTCACATCAGCAAAATGGCTACACCAGCTCACAGGGCAAGCTTTCTGGTCAGTTTACTGGCCTGTGAGCTCATGGCGAGCTGACCTGTCTCATTCCAAAAAGCTAGGGGAGGGGGTGAATGAAACAGCGCAATGGGTTGGGGAGGGAAGGAGGGCTGAGCGTGCAGCCACAAAATCCAGATTCCAGTCCAGCCACTTCCTACGACCATCTTTTCATCTCCCTGAGGATCAGTTTCCCTGGCCTAGTCAGTGGATACAGGAGTAGCCTACTTCACGTCTGATGTGAGAACTAAATGGAAGGATGGGGGTGGAAGCATCTCGTCAACGCTCAGGTACCACCAGCAGGTAGAGAGCTAGGATGTCTGGAGTCAGAGTATGCATCACTTTGATTATCTGAGAGTCTTCCAGAAAGACAGAATGTAGTTCCAGGAGCAGAAATTTACCAACAGGAAGTTCACCTGTGAATCCAGACTAAATTTCACACGCCATAAGCCCTTGCATACACTTTTCTGTAGAAAGCCACACACCCAACACCTCTCCACGTACTCCAGCACCAGGACGCACATGTCTAAAGGCCAAAGCTGCTTTATTCATCCAAACAACCCACGATGAGCGGGTTGTTGGTGAGCACCCACCATGTGTTTTGTGGAGAAGAGCAGAACCAGATAGGGTCCCTGTCTTCATGGAGCTTCTAGTCTCCTAGGGTAGGGGCGGGAGGGTCCCAGTGAGACTGATTCTACCCCTGAATTTCACTGGGAGAAACAACTGGGGTCTTGGGTCTTGACTGCCCCCAGTGTGGGTGTGCATGGGGGACAATGCATCGAGCCTCCGGGGAAAGTCAGGGAGCAGGTGGGGGAATCAGTCACCCCCAGGCTGCAGGCTGTGAACCATCCTCCAGGAGTTACCAAGACTGGTAATCATCAACTCTAAGGCTCCTCATGCCTAGGGAGGGTATCAAGTGGAGTCCTTCTCTTATAAGAGGCAGAAATCAACTCCAGACAACTCAAGCCAAAAAGAGTAACCGGGGCTTCCCTGGTGGCGCAGTGGTTGAGAATCTGCCTGCTAATGCAGGGGACGCGGGTTCGAGCCCTGGTCCGGGAAGATCCCACATGCCGCGGAGCGGCTGGGCCCGTGAGCCACAACTACTGAGCCTGCGCGTCTGGAGCCTGTGCTCCTCAACGAGAGAGGCCGCGACAGTGAGAGGCCCGCGCACCGCGATGAAGAGTGGCCCCCGCTCGCCGAAACTGGAGAAAGCCCTCACACAGAAACGAAGACCCAACACAGCCAAAAATAGATAAATAAACAAATGTGAGGTTTTTTTTTTTAAAAAGCAAACAGTTACTGGTGGAACATTATGGGGAATTCATGGAACACAAGGACAGACTGGTGCCTGGTAGTGGGAGGACCCATGCTGCTTGAGCTGGAGCAGCTCTGACGTAACCGTGGTTAACACTGGTAACAGTCATCTGAGCCCACAGGATTAAGCTAAGAGCTTTGTATGTCATGATTCGTTCCATCCTGTCAACACCCTGGGAGGAAGAGCCCATCATTTTTAGCCCTGAGGAAACCAGCAAAGTACAGCGTCTTGGGGACCCCCATTGATAAGGGGGACTTCCCAGCAGTTCTCTGTCTTCCTCTGTTCAATATTCAGCTTCCAGGGAGACTCTGTCAGATGGGCTCATCTTGGGGGTGACTTAGCTGATTGTGCCACCTACCAAGATGGCGTGCAATTAGTAGGGTGGTGAATAATTCCCCAAAGCAAATCTGACCTGTTGCCGGGAGAAGTAGGGACGGCTGGTGGACACGCCAAACGCCAGATTCCTTTCCTGGGTATCACAATGTCCTTTCCTGCTCCTTTGGGCTGCTACTCTCTAAACCTCTAGCTCCGTACATACTGTATTTATTTGTTCCATCCGTGGAATCTTGGCCAATAGGTCTCGGTGATCACGAGCCCCCTCTGCCACCGGACCTCACTGCAAGTGTAAAGGTGGGTTCCACGATCTCACCCACCTGGTTCCTTCCCAGGAACTTCATCTTGAAGACAGACGCCTCTTAGGAATTAATGTCCCATGTTTCACCTCCACTGACATTCATCGGTTAGAGCGGGGGTGCTTTGCACCCTCTTGCAGAGGGTAGAAGCTGCTGCAGTCCTCCTTTCAGCGAAGAAAAAATAAATCCTTTCTCCTCTCCTCCAGGAGCAGCAGTGTCTTTGGATTGCTTCAGACCTGGGTTTGAAACTCCCGGTTCTTCCACTTAAAAAAGATTCTGAGCCTCATTCATTATTTAAGAAAGAAAAGAAAGGAAGGAAGGGGGGAGGGAGAGAAAGAGAGAGGTATCTTGGGCCTCTTGTCCTCACCTGCAAAACATGGCTAAAGACACCGCCTCATGGATTGTTTAGAGCATTTAATGCATAAAGAACGTCTAACAGGTGCGTGATAAATGGGAGCTCTCAGTAATATCACTCTTCTTTCTCCCAGTCTTCAACTAGACTCAAGAAAGACAGCCTTGAGTTGAGCTGGTCCCACCACACACAGTCCTAACTCCAGTTCTTTGCTCACACGGGTTTCCCTCCCTGGCACGTTAGCCCTTGGCTTATTAATGTTCTCCCTTTGCTTCAAGGTCTAGTTCAAGTTCTTCCTCCTCTCTGAAGCATCCCCTTTACAACCCCCAAGTAATCACTCTTCGCCGAGAACCTCCTGTAGGGGACATCAATCCACTTGGCACCTAGCAGGTATCAACAAATTTCCACCGGGATTGTCATTCATCTTTATGGGTACATGCCCGACCTCTCGCCCCACTGGAATGACAGTCACAATCATAGGTCTTTCTCTTTTCAGATGTGTCCTGCCCACAACAGATGCCCATTCATTCTCTTGATGATGACAAGGGCTTTCAGGGACACCCCGTCTCCCATCTGTGCAGATGAACATACTGGACAATTTTATCTCACTGGGATTTGGGAAAGAGTACGGCATCCAGACTGGGCACTGGACACACTACAACGGTCGGTGTGGCTGGAGCCGAGGAAGTGACTGAGACCCCTTCTCACCAGGAGAGAGCAGAGCACAGAGGGAAAGAGACAGTCCTGGGTCTGAGTCTCAGCTTGACACTTACTGACTGGGTGGCCGTGGACAAGTCACTTAACCTCTCTGAGCCTCAGCTTCCCCATCTGGAAAATCACTTTAACTCTCAGGGTGATTATTAAACAAGACACGAAGAACAAAGCGCACGGCACAATGCTGGCACATAGTGAGAGCTCAGTCAGGGCTAAATCAATGAATTTCAAGGGGCCTGGGGATGGAGCAGAGGTGGACTGGGTGGCAAGCCAGGTTAGACGCCTCCACGGATCTCAGGAAACCCAGTTAACAGAACTAACCAGCCTCCTCTTTGTTTGGCTCTTTGGTCTCCGGCTTTGAAGTCACCACTGCTATAACCCGGAAACCGGAGCAAGTCACTTAATCTCCTCCACCGCCCCTCACCCACCGCCCCTCCCTCCAAAGGTAGCAAGGTTCCGGTCTGGGTGAGACAGATGTTCTGAAAAGCTGGGGTAGCCAGGCCAACCTAAGGCATCACTGGTACCTTGCCAGTCCTTGCCCACATGCCCTGTCCAAGGAACGCTGGAAGGAAAGAGGGAGCCTGGCGCTGGACCCCGCGGGACCCGGAAGGCGCCAGTACTCATGCCATTAACAAATCTTAAAACTCTGGGCCTCAGTTTCCTAATCTGTGCAAAGAAGAGCTTAAACCCATCGTGCAATGCGCGAGGACTGTGCAGCAGTTAGCACGTGCTGGCCACACTGCAGCTGATCCATGTAATACTGGCTGTTGAAAAAAACCAAAACCCCAGCTATGATACAAGGAGCGGAGCAATGCTAGATTGTTTAAGGGGACTGCTGCGGAAAGGTCGTTCCATGCCAGGTCTCAGTACCCGCTTCTACCAGGGCAGCTGCCCTTTTGTGCCTATCAACTTGTCCAAGGCAACAGGTTTAGGGGGTGGTAATCACTTCCTACACTAAAAGGGTTCTCCTGATAAAAATTAGAAGTTTCAGAACCAATGAAGTAAGTGATCTCGGAGGTCACTTTCAGCTCTTAACATCCCCTGCACTTAAAAAGCAAAACCGAATTCAACTTCTCAGGAAAAACTCCAGTTTGCATCTTGGGTGGGAAGGGAGTGGGGTTTACTGCTGGCGGAGGGGCCAGGCTGGGGGCAGGGCGGGGCGGAAAAGGGGAGCGGGGGCGGAGCAGCCTCTGTCCCCGGCAGGGCCCTTAACTCCGCCGCCAGGGGCTGAGAGGGAGCCGGGCGGGCCTGAGCCCCGCCCCGCGCCCCCGGCGGCGTCGGGTGGAGATGGTGAGGGAGCATAAGTACGTAGTCTTCACGCCAGCTTGTGCACGCACAGCCCCCCCCCACCCCGCAGTCTCCGTGCTGCGGCTTCCTCGGCCCAGCCGAGTCCGCCCCCGCATCCCACCCACCCGTTGACACGTGGCTGCCAATAGAGAACTGGAAGGGCCTCTGGCTGGGGCCTTTGGCGCGCCCTAACTCGGCCTGCCCACCTCTAGCTTTCGCGGAGACTTTGCCACGGCCCAAAGAGGCGGGTCCATGAACCACTCTCTTCCTCGCGCCCCCAGTGACCGGTGCCCTCTCTCTCCCGGGCCACCGCCCAGGCACGAGTGCATGACTGCCTTCCCAGAAGTGCCCAGATCAGGTAAAATGGGAACTGACGAGTTAAAAACCAAGTGGGTCTCTCCTCTTGGAGAGTCAGATACTGGGGAGTGGGAACAGGGGCAGGAACTTCCAGCCCGGCCAGTCCTGTGTGCAGCCGATTGCTTTCTCCTCGCAGTGCACAGACCCACCTCTCCACAAAGGTGAGCTCCTTTGCTCTGCGGCCCATAGGAACAGAACCGGCGAGGGCGCACTGGCCGTGCCTCTCCCTAGTAGTGACCGCCATCGCCCCGCACTGGGCAGGCGTGTTTCTGAATGCCTGCCCTGGACTCCACCCTCCCCGCCCTCCGAAGCAGCCCCTGGCAGGTGGTCCGGCACAGCCAACTGCCAGGTGCACGGCTCTCGGTCACGTCCAGGAAGGGCGCCCTCCCCCGGCAAGCCGGCCTGTTGCATCTCGTACAGACCCTTCTCGTGCTCCCACCCCTTCGTGGGAGCGGATTTGGAGCGGGTGCGGAGGGACCCCACTCTCGAGCACTCTCATCTCCGCAGGGAAGGGAGGGCTCCCCGGCTGCCCAGGACCCCTGCTCGCGCCCCACGCTCGGAAAGTTTCCCATCTGCGATCCGGATCAGCGCTCTTTTTTCACCCTGAGCAGCGGAGCTCAGAGGCCGTGCCGGCTCCCCCCGGCCCAGAGGCGCTCACCCCCGCCGCCCGATCCCCCAGCCTCCAGCAAGTTGCAGAGGCGGGCGAGGGGAGTGGAGGCGCCAAGACGCCGGCTCAGCTCTCCGCAGCCCCGCAGCCCCGCAGCCCGAAGAACGCTGCTCGCGGGTTCTGGGGGAAATCGCAGGGTGGGGTCCTGACGGAGCGGGGTTTCCCACCAAAGCCTTTCCCATCAGTCGCCATCCTCACCCCTGCCGCGTCTCTCTGGTTCTGCGCATTCCGGGGAAAAGGGGTGCTCCCCACCTGCCCCAACCATCCCCGCTCCCTTCAATGTCCAGGTGAGGGCTCCAGGTGCCTTTCAACAAAGCCCAGTGCCCTCTCCGTTTCGCTGGAACCGGAACACCACCCCCTCCCCGCCCCCCATATAACCTTTCCCTCTAGAGGCATCCGAGGGAGGGAGCCGTCACCCCAAAGTTGGGGGGAGATTTTCATCCACTTTGTTAAGTCTGTTGTTCCAAGGGTAGGGGGACAAAGTACAGGGCTTGCATTACTTCTGGCTTACACCAACCCCTCCCCGCTCTCTGCCAGCAGGGCCATCATTCAGGCTCGAATTCTTCAGCTTCTCCCATCAGCAGACCAAGCACTCTTCAAGGACCTCGGGGTAGAGGGGGTGCGGTTATTTTAGGGGGGACACCCCTTCCTGGAAGGCACTCTTAGGGTTTGGCTAAGCACCTCCCGGTGGGGCAAGGCACACACACGGCAGAGGACAGAGATGGTTCCCCCACCTTCATCACCCGGTTGGGCTAGGGACTGAGACCCTACTGGTCACAACGGCTACGTCTTGGCACCCTGCCTCCTCCTCCGCCTCCGCGGCAGAGCCAGGATGTAACTCCAGACGGGCTGGTTCTGGCCTTCCAGGTTTGGTACTAGGCTTAGGGGGGAATCGCGGACGCGCACCCTCTAGTCTCCGCGCCCAGGGCTCTTTGCCGGTCCAGCCTCCCACCCGCCCGGCTCGTAGCGAATGTGTTGGCTCGCTGCCCGAAAGGTGCCGGGGTCGCCAGGTTGGACTGTCGCGCTACTTAAGAGCCACCAGGCGGCGGCGCCGGGCTGGAAGCATCGAGGCTTCGGCGAACCCTGGACCCTGGAGCTGCTGCGGAGGCACCAATCACTCTCTCTAAGGACCTCCTTCCAATGGGTTCAGCCTGGCCGGGACCAAGTCCATGCAGGACGCACACACACCGGGGCTCACACCTTCTCAGCCCCCGGACGCGTCCACGCCTCCCTCCACACTAGAACCACACACTCCACTGCACGCACACACGCTCCTGGCCCACGAAGCAACACAACCCCCGCAGGCCTGCACCTCCACACATCCCAGAGACGCACGCTCCTGCTCAAGGGTCACATTCCCACCTCCTATGCACACACGCCCCGTGCCCCCCCAACAGAAATAGAGCCAGTCCCTGTCACACATCCCTAAAGGGACCCATACACTTGGGACACGCGTGCAACACCACACCTCACACACTCGTCCACCCTGTAACACGCTCACACATACGATGACACAAGCTCACACACTTCATACCCTCACCGAGAAGCTGGCACCCGCTCACACCCCCTAACACTGGCTCACACGCTTTCTCACACACACACCTTCTCTGTGTAACTGACATGGACACTCAAACACCCCTGCAGACACTCGCTCGCTCACACACCATCACACACACTCACATCTCCAAAGGCGCTCCGGCAGCCTCTCCACACACAGCTCCCCCCCGGACACCCTCACACAGAGACGCAACAAAGACACACGCTCATACACACGCGTACACGCACACCCTGGCACAGACCCACGAGGGCTCTCTTCAAAGGAGACATCCTCCCTCCCTCGTCAAGCAGATCACCTCTGCAGACCCCAACTCCGGGGGCGGGACTCGGACCCGGAGCCTCTCCGGAGCGACCCTGGCCCTCGCCCTCCGCCAGCTGCCCGCCCCCCGCGCGCATCCCCAGCCGGGGCTCCGGCCCGCGCCCGCGCACTCACCGCGCGCCAGGTCCAGGATCGCTGTGAACAGCAGACAGACGCAGCCGCGGAGGCTCGGGGCGGCTCGCATGGTGCCCGGCAGCTGGCGGCGGCGGCGAGGCGGCGGCGGCGGCGGCGGGGCCCCTCGCCATGGGCTCAGGCGCGCTCCTGCCTCCGGCCGCCGGCCGAGGCAGTGGCGGGCAGCACGGGGCGCCGCGGGGGCGCCCCCATGCCGTCGCGCCCGGGCCGCCCGGGCGCCGGGCTCGACTCGGCTCGGCCTCTGCCGGGCGCCGCGACCCTCGCGCTCGGGGCGACCTCCGGGCGCGCCGCAGCTCCCGGCTCCTCGGCTCCGCGCGGTGTCCACCGAAGCCGGAGTCGGATCGGCTGCAGCGCCGGAGTTTGGAGCCGAATAGCGCTCTCTCCGCCTCGCGCTCGCCTCTCCGGGCTGCGCGAGCGCCCCCTCCCCTCGCCCTCCCTCCGTCCCTCCCCCTCTCCCCGCCCTCCGCCCTCCACTCGCCGCTCTCTCGGCTGTACTATACAGACTTTTCTTTAATCCTTTCTGCGCTGTTCGGTTCTCGTCCGCTAAGCCGATTTATTGCAGGGAGAAGGAGAGCCTCCCGCCTCCCGTGCCCCTCCGCCTCCTCGCGCTCTTCCACCCCTCCCCCTGCCCCCGCCTCTCTTCCCCCCAGGTTCCCCTCCTCCCAGGTTCCCCTCCTCATTCCCAACTCGCTTGCAGCCCGTAGCTCGGTCACCCTCCCCCAGCTGACCGGGCACCCCTGCCCTCCAGACCAGGCTCCCTCTGATCCCATCCCTGGGACACCCTCCCCTGCACGCCGACCCCCAGCCTGGTGGAAGGAGGCCTCCTCTCCCTTGAAAGCGAGGCCATCCGTGGAGCCGAACAGGCAGGGTGTGGCACGGGAGCAGTGGGCTTACCCCCTATTAAGGATTAGGGGCGTCAGTGTTCTGCAACTTCCCAAATTATGGCTGCCCTCCCCCAGGCACCCATGGAAATGGGATATGTTTTGTTCTTTCTTCCAAGAATAGCCACATTCTTGGACCCAGCCAGAAATGGGTAAGGAACTGGGTGTTTCCTTCTGGCAGAGACCACAGTTTCACCCTTTTGGCAGACCTGACTCCTTTTCTCCCTGGGCCTGAGGATTGGGGTTTGGGACTTGTATCTTATCATTATCCTCCCACCGAAACACACACAGGCGCGCGCACACACACACACACACACACACACACACACACACACGCCAACCATTGAGCCTCAGGTCCGGCTGTGAGCCCTGGGAGGGAAGAGATACTCCAGCCCTTGGAGTGGTCAGGGGTGACGTTAGATGGGGAAGTTCGGAGCACGGAATTTCACTCCATGGCATTCTAAGGAGAATTCCCAGCTTCTCTGTCTCTGCCAGGTTGCTGCGTCAGGCTGTCAGGCTGTCACTCTGTTTACCTAAATGGACAATGGGTACAAAGCCGGTTCCGTCTCCAGCAGCCCTTTGAAGGGGTGTAGGGAATGGAGCGGGCAGTGGGTGGCTGCTAGGCCGTCTCTTGGTCAGCCTTGTGCAGAGATGCCCCATGGCCGGGAGCTGGTCCCGCCAAATGCCCTCTCCAAGCCTCACCACGTCACCTCCCGAGGCTGCCCGGTGCAGCTCATGCCCGCCCGCCCCAGGGAAGGAGCGATTTGCATTTATGAAGATCTGAAAGCATACATTCACCTGACAGGCTTTAGAATGATCCTCTCAGTAAAATAATAATAATGATCATAATAAACCCTTATAAATAGGTGTTTGATTACAGTTTGTCCCTACGTGGTTTTTTTTTTTTTTTTTTGAATCAGACTAATTGGCTGCCAGGCTGATTGGGCTGGATATGGCTTGAACACTGGAGTCTTAGACCCTTTCTTCTCCCTTTGCCTGGCTGTTCTTTGCTCCCTCTTAGCCCAACCCACCTAGGTCCACCCTTCTTCAAGTTGCTGAGGGTCACCTTGAGGTCACCTCTCCCCCTCACCTTCTTTTTGGGCTGCCCCAGCCATGCCATGGGACACAGTCCTTGACTGTCTCATGTCTGCCCCTCCCCCTCCCCACCTCTGGCCCAGAACGAAGCGGACAGAACCCAAATCCATCGCAGGTGTTAAGCCCTCTGTGCAAGGACCTTCCCTGCTGGGAAGCAGCATCCAGCTGGGAACACCCTCGTGTTGGTCTGAGTTCCTCAGGGAAATGCCAGGCACCCCTGTATGGGCATTCCGGCTCTGTAAGCCCAGCTGCAAATCAGAGTGCAGCCAGACTGGTGGACAGACAACAGTTCGCCAGGTGAAATCCTGCTTATGTGAGGCTTACTGTCTGTACTCACTGTAGCCCAGCTGTTACCCAGGAGAGCCAGGGATCAGGTGGGATTCCAGGGTCTTTCTTGGGGACACTTCCTCCTAGTCTGGGTCCATACCACCAGCTGGGAAAGGCAACAGTCAGTCAGTCACCTCCATTATGCCAGCTGCGAATCACACCTGGCAAGAGGCAGCAAGGAGGAAAGGAGACCTGATATCAAGAAGACGTCTCTTCCTAGGGCCAAGGACTGGGCTGGGGAGTGGGGTGGGGGATTGGAGACCTCAGTTAACCCTCCTTCACCCCAAGACTTACGAATCTCTCTTTTCATATCACCCCGTATTATAATTATTGGTCCTCCTAGCCAGTGCCTGGCACATAGTAGGCCCTCAATAAATAATTGTTGGGAGAATGAATGAATGAATGAATGAATGAATGAGAGCAGGGCACTCTGCGGTATCCACTCCATTCCTCAACTCCTAGCACAAGGCTGGCAGGCGCTAGCATGCATCCTGTGGCCATGAACCTTTTCAGAGAATAATCAGCCCCCTAGATCACATGTTCAGAGAGAGGACAAACCTGCCCCCTGGTTTCCCCAAAGGGTCTCAGCCGCAAAGTGCGTGTTTATTACCATATGGTAATTGTTCTTAGGAACTGTCACCTCTGCACACCCTCTCCTGGGGGCACACGCTCCTCCAGCTCCTGTTTCACAAAACACAGCTTTGGAGGCTCTTCTCTTGCTCCAGAGAAAGGTATATCCGCAGCCTTGAGAGTTGAGAGGCATGGTTAGCAGAGGGCACAGGGTGACCTAGCCAAGGGAAGAGTCACTCAGGGCAGCCCCAGGCTTTTAATTTGCTTAACGTCTCTCTGTGCCTGTCTCCTAATGTATCCGGGGCATCCACTCTGCAGTCCTAGCACTGAGACCCATGAGTCGTGGCGGGACATGCCTCTTCCTGGAGCACCGGCTGCGTGGGAGCCCTGGACCTCCCCGTGGCTGATGGCTGGAGGTGTGTCTGCCTGCCCGCAGCCTCCCTCTGTCCATGGTGCTGAGCTAGGATCTCCCAACAGAGGGCACTACAGCACAAAGCAAATTTCTCTTCTCCTTACCCTGGGGAACAACCCCAGAGGTCAAAGGGGCCCTGGGGTCCTCTGTGACCTCTAGTTTGTTTATTGCCAAGAGAGGGAAAGGGTATGGCATAGTATTACCTCCCACAGCCTGGCTTCCAAGGGGATGGGTTCTGTTGGTTGGGGGAGGACCTCCTATGGGATTGGATAATGATGCTAAGAGTAGTAAGGCTTTGTGAAAGTGCTTCTCCTATGCCAGGCACTGATCAAATACAAAATGTGAATAAAATCAGTGATTCTTCACAATAGTGTATGGTGTGAGTAGTATTATTTCTATTTTACAGATGAGAAAACTGAGGCACAGAGTGGCTAAGCAACTTGCCCAGTACAACACAGTAATAGGGCTAGGTTTAAACCCACAAAAAGTGCGGAGCCAGAGGTCTTAAATACCCTTCCAGGCCAAGATACACACATGCACACAGGCACACACATGCCCTGGAAGCCAGTATTTCAATGGGAAATGAGTTAAAAACAAAATTTTCATAAGCCTTGCGTGCTCCACCTCTCTCATCTCACTTAATTCTCATAAGAGCCCCCCGTGGCAGCTTTATCTAAGCCCAATTTATAGATAAGTAAACTGAGTCTAAGAGACGTGAAGAGAATTACCCAAAGTGACAAAGGTAGAGGAATGTTGTATTCTGAGGACAGGAAACTAGTGTGGGCTTTCCCCAACACACACACACACACACACACACACACACACACACACACACACTCACTTGCTCATGCAGTCCTCTGGTTCCTTCTTACCTTGCCCTCTGCCTCTGAGTGCTGGGAATTAAACATCCCCCAGGCTACGGCCCAGACAAGACGGAGGTTTTTATTGTTTGTTTAAATTAAACGCAGCTGCAAGTGACGCCTTAACACCAGTGACCCAAATCGATACGGAGACGGCTGCTTGGAATTAAGTGCAGTGCTGCGTCTTTAATGGACCTCAGCCCCACCTGGACTCATTACCAGCTTGTGTCCCCATGGAGGAGACTGGCAGGTTGTCCACGGGGAATCTGAGGCTGCGGTTGCTGAACGAGCTTCGGCAACACAGGCCCAGAGGAAGGAGCTGGACAGTGCGAAGGAGTCAGGGACAGGAAGTTAAGATCTGGGGAACAGCGTGGAGGTGGGGAGGCTGAGAGAAGCAGGCCAAGCTGACACTGGAGACCAGCATTCCCTAAACTGGGCCCCACTGACCACTTGTTTTGCAAGTTTGTGATAAACATTCCTTGAAAGAGGGTTCAGTGGTTCAATATATTTGAGGAATGCTGTATATTAGTTCATTCTCCACATCTTAGAGATTTACAACTCACATGAGCATTTAAAGGCTATGAGAAACCCTGCAGAGTTTTTTGGTTTTATTTACTTGAAGTTCAAGCTTGTTTGGCTTCAGAACCCTCTTTGCATAAATACCTATTCATATCTGACATCAAGAGTTTTGTAGATCGTGGGATGAATGGGAGATGCTGCTCTGACCATGGATAAGGCTTCTGATCTCTTCCTCGCCCCCTGTGCTTTGATTTCTTCATCTGTATGATGGGGATGGGGAGAAGAGTACCAACCTCACTGATTAAATAAGACAATGCTTCAAATGACGTAAGCACTCAATAAATATTAGCTGTAACTATTACCCATGACCGAGGCAGCCATAGGAGGCTATAATTACCCCACTCTGTGGCTCCTTATTTTCATCCTTAGCTTCCTGCACTTTGCAGTGGAGAGGGGTGGATGAAGACTCCAGGGTTATGGTCTCAAGGGACTCAGCAGGCGGTTGCCGTGACCACGAAGCAAAGAAAAAGGTCAACGTAAATGGGATCTGCAATTCACTTATCTTCTATGGCATTCTCCAACATTAGGTAGTCTATTCCTGGCTTTGGACTCTTGTCTCCATGATTGTCAAGTCTGGCTTGGAATCTTATGAGGTCACCCTTGGAGCAGCCCTTTTCTACTTTCCTTGCCAAGCCGCAATACCACCCATAGACAACAGGTGGCGACATCCAATATGTGATTTGTCCTATTTTTACAACCTTTTAAGTGTGAGGGCCTATATTATGGAAAACAAACCAGCTTCCTATTTCATGAGTCCGGTAAGCTTTAGTATATTTACAATGAGGCATGCTGTCACAAACATATATACATAGGGTCCTTAGTTAGTTGCAATTGTGTGATGGGTCCATAATACTATAGATGAGAAAATTGAGACTCAAAGCAAGCTTGTCTGCTCCCTGCAGTCTCACTAGTTGAGGTGCATATAGTCTGCACAACACAGAAGTAATATTCTCTTCAGTTGGTTCACCTGTGTGTCTTGTCTTCCCAGGTCATAATGTAAGCTCTGGAAGTTCTGGGCACTTTCCGCTTTGCTCCTTGGCACCTACAGTGCCACTCTGCTCAGGCCTGAGTCACAATACTGGAGAGGCCAGGAAGCAAAGAAGGAAGATCTAGCTAACCGGGCTAGTTGTTCAATTGTGAGTAAAAGGTATTTGTAATGAAAATGCTCTGGTTAATTACAAAGCCATCTGGTAAGACCTGACAATTCCCTCCTCTCCCCATCAGCCTGCTTTCTGTCTTGAGTTTCTAGGTCCTGAAACATTTGAGGAAAATCTCAATTCAATGTATAGTACAGGGAGATGATTCCATTTCTCTGGACTTCAAAGTTCCCATTTCGAAGAGGCAAAAGGCCTAACTAGTTCCCTGAGGCCCCTGACAGACGATGTCTTATCTGGGCATGAATCTACCTCCACTTTCCTTCTCTTTCTCCCTTCCTGTGCTACTGCTGCAGCAGATACCCTGTACCTGGCACTGGGGTTGGACTTGGGAGGAGGTGAGACTTGAAGCTCTGAAGGATGCCGAGGCGTTAGAGAAAAGCTTCTGGGGCAGAGCCATGTGTGCGATTCCTTACAAAGATGGAACAGAGATTGCCATTCAGAGAGCAACAGGTGGTCCAGGAAGTGGGTCTGGGGGTGTGTAGAGAGCTAGAGCTGTGAGGTTAGGAAGGGTCTTTGAAGACCACAGAAAGCAATGAATGGGGTGGCAAAGGAACAATGGAAACTACTCTAGAAACCTGCTTTGACAATAATGACGTGGACGCACCTTGCCCATCTTGAGATTCTGAGTCTCTTGACGTTAGATCACTCTACACTGACCGGTCCTTTCCCAGCCCACAGAGGGAAATTTGTCATCACTGTAGCCTTTACATCTCTGCAGAGATGCTCTTCTTTCTCCCCGTTTTCTCCCCAACTATTGATTGACAGAAACAATCCCGCTAACCCCTTAACGCACGAGCCAGTCCCCTCCCTGCCTTCCTGTGCTGGCCCTCTTCTGCCATGCCCAGCTTCCTGTCCTTCTTTCCATTTACCCTGTCAAAAGGCTGACTCTGCAGAGAGACAGCTGGTGAATCGGGCTGGAATCTTTCCCTGGAACTGGAGAGCATTGGGAAGCACAGAGGGACCCTCAACCCTCAAAGTTATCCATCCCTTAAAAGGGATGCTGATGGCCAATGGGAAACGCATAGGCATTGTTGAAGCTTTGTAGGATTCCAAGGGAAGGCACCCAGGCTTTGGGGGCATGACAGCTCAAAGAAGCACAGGAACAGGGGTCCCAAAGTCTAACGGCATTACTCTAGTGCCCTTAAATAAGTGGCTCTAATGGGTGTCCACCTCCACTAAGGGCATTGAGGCCACGCATATGCATTGGTCTTCTCCTCTGGACCAGGTGCTGAGCCGGCTGCCAGGGATACAGAAGCGGAAGGACACAGCTTGTGCCCTTGAGGCTCTCACGGTCAGCAGGGATTGGTACACTACCAAGATGCCTGAATGCCAATGTCAGGGCTGCCCAGCTGCACCCGTTCACCTAGCCTCTTCGCCACCAGTGTCCTGCACCCACCTGCCTGCTCACTTCCCAGATGCCTCCCCAGGCCCCCTAGCTCCTGCTGTGCCCCCAGTCCTCACCCCATGCAGGCTTACACTAAAGGAAGGGCAGCTGAGTGTCCTCGGAATTGACTACTGGACAATTCCTTGGACCTTATCCTGCTCATAAAACACAACCCCCGCCTATCCACACCCCAGGTCACCTGGGCGCACCAAGGTCTACAGCCTGGTCGGGACATCCCCCTTAAAATCCTTCATTGGCTTCTCATGGCCTGAAGGCCAAAGGCAACACCCTTGGAACAGCTTACAAGGGTCTTCATCTCCACACTGGACCCACCTCTGCAGTTCTTAGTGCCCACTAAGCTCTCTTGATTCTCAGCTTCTATACATGCTGTTCCCTCTGCCTGAAACACCCTTCCAGCCTCCCCAGCCTCCTTACTCCTATCTCGCTTACCTTGAATGGACCATAGACAGAGGTGCTGGTTCTTGCTCCAGAACGTGTGAGATCACTGAAGCCTCCTGACACCTTCCCTTAGAGGAAGAAGCAGTACATGATGGAACTTTGGGCCCAGGAGGAGAAGAGCAGGCCTACAGGCTGCCTCTCAGGGAGTGAGGTGCAGGGGTGAGTGTGAAGGAGCCCACACTCCTCTTTAGACAGTACTGTCTCCTCTGGCAGGACCGGCTCTCCATCCCAGGGAGGCTCGAGGGCGTCCTGGGTGCCTGGGGACCACTCATCTTCCTGCTTCCAAGTCTAACACTTACTTATCAAGATCATTAAATTCCACCTCCTTCCAGCTGCCCCCTTTCAATGTCATGAGGGACAGGACCCTCTCCCCGAGAGCTTTCCTTGTCACTGTTCGATAAGCCCCATATTTCACACCGCGAGTGGTTGCATTTTAGCGGTGGGAGAAGTCGTTTTATTTTTATCATGCACGCAGGCATATAAATATGCACGAGTTGCTCAGAAGCACTTTAGTGTCTCTCTGGAAGGCGGGCTCGATGTGAGTGTGAGGGAGCATGGCAATTAGTTCAACCGGGGCACAGGCTCCGCGGGGTCCAAAGGTGCTGCTCTTACCAGTATCTCCGGCCCCGTCCTCCTTAGAACAGTGCCCTCATGTGCTCCCGAGAACCAGGTGGTATCTTGACAAACTTTCCAGAACAAATTTTTTTTTAAAAAAGGACAGATCTGTGATCTCACCTTAACTCTGCTATTTACCAGCTGTGTGACCTTGGATAAAGACCTCTTCCCTCTTTTGGTTCTCAGCGCTGATGTCTATACAAATGGGGTTAATCATGCCTGCCCTGTTAATCAGCCTCCCAGGTCTTTTTGAAAGAACAAATACGATGAAGAATTTGCAATGGGCTCTGAGAACTGTAATATACAACGGTAAGAGGCTTATCATTATTCCTCCCCAGCCATTCATTTGGAACAGGTTAGTGAAAGTACAAGACCGTATCTGGTAATAGAGGCAATGGATGCTCTAGAGGTTGCAGGCTGCCTCACCCATCACGGAGAGGAGGAGGGGAAACAGCATTTGTTGACCTGCTACAGAGCTGGGTGCTTTATATATATTATGACATTTGGACACGACAGTGACGCCTTGGGGGTGGTGTCTTTCCTGTTCATTGACGAGGAAGCTGGAGTTCAAAATGGTTGAGGAATGCGTGCACAGTCACAGGCTAGGGAGCGGTGGAACCCAACTTTGAACGAGTGGCAGGATCAAACCTTCCTCTCGTGGCCATAAGAGAATCAATCGCAGTCTCTGGGTTGACTGCCTGCCGCTAGGGATGCTCGGGACACTTGGGCCGGGGGATGTGCCATCCCACGGTGTGTCCCTCTAAGCAGTCCCATGGTGACACTGGTGGGGGTGAGCCTGTCGTCCTGAAGGGAGCTTTTGAGGCATCAATGCCTCTGAAACCTGGGTCCAGACTTCCTTCATCACACACAGGCTGAAGCAGAGAGGTCATGGCTTTCATCTGCCAGGTCTCCAGAGTCAGAGAGAGAAAAACCAAAGGCTTTGGTGGGGATGTGCCCCGGCAGAGGATGGATTGTAGAGCACTGAGAATTCTCTAATGGTCAAGGTCAGGGGCAGGGGGTCAAAGGATGCTGAGCTCTGACCTCTCATCCGTTGAACTCACATCCCAGCATATGGAAGATCAGGAAGGGAGGCAGGTTGCTCTCTTCCCAGGGACTAAGTCATCCCGGAGGCCAACAGGAAAGTCAAGGGCCCAGGGGCTCGGTGCCTGCTGCCCTCCCTCCCCCAAAGTGCTTCCTGGGCTCCACAGCCCTGGGTAGGGAGACTCAGCAGCTGATGAGGAAACGCCCTGAGACTGTAACTTGAGGGTCCAGTGGCGGCACAGCCCGGGAGGTGAAGTGCCAAGTTTAAGGGCCCAGAGACCAGGCTGGATTGGACAAGGAAATTACCCAGTGCCACCGACATCAGTGTGCCGGGAGGGAGCCCCCCAAGCACGACAGGGAATGTAGGGGCAGACTTCTGATACTGCGGTGTGGTCCGCGGACAAGGGGAGCCGTGGCGTGAGAATGAAAGGGGCTCAGTGATGGCCCAGCATGATTTAAATGATAGAAAAAGCCAACCTGATTTGTAAATGGAGGATTAAGGGAGGCTGTCAGAGGGTGGCCCAGTGTGGAATCGGCAGGGCTCAGAATCTCGAGGAGCAGGTTGGTACCTGTTGGATCAGAATCCTGTTCTTTCCAGTTTGATTGTCCTCTATTCTCTTTCTAATTTATTTCTGTTTTCAGGAAAGCTGGAAGCGTCAGTCTCAGTCAGCTGTGGAAAGAAGGCACATCCACACTGAGCCAGAGGAGATGGTTGGCCAGACCAACGGGAGTAGAAGTCAAATCTGGAGGACTCTCAGGAAGAGGTGGGGCTCAGAGGCCAAGGTCAGATCCCACAGGGCTATCCCTACCTACGCAAGTGCTATTTCCCAGAGGGCTTCTCTGCTCCCCTCTGTCTCTCTTTTTAAACATTCTTTCAATTATGGTGAAGTACACATCACGTAAAATCTACCATCTTAACTATTTTTAACGGTATGATCCAGTAGCAAGTATATTCCCATTGTTATGCAACGCATCTCCAGAACTTTTGCATCTTGCAAAACTGAAACTACATCCCCATTAAACAATTCTCATTGTTTAATTCTCCCCTTCCCCCAGCCCATGGCAACCACTACTTTATTTTCTGCATAGGTGAATTTGACTAAGTATCTAATACAAATGAAATCATACAGTATTTGTCTGTTAGTGACTGGCTTATTTCACTTAGCATAATGTCCCCAAGCTTCATCCATGCTGTAGAATGTATCGCAATTTCCTTCCTTCTCAAGGCTGAATGATATTCTTTTGCATGGATAGACCACATTTTGTTTATCCAGTCCTCCATCGTTGGGCACTTGAGTTGCTTCCCTCTTTTGGCTATTGCTATGAACATGGGTGTACAAACATCTCTTTGAGACTCTGCTTTCGATTCCTTCGGATACACACCCCGAAGTGGAATTGCTGGACTGCATGGTCTCTTCTCTTTAAAGAGAGAGGCCCCGTGGCATCACCTGCCAGGCACCCCCAGCTACCTCCGAAGGTGGCGAGCCTGATCAGAGAGGCTGGAAGGCACACAGAAGCCCGGGAGGCAGGGAACTCCTGCCGCCCTCACGGGCTCCAGCAGATCGTGGCAGACCTCACAGTCCTCTGCCCGCATGGCTCCTGCATCTCGGGAGCCTCCCTGTAGGCACAGAGAAGAGCTGGAAGGAATGATGCTCAGAAAACTTGCAGATACAGGAAAGGGGGACCCACGTGTCCTTGGCAACCACTAACCACTGCTAAGAGGCTGGAGATTTTAGTGAGGCAGCTAGTACCCACACACTAGTCCTGGTAGATGTTTGTTGACTGAATGAATGATGGCAGCTCCTAAACTGGAGAAAGCCAGTTCCACAGAGCCGTGAAATGTGGCTCTCTTGTTTACATGATGGAAGCTCAGTGAATGAGTGCATGAATGAATGAATGAGCATACAATTGTATCCGGTTGCTTTCTCTATAAAGGAAGAATATCCAGAGAAGAAAAAAGGTCAAGAGCATTCAACAAACTCTCCCTGGACCCTGCTTGGTGCAAAGCAAGCACCTCGGTAGGCAGGGTAAGGGGATGGAGAGGGAGCAGGTGTGGTCCTGCCCAGACGTGGCTCCTGGTCAGTGCGGACAGAGGAAGACAAGTCCACCACCATGTGCATAGAGGGAAGAATTAAGGGTGAGGGAGAATCACGAGTCACCAGCAATCGCAGAAAGGGCCTCTGACGTCCATTCTGCAACAGCCCTGGGCCAGGCACTTTCTTATAATGTGTTTCATTCAGCAACCCTGGCAGTCCGGACTGTTCCCACTGCACAGGTCCAGACACATGGGGTGACCTGCCCAAGGCCGCACACTGCAAATGGCAAAACTGGGACATGAATCCAGGCTTGACTCCAAATCCCAAAGTTCCTCCCTCTTCACCAACAGAGGTGGTCAGGGATGGCTTCCTGGGGGAGGTGACTTGAGCTGCAATGAGAATGTACATCTGCCTCTAAAGAAGAAAAATGTTTTCCAGGTGGAGGGAGAAATACCAGCCTAAGCCCAGAGATAGAAAAGGGCAGGGAACGTTCAGGAATCAGCAGACATGTATTCCAGCTGAACGGAGCATGCATGGTGTACATGTTAGGGAATGTTAGGAAATGATTGGCCCCAACCTTGAACCTGAAGCCAAGTGTCCCAGATAATGTTGCGCAGTCAGGTCTAGTGCTCAGAGCTATGCTTCCCCTGGATTCATCTGGAGGCTGTGTATAGGGGGAACTGGGGGAGGTGAGCCCGCAGACAGAAAGGGAGGCTGGGACCGCTGCTTCAGTCCTCCAGAAAGGGGGAATTCATTTGTCCTACAGCACACTGGTCCCCAGGGGACAACGCTGTGACCGATCAGGCATCCTCCTGGCCCTCATGGGGCTGACTGTCATGGGGAAAACAGACAATAAACAGGTTAGCAACTAAACCAAAATGATGACAGGTTGTGACCTATACCGGGACATAATTAAACAAGACGATGCGAACAGTAATGATGGGAGCGTGGTGCAATCAGGGAAGGCTTCCTTGAAGAGGTGACAGTTTGGCTGGATAAGAAGGATGAGAAGGAGCTGGAACTGCAAAGAGCAGAGAGAGAAACGCCCTGAGGGAGGAAGGGCGTCTTGTGCTCCAGAAACTGGCTGACAGTGCCTGGGGCGAGTTTTAGAAGGTGAGCTGCGGGAGGAGAGCAAACAGGGCCAGGGAATGGGTAGGAGTTGGGATTTTATTCCAGAGTGATGGGAAGACATCGGAGGGCTCTGAGAGGGACAATGATGTGACCCGTTTTGCACTTTTGAAAGACCCTTCTGGCTGCTGCGTGAAAAATGGGAAGGAGGGGGGTCCTGGTGGAGATGATGACATTGGTTAGGAGGCAACCACAAGGGCTGGAGAGAGAGCTGAGGGTGGCGGGGGGCCAGAGCAGAAGCCATAGAAATGGCCAGGGGTTGGGTGATGGGGGACTGATTGCGACTCATGGGCTCTGATTCCAGGGGGGAGGGGCCACGAGTGAGAGGTACCAATTGGAAAAACACTCTCTGTTTCAAAGGCAGGTGACAGCCGGAATAAAGCACTGCAAAGTTTGACCCTGGCAGCACATCCAATTTTCACACATCTCCTTCTGGGTAGAATTGGCCTTCCCTCCGAGTGGGAGGTCAGAGCGAGCCACTGCAATGCAACCACAGACTTCTTTCGGGGGTGGGGGAAGGCTGTCCTGGGGGGATTATTCTGGACTCTGGGCTGCAAAACCCTGTCGGGGTGCTCGAAGGAGGGCCGAGGGGACAGAAGGCCCCTCCCTATCCAGCTCCTGCTCCGAGGGAGCCCCACTGATAGTCCGGACAAAAGTGCCAGGCATTTTTCTAGGTACTGAGGATGCGCGGTGAATGAAAAAACAAAGTGCCCCTTTCCCCCAGCCCTTCCCCACAGCCCTCCCAGGTGTGTAGGTCCCCAGAGATGGATGACCGCCTCCTGGTGTTCACACCTGTGTAATCTCCCCTTAATGTGAGCTGGACCGAGTAATTGGCTTCTGACAGACAGAATAGGCAATCGTGATGGGGTGCCACTTCTGAGATGAGGTCACAAAAACTGTGGCTTCTGTCTCGGTGGTGCTTTCTCTGGACCCTCCCTTGCTCGCTCTGATGACGTCAGCTGCCATGTTGTGCGCTGCCCAATGGAGAGGCCCACGTGGCAAGGAACTGAGGGAGGCCAACAGCAGGATGACAGCTCATGAGGAGCTGAGGTCTTAATCCAACAACCCATGAGGAGCTGAAGCTGCCAGCCACCGTGGGAGAGGGCTTGGGAGTGGTTCCAGGCTCCTCTTCCAGTCGCGTCTGATGTGACTGCAGCCTTGGCCCATTACAACCTGGGAGACATCCTGGGCCAGAGACCCAGCTAAGCCACACCTGGAGTCCTGACCCCCTATTCTTTTGGGACAATAAATGTTGTTCTTTGAAGCTACTAGGTTTTGAGGTGATTAGCTATGTGGCAATGAATGACTAAAGCACTGGTGAACACTTACTAGATACTTAATGCGGGCCTTACATGCATATGTTTTACAGGGTAGGTGCCATTAACCCATTTTATAGATATGAAAACGGAGGCTCAAAGAGGCTAAGTAACTTATCCAAGGCCACACAGCTAAGAAGTGGCTGGAAAGGGAATCAGACAGAAGCAGTTGGCTCCAGAGTCTGTGCTGTTAAAACATCACGCTGAGTAGCGAGGCGCAATCCTCCCTGGAGAGGGCCTAGTCTGATGGAGGAAGCACACTCCCCACACCAAGGGCATCTAGTCGGGAAGGTGGCTTTGCAGCTTGTTTTGCACCCAGCTTTAAATCAGCCAATGCACTCTTGTGCCCTCCAACCCGAAGGACCTTCCCAAACTGTCTTACCTCATCCTGTCTTTGGCTGGGTTTCCTCCTTGAACCCTGAAAGAACCCCAAATGTACTTCTTGGACCTACTTCTGGATCTGGCACCCACGGTGCGCCAGGCCTTTGCTATACACGATACACATCATCCTGTTTAATCAGGAAACAGCCCCTTTACAGGTGAAGTAAGTGAGGCCCAGAGATGGGAACTTCAATATCATGTGGCCAGTAGCCAAGATCCACCTGATCTGCTGGGCTGAGCTGCCTTCCTGGTCCTGACCCCACTGGGATTTGAAATTGTTCTGGATGTCACAACCCGCAAACTGCAAGTCACTTCCCATCCTTGGTGGGACCTTGTGACCCGTGTGCCCTCCAGAGTGTGCTATCCCTGGGAGATGCATGGCGGTAGGGGGGGGTGTCTCTCTGATCTCCCCAAGATGCAGCATCTAGTAGGCACCTACCACATCTTTCTTTGGTGAATGAAAGAAGGAAACTTGCTCACAACGTAGGCCAAGGGGGGCATTTTACCCTGTTTGCCCAGCATATCTTCCCCCTTCCTAGCAGGGCTGCATCCTTTTGAACAAATTAATCCTTCCATGTGTCAGTCTATGGGACTGTCACAAGCGCTCCACTTTTCATTCCCTGAGGGGCAGGCAGGGAACCCAACTCCTTCTTTATTTAATTTATTATTATTATTATTATTTTGCGGTACGCTGGCCTCTCACTGCTGTGGCCTCTCCCGCTGCGGAGCACAGGCTCCGGACGCGCAGGCTCAGCGGCCACGGCTCACGGGCCCAGCCGCTCCGCGGCACGTGGGATCCTCCCAGACCGGGGCACGAACCCGTGTCCCCTGCATCGGCAGGCGGACTCTCAACCACTGCGCCACCAGGGAAGCCCCCATCTCCTTCTTTAGAATTTGAATCTTGAGCAGAAGAACAAATTGCCTGGAGAAGGCAGGTGCTGAAGCAAGAGCTTTGCCTCTGCTCTGGCTTCCTGGTCTCCCAGCCGGGCCTTGACCGCCCCCGCTGCTTGCAGCCAAATAACCCTCCTGCTGCCCTAGACCCCTGGGAACTGCCCAGCTGGCCTCTGCCTTTCTCAGCAGGACTTTGCATCTGTAAGCCGGGGCTCTCAGAGCCTGAACAGGGTGGGAAGGGGGTTGCGTGGTCCCACCCCACCCCACGGGGCACTGGGCTCAAGTTTGGAAAGCCCTCTGTGCCCCAGTCTGAGCTCCAGGGGCCAGTCCAGGGGAAGAAGAAGGCGGGAGCAGGACATTTCCCTCATTACCTGTGAGATTCACCACCCACACCCAATCCCCCTGGAAATCTCAACTTTCTTCCTTTCTCCTGATATCTTCCCTGACATTGCCCCCATCTCCCACCCCAAAGAAGTCTGTGTACTAATTAGCTAAGTAATAACATGGCAAGACTCTGATTCCTCATTAGCTTGGGAGAGATTCCTTGCTACATGACTGATAGGCATCTACAAGAAAATTAACTCCAGTGCAAGGACTCCCTAATCAAGATTAATGAGGGGGTGGGGAGGGAGGAACAGGGGGCCCAGAAGCTTCCAAGCATTTCCAGGGACCAAGAGATCTGTACCATGCAGGGGTGTTGGGGAATGGAAGTGGGGAGACAAGAGGCCACAGGGCTAGTCTCAGAGTTCAAGGCTCCATTATGTCTGCCTTAGGGAAAGCGGCCCACTAAGTGAATCAGGAATTACAGCCCACTGTGTGCCAGGAGAATGGATACTGAAATGAGTAAGTTGAAGTCCTTGCTCTTGGGGAGTTCACAATGCAATTAAGCAGATAACTACAGTGCAGGGTGATACGTGAGCTGATGCAGGGAGTAGTCAGCTTTTACTGAGCACTTACTATGTGTTTGGTAACATCCCAAGTGATTAACAAATATTCATGTCTTTAATCCTTATGACACAACTATTAGTGACCCCAATTTGCAGATGAGGGAACTGAGGTCTGGAGAAGTTAAACAAATTGGCCAAGGTCACAGAGCTAACGAGACAGAGGGAGGATGTGAACCCAAGTAGTATGACCTGGAACCCCAGCTCTTAAGTACCATCCTATAGCATGTAGATGCGTACGCTGTGGCGGCGGTTGGCGTGGGGAGTGCGGGGTATGATGGGAAGCCAAAAAGTGGCCGTCAATTCTGCCCAGGCAACAGCCAAGGTTTCAGCAAGAAAGACCCTTTGAGCTGGGTCTTGACAGATAAATGGAATCTCACTCAGTGGAAAGCTGTCGATTTAGTCCTTGACTAATTCATTCATTCATCCCACAAAGAAGTGCCAGACCCCGTAGGGAACACTGCAAACACAGTGGTGAAAGACAACAGACGTGGAATATCCACGTAGATGGAGATGCTGACATTGAACAAATAATCACACGACCAACTAGTCTACCCCAGTGCCAGGAGTCGGGTCGTCCTGCACTTCTGAGAGTGAGGGCCTCTTTAAAACTGTGCCCCCAGATCCCTCAGCCTGGTCCCAGCCCTGGTCCCCCCATGCCCTGCCACTGGGGGCTGTAGGGTGGTGAAACCCCATTCTTGGGGCCAAACTATGTGCCAGAGTTCAACCCGTAACGTAATATTTACGTGCATCAAGTGGCTCTCGGGCACTTCCCTGCATCTTGCTGTCTGGCCTCTGAGTTCCCAGCTCCTTCACACGGCTGGTCCAAGGCGACACAACAGGCAAGACCACTAAAACTTATACCGCTTTTCCCTTCCACATGCCAGAAAGCCTCGAACTTAACCCTACCTCTCCAAATCAAGAAAGTGACACTCCTATGCCATGGAGAGGATTCCCCCGTTAACCTTCTTAAAGAGGCTTTAGGGGTTTTTTTGTCTTTTCTCTTCCCGAAGGTGTTACTTGGAGTTGGAAGACTTGGGGCCAAGAGGTCTCGTGAAGCAAGAGAAAGAGTCAAATGGGATGTGTATCAAACACTGCCTTTTCTCCCAAGTTCTTTGCATTATTACCATGCGGCACCCATGGGGTAATTGGCTGACACAACTCCCTTTAATAGTAATGGGGCTACATCTGTTGTCGGTTTGCCTTCGTTGTTCTCCCAGCGCACCTACCCCACGGGGTTTGCTTGACTGACCTACATCACATTCCTCCAAGTCTCCATTTCCCATTTCTCGACCCCTTTCTAATGGAGAATCTTGTAAGAGTCCTAGAAGGAGAACTGTGGTCTCAGGTGACCCAGTGAGGCCAAGAGAACAGTGGGGAGAAGAGCTATGGTGAGCTGCTTCTAGAATGGTTCCCAGTGGTCCCCATCTCCTGCCTCCACACCCTGGTGTAATCCCCTCCCCTTGACTGTGGGCTGGACCTAGTGCTTGCTTCTAATGAGTAGGAAAGGGCAAAAGTGATGAGAGGTCACCTCTGAGGTTATAAAAGACTGTGACCTCTGTCTTGCAGGTGCTTTCTCTGGCCCCTCCCTGCTCGTTCGGATGAAGCCAGCTGCTATGTTGCGAGCTGCCCTATGGAGAGGCCCACATGGCAAGGAACCGAGGGAAGCTCCCAGACAATAGCTCATCAGAAACTGAGGCCCTCAGTCCAAAAATCCGTGAGGAGCTGAATCCTGCCAACGACCTCTGGCTTGAGCTTAGACACCAATCCATCCCCAGCTGAGCCTCAAGATGATACTGCAGCACCACCTGACATCCTCAGCCAGAGAATCCATCGAAGCTGCACCCGGACTCCTGACCCACAGAAAGTGATATAATAAAAGTGTGCTGTTCTAAGCCTCTACATTTTGAGAAACTTATGTTGCAGTAGATAACTAATGTAGCGAGTGAATGGGGAAATTTATCAAAACATGTAATAGAAGATATTCTACAGGCGTGCAGACCTTAAAGAACCTTAGCCATGAATCGTATAAATGAGCACATTTATAGGTAAGAGAGATCTAAAACATAGCTGATTTGTGGTTGAGCTGGGTCTGGACAGATAAATGGACCTTGGGCCTCCTGTCTCTCTGTCTAGAACTCTTTCTGCTGGCATACAAATTGTTGAAGGTTGCCATTCAATTTCTTTGAGATTTAAAATATGGATTTAGAAAGGACTTACATCTCTTGCTGAGGATGTGTTTAGTGTGTTGAAATATGTTCTGTTTTTATCAGGCCCGTATTATATTGCACAGCCCTGGGGTGCAGGCCAGGGGGTGGTGGATCTGAGATATTTCTCTACCACAGGGATTTTCAAAGTGGTATTGTAGCTCACTGGGAGGCCTCAAGGGTCAGTGGATGGGCCAGAAAGAAGTTAATAATGCAGATCTTTCCTTTCATTCTTTGAGGCAAATGGCTCAGGTTTCCATGAGCTTTTGTTTTGACATCAGACTAAGACGCATTTATTACTAACCTGCTCAGTGAGTTATTAACAGTGACCATCAACTTGGGCTTGAGATTCATCTTTCTTTTAAGGGATCGGCTGCCTCACACAATCGACGGCACCGCGCCGCTCCTGCTTTGCACACACTCACGCCAACAGTGTCAATTCCCCCATTGCAGTGGCAGGGGTGGGAAGGATACCCTGTTATCAGCGAGACAGCAAGCAGGGTGCTCTTGAGGAAGCTGTGATTTTTCAATTGCTTCTCTCCTTGCTTTGTAATTAGTGATGCCTTCTAGTTTAACTGCACCATTTATCAATTTAGTTTGGGAGGGGTGGTTTGGTTCATTTTACAACGTTCAGTTAACCCTACTAGATTTTCAAATATTGCACGCTACAGTTAAAAAGGAATCATCCGGGCTTCTCTGGTGGCGCAGTGGTTGAGAGCCCGCCTGCCGATGCAGGGGACACGGGTTCATGCCCCGGTGCGGGAGGATCCCACATGCCGCGGAGCGGCTGGGCCCGTGAGCCATGGCCGCTGAGCCTGCGCGTCCGGAGCCTGTGCTCCGCAACGGGAGAGGCCACAACAGTGAGAGGCCCGCGTGCTGCAAAAACAAACAAAAACAAACAAACAAACAAAAAAGGAATCATACATGCGTCCCTGGCCAAAGCAAATGTATAGAATTGCACGACGGTGATATCTTGCTGTTATTACCATCTTCATTTTTTTCAACTGCAAAGTGGGCACCCATAGGAGCCTTTTGTGCCACTGAAGGAATCCTTGTACAGAAGAGTCTGAGAGCGTCTGTTACACATTAGTCATCCTGCTTAGGCTCCAACCTGTGCCTCCAGATGTAACTGGATGTATCTTTTCCATGCAAAGACCCATCAGGATTCGAGTCCTGCCCCATCCCTCTAGCTTCATCCCCCACCTATTCCCAGAACCCCCTTATTATGGGCTGAATTATGCCTCCCCAACCAAATTCATATGTTGAAATCCCAATAACCCAGTGCCTCCGAATGTGACTACATTTGAAGACAGGGTCTTTAAAGAGGCAATGAAGTTAAAATGGGATCATCAGGGTGGACTCGAATCCGAAACAACTGGTGTCCTTATAGGAAGAGGAAATTTGAACACAGACGCACACCAGGGGAAGGCCATGTGAAGACACGGGGAGAAGGTGGCCATCCACAAACCGAGGAGAGAGGCCTCAGAAGAAACCAACCTTTCCGACATCCCGATCTCAGACTTCTAGCCTCCAAAATTGTGAGAAAATACATCTCTGTCACTTAAGCCACTCAATCTGCAGTACTTCGCTATGGCAGTCCAAGCAAACTAGCCCACGCCTACGTGGGGTCCCTGCGTACAGTGTGCTGCTCAGCAGCCGGGGAGCATAGTAGGGCCACACTCTAGTAGGACCCTTCAGTCTGAATCCCAGCTCTGCTGAGTATTAGCTCCTTCAACTCAGCTGACCTTGAGCAAGTTACTTAGTCTCTCTGCATTTCCCATCTGTGAAACGAGGTCAATAATAGAGCCGGCCTCATAGGGCTAATGTGTAAGTTGAATGAATAAGTAATCTGTAAGCATTAGCTTTATCATTCATTTGACGAATGTCTGTTGACCACCTGCTATTGCCAGGAATTGTGCTAAGTGCTGGAGGATCACGGGGAACAAAATAGATACGTAGACCAGGTGACCACGCTTTTGATTTTTTTTTTTTTTCTTTTTCTCTTTTCTTTCCCTCTGTTAAGAATATCTTACTTATCTCTCTGGGCCATCGCTCTTTCTAACATATTTATTTGGGGGGATTGTCTCAGGGGTCACCACCCTTGGGGTAGCCCCTCCTCTGGCTCCCATAGTGTCCCATATAGACCCTTGACTTGGCCTTACCACCTTGAACTGCCAGAAATGTCTGTCTTCCACTGGCCTGGGGCAGGGACTCGGTAATACTCATCTTGGGGCCTCCGGCCCTCAGCCCAGGTGATTCAGACAGGACAGAGCTGTAAACATAGAATGGGACTTCAGAAGCCACCCAGTTCACCTCCCTGCCCACAAAAGAATCCCTCCAAATCATCCGTACCAAGTGGTCAGCTAGCCTCTGCCCACTGCCTGCCCACTGCTAATGACCCCCAAGACAGTCCATCCCATGGTGGGTGGCACCAAATGTCCACCTCTTGTTCCTCGCCCTGTTCTCCAAAGATGCAATGGCGAATTGCAGGAGGCACTGGCAGGGGACCTCGGTTGAACCTAACTCTCTACCCATATCGGTGGATATCACTTACTTAATGTCTGTGCTTGACTAGGCGTGTTTAATCTTTGCAATATCTGTGGAGCAAGTCTTACTCTCCCGATTTTACAGATGGGGAAACTCAGGCCCCAAATGGGCTCGGTATGAGGAAACTACCGACCAAAATCACACCACTGATAGGTGATAAGATGAGGGATTGTCACCTGTTTGGCTGATTCCCAAGCACAGGCTCTGGGTGGTCTCCCAGGCTTGTCTCCCATTATTGCCTTCAACCTCGAGGGATGGATGAGGGAAGGTGATTCCATGTCTGGAGATGGCTGGAGGGGTACCCACTTCCCAAGCCTTGGGCTGACAGCAGAGCAAGAGATAAGGCGCCTGCTCTTCCAAGGACCTCACCCCCTTTCTGGTGCCTGTGTGATAGGCCCTTCCTCCTGCTGGCCTCAAACACCCAGGACAAGACCCTGTCCTCTCCCCAGCTCCAACCCCTGGAAGTTCCCTGGACTGGTATCTCGGCGTACAGCCAGCTGAGCTTGTGAAGCCATGCTCGGTGGTCCTGGCAGGGCCTATGGGTACAGACCCCGAGGTCCCCCTCTCTGAGGCCAGCTGAGACAAGGCCATTAATCATTGTTGTCCGTCTTCCAGTGCCCTACAGGGAGACATTCCAGAGCCTCTGGGGAAAGTGGTGCCACAAAAAGGGACAGTAGTTCTAGGAACACCTGGAGGTCACTGGGCTGGTGCAGGACTGGGGACGGATGACCAGCAGAGAATATTCACAGGGGGACAGGGAAGCGGGCCGTCAAGAGGGGTAGGATACTTCCCACACCCCTGATGACAAACGAGTGAAGACGAAGAAGGTGCAGTTGGGGGTCAAGTCGCTGGAACTCCAGTCCAGACCCAGCCACTTACTGTGTGTGATTTGGGGCAACTCATTTAACACTCTCTGAGCCTAAGTTTCCCCATCTGTAAAAGGAAGATCATAATGCTTCCCTTTTAGGGTCCTTGTGCAGATGAAATAAAATGTTTTCTGCAAACAGCTTAACCCCTACCTGGCAGAGACGACATGCTCCATGCAAGTACTTACGATCCCGGTCATGGTGGTAACAAAAATACTTCCCGCCTAGTAGTAATTAAAATAGTCACATGGTCAGGAATAAAGACGCAGACGTAGAGAATGGACTTGAGGACACGGGGAGGGGGAAGGGTAAGCTGGGACGAAGTGAGAGAGTGGCATGGTCATATGTACACTACCAAATGTAAAATAGCTAGTGGGAAGCAGCCGCATAGCGCAGGGAGATCAGCTGGGTGCTTTGTGACCACCTAGAGGGGTCGGGTAGGGAGGGTGGGAGGCAGGGAGACGCAAGAGGGAGGAGATATGGCGATGTATGTATATGTATAACTGATTCACTTTGCTATAAAGCGGAAACTACCACACTATTGCAAAGCATTTATACTCCAATAAGGATGTTAAATTTAAAAAAACAGTCCCATCGCGTGGCCCCTTTGCAGTCGACAAACCTGTCTCTGACCATTGTTTCCTTTCCTTTGTCTGAGACCTGCCGGGCTGGCCAAGCTGGGGTAGGGGTGCGGAGTAGAGCAGTGGGCGACGGGGGGTCCAGGGGTTGCACCTAAGAGATTCCCATCGTCATTGCTGCTTTCAGTGCATGGAGGGGGGCTGCTGCTGGATCTGGGAGATGAAGAGCTGGGAAAATAGGTCAGTGTCAGTGTGTAAGCCGCGGGGGCTGACGCTGGAGTCGTAACCACAGTGCGATGCCTCCACAGCTCATCTTTGTAGTACAGTCCCCGGGATCTGCCACTGTCCCCAAGCACCACAGTCCCATCCCTTCCCTGATCTTCCTCAGCTCCACACTCAGCCCCCAGCAGCCCCTGGCTGTCCCCTTTAAAGTTCAAGGCCCAAGCTCAGCCTGGTGGGCTCTGACTTTTTGGAGGCCCCAGCAGGCGCGAGGCCAAATCTGAGCAGGGTCCAGGAAAGCAGCCCACCTGCCTGCCGGGAGGAGGCCAGGGTGGGGTGGAGGGAGGGATCTGGGGCCTTTGTCTGGGCCTGGGCTGCCCAGTGCCCCGCTGGCTGCAGCTGCTAGAATGTCGATGGCTCCCCAGCCGGTCTGCCGCCCCTTCCCAGCCCCGAGAAGGCAGCAGCTTCATCGTTTTGTCTTTCCCGGGTCTGTCAATGTCTCCTCTGGAGAGCTCGTTCGATGACAGCTCCAGAGAGCTGTGTGGAGCAGAGAGGCCAGAATTCAAACGGCCGCAAGGAGGGAGCCCCACAGACCCCCAATTTCCAGAGGCATACAGATCAGAAGGCAGAAAACACTGCTTCTGTTCTTCTGCAAACGTAGATGGTTTTATTCATCATCCTCCCGCCCCCCTCTCGCCCCTGCCCTTCTCCTCTTCTTTATCCCCGCTCAGCGCAAAGCTGCAAAGAGCTCCTCTCATCTATTCTGCACAGAGGCCTGGGGATGAGAGGGCTGACAGGTGTCTCGTTACCAGTCGCCAAGCATTGTAAGGAAGCTGCCGATCCATTGTTCCTGGGCTCTGCCTACAAAGGAGCAACAGGAGAGCAGCCGGCGGGGAAGGTGTGTGGCCCTCCCGCTGGAGCCCGCGGACCTGGGCGGGGCACCTGCTCTGCGGCTTCACCCGGGGCAAAACTTCCCAGGCTCCAGCACAGGAACTCACTTCCCCCCACGCCATCCCTCTGGCTCGAAGTCACCCCACCCCATTCCAGGCACACAGCACCTCTCTCCCCTCTTCCTTCTCCTTTCCTTCCTGCTCTGAACCCTTAGCCCTTGATTCCCACTTCTTCTGCCTTCCACCTGTGCGAATCGCCAGCCCTGACTGCAAGTCACTTACCTTCTCCAGGGATCATCTTCCTTGATTGTAGAGCTGGTCGCGGAATCTCCCCCCACCCCGCTCAACCGCCACTTTGTGGGACGAACTAATCCCTGCACTGGACTGAAAAAAAGGAGGGCCTGGGACAGGGCGGGTGCTCCATACATGTTTGCCATTGCTTTCATTTTACGTGTGGGTGTGGGTGTGTATCTCAGAAGAAGAGGAATCCAGAAATAGACCCTTCAGAGTGAAAGAGGCGTCTCTGAAAAAGGAAGACAGGACAGCTACCCTGTACCCCTCCCGGCCCCGTCATGACTCTTCGTGGCGGGGCCACCCCCCTCGCTCTCCATCTCCCTCTCTTCCTTCTCTCTCTTTAGGTACTTGCTAATGCACGGGATTCCTGTTTCTGAAAACCCCCCTGGCAAGCAGATTTAGGGGCTGGTTACCTCCCCTCTCCTGCCGGCCTTGCCCTCCTTTCTGACCACCCCTCTTGGGTCTAAGCCACTCGTCTGCCACTGCTTGGCACACACGGGGGAGGAGGGGATCCCAGCACCCCATTTCCCGTCGCTGCCCGGCAGGGAGCCGAGGACAGTATTCCTGTGAATCAGTGGAAAACATAGCTCAAATCCGCCTTTTCCCCTCCATGCCGTGGACTGGAAAATCCCATGGGTGCCCGGATGCACGCTTTTCTTAACACATGTGCATGTTTGTGCAACTCACACAGCCAGCTCCGCACTCACCCTCTTCAGGTTCCTGTACTTGCATGTGTGTGACGTGCATACGCGTGTGGGAACATGCATGTACCAATGCATGTGTTTGCGTGGCCCCAGGCAGCCCTTCGTTCGGACCACTCCGCTTGCGTGGTGCATGCTGGCGTGTGAGCGTGGACATGCCTACAGCTCTTCCTGCCTCTCCGGCAAGTGAGTAACAAGACAGCCCCCTTGCTACCATGTCGTCTTATTAAACACGCGGCATGTTAATAGCACTGACGACGTCGGTTATGAAAAGCTCTTTATTAAAAATAATAAGAAATTGCCCTCTTGTTCCACAACTTCTGAGCCCCGTTTGTCCACCCAGCCTGGCAGGTTATTAAAGTGGGAGCAAGCATCTTTAATACGCCTTCTGCGGCGGCTCTTTGGTGGATCTGCCTCATTCCCAGCTGGCTGGTCCCTGCTGCCTCGGTCTCCCCAGCTCGCCCCCTCAGACGCAGGGGCAGGGGAGGTGGGAGGAGGCTTATGCGAGAAGGGCCCCAGGGAAGCAAAGGCTCTGCTCCGCTGGCCTGACCTCTGAGGATTGCTTGCTGTGTGGTGACATGGTCCCCTATAGCTGCAGGGCCCCTGGTCTCGGGGGCGGCGAGTGTGAGGGTAGCAGGCAGGCTGCCATCCCGGGAGGAGTACCTCCATCCCAAATGGTGGCCCCCTTCAGGAGCATCTCCTTCCGCCTCTGTGGGTCTGAAGTAACCATGCCCTTTCCTTCCCTCATTGCCTTCTTGACCCAGGAGAGGGCAGCCCCGAGGCAGTGCTGAGCCAGGAGCATGAAGACAGGATCAGTCCAGCGCTCCTCAAGTTTGGCCGCGTACGCGAATCCCCTGGGATCTTGTTAAGTGCAGATGCTGATCCAGGAGGCCTGGGCTGGGCTGGAATCCACACTTCTAACAAGGTCCCCGGGGGATGCTGGGGATGCCGGTCCCCGGACCTCACTCTGAGGAGCGGGGCCCCATGTGCCTCGTGGGCAAGGACTAAAGGGTGCCACCTCGATGGCCAAAGGTTTCCGCTCACCACTCGCAGGGCTTGGCACACCCCCCAGAGCGAGAGCTCCTCCAGGGTGAGGGCTTATGTCAGCTGCTCTCCATTGCCTGCCTCCTCGTGGTGCTCAAGCCAGGGCTCTGCTTACAGGGCTGCCTGAACTCCAAGAAGGAGACGAAGGAACACTAGTGGTCATTGACCACCTACTACGTGCAGGGCACTTTTGTGTAATCGTCACTACTATAGCTGGCGGCGCAACTATCGTCCCCATTCTAGAGATGAAGAAACTGAGGCTCAGAGAGCACTACCGTTTCCCAAGGACACCTGGCTACGTGGTGTCAGACCCAGTCTTTGACCCTACGTCCGCAGGTCTCCCGAATCCTGTTTTTCCCACAGCCGCCTTCCCGGAGATGGAAGATGCTGATTGCAGGGACCATGGACCTGCCTCTTTACATCTTGCAGCATCCACTCCCTAGTGAACCCTCAACCCCTTTACCAGCATTAGTTGCAACTATAAATACGTCTCCCCACCTCTGTGAGATGCTCAGGGCAGGCAACACGGAAGCTTGGTTTGCGGGTGGATTTCAAGGCATGAGGTGCCCAAGGGGATGCCTTTTTTAGCCAGGCAGCTGGAGCCCAAGAAGAAGGAGCCCTTTTCAGCAGCCTCCTTGCTCCAGGTGCCAATGGAAAGAAGATAATAGTAGTAGTAGTGGTAGCAGCAGCAAAGCCAATATTCATTGAGGGCTCACTATGTGCCACTTTACACGTGTTCTCTCTCTTCTCCCCAAATCTCTAACATGTAACTACTTTATCCTCTCCTTCAGATGAAGGAACTGAGGGTCAGAGAGATTAGGTAATTTGCTGGAGGACACACCGCTAATATGACCCTGAGCTGGGCTGTGTACCCAGGCAGCTCAGCTGTGGGGCCTGTGTATTTCACCATGCTTCACAGAAATGCCTGAGACTGAAAGCGGTCTGTGGAAAATCCTTGCCCGTGTTGAGAATCACAGAATCACATAACAGTGGGGCCGGATAGGGATTACAGGGCACTGAGTACCTCCTTATCATTTTACACATGGGTAGACTGAGGCCCAGGGGAAGGGACCCTTGAACCATGTGCCACGGAAAGTTAACCAGAGAGCTGGGACTCAAACCCAGGTGTCCTCTCATGCAGCCTCGTTGCAACCTTGAGAAGTATCACCAGGATCCTCTCGGGGTGCAGTTATCCTGAGGCAGGCTGCTGTCTTCTGGGAAAACTGGGAAACAGTGTGTCCCCTGCTTAGCACAGATCCTGGTACATCAGCATTCAGTGGCTGTGAGCCATTACCTCACTGTGGTTCATGCTGTTTCTGCATCATCCTGGTTTGGGATAGCACCCCACTCCAGTTTCAGGCCCCCAATCTCCCTAAGGAGCTGGTCCAAGGTGGCCAGTGTACTGCTGAAGTATGAGAAGCCAGCTTTTAAAAAGAGAGCTGTGAGCGCTCCCAGGTATTCCCAGAATATTCTCAGGTGCAGACTTCAAAAGAGACGCTTGCCAGCCCTCTCACCCATTAGCGGTGAGAGTGTAAATAGATGTTACTTCTTTGGAGGGTGATTTGACAATAATATCAAAATTTGAAATGCACAAACCTTTCAACCCATCCGTTCCTGAGCCAGGAATTTACCCCCAGACTCATTCTTGTATTTGTTCAAGATACACACACACGTGCGCGCACACACGCACACATGTGGGCAGACACATTTATGCAGCATTATTTATAACAGCAAAAGAGTGAAAACAACTGGAATGGCCGTGAAGAGGGAACTACTGGTGAATAAGGTCTAGTTCACCTGTAGAAGAAAATGCCACTGGGTCGGGGTGACAAACTAAGAACATAACGCTGGAGCCCAATTCTTTGGGTTTCAATTCCTGCTCTGTCACTTACCATCTCTGTGAACCTGGACAACGTTCATCTCTGTGAACTGAACCTCTTTGGGCACATTTCTGTATAAGATGTGGGTGATTATAGGACCTGCTTCAGAAAGTCTAGGAAGATTAAATGAGTTATCTCATGTCAGTCACTTGGAATAATACCTGACCTAGAATAAGGGCTCAAAAAAACGGACACTCTTCCTAGGATTGCGGAACTGTTGAAAAGAATGATGTAGCTTCATGTGCTGACTGAGAAAGATCTCTAAGGTATCATTCAGTGAAAAAAGCAAGACCCAGAATGGTGTAAAAAAGATCCCTTTTGTATACATTTTTAAAAATAGCTCTAAATTAAGCTTTTCTGTAATGTTTAAGTATTCTAATCATTTGTGCCCATTACCTTTATTTTTAGAAATGTTCAAAAAATGGTGTCTGGGCTATGGAATTAAGAGCCTCTTCTGTTGTCTTCTTTATATTTTTTGTGTTAAAAAAAATCTAATACATGTATAATGTACACTTTTTAATTTTTAATTGTGGTAAAACCACCTAATGTGAAATTGACCATCTTAACCATTTCTAAGTGTACAGTTCAGGAGTATTAAGTATATTCACCTGTTGTGCAACCAATCACTAGAAGTTTTTCATTTGCAAAGCTAAAACTCTGCACCCTTTAAACAACGATTCCCCATTTCCCCCTCCCCCCAGCCCCTGGTAACCACCCTTCTACTTTCTGTCTTTATGAAATGGACCACTCTAGGTATCTCACATAGTGGAATCACGCAGTACTTGTCTTTTGGAGACTGGTTTATTTCACTTAGCATAATGTCCTCTCAAGGTTCATCCATGTTGGAGCATATGTCAGAATGTCCTTCCTTTTTAAGGCTGAATAATATTCCACTGAATGTATACGGCACCTTTTGTTTATCCATTCATCCATCAGTAGACACTTGGGTTGCTTCCACATTTTGGTTAGTGTGAATATGCTGCTATGAACGGAGATGTGCAAATATTTCTTTGAGATCCTGCTTTCAGTTCTTTTGGATCCATACCTAGAAGTGGAATTGCTGGGTCCTGTGGAAGATGCACTTTTTTGAAGGATGGCTTTAGAGCTCTTCATCAGAGGCTGATGGAGCCCACTTCCTCCCCTAGAGAGAAACAGCCATCAGCTCCAGCCTTGGAGAGGGAAGCTATCTTCCCCGGGGCCCTCATGGAGCAGACAGCTCTTACCACATTCCTTGGGAATCCAAGAGTTGTCCAAACAATTTTAGAATATTCAGGAACATTTGAAAGACACTTCTCTTTGGTTTTGAATGTGCTTCGGGGCTAATGTTGGGCTGCAAGTGTATCTATCCATAATATTTGGGATCGCTGGTGTTTTGGCCGATTCAATGCAAATGAAATGAAGCCATTTTGGTAGCCTCAAGGCAGCAGTGCTTTCCTCCTTCCCACCACGATGCTTGGGGATGGCCAGAATTTTCCAGACCGGATTTAGACAGGTGCAAAAATTCACCCCATGTAAAATTGGTTTGTTCACTGCCTCTCCCTTTCAAAGAAAAAAAAAAAGGAAGATGTTGAGTTCTGAAAAGCTTCTCTCCCATTTTCTCCTGGACCTGAACCTGATTGCTGGCTGGGCAGAGGTGGTAATCAAGAGATGACACAGGCAGGCCAGAAATAGTGTCCTAGTCACTGCTCACTCTACTTACAAGAGAAGGGTTTATTGCACAATGTTGAAAGGCAAAGCCGGGGATGAGCCACAAGAATCCACGAGAAGCTTGGGAAGGTCTGTCCAGGCAGTGCTGCGAGTCTCTCACCAGGACGGGCGGGCCTCAGGTGTGGGGTACGCTGGGGTTTAGGGAGCAGCGTGACGGCTCCATCCCTGTCACCTGGGGCTGTTCAGTAGCAGCCTCCTACTCCCACTCCTGCAGAGGGTTTTGCCCTGGGGGTCTCAGAGATGCTATTCTAGCTCAGACAGCAGTTTGGGTGGAAGGGAGGAGAGACAGAAATCAGATGGGCTGAAATGCCTCAGCTGGTCCCTGGGTTTAGCAGAGTGGATGGCAGAGAAGATGTAGGCATTGAAACATCTTTCCTTAGGACTCAACTTGCCCTGCTGCAGGCAGCTTCCATGTCAGTTATCAGTCATAACAGGAGATGATGGTAGGATCTGGCCAGCGAGAGGTGATGATGGCAGAGGTGTTGACCATGAAGATGACAGTAGCTTCTACTTACTGTTTGCTGTGTACCAAGTGACAACGTGTTTGCTTTCGAGCCCGGAAGGCAGGCTGGACCAGAGACAATCATCGTAACACAGCATGCAAAGGGGCTGTAATCGGGGACACGTGGGGTGGGCTGTGGAGGCACAGAGCCAGGGATCTGACCTGGGAATCGGACTCCCCTGAGCCCGTGACATCTTGGCTTGGCTTTGAGGATGAGTAGGAGGGGATCAGGGGAAGACCGGTTGGGGGTGGAGGAGAGAGGATCACACAGAAGGATCTGCACTGTAACAGCGTGGAGGGCACTGGGGAGTCCCTGAAGGTTTTAATCAGCAAAGGGGTAGGATCCCATGATCCAATTTGTGTTTTTATAAGCTCGCCCCCACAGCTGCTGCGTGGAGAATAGATTGGAGGCAGGTAGAAGGGGAAGCAGGGGCACCAGGCAGGTGTCACTGTACTGGATAGAGTGACCTGCACTCAGTGGGTAGTCATGGAGATGGAGAAAAGAGGATGGATTTGCTATCTGGGAGATAGAATCGGCAGGGCTCAGTAACGGATTGGATACAAGGAACGAGGAGAGAGGCATCAAGGAAGATAACAGTGAATGTTGATTGAGCACACACTGTGGGTCAAGTGCTGTTCTAAGCATTCTACCTGTGTCGTCTCACTGACTCCTAACCACACCCCTAGGACACATGTGTATTGTGGCTCCATCTTACAGATTAGGAAACTGAGGCTCAGAGAGGTTAAATAACTGGCTAATGGTCACACAGCCAAAGTGGTGGAGCCATGCTGCAAACCCAGGGGGCTGACTGCACAGCTTAGGGCCTTAACCCTTAGTCATCAGAGGTACCTACCTTTTCTGGCTTTTGGAGGGATGGAGATACCATTTATTGAGACAGAGAACGCTAGAAAGAGGAGTAAGTTTAAGGACAAAGATGAGTTCCCTTTGCGGTGTGTTAGTTTGGGGTGCTTTAGAAGAGTCAAATGTTCAGGTATGGAGAAAGGAGTCTAGGAAAGGCATCATCTGCCTTTGGATGATAAACCCAAGAAGGCATCATCATGAAAGAGGCAGTGATACCAAAGTCCCTGGCCATGAAATGTAATGAGAAAGGAGAGTGGTGCAGGCAGAAAACATCCCATTGAACCGCCTCCATGACGGAAATTCTTAAGCGGGGGTGCAAATTGGAACCATCCGGGGATGGAGGAAAGCTTGAAAAATAGACCCCTGAGCTTTCAATCAGACGTTTGGGTGGATCCCAGACTTATGTATTCTTTAAAGCTCCCTTAAGCCCCAAAGATCCCCACGGAGACCGCTTTACCCTGGCCAGCCTCATGCAAAACCAAGCTCTTATTTTGCCTGGTCTGTTGCATCTCTCCTAAGGGTGTTACCTGTTAACCGTGGGACCTGACCCCAGAGTCTGAAAATCCTCCTGGAGTCTGTCCCATAATGTGCACCCAGAGACCTGCCCTCAAATAAACAAACAACTCACCCGCACCCTGCCGAGGGAGGGGATGTTGACACCGTGAACCTGGAGAGTGTGCAGCGGGCCTTTGAAAGTCACTGAAGACTTTGATGGCACCGTGGTGGCACTTGTCTCCTGAAGGTTCCAGAAAATGTTTGGGTGTGCAGAGCTAGTCAAGGGAGAGACAAGGCAGCGGCTTGCGAGCTGGAGCTCTGGGCTCAGGTGGACCTGAGTTTGAATTCTCCCTCTGTCACCACGACTTGTGTGAGCTCAGGCAAGTTAGGATTCGATTTCCCCATCTGTAAAATGCAGATAATAGAACAACCCTCAATATCGTAGGAAGATTGACTTCGATTCTGGATGCTAAGTATCGATACTTAGCCTAGTGCCTGATCCAGAAAAAGAGCTTAATAGTAATAATAACAATCATCATCTATGGTGCGGGCAAAAAGACACACCCAGAATCTGGGATTGTAATAGCCTGGATTTTAATTCTGGCTATACCCGTTTTAACCTGGTTCTCCAAAAGCAGATCTAGTCCCTGTCTAATAATGGGCATATTTCTGTCCCTTGAAGACCCCAGCTTGGTCCTGTCTCAGGGTCTTTTTTTTTTTTTTTTTTTTTTTTTTTTTTTTGCGGTACGCGGGCCTCTCACTGTTGTGGCCTCTCCCGTTGCGGAGCACAGGCTCTGGACGCGCAGGCTCAGCAGCCATGGCTCACGGGCCCAGCCGCTCCGCGGCATGTGGGATCTTCCCGGACCGGGGCACGAACCCGTGTCCCCTGCATCGGCAGGCGGACCCCCAACCACTGCGCCACCAGGGAAGCCCAGGGTCTTTTTTTTAAATTGAAATATAGTTGATTTATAATATTGTGTTAGTTTTGGGTGTATAGCAAAACTATGAACTGATTCAGTTTTACATATATGTTTTTCTCAGATTCCTTTCCATTATAGGTTATTACAAGATATTGAATAGAGTTCCCTGTGCTACACAGTCAGTCCTTGTTTATCTGTCTTATACATAGTGGCGTGTAATGTTAATCCCATACTCCTAATTTATCCCTCCCCACCCCCTTTCCCCTTTGGTAACCGTAAGATTTTTTTTTCTAACAAACAAGTTGAGTCTGTTACTGTTTTGAAAATAAGTTCTTTTCTATTTTTTAGATTCCACCTATCAGTGCTATAAATATAATATTTGTCTTTCTCTGTCTGACTTACTTTATTCAGTATGATAATCTCTAGGTCCCCAGATCCACAAACATCTCATACCACTCAGTATCAGAGTCTTTTTTCTTGCCCCTTCCCTCTGCTGGTATACTCACTCCATCCCCCACTACCTCCTGCCAAGAGAGTTTAGCAGTGGCCAGATCATGCAGGACCTCATGGGTCAGAGTCAGGAGTTCAGGGTTTCTCCTGGTTTCAAAAGGAAGCTATAATCGTCAGGTATTGCCACATAACACTGCATAACAAACCACCCAATGGCTTAAAGTAGCGACGATTTGTTCTCACTCATCCGCGGGTTGGCTGCGGGTAGCCTAGTCTAGCCTTGGCTTGGCTGGGCTTGCCACCAACCATAGATGGGGGCCAGATTTGCCCCACATGTATACGTCTTCTTCCTGGAGCCCATGGATGTCTCCAGGCATGCTCTTCTTGAGGGAATAGCAGAAGTACGAGGTTTAAGCTGAAATAGCTGATGTCTCTAAAGGTCGAGTCTTGGAACTGGCACACTGTCACTTCCACTCTCATTCAATTGGCCGAAGCAAGTCTCTGGCTGTACCCAACATCACCGCGATGGAAACGTGTATTCTGCCTCTAACGGAAGGGACTCTAAAGTCATATGCCTAAGAGCATGGATGAAGAATTAGGAACAGTAGTGCAATCCAGCATAGACGCCACTGGTGGGTTTTCCGTAATTTGGCAGTGGTTCTCCAACTGGGGGCAACTTTGCCCCCAAGGGGACGTCTGACAATACCTAGAGATCTTTTTGGTTGTCTTAACTGGGGATGGGCGCTACTGGAATCTAGTGACTAGAGGCCAGAGATGCTGCCAGACATCCTTCCATACACAGAACAGCCTCCACAGCAAAAGATTATCCAGTCCTAAATGTCAATGAGAAATGCCGCAATAGAGAGAGATCTTTATATTTACACATCAGAGTTATGTTTCTGGCTGCTGAGCTGGGAGTGTTCTTTAAGAGAGTGCGGGAAAGAAAGAAACAGGCCATTATTTCCTCCTCCTCCTCCTCCTCCTCTACCCTTCCTTCTCCCTCTCCTCCTCCTTCACCATCTTCTCCTGATGAAGTTATAATCACACCTCTTCTGGATTGGCTCTATCCCCGCCTGCCACACTGGGGGATGCCAAGCTAGAGATGAATTTGATCACAAGCTAAGAATTAATAGGACACAATTTCTCCACCTCCTAAGTCCCCATATCACGCCCTGGGTACGGGCACTACAGACAAAAAATTCCAGTCCCTGGGGGTCCATCCACAATGATGTTCTAAGCCCGGGAGGCAGGAAAGATGCTGCCTGGGCACAGCATTTGAAGTAGAACAAACCAGTTCCCTCAGCCCTTAAGGAAGGGACCTTAGGCACGTGGGGAAGACCACCCCCGGTGCCAGGTCTGGAGGGCCACGTTCCTAACTGTGAAATGAAGCTGAGCTCTGAAGCCGAGGGAGGCTGCCTCAGAGCAGGAGCTGGTCTGGAGCACGTGGGAGGGGGCTGTGGGCAGGTTCTGGGTGCAGCTGTAGAGAGAGTGACCCCCCAAATGCAAATGTCCTACCCGAGACCACTGAGCAGAAATCCCCTCTGGGGGTGGGTCCCTGAAGTCTGTATTTTGGACACACTCCCTGGGTGATTCTGCTGTGGCTCATACAGGCAACAGCATTTGAGAACCACCAGTGGAGACCCTGGACCCACCCATGCCGCTGACACCGCGTCCCTCCCTTCCCCAGCAACTCCCCCGAGCCAGTGCCAGCGTCCATCCCACAGGCCCTCTTCCAACATCACCCGCTGTCTCCCCCTCCCCCCGCAGTGCTTCATGGGACAGACTCAGAGCCTCCAGGAGAGCTGGCAGCTCCACCTAAGGAAAAGGAAACTGGCACTCACTGCTTCCCACCAGCCTGAGTCCTTCCGCTGAGGATGGCTCATCTGTCTGATTTTGGAGTAGAAACCCCGCCCTCATCAGAGGAGACCCTGAGACTGGGCTCAGGCATCAGTCCAAAAAAGACGAACCAAAAGAAAACAAAATTCCTCATTCTAACAGTCCCTCAGTCTTTCTGTCTGCGTAGCTGCAGCTCATGGACGGCATGATAGGTTGCCCCTGACCCTGAGGCTTAGGACTGATCCTAATCTTAACCAGGCGTTTGTGAGGAGCCCTGGACCAGTGTCAGGTGTCTCTATACCAAAGAAGGTTTGCTCTGACCTCTCACCAGGGAAGGGATCCCCTGCCTTGGCTCTCTGATCAAGCATCTGTCCAGGTCTCCATATCGACAACTGGTTCCACCAAGTCCACACCCTTAATTGCCTCTACACAGCATCTGGGTTCCTCAAAAACTCGCCCTTGCCATCCTTTCCCTGTCCAAGCTCCAAACAGCCACCGTCACAGCCAGTGTAGAGGTACTGGAGGTACTGACTGACCGTTCAAAGTCCTGTGAATTAGCCCTGTTGAATAGCTCAGAGGGTCCACATGTCAGCCCACAAGCCTGGGACCACCAAGCGTTTGGCTGCCACCTATTGTGGGCGTCAGAAATCCACGTGACACTCCAACTTCCCACCTGGTCTGTTCTGGTGATGCCAAGTGGGCATGAGAAGAGTCTGCTCTTGCCAGGTTTCACTTTGCAGGAAGGTTGATGACAGTCACCTGCACCACCCAGGGCACCCGGGGAGGCATCAGCAACGTTACTGTCTTCACAGATGTATTCGTGTTCTTGTTGCTGCTGTGACAAATGACCACAAACCAGTGACTTGAAACAACGTGAATTTATTCTCTTACAGTTGTGGAGGTCAGAAGTTTGAAGTGAGTCTTGCGGGGCTAAAATCAAGGTGTCGGCAGGGCTTGTTCTTTCTGGACGCTCTGGGAGAGAACTTGTTTCCTTACCTTTTCAGCTTCTAGAGGCCTCCTGCATTCCTTGGCTTGTGGCCCCTTCCTCCATCTTCAAAGCCATCAGGGTAGTGTTTTCTCTCGTAGCTTCTATGGTCTCCTGGCCCTCTCACTCTCACTTCCCCTGCCTTCCTCTTATAGGGACCCTTGTGATTACATCAGGTCCACTGGATAATCCAGGATAATCTCCCCATCTCAAGATCCTTTACTCACATCTGCAGAATCCCTCTTCCCATACACGTAACCTTTGCAGGTTCTGGGGATTAGGATGAGGCCGTCTTTGGGGCCATTATTCAACCTCCCCCAATAGGTACCATTTACCGAACTAAACAAATTGTAGCCCTGTGCTAAGCTCTTCTGCACACATTACCTCATTGTGTTTCCCCAACATTCCTGTGAGGCAGGTGATATTATTTTCTCTGCTTTACACATAAGGAATGGATACTCAAAGAGGTTAGGGAGCTCATTCAAGGAAGTGGCAAAGCTGGGATTTGAACCCCAGCTCTTTGGGATAACAATACCGTGCTCTGAAACTATATGATACCGCCTGTCCGTAGCACCCCTCACCCCTCATTCAAAGCAGCAGACTTTCCAGTCATGGCACTTCAAGTCATCTCCTCTTCCACTACCCTGCCTCCTTTCCCGACTTGCATGGAATAGAGACAAACTTCCACCCACAGTCAGAAAGAAGTCCCCAAAGGGGACCAGACAACCTCCTCCTCCAAGTCCTGCTCTTGGTAAGGTACCTACCTGGCCAGCTAAGCTGCACCTCTGCTCCCAGGCCAGCCTTCTCTCAAGGGGAGGAAAGACAGACCATCTGCACTGTCCCGATTACTCCAAGAAGGAGACGGAGGAGGAATTGTCAGGAGAGATGAGACCTCTCCAGAGGCTGGAGAACGCCAGCCCCTCGCAGCTGACATGGAGAGGCTGACCTCACTGAGTTTGTCTTATCTCTGGGGCTGCGGTCACCTCACTCTCTCCTGCCACCTGGACTTGCGAGCTATTTCCGTCTCTGCATCAGATACAGGACCGCGATTTATTGACTGTAATAAACATTGCTTAACCCACCCTTTAGCCACACCGCTCACTCACCATTTAAACAAATCCCAGCCCTGAAGGCTGATGGACCCTCAGTGCTACGGACGGATGGACGGAGTGCTGGGTTAGAAGGAAGCTGGGATGCCGGGCAGGGGGGAGCCACTTGGGTGAATGGATGGGCTCATTTGCAGCCGGAGAATTAAGGCTCATCTGGCCCCCACCCACGTGTCCTTATTGCCCCATCAGTTTATTCCTTAAGAGGATCTTGTTCAGGTGCTGCTGTAAGCAGAGGGTGCCAGAGTCCACTGCAATCCCCTGTGTCCTCCTCAGCCCCTCTCTGGCGTCTCATGGGCATTTCTTTAATTTAGGAGAGCCCAGTCTTTGTCTTATTTCCTTTCCTGCTAGGGAGAAATGCAGCTGCCTTTGAGATGAAGCGTCAGCTCCTTTTTTTGCACTAAAGGATTTCCAAGTAGGTCAGACAGCCTTACAACCAGCAGCAGGCTTTGAGGGGTAACATCTGGGGGAGAACTGGAGGGGTACCTCTGTAAGCAAGGGTTTCCCTTCGTGCAGATGACAGAATAGGAAGCAGCACATGTACTGCAAGGATGGGATACCTTTTTACATGCTCAGTTCCCAGCCTGGGGCGTTACACATGGCAGATGCTCACTGAATAATCGGTGATGAGATTGTAGCAATGGGGCTGATACTGACACTCCAGGTCATGGAGGGAGGGGCTGAGGATGATGAATGGAGATCCCTGAGGGCTGACACTCGGTTTTGTTTACTGCTGCATTCCCAGTGGCTATGAGAGCACTTGGCACATAAAGGGTGCTCCACAAATATTTGCTGAATGAATGAATGCATGAATGAATGAAGGTGGTGATGTGGGTGGTGGGATGGTAAGGGTAGGGGCCAGGAGTGAGTGGGGCGGAAAAGACATCTATGCAAATGATGTAACAAGGATGGTGATGGAGATGACCTTGGCTGGGTTGATGACATTGAAAGGCAGAGTGTGATGGTGGAGTTGGTAGCAACCATGTCATCGGCTGTCTTGGGTTGCAAGGGATGTAGGGGAGCTTGGGGTTCCTAAGGGGATGTGAAACCATCCAGCTACTGATGGACCAGGCCTCATGGAGAACGGAGCTTCGTTCAGGACCTGATGACTGACACACTGCTCCCGATCTCTGCTCTCAAGGCTTCTATCATCTCCTGGCTCCCAGTCTCCACCCACATTTTTTTTTTTTTGGCCATGTCTGCTCCTCTGCATTCCTTAAGTGTCTGTCTCTCTGTGTCTCTCTCTGTGTGTGTGTCTCTCTCGCGCGCACACACACACACAAACACACACACTCATTTATGGCAGGCAGGGCACTCAGAGCTGGATGGTTCGATAAGGAGGATTTGTGCTCTTCAGTTAATCACCACCCCAAAGGAGAGGAGAGAGGATAGGGTGGTATTCCCAGTGCCTTCTCTGGAGTCTGACAGAGCTGGCTCAAATCCTGATGTCAGGCAAGTTCCTGAGTCTATTTTCTGCATCTTTGAAATGGACATGATAATAACAGCGCTGGCCTCAAAGGACGCTGTGAGGCTCCAGGAGGTCGCGTGCGGGGAAGTCCTTGGCACAGCGCCCAGCACGCAGGACACGTCCAACACGAGTCTGCTGGTATTCCCTGCTGGTATCCTCCAGCCTATGCACAGGGTGGGTGCGGATGCCTTTGGTTCAGGCCTTGATCCTGGATCCAGTCGGCCATGACCAAGTGTGAAACCACATGTGGGAAAGCTCAGTGACCCATGTAAGCAGAACCCCTGAGCCAGGGGCAGGGCAAGTGCTCTTTGGGCAGCTGGTGTCTGAGTGAGGACAGGCTGGCTGCAAGGCAGGGGACCCAGGAAAAATAGAAGGAGAAGCTGTAGCTTCGAGGCCTAGACTGATGGGGCCTTGCAAATATGGCAGGTGCTGGAGAGGTCCTCAGCTGGCTTCTCTGTCTGCTACTACTGGCCAAGGAAAGGAACAAGCTGCAGAGGCCCTGGGTGCATCCCACCAGAGGACAAGAGGGGAAAGACACTGAGTAGGTATTATCCTGAGGCCTAAGACCTCAGTCTGGGCCCCTAAGGAAGAACCTCAGTGGGGAATCTCAGAGGAAGCAGGGTTCAGTAAGGGTCAGAGTTGACCTGAGAAGCCTCCTGGGCTGTAAAGGATGAATAGAGTTAGAACAGGAATCCAAGGTGATGAGAGCAGCTAGAGCAAACTCAGAGGCAGGAAGCAACAAAGCAATCATGTTCGCTGGGCAGAAAGAGCTTGGCACTGTCCAGGGTGCTGAAAACCAGCAGTGCACAAAAGTGACAGAGACCCTGCTCGGGGAGATGATCTTCCGGGTGGGGTAGGACAGTCTATGTGAAGAAAGACCATACAAAAATCAATTTGAAAAACCCTCCATGTGTAAACTGGTGCAGCCACTATGGAGAACAGTATGGAGGTTCCTTAAAAAACTAAAAATAGAACTACCATACGACCCAGCAATCCCACTCCTGGGCATATACCCAGAGAAAACCGTAATTCAAAAAGACACATGCTGCAATGTTGACTGCAGCACTATTTGCAATAGCCAAGACATGGAAGCAAACTAAGTGGCCATCCACAGAGGAATGGATAAAGAAGATGTGGTACATAATATGCAATGGAATATTACTCAGCCATAAAAAAAGAATGAAATATTGCCATCTGCAGCAACATGGATGCAACTAGAGATGATCATACTAAGTGACGTAAGTCAGAAAGAGAAAGACAAATGCCATATGATATCCCTTATATGTGGAATCTAAAATATGACACCAATGAACGTGTCTGTGGAACAGAAACAGACGCACAGACAGAGAGAACAGACTTGTGGTTGCCAAGGGGGAGGGGTTGAGGGAGGGATGGAGTGGGAGGTTGGGATTAGCAGATGTGAGCTACCGTATGCATAAACAATAGCAAGGTCCTACTGTAGAGCACAGGGAACTACGTATTCAATATCTGGTAATAACCCATAATGGAAAAGAATCTGTAAAAGAACATATATATATATATATATATATATATATATATATATATATATATATATATATATATATATAACTGAATCACTTTGCCATATACCAGAAACAAACACAACATTGTAAATCAGCTCTACTTCAATAGAAAAAACTAAAATTAAATAAATAAAATAGCCTCCATGAAGAAGGAAAAGAGGGCTATGGAATAAGCTTAAGCCTAGTAAGCAGCCAGAGAGAGACAGCAGGTTCTCCCCATCAGTCCCCTCATGCCTCTAGGGGGCAGGAACTGTGATTCTACCCCTACTTTACGAAGGAGAAAACAGGCTCAGAACGTTTCAATAATTAATTTATCGCTGCCTCTTAAAGCAGGATTCAAATACAGGTGGGGATAGGGGACCCTGGAGTCCAGCTCTAACCACTCCCCACTCCGTCTGGTCTTATGCTGGGTTTTTCCAGAAGGAGACCCCAAGACAAGGATTTGAGTGCACAGAGTTTATCTCGAAGGGGAGCCTGGACACGCTTGTAGGAGCATGAGGGAGTGAGACAGGGAAAGAAAGAGAAGAAAGTCAGCCAATGGAGCAGGTTTCAGCTGTGGGCAACCAGGGCTCCAGCCCACTGGGCACAGTGGACGAGAGTATAAAACAGACCTATGAGTTAGTTAGTCCAACAAAGGGGGGAGGGGGTTGGGGTGCTTATGCATCACCTCCCTTCCGTCTTTGGTGGATGGCTGTTACCCACTCCAACCTGCCCCTCTGGCAGGCGAGTGGGCTCTGGCCCCCAGTACGCTGGCTGGTGGAAGCTGTTGGGTTGGCTTGAGCAGGAATGGTGGACACCAAGGACAGATTAAAAGGGCATCAACAGCATCAACCATCCCAACTCGGTGATACACTTCCAGGCACGGTGAGAGGATAATTTCCAGGGGAAGGAAGACCAACAAAGATCACACAGTTGAGGACCTCAAGTGCTAAGCCAAATTTTAACTTTATCTTATATGACTCCTGGAATCACATAGCAAGAGAGAAGGGAGAAAGAGGAGAACGAAAGTAACCACCAACAAAGCACCTGCTAGGAACAAACAGCTTTAAATCCACTAAATTCACTAAAGTTTGCAACAGCTCTGTAAGAAGAAAGACCTCTTTTAGCTGAAAAAAATTGAGGCTCAGTTCTGGAATTTTTCCCCAAAGTCCACAGCTCCCCACTGCAGAACCTGGATCTGAACCCTAGGCTAGCTGAGCTCCTGCACCTCCTGCCACATTGGGCCCCGAGTTAAGGAAACTGAGTCCTGGGGAGGCCTGGAAGAAAGCCAGCATCTTGCTGACTTAGCTCCTGCATTGCCATCACAGTGTGAATGTCAGCTACCTAAATAGCTTCGGTTATTTGGATAAATTAATCCTCCGAGGAACTGCATAAATATAACTGGGAAGGCACCGTCATACACACAGAGATGCATATATATTTAACACGTACGAGGGGTGCATCTCTGCGTGCTGATAAACAGCCTGATGGCAAGCAGTGGAGAGAAGATATAAATACAAAAAATTATACGCAGGGGCTGCATGTAGGGCGCCGACAGCATGGGAGGACATGAGGGCTCCTCCAGGAATGGCCTACTGGGGGGTCAGTGAAGGATTTGTGTGACCCATGCAGGGAGAGAAGGTAAAGCTCCCCCGGGGAGGTGCCCCCGTGGCCAGGCACATCCATGCTCTGAACTGGTGAGCCCAGCCCACACAGTCGCCTTCACTGTGGGACTCTGGGAAGCCACACCCCCTCTCAGCTTCCACATCTGTTAAATGGAAACAATAATACATTTGTAAAGATGAAGTAAAACAGCAATGCGTAAAACACCCAGCCTTTGTAGAATAAGTCGATGGAGTCAGTGAGTGAACCCCCAAACCATGGTCCTACCGGGGTTTCTAGGAGTTTGGATTGTAGTGATGAGGCCAAAAGGCTTTGAACTCACCCATCTTTTCACTACCTCCATCCAGAGTAAAAAGGATCAGTGGACGTGGTCCCCAAGGGAAAGGACCATTCCCCAAAGAGGAATTCATAGCAGCTGCAGTCCTTGACTCTACTATCTGCTAGCCCTGGCCTAACCAACGTATATACGTTGCTGTTCCATTTAATCCTTACAACATCTGCAGGTGGCCTTTGCTATTTTCACTCCCATTTTCAAGATGAGTCTTTTTAAGGCTTCGAGAGGTGATATGACTTGCCTGTGGCTAGACGACTGGTGCTATGGGTTGGATTTTATCTCTCAAAAATTCAAATGTGGGGGACTTCCCTGGCAGTCCAGTTAAGACTTTGCCTTCCAGTGCAGGGGGTGCGGGTTCGATCCCTGGTCAGGGAACTAAGATCCTACATGTCTTGCGGCAAAAACCCAAAACATAAAACAGAAGCAATATTGTAACAAACAAACAAGTCAATTAAGACTTTAAAAATGGTCCACAGCAAAAAAAAAAAAAAAAAAAGGTTTTCTAAAAAATTCAAATGTTGAAGTTCTAACCCCAAGTATCTCAGAATGTGACCTTGAATTTGGTCACATTGAAGATGTAATTAGTTAAGATGAGGTCATATTGGAGTACGGTGGGTCTCTAATCTATTATGACTGGTGTTCTTATAACAAGGGGAAATTTGGACAGATGCACCCACAAGGAGAGCGCCATGTGAAGATGAAGGCTGAAATCTGAGTGATGCTTCTACCTGCCAAGGAAAGCCAAAGCTTGCCAGCAACCACGAGAAGCTGGTGGAGAGGCCTGGAACTGATTCTTCGTACAGTCCCTCAGGAGAAAGCAACAGCCTGATCTCAGACTTCCAGCCTCCAAAACCGCGAGAGAATACATTTCTGTTGTTTAGGGCCCCCGGTTTGTGGTGCTTTGCTCCAGCAGCCCTGGCCAGCTAACGCAGCTGGGAAATGCAGAGCTAAGATTTGAACCCAGAGACCTCTGGTCTCAGTGCCTGACGCTTCTCCGTGCACCAAGACATCCCTTTCACCCACACCTAGCCTGCCCAGCCAAGGGGAGTTGGACAGAGGCTTTGCTTAGCCAATGCTTGGAGGAGGCATGACATAGAAGGAAGGAGTCTGCTGCAGGAAAGAGCTCTCCAAATACCAGTCTTGGCCCTGCCAGGCTTCCTAATGAGAGAGCAAAGAGGACCCAGGTGGGTTCCGGGGAGCAGGGGCACAGCAGGGCCAAGCCTCCACTGGCAGGGAAGCAGTAGGACCTGTGCTGGCTGAGAAAAGCCCATTAAGCCCACTGAGTCTTAAACCCCTTAAAATCTCTTGGCAGCCAGGGGTCAGCTCAGAGGATGAGCCAGCTGTGCCCAGCACAATCCAGCTGCGTTGGTAGCTGTCCAAGCTGGGCTGGGCTGGGTGCAGGAGTGGAGAGGGACGGGTTTGGGCGATCAGGGACCTGGAGCTGCACAGCCCACGAGTTGCCATAGTAACCATGATCTACCAAGTGTGAGCCAAAAGAGGCTGAGGTCTAAGGGGATTTGGTGAAGAGAGCGGTACATGTGCAAGGGGCTGGGATGGGGAAGGCCAGCATCTCCAGAGCATGGAGCGTATGCCAGACACCAGGCCAGGCGCTCTCCTTAACTTATTCTGTTTAGAACCCAGAAGCAGCCCTTTGAATGAGATATTTTTATCTCTCTTTTACAGATGAGGAAACTGAGACCAAGGGAAGAGAGTTCTGAGTCAGGTCACACAGCTGCTGAGAGAAAGAGCCAGAAACTGGAACCTGCATTCTGTCTCCAGAGCCCCTGCATTTTCTTCCTGCTCCACTAGGCTGTAGCTGGGACTCAGGGCGGGGGGTTTACTTTGAGGGCCAGGGAGGGGATGCTGGGGCTTCCAGCCTGGCTCTGGGGTAACGAGGACCCAAGAGTCAGCAAGCCCCTCTACGTTTCGGAGTAAACCCAAGAGTTAACTTGATGGTAAAATGTCCTCGGATCCCAAGGCTGCCGGGCAGCACCCTAGACTGCTTCCGTGAGCCAAATTAGGCAGACAGTTGAGAATAAAGATGTGGTCAAAAAAAGCACTCAACATTTCACACAGGCCATGCCAGGGCTACTCTCTATGTGCCAGGGTAAACCAAGGGGTTGCTGGGGAATGGGCACAGCTGGAGTCAGACCCATCCTGTCCACTTCTACTTTCTGCCGATGGTGGTGACCAAAGGCAGTGAATGAGGAGGCTGGAGGGGGGATCTAGCCCCAGCTCTGGGGTCAGGTCTCTGATAGATGTTGTACATGACAGATCCTGCCACACTGATGAGGAAAGTGAGATACAATCAAGTTGCCCAGGGCTGCAAGGACCACAGCCCCATGTACAAATCAGGGAGGGAGTGAATTCTGAGGGTCCCTTCCAGCTCTGATGCTCTGTCTGCAATAGCCAAGCAGCTGAACTGGACAGGAAGGATTTTGTTGCTCCCAAAAGCTGAACTAGGATGTATGGATAGAAATGACAGAATTGTCAATTTGGTCTCCATCGAAGGAAAACTATGTGAGAGTCAGGCATCTCAGGAATGGGCTTGCTCTTCGGGTGGTGAGTGCCCTGTCTTTGGAAGCATTCAAGTGAGGTGGAGAGAGGTAAGCCCTTCTAGTCATTTCCATCACCATGCCCAACCAGTAGGATGCCTTATCATTCTCTGATGATGGATTTTCCTCCCCAATATGATCAGATCTGGAGCCAGAGGCAGGGAGAAGTCAACAAGTCACCGATGTTCATTTGTAACACTCACCCTAGCTCCTGTGCCTCCTATAGCCTATCAGATGGCAGAGGATGGCCTGTGGGTCACCTCAGCCAGGTTCCTGACCATGTCACATTGATACTCTGCTGTAAGCTCCAGGAAGGCAGCCTGCTTATGGTGCAAATACATCTTGCTTTTTGTTATGAAAACAATCTGATAATTAACACACAACTAGTTGCTTTGTTTTAATGGCACATCTATTCACACCACACTAAGATCACACACTCTGGTATGATTCGGGGGTTTTGAATGATCCTGAAGGAGGATAAGAGGATTTCACCATCCTGAAGAGGCAGGTAAACATGCTCACGTTGAAGATTTGAAGATCTGACAAGGACGGTGAATGGCAAGAGGACAGAGGAAAGCAGGTTCCCAGGGGAGAGCTTGGGACCTCAGCGTGGCCTGAGCCAGTCAGGAAACCTTCCAGGGGAGCTGATTCCAGAACAGAGACCTGACTGATGTGTAGGAGGCACCCAGGATCAGTAGCAAGGAGTCACTGATATGACGAAAAAGAAAAAGTGGAGTCAGATCAGATCTTTTTCAGAGCCTTCCTTCCAGTATCTCAGGTCTTATGCTTTTTATTTTCCTGGCAGTCCCTCCCCCTATCACCTGGTTGAGGGGACCACCCCCTCCTCTGCGCCCACTACCGTGTGCTCACATGTTTCTATGGCTGCACTGAGAGTAGATGAACTCTTGTTAACAGCCTTCTACTCTACAAGAATGCAAACTCCTTGAGGGCAGACACTCCATGCTAATTCTTGATTTGTCCAGCCCCAGCCCCGGCAAAACTAATTACTAAACCGATGCATGGTACAGTGGTAATGACGCGGTCTCAGGAGGGGTGTGAGACGACAGATCTTGGAGCTAACTCCAGACTCCCATCCCTGCCCCTTGCTGGCTCTTCTCTCTTAGACAAGTTCTGAATGTTCTAAGCACATTTTCCTCATCTATAAAGTGGGATAATAAACAGTGCTTACCTCATACAGTTATTGATAATATTTATTGAGTGCTTTTCTTTAACATCTTTATTGGAGTATAATTGCTTTACAACGTTGTTAGTTTCTGCTGTATAACAAAGTGAATCAGCTATATGTATACATATATCCTCATATCCCTTCCCTCTTGCGTCTCCCTCCCACCCTCCCTATCCCACCCCTCTGGGTGGTTACAAAGCACTGAGCTGATCTTCCTGTGTGACGCAGCTGCTTCCCACTAGCTACCCACCCTAGGTTTGGTAGTGTATATATGTCCATGCTACTCTCTCACTTCGTCCCAGCTTACCCTTCCCCCTCCCCATGTCCTCAAGTCTATTCTCTACGTCTGTGTCTTTATTCCTATCCTGCCCCTAGGTTCATTAGAACACTTTTTTTTCGATTCCATATATATTTGTTAGCATATGGTATTTGTTTTTCTCCTTCTGACTTACTTCACTCTGTATGACAGACTCTAGGTCCATCCACCTCATTACAGATAACTCAGTTTCGTTCCTTTTTATGGCTGAGTAATATTCCATTGTATATATATGTGCCACATCTTCTCTATCCATTCATCTGTCGATGGGCACCTAGGTTGCTTCCATGTCCTGGCTATTGTAAATAGTGCTGCAGTGGACATTGTGGTCCATGACTCTTTTTGAATGATGGTTTTCTCAGGGTATATGCCCAGTAGTGGGATTGCTGGGGCATATGGTAGCTCTATTTTTAGTTTTTTAAGGAACCTCCATACTGTCCTCCACAGTGGCTGTATCAGTTTACATTCCCACCAACAGTGCAAGAGGTCTCCCTTTTCTCTACACCCTCTCCAGCCTTTATTGTTTCTAGATTTTTTTGGTGGTGGCCATGGACACAAGTATGATTTCCTTGTTCCTCATGAAAAGCTAAAGGCAAGTATTAGTAGCATCCCCATTTCATCAATGAAGTCGTGAGAGTCAGTCACCTGGCCAAGGTCACAGAGCTGGAGGGGTGGGTCTGCGATTCAGAGTCAGGCACTTGGGGTCTGTGTTCCTAAGCCCCCTGACCCTGGCATCTATGAGAATGACATAAGATCACACACTGGAATCAATCCCAGAGGGCCTGAGGTTAGCTCTTCTTCTTCTTTCTCTTTGCCTTCATCTCTGAAGCCTTATCCTCTGCCTGAGCATCCTTATAATTGATAAAGTTGCCCTGTAATTGGGTGGGGAAAAAGATAAAATCCACCCCTTCCTTCTATGGCTGAATTACCACAGGATCTGAGCCTCTGGCACAGGGAAATGCACACAGCCAGTGCTGGTAAATTTGCATTGAGTAAATGAACGAATGAACTCATGAACAAAGCAGAGAACAACTTATAGTCCCCTTAGTGGATCCTGGGAAAGAGTTACCGGGTGACAGGAAGCTCAGGACACACTCAGAGCCTCCTCCCCACTTCTGCAGGCGTGGAGGAGGGTGTCCCTTGGTGACCCTTCTGTTCTCTTGGGGGAGTTACATATGGTCCCTGAGCCATACTTTCCTCACCAGTAAATCAGGGTCATAATTGACACCTACTTCGTATGGTTACCAGAACAAATATTGACTGAATAATATTCAATCACTCTTGTGCAGAAGAGTGGTCTCTTTATTCTTGGACAAAACAGAATCACCAAGGCCTCTCTGCCCTGTTCTTCTCACCAGAACAACCACCAAAATCCAGGGTCCCTGGGCGGAACCACCGCTGCCATCTGTCTTGGAGGTAGAAACACTATTTCCAGGTCCAAATGCTCACGTCTTCAAAGAGCGGAACAAGTCCCACAGGGGTATTGACTGAAACCATTACGGATTTGTGGAAACAACACGCCGGCTGGGAATGGGAATCAGCTGCCGCAGTCTATTTCCATAAGGTAATAATAACGCACGCCTTTGCTTTTATGAAGTAGAATTTGTTACGGACGATGAGCCGTAGAAATTGCCGGGTGGGGAAAAAAATGAAAGGGAAAAAAACTATAAATAAATTTGTAATTTTAACAGGGATTACCGTGTAATTGAGAGGGGAAGACAGCTAATGGCAGAAGCAAAGGCCAACTCAGCCCCCACGATGTTAGCCACATAGCAAAGCTAAGATGCTGAAGCAAAGTCATGGGAGGGAGGCTCTGGAAGGAAAAGTTAGCAGGCGTAAAGCCCAGAGAGCAGACCCAAGGAGAAGGGGGAGAGAACTCATTTGGTAACCATTTGCCGAGTGCCTCCCACATGCGCCTGGAACGAAAGGGAGGACACGATGGGGGCCACCCCCACTGACCATCAATGGAGCGCCATGATGGATTTTAGACAAAAGAATGGTGTGACTGGTTTTCTGCTTGAGGAAGCTCATTCTGGCTATAATATGCAAAGCGGACTGGGAGGGGCTAGAGTGGGGACTGGGAGATGAGTTAGGAGACCACTACCGTGACTCAGGTCAGAATGAGTGGTGGCCTGAATTAAAGGAGAACAAGAGGAGATAGGGAGAAAGGAGGTGGTCCAGAGGTATTAAGAAGTGGAGGACATTGAGGCTGCTAAGGAATGGGTGTGATAATGTGCAAGGAGTCAGGTATGATGGCCTCGGTTTCTGGCTTGAGCAACCCGTGTGGGTGAAGGTACCCTCACAAATGGGATGTGTAGCTCAATCTTTGCCAGATTACATTTGAGAGGACTACACGACGTCCCAGTGGAGATGTCCAGTGGAGGGATGGAGATTGGAAAGCTGCCAAGAGAAAAATGGCCATTGAAGCTGGAGGTTGGGGGGTAAGTGAGTGTGAGTCCGGAAAGAATGAAAGGAAGAAGAGAGGAAGTCCAAGTCCAGAGTGGAGGGAATATTGATGCTGAGGGAGCAGAGAGAGGAAACAGGCTAATGGAGATTGAGGAGGAGGACCAGAGAGACAACAGCAAAGATAAAGGGGGTGTGGTACTGATAAGCCTAAGGCATACTCTAGACTGGCCCCCTTATGACCAGAGATGGGTGTCTGTAGGACACTTGGCCAGGCCCCGGCTGTTGACAGCGGACATCTATGGGGCTACTCTTCTGGATTGGAAAGGTAATCGGCATCTTGAAAAACTGATCCACCAAATCCAGCGCCATCAGCTTTATGAAATGTTGGAGGAAATGGAGTCTTTGGAGATTTGAATCGAGGCCTTTCCTCTTAGCAGCTCAAGACCTTGGATGGGTACCTGGACATTTCTGAGCCTCAGTTTTCTCTTCTGTAAAATGGGAGAATAAAACCCTACCCTTCAAGACTGTTGTAGGGACTAAATGAGATGGGTTAAGGAGACTTGCCTGATGTATCATAAATGCTCAACGAATTTCCATTTGGTTTCCTCCCACTCACTGAGCTACCTGGCCTAGGACAATGTGACCTTAAAAGTAACCCAAAGAAAAATCACCTTCAAAATGGGCCGAGTGTGGAGGGTGCCTCAGAGAGTGCTGGGATGCTGGGATGCTGGGATGCAGCTCTGAGCAGTCATGGACACTCCCGAAAAGAGGTGAGTTGTTAGTAGTTCCAGGAATGATGGGGGGAGCTCAAAGGCCTGGGTGGTGGTGGTGAATGTTCTAAAGGGATCCTGAGGCCACTAGGAGCAGACAAGTGAGTAGAGAGGAGGATGGACTGGCTGGACCAGGAATTCAACCCTAGGAGAAGGTGATGATGATCTGAAAAGAGAGTGCAGGTGACCCCAAGGCAGCCAAGGACAGCGTCAGCCTCACAAGATCTCAAGTCTATCCGGGAGTCAGCGGAAGAATTCCTGACTCCAGGGAACTCACTCTGAGAGGAAGGCTACATTTTTCATTCCTTGTTTGCATTTTGGAGTTATAAAAATTCGCTTCTTCCCCCCTCCCAAAGCCCATGGTACCTATAAGCAAACATCCCGATATAGAAAGATAAATGGAAATCGTAAGTTCCCAAGCTTCAGAATCCAAACAAAGATGAAGAGAGAGGGCAGGGGCTTGGAGGAGGCAGACTTCGATGAAATCTAGACCGTGCCAGCCCTGGTCTCTGGTCATGATCAATATGTTCTCCAAAGTGCCTTTTAAATTACTGTTGGAGGCAATGTGCCATATTTATGTATATACATGCTTAGAGGTGACACAAGGGAGAAATGCAATTTCTATTATGAAAGCATAATGTGCATTTATCTTCAGGAATAACACGTTGAAATGTTGGAGTGAGGAAAGTTGAAAAGCAATCTGTCTATAAATAAAGACCGCAGACATCCTGACATTTTACGATGCAGGGAATTTCAGCGAGAACTTCTCCTTTGGATGTATCACCCAAGGGATCGTGTTCAAACTCCAACTTCTTGGAAGACAGCATTTGGAAGTCCAAAAGCCTCCTTGCTGGTGTCCAAAGCAAAGGGAGTAGAACTTGGCTTCTCTGACAGAGATGAGGATGGGCTTGGGTCGGGGTCAGGGAGCATATACCAATTCACGATAAATTCATCTCTTACCCTAGCAAGAGTATTTGGGGGGAGGGGTGCTTGGAATAAGGAGCATGTATAGATTTCTGCAGTCAGGTACCATGGTACACGCGTTCTCCCTTCTCAAAGAGAATAACCAAGTAGCATGAAAATTCAGGCAAATTCAGGGAAGTCTTGGGTCTCTCAGGAAAGGCCATCCCTTGATCTCTCATGTCACACTGGCCCCATGACCTCGAAATTGCACCCTTGGTCAGTGGCTGCAGAGTTCAGAGGTCACTGTGATGTTGACCTTCTAGATTCATGACCAGGCAGCATCTTCTGCAAGGACAACAGGCAAATTTAAATGCTGAGGAGAGGAGCCTTGGTAGGGGTGAGGGTGGGGTTGCCTGGGGATGCGGAGCCTGTCATCCATGTCTCTGACCCCAAATACGGCAGGACAGGAATGCCACTCACGCTGACTTCCCTGTCATCCACTCGTTGATTTGTTCATTCATCTGCTTACTTGTTCATTCACTCTGCAACTGTATCCAAGCACTTTCCAAGTGTTGCACAGCACCAGGAATGAGCAATGACTACGACACCCTCCCTGCCCTCAGGGACCTCGCTGTACTCCAGACAGACATGTAATTGGCAATGACCAAGAAGACAGAGATGTTAAAGGTACCGTGCAGCCCAGAAGGGGAGGGAGAATGTCTAACTCAGACTAGGGAATCAGACAAGACTTCCCAAGGAACCATCTGGAAGGAGGAGTCCAAAATGGCCAGGTGGGAAAAGAGGCAATTCCAGGCAGAGGGGAAGGTTCCCAAATACAAATGGGTTCTGGCTAAATGCAAGGGATTCCCAGGACCACAGAAAATAGTCAACACTTACCCTTTGTTGGGGGTGAGTTGGGGGTTGCACCAGCCTCTTAATCAACCAACTAACCACACACACATGCCCACGAGCCTCCCTAGGTATCATGTATATGGCATTCTGTACCATTTATGCAGCAGCAGAATTTGAACCCAGGTCTGGCCAGCCCCAGTTCTCATGATGACTCCCACCAAAGTGTGCCCAGGTCTGTACCAAGCCTGAAAGGGGACACAGTCTCATGAGAAAATAAATGACGGGTCCTGTATGAGGTGGTCTAGCTTCTTAAAAGGAGCATAGATTTCAGAGTCAGATTCAAGTTCAAACCCAGCCCCGCCGCCCATTAGGTGGTTGAGCCTGAGCAAATCCGAGTCTGCATGTTCTCCTCCTGTACACTGAGGCTGGTGAGAGGATCCCCTCCCAGAAGGCTGCTGTGGGGTAAATGTAAGCTGCCAGGCAGGTGTCTGGCACAGAGAAATGTAAGCTGCCAGGCAGGTGTCTGGCACAGAGAAGGGGCTCAGGGTAGCTCGCTATAATGATCAGTATGATTGTTGCTACTACTACTGCTGCAGCCACTGGCGGCGGGGAGCAGACAGGTGGTAATGGGACGGGGCTGGAAGTCAGAGGTTCCTGTCCCTCTCTGGGTCTCCATTGCTCCAGCTGCAAAGTCTGGGCTTGCATTTGCTGGGCTCAGAGCCTCTGTTGTCCCTTTGTCCCCACCCTCCCAAACCCCTCTGAGGTACTCCAATGGTGGAGGCCAGGAACCAGGTTGGCACCAAAGCCACTTGAATCTCCAGGTGCTTTTCCATCAGACTTGCTAATTTCCTGATCGCTCCAAAGCGGAGTGATGCTGGAGGCAATGATATCTGTGCCCCCAAGTGGCAGGATGGACCCTATGGGGAGAGGACCCAGCCCCTGGACAAGTCCAGGCGACCCCCGGGGCTCTGGCACCTTGAATCCCTGCAGGCAGAGGTTTAGCAGCCCCCCGGCTCCTTGGCAAATCTTAACCAGAGTGCTGTCTTAATCACACCCCAGACCCTGTAGGCACTGGCACCCATTTTACAGATGAGAAAACTAAGGCCCAGGAAGGGCAAGTGGCTTCTCCAATGCCCCCCAGTGACTCACTGCTGTGATTTCAGACTGATGTCCTGTTCCCAAGGGGCTCATGGGTGGGCTGGACAGAGTCACTCCACCCATCTGGGACTGTCATGTGAGGAGAAGGAGTGATCAACAGTGGCTGCCTCAGTGGATCTGGCGAAGATTACGTGAGCCCATTCGTGGAAGGCACATAGTAACTGCTCAATAAACAGCAGTGGCATTATTATGGTTCCTGATATCGTTATTACCATTCCTGCTCTTAACAGAGAGCAGCCAACGGCCTGTGAAGACTCCATTGTTTCTAGAACCTGGGCCTCATTTCCCTGCCCAGGGTTGGAAAGAAGCAGCTAAGATTGGAAGTGAGGCTGGAGGCGGAAGGGAGTCTGGGACAGTACGGCCACCACAAGTAACGGCCGAGGTGAACACTTATCTATGCAGATTTACTCTATGCCGGGCATGGAGGTAAACACTCTCCATTTGTTAACTCATGTAGCTCTCCCAGCAGCCCTGCGGAATAGCTACTGTTATCTCATTGCATAGCTTATGAGACCTGAGGTCTGGGACCCTCCCCTCCCCAAACGAGCTTGAGTTGGGGGTGGGGGAGGTTATGGGGACAGCACTTGGGCCCCCTTGCATTTGCTCTGTGTCTGAGCAGGAGGTAAGGAGTGGTGACAGTGAATTCAGGAGCGGGGGACACATTCTCTGATGAGAAGGTCCCTTGTGTCCGGGAGATCGTTCCCTAGGGAGGCTCATTTACTCAAAACACGCTCTACCTAAGCTCCTGGTACTGGACACTGGGCAGAAGACGCATATGTGCAGGGCATGGTCCTTTCCCGCTGTGCTGGGCAGAACAGAGGAGCTGGGCAGGTGCACGGGGCAGGGGTGCCTCCTTACGGAGCTCACTTCCTGGAGATGGGGTGGCGGGTTTGGGGAGGGATGTGCGGGAGGGGAGCCCCTGTTCACTAGAGGACAGACTCTTCCCTGGGGCTGTGGGCTGGAATCAAAGTGAGGTTTCCCCCAAGTGACTGAGGCTGAGACAGGACTCAGGACAGAGTCTGGGTCCTGGAGGGGCCACCGGAGGGTCCAGGGAGAGGCCAGTGCAGTGTCATCTTGCATAAAGAAAGGCAGAGTCAGCTCTGACAGCGGGAGGACAAGAGCCCCCCAAACCTGGAGGGAGAGAGCAAAGGAGATTGTCAGCACTGCAGAAAGACGGAGAAGCTGGAACCTGCAGACAAAAGCCAGCCAAGGGAAGGCACCGAGAGGGAAGGAGAGAGGCTCAGGGAAGAGATAAGGCCGGGAATGAAAATGTTGGGGAAGGAGAAAGGCCAGGAGTTGTCAGGGTTCAGAGGCTCGGAGCTGAGCAGAGCTGCTTTGTCTGGGGGCCAGGCGGGTGCAGAAGAGGGACAGAGGCGATTTACGCCAGTACTAAGTTGGTGACATTTGTCCCCACCCCCAAATGTCATCCTGGCCCCTTGGTCTGGAAGCCTCACTTCACCCGGATTCTAAGTGACCCACCTGTGCTCCCAGGGCTTCCATGTACAGAGCCCTGAGTAGCACCAGACCCTATTCCTGTGTATCTCTTATGTCATTTCAACCCCCGGGTGAGGTAAGAATGATCATCCTCCATAAATAGATGACAAACATAAGTACCCACCTGGGATCCCACAGCTGTGTTCACCTCCCAAGCCTTGGCATTCCTTCTTGGGGGGAGAAGTCAGGCCCCCATCTCTTCTGGGGATCTGAGCTCACAAAAGCAGCAGTAGGGGGCGCTGGAGGGGGCAGAAGTCCAGAGGTCTGCCTGAGAATTCCTATTCTCCTTGACCTCAGTTTCTGCATCTGCTCAATGGGTATCCCAACCCTAGAAACCTTGAGACTGTCTGTGGCTCCAGTGAGGGGGTGAGTGTGAATGTCCTTCTCACAGAAGCCACTTCGGTGTTATCATCATCGTCATCGGAAACATCACTATCCTTCAGCACCTCCATCTCCCACCCCGAGCCGCCCGTACCCACTCTACCAGCTTGGATCATTGGTCCATAAGACTCCCTGAGCTTGGTGCCTTTTAGGTGGGGACTGGGGCTAGGTGTCCTTGTTCCCCCCTCCCCCAGTCATGGGAGCTTAACCTCCTCTTCCTTATTTCGTAGAGGCTGTTACTGTTTTTATTACACGGGTCTTTTTCTTTGCTTCTTTTGTATTTATTTATGGGGATTACTTTACAACCAGAGATTTTGCTTTTTGCAGCAGAAGACTTGGAGCCAGCAGCCAGGCTTTGCATTTATGAGAGCGTTCAGGAAGGTTTATGAGGCTGCAGCCTGGACCCTTCCCTCTGGCTCCTGCCAGTGCAGAGCAGTGGGAGGCGGGGGCAGAGGGAGGTGGAAAAGCTGTTTGTGGGTTTCCGCTTCCTCTTCCTTGGGTCCTAGGCTCTTCCCTAGGCAGGGATCCCCTGTGACTTGTGTGGGAAGAGGACATCAAGAGAGATGTGTGTCCCCAACTCACACGTGGTCTTGTGTGTTTCCTTCCTCCCTCTGGGACTCAGTTTCTTCATCTGTATAGGGGGTGTGTTAGGAGCACCTACCTGAAGGTGGTCGTGAGGAGTCATGCTCAGCACAGCGTTTGGCAGATCTGAGCCCCTTCACCCTTCCCCTCTCCCTGAGAAAGACAGGCAGGCCCTCACTTTGTACTTGTAACTTTCCATGATTCCATAAAAATAACAACCGTCATTCAGCCCAAAGTCAGACTCTATGCTAAGCCCTGAATGTCCTTCATTGTACTTAGTCCTTATAATCACCTCCTGAAGTAGGTATTATCATTATCATCCCCACTTCCAAACGAGGAAACTGAGGCTCAGAGAGGGTCTGCCACTTACCCAAGATCACCCAGCTAGTAAGAGGTGAGACAGGGATCAGCACCTGGGACATCTGACTGCAGAAACCACATCCTCGGATTTGAACCCCAGTCTAGGAATTGTGACAGGAGAGGGGAAGAAGAGTGGGGGCCCAGGCTGCAGTGGGAGGTTTATCCCAGTTTATAGCAGTGTGCACCTTGTCCCCAGAAGGACACCCAGTCCCCACCCCAAGGACTTCTTTCCAGATAACAGAGGGCACGGATTCCCAAGGACACTTAGATCCAAGACTGGACCTCATGGGTTGACTCTGCTTGGGGGAGGATGTCCCGACCCATGGTGGAGGCTTGTCCCATTTTGGCCAAAGACAACACAGCAGCAATAGGCCTATGCAAAGGCAGGCCCACTTCTGTTTAGACCTTAGGGAGGACATCCAGATAAAATGAGCAGCAAAAGAAACAAAAAACAGAGATGCTTCCAGGGCTTCCCTGGTGGCGCAGTGGTTGAGAGTCCGCCTGCCGATGCAGGGGACGCGGGTTCGTGCCCCGGTCCGGGAGGATCCCACGTGCCACGGAGCGGCTGGGCCAGTGAGCCATGGCCGCTGAGTCTGCGCGTCCGGAGCCTGTGCTCCCCAACGGGAGAGGCCATGACAGTGAGAGGCCCGCGTACCGCAAAAAAAAAAAAAAAAAAAAAAAGATGCTTCCAAACATCCTCCTCTGGAAACTTTCTAAAGAAAGCGCTGAATTTCAGGGGTGCCTTGTGAAGGTGGAGGCTGGAAGGGAGGCCTCAGAGCCCCTTCTCCTGGGCGGAGGGCAGGAACCCCCCACCGCCTAACAACTGCGAGATGACAGAGCCCCGGGCCCCAGGGCCTCGTCTGCCCCACCCACCCAGTGGCCCCTGGCTCCCCTCCTAGCCCCCTGAGCCCTGGAACAGCTATTTAATGGGTGGTGATGCCACACTGATCACACACGGTCTTGTCTGCCAGCAGGGTGACTCTGGGAGCAGGAGGTAGCAACGCAGCTTGTGTATCGTGCTAAGAGATATTTAATAAATATGCAAATCGCTACCTCTACCTCCTCAGGCAGGTAAGGAGCGGGGAGAAGCTGGAGTGAAGTATTAAATCTGCGCAGCGAGGATCGCTCAGCACAGAGGCAGAGACTGGAGCTGAACTTCCTGGGAAGACTTCCATCTGGCATCTCAGAGCCCCTGCTCTGAGGATGGAAGAGAGCAGGAGAGGTGGGGGACTTAAGGGTAAGATATAGAAAAAAAAGGAGTACAAAGGGCTATTTTACCGAGGGAGGCTGAGTGTGATGCTGGGAGATGGAAAGACATCTTTTTCATCCATGCAATCATTACCCCACCAGCCAGCCACCCTCCCATACCATGCAGATCCATCCGGCCTTTCACCACCCATACACTTAACTCACCCTCCAGACCATTAATCCACCCACCCAAACTTTCATTCATCCACCCATTCACTGACCTGCTCACTCCCCCACATCCAAACACACAACCATCCACCGTCCTTCCATCCATCCATCTGTCCATCTACAAACTCATCCACAAATCCACCATCCGTGTATCCACTCACTTAACTACTAAACCACCATCCCAACATATGCCTATCATATGTCCACCTACCTTCTTACCTTTCCATCAACCATCCACTCACCCATCCATCCATCCATCCATCCATCCAGTCATCCACCGATCCAGTCATCCATGTTCTATTTCCTGTATGCAAGACCCTGTTCTAGGCACTGAGAATGCAGAAACCACTGGACTAGGCCCCTTCCCTTGAGGAGTCACTGGCATTTTCATGGAGATCGAACATGCAGATGGAATGTGATCCGGGGTACACAATGCCTCCTGCTACATGTGGCTTAGGGAAAGATCTCATCTAAAATCTCTTCCTTCTGGGAAAATCAAGAAACTTCCTGAACAAGGTAATATTCAACTGGAATGATGTGGCTTGGTTACTCTCCTGTTGCCAGTCCAAAATTAGCTCAGAATAATCTGGCTGAGCACCAGAGAGAGAGATGAGTCAATTAGGATTTCGGGCCCTAAGATGTTCCTGGTCTAGTGCGGGAGAGAGATAGAGAAAGAATACATTTCATGCAATAATAGAGGACCACAAGGCACTGGGGCAGCAAAGTGGAGGGCGTGACTATCCTTGGGTGGCTGGGGATGGGTGTGAGGAGAGCAGGGAAGTTGCCAGTTAAGCCTTGACCCAAGTGGCACATACACTTTGCAAGTCAGCGATAGTCTGCCAAGGGGTTTGGGAAGAGGACTGGTTTTAAAGTCTGGCAGATTTTGTACCAGTTCAAGCTCTGCTCTTTACTGAGGGTGAGACATGGGAGCCTCTGTTTCCTCCTCTTCTAAACAAGGAGAATGATGTTCCCCTTGAGAGGCGTGGACTATGCGATGAAACGGTCCCACATGGGGAAAGCACAGGCACACAGTAGGCTCACAGGCACACAGTAGGCTCGCAGGCACACAGTAGGCTCACAGGCAGAGCTGGTGGGCAGCTGGGTTCCCGGGGGCAGGGGCTGGGTCTGCACGCCGCTCTGTAGACCGTCTGCACCACTCCCTCCTCCCCTCCGTCTGCCTCCGCCTGAAACAGCAGCCCCTCCTGAAGGAGTCTCAGGGAGCCCCACTCATTCATTATTTGATTCACTAATTTGCCTACCAAGTACCAGAACCCAGGACAGACAGTCCTCCCTTTACCCGGTAACCAGCAGAACATCCCCTTTGCATCCCTTCTCCAAGTGCATAAGGCATTGCAATTTCCTACAAACACCCTCCCTCCCTGAAGCATTCCTCCTTCCTCCCCCCTCCCTTGCAAGCTGAGATGAAATTATATATATATTTGCCATCATCTGCTATAGACTGTGCCTCCCAGAGAACCATGGGTAATCATCTCAGATGCAAGTGCCCTATGCAAATCCAGTTGCTGGTTAAAATTAGGAGGAAGCCCAAGGCAGATGTGACTATGGGCTGTAACTGGAATCTCCACAGAGCCGTGATTTAGATGTGCAAGTAACGCTGGCAGATTTCAAGATGGAGGTCCCAGGCAGTCCGGATCCTGAGGTTCTGTTTCTCTCTCTCTCTCTCTCTCTCTCTCTCTCTCTCTCTCTCTCTCTCTCTCTCTCTCTCTCTCTGTGTGTGTGTGTGTGTGTGTGTGTGTATAAAGCCAGTGTGGCCCACTTCCTTGGCAGATTTGGAGCAGTTTTCCAGGCTTTTATTCCCACCCAGTGGTTCTCAACAGGGGGCGGTTTTCTCCCCCAGGGGACATCTGGCGATTTCTCGAGACATCTTGGTTGTCGCACCTCAGTGGGGGCTGCCAGCAGCTGGTGGGTAGAGCCCGGATGCTGCCGAACATCCCACGACGCACAGGACGGTCTCCAGGGCAAAATGTCAACAGTGCCGAGGCTGAGAAATCCTGTCCAAACCTATTCTAACCCCCTGGGGATCCACAGGTGGAAGGGGAGGTGGAAGATTGATCGGAGAGTCAGTTGTTACCCCTACCTTGAAAGGAGAGTAACTCAAGTCCTCCACACCCCTCAGCTCACCCGTTATCATCATGTTCTTTCACAGCCTCACTCTTGCTTTGCTTTGTTTGATTTTCTCCCTTATCCCCCCACTTGCCCCTCCAGAACCCCACTATAACAGCTCTAATGTATGTCCCTAGATATGGATGCTTCCTGTAAAATATACAGTGCTGTTGATCATGTGAATGTGTTTTAATTTACATAAATTGTAGTGGACTATGGCTCTCATTCTGTCGCATAATTCTTCCTCTTAATGCTGCGTTTTTAAGATCTCCCTGTGTTTCTGTGTGTAAATCTTGTTCGATGACTCTAACTGCTGCAGAGGTTTCCAGAGAGGTACCTGCTCCCCAAATAGCGGACACCCAGATTCCCCCAGGGGCTTATGAGATGGTTTCTCTGAGGTCTCCCAGGAGTGGAATGATGGGGTCACAGGGATACAGTACTTCATTTCCCTTAATACTGTCAGGTTTCTTCCAGAATATGGTACTCCACAGAGTGTCAACACATGGCATTACCAATTTAAACATTTTTTCTAATCCGATTGGTATGAAGTGATATGATACTGTTTTTTTTTAATTGAAGTATAGTTGATTTACAATGTTGTGTTAATTACATCTGTACAGGAAAGTGATTCAGTTATACATATATATATATATATACATTCTTTTTTAATATTCTTTTCCATTATGGTTTATTATAGGATATTGAATACAGTTCTCCATGCTATACAGTACGACCTTGTTGTTTATTCATCTTATATATAAAAGCTCACATCTGCTAACCCGAACCTCCCCCTTCAACCCTCCCTCAACCTCCTCCCCCTTGGCAACCACCAGTCTGTTCTCTATGTCTGTGAGTCTGTTTCTGTTTCATAGATAGGTTCATTTGTGTCATATTTTAGATTCCACATATAAGTGATATCATATGGTATTTGTCTTTCTCTGTCTGACTTACTTCGCTTAGTATGATCATCTCTAGTTGCATCCATGTTGCTGCAAATGGCATTATTTTGTTCTTTTTGATGGCTGAGTAGTATTCCACTGTATATATGAACCACATCTTCTTTATCCATTCACCTGTCAGTGAACATTTAGGTTGCTTCCATGTCTTGATTATTATAAATAGTGCTGCTATGAACATAGGGGTGCATGTATCTTTTCGAATTATAGTTTTGTCTGAATATATGCCCAGGAGTAGGATTGCTGGATCATATGGTAATTCTATTTTTAGTTTTCCCGGGAACCTCCATACTGTTTTCCACAGTGGCTGCACCAGCTTACATTCCCACCAACAGTGTAGGAGGGTTCCCTTTTCTCCACCCCCTCTCCAGCGTTTGTAGCCTTTGTTATTTGTAGACTTTTCAATGGATATAGTCATTTTAATTGGAGGAAGGAAAGTGGAATTTTTAAAAGCATTTTCTAGGACCTAGGAATAAGAAGTCACCTTCACAGTGAGCTGGGACCTATTTTCCACTTATGTACACCTGAGGCAGTTGAAGTCCAGAGAGCTCTAGGTGCACAGAATCAGTAAGGCGTTCACTCCTCAAAGAGCAAATATGTCCTGGGGGTTCTCTCTGAACCGGCATCCACACTGAGCATTCAGGACAGAGAGGTCAGCTATGTAGTTATGTTCCCTTCCTGTGGATGAGCAGGGAGAGGGTGAACCCCCAAAGAAATGATTAATTCAATAACCCTGTAATTAGTGCTCTCAGGACACTATGTGGGGGGCAGGTGGGGGGTGGAGTCAGAAAGAACTTCCCTAAGGAAGGACCATTTAGCCTGGGACCCAAGGGATGATGGGAATTACCCAGGCAAGGGGGCAGCAAGTTCCCAGGCTTCTCAAAACCTCGGTTTCACGTCTATGGATGAGATGATACACATGGGCCCGGCGCAGAGCAAGCGTTTAATAACAAAGAGATGAACGTCGCAGGTGGGCTCTGTGTGAGGTGTGCTAGGAAGAGGAGGAACTCGGGAGCCCTGCCCTGCACGGGTCACGGGCTCACAAACGGGGCTTCTGTTACAGGAAGCCACGTGCAAGGTGAGGACACCACGGGCTGATGGGGTGGGCGTGATGGGGATGGATGGGAAAGCGGGGGGTTCAGCGGGAGTGAGATGGGGTCAGAGGGACGGGGGACAGCCACAGAATTGAGGACGGATTTGGGGGAAACCAAGTCTGGAGGCCTAGGGGCCACGTCGGAGGCAGCACCGTGGAATCGGGAAGGAGAGTGGGCGTCTCTTTCCCGGGAGGTCCCTCCACGGAAACTTGGGAGCTAATGATAAATGCCGGGATAAACGCCCCGTTTGGTAGATGAGGAGTTGAGGCTGAGGAGGATGTCTCCTGGGTCAGTGGGTGTCATGTTTACGTGAGTCCTCTGTGGGCTGCAACTTCCTCCATCAGCCCGGGAGCTCCCTGTAGGCAGAGCTTTCCGCCCCTTCAGGACTTGGGGAGTGCTGGATCTCTTCTGCTGTACCAAGTGGTCCCGGTGCTCTGGCTGAGTGTCTGCACTTGGGGTGCCATCCCCGTGCAAGCAACTCTATAGAAAGGGGCTGATGGAGCCAACTTCGGCCCCCCGGCCCCACTTGCACACATGTACCCGTATTCCGCAAGTCCGTGTGAGCACAGAACCTCAATAGCTTCCCATCTGATCCTTTTCCTGGGTGCAGAGATGCCCTCTGAAGCCTTGGGGTACACAGAACTTTCCTTTTCCCCTCCCTGTTTTGAGAGGGAAGCCCCGGTTACCCAGCCTCTGAGAGATCAAATCCTTTTTCATAGGGCATCCGTGGGGACCACCTCCCTCTGGGACCTGTGCACCACTCGCTGCCCTCCCCCGCTCCCTGTGGGGACCCACCTCCCCTCAGATGGGCCCAGGCCTCCTCCCCGTGGGCTCTCCTCCCCTGCCCTGTGCTCCACGAGGCTGTGCCTGCAGAAGGGGCCTCTTCCCAGCTCTGGGCTGCACTCTATCTGCAGACTTTTTTTTTTTTTTAACATCTTTATTGGAGTATAACTGCTTTACAATAGTGTGTCAGTTTCTCCTTTACAACAAAGTGAATCAGTTATACATATACATACGTTCCCATATCTCCTCCCTCTTGCATCACCCTCCCTCCCACCCTCCCTATCCCACCCCTCTAGGTGGTCACAAAGCACAGAGCTGATCTCCCTGTGCTATGCGGCAGCTTCCCACTAGCTACCTAATTTACATTTGGTAGTGTGTATATGTCCCTGCCACTCTCTCACTTCGTCACAGCTTACCCTTCCCCCTCCCCATATCCTCAAGTCCATGCTCTAGTAGGTCTGTGTTTTATTCCCGTCCTACCACTAATCTCTTCATGACATTTTTTTTTCTTAGATTCCATATATATGTGTTAGCATACGGTATTTGTTTTTCTCCTTCTAACTTATTTCGCTCTGTATGACAGACTCCAGGTCTATCCACCTCATTACAAATAACTCAGTTTCATTTCTTTTTATGGCTGAGTAATATTCCATTGTATATATGTGCCACATCTTCTTTATCCATTCATCTGTCGATGGACACTTAGGTTGCTTCCATGTCCTGGCTATCGTAAATAGTGCTGCAATGGACATTGTGGTACATGACTCTTTTTGAATGATGGTTTTCTCTGGGTATATGTCCAGTAGTGGGATTGCGGGGCCATATGGTAGCTCTATTTGTAGTTTTTTAAGGAACCTCCATACTGTTCTCCATAGTGGCTGTATCAATTTACATTCCCACCAGCAGTGCAGGAGGGTTCCCTTTTCTCCACACCCTCTCCAGCATTTATTGTTTCTAGATTTTTTGATGATGGCCATTCTGACCAGTGTGAGATGATATCTCATTGTAGTTTTGATTTGCATTTCTCTAATGATTAGTGATGTTGAGCATTCTTTCATGTGTTTGTTGGCAATCTGTATATCTTCTTTGGAGAAATGTCTGCATACTTATCAACCTGGAAACCTGAGGCCATGAGACTTCAAAGACTATATAAAATGTGTTTAGTGATTTTTAATATCAGCAAACTGTATTTTCAGGGAGAGTGGGCCGGAACCACAGAGAGAAATGCAGAAAAATACCACCCAGGAAAAAATCTGTAGCTGTGAGATGGCGGGGGGGAGATTTCCTTCTGAGAGCAGCTGCGGGCTGCTTTTGAAGCAAACCTGGGTGCGTCCAGGGGGCAGGGGCTTAGGGGTGTTGGGGACCCCTCTCTATTCCCAGGATGGAAGGGAGAGGGGAAGGTGGAAGTTTCGAGCCTGTGCTCTTGGAGCCAGAATCCACTTCCAGCCTCTTTATAGACCCAGCGGTAAAGATCGCAGCCCTGGAATCAAACAGCTCGGCCCCGTGACCATAGTGGCCAGCGTCTCTGGTGACTTCAGATTTCTAAACTTTGATGTCCTCATCTGTAAACTGAGGCCATATCAATGTTGCCAGCCTTAGTGTTGTTCCAAGAATTCTGTGGGATGATGGCTAGAAAAAATCTGGTCAGCTATAGGTCATTCTTGGAGAATGGATGCTGAGCTGAAGTTTCTTGGCATCTCTGTGATTCACCAGGACAGGATGGACAGCCCAGCCAGAGGTGTCAGGCCCTGGGATGTCTCCAGGATGGGTTGCTGGCAAGGGGGCTTGGAGGCAGCGTCTCACGTCTTTGCATCAGCTGAGCCCCAGATAGCTGCTGAGCGCCTACTCAGCCTGGCTTCAATTCAGTGCTATCTTGACGAGAGCCAGACGTGGGAGGAGGCTGCCGAGATGCCTCCCTATAGGCTGTGCGTTAGGGAACGGGAAGTGAAAGTGTATTGAGGACAGACTGCCAGGGGACGCTTGCCATGTGCCATCTCGATGTATCTTCACCGCCCTGAGAGGTAGGTTTGTGACTCCCAGTTTTCCAGATGAGCTGACACTCAGGGGATGGTACCCAGGATGCAGGGGAGCTCCAGCCATCCCTGTTCCTCCCTCTCTCTTAAAAGTCCCCCTCCTCTGCCTTCTCCAAGCCCCGCCTTTCCTTCAAGTGCTCTTCAGCCTTGGGTTGTCCAAACCTCCAAAGGCAGACTAGCATTATTCAGCCAAGCAATGTGGGGAGGCTGGTGGGGAGGAAATGCTTCGTGTCATCCCTGGCACCAGGGCGACGCCTGCCAACACCCACACCCCGGGCCATGAGTTATGGCCGATTACCCACTGCAGAGGCTTTATCTCTGATAAGGCTCTTTATAAGCCTCTCCATGACTAGAGAAAAGGTAATTGCATTTTTAGTGCCTGAAAAGCTACAGAAAAAGCTTTGCTGGGCTTCCGTCTGTGTAGGCGTCAGGTTTGATTCTGAGCAGGATACCACTCTATGCCTGAAACAGCAGGGCTCCCTGACCGCTGATTTTGTGACTTTATCTGGGAGAATCAGCTAATGTGAATTATAAACCAAAACAAACTCAGTCTCTGCCCCTAGCTGCCTGCAGACATTTGAGGGGCCAGGTCAGGCCTGAGCAGAGGGGGGGCTGCATCCGGCAGTGGTCAGGCATCTACCCTGAATTGGCGGGGGGGAGGGTGTCAGATGCCAGGTTGAAGGGGTTTTTCCTGATCCCATAGGTGACGAAAAACCACCGAAGGCCCTTGACTACTTATGTGTCATTCAAACAAAGTAAAATTTAGACTTGTCTGGAAGGGTCAGGTAGGGTTTAACAAATAAAAAATTTAACAAATTTAACAAATAAAAATTACGGGATGAATAATTTTTTTTAGCATCCATACATCCCAAGTAATATTTGACCATGCAATATTTGAGACATACTTATACTAGAAAATTATTGAAGACTGAAATTCAAATAAAAATGGATATCCTGTTGTTTATCTGGCAACCCTAACTGAAAAGGAAGAGAAAAAAAAAAAAGGAGATTAAATATCAGGGACTTCCCCGGTGGTGCAGTGGTTAAGAATCTGCCTGCCAATGCAAGGGACGTGGGTTCGAGCCCTGGTCCGGGAAGATCCCCCATGCCGCAGAGCAGCTAGGCCCACGAGCCACAACTACTGAAGCCCAAGTGCCCTAGAGCCCGTGCTCCACAGCAACAGAAGCCACCACAATGAGAAGCCTGTGCACTGCAATGAAGCATAGATCCCACTTGCCACAACTAGAGAAAGCACAACTAGAGAAAGCCCACAAGCAGCAACAAAGACCCAACGCGGCCAAAAATAAACAAAAATTTCTAAAAATTCATATCTATGTTTTCTGATACTTTATTCAGTATTTTTTTTTACTTATTTAATTTTATTTGCTGGTACCTTATATTAAATGTGATATTGTCCCTCGAGTTACTGTTACAACTACATAGAAACACATTCACATTCTCTCTGTCATATACATGAATCATGGATTCTTAAATTTATTCATTTAACAAATATGCTGTATAGCACAGGGAACTCTAGTCAATACTCCGCCATCGCCTATATGGGAAAAGAAATCTAAAAAGGAGTGGATATATGTATATGTATAATTGATTCACTTTGCTATACGCCTGAAACTGACATAACATTGTTAATCAACTATACTCCGATAAAAATTTTTAAAAATAAAACATTTTTAAATTTTAAAAATAAAATAAAAACCTTCCATGTGCACTGTCTAAAACAAACAAACGAACAAATAAATATGCAGTAAGTTTCTGCTATATCCCAAATGCTTTGCAGGCACTAGATCTAGAAATGACTTCAAGAAAGCACCTAGAAATATGTTGTCTCTCTCTAGATCTCCAGTCTACTTTCATATCTCCATTTACCTTTGTAAAATATACACATATTTATTATGTGTGTGTGTTTCTACTGTGTATGTATACAAATGTATACCTGTATGCAACACATAGCACTTTAGGGTTGGGTGGGATAAGACACATTCCAGCAAATAACAGTAAAGAAAAATGAGGTGTCCAGTTCCCAGTGGCTGGGCACCGGTATTTCTAAACCAGCGATTACAGCTTTGAAATCCCCAGCTAATCACTGGGCCACTGGATTTTTTCCATTTTCACCACGTACCTCAGACCTCTCTCTCTCTCTCTCTTTCTCTCACTTACAGTTTCTTGTCTTGGACTTTCTTTTATTATTATTATATATTTTTTTGCTTTAAAACAAGTGTGATGCCGTATCAAGTCAATGTTATTCTCTCACCATGTACTCTATAAGAGGTGTGGGTGTTTATTTGGTCTGCATGAGAGCAAATGCTAAAGTAGCAAGAGCATGATCAGCATACATGGAAGGTTTTCAGGAAGTATGGAAAAAAGTGTTGTCTTGGCTGTGATGGTATAGATGACATGGTATAGTCAGCTGCCTTTTAAGAGGTCCTATCTGTTCAGTGTTAAGTGATCTTTACAAACAGTAACGTGTTTTTCTGAGTAGCTTAAAGATGGATTTGAAAATGGTTTTGGATGCAATTAGGTTATGCTATTTGGATAATAAACTCACCTTGATCTAAAATAAAAATAAAGATAAACCAGCCATTGCACCAACACTTATCAATCTCTTGCAGTTTACCACGTGCATACATATAGATGGTCTCAATTTTCAGAGAGACTGTGAATCAGACAGGCTCAAGGCGGTTATGTGACTTGTTCAAGGGCATACAGCTAAGAGATGGAAAAGCGTACATATGAACCAAGCCCTGTATCTGTACAAATGCATGGTGGCTGAGCAGCAAATTAGGACAATCTGACTCCCAAGGTCATTGCCTTTCTGCTATGTTACATAATCCCCAGGTAGCTGTCTGTCTTTCTTCCTGAAGCCCTCCTTTGGACCACCACATCTTCATGCTTATCAAGGTAAGGTGTGAATTTTTAAAGACTCTGGCTTCTTGGAAGACACAGGCTGACGTGGCCCCATTGCATGGGGCTTTGCGGGCGCCGGTGGGTTTGTGAGGTTGGATTTGGATGTGCAGCTGTGAACATAGGCTAGATCTGCAATGCGAAGCCTGATGTTTCTGGGGCCCCAGAGCAAGATTAATAAATCCAAGGGAGTGGATCATCCAGGCGAGGGCTTCCAGCCTCCCAGTTCTTGGGAGAGACGGAGAGGCCTGATCCATTTGGAGAGTAGTGTGGAGGACATCCCTGAACAGGCAATTAAACCACTTTTAATGGTTTCAAAGAATATATGTTCAAGTTCCAAACCAATCTCAAGGCTTAGTGAAGCAGAGATAACTGGGGCTTTGGCCGTGCAAGATAAACTAGCAAATTCCAAAATGCAGGCAATCCTGTTTTACATTAAAGCAAGCAAAAATCAACATGAATCCAGGTCCCTCTCTCCTTGCCATTTGATGCATGGTTACCCACAAGAAAATGCTCCAGCATCTAAGAGACTGCCTGGCACAGAAAAGATACGGAATGAACTAATGAATGAATGAATGAATGAACGACTGCATTGCCCTAAGGCTCTGATCATTACAGTCAGAAGCGTAGAGCATAAGCTGATTAGAGGATCCAATAAGGAAAGTGGATATTTGAGATTAAAGAGGAAAATGTGAACAGTATACTGACCTACTCGTTGGTTTGTAAAATGCAATATCAAGAATTAATTTCATAAATGCTTATTGAACTTGTGTAAACTGGGATTATGTTACACAGGAAAGTTTTTATATCAGGTCCTCTGCTGTGCTGCTATCCAGTCTGTGAACTGTCCTTGAGTTGAACACTTGCCCCAAATCCAAACATTTCTGGTCCAAGGGACAGGTTACAGGCACAGAAAGGTGTCCTTCTTGCTCTAGAAACAACCCTGGGTGGGACCTCTCTGGGGGTGGAGTCACTTCTTTAAGAGGAGTTTGTGATGAGGGCAAGTGCCTTGTAGCATCTGCAGGTGCTTCCTAACCCTGCCCGTACCTTCTTCCTTTTCGCAGGGCTCTAAGGACGCCCCTTCTTCCCTCTGTTTATTCTGTGTGGTTTGTGGCTCAGCCCAGGTGCTAGAGTCAGACTGTCTCAGTTCAGATGCTGACTCTGCCTCTTCCTCGCTGTGTGTCTTTGAACAGGCAACCTAACCTTTCTGAGCATCTGCTTTCTCATCTGCAAAATGGGCTCATTAATCGTAACCACTTCCTAGAGCTAATGGAAGGATTAGATGAGATGAGGATGAAAAATAATGCTCCCCACCTTGGCTAGACACTAGTCACCTGGAGAGCTTAAAAAAATGCCTGTATTGGGGCTTCCCTGGTGGCGCAGTGGTTGAGAGTCTGCCTGCCGATGCAGGGGACACAGGTTCGTGCCCCTGTCTGGGAGGATCCCACGTGCCGCGGAGCAGCTGGGCCCGTGAGCCATGGCCGCTGGGCCTGCTCATCCGGAGCCTGTGCTCTGCAGGGGGGAGAGGCCACAGCAGTGAGAGGCCCGCGTACCGCAAAAAAAAAAAAAAAAAAATGCCTGTATCCAATTAAACCAACAGAAGCAGACTATCTGGGGAATGGAACTCGGGCATTGGTATCTTTTCAATCTCCTGTATGCACCTGAGGTTGCACCTATGTGAAATTCTTAGCAGAGTGTCTGGTACCTAGTGAGGACCCAGTGAACACAAGCTACTGTCATCACACAGCACCTATTTTTTGGAACCCCCTACTATGCTCCAGTCCTATGCGAGGCTCTAGGTCTGGGAGATTCAGTGGTCGAACAGGTAGACATGGGTTCTGCCCTCCTAGAAAGCACAGCCCTGGTCGGATGGTGTCTCATAGGAGCTGGCTCTGCCATGCACAACCACAAATTCTCCTACTCCCTCCCCAGTGAGGTGTCACCCCCAAATCACATCTAATGGAGTGGTCCCACTCCATTAGAACAACTCAGTGTCCCCAAGGGTGACATGCCTTCTCCCAGAGCTGCTACCCCAGCAGTTCCTAGAGTGCCTTGGAATTTCATTAAGAAGTTTGGAAAGCCCACCGTTAATTCCCAGACCTGACGGCCATCTTGGTTGTGAATGAATTGTGACCATATCTCAGAAGGTTCTGGCATGAAAGAACCTGGCTGGTTAGTGACTGTGGCAAAGATGGATAATCTGGGGCTACTTCAAGCTTTGTAGCCTGCGCTAAGCATCATCTGGACCCAGCGATAGGTTTGGGGTGGAGGGGTGGGGATTTGGAGCCTGGTTTTTACCCCAGCAGCCTGCCTTCTAGCTGTGTAACCACAGGTAAGTTACCTGACATTGACGAACCCCATGCTCCTAACAGAAGGAAGGTACGTTGTACAGCTCTGAGTTACTATGAGCATTAAATGATGCATGAAGACACTAGCACAGCACTTGGCACATAAAAGGGGTTCCATGAACACCCCATCCTGCCAACCCCATGCCTTGCTTCCTTTCCCCACTGCCTGTGTGGGCCCGTAGTACAATTTCAAATTGCTTCGTATGGCTGGTGTGATGCCCAGGGAGCTGCTAATTGGAGGTCACTTTGATGTGTTCCTTCGGGAGGGTCCACAGGGCCTCTCCTTGGCAGCATTTGCTGGGTGGTTAGTTTGAGCCTACAAGAGCCTCCGAATGCCTCTCTCATAAGACACTCCCTAATTCGGAGTCACCACGAATTCACACGGACGTTATCCAAGTTGAACTGCCTTCCTGGGGGCCTGTGCTCCTCCTTGGGAGTGGTCTGGTGCCTTCATTAGGGACACAGGCTCTGGAGTCAGACAGACCTTGGTTTTTCCAATACCAGCTGTGAAGCCTTGGGCAAATCTCTACAGCTCTCTGGGCTTCCTTTTCCACATCCGCAAGATGTTCTAAATCCCCTGGAGAGATTTGGAGGTTATGCTACTCTCCAGCCACGAGGATCTTCTTTCTTCTCTTCAAACACGTCAAGCTACATTCCACCTCAAGACCTTTGCACATGCTGTTCCCTCTGCCTGGGGCTTTCTTTTCTGGACTCCTTTTGATATTTTACATTTAAGCTTAAAAGTCACCTCCTCAAACAGGCTTCCCTGACCTGGTCACCTAGGTAACGGAGCTCCTCTCTACCCCATCAGCCTGTTCACCTTCTTCCCAGACCTACGGCAATCTGAACTGGTTTGTTCACTGACTTTTTAAATTAGTTTACTGGCTGCGCCCCAGTGGAGGTTCGTTGAAGGCAGAAACTCTCTTTTTGAGGTTCATCATTGTACCCCACAGTACCTGGCCCATAGTAGGCACTCAGTAAATCTTTCTCAAGAGAATAAGCGGGTCCATGACGATGATGACAACAGTAATATTTATTGAGCTCATAGAACATGCCAGGCCCTGTGCCAGGCTCTGTCACATGCATTCACTTATTTACTTCTCACCATCGCCCTGTTTTATAGAGGAGAAAACTGAGGCATAAGAAAGGTTAGCAACATGCCCAGGGTCACGCAGCTGGTCACCCAAAGTAGAGCCAAACTTCAGCTGTTCAGCTCCAGAGCCTGGAGGCTGGAGGAGTGAATAAATGAGTGAGTTAGCAGATAAAGCACTTAGCACAATGTTCAGCACACAGTAAGCGCTCAATATACGATGGCGATCATTAGTATTTCAATACCGCTGCACTCTCTCCTCCTCTGCACAAAACTATTCTGCATGTCCCTGAGGGTTTCAGCGCCCCGCCAGGCCCTTCCACCCCCATCAGTCTGCCTGTGTCGTCCAAGTTTCTGTGACCAAACTACAAAATATACATGTATAGTCAAAGATGCTGCTCTCCGCGTTAAGTAGCCAGAGAGCTAAATATTTAAAGGGGTTGAGTGAATTATTGACTCCCCTCTGCAGTGGGTTCTTGGTTTTGGTCCCTCCCTGAATCACAATTGTCCTTCAGCCCCAGCTTCCTCTCCTCCCTGAGTCCAGCATCTGCCTCCCTCACCTGCCCTCCAGAGAGGCTGGAGCCTTGACATGGGGCATCCAGGCAAGAAACGGGATCCGCCCATGGGGTCGCATCTGTGCAGCCAGGGGTCTTGTCCACCCAGAACCACGAGGGGCCACCGGGGCTTCCTATCTCTCAGTGGCTGGTGAACGTGCGCTGGCTGAATGTTGGCTAGTTTCAGTTGATTTCAACTCCAGAAACATTTAATGGCCACCTACTGTATGCAAAATCACCAGAAATTACCATTTATAGAAAACTTTCTGTTCTTCGTGTACGTGAATTAGTTGAATCCCGGACCTTCCACTAGCTTGGCAGCTCAACACCTCGTAAGTTGCTTATCCTCTATGTGCCTCACTTTTCTCATGTGTAAATTGGGTAGACTACTAGCACTCCTTTATAAGATCGTTGTAAAGGGTCAAATGAGTGGTCGGGTCACCCTTTAAAAAATTACTGTACTGAACTCTGATCATCCTTGACCTGCTCTACTTTTTTCCCCCTTTCTCGTAGCACTTAGGACTTTCTAACAGACTATAAACTTTGTTATTGTTATTATATATATAATTTATTGTCGGTCTTTCCCCTACTGGAATATGAGCTCCACATGACTAGAGATTTACCTGTTTTATTCATAGGTATATCCCAAGTACCTAGAACAGTGCCTGGCCCATAGTGTGTGCTCAGTAAACTTTTATGGAAGAAAGGGAGAAAGGCCTAAATAGTACTGTAACCACTAAAAATGTGTTCGCCTACCATGACTATTATGCTATTAAAGCCTCCCCACACCATGCCTATAGGAAGGTGCTGTCATTATCTCTACTTTACAGAGAAGGAAACTGAGGTCCAGGGAGAGACTTGGAAATTCCTTGTCTTCAAACAGCTATGACCAAGGGGATAAAGAACAGGACACTCTTCTCTCTTGGGAGGGACCCCCCTGAGGGGAGTGACAGCCTTAGAAACCAGTCTTCCTGATCACCACTTCTATGATAGACCCACTGCGTGTGTGTGTGGGGGTGTATTTTAGCCCCAGCCCAGCTCAGCCTTCTGGGTGCAAATATTCCCCATATTATAGATGGACATGCTGAAGTTCAGAGGCTTTTCAATGACTCCCTGCAGAAAGGATTTAGTCTAAACCTCTTCACCTCCTGGACTTTGCACTCTCAGGCCCACCCGCCTCGCTCAGCTCATTTCATCATCCCTGGGCACTCCCCACACAATGATTATCCCTGGGGCTGGACCTTAGAGATCTCAGGGTCCACCCCGAACTCTCTAAGGTCCAGCCCCAGGGATGATCACTGATCTACCCCCAGAGCCCGCTACCATGCCTGGTGCATAGTAGGCCCTTTCTAAATGAATGGGATCTTGCCCTAGCTCATCTGGATTTCCCACAATTCATGCTGGAATTCAGACCCAGGTTGGCTGGGAAGCTACCACCTCTGAGTTTCAGCTTTTAGAGGTGCATTCATGGCTGAGAAGGATGGGAGGCAAGTCCTGGGGTGTGTAGACCATGTTGTCAGGCTGAGATCCCGAGGAAGGGCATTGCAAGTGGAGTGGATAGACTGCATGGAGGTTAAGAGCCAGAAAAGGGCAGGGTTAGATTAAGGAACGAGGGCAGCTTGGTGTGGCCGGGGTGGAGGTGTACGTCATACACATTCATCTGGGGACTGGAGAGGGAGGTTGCGATCAGACTGGGGGAGGCTTTGAAAGCCAGGTACGAAAATGGGGAACCCTTGCTGAGGTTTAATCAGAGCTCTGCTTTACTAGTGTCACTCTGGCCAGGGCAAGATGGGAATGAGATCCAGCTGACTGGATATTCTCCTCCTCGGGGTGTGCTGACCTAGGACAGCAGGTGGGAGACAGAAGGAGGAGAGATCATGTGCAAGGGAGACGGGGAGATGGGACTTGGGGGCTGGCTGCCGGCAGGGGCAGAGGCAAGTGAGAGACACCCATGCCACTTCCTGGAGCCAGGCGCTTTGGTCCCCGTGGTCAAGGATAAGGAAGGGACGATCATCTCAGAAATCGCAGAGGTCACCTCCAGCCTGACCTCCCCCCTGGCTGCTGCCAGGTGATGATTCATTACACATAAGAAAGGGGGGAAGGAGACAGCAGCAGTAAGGACCCTGAAGCAGGAAAGGATTCCAAGTAAATGGGTCCTTTGATCATTGGATGAATCTCCGCAAAGGCTTGTTAGCTCCAAGAAGATTAAGTGGGGAAGATAATGAGAAATTTTCAGGTAGTAGGTGCAGCATCCGAGGTGACAACCCAGTTTAGTCAGATTCTTAATCAAGTCGAATCCCTGCCTTGACGCTATTTGCAGAGTCTCCTCCATGATGCCGAGTGCTTCGCTGTCTACGGTCTCCAGATTTCCAGTCGTTAGAGGTATTTATCTCCATGCGATTTAATTAAAGTCTAGTGTTTAATGACACAATGTGGGCTAATTATTTCTTGTTGGTTGTTGAGAGTGGGTTTTTTTTTTTTTCTTTTCCCTCTCCCCCCTTTTCTCAACAAAGCAAAAGTCTTGTTATTTCATTTGGCAAAGGAAAGGTGGAAGACAGGGCCTGGTCTGGGCTGGGTTGAACTGGTGACAGATCAGATGTTGAGGCTTCTGAGAAAAGCAGGGAGGTGGTTTGTCCCTTGGATCCTCGATGCTGGGCTATGTGTCCATATCATTCAGGGGATAAGCCCTCTCTCTGTAGCCTGTGAAAAACAGCACAGCCTAGGCACCCAGGGAACACTCATGAAATGTTGGCCTGCACTGGGTCACTATTTTTGTTACATTGCACATTGTCATCAGCTGGTCTACACATATGCGGGGAGGACGGGGTCCCACCAGGGCGTAGCAGTTCACAGATAAAATCCTAGCTCTATTGCTAGAATCCCTGGTGGTTTTATTCTGAGTCTTTGTCAATGCAGGCCGTGTATTGAGGGGAAATTCTAGACTGGAGAGCAGTTTAGTCCCCACCTGGAGCACTAAAGCCAGAGACAACTGACCCATCCTTAAGGAGGTGGTCCAGTCACCTGTGTCAGGGGATGGAGAGAGGGGTTGGGCTCCCAGACAGCCTGCAATGTCCACCCTGCCACCTTGGGAGGGTCTTCCACTCTCACAGCCTCAGTTTCCTCATCTGTACAAAGGGACCAGGAAACCCAGTGAGGATTAGAAGAGATAAAACATGACAGACCCAAGCCTCTGCTTGGCACATATGCCTGGTTCCACGATGAACAACTTGCATGACCATTATTATCTCTGCTCACAGAAGTACGTGGCCAAAGGGCAGAGCCTAGAAGTTTATGCAGTCGGTGTTTAGGGGGTCAAGGGGGTTTTCTAGGGTGAGGGCAAGAGCTACCGTAGAGGGAAGAAGCACCCTCACCAATGTCTGGGGCTGATGGTGGCCAGATTCACCCTATTCAGGGGTAACTGGTGAACCCAGTGGGTGAGCAGAGCTCACCTCTAGAGAAGGAACAAAGATAACCTCCAAGGAAGACGGCTGAGATAAAAGTGCATCCATGGATCGGTGAGCCTGGCATGGGGGTACACTGAAGCTTGAAGGGTCTCTGGGTGACCGGGGTGGTCCCAGGTCTTTCAGGCAGCAAAGAACTAAGGAGCAGCACTTCCTGCTGCTGAGAATGGGGCTCAGCTCCAGACACCAGCAGGCAGATGGGACAGGATGGTCCCCTCAGATAGCCCAGGGACAGATGCAGCTTTCAGGAGCTGGTGCAGGCAGAGGCAGGTCTGGGAAGGTGCTGAGTCTGGGAGCCCAGGGCTGCTGGGACATGCCAGTTGGGCCACAGAGAACAGAGGTCCGGAGCACGGGCTTTGGAGTCTAACTGGGCTGGAGACCTGGTCCTTCCACGAACTCAAGCAGCTCATGTGACCAACCTGAGTCCCATTGCCACATCTGTCAAGGGGGACAGGACTAGGACCTGACTTCACCAGATTGGAAGGAGGGTTGAATGGAATAATACGTGCCTGATACAAATGAAGTGCTTAGTATATTTGTAGTTACTTTTGTTGCTAGTGGATCAGGGCACTTTGGATACTAAGACCTCATCTATGGTAGCCCTGAACCAGGACAAAAAGAGACGTGTTCTGTTGACCACCTGTGGGTTTTGAGATGCCACAGGGACTCGATATTTATTTCCCTCAGTTCCCTCAATGAGGCCAGATGTCTTCCCATCGCAAAGCAAGAACCCTTGTGAGAGCCTTTCTTGCCCTCATGATGAATGTCATGTGGCCCCGGAGAGGGGCCCAGGGGTCACTGTGCCCACTGTCCCCTTTGAGGAAAGATGCCCCGAGAGAGCTTTTCTGCAGAGTGGCTGTGGCCTGTGCCCTGAGCATGGAGACCCTGCTATAACCCCAGTCATATCAGGTAGAGTCAAGGTCAGTGCTCAAGTCTGCAACAGAAGCCTGTGTCCTCTGCAGAGACTTGGGAGGGTGGGAGGGATGCCCAGGAATGATGCTTTATTCCAGGTGGAAACGAACAGTACAATCTGCTTCTCTCTTCTAGGGCTCTAGTTGCAGGGGGTCCCAGAGAAAGTAGATCATTTTAGGTATTTTGGAACTATCGCTGAGCATTTGTTTCTGTTTTTCATGAGCCCAGCAAATTCCAGAACCCAGCATAATGGTATGGCCATACTAAATCACTGCCATTTCTGTCTGTGCAGTTACCCCTGCCCTCATGTCACCAAAGCCAACCTGGATGGGACTCAACCTTGAAGCCCTAGAAAGCCAAATTGATAGAGTGCCTGTGATGTACCAGGCACTGTGTATAAGACCAGCTCCTGACCTCCAAGGAGCTCCTGCCTAGTGGGAGATGGACACCCAGGCAGACCACTAAAATGGCATGTGAGAAGCGCTAAAGTAAAAGCAGGCCCAGAGGGAGAGCAGGGGACTGGGCCTCCCTGGTGGTCAGAGAAGTGTTTGTGAGAAGGTGACGTTGGAAATGGGTCCATGGGAGGAAGAAGAGCATCCTGGGAGAGGGAGCCCTGTGTGTAAAGGCAGAGGGGTGAGAGAGAGTGGTGGGTTCCGGGGCTTATATGGAAGGTGTGTGATGCATGAAGGCCAGGAGAGGAATGGTGGACAAGGAAACCAGAGCAAAAGACGAGACTGTCTTACAATGTCTTTGCTTAGGATCGGGAATGCAACCCACAGACAGAGACACCCTGGTGAATGTCATCTTCTCTTGAGCTCAGACAATGCCCAGATGCTAGAAACTTAGTGAAGACACATTTGGGCCTTGGGAAAACTTCTGAAGGGGGTGGCCACAGGTGACTGTCCCCTGATGACCCCTCCCCCTCCCATCCCCTGCCCAGCATGGAGGCCTTGGCCTGGTGTCAACCACAAGGAAAGCAAACTGATGGAGACCAGCTCGCCAGGTACCCCGGAGTTTCGAGGAGTTGGGCTCACCCTTCCTGCTGCAGAGGAGAGACTTGGAAAATCACCCAACAAGGTCTGAAAAAAGTAAGGAAAAATGGAGATCTGAGGGGCTCTGGGACTCGGAAGCTGCAGCTTGAAAGGTTTTATGGGAGCTTCTGCCAGGAAACAGGTATCTCCACTGACACTTGCCAAGGCATTTTCTCCAGTAACAAGCTTCTTTATTCAACCAAACAAAGAAACCATCTCACACGGAGGAGTGAGGAGAGCTGTCAGATGCTGTTCTGGGGAGAAATGAAAGACGCTTTTGCAGAAGCTAAAGCACATAAAAGCTAAGGTCAAGACAGAGGCCCCACTCTTCTGGCTGCTTTGCAGCATGCAGGACACTGAAGACAGCCAGCCCACCAAGTGATACCTCTCTCGGGGCTGTGGGATGTGCTGGCCGCTAGGGAAGGAATTTGACCAGGCAAGAGTGGTCCCCCCTTGAGCCTCGGCAGTCCACTGGCCATCCCTGTGGCCTATACCGCTCAAGATTCTTTCTCTGAGTGATGAAATGAGTCTGTTCCACTCCCAAACTCAAGTCTTCCCAGCTTGGGTGGGAAGGCAAAGAAGAACCATCAGCCAACCCAAAGGCTGGTCCTGAGACCCGAGTTACCTTTGCCCTTCTCACTGTTTTTAACATTCCCACCTCTCTTTCTTACATATGATCATCCACAGAGCCCTGCCAATGCTTGGAGACATCACTGTTCTTACCTGGTCACAAGGGGGACCCACGCTGTCATCATAACAATAAAAACGACATCCACGAACATGGCAGAGGTTTTGCCATTTACAAACTTTGCCCATCCCTGGTAGCGCTGTCCGTCACAGAAAACTGGATCAAAGCATCAAGGAAATTTTTTTCTCCCCCTATTTACAGATGAGGGAATGGAGCTTCAGGTGATTGAGTTACTTGCTCAAGGAGACACTGCTGATAAGAAGTCGAATCAAGACTCAAATTCAACTCTGACCTTTTGCCAGTCTCTGACTGTTTCCATCTCAACTCTGTAAGCGCAGTGCGGTGGCCTTGTTGCTAGATTTTAGCATCGGGGGAAAGCCCAAGGGCCATTCTGAGCCAACCAATAGGGAGAGAGCTCATTCAAAGGGCAAAGGTTGCTTCTCTGCTTATTTCAGTCTGGCCACCTGAGTATGTATGACGCCTGTGTCTTCCGATGCCACAGTCATTTCAACATTTGCTTTAAAAGTCTCCTCCTGCCACTTCCCTAGCTGGTGACAAACTCTTGAATCAGAGAGAACTGAGTGTAAATTTTGGTGCCTCCTCTTCCTAATTCTGTGACCTTGGGCAAGTCCTTTAACCTCTCTGAGCCTCAGATTCCCACTGCAAAATGGAGAGAATAATGGTGTTTACTACAGAGGAATGGTGTGGGAATTTCACAAGGTAATGTATATGAAGTTCTTAGCAAAGTGCCTGGCACATAATAAATGCTCAATAAATGGTAGCTACTATTAATGGAATGATGGTAATGTTGACAAGGATTGTATTGGTTAACCATTGCTCCATATCAAACAACAAAACTTCAGTGGCATACAACAATGGCATTTAATCAGTTCATCAATTAGTTGGCTGGGACTTGGCTGATCTGGCTGGACTCAGCTGGAGCTGCTGGGCTCCATGTGGCTCTCATCTTTTTCCTGGGCCCATGGCAGTGGTAGAGTCAAAAGAAAGAGCACAGGCTGAACTGCACAAGTGCATTTTGAGTCTCTGCTTGTGTCATATCTGTTTGCCTTCCGTTGGCCAATGGCTGAGCCCCAGCTCAAGAGACAAGTACACCCAGGCCAAGATGCATGCCCAAGAGTGTGGATAATCCTCTTACTGGCCAGGGAGTGAAGAGGCAGACCTGTAACCCAGTCTTCCACAATGAACAACTCAAGTGGACTTCTTTTGACTTTTACCCACTCACACAAGTACAGAATTAAGATTGTGATTAAGTGGAAACAGTTCCTTATCTTTGTCACTGGGATTTTTCCTAAAAGGTTGTAAATCTTCTAAAACCTAGTCAAGTGAGATTTCTTGTCTCTACATATAACTCATGTATCGTTAGGCAAGTACGTGTTTACAAGCATAGGTGCATACCTTGTGAATATGAAGGCATTTTGTACGTGTACATGGAGACCAAATAGCCAGGATAAGAAGGCTACTTGGAACTAAACCATATAAGGAACAGTTAGAAGAGCAATGTAAATTCACAAAAACTACTAGTAGGTATATGAGTTAGGTTCCAACACTTTGGAAAGCAGCTAGGAATCATCTAAGTTGAAGATACCTATATCCTCTGATTTGAGAGAAACTCAGGTATATGACCAAGGCACATGTACCAGAATATTTATAACAGTGTTGTGTGCCAAAATCCAAAGCTACACACATTCTAAATGTCCACCAACAATAGAATTGATAAGTAAATTGTAATGTATTCGTACAGTAGAATACTATAACCACAAGGAAAAGAAATGATGTCTAGCTACAAGCAACAACGTGAGTGAATCTTATAAACAAACTGTGAATTAAAATAAACAAGGCACAAAAAAGTACTTCCATGACTCCATTTACACGAAGTCCACAGACAGGCAAAACTAAACTATATTGTTTAGGGATGGATATGCAGGTAATAAAGCAATAAATAAAACAGGGAAATTATTACCATAAATGTCAGGATGGTGGTTCCAGCTGGGTAAGGAGAAGAGATAATCAAAGAGACACACAGGGTCTTCATGAGATGGCAAAACTCCAGCTCCTGTCCTGGAAGGAGTTTTATGAGACTGCTTTAGAGTTGTTTATTAAACTGTACATTTATATTTCATGCACTTTTCTGTATGCAGTATTTCACCAAAAGATATGTTTTCTTAAGGACAGCTAGGAAGTAGAGGTGTTTAGTTCAGAGAAGAGAAAACATGGGATGAATGCAAAACCTGTCTTAAGGATATTTGGGAGATCAGGATATAGACAGGAGACCTCCAGCTTTTTACACAGTCCCAAAGGAGGAAACGGTCAGGATCAGAGAGGGACAGGTTTTGACTCAAGATAAGGAAGAATTTCCAGTCATCTTCAATGTTCAAAGGTGGAGTGCACTTTGGAGGAGGAGATAGATTCCTTTTAATTTAACTGAAGGACTCAAAGTCACAGAAACTTTGGCAAAGATCTTAGAGGATGAGTCAGTGTCACAGAGGCCCGGACCAGGGAAGTCTGAGGTTGACCAACTCCAGGAGGTATGGGCAGCATGGATGAGTAAGGCTTTTGTAGTCAGCAAGACCTGAGGATGACACCCTAGTTCTACCACTAATGAGCTAAGTGACCTTGGGCAAGTTACCTGACCACTCTGATCTTCTGTTTCCTCAATTGAAAATGATGCTGCAGGTAAATTGTCTAGCACAGGTGCCTGGCACTTAATAAGTCCTTGATAAGCCATGGCCATATTATTAACTTAAAAAAAGCTTCTTCCAAATTAGAGATTATGAGACTGTCCACCTCCGTGAGTATATACGTTGTATTAGGTTTTTGTTGCAATAAAGCTGTGTAACAAACCCACATTGCAATGGCTTTTACAAAACCAAGCATTGGCTTTATGCTCACGGGTCTGTGGGCCAGTTGCAACTCAGCAAGGCCAGGTTCCAGGCTTCAGGCTCTAGCTGTGGGTTGGATTCAGGTCTGTTCCACAGATCTCTCATCCCGAGACCACACAACCTGGGGCATGCCCTGTTCATGATGGAGGGTGGGAAGTTTGCTGAGGACACTTGGAAACACACAATGCCTCTCCATCACTTTCTCTCACATTTCATTGGCCCAAGCAAGTCACATGGCCACACCCAGAGTCAATGCTGCAGGGGTGGCTGCAATGCCATTCTACTGTAAAGTCACATGGCAAAGGGGAATGCGGGTCAGTGAAACATTAGGAGCAAGAATTCTATCTACCAGATGCATGCATGTGAAATATTTGAGTAATTCTGCTCAAGATGGAAAGAATGTATTTTTTAAAAAAATCTTCTTTGAGAACCGTGAAGCTATAAAATATGAGGTTCAAAAACCTCAGCCTAGCAGTGAACAGTGAAAATCTAATTTTTCCATTTTATTGGCTTGTATAATAAGATCATTGCATAGCTGATTAGTTTTAATGCTCCACGACATGTCGTTGAGGAGATAAAGTCAGAGCTCAGGGGGCTTTCTTCCTAATTCTGGTTCTCACCTGTTGACCAAAAGACCCTTAAGACTCTCCTAGTCCTGGTTGAAAATTGGTTTCACCCTTTTTTCCCTAGGGCTCCTTGGCAAGTTGAGATTTCTGTTTAAGGATCTGTTTTGTCTCTTTGTCAAGCAGAGGTGTTTACAGAGGAGGCCACCGGTGTCTGGGCTTCGGTAGGGCAAGAAGCCAGGGGCAACCAAGCTGAATGGTCCCGTTCTCCTTTGAAGAATTTTAAGCAGCTCCACCAGGACCTAGCCCAGTGGGAATCGCCTCCCCCTCTGTAAACATATCCTCACAGAAATGGTGCTTGGGGTGCATCTCTCCTGCTACTGCGTCTCATCTCAGATTCACTTCCAGATGTGCCGGGAGCAGAGCAGATCGGGTGGGCTCGCCTCTTCGGTGCGGGCTGGGTCTCTGGAAAGAACTAGGAAGCCTGGCCTGCAGGTGGAGCAGGAAAGAGAGAAAAGAGAGCCACGCAGCCTTGTACAAATCAAACGCTGCCCCACAGGAGGGAGGTAGGAAGCCTGGAATAGAACTGATGGGAGTGGACCAGTTAGTGGATCTGCCACCAGCTTTCCGTGGGAGTTAAAGGTCACTTTGCTCCTCTGTGCCTTGTCTCCAAAAAGGGCTGGAGTTGAGGACCCCTAAAGTTCCTTTCAGAGAAGTACAGAGTACAGTGCTTAAGAGAGAAGACTCCAAGGCTCAGCACACAAAGCTCAGATACTGTCTCCGAAGCATGACCTTAGGCAAGTTATTGAAATGCTCCGTGCCTCAGTTTCAGTTTCCTCCGCAAAAAAAATAACCATACCACCTCTCCGGGTTGCCGCAAGGAGGAAATAAGTTAACTTGTCTGTAGTGTTTGGAGCAGTCCGTGGTACCGTCCCTGGCATCGTCCGTCAGTGTTACCTCTTGTTACTGTTTTTCCAGCTTAAGATGCTAAAGCACTTGGCTCCTTTTTTTTTTTTTTTTTAACATCTTTATTGGAGTATAATTGTTTTACAATAGTGTGTTAGTTTTTCCTTTACAACAAACTGAATCAGTTATACATATACATATGTTCCCATATCTCTTCCCTCTTGCATCACCCTCTCTCCCACCCTCCCTATCCCACCCCTCTAGGTGGTCACAAAGCACAGAGGTGATCTCCCTGTGCTATGCAGCAGCTTCCCACTAGCTATCTAATTTACATTTGATAGTGTATATATGTCCCTGCCACTCTCTCACTTCGTCACAGCCCACCCTTCCCCCTCCCCATATCCTCAAGTCCATGCTCGAGTAAGTCTGTGTTTTGTTCCCGTCCTACCACTAATCTCTTCATGACATTTTTTTCCCTTAGAGTCCATATATATGTGTTAGCATACGGTATTTGTTTTTCTCCTTCTGACTTACTTCACTCTGTATGACAGACTCCAGGTCCATCCACCTCATTATAAATAACTCAGTTTCATTTCTTTTTATGGCTGAGTAATATTCCATTGTATATATGTGCCACATCTTCTTTATCCATTCATCTGTTGATGGACACTTAGGTTGCTTCCATGTCCTGGCTATTGTAAATAGAGCTGCAATGAACATTGTGGTACATGAGTCTTTCTGAATGATGGTTTTCTCAGGGTAGATGACTTGGCTCCTTCTTGAAACGTGATTTATGCGTCCAGGCTGTGAGCGCTATTAGGTTGACTACGTGAGTGTATAGTATATGGGATGGGGGAAGCATTTAAAAGCACGATCTGTGCAGAGATGCCGAGCAAGGTGGCAACTGGAAACGATTCGGAAATAAGGTGCGGACATGACTAAAGTTCTGAAGCATGGCACTCCCTGGCGAGAGAGGCAGAGAGTGGATTATTTACAAGGGCAGAGGCGGAGAGGTTACAGAGAAGAATTCCCAGGCACCAGCTCTTCCGGTACAGTGGGAAACTTTGGGGGTGAGAGCCCAGCTGAGCTTCTGGCTAATTACATAGGCAGCAAAGAGCTGGTTGAGTTTTCACGCACCTGGCAGAAGAGTGTCCATCATTATCTTGCCTCTAAGATTTAAAGCCAGGTGTGAGGTTTTCTCTCTCAAAGTTCCCTTCACTCCTTAGACCTCCCAAAATAGGACATGAAGGTAGAAATCAGGTTCTCCGAGACCACCTATCTGGGGGAAATGTAGAGAGAAACTTTAGGGAGAGTCCAGGGAAGTTTAAAACAACACACTGTGTTGGGCGTGGCCTTGAATACGTGAGCCAAAGCTTCCCACCTCATCATAAGGGGATGGGATGAGAACACAGTTCCTGATAACCACCGCTTACGTTAGGCAGGCTCTGACCCCAAAGTCACGGTGTTCTGACATCTGATGACCTTAAAAGTAATTGAAAAAGCAAAATTCAGTCAATAGGTCACCTTCTGTCTCCATGATACTGGACTTCCCATCTAATTTTTATTTCCTGAGTTGGACAGGGACTTGTAACTTCTGGATCGATGTTAGAACTAGCAGAACAAAGCAATGCAGGGACGGGACCATCAGATGATTCAAGGTCGAGAGACCCATCTCCTAGTCTTGGAGGTTTGGGGACAGTTTCCATCTGACCAGGGAAACCACGATTGAGGGACTGTGATTCTGGACAGCTGCATGGCTCTGTGGTCTGGGACTTACATTCTTAGACTTTGGTTCCAAAGCAGGGCCCTCTGTCAGTCAGGGTGGGATGGGTAATGCTGCAGTAACAATGAGCCTCAGCCTCAATGGCTCACACTGACAAAGTCTGGTTTCTTTCTCCTGCTTTATGTCCACTGCAATGGGGACTTGACACTGCCTCTTCTTCACTCCGGGCCCCAGGCTGATGGAATGTCATGTCGACATGCACTTCCACTATCACTGCAGCAGAGGGAAGGCAATTCTGGAGGGTCTTGCACCAGCCAATAGGGGCTCCCACCCAGAGGTGACACACATCACTTCCCCTGACAACTCAGTGACTCCACAGCCACATGGGGGTCAGGAAATGCAAACCTGCATGTGCCCGTAAGGTGAGAAGGGACATATCTGATGAGCAACAATAATGACCACAACCCGCTTCTGAGCCCCCAGCCTCAGCTACTTCACTCTCTGCCAGGGTCCATCCCCCTTCTCCCCACCTGGAGCGACATCCTTGGTGTGTGTGTGTGTGTGTGTGTGTGTGTGTGTGTGTGTGTGTGTGTGTGTGTGTGTGTGTGAAGAGAGAGAGAGAGAGAGAGAGGGAGAGAATGCAACCCTCAGCTCTTCCCTCAAGAAACAAATGACTCTCTGACATCTGCAGCCCATTTTCAAGGTAATTCAGTCCCTGTAGACTTTCTTATTACACGCAAACCAATATTATTATTGTTTATCATTTATACGACACAGCAAGTATATGCTATTCTCCTTCCTGCTTAAGATTGGCCCAGCTGGGCTCTGGTTTTCCATCCTCACTTCCTTCATTCTCACCCCCTGCCCTTGGGCTCCCCTCCCTGCTGCACCGATGTCTATGTACCACCCTCCACCCCAGTCTCCCTGTCTGCCCTCCACACCCTCAGCTGTGGAGCAGTTCCCAGGCAACCTCTCCTTCCTAGGACCGGCAAGTTAGCAGCCCAGACAGGAAAGGGAGCGAGTCAACTCATATGTGAGCACCTGCTGTTTGCACAGCACTGTGTCGGGTTATACACCCGTGTGACCATCCTCAGACAGAGCAGGTAAAGTGGAGACATTCACACACGCGGCACATGAGTCACACTTGGCAGAAGAGAAAGCTCGGAAATGAAGCAGCCCCTCTACGAGCATAACTGATCAGTGTCTAGGATCTTGGAGGTGAGAAGAGTTTCTGGAAGGAGGTGAGTGGGGCTTTTGGAAGGAGCCCTGGGCTTGGAGATTGATGCTGCCTGTTCCCACCCATGTGAACTTGAGAAGTACATTACCTTCCCAAGCCTCTGTTTCCTGGACTGGGACATGGGGTCACTATTTCTGCCCTGCCTGCTAGGACAGATGAGAAAATAGCACTGATCTAATAACATGAAGCATCCCAGCTTCAAGTCCCTCAAAGGCAGAGGGTTTGGGGCCGCTGCTCCTTTGGAACATCAATTGCTCAAAAAGCATTAGTATCAGTGGGATCGGGTGTCCCCCAAAAGCCAGCAAATCTATTTTTGGAAGGTCATGAGCTAGTAGATCGATGGCCTCATCGCAAGGCTGCCTTTGGGATTCACAGAACGGCGTCGTTTACAGCTCCGTTCATTTGTCCAACAAGCACTAAGCAGATGCCCACTCTGGATCAGATCACTTTAAGCAGGGGAAGTCAGAGGCTGCCCTCCTGGCTCTTACAATCTAGATAAAGGAGATGGACAATAAACAAGAAGGCGAATAAACATGACAATTTCAAATAAAGATACAGATCATAAGAAGACCAGCAGGCTTGTGCAATAGAGCGTGGCTGCCCGTTTCATATAGAGCTTTATGAACTGTGTGTTCATTACCAGGCGCTCTGCCCAGCCCCCCACCTTTCCCAGCCAGCCCACTTGGATTATTAGCCATCGCCAGGCCTTCACCAGAAACTCAGCTCCTCAAGAAAGACTCCCACAATCGCCCCCAGCTGGAAAGCATCCCTCCCACCTTGAAATCTGCCCCTCTCTGTGTACTCTTCTTCTGGATTTCGGAGCTGCCTTTTTAAAATCCTCATAGCCCGATGAGCAGGCATCATACCCATTCTACAGATGAGGAAGCTGAGATGCAGAGAGGTGAGATAAATATCCAGATGCGGACTACCACAATTGCCACTGTGATCACAATTCTATACCAGCATCAACACCTTCATCCTTTCCTGGGGTATCACAACCCCAGCCATTGTAAGAACTTATCCCCATCGCCATATCACCGAAAATTCTTGACCACTACTCACAGCCGTCACCCCATCACCGCTCTGTACCCCGACTAATTTAACAATGTGTGCCAATCACAGGCAAAACCTTCCAGGTTTGCTCCTTTTTTCTCTCTGCCTCACCTCCGGGGACAGGGAACCCCGGATGGCATGTGTACTGATCCTCTGTCATATGTGGGACACGTTGACCCAACTGATGGGCCTTGAAGGAACTGGGTAAGTTGGGTATGACCACGGGGTGGTGGTACTTCCAGGTAAGTGGTGCCTTCTCCTCCACCCAGGATGCCATGCCCAGGGCCCTTGGCCTTTAGCGCCTCCCCCCCTCAGCAAATGGAGTAGTGGGGTCCCAGGGCCCATCAGTCTCGATGGCCCTTCTTTCTCCCCCCCATCACCTTTGCACTGATTCTTGTGTCTGATTTCCATGTTCCTCTCCCCTTCCCGACTACCAACCTCTCAAGGGCATGGGCTCTGTCTTTTTCATCTGCCTTCCCAGCATGAGGCTCGGAGCCTGGAACCTAGCAGCCATCAGAGAATGTCTATTGACCTGGGATGTTGAAACAGGAGAGAACATTTGCTCATCAGGCCCCTGTAGATCCGGCTGGGCATCGGTGCTTTCTTCCAGGAGAAACATCTTACCTGGTGGAAGCTCCTGCTTGGGGAGGCCCAGGTTATGGCCAGCTCTGCCACGCTTGGCAGCGGGTAGGGGGGGGACCTTGTGTCAGCGGAGGAAAAGAGGTCACTTACCAGCCTGCCTGCTGCCACCTGAGCCTCGCACTTATTCCTTGTTCAATGAGGTGTTGTTTTCAAATGTGTTTACCAAGGAATCGGTGTGGGTTTTTTTTTCTATCTCCTTTTTTGTTTTTATTCCTCTCTCTGGCTGAAGGGCCCAGCTGCAGCTGCTATAGCAGCGGGCAAAAAACTGGGATAAGGGTGTGCTGGCAGGCCAACCTCAGAGCTGCCGGGCTTCCCTGGCTCTCCCAGTTCTGCCAATGATATGGCTGTTACGGCCACTATCCTCGCTGTCCTTTCACTGAAGCCACCACCAGAGCAGGGCCAGGCCCCTTGCCCTGGGGCCCAGGGATCATGGCTATTGTGCACAGAGATTCTCAGACTCTGCTTTCTCCCTTGTCCCAGCCTCCCCACCATCTGTGTTCAGGCCGCCCCTACCCTGGAGGCATCGTTCCTCCAGGAAGCCCACTGGGATGAGCTCTTCCTTTCTACCAGGCACCAATGCCACCTGTTACTCCCTTCTAAGCGCCCCAGGGGCAGGTAAAATGTCTTGTGCACGGTACCTTCAATCAGAACTTTCTGGATGCCTCCTGGGTTTCAGGCTCCAGAGGTGTGATGGTAAACAAGACAGACATGGTTACTTTCCTCAACAAGTTTCTGACTAATTGGAGAGAAAGAGGTGGGAGAAGCACACAGATAAGAAAATAACTGTGAATGATGCTAACGGTTATAAAGGAAACAAAAAGGATGTGAGGACAGAGACTGTGAGGCCGGGGGAGGAACCTCACGACGGGGAGACGTCTGTGAGAGTGTCTCTAAGGCAGGACATTTGATCTGAAACCTGAAGGATAATGAGAAGCTCATTGTGGAAACACTGGAAGCGGGATGGCGGGGGTTAACTCCGGACAGTGGCCAGCGGCCCATGGGGGAGAGTGAGGAGGAGGGGTCGTAGGAGACAGCGTGGGGGTGCTCAGTAAGAACCTGCACTGGGACACTCGGGAGGACTCTAGGCAGAGATCTAAAAGGACCCCCCCCATTGTACCCCCAGGGCTCATGGCGGGCACTCAGGGAATATCTGGAGAATAAATGAGGACGAGGCTTTGTTGGTTACTTGTAGATTTCCACTCACTCCCTGTCAGCTTTCCTATTCTATTAGGAGGTCATTTTGACGCTAGGTAAGGGACCGGGCCTGTCTTTTCATCAGAGCCTCTGAGATCTGGTCCCTCCAAGTAGGCGGAGTGTGGATTGATTGATGCCCTGCGGAGCCTTCAGCCAGCCTCCCGGCCCCTCCTCCCTCTCTCCCCTTGCTCCCTTTCCTCCCCATCCCTGAAAACTGCCGATGGGCCCTTCTGCTTCTCCCATTCCCAGAGGCTGGCAGCTCCCAGAATGTCAATATGGACACTTCTGCAACGTCGGGCATGTACAGAACCTTCTCTGCACACACTGCAATTACAGCTTCAATTGCATCTGGAGCCTGACTGAAACAAGCATGTGTAGTACATACAAGTCTTCGGAAACAGACACGCCTGGCTTCAAATCCCACTCCACTTTCTAGCTGTGTGACCACTGTCAAGTCACTCAATGTCTCTGAGCCTGTTTCCTTGCCTATGGGATGGGTGTTTTGGAAGCCTTAGCAGAGTGTCTCACTCTTGGCAAATGCTCCCATCAATATGTCAGTTATCATTCTAATGACCACTGCGGACAGGTAGGTAACCCTCGTGGCAGTCCTGCCAGGAGGATACTGTTATCTCCACGTTACAGATGTGGAGAACGAAGTCAAAAGATGAAACCACCTGCCCCAGGTAACTCAGAGATGGAGATGGGGTCTCGCTTTAGGTTTGCTGACTCTGGGGCCCACACCATTCCCACGAGGCCCTAGCTCCCACCGTAACGGGAAAGCAGTTCTCTCTGGGGGGATGTGAGCTGCAGCTCCCAAATGCCACGTATTCTGGAGCGTTCCTTAAGGGAACACATTCTGCCCGGACTCCCAGAGGGCCATCTTTTCTTGATTGTTTCCCAGCTGAGTCCGCTGTACAAGAGACAGAGCAGGCGGGGCCCAGGCAAGAGCTGGAGAAGCCGTCTGCTGACAATAACACATTTTTACCAAATTACCAACTCCCAGCATCTCCCATTAGCGAGCAATTCTTGCAAGGCAGACACGCTAACAAGATGCTTCTGAACTCCTGTCCACATCTTCCACTGCCAACGGGGGAGGCATGAAAGCTGCTGCTGGGGGGAGCTGTGTTCTTAATTACTGAGTGAGGGAGGAGGGTAGCCGGAGAAGGGCTTCTTCGTCCTTTGCAGATCCCTAATGAACCTTTTAACACGCTTAAAAAAGTAAATGAAGAGAAAATTTGTAAAAAGCTCTTTTTCAAGATTTTGGCAGGTTTGATCAGTGGTTTTGAAAGCCTTAGACAGCCACTTAATTGGTGGGCCCCCTTGACAGCTGGTGAATAGAAGTAGGGAAGCAATGGACCACACTGGCCTTTTTCTCTTCTGTGTACCTTTTCCAAGATATCTTGTTGGCCCCAGACTTGCTGACCGCCCCCCATCTGCTGCCCACTGATACAGCCGTGCTAGGCAGGCAGATGGACATAGTGAACTTTCAGATTATGAAAGTTCTTGCAGGATGTTGGAAGCGGTACCTAGAAGTGCTGAGTCAGAGGGAGTACAGTGGGATGTATGTGGACAAGGCGTACACAGAGCTTACAGGGGGAACTTACACAGTGCACAGTGAAATCCTCTCTGGGGTGACCTGGCTCCCTTGCCTTCAACTCAGACCCCTATCATTAGGAGCAACTCATGGTGTTGCTATAAGAGCCTGGGCTTGGGGGCCAGGCTATTCTGGGTTTGAATGCTGAATCTGCTTCCTTTAAGATGTGTGACTTTTGCAAATGGGGAACTTGTCTAAGCCTCAGGTTCAACATCTATAAGTTGGGGACAATTATACCTACTTTAGAATATTGTTTGTGGTGCAACAGAAACTAACACAGTATTATGAAGCAATTATACTCCGATAAAGATCTATTTAAAAAAATATTGTTAGAAGTAAATAGCTGAATGCCTATGAAGTACATGGGACATAAGAAGTGCTCCAGGGCTTCCCTGGTGGCGCAGTGGTTGGGAGTCCGCCTGCCGATGCAGGGGACACGGGTTCGTGCCCCGGTCCGGGAGGATCCCACATGCCGAGGAGCGGCTGGGCCCGTGAGCTGTGGCCACTGAGCCTGCACGTCCGGAGCCTGAGCTCCGCAACAGGAGGGGCCATGACAGTGAGAGGCCCGCGTATGGAAAAAAAAAAAAAAAAAAAAAAAAGAAGTGCTCCAGAAAGATTAATTTCCCCCATCCTCAGCTTCTACTTGAGTATCAGGAACCATATAAAATTTTAACCATACAAGTAGGGGATGGGAAAACCATGGCTAGGATATATGAAAAACCCAAGGGTTTTAGAAAACAATAAGTATATTGTGAGTCTCCAATAAGATATAGGGACTGAAACAATAATGGGATGTTGACCATATTAATAGAGGTGGAGTAGGCAGAAAGTGGGAAGTGATCATCTTGCTGTACTATATACTCCAGCACTCCCGCCTGGAGAAGTGGCACCACGTTTTGAGCAAGATAACGGCCAAAGGGATTAGGTTTAGAGAGAGTCTGCATAGAGGGACTTGAAATCATACCATGCGGGAGATAGTTGAAGGAACTAGTACTGTGTAGCCTAAGGAGAGACTGGTTGGAGTAGAGGTGATAGATATTTTGTAGCCGCAGATGTCTGACATGTAGTCCCCTGAAAATGGTAACGTTTTTCTGAGTGGTCCTAACCAGAGGGTAGAAATTCCCCCAAACTAAATTTTGGTTAATATATGCATATAAGGAGAATTTTTTTAAAAGTCAGAACCAACCAATTGTGAAATTTTTTGATTTATGCAGCAATATGTGCCAGGCGCTGTCCTCAGTCCTGGGATTAAATAAGTGAACCCATCAAAATCCTCACCCTGAAGGAGGTCACTGTCTACTGGACACGGATAATTCCCTGGACATATAGACTAGTCAACCTCTTAGGCTGCAGTGGGAAGATGCATCAGGTGAAGGCTGGGCTCAGTGACCTTGACATCTGTGATTCCCTCAGTTTCAGTTGACCATTGCCAAGATCTCTGATCCTAGAGGCAACCATCTTGATAAAGAAAGTTTTCCCTCTCTCGGGGTGGAGTCTGAATTACAGGCCAGGTCTGGATTTGAAATCCATGAGTGTGGTGGTAGTAGGGGTTGGTTGAGGAGCAGTTCCATCTACAGTGTCAATATACATAAATATCCATCGAGGTTTTGCCTTTCCAGAATACAGATCCCTTACTCTTCCTAATAGTGCCCTGATTTCCCTGGGGACACTCAGCCTTCCTCTCAGTCCAGCTGGTTTGAGTGGGGTTGTCCCCCTTTTTGATCCAGGTATGGGCATGTGATCCAGGCCTATCCAGTCAGAGCATCTCATCAGGTTCAGGGATGGGCATGTGACCTCAGCTGGGCCAATGGGAGGCCAAAGAGTCACTGCTGGACTTGAGTAGGGGTTGGTGAAAAAGAAGAAGACTCTTGCACTAAGATGGTAGGATGGAAGATTTGAGCCACTGGCAGCCATCTTGGCACCATGAGGGGAGTGCCTGAGAATGCAGTCAACACAAATGAAAGCAGGGCTAAGCAATGGAAAAGAAGAATGATCAATATTTTTATATTTGGACTTATTACATGTTTATGTAAATAAAAACATTTATATTTTTATATTATTCTGTCAGAATTTTTAGGGCCATCTGGATCCAACCAGACCTGAAGCTCTCTCACAAACGTATGTGTTCTGTGGCCTAAAACATCATCTGTGGTGGTTGTTGCTTGAGCCCATTAGAATTAATTTTTTCTATCACTTGCTCCCAAAAGAGTTATTTCTGATGCAGGGGGGTTCTTTTTAAGGTTGTTCCCTCTACTGGCCAACCTCAGATAACCTGATGGGAGGGAACCATTTCAAAAGGAACAGGAGGGGATCCATTAGCACCTCAGAGAGATGCTTCAGGATGGGGAAGAGCTGGGGCGCTGTCTTAGATAAGCGAGGCAGTGAAAATCCAGGGATCCCCAGCTAAGCCAGAAAATGTTTCTCTGTGCACCCCCCACCTCCAGCATCTAATCTCAGCAGACCCTGCTGGTGGGGGTGAGGACGCAAGGATGCAAGGACGAGGCGGGGCTGGGACCCGGCCTCTGCTGCCATCCTGTGAGCTCCCGGAATCCCTGAGCTGCAGGGGCAGCCTCTGGCGTGTCCGCCTCCAGTCAGAGGCAGGGGAAGCAGCCTCTGGCCTAAGTGGGGGAGGGAGGGGGCACCAGGGAGCAGAGGGTGTGGTACTCAGGAGAGAAGGAGGGAGAGGTAGTAAGAGAGTCTGTCTCATTGAGGAGTGGACTGTACGTGATCTGGGAGGCTCTCCAAGTGGGTGTAATCCAGTGATTCACACTGTGAGCTGAGAAATCATGGACGAGAAGGGCGCTCTGCTTTCACCTGTGTTGTATATATCGGGGCTCCACCTAAGGTGTCATTCAAAGGGAAGGGTCCATGGCTCAAAACACAAATGGTTTGAAAACCACTGGCTCCCCTGTGGCTGACAGCTGAGACCCAGAGAAAAGAGCAATATTTTTTGGAGTCAGTGTACACTGAGTCCCCAACAGGACAAAGGAGCAGGTGTCCAAGCTTGAAAGTTGCTGAGGAAAGGCCTTGGGGGAATGTGGCAATGGTATCCCAGGGGATCCCACAGGGACATGGCAGTGACTGGGACCAGGAAAGCTGAGCCCTGGGGACCACAGCAGTCTTAATGGAGGTGAGAGGATCAGAGTGAATTTCCATGGGTTCCTGCCAAATGGAAGTCCCAGCAGAGGATCTTAGAGGCAGGATGCCACATCCTTGGGGTTGCAAGGAGGGTGGGCTCTAGCAGCTGTGTGGGAAGCTCAGTCAGGAAACCAGGGAGATATGGAATATCCCAGGGGCAATTCGTGGGGTCTCATGTGTTACTGATCCCCCCTACAGACTGACAGGCTTGCCTTCCAAATGATACTCTACCTCTCTTTGGCAGCTTTAACAGATCCTGGCTCTGTGCTCCCTGCATGGCTGCAGTCCACCCTTCAGACAGCTGTCTGCACATCTGGGACAGCTGCAGCAGCCAAGTTAGCACCTCTGACGTGCCAAGCACTTTACAGAGTCATTTCGTCATAAGCCTGGAGGTGCAGGAAGGACTCTGATGGGGTTTAGAGAGGTTTCGAGAGAAGAGATGACTTTCCACGTTAGAGGTGGAGCTAGTGGCAGAGCAGGATTGATAAGCAGATTTTCTTGTTCCTATCTGAATATTCAAATCCTTCCCCACTGCTTCCCCTGTCAGCATTCACAGGAGCATGTCTGAGATGAGATGTCTTCCAGAGATGCTTCTTGAGTCTGCAAGAGCACCCTGGAAGGCTTTTGCTGCCATCCTGCTGTCTCAGGCAAAGATGTTCCACTGGTGGGAAGGATTGCTAGTCTATACATTTGGGAAACTTTGAATTAAACCAAGGAAAACAAATTTCTTATTTGTTTGTTTTTCAGGACTTCTCAGATCCTTCACTGATAATGTGCCCTGTAAATCTCTAAGAAACGGACCGGGTTTGTAGTATTTCCTTTTCTCATTGGATCATTTTTATCTGTGGGGCTAGACTCAGCTATGCTGCAGTAACAAACATCTCCAAAGTGTTCCTGGCTTGTGACAACAAAGGTGTATGTCTCACCTGTACTGTGTCTCCACTGCAGGTTGACAGGGGGTGTTTGCTCATGGTTTTCACGCACAAGAGGTGCTTCCCAGAAGGGGGCCCAGAATTCCTGAGGATCTGCACCACCATTTAAATGCTTCAGTCCGGAAGTGATGAATGCCACTTTCACTCACAACTCATTGGCCAGGAAGAGTCACGTGGCCTCACACAAGGACAAGGGGTCCAGGAAGTGCACTGCTGCCCTGTTTCCAGGAAGCACAGAGCTAGAAAATGTGGGAGAGGACCACACCGGGGGTTCTCTGGTCTGCAGATCATCTGCCAACATCTCAGGGGCCCTTGTGCTTGTTAGAGCCCAATTTGGGAAGGCGGCTCCAGGTTATCCAGTGCCCTGGGCTGGACCAGTTGCAGTCCCCCTTTAGATTTCTGGAGTTCTATCTCCCTCCTTCCACCGATGTCCCAAGAGCAGAATTTCCTGTGTCTTCGCTTCCCCTGTTCTCCCCACATTGACGCTTGCCCTTGTCAATTCCTGTTAGACACAGGCTAAGCCCACTTCATGAGCCACCTTCTGAGAAGGAAATCTCCTTCACAGGCGTGCCACGATTGCCTGCCGACAAAGACGCCTGTAATTACCAGGAATGCACAAGGGGATCTGAACCTCTCCATCACCTACTGCAAACAGTCCCCATACGCTCCTGCCTGAGGTATAAATTTAGCCCACCTGAGTCAGCAGAATTGCAGAGAGCCACGGAGTCAGAAGCTGATGCCCATGGAGCCGGCAGTGCAGTTCAGCACAGCTGGGATGAGAAGCCAGGCTGGTGGGGGTCTACCGTGCCCAGCAGTTGGGATCATGTGCATTGGGCAGAAAAAAACTCAGGTATGGGGCTTCCCTGGTGGCGCAGTGGTTGAGAGTCCGCCTGCCGATGCAGGGGACACGGGTTCGTGCCCCGGTCCGGGAAGATCCCACATGCCGCGGAGCGGCTGGGCCCGTGAGCCATGGCCGCTGAGCCTGCGCGTCCAGAGCCTGTGCTCCGCAACGGGAGAGGCCACAACAGTGAGAGACCCGCGTACAGAAAAAAAAACAAAACAAAAACAAAAACAAACAAAAAAAAACTCAGGTATGGCCTTGAGCAGAAAGCAGAACCTCTTTGATCCCTAGTTTCCTCATCTGCAAGTGGAGATATTAACAGGGTTAAATCTGGCAGCATTGGATAAATCAGATATGACTGGCTAAGTTTGAATACTGGTGGTGCTGAATGGTTGCTGTTGTCCTTTAGATGAGATGAGAGGAGGACAGGTCTAGATGGGATCCAGGAGGCCTGGGCTTCAGCCTCTGCTCTGCCCCTGACCTACAATGTGCCATCGGTATCGGGTTGGCCAAAAAGTTCGTCCGGGGTGGGGGGGGCGAGAAGATGGCGGAAGAGTAAGACGCGGGGATCACCTTCCTCCCCACAGATACATCAGAAATACATCTACACGTGGAACTGCTCCTACAGAACACCCACCGAACGCTGGCAGAAGACCTCAGACCTCCCAAAAGGCAAGAAACTCCCCACGTACCTGGGTAGGGCAAAAGAAAAAAGAATAAACAGAGACAAAGAATAGGGACAGGACCTGCACCAGTGGGAGGGAGCCGTGAAGGAGGAAAGGTGTCCACACACTAGAAGCCCCTTCGCGGGCGGAGACTGCGGGTGGCGGACGGGCGGAGCTTCGGGGCCGCGGAGGAGAGCGCAGCCACAGGGTGCGGAGGGCAAAGCGGAGAGATTTCCGCACAGAGGATCGGTGCCGACCGGCACTCACCAGCCCGAGAGCCTTGTCTGCTCACCCGCCGGGACGGGCGGAGGCTGGGGGCTGAGGCTCGGGCTTCGGTCGGAAGCCGGGAGAGGACTGGGGTTGGCGGCGTGAACACAGCCTGAAGGGGTCAGTGCACCACAGCTAGCCGGGAGGGAGTCCCGGAAAGTCTGGAGCTGCCCAAGAGGCAAGAGACCTTTTCTTCCCTCTTTGCTTCCTTGGGCGCGAGGGGATTAAGAGCGCCACGTAAAGGAGCTCCAGAGACGGGCGCGAGCCGCGGCTGTCGGCACGGACAACAGAGACGGGTGTGGGATGCTAGGGTTGCTACTGCCACCACCAAGAGGCCTGTGTGCGAACACAGGTCACTCTCCACACCTCCCCACCCGGGAGCCCGTGCAGCCCGCCACTGCCGGGGTCCCGGGATCCAAGGACAACTTCCTCCGGAGAACGTGCGGCGCACCTCGGGCCGGTGCAGCGTCCCGCAGGCCTCCACCACCGCAGGCTCGCCCCGCATCCGTGCCCCTCCCTCCCCCCCCCACCCCCAGCCTGTGCCAGAGCCCCTGAATCAGCTGCTCCTTTAACCCCGTCCTGTCTGAGCGAAGGGCAGACGCCCTCAGACGACCTACACGCAGAGGCGGGGCCAAGTCCAAAGCTGAACCCCAGGAGCTGTGCGAACAAAGAGGAGAGGGGACACTTAGGTTGCTTCCATGTCCTGGCTATCGTAAATAGAGCTGCAATGAACATTTTGGTACGTGACTCTTTTTGAATGATGGTTTTCTCAGGGTATATGCCTAGTAGTGGGATTGCGGGGTCGTATGGTAGTTCTATTTGTAGTTTTTTAAGGAACCTCCATACTGTTCTCCATAGTGGCTGTATCAATTTACATTCCCACCAGCGGTGCAAGAGGGTTCCCTTTTCTCCACATCCTCTCCAGCATTTATTGTTTCTAGAGTTTTTGATGACGGCCATTCTGACCGGTGTGAGATGATATCTCATTGTAGTTTTGATTTGCATTTCTCTAATGATTAGTGATGTTGAGCATTCTTTCATGTGTTTGTTGGCAATCTGTATATCTTCTTTGGAGAAATGTCTATTTAGGTCTTCTGCCCCTTTTTGGATTGGGTTGTTTGTTTTTTTGTTATTGAGCTGTCTGAGTTGCTTATAAAAAGAAGATGTGGCACACATATACAATGGAATATTACTCAGCCATAAAAAGAAATGAAACTGAGTTATTTGTAATGAGGTGGATACACCTGGAGTCTGTCATACAGAGTGAAGTAAGTCAGAAGGAGAAAAACAAATACTGTATGCTAACACATATATATGGAATCTAAGAAAAAAATGTCATGAAGAGATTAGTGGTAGGACGGGAATAAAATACAGACCTACTAGAGCATGGACTTGAGGATATGGGGAGGGGGAAGGGTAAGCTGTGACGAAGTCAGAGAGAGGCAGGGACATATACACACTACCAAATGTAAATTAGATAGCTAGTGGGAAGCTGCCGCATAGCACAGGGAGTTCACCTCTGTGCTTTGTGACCACCTAGAGGGGTGGGATAGGGAGGGTGGGAGGGAGGGTGATGTAAGAGGGAAGAGATATGGGAACATATGTATATGTATAACTGATTCACTTTGTTGTAAAGGAGAAACTAACACACTATTGTAAAACAGTTATACTCAAATAAAGATTTTAAAAAAAGAGGAGAGGGGGAGGTCTCTCCCAGCAGCCTCAAAAGCAGCAGATTAAAGCTTCACAGTCAACTTGAAGTACCCTGCATCTGTGGAAAACCTGAATAGACAGCAAAATAACCCAAGTTGAGGAGATGGACTTTGGGAGCAAGATATACTATTATTTTCCCCTTTTTTCTTTTTGTGAGTGTGTATGTGAGTGCTGCTGTGTGAGATTTTGTCTGTATAGCTTTGTTTTCACCATTTGTCCTTGGGTTAGACCGACTCGTTTTTTTTTTTAATAGAAATTTTTCTTCTTAATAATTATTTTTTACTTTAAAAACTATATTTCATCCTACTTTATTTTGTCTTCTCCCGTTCTTTCTTCCTTTCTTCCCTCCTTTCTTCCTCCCTTCTTTCCTACCTTCCTTCCTCCCTTTCTTCCTCCCTTCCTCCCTCTCTTCCTTCCTCTCCTCCTTCCTTCCTTCCTTCCTCCCTTCCTTTCTTCCTCCCTCCCTTCCTTTCTTCCTTCTTTCCTTCCCTCCCGCCCTCCTTCCTTCCTTCCTTTCTTTCCTTTCTATTTTTTCTCCTTTTATTTTGACCGTGTGGATTAAAGGCTCTTGGCGCTCCAGCCAGGTGTCAGGGCTGTGTCTCTGAGGTGGGAGAACCAACTTCAGGACACTGGTCCACAAGAGACCTCCCAGCTCCACACAATATCAAACGGCAAAAATCTCCCAGAGATCTCCATCTCAACACCAAGACCCAGCTTTACTCAAGGACCAGCAACGAACAGTGCTGGACACCCTATGCCCAACAACTAGCAAGACAGGACTACAGCCCCATCCATTAGCAGAGAGGCTGCCTAAAATCATAATAAGGCAGCCTCAAACACACCACCAGACGTGGACCTGCCCACCAGAAAGACAAGATCCAGCCTCATCCACCAGAACAGAGGCACTAGTTCCCCCAACCAGGAAACCTACTCAACCCACTGAACCAACCTTAGCCACTGGGGACAGCCACCAAAAACAGCGGGAACTATGAACCTGCAGCCTGCAAAAAGGAGACCCCAAACACAGTAAGATAAGCGAAATGAGAAGACAGAAAAACACACAGCAGATGAAGGAGCAAGGTAAAAACCCACCAGACCTAACAAATGAAGAGGTAATAGGCAGTCTACCCGAAAAAGAATTCAGAATAATGATAGCAAAGATGATTCAAAATCTTGGAAATAGAATAGACAAATTGCAAGAAACAGTTAACAAAGACCTAGAAGAAATAAAGAGGAAGCAAGCAACAATGAGCAACACAATAAATGAAATGAAAAATACTCTAGATGGGATCAATAGCAGAATAACTGAGGCAGAAGGACAGATAAGTGACCTGGAAGATAAAATAGTGGAAATAACTACTGCAGAACAGAATAAAGAAAAAAGAATGAAAAGAACTGAGGACAGTCTCAGAGACCTCTGGGACAACATTAAATGCACTAACATTCGAATTATAGGGGTCCCAGAAGAAGAAGAGAAAAAGAAAGGGACTGAGAAAATATTTGAAGAGATTATAGTTGAAAACTTCCCTAATATAGGAAAGGAAATAGTCAATCAAGTCCAGGAATCACAGAGAGTCCCATACAGGATAAACCCAAGGATAAACACACCAAGACACATAATAAACTGTCAAAAATTAAATACAAAGAAAACATTAAAAGCAGCAAGGGAAAAACAACAAATAACACACAAGGGAATCCCCATAAGGTTAACATCGGATCTTTCAGCAGAAACTCTACAAGCCAGAAGGGAGTGGCAGGACATATTTAAAGTGATGAAGGAAAAAAACCTACAACCAAGATTACTCTACCCAGCAAGGATCTCATTCAGATTTGATGGAGAAATTAAAACCTTTACAGACAAGCAAAAACTGAGAGAGTTCAGCACCACCAAACCAGCTTTACAACAAATACTAAAGGAACTTCTCTAGGCAAGAAACACAAGAGAATGAAAAGACCTACAAGAACAACCTGAAACAATTAAGTAAATGGTAATAGGTACATACATATCGATAATTACCTTAAATGTAAATGGATTAAATGCTCCCAGCAAAAGACACAGACTGGCTGAATGGATACAAAAACAAGACCCATATATATGCTATCTACAAGAGACCCACTTCAGACCTAGGGACATTTACAGACTGAAAGTGAGGGGATGGAAAAAGATATTCCATGCAAATGGAAATCAGAAGAAAGCTGGAGTAGCAATTCTCATATCAGACAAAATAGAATTTAAAATAAAAACTATTACAAGAGACAAAGAAGGACACTACATAATGATCAAGGGATCGATCCATGAAGAAGATATAACAATTGTAAATATTTATGCACCCAACATAGGAGCACCTCAATACATAAGGCAAATACTAACAGCCATAAAAGGGGAAATTGACAGTAACACAATCATAGTAGGGGACTTTAACACCCCACTTTCACCAATGGACAGATCATCCAAAATGAAAATAAATAAGGAAACACAAGCTTTAAATGATACATTACACAAGATGGACTTACTTGATATTTATAGGACATTCCATCCAAAAACAACAGAATACACATTTTTCTCAAGTGCTCATGGAACATTCTCCAGGATAGTTCATATACTGGGTCACAAATCTAGCCCTGGCAAATTTAAGAAAATTGAAATCGTATCAAGTATCTTTTCCAACCACAACGCTATGAGACTAGATATCAATTACAGGAAAAGATCTGTAAAAAATACAAACACATGGAGGCTAAACAATACACTACTAAATAACCAAGAGATCACTGAAGAAATCAAAGAGGAATTCAAAAAATACTTAGAAACAAATGACAATGGAGACACAACGACCCAAAACCTATGGGATACAGCAAAAGCAGTTCTAAGAGGGAAGTTTATAGCAATACAATCATACCTTAAGAAACAGGAAACATCTCGAATAAACAACCTAACTTTGCACCTAAAGCAATTAGAGAAAGAAGAACAAAAATACCTCAAATTTAGCAGAAGGAAAGAAATCATAAAGATCAGATCAGAAATAAATGAAAAAGAAATGAAGGAAATGATAGCAAAAATCAATAAATGTAAAAGCTGGTTCTTTGAGAAGATAAATAAAATTGATAAACCATTAGCCAGACTCATCAAGAAAAATAAAGAAGACTCAAATCAATAGAATTTAAAATGAAAAAGGAGAAGTAACAACTGACACTACAGAAATACAAAGGCTCATGAGAGATTACTACAAGCAACTCCATGCCAATAAAATGGACAACCTGGAAGAAACGGACAAATTCTTATAAATGCACAACCTGCCAAGACTGAACCAGGAAGAGATAGAAAATATGAACAGACCAATCACAAGCACTGAAATTGAAACTGTGATTAAAAATCTTCCAACAAACAAAAGCCCTGGACCAGATGGCTTCACAGGCGAATTCTATCAAACATTTAGAGAAGAGCTAACACCTATCCTTCTCAAACTCTTCCAAAAGATAGCAGAGGGAGGAACACTCCCAAACTCATTCTATGAGGCCACCATCACCCTGATACCAAAACCAGACAAAGACGTCACAAAGAAAGAAAACTACAGGCCAATATCACTGATGAACATAGATGCAAAAATCCTCAACAAAATATTAGCCAACAGAATCCAACAGCACATTAAAAGGATCATACACCATGATCAAGTGGGGTTTATCCCAGGAATGCAAGGATTCTTCAATATATGCAAATCAGTCAACGTGATACACCATATCAACAAACTGAAGGAGAAAAACCATATGATCATCTCAATAGATGCAGAAAAAGCTTTTGACAAAATTCAACACCCATTTATGATAAAAACCCTGCAGAAAGTAGGCATAGAGGGAACTTTCTTCAACATAATAAAGGCCATATATGACAAACCCGCAGCCAGCATTGTTCTCAATGGTGAAAAACTGAAACCATTTCCACTAAGATCAGGAACAAGACAAGGTTGCCCACTCTCACCACTCTTATTCAACCTAGTTTTGGAAGTTCTAGCCACAGCAGTCAGAGAAAAAAAAAGAAATAAAAGGAATCCAAATAGGAAAAGAAGAAGTAAAGCTGTCACTGTTTGCAGATGACATGATACTATACATAGAGAATCCTAAAGATGCTACCAGAAAATTACTAGAGCTAATCAATGAATTTAGTAAAGTAGCAGGATACAAAATTAATGCACAGAAATCTCTGGCATTCTTATACACTAATGATGAAAAATCTGAGAGTGAAATTAAGAAAACACTACCATTTACCATTGCAACAAAAAGAATAAAATATCTAGGAATAAACTTACCTAAGGAGACAAAAGACTTGTATGCAGAAAACTATAAGACACTGATGAAAGAAATTAAAGATGATACAAATAGGTGGAGAAATATACCATGTTCTTGGATTGGAAGAATCAACATTGTGAAAATGACTCTACTACCCAAAGCAATCTACAGATTCAAAGCAATCCCTATCAAATTACCACTGGCATTTTTTACAGAACTAGGACAAAAAATTTCACAATTTGTATGGAAACACAAAATACCCTGAATAGCCAAAGCAGTCTTGAGAAAGAAAAATGGAGCTGGAGGAATCAGGCTCCCTGACTTCAGACTATACTACAAGGCTACAGTAATCAAGACAGTATGGTACTGGCACAAAAACAGAAATATAGATCAATGGAACAGGAGAGAAAGCCCAGAGATAAACCCACACACATATGGTCACCTTATCTTTGATAAAGGAGGGAAGCATATACAGTGGAGAAAAGACAGCCTCTTCAATAAGTGGTGCTGGGAAAACTGGACAGCTACCTGTAAAAGTATGAAATTAGAACACTCCCTAACACCACACACAAAAATAAACTCAAAATGGGTTAAAGACCTAAATGTAAGGCCAGACACTATCAAACTCTTAGAGGAAAACATAGGCAGAACACTCTATGACATAAATCACAGCAAGATCCTTTTTGACCCATCTCCTAGAGAAATGGAAATAAAAACAAAAATAAACAAATGGGATCTAATGAAACTTAAAAGCTTTTGCACAGCAAAGGATACCATAAACAAAACCAAAAGACAACCCTAAAAATGGGAGAAAATGTTTGCAAATGAAGCAACTGACAAAGGATTAATATACAAAATTTATAAGCAACTCATGCAGCTCAATAACAAAAAAACAAACAACCCAATCCAAAAATGGGCTGAAGAACTAAATAGACATTTCTCCAAAGAAGATATACAGATTGCCAACAAACACATGAAAGAATGCTCACCATCATTAATCATTAGAGAAATGCAAATCAAAACTACAATGAGATATCATCTCACACTGGTCAGATTGGCCATCATCAAAAACTCTAGAAACAATAAATGCTGGAGAGAGTGTGGAGAAAAGGGAACCCTCTTGCACTGCTGATGGGAATGTAAATTGATACAGCCGCTATGGAGAACAGTATGGAGGTTCCTTAAAAAACTACAAATAGAGCTACCATATGACCCCGCAATCCCACTACTAGGCATATACCCTGAGAAAACCATAATTCAAAAAGAGTCATGTACCAAAATGTTTATTGCAGCTCTATTTACGATAGCCAGGACATGGAAGCAACCTAAGTGTCCATCAACAGATGAATGGATAAAGAAGATGTGGCACATATATACAATGGAATATTACTCAGCCATAAAAAGAAATGAAACTGAGTTATTTGTAATGAGGTGGATAGACCTGGAGTCTGTCATACAGAGTGAAGTCAGAAGGAGAAAAACAAATACCGTATGCTAACACATATATATGGAATCTAAGAAAAAAAAATGTCATGAAGAGATTAGTGGTAGGACGGGAATAAAACACAGACCTACTAGAGCATGGACTTGAGGATATGGGGAGGGGGAAGGGTCAGCTGTGATGAAGTGAGAGAGTGGCAGGGACATATACACACTACCAAACATAGAACAGATAGCTAGTGGGAAGCGGCCGCATAGCACAGGGAGTTCACCTCTGTGCTTTGTGACCACCTAGAGGGGTGGGATAGGGAGGGTGGGAGGGAGGGTGATGCAAGAGGGAGGAGATATGGAAACATATGTATATGTATAACTGATTCACTTTGTTGTAAAGGAGAAACTAACACACTATTGTAAAACCGTTATACTCCAATAAAGATGTTAAAAAAAAAAAAGTTCATCCGGGTTTTTCTGTAAAAGATGGTTTATTTCAACTTCATGTGTTCTCTTTCTGGAGTCCAGAGAGGTGCTTCTCATGATAGATCACCAAAACACTATGGTCCAAGCTAAACCAGGCCTCTGCTCATATCGTATCTGGCCAAACCAAGTCACATGGCTAACGCCACTAGGCAGGGAAGGGCATACCACCCACGGGAAGGTGAGGGGGAATGAACATTTATTGAACAATCATCCAAACTGCCACAGACATGCTCTGCTTTCCCTCCACCCCTAGTCTCAGGGCCTTTATACAGACTGCACCATTCAGACCTCAGCTTGGAAATCGCCATCATGAGAGAAGCTGCCTCTGACCCCACAGTCTGGATTCATCTCATCATTAATTACCCACAGCATCTTGTGGGCCTTCCTTCCCTACCCTCAACCTGGATTCTCTGGACATTTTCTATTGATACATGGTACCTATTTTGCCCAGTCTTCCTGGTCTGGAAGACTAAAAGCCCCATCTCCCAGATTCCTTTGCAGCTAAGATCTAGGATAAAATGAGGTTTCCATCTGGAGGGCAAACATAAAGTGAATGCCATCTCTCTGTGGTTTCGGATCCTCTCCACTGGTTAAAAAGCTGTGATTTTCCTGCAGCAGGTTCCTAGGTTAATTCACCTGCATCCTGGGTATCATGAAAGAGTGATGGTCACGGAGCTTCTTGAGATGATTCCCTAATCATTGGATCACAGTATCAGGTGGCCCTTCACCCCCTCCTGGTGTGTGGCGCTGGGTCATCAGTAGTGGTGGCTCCAAACCCAGATGGCAGGGCATCCAGGGTGGCCTCAGGGTCCCAGCCCCTCTCCTGATGAGGGCTACATTGTTCTGAGAGTCATTCCCAGGGACCCAGCCTAGGCCCTGCCTCTTCAGACCGTCCAGTAGTTTTATAAACACATAATCCCCTGGATTAAATCCCTTTCTTCTTAAAATACAGCACTGCACCCTGACAGATATGATGTTTTAATTACTTGGTCAAATGCCCTTTTCCCAACAAAACTGCAAACTTCATGCCAGCAGAAACCAAATGAGTTGTGTTCACAATGGCAACATCTATCACAGTGCCTTGCATACCATGGGAACATGATAAATACTACTTCAAGTGATTGAATGCATGAGTCCATGCACCGGCTATAGCAATTTCTTACCATGATAACCAAATGCTATACAGACATAGAAATGGTAACCCAACAACGGGTCCTAGACTGCCCCAGAGTCCACCCTTATCCAAATTCCTGGAAAAAGACATCACAAACTTTTGCTTCCAATGCTACATCCATGAAGGTATAATGAGGTTGTGCCTCTTTCAGCGGATAGGAAAACAGACCCTGTGCACATCGCTGGGAAGCAAGAGGATGTAATGGTCAGGGAATGGGTTGTGACATCAGGCAGACTTAGGTTCAAGTCCTTGCCTGACTGCTTACAAGCTGTGTGACATTGACCAAGTGGATTAACCTCTCTGAGACTCAGTTTTCTCATCTGTAAAATGGGTGGGGGAATTATACCTATCTTGTGCAGAAGTAAGTCTTTTGTATATAGTAGGTGCTTAATAATTGTTTGCTTTTGTCACAAAGCCTGACATGAGGCAATTACTTGCCTAGGGTTTCCCATTTCACCTTGTCAGAGGCCTTAGGGTCCTCCAGGGGCTGTCTAGGCTAAGGTGCCCCATTGCCCTGAAGCATGAGACTTTCAGGGGACCAACAGCCAGCCAGCCTTTGGTGGGGATGTGTTCATGGGTTCTCTGGACTTCCTGCTGTCTCAAGACACAGCTGTGTTTTAGCCGATAAAGAGTGCTGTTCAAACGTGATCACACATGTGATCTTGTGACAGGGACAAGATATATTTGCAGTAAGATTCCTCACCACCCTCAACTTCCCCCAATGAAAATGCTGTCTTTGCAAACCAAGATCCCATATGCCCAGTCTCCACCTCCGATGATGGCCAGCCCTGTTTTTATAGCCTAGTGCTGGAAATTGGGTGAAGAAATGAGGAACAAAGGGGGAAACAGTTAGCCAGAATGGCCATCTAGACTGTTCTACATCATAAAGGGTTGGGGAGGAGGAGGAAGTCTCAGTGCTTGAGCTTGGAGAGAGAGAGTTAACGGATGGGGATGGATCAAATGATGATAGAAAACCGACCTCATTCCCCCTGCCTTCCAGCTCTACATGCTTCCTCTGTGAGCCTGCAAAGAAGCTGACATCTCTAGCTTTGGAGATGTCCTGGGTTTAACAACACACAGATCACACAGGCCAGGGGCTTATTGACTCATCATGACCCGGGAAGCCGAGGGGAAGGACACAAAAACCTGGGTGTTTTGATGAAGGGAGGGGCTCAGGAAAGTTTTGGAAAGCAGACCACACAGGAGAACGGGCAGGTCAGGGTCAAGTATGGGGTCCCTCAGAAGCCCTGGGTGCTGGAGACAAGCTTCTTAGGTGTCTCGAATTTGCCTTCCCACTCAGGGCATCTTTGGAAGAAACATCCTTGGCAGAAAACTTGGCAGAAATGGTAAGGTTCTTTATATACTTTAGAGGGCTTCCTGGCAGCCCCTCCAGCATTGCGATCTGCCCGGAACTGTCCCGGGACTTGGCAGAGACAAAAAGTGCGCTTAGGGATGACAAGTGATAAAGCATGGTCTTTGGAATCAGGAGACCTGGGTTCCAGTCCCAGTTCTGCCCCGTCCAGCTGTAAGCATTGGGCAAATTCTCTTACCTCCCCAAGGCTCAGTGTCTTCACCTGTAAAATGGGCATAGCAAGAGTTACGTCACAGGGTTGTTCTGGGTCAAAAATGATAGGGTATTTGAAAAGGCTTGGAACAAGGGCTGAAACGTGGGAAGCCTTCAACCCATGATGTTACTATTTTCAGTGCCAGCACCACTCACCCGGTCCCATCCTGTGTTCCCGGGGCCACGCCCACGCAATAATCCTGCCCTCCCCACGAACGTCCTCACAGCCCCTCCTCACAGACCCCCAAGCTCTTCTCCCCACATTCACTGATGCCATGGCATTCTTGGTTTGGGGAGCTAATTTAATGAAAAAGATTGATTAATACCAAATATTACCTTTCTTTTGTGTCCCTTTTGTCATTTAGAAATGGAAACAAAAGACATTCTTGAGCTCAAGTCAAACATTTACCAAATTAATTCTCCATACGAAATTGTTTGAGATTTCAAGGGTTGGTGGTTTTTTATTTTTTCCCTCTCCTTAACTATACTACATCATAAAGTAATTGCCTGATTAAGGGACGCGCAGCTTGCAGAGTGACACATTTTTTAAAATTAGAACGCGCCTGCCAACAGACAGTTATGCAACTGGTTTCTTTTTCCCAAACAACTTGATTCTCAAGGAGAAATGACAAAAGTGACAAGGACACGTGGGGGTAAAAAAAAAAAAAAAGTACATGATGCAGGAAGCAGGAGATGGGTAGAGCGTGTCTTTGGTGACCTGGTCCCGCCCCATTCCCCTGGGACCCCTCTCCTCACACACTTCTGGGTTCTGCAACTGCCTCCCACCCCACCCTCACTTATGCAAACCCGCTCTCAAAAAGGCCTATAATGGGCGTTTCTTTAAGACATCACTTCAAACAATGCTGACCCACTCCTGGTGGGAACCACTCCCCAGGCTGGGCACAGGCATAAAGAGAACCCTAGGATTTGAACCCTGCCTTCAGACTAGCAAAGAAGAGGCCACCATGAACAAATACACCATGAACAAATAATGGCATTACAATGGATAAATGGCCTGGGAAGATCAAGGGGAAAGCAAACCTCACCTCCTGCCACTGTCCCCATACCATGAGCTCCAGCCACGGTGGCCTGCTCTGCACCCCCTGTCACTCCAAACTCAGTCCTTAAACTCAGTTCCACCTTCCTAGAATGCTCTTTCCTCTAGACTTTCACATGGGTGCCTCCCTCACTCTAAGTATCCCCTCCGCCCCGAGCCTTCTCTGACCACCAAGCCAAAGTAGCATCCCTCCCCAAGGCCAGTCATTCTCTCCCATTCCCCTCTTTCACTGTATTTACAGCACTGGTTGCAACCTGACAGCTCCTGTTTTGTTTGTGTTTCTGTGTTTATTGACTGTGGCTTCAAGCACTGGACTTCTCTGTCTTGTTCGCCTGCATCTCTCCATTGCCTGGACAAGAGCCCTGCGTATTATTGGTATCCAAAAATGTTTGCTGCTTAATGAATGGATAAATGGATGAATGAATGAATGAATGAATGAATGCAAGCAACTGCTTAACTATGGCCCCATTGAAGGATGAAGGATGATTTGTGAGATCTCTCCATGTAGAAGAACTCTATCCATGTAGAAGTCTACAAATACATCTGAAGAAGCCAGTCACAAAAGGCCACATAGTGTAAGATTTCATTTATAAGCAATGTCCAGAATAGGCAAATCTATAAAGACAGAAAGCAGATTCATGGTTGCCAGGGCTTGGGGGGATGGAGATGAAGTGGGAAGGTAATGGCTAAATGGTATGGAATTTCTTTCTAGAGTGATGACATGTTCTACAATTGATTGTGGTGATTATTTTACAACTTTGTGAAGAAACTTTTTGAATTTACTAAAACCCACTGAATTGTTAAAAAAAAAAAACGGAATAAAAAGTAAGTCTGACTTAAATATTCCCCAGGGAACTGGGAATGGGTGATTAGGGTGATGGTTCTGGAAACTGTACCCCACAGGCAGCCACCTATAACATCCATGTGAACCACTAGGACACATAGTAGGGCGGATTGGAGTCAGCATCAAGAGTGGGCTTCCTGGACGCTCAGCCCCCCAAGGACTGAGCAGAATAGAGAGAAGTGTTTGCCTGGCTCCTTCTGGACAAAAGCCACCGTCTCCCTGGTACTTCATTTCAAGACTCATTTGCAATTCCCTGTGGCGGGTTCCGGGTGTCAACCCAACCAGGAGGGGAGGCCCGCTTCCTCGCGGCCTGATCTGCATCCACTCGCTAACGATCCACGGGACCAGCTCTGTCCTGAGCTCTTTACATAGACTCAATCCTTCCTCTGACCCTGCGAGGTAAAGCCTCATTTGACAGATAAAGAATTTGCCCCGGTTCATACAGTGGTGGCAGAACCAGGATTGGAGCCCAGCAACCTGGGCCCAGAGTCTGTCTTCTTAACCCTGACCCCTGCTACCCCTCTGGTGATAAGTGAGACCCCTGCTACCCTTCTGGTGATAAGTGACAGCCAGTGAGCTAGAGGGGCTAATCGCCCCACCCTTCCCCGCTTGGGGTTCCAGTGCAAGAGAGGAGTTGGGGCTTTTGATTCTTGCTTGGTCTTCG